>NC_045768.1:95494182-96744182 GCF_008692025.1 Phocoena sinus
CCAGTTAGGATCAACTCAAAGAGATCCACACCAAAACACATTATAATATATGCCAAAGCCGGAGAATCCTGAAAGTAGCCAGAGAGAAGGAACTTGCCATTTACAAGGGGTTCTCAATAAGATTAACAGCTAATTTCTCATCAGAAACCATAAAGGCCAAACGGCAGTGGCATGACATATTCAAAGTGCCGAAAAAAAAGACTGTCAACCAATAACCCTATGTCTAACAAAATTACACTTCAAAAATGAAGGAAAAATTAAGATATTCCAAGACAAACAAAAACATAGAGAATTTGTCACTAGCAGAACTTTCTTATAATAAATATTATAAAGAGAGGCCTTCAGGTTGAAATGAAAGGACACTAGAGAGTAATTCAAATCCACATGAAAAAAATGAGGTATACTGATAAAGTTAATTACATACATAAAAGACAGTAGAAATGTATTTTTCATTTGTAACTTTTTCCCTCCAATTGGAATTCAAAGACAACTGCATAAATTAATCATTATAAAGCTATTCTCACAGATTTATAATGCATAAAGATTTAATTTATATGATAATAATAGCACAGAGGGAGGGAAGGGTACAAAGCTACATTAGAGCAAAGTTTTTATGTACTGTTGGAATTAAGTCGGTATCAATCCAAAATAGATTTATAAGTTAAGATGGTAATTGTACTTCCCCAAAAAACCATTAAGAAAACAAGTCCAAAGATATATACAGCAAATGAAATGACCAGGGAATTAAAATGGTACACTAGAAAGTATCTGTTAAACACAAAGAAGTAAGAGAGAAAAAAGAGACGTGACATGTAGAAAACAAATAGCAAAATGGCAGATGTAAATACTACCTTATCAATAATTACATTAAATATAAATGGTTAAACTCCATCAAAAGGCACAAGGAGCAGAATGAATTAAAATAATATAATCCAACTTTGTGCTGTCTACAAGAGACATGCTTTAGATTCAAAGATATAAGTAGGTTGAAAGCAAAATGATAGGAAAAATATGCCATGCAAAGAACAACCAAAAGAAAGTTGGAGCGTCTACACTAGTATCAGACAAACCAGATTTTAAGATAAAAACAGTTACTATAGATAAAGAAGCACATCTTATTATGATAAAAGTGTTAATCCATCAAGACATAATAATTATAAATATATACACATAACAGCAAAGTCCAAAATAAATGAAGCAAAACTAACAGAATTGAAGGGAGAAATACAAAATGCAACAATAATAGTTGCAGATGTGAATACCTCAGGGGAGCTATTAACATCTGACAGGAGGGGGAGGAGGGGGAGGAAGAGAGGAGGAAGAAGGGAACACTTTCACACTTTCTAAATCATTCTATGAAGCCAGTATTATGCTGACATCCAAATCAGTCAAAGTCAAAGACATCACAAGAAAAGAAAACTACACAATAATATTCCTTATTAACACAGACCCCAAAATCCTGAACAAAATACTAGCAAGCCACATCCAGCAACATAAAAAAAAAAAAAGGGGGGGTATACACCATGACCAAGCAATTTATCCCAGGAATGCAAGGTTGGTTTAACATCTGAAAATAAGTCAATGTAATAACCATATCAACAGAATAAAAAACAGTAACCACATGATCAAATGAATAGATGATGGCATAAGGAGAGACAATGAAATAGAATTGAGAGTTTAGAAATAAACCCTTACATTACGGTTAACTTAGTTTTGGCAATGTTACCAAGATAATACAATGGAGGAAAGAACAGTCTTTTCAACAAGAGTGTTGGGACAACTGGATATCAATATACAAAAAAGGAAGTTGGGTCTTACATGGTATACAAAAATTAACCAATGTGGATCAAAAATCTAAATGTAAAAGCTAAAACTATAAAACTCTTAGACAAAAACTTAGATCTTCACCACCTTGTATTGGCAATGGTTTCTTAGATATGATACCACAAGCACAGACAAAAGGAAAAATTGATAAACCAAACTTCATCAAAATTTAAAACTTTGCAATGGTTAAAGGACACCATCAAGAAAGTGAAAAGGCAACCCACAGAAGAAAGACTTACTTACAAATCACATATCCAATAAGGGACTTATATCCAGAATATATTAAGAACACTTACAACTCAATAATAAAATGACACATAACCCCATTAAATATGGGTAAAGGGTTTGAATGGACATTTCTCCAAAGAAGATATATAAATGGCCAACAAACACATGAAAAGATGTTCAATATCATTAGTTCCTAGGGAAATGCAAATCAAAAGCACAATGAGATACTACTTCACACCCACTAGGATGGCTATAAACAAAAAGGCCGATAACAAGTGTTGGTGGAATGTAGAGAAATTAGAACCCTCATATATGCTGGTAGGATTGTAAAATCAGGCAGCCACTCTGGAAACCAGTTTCGTAGTTCCTCAAAAAGTTAAACATAAAGTTGTTTTATGCCCTAGTTAAACATAAAGTTGTAAACAAAAAGTTAAACATAAAGTTGTTTTATTCCACTCCTAGGTATATACCCAAGAGAAGTGATAATATATATCCCTACAAATAGTTGTACAGATAGGCTCATAACAGCATTATTTATAATAGCCCAAAAGTGGAAGCAACCCAAATGTTCACCAATTGATGAATGGATAAAAAAAATGTGGTATATACATAAAGTGGAATATTTTCAGCCATAAGGAGAAATGAAGTACTGATACATGTTACACCATGGATATGCCTTGAAAATATTATGCTGAGTGAAAAAAGCAAGACATTAGAAGGCTATATCTTGTATAATTCTATTTATATGAAATATTTAAAGTAGGCAAATCCAGAGACAGAAAGTAGATTAGTGATTGCTAGGGGCTGGGGGAGGGGCAATCGGGGTTGACTGGTAATGGGTACAGAGCTTCTTTGTGGTGTGATGAAAATATCTACAATTAGATAGTGGTCATGGTTGTACAACTCTGTGAATATACTAAAACCACTGACGTGTACAGTAGAAAGGGTGACTTTTTTTTTTTTTTGCAAGGGTGACTTTTATTGTACGTGAATTATAGCTCAAAAAAAAAAAATTTACCAAGGTGGCTTTTATCTCAATAGCAATTTTAGGGCCCCAAACACAGAATCAATTCAGAAGTTATGGAATGGAGTCCCAAAATATATCTTGAGTACTTTTTCCAGGTGCCAGCAGCTTTGAGAATCCCTGCCCTCAGGTTAATGAATAGACAAGATGAGGTCTTTCTTTTCTTATAGATGTGGCCTCCCTCCATTCTGCGTCACGGCCAGGTAGGACTGGTCCAGGCCAGGACTTGGCTGACTCCTTTCCCTGGTTCTCTTAAACACCACACTCCTCCTCACATTCACTTTCTAAGACTAGCTTATCCTGGGGTAGATTAAAAATGTCAGGTCTATCGAGTTTTTCAGGAAATTCAACGTATATTTTCAGATCTATACAGGTGAACTTTTTTGTTTTAATACGCACATAGCGAATGAGAGCTCATGCACTCTACCTGAACTCAGGAGTACCAGGCCTGCGGATGGTCAGTCTTTTTAGAAGAGTGGTTGGACAATCACAAGTCACATACACATTCCCACAAAGACCAGAGCAAAAGAAAGTACCTTTCATGTTATGTGCAGACTTCTGTTCGTGTTCTGCAAACATCTCATAGTCACTGACAGGTAATACGAATAAATATACCAATTACACCTTTCTAATAATTACAATTTCTTTCCACCAAGTCAGATGTGGGCTGTCATTTCCTGTGTTTTGTGGCACATCACACATTTCTTGTATTTTTAAAGCACTCAAATTAGGGCCACTCATGAGCAAGTTCTAGGCTTCGTAAAAAGTCTGTTTCAGAACAGTGTTAATAGACAACTCAAAAGAAATGTTACTCAGTGTAGGAGAGGCTGAGGAGTTGGAGCTTTTCTCGGTTGCCAAACCGCTCTTCACTTTCTGTAAACTGCACAAAGGATTCATTTAACATGCTTCAGAGGCTGAAAGTGAAAGTGACTCAGACTATTTTCGGAAAGGTCAAGAAGTACATTTGCCCATCTTCCAATTCCTCTGAAACCTTGGCCTGTGAACATCACAACTAAAAGAACACAGTTCCCTCCTGAGCTGTCACTCAGTGCCATGGTGATTTTACTATTTCTCTCAGAAGAGTTCAGGCCCCACTCTGTGAAATGGGTTCACGAGTGTGTGATGTGAATGTTTGGAAAATGTGTTGGAAAACATTGGACGGGCAGTCTTTGGAAATGTATTTGGACCGAAACTTGGCAGTGGGATGTGGGGAGCGGATGGTGCAGGCAGCCCACCTTGTTCCTGGCCTGGTCACGGCTCACTTGCCACAGGGGCTGCATCCTCCAGCATCTCCTCTGTGACAGGGAGGCCACCAGGCAGCCATGTGAAAGCCAACAGGGTGATGAGAAAATGGGCAATCCTTCCTTCCCACCCCTCAAAATTGGTACCATAAACATGGCATTCAGGCCTAAGCATAATTTTTCTTAAAATATTAAAAGAACTACTGCTTAAACTATGGATTATCCCAAGGACCAGAGTTGTTATTAACCACAGTCCCACTTAAGCAGATTACTGCTTTCTGCGGTTCTTTATGACCCAGCCCAACAAGTGAGCTGCCTCTGCAGCCATGTATTTCCCATCTATTCAGCCCGTGTGGGAACTGAAGGGGTGCCATCTGGATGACTTCAGGGACAGAGATGAGTTAGAGGAACTGTCCTCTGTCCCACCCCCTTGCCCACTTTCTGCTTCAACCTCAGTGTCAGGGAGCTGCTCCTGGTCCTGGGAGAGTGGAAGCAGCTTCCCCTACTGACCATAGCCCTCATCTCTGTTTGTGGACAGACGCAGAGCAGAGCAGAAGAGAGGTTTTGGGAGTGGGGGGCCTGTGTGGCTTCTTCTGGCCCCTGGCAGCCTCAAAGGTTCCAGTTTCACACGGTCCTAAAAAAGACAGCCACCAGGTTTCCCCTGACCTCTTGTCTCCTGAGTGAACGCCCAGGTTCCTGAACATGGCCCCAAGCTGGACGTGGTTGTGAGACCCACCTCTCTGTCCCAGCAGTTCTCTTCCGAAACATGAAACAAGTAAAACATCACCACCACGTCTGTAGAAGGTGACCTTACTGATTCCAAAGCCCTTTTGCCTGGACACATCCAGTCTGTCTTTGCAGTTATCACAAATGACCACGATCCCTTTACAGATGAAGAAACAAGGCTCAGAGGGAGGAGATGCTTTACCTGGTCTCATCACTGGTTTTGGAAGAGTTGAAACTTGGGCAAAGAACACCTGTGTGACTGGAGAGAAGCCCGAGCGCTGCAACTTGAGAGAAAGCTGAACAGACCCCCAACTGACCTCGCACTCTAACGACAAAGGATCCCGCATGCTTCAACAAAGATCCCGTGTGCCGCAATGAAGACCCAACGCAGCCAAAAAATATAACAACAACAACAAAAAAGAACTCCTGTGTGCTTTCCAGAAAAGCACAGAGGGAATCTACAGCCACCTGGAACTGTGACATTGAGAAGTGAATACAAGACTCTCGGTGAGCCTGACCAGTGCAGAATAGAGCAAGATGCATGTTATGCTTCCCCAAAAGAAGCATGGGCTGCTCTTCACCCACACATGCTTCCTTTCTGATGGATATCCCTATCAAACATGAGTCCTCAGACTCACTGCTCACAGCTGCCAAGATTGGCTCTGTATTCTCCAGGTGTCGTGATGAACGTCGGGGCTCTGAATTCAGAATGCCTGACACAAATCCAACTCTGGCCTCAGCTTCTTAAGCTAGAAAATGACAAACCCATTTCCTAAGTTTTTTGAGTATTGGATGTGAACATGCAGGCAAAGGGCTTGGTTTAAAGGAGACACTAAGCAGGCATCGCTGTAACTGTCACACTGCCTGCCCATCATCAGATCATTCGATACGCACACTATCTCTTGCCAAGTCATGAGAAAACTAGAACCAATCTGGGCAAAGGTTGACATACACATGTATCAGTAGCCTTTGGCTGTGTTGCTCAGCTGTTTTCAGGCTTAAGAGTGATGACAGGTCAACAGCTCCAGGTTCAATTCCTGACTCCACCACCCACCTGTAATCAGGCTATGCTCCAGCCTCCTGCTCTAGATCCCAGGAATAACCAGTGCCTCTTCTTTCCTGGATGCTATGAAGAAGAGTAAATACAATAGCGCATGGAAACACCTGGAAGTATTTAGGGCTTCATAAATGGTAGTCATTATCATCATAACAACCCAACCCTGATTCTCTCATTGTATTCACATTAGTATCTTCAATGATATTGTCAAAATGTTCTCGTGATCAAAACAATAATACTGTGTTTTCTGTACTTTTAAGATAGGATTGACATGCTGGTGGCTATGAGCTCACTTTGCTGGTTCCAGGGAATTGTCAGCTGAGGAAGGGCTATATTCCTACCTTGCCTCCTTTAAGCTGGTGTGTGGACGACTGTCATGAGGGCTGGCTCTGACCACTTGAGAGGTGCATGTCTTGGTCTGTCCTTGGGGTCCTTTATTCTGTCAGGTGCCCAGCTGGCTCACACTGCCCTGAGGATTGGTTTGAGAAATATGGCACACCAAATTGTTTGATTAGGAGCTATCCCTCTGAGGGGTAACTGAATTTTGGGAGGTTCCCAAAGAAAAGCCATTTCAAACAGTGAGTTTTTAGGGCTTGAGACCCACAAATATTTTGAGCAGAGTGTTTGATTCCCCCTATCTGCCAAAATACCCCCAACCACAGTCTGTAGCATCTCATCTATGCAGAAGAGTGGCTCTCATTTTACCAAAATATTACCAAGTAACTTTAAACTGCTCTATTTTTTCTTTTGTGACACATGTACACATTCTTGTTAAATATAAGAAAATTTCTACTGTCTTTTGATAAAGCCCAATAAATGCTGACATACATTATTTAACTAGGTAAGTAAACAAATAATAATGGCAGGATTAAACATTTAAGAAGTCTGCCTGCCTGCCAGGATTTTTGGACCCCAAATCAGAGCAAATGTAGGGCCTCACTTAACCAGAAGAGAGAGTTAAGATTAAGTGAGGAAAAGGGTCAATGGGTAGCCAGCTATGAGTCCATATGAAAATTAAGCATTTTCTGTAAGTATGGTATACATGAAATGACACCCCACTACCCTAGTCCATGTCCAGAGTGCTATTCTAAGTACCGTCAGAAAAGTAACACTGTGTGACAAGCCAGATTTCTTGACAGCTAGAGGGGAAAAAAACCCCAGGAAAACCATGTCTACTTTTCATTGAAAACAACACAAACTGGAAATGACCCTTTAAATCACAGAAAATGAATCACAGGAAATCTGAGTCTTCTTTTGGCCATGATTACAAGTCCTCTCGACTCAGAGTCTCTGTCACTTGGAGACCTCTCTTTCTTTCAGAGATAAGTTATAAATTAACCAGCACTACATTACCTCAAGACTAGTAGGTCTCTTGCTCTGAGGTAACATGAAATATTTTTCCCCTGAACTGTAAGTGTGCCCGGTTAATCATCCTCCCTCTTGGTCGCCTTTAACTCATCTGAACATATGGATACATCCACTGTGTTACCAGCTTGCATCATGTGGTTTCAGTGTAAGGAATCGAAAACACTCCAAGCCCTGGAGGAAAACAAAACGAGCTGCTGGCCCACGTGCTGGTGCAGGCACTCCCTCAGGGATTAGCACCCTCCCCACCCCCGCCAGCACCCAGTCACTGGGCTTCGACCCATGGGGTGTGTTAGGACCAACCCCCAGCAAGATTGCCCTGCTGAAGAGAAAACCAAGGGAAAGGCAAACATCTATACAGACAGCTGGGCAGACACGTTGAAGTGACTACAGGATGAGGTCTTTGCTTTCAGATACACTCCATTGACTTAATCACTCCAGGGACTTAATCAGAACTTGTTAGGAAATTAAATGGCGTTCAATCAGCAGCAGACTCCGAATCCAAGTTAGGAGAGACGAGTCACTCAGCACACTCAATATTTTTCCCCATGAACATAATTATTTCCGACTCAGAATGGAAGTGGAATTTGCACATGTCACGGACAGAGCCAAGGGGTCCTGAAACATCAGAAGGATCATGAAAACAAGGACCAGCACTTTATTTGCAAATTATCCTGCAGGAAATGAATGGTACAAGTTTATCAGCAAAGTGTACACACCACCAGGTACAATCACCACAGAGCCCAATGTAAATTTTAATAAGCTCCTTTCATATGATGGTGATCAGCTGAGCAAACATCATAGTCTGCACAGTGTCAGCAGCAAAGGTGACAAAGAGCACAGCACTTGCTGTAGTACAAGGACGCGCATAGTAAGCAGGCCTGCCCCCTGGCACGGTGCCCATCAGCTGAGGTTAAGTCCACGCTTACCTCTTTCAAGGATTTTAGAATTGAGATTAAGAGTTCAATTTCTCAAGTTAAAAAACAAAAGTTTCTGTGATTTCACAAATTCCAAGTCTATATCCTTTAAAGAGCAAGGAGGCTGTGGTGCAGAGCATGGGAATGCATGAAACAGGTAGTCACCCATGTGTCGAACTTGACTTCACTGCAATGAAGCACAGCTGCAGCGTTTGGGGACAGTGGGAGACCCCTGGAGCTGGAAAATAACAGGCGCGGGTCCTGGAAAAGGGGGACTTCTCCAGCACTGCTGAACTCAGCCCTGGATGCAGCCTCAAAAGGCAGTGTGGTTTGATCAAATGAACACAAAATAAAGCTAGCCCAAATTCGTTCAGGGAGCTGTACTGTTCCGCTCCCTTTTGCACACTGAATTCTACAGCTATTTCCCACACACTTCCTATCTGTCCCGCAGGCAAGGCTATATAAACTCACATACCCCTGGAGCTCCTCCATTTCTAGTTGCTTACCTGGCCAGGGGTAGAAAGGCATGATGTTTGTTAGAACGGGGAGAGAGGGGTGATGTGTTCACCTCCTTTCCTTACTGAAATCAGCTGCAAACAGCTTGGGAGAAGGGAGCAGAAAACAGGCTTCACTTCACCCTTAATCCAGGACGAAGCCACTTCTAAGGGCCAACCTTGGCTGCACCATTTTTTTTTTTTTTTTTTTTTGCGGTACGCGGGCCTCTCACTGTTGTGGCCTCTCCCGTTGTGGAGCACAGGCTCCGGACGCGCAGGCTCAGCGGCCATGGCTCACGGGCCCCGCCGTTCCGCGGCATGTGGGATCTTCCGGGACCGGGGCACGAACCCACACCCCCTGCATCGGCAGGCAGACTCTCAACCACTGCGCCACCAAGGAAGCCCAGCTGCACCATTTTATTTCTGGGGCCAGGCCACTTGCTAGGAGGGCTTACAGGTACAACAGTTCCAGGCCTCCAGTTGGCCTCCACAAGGCCTTTGGTCCCAGTCTCTGACTGGATTAATTCTCCACCATCCATACTGTATTCTAAGACTGACTACATAAAGAGGTCACCTGATAGAATCAGCAATGGAAAGGTGGTTTCTTCTAAAATCCAACATGAAATGATTTACTCAATACAAAAAGAATGGGATAAGAGAAAAATTTCCACGTTTTCTTTTCACTAATTTTACTTATATTTGATAATTTTCACTCAGAATTCTATCAGCTCCTTTTTCAGTATGAGATGTATGTGTGTGGGTGCATGTGTACAATCCCTTGAAAACTTTATTTGGTATAACTTCACATTTTTGGTACGTGGAAATAATTTTATTTTCATACTGTAGCACAGGAGACATACAATCAATATTTTTTCCTAGCGTGTGCAATATACAAATTATTCACATTAAGAAAAATTAAGAACAGAAAGCGTCATATGCAGGAGGTATTTAAAAATGTATACCTAATTTTGAATTGGCGTTTTTGACAGTAGACACTATTAGCTTTATAAATCTGAATGAAAATGACGATATACATTTGAACAAGTACACACAGGGGTCCACTCCAGATACTTAATTCAGTATATGGATAACTCGCTCTTCACTTTGGTCGCTGGGATTCCAGATGCTGAGGCATACGTGAATCTGAAAGATACTTCCAGAAGTATATTTATTACACTGGCATTTTAAAGATTTCTCTTTCTTCTACTCTCCTTTATAACGAGGGGTCCTTTTCTCTTTAAAAGCAAGAAGACCTTCAAGTCTGTCTTTTGTTGGAATAGTCTAAGAGAAGCAAAACATTGTTATCTATGCCAAACAATAAAGACAATTGTAAAAGTTTAATAAGCTTTAACTAAGGAAACTAATTGGAAGACAATCTAAAATTTTGAAATCATTTGAACAATTTAAATTATGTGACCAAATTTATCATTCTAACTCTAAGATGCTTTTTTTTCCCATTTCAAATATACTTGAATAAAATTGACTTTTATTTTTTTTTAGACAATTTTAGGTCTACCAAAAAACTGAGCAGAAAGTTCAGAGTTCCCATACACTCCCTCAAGCCCCCCCACTATTTCCCCTATTATTAACATCCTGCATTAATGTGATACATTTGTCACAACTAATGAGCCAATATTAACACAATATTATTAACTAGTCCATAGTTTACATTAGGGATATTCCATGGGTTTTGACAAATGCATAATGTCATGTATCTACCATTACATTATCACAAAGAATAGTTTCACTACCCTGTCTCTTCCTGGTAGGATAGCTCATTTCCTTTCATTGCTGAATAACACCCCACTTATACATGTACTACAGTTTATCCATTCACCTACTGAAGGACATCTTGGTTGTTTCCAAGTTTTGCCATTAAGGATAAAGCTGCTATAAACACCGGTGTGTAGGCTTTTGCATGGACACAAGTTTTCAACTCATTTGGATAAATATGTAACAACATGATTGCTAGATCATGTAGTAAGACTATGTAAGAAATGGCCAAACTGCGGTATCTTGTTTTTATTTGCATTTCTTAATGACATATGATGTGGAGCATATTTACCTATGCTTATTTGCCATCTGTACATCTAATTTGGCGAGGTATCTCTTCAGACCTTATACCCAGTTTTTAATGGGTTATTTTCTTACTGTTGAGTTTTAAAAACTCTTTGTATGTCTTAGATACATGTCCTTTATCAGATATATGTTTTGCAAAGATATTTTTCCCAGTCTGTGGCTTGTCTTTTCATTCTCTTCACAGTGTCTCTTGCAGAGTAGAAGTTAATCTTAATGAAGTCAAACATCAATTTTTTCTTTAATGAATTACACTTTTGGTGTTATATCTAAAAAGCCATGGCCAAACTCAAGGTCACCTAGAATTTCTACTATATTATCTTCAAGAAGTTTTATAGTTTTTCATTTTACATGTAGGTCTATGGCCCATTTTGAGTTAATTTTTGTGAAGGGTGTAAGGTCAGTGTCTAGAATTTTTTTTTTTTGGTAGTTGAATGTCCAGATGCTTCAGTACTATTCCTTTTTAAGACTATCTTTTCTTCATTGAATTGCCTTTCCTCTTTTGTCAAAGATCAGTTGACTATATTTGTATGAATCTACTTCTGGGCTCCCTATTCTGTTCCATTGATCTATGTGTCTTTTCTTTTGCTAGTACCACACTATTTTGATTATTGTAGCTTTATTGTAAGTCTTGAAGTCAAGTAGTGTCATTCCTCCAACCTTGTTCTTTAATAGTGTGTTGGCTAATCTGGGTCTTTGGACTTTCCATATAAACTTTAGACCTGGTTTGCCAATATTAAGAAAATAACTTTCTGGAATTTTTATTGGGATTGCATTGAATCTATGATCAAGTTGGGAAGAAGTGACATCTTAATAATATTGAGTCTTACTATCCATGGATATGGGATATTTCTTTTTTTTTTTTTTTTGCGGTATGTGGGCCTCTCACTGTTGTGGCCTTTCCTGTTGCAGAGCACAGGCTCCGGACGCGCAGGCTCAGCGGCCATGGCTCACGGGCCCAGCCGCTCCGCGGCATGTGGGATCTTCCCGGACCAGGGCACGAACCCGTGTCCCCTGCATTGGCAGGCGGACTCTCAACCACTGCGCCACCAGGGAAGCCCCTGGGATATCTTTTTGTTTAAATTGTGATTTCTTTCACCAGAGTTCCCTCTTTAGCCTGTTGATATGATGAATTATATTAACTGATTTTTGAGTGTTGAACAAGCCTTGCATATCTGGGAAAAAATCTCACTTGGTTGTGGCATATAATTCCTTTTATATATTGTTGGAGGCAGCTTGCTAATATTTTGTTGAGGATTTCTATATCTATGTTCATGAGAGATAATGGTTTGTAGTTTTCCTTTCTTGTAATGTCTTTAGTTTTGATATCAGGCTAATACCGTCCTCATGGAATGAGTTAGGAAGTATTCCTTCTGCTTCTATTTTCTGGAAAAGATTGTAGATAACTGGTGTAATTTCTTCCTTAAATGTTTGGTAGAATTCACCAGTGAAACCATCTGCGCCGGGTGCTTCCTATTTCAGAAGTTTGTTAATTATTGATTTACTCTCTACAACAAACATAGGACTATTCATATTATATTTCTCCTTGGATAAATTTTGGTATATTTTGTCTTTCAAGGAATTGGTCCATTTCATCTAGGTTATCAGATTTGTGGGCATATATAGTTCACAGTATTCCTTTATCCTTTCAATGTCCATAGAATCAGTTGTAATAATCTTTCTTGCATTTCTGATATAATTTTTATCTTCCTTTTTCATTGATTATCCTGACTGGAAGTCTGTCAATTTTATAGATCTTTACAAAGAACCAACTTTTGGTTTTGTTTTCTATCTATTGTTTCCCCTTTTTCAATTTCACTGATTTCTGCTCTAAAGTATTATTTGTATTCTTCTGATTTGGGATTTAATTTGATCTTCTTTTTCCACTTTTGAAAAGTGCAAAGTTATTATTGATTTTAGATCCTTCTTCTTTTCTAATATACATATTTAATGCTATAAATTTCTCTCTAAATATTGTTTTTCATATATTCCCACAAATTTTGATAAGTTGTATTTTCCTTTTGATTTAGGTCAAAATATATTTTAATTCCTCTTGAGACTTTCTCTTTGACAAATGTTATTTAGAAGTATACTGCTTAACCTTACTAAAAAGATTACATCTCACCATTAATAGGTGGGGTTCCATCTATCTTTCTGTGATTGACTACTAGTTTAATTCCATTGTGGTCTGATGGAATACTTTGTATGATTCCTGTTACATTTGATAAGATGTGGTCAAATATGCTTTTAAATCTTTTCTTCAGACTCTGAGGTTGTCCATTTGTAAGAGGTTTGTAATTTAGTTCATTCATGGTATGTGTTCATCAATGACAGGTGGTAATTTATATATACAGACCAGGCGCAGAGTAACACTCTAGCTATTGCTCCTAATTCATGATACTGCCATGCTTAAACGGGAGCTGACACAGTTTCCAATTCTCAGAAAAGGTAGAACAAAACTCTTTTGCTACTTTAGATGCCTTAAAACAAGCACCTAAAGTATCTTTCATTTTAAAAAGGATGGAAGGGGCTTCCCTGGTGGCGCAGTGGTTGAGAGTCCGCCTGCCGATGCAGGGGACACGGGTTCCTGCCCTGGTCTGGGAAGATCCCACATGCTGTGGAGCGGCTGGGCCCGTGAGCCATGGCCGCTGAGCCTGCGCGTCCGGAGCCTGTGCTCCACAATGGGAGAGGCCACAACAGTGAGGGGCTTGTGTACAGCAAGAAAAAAAAAAAAAGGATGGAAGAAAGGAAGGGAGGAAGGAAGATTTGTTCCTCTATAAAAAGCCCTATTAATTTGTGTACAAAAAAGAAAACTGTATATGTAATCAAACTAGTGAACTTTCAGTGGGTAGGAGGAAAGGCTCAGAACATCAGGAAAAGCCAATGAGTCTCAAATACTGATGTTTCCTGGAGGCACGTGCTCACAGCTGCCGTCTTCACACCTCTCTACCCTGGAGTGAGGGTTCAAGACCACACCCAGAAAACACAACATGAGCCAGAGAGACAGCTACAGCACAAATGGTACTAACTTAACTATTCTAAGCATTTTCTAAATTACATAGACAGGAGTCATTAGTATGTGGAACAAAATCAGTCATAAGAGCTGGTAACAGTCAAACAGCAGAAATAAATAATTTCAACCCATCTGTATGATTTTTTAATAGTGTATATATATCATGGTTCAGTGATATATAACTTAGTTGACTTATACAGAAGGTAAGGGGTATCTGCATTGAATTTGTGGTTGTATTACATACCTGAGCATAACAAGCTTCTTCTATGGCTAATCCTGTTACTAAATCGACCTGAGGATAAAAATACAATTCATTTCAGCAAGAATTACTTTTTAAAATATGGTATACTCATAAATATAAATTCAAATTTAATAACTTTATTCCCAAAGAACAGAATTCTTTGATGTAATACAGCACATCAGAAGTATGACCAGCACGAGAAACTCTGGAACCAGGTTGCCTGGGTTCAAATTCTGACTCTACCATATGGGAGCTGTGCAACCTTGGTTACCCAGGTTATTTAACCTCTCTTGCCTCAGATTAGTGTATCTGAACAGGGAGATAATTACAGTATGTACCAAATGGGGTTATTGTGAGGATCACATGAGTTAATCTAGGTGAAGTCTTTATAAACTACATAAGCTATACGTTGGGTTGGCACATAGTTAGGGTCATATAAGGTTTTTGCTATTAGCATTGCTACTATTTTCTCTTTTTAGAGAAGTTTTTTTAAATTAATTCATTTTATTTATTTTATTTTTGGCTGTGTTGAGTCTTCGTTGCTGCGCATGGGCCTTCTCTAGCTGCAGCGAGTGGGGGTTACTCTTCGTTGTGGTGCGCGGGCTTCTCATTGCCGATGGCTTCTCTTGTTGCGGAGCACGGGCTCTAGGCGCGTGGGCTTCAGTAGTTGTGGCACGCAGGCTTAGTTGTCGTGGCTCGCGGGCTCTAGAGTGCAGGCTCAGTAGTTGTGGCGCACAGGCTTAGTTGCTCCACGGCATGTGGGATCTTCCCGGACCAGGGCTCGAACCCGTGTTCCCTGCATTGGCAGGTGGATTCTTCACCTCTGCACCACCAGGGAAGTCCCAGCATTGTTATTACTATGTAAGAATTTTTAAAAACCAGATACTTTGTAAATTTTTAAAAATGTGTTTATTACTAACATATTTAACCTCTTTTTACTGCTGTGAAGGCCAGGAAAATATAGTGGCTCTGGGTCTGCAAGGAAGAAATATCTTTCTTCAAAATTCCTGTAGTTAATTTATCCAAAATACAACTGCTGTAATGAAAAGCCCAATGTAAATGGGTACCTGCATTGCTCCCTTGCCCTGCTTACTTCAAAATTCCTGTAGTTAATTTATCCAAAATACAACTGCTGTAATGAAAAGCCCAATGTAAATGGGTACCTGCATTGCTCCCTTGCCCTGCTTACTTCTCCCCTGTCCTGGGGCCTCCACTCCTTTGGAGCTATCTCTCCAGAGTAACCCCAGGGCCCCCTGCAGGGTTTATGTGTGTCTCACTGCAGAAAGCACATCAAGAAGTTAAAGATGGTCTCCATCTTTAGGAGGAGCTTTGAGCCGGGAAGTTCTCCTTAGAACATTTTTTTATAATATGATACTGGTGCTGAGAATACACAGAACGCCCTTTTCCTTTGGTTTTCTATGAACTACTAGCCAATAAATCTATTAACTCAATGGCATAAATAATAAGCATGTCATATGCTGCAGCGCATCATATGAATTCTGTGATTATGATACCGAAGCAACAACAGATATAAGCAGAATGCAATCACTGATGTAGCTAAAAAGAACCTCAGTAGCTTTCAGTAATCATAGCAGTGAAACAGCTATATTTTAGAAAATTAAAAAATAATGGTTCATTTAAGTTAAATCTCCACTACCTATTCCAACAAGAAACTCAAACTTAAGGCACTCACCTCCATCCCTTGATTAATTGCTAATTTTGCCACTCTCATTGCAACAGGTCCCTAAAATTCAAATTAAAGAAACATATTTTAATAATTTATGCAAATCATGTTGTACATCTCAGTCAAATTCAGAAATTCCCTTTGCTGGATCCATGGCATAGAGGTAACAACGGCTGTAAGATAGTTGACGGAAAATTTATTTTAGGAGCCTTGCAAGGCCTTAATTAAACAGCAATTGTAATAATCTATTGCACCAGCATGTTACGCAGATTTCACAGCATGCTGTGGCACAGCAAACTATATGCTTGGAGGTCAGCAGGTGGTATGTGTCCAGTAGAGGGCTTTTAATTGTTCAGCAAATTTCCCTACAGGTTAAGTAGGAAAAAGAAAAGGAGATAAAGTGTTTGGCACAATAACACACCCATGAGTGGTTCGACAGAACGCTGGGCTTGAGATGAGGCTGACACTATTGATTAACATGGGATTCAGATATCATCTGTTTCAGGCAGTGGAGCTGTATCTTTCTTCCCTGAGCATCAATAATTAACCACGATGATGATGTATTAGTAAAGATGCGTCCTCCAGGCAGTGCTCCCACATCACACAAAAGCTTCAAGTCCAAATAAGTCCTTCAGGATCTGTGAGGGTCACAGAGGAAAGAACTGGGAGTCCTCTGCGAGAAGGGACACATAACTTTGTCTTAGAAACCATAATCCTCCAGATGGAATTTGATTATTTGATCACATTTTAAATCGCTGAAAATTGTTTATTGGGTGATGAATTAGAATTTAATGGCATGTTTTTTTTTGGTACGCGGGCCTCTCACTGTTGTGGCCTCTACCGTTGTGGAGCACAGGCTCCGGACGCGCAGGCTCAGCGGCCATGGCTCACGGGCCCAGCCGCTCCCCGGCATGTGGGATCTTCCCGGACCGGGGCACGAATCCACGTCCCCTGCATTGGCAGGCGGACTCCCAACCCCTGCGCCACCAGGGAAGCCCCAATGGCATGTTTTAAAGCATCTTTTGAATTAAAATGCAAGAGGCTCTAAATAACAGGCACAACAAAGGACTCCAATAAGTGAATGGATAAATGTATGATGGCATGAAAAATGCTGTTTTTCGGTTATCTACTTTAACCTATCTAAATTCTCTTCCTAAATCACATGCTGAAAAATCTTTTTCAGAGACTGCAATTTTCCGAGGCTTAGGCAAGTATCTTAGTTAGAATCCTTCCAGATGTGATTTGTATGTATGTTACACATACTAGTTTTTTTTTTCTTTCAAGATCATCAATTCATTTTTTTTTTTTTTTTTTAAACAGAGTGCTCCTCTCAACTTATCCATTCACTTTTATTACCAGCTGACCCAGACAAGTGCTAGTCAAACTTCCATATGCACACAACTCCCCAAGCCCCTGGTTAAAATGGAGATGCAGATTCAGGGGTCTGGCATGGGCTGGGGATTCTGCAAGTCTAACATGTTCCCAGCGGACGCCTGGACTGCTAGTCCACAGACCACACTTTGGGCAGCAAGGTTTATAAAACTGGAGAAACAGGAAAATGAAAATGCTTTAGATGCAACGCTTAATTAGTTTCTCTTTTAAAATAAAAAACCAGTGCCTCTTCTTTATATACAAACATTTTTCCTAAGATAGAAAAATGGAAGTAACATATAATACAGAAATCACCTAGAAATACTAATTTTATAGAAGCTTTCTAATTATTTAGAAGACTAATCATTTAGTAAAAATGTCTGTAAAAATGAAGATTATTCCACCTCAAATTCTGTTTTGTAACTTTTGTATACAGTTTCACAGTTACACATTTTCCAAAGTCATTTGATATCTCCCTTCACCTGGGGAAAAATTAATTTCAGCAATTAATGTTCTCAGAGGCATGTCCTTCAGATGAAAGAGACGATGAGTTCTGCCTGGTTTACCACATGGTAGGATGCAGCCAGATGTCAGGTTGGAGGTGGGGAGAAGGGGGCTCTCAGGCGGGGTGAGCTGTGGGCAGTGATGGCATTAACAGCACTGCAGTCACAGGAGAAAGAGCCAGTTCCCAGGAGTGAGATAAGGAACCTGAACCTGAACAGAGGTGCCAAGGGGCTAATGAGCCACCTGGGCAGAGCTCTGGAATAGGGAGCTAAACGCTCCCATCCAAGGATTAGGAGAGGCTGTGAATCTCAGAACTCGGGAGCTGTTTTTTTTTTTTCCTTAAACTAGTAAAAATCTTTTCTACTTGCTCTCTCTCCATCAATTCAGAGTATAAGACTCTGTTACCTCATATGGAGAATAAACTATATAAGGTCCCTGCCCTGAAAGAGCTTATAGCTCATAACTTAACTGAGAAGGAATGAAGTAGCATCAACAGCAGGCAGTGTGGTTTTAGAAACCAACTGAAATGAGAGGACCCGTCTGACAGCTCTCAGGGGACAGGTACATCACAGCAGACCTGGGCCTTGTCTTACAACAAAGAACTCCAAGGATGCCTCCCGAAACTGGATGCGAAACTCCAGACAAATGTGGAGGGTGCATGCATTTTTCTAGAGAGAGATTTCATGAGATTTTCCAAAAGGACCCATGGCCTTTGGTTACAAATACTGAGAGGTTACAAATACTGTTTGAGTTAGAGAGGAAGTAATTTTGACTCCAGAAGTTATAAAACTTTACACGCCATTAGGAATAAAGACAAGTCACTATGTAATTGTTTACATAGCAAAAATCCTTTAATCCATGATTTCAGAAGAAAGGAATATTTGAAAAATACTCCTAAAAGAGTGAGAGAACCAAGAAACCCTTAATACAGGTCCCTAGATGCGCTGTTATTAACATTACTCATGAGGATTATGATCTGTGAGTAAATGTGGAGTGAGTCCCAGATCCCAGATTTGAAGTGTAATTGTGAGGAAGCGTATTGTGCACAAAGGAGTTAAAACAATGCCTACATCATCATAAAAACAAACAAAATAAGACACACAACTGGTGCTGTTCAAGCAGGTTATCTCAGGTTATGGGATCTCAATGAAAGCTCACTTGGCATAATCGACTCTGGGCTCCTTACTTGTGTTTCAGTTTGGGGGCAATCCAGTGTGACAGCCCATCCGTCACTGTTTCTCTTCATGTGTACAGTTCAGGTCAGAAGGGCTAGCTGGCGAACAACTTAAGTTGCTGGCAAATTCTGTCCCACGTGATAAACATGTATGTGATATATTATCAACGTATGGCTACAATAGGGCCCTCAGATTATCTTCAAATCTTAATTTTAATTCTGAAGGCTCTTAATATTAATCTAGTCAATTTGTTATAAAGTTATCTAAAAAGAGTAAAAGAAGGAAATGCAATTAAAGTACCTGAGGTAAAAACTCTCTTGCTAGGTCCAAGGCCTTTCTATAGGCAGCATCCCCCTCCTGGTTCTGTTCCAGAACATGGCTGATCAAGCCCACTGCTTTAGCTGCTTGGCCATCGAGCACACGTGCAGAGAAGATGAGCTCTTTGGCCAGGGACATCCCAATGGCACGTGGCAGTCGCTGCGTGCCCCCTGCACAGGGGATGAGACAGAAAATGCAGGCAATGATTTGACACCCTTTCAACATTTCAATGTTTCATTTCTTCTTTTATAAAGACAAACCAGGGCCAGAAGTTTATATGTCAAAATTAGTAACTGGAAAACTACTTCAAGACAGAACCTAATTTCTTAATTAGTTTATAAAATCATTAATATCCCAAAAGTACTTAAGAACCTTATATCATTATTAAGTGATCCTGACACTGACCATTACTTGCATCATGGCTGGTGTGTTCCTGAATCCAATCCACAATCATTAATTACCAAGTCAGGAACCACAGGGTGCACCGCAGTTGCAGGGGTCAGGGGCTGGTTGGGGAAGGAGTTTTCTCTCCCTCAGAGGGTTCACCAGAGGAACGACAGGTCCATCAAGCTTGGCATTTCGCTTTCAGTTTAGATAAAACATCAAATTCTGAGCAATTCAACTCATGTGCTTTTGAAGACTCATTTACAATTTACAGTAAATGAACCATAAACTAATTTTAATTTAACGAAAATAAAAACAGATAATTACTCATGAAAATAGGCTTCGTCCCGGGGTTTTATTTTTCCGTGCAAGTACTAATCATCCCCTGATGCATTAATCCATTAGATCCATCTATCTGCTCACCCTAATATCTTTGAGTGAAGAGACGGGGATCTCATTAAATAGAAACCTGGACAAAAGCAGGTAATATTCTGACTCGGAGCTTCAATTTCTACCAATAAGAATATGAAAACAGCTGCAAATCCTAAATCTTATCTTATAAGTCTTATCCTTAAAGTGGCGGCTGGACTGCCCAGGAGGCCAAGGAAAAGCTGACTGCAAAGGTTCAGAGCACAAAAAGCAAACTGATGGCCAAACATCTGAACAAGCTCACTGTGTTTCTCTGGCCCATAAAGTTTAAACTTTTTTTTTTTTTCTGCACTAGTTACCAACATTTATAAACTGGGTGGGTAATTTCATATAAAAGCTAACTTGTACCTGGAAGTTAACTGCAGCTGCACCTTTTAGATGCAATGCACTCGAGTCTGCCACAGCCTCCACCACTTCCTGCTACTCCAGTACTACAGACTAAGAAGTTTTGATTTTCTTTAAGCAACATTAAAAGGCAGGCAAAATATACTCTTATTCACATCTCAACCAAAAGTGGGGGGGAGACAAGTTTCAAGAAAGCATATTTCCCTTCAATAATTAAGTACATTCCTACATGTTTAACAAACAAAGCATGCCAGCATTGGAAGAACATAGCTTATGATGCTATTATTAAGCAACCATGTTGAGAACGATGACCATGTTTTGAAAATATAGGTGATTTAAAAAAAAAAGAAACAAATATAAACCTCAAAAGGATTGACATTTTCAGTAGGGATTGTTTTTGAACATTAAATGAGTGCTGCTTCTGTTACTTACTGCTCACACAGCCCAAGCAGTTATAGATGGTAAGTTTAAAGGTATTTTACACAATGTGGCAACAAACGTGTGTGAAAAATTGAAGCACTGACAAATTTAAATCTAACTGTAAACAACGATGTTGCTCAGTGTAGTAAAGATAGGTCTGAAAACTTACGGAACAAGCTATATGGAACAGACAAGTTATTTACAGTGTTTCCAATGGCAGCTGATTAGAGCAGAGATATAAATAATACAACCCAGATAGCTATATTTACTCATGGAGCTGATGAGGATTTTCATGAGACTAAAGTACTTACGGATATAGTATTCATGATAAGCACACGTTAGGAAATGATTCTCTGCTGTGTTCTGTGAAAAGTTTAATGTAGATTGGTCGAAATCAACAAATGTGACCCTCAACAGTCATTGTTAGTGCTGCACTTTTTATTCAAAGGAAAACTCAATATTTTGCAAGTCCACTTAAGCCCATTCATCATATTATTTTGTTTATGGAATGATTCTCCAGGAATAAAGATTTTATAAATATTTAACAAAGGAACAGTCATGAAACTAACACCATGAAACAGAGCTGAATGGCACTGAACTCTAAGCTTTGATGGATGAAACGGATGCAAACCTAACTGTCTGCTGCAGGGCATGATGTGAGTGTGAGAGGCTTGGTGCTGAAGAGACCTTTCTGTTCTGTTGAAAACACTGCATCATAGGATCCAAGGAAAAGTCCTCAACTTGGCTCACCAACTAACACTGCATCCAAGATTTGGCTTTTTTGGTTGACACCACAAGCTATCTACTCTAGGAACCTCATGTAAGTGCAATCATACAGTATTTGTCCTTCTGTATGATGGACAGAAGGTATGTGTCAGAACTCCATTCCTTTGTAAGGCTGAATAGTACTCTGTTATATGAATATGTTTTGTTTATTCTTTCATCTACTGAGGAACACTTGGGCTGCTTCCATTTTTGGCTATAAGGAATAATACTGCTATGAATACGTGTACACAAATATCTCTTCAAGACCCTGCTTTCAATTCTTTTGAGTAGATACCCAGAAGTGGAATTGCTGGAACATACAGTAAATGCATGTTTAATTTTTTTGAGAAACAGCCACACTGTTTTCCATAGCAGCTTCACCATTTTATACTCCCACTAATAGGGCACAAGTGTGCTAACTTCTCCACATTCTTACCAACACTTGTTACTTTGTGTTTGTTTTTTGATGGTAGCCATCCTAATGGGTGTGAAGTGGAATCTCATTGTGGTTTTTGATTTGCATTTCCCTAACAACTAGTGATATTGAGCATCTTTTCATGTGCTTATTGGCCATTTGTATATCTTCTTTTTAATTGGGTTGTTCTGCTGTGGTTGAGTTGAAGGAGTTCTTTAGATATTCTGGGTATCAATTCCTTATCAGATGCATGACTTGCAAATATTTTCTCCCAATTCATGGGTTGCTTTTTCACTGTTGACAGTATCCTTTGAGGCATGCAAGTTTTTAATTTTGATGAAATCCAATTTATCTATTTTTTTCTTTTGCTGCCTTTGCTTTTGGTGTCACGGCCAAGAAATAATTGCCAAATCCAACGTCATAAGTTTTTCCACTGTTTTCTTCTAAGTTTTGTACTTTCAACTCTTACATTAAGGTATTTGATCCATTTTGAGGTAATTTTTGTATATAGTATAAGGTAAGGGTCCGAGTTCACTCTTTTGCGGGCAGAAATCCAGTTTCCCTAACACTACTTGTCAAAAGGGACATTCTTAAGTAGTTACACAAATATGTGATTTAATTTGCTCATTCTTACCAAAACTTCACCTTTAGGAAACCTGTTTGGTTAAGAAATTATCTGGCCCACTTTCATATGCTGTATTCAGTTTGCAGAAATCAAAGACTGATAGTTTGAACTATATTTTTTACTTTATGGAATTAAAGGTAACTGACCCTTCACTGGCTCCAGGTATATAATTTCAACCTTTATAAAAATGATATGACCTGTTCAGTTTGCCTTTGTCAATTAATACTAATAGTGTGAGCAACGAGCCATACAAATGGAAGTTACTGAACTGCAGTGCAATACGACACAAAACACTGAATATGATTGATGTGGAATCTCAGACTTCTACAACCATCTCAGGAATAGTTACTCCAAACAGAAAATATCTTTATGCCAACAGTCGAGTCCAGTTTGGAAGTACTTCTGTTTATGAACAGCTATTTTCTATTATGAAATAAAGCAATTAGCTCATTAGGGAAGCAAGGTTCACTATAGCATTGCATCCTGTAACTCGAGAGACAAGATGTGCCACTGAGACCTGGTGTGGAAGAAAGGGCATCAGATATTTTAAGTTCCAAATACAAAAAGAAGTACTAGAGAGAATTTATTTCAATTAATCTATTATTAATTCTGAATACTAAATTCCAATATTAGCTTAGAGTTAGGTAGAAGTGAAGACAGTGTGCTGTATTTCTGTTGGTTGATTTTCTTACACCAGGCCTGCTTCTATAGATCACACAACCTGCTTAGTTCCAATAGGGATTTGAGTTCAGGATCACTAAAGTGCCCTCTCTAGATACAGTCTTGATGACTGGAGAAATTAAACAGTAGAACTAAAAATAGGGTTGTCCCCAGTGGAATTAAAATCATTCCACTCTGACAGCCACCCTAACGTATTCAAAATCACACAGGTCTGAGACTCTATTCAAACTTACACTACTGTCCATCCCAAGAGCTTCCAGCATGGAGCCCTGACTCCTAGCTGGGCCCTGCTCTGAGACTCGCAGAGTTTTAGTAACTTGCCCAAAGTCACAAAGTTAGGTTGTAGAAATAGGATCCAAACCTACCTCTGCCTGATTCTTATCTACTATGTGGTAAGACAGTAAAGAGCAACTTATGAAATAAGTTTGTAAGCTGCTTGATAAAAGGTATGGTATATATAAGTAGGTACATAATATAAGTAGGCATATACATGTATCAAATGTATCTAGAAAGTTGTCTCTGTGGGATCAGCTGATAGATAATGATCATTTTTTATTCATTTTGACTGGTTGTATTTCAAAAATGTTCTGCAACAGTAATATGACACTGTAATAGGAATAAAAGTGCTACACTATTTTTGAAGAGCACAGTACAAGGAGACAAAGAGCCAACCACCTGGTAAAAGCCTCTCAAGCCACTTCCTGCCTGTGTCCCCAGGAAGTTCTCCAGGATCTGGGAAGCCTCAGCTCTCCTGGGTTGCAATGTTAACACTAAGGGACCATGGTATCAGGAGGTCATACACTCCCGTGACACTCTTGGCAGGTACCCCATGGTACTACCAAATACGAGAAGTATGAACGGAAGCTGAATCAGCTGTATTTCTGTCAGTTTCCACAATAACTCACAAGGCTCCTGCTAAAATGCAAGTAATTTAACCCTTTCCAGGGGCAGTGAATTCAGAGCATGTTTTGCTTCCACAAAAAACAACTACTGTTGAGTCACTTCATCATCTACCAGAAAAAGGCATTCTGTGGCGGCCCATGAATCCTCATGAATATCCATCGGAGTAATAAGCAGAAACAGCGTGCCAAAGCCACATTACTATGTTATGAAGAGGAAGCATCTTGGACACTGACCCTTCCCTTGCTAATGTGGGAATGCTCAGAAAATGCCAGTTGTTTTCTAAGGCTTTTTGCTTTGGCTCTGTCATCAAGGAGATTCCGATTCCGTGGGTTCTGCTGACCCACTGCTATAAAACATGAGGTAGGAGAGGATTCATTTTTAATGAGGCAACAGAATTTACATAACCAAGTGAATATGCACCATTTCGGAATAGTCACCCCAAATGCTGTATACTTGTTATTCAGGACCATTTTGGAATTCCTCTTTTGGAACTCATTTCCAAAATGACACATTTATTCACTCATTCAAGTAGTTATTGCAGCTTCCTGTTCTGGGCAGATGGATACAGCTGTGAACTAAACAAACCCCGGCTCCCAGGAGCTGACATTCCTGTGGGGAAGCCCACAATAAGCAAATAAATACATACTGTTAGTTGGAGAGTAGAGTGTATCAGGGTGTGGGGTGTACACAGTTTAGACAGGATGGCCAAGGAGGGGCTCGGAGGAGGTGACATTAGAGCCAAGAACAAAAGGAACCAAGGAGTGGATACTGCACAGGTCTTGTGGGGACCATGTCTGACTCACAGAGCAGCACAGGGAGACCAGAATGGCTGGAGCAGGCCCAGATCCCATAGGTCCCCTGGGCCTGGAAGGACCTATGGACTACTGTGAGGATGACAGAAAGCCACGGGGCATCTGAGAGCATCTTCTGAAAACAGTGGTGTGGGAACATCAATCACTAGTGAAGATTTGGGTTTGAGGACAAGCTATGGTCATTATGAGCCAAGAAGATGGAGGAGGTAGGTAGATGTTCATACTACTTGTGGCAGGGCTCCAACAGGCTCAAAGAGAAATTTCAGAACAACTACCCACATGCTTTCGATGTCTGTCATGTTTCGGCTGCCCAACACCCACTGCCCCCATTAAAATCCTGGTCTTGCTTTTGGAGAACACTCCCCCACATACACCCTGCTGTATTCAACCTGGGACAGTAAAGAATCCCTCCAGTGGAGACCAAGATCCTCCTTCTCTTTGCCCTGGAACAGCAGGGCAGGCATCCGAGTCACGTTTGGTCCACTGGATGTTACTTCTCAGGACTAGGAGTCCTGAATGAGTGATCTTGTAACACGGAGACTTTCTATGCTTACAGGCAATGCAGGGGCAGCAATGTGCCAACCTGATGATTCTTATATTGTGTTCTTGCAATGGTGCAGACTGTGTGTTTCCAGGGCTCCTAAGGTCTAGTTTGGGCTCTAAGCCTTAATCTCTAGCCAGCTATTGATTCTGGGAACCTTGCAATAAATTTCCTTTTCATGTAGGGTAGCCAAAGTCAATTTCTACTGTGTGCTTT
The DNA here is from genome assembly GCF_008692025.1 of Phocoena sinus. Lineage (NCBI taxonomy): Eukaryota > Metazoa > Chordata > Mammalia > Artiodactyla > Phocoenidae > Phocoena > Phocoena sinus. The sequence goes on from NC_045768.1 coordinate 95,519,977, forward strand.
CCAATATCATGAATGATACAGTGACATACCAGGAGTTTTGTTTTTCTCTCTCTTTCAAAAATAGTTAGATGAAGCTGGATGGGAGTTTATTTGTTCTACTTTTCCCAGGTAAAATCCATTCGTTCAATCTCTTAATTTATTGGTCAAGTGACCTAGTATGTGCCAGACGCTGTCTCAGGTGCTGAACAAACAGTAGTGAACCAGATAGGCTGTCCTAGATCTTACAAAGCTTACATCTTACATAAAGAATGGGAAGAACAAGAGCAATAAACAAGCACATGGACAAGAGAGAACTGAGGTTGTGGTGAGTGTTACGAAGAGAATTTAAGGCCGGGAAAAAGGTTCTGAGATAATCATAAGATGACAAATTTAGATTGGGTGGTTGGGGAGGCCCACATCTGAATGCTAACAGGGCAGCGACACGATCAGACAGAACGCCCAGTCATGAGATCAGCCATGCAAGGGCCCTAAGGGGAAGCCAAGCTCAGCACTGAGGAAAAGGAGGGGGCCACTGTTGCTATGGGGAGAAGGCTGTGAGGGAAGTGGCAGAAGTGAAGTTGGACAAGCAGGGTTCAGATCACACAGACGCAGTGTAGTTTTACATCTTACTCTATGTGTTATGTAAAGACACCGGAGCATTTTGAGTGGAAAGTGACATAATTCGATTTGTGTTTTAAAAGATCCTTTGTAAGGCTGGCAGAGAACAGACTGTAGGGGCAAGATCAAAGTGGGGTGCCCAGTTGGAGACTACTGCTGTCCTCCGAGTGAGGTATGATAGCAGCTTGGACTGAACTAGGGTAGCATAGGCAGGGAGAGGGGGAGGGATTTGGGGTGAGCGTCCAAAACTGCCAGTAAAATGGATGTAGGGAGAAAAGGAAATCAATCTAATGCCTACATTTCTGGTTAAGAGTGTAATTAGTAAGCAGTGCCGTTTACTGACACTGGGAAAAAGGAGGCAGCAGGGGTGTACTCTGGCCATGTTAAGTGTGGGGTGTCTTTTACATACATAAATGGAGCAGTTGAGCATGTGACTGGATATGCAGTCTAATGTTCATTAATAATCACTATCAGACAGATGGCATTCAAAGCCAGGGGCCTGGATGTCACCTAGGGAGACTGTTTAGATAGAAAGGAGCAGAGAAGGAGTCAGCAAGACACTGAGAATTGCCCACTGAAGTGAGTGAGGTAGCAGAAATGCAGGAGGAAGGTGGTGCTCTGCTGGACACCTACCCCCACCACCACTCCCCCAGCCTTCTTCCAGTGAAGTCAAGTCTGTAGGGGTCTTCTAGGAAGGACTTTCCTCACTGAAATAAAGACTCCCAGGAATAAACAGGCCTTCTCCCAGGATGCTTCCATGTCTACATGTGACACCTGGAGCAATGACAGCCACCTTGTGACCATAATGGAAGCCAGCAAGGGCAGAATCATCAAACTAAAGATGGCACAGCAGAAAGATGTCACTAAGCTGCTGAACTTACCAATCCAGAGACTGCCCTATGCTGTGACTTCTTGTGATATTACACTGTATTTTCTTATTGTTTAGGCCTCCTGAAATACGGTTTCCTGTTATCTGTACCAAAAATGTCTGCAAGTGTAGATGGATTAAGGAAAGAGATCTGAACACACATTTTGGAGAGCAGAAAGCAAACACACTAGGGAAGTAATGGCAAGACTGCTGGGCAAAACCAATTACACACTGGAGATTTGTGGCCATGAGATGACTAGCATGTTTTTTTCTAAAAACTCCTAGCCGACTGGGTGCAGGCACAGAGCAGGCATGTAAGCTGGAGCTTCATGAGACAAGTATAAGAAAAGACGAGCTAGGCAATAGCAATAGTTGACATGTACTGTGCAGACACTATGTAATAATACCAGGTCAACTGTCCTAAGCACTTCATAGGTATTTAATTAGCTCATTTACTCCTTATAATTCCCCTATGAGGTGGGTGCAAAGGTAGTTAAGGTCATTTGTATGTAAGTCATGCCACAAAAGACCATGAAATCTAAACTGGATGAGGAGAGGAAGGACTTGGCTGAGAGTTAAAATGTCCATGGACGTGATGATTCGATGAGATCCAAAAAGAACTGGAAAGTTAGGATGTTGCAGAGTGACATGCAGGGATCTAGATTCAGAATGGAGCCATTACTGATGATGCTGAAATCTAGGGCACAACCATGAGGGTACTGGGCTAATAAGACAGATGGTAGGAGGTGAGTTAAGAGATAAGGTGGGTTGTGACAGGAGGAATAGCGAGAGTCACTGTTGCCACCTGATGAGCATGGAAGTCAACAACAGCGTGCTGATGACGAGCAAGCAGACCTGCAAATGCCTGGGGTTTGTTCACGTGCAAATCTAATTCTCTTTTTGGCACTCAAATTTGGGAAGCAGGTAGCTCTGAACCACTGTCTGAAGCCACAGACAAACTAACAGGATGAAAACACTCAAAATGGTGTCTGTCATATCTTTTGCATGTGATCTACCAATAATACAAAAATGAGTTTTCAAGATCAAAAGGCAGTTCCCTAGCATCCTCCAAAGGTGACCAAGAAATTTTTAATCTTTGAAACCACCACAAAACTGACAACTTTTAACACAGTTGAAGTATTAGACTCCACTGCAGTTTTTATCTTTATTGATGCTCAAACTACCCCATCTTTGGTCAGTGGGAACTTAGATTGGCTCTAGGGTCCTACTGACATGACCTTAATAGTCTTTGATAACTTGTTACTTGGTATCACAAAAATGTTCTAAGCTCAACTTGAACATCTCCTCCCCAGACCTTGAATCAGTCACTTTCCCAGAGCCCTGATTCCTTTCAGTGGAGCTGCATTTAAAAATTTAACACTTCTACTCATATCGTGACCAAGCTTACCTAAAATAGCCATGATTTCATATGCATGTTCTGTATATTCTTTTAATGATTTTGCATTGAGTTTCAAGATTCTGCTTCTTCAAACAAATGAGCATCAAGGATGAGCATTAACAAATGAAAACGGGAGTGAGTTCTTTGGTAGTCAGGAATTCGCTATGTAATGCTAACAGATCTTTAACATTTTCACTGTCCACTTTATTAAAGCCAGCCTCTTTAAAAAGAGCTTTAATTTTATTACTTTGATCTAACCACTTCCTTGATACCATTAGAAGTCAACCACAAAACCTGGGGGCCAGTTTTCTCAAGGCTGCACTTCTTGCGGAGTGTTTGCCATCGCATAGGGAATAAAACTGGGGCTCTATTATAATGGAAAAATGAAAATGGGTGCTAACTCAAGTGGTAAAACTGTTTTAATCATGTAACAAAATGTTTTCATCTCTATGTATTATTTAGACAGAATGAAAATATATTTGAAATATCATATTCCTTTTAAAAAAATTTCCATCATTTTAATCTATCATTTTGAGAAGGCATCAAGAACCATCGCTCCCCCCCAACCCTGCCCCAGGCAAAGTAATCCTCTCCTGGGATTATAGCACTTTTATTAAAATAAGCTTAAAGTAGCAACCTCTATATCAGCAGTGGCTTAAACACAGAAAGCCTGTCTTTGCAGAGAAGACAAGAAAGGAAAACTATCTGGTCTCCTCCCACTCCTCTACATTCCCTGCTGGCAACAATCTGGGACCGCCACCCTTTTCCTCCCAGACCAAAGTCCTAACCTGATTAAGCCAAGTACAGATGCTACTTTCCTTCTGCATATTTACATGTATTTAAATAATTTAAAGCAAGCTTTGACATTTCACAATCAATTACAATGTAATATGTAAATAACTGAACATAATTTATAGTTTTGGATTATAAATTATGTTTTAGTAATATGTACAAGGTAGAAAATTCCAAGTTTTTTTGTTTTTGTTTCTGGGTTTCCTTTTAGCCTTTGTATTTCCCTCCTCTTACGACTTCATGGAGAAAGAAGCCATGCTAATAAAGGGGGATGCTTACAACAAATACTTTAAGTTGAAAAGTTATATAGATACTGCATTCAGGGCATTTTGTTGATACAATTAGAAGTGATCTCTGACTCTTACTTCTTAAGTAAATATCGCTTTTGATTATTTCTAAATCCCCTCTCATATATAGGAAGTTCCACTTAGGTTGTATTTTCCTTGAATTGTGGAGGAAACATTACAGTAAAATGTTAACTTTGGATTAAAATGCCTGTTTCAACTAATTACTGTGGAACTCTGTCAGAGGGCTTTAGGCAAGAGCTTTCTTGACAGATCTGGGCTAGATGCTTTACAAAACTGACTTCCTCTCACTTTTACAAAGAAAGAGAAGTGTGCTATGTGAACAAACATGGCATGATTACTGGTCTCATAATAGATCATGTCACAATCATAAAAAAGCATAAAAATATCTATTCTTCAATTTGTGACCAATGTTTAAAGTGTTGTAATACTTTCTGTTTCCTGAGGCTTTTTACCATGTTGCAAAACAATGAGAGAACACACACACACACACACACACACACACACACACACACACAGAAACAAACAAGACAGGAATAAATGAGAAGGAAAACCTGACTGGCTAAACCCCAGCAGAACCTACCTAAAATACATCGGTTTGAGCTCTGCTTGGCTTATGCTAAAGGAGCACTTAGCAAAATCTTAAAAACTTTTTAAGAACTGGGGCACAGAAAGAAAAATTGTACATCAAACATTTTTTTTTCCAGAGCAAATTAAGCTGACTAGCAACAAATTAAAGCCTTTGCGATATAGCTTTCATTAATATTTATTCTAGAAAGTTTTCTTGACTATTATCCCATTCACTGTTAGAGAGACAGATTAAGAACAAAACTTTATTTTTAAATGTTTATATATACTTTTTTTTTTTTCGGCGGTACGCGGGTCTCTCACTGTTGTGGCCTCTCCCGTTGGAGAGCACATGCTCCGGACGCCCAGGCTCAGCGGCCATGGTTCACGGTCCCAGCCGCTCCACGGCATGTGGGATCTTCCCGGACCGGGGCACGAACCTGTGTCCCCTGCATCAGCAGGCAGACTCTCAACCACTGCGCCACCAGGGAAGCCCTACGTATACTTCTTACATCAAGTATCTGAAGCATTATTATATATTTTTTAACTTCCAAAGAACATATTGTTATATACTGCATGAAACAAAGTACCTTACTTTTTAAAATGACTTGTCCATTTTGGGCCACGCAATGTCCACCAACAGTGCTGCATGCTCCTCTGCCACTCTCTGCAGCTGCGGAGGTTCTGAACTCAGGTCCCCTGGTGGCTCCAAGGGGGTTGCCGGAGGCTTCCTTTACAGGAACCTGTCTCCCACCCCGGCATAGACAAAGGGTAGGCAAATGACTTAAGTCAGGCCAATCAAACTATCTCTTGCAACTTGGATCACAAATGGAGCAATGGAAGAATGGAGGAAATGGTTGGGTACATCAACTCAAGCAAAGGCTTCCAGGCAAGCTTATCTAAAGTTGTGCTGCCAGATATAACTTTCTGTGATGATTCTGGGCTGTCCAAATGGGAGTCACCAGCCACACAAGGCTACTGAGCACCTGAAACGTGACTAGCTTCAATTTTAAGTTTTAATTTTAGTTCATGTTAATCAATTGAAATTTAAATAGCACATGTGGTCAGCAGCCACAGTACTGGAGAGCCCAAGTATAGAGTTTCCTGCCCTTTAGCTTCTCCTGAGCTCATTTTTGGTTGCAATATTTGTTTCTGTTGCAAAACCAAAGAAACTTTGATACAATCTACGGTTCATTGCAACATGTACAGAGTCTTAGTGACTGCAGCTAAGGTGCAAGGTCTGCAGACTTCCCCACAGCTCACCTTTCCCGCAGGAAGAGAAGAGGCAGCACATGGCTAGTGAAAGACGTGTGTTCTACAGTCTAGGTAACCTCTGTCATGCCAAAATGAGCCAGAAACCAAATGATTCATCTGTTCTTACAATACTGTTGAGCCGTATGCAAGAAAAGTGGGTATCACAAATGAGATTTAAACAGATATATTGCTAACAGCCTTCAACATAAACCTATCCTACGCATGATTAAAGTTAAATATAGTAATTGCTCAGAGAAAATAAAACTAAAAGAAAGAAGTGATCCAATGAACTCTTCCGTATTTTGATTTCCATCTCGTGGCATACATTTATTAGACAATTTACTGTTGCCACAGTAACAGAAATTTCCTACCTATAGTAAAAATTTTGTGCCATAATATGCCACTTATGCACGACTGTTCTATATGTAATATATTTTCTATTTTATCCCTAGTTATTTATATAAGTATGCTTTATATATTATATATGATAAATATATTCTATTTGGTTTAGCCATAATAGTTATTTACAAGTATATCACAAGGATTATGACTAGGCTGGATATCTCCTCCCTCTTGAGATTACTTATAAATATATGTATATAATTGTGGTGTCAAATGAATATAAATACATATATGTATGTGTATATATGTGACAGCCTTAAAGAAAATTCTTGATTAACTTTCTTTAATACAGTGATATTTACTAAAAATACAATGTTTCACATTTACCTCAGTGGATGAATCATGTAATATAAATTAAATCAAGTATAAACAAAATCAAATTTAACAGCTTGATATCTCTCAAACACTGAAAACAAGCCTATTACGCAGTAACGTTCCCTAACCCAAATGGATGGTGACTATGGTAAAGTATAAACCAGGTAGTCTGCATTTAAGAAGACAGAGTTTCATCATCTTTAATGATTAAATATAGACTATATTAGTTATTTCACGTGCATTTCAAGTCACCTCAAAACTCACTGGCTTAAAACTACAAACATTTACTCTTTCTATGGGCTAGGACTGGCTCTGGGTTCCTCGTGAGGCCGCAGTCCTCTGTTTCCAGGCTCATTCACGTGGTTGTTGGCAGATTCCCTTGGTTCCCTCTACGTGAGCCACTCCACAGGGCTACCTTTTGACAAGGCAGGTGGCTCCACCCAAAAGTGAGTAATTCAAGAGAGAGAATGCACAAGATAGAAGCCACAGACTTCTAATAACCTACCTGAGAGGTGATTTCCCACCTCTTCTGCCATATTCTATTAGAAGTGAGTCGAAATGCCCAGCCTTCACGAGGAGAGGAATCACACACGGCATGAACATTTAGAGGCTGCCTACCACAGGGTCTAAGATTGATTAAGCAACACACACTGTAAAAAGGTCATCTTTTCTTCTGCCCATCTTTCCTTTACCAAAAAGCAGTTTTTTTTCCCAGAGCACATTCAGACCATTTCCCAAAACTTTAAAATCATCTTTCATTATTTCAAAATCAAGGAGATGAACAGACCATGTTAACCATTATCTTGAAAAAATAATGAGCGGGGGGGTGAGGAATAAGGAGAGTATAAAATGGAAGATGTTCGTTCTGTAAAGCTCACTCCATTAAAAACAGTCTCTGCCAACTACGATCAGCAAAGAAAGTGACACCCACATATCAAAGGTATTTCTAGACTTTCTAAAATGCACTGATTTATTAACTGATAAGCAAAAAGAGTGGATACTCTGTACTTCATAAAAATTGGACCCTGACATTTTCATTAAATGGGGGGGGATCTAATAAATGGCTTAAGATCTTCAATATCCAGATGTTTTCTCTCTGGATAACAGAAAACTTCTGGACAAGTAAAGAAAAGTAGAAACTTATTGATAAAAGAAACAGTATGTATAAATATTTGACTAAATGACTAAACAATGGAGTGAACATGAAGATCTGAATACTTTGGATTTTTCTTATCAAAAGCAGGTCACATGATAAAAATTTGAGGATTCTGGCCCAGCAGCACCATTATTTACTGAGAATTTACTACGTACTATGTAATTTAACAAATTATTTCTTATAATTTTTGCAAGAATCCTAAGAGGCCACTACTATTACTATTCTTATTTGATAAATCAGGAAATCAGAGGATCAGAGAGGTCAAGTAACCAGCTCATGCCCACTAGTAAACCAGTGGGTATGAGTGAATTAGGTATGTCTGATTCTGCAGCCCACCTGCTTTTCCTAATGGCAAGCTACCTCCCCCTAGAAGAGACCAGATGCACAGCTCCTCAAATAGTTATCCTTTGATAACGCAAGGCCTTGGTGGGAGTTAGTCAGCATAACAATATAACTGGATAACTGGAACAAAAGGAAAAATGAACCCACTGGGTCTGGTATCAGAGGCAATGAACAATGGCAGAGAGCTTCAAATCAAAAGCACCACACAGTGGTCAATTCCCAGTGGGAAAATGTGGCTGAAGAGAAACTAATTACAACACAAGGCCCACACAGGACGGAAGGCACACACACTTCTGCCATCCTTCTATTTTGGTGGCAGATCTTCCTCCCCCTCACTCTCTGCTCTCTGATACTGGCCTGTCTCTACTTTATCCTGTGTTTTTTAGGGCTAGTGTTACATAGGAAAAGGCCAGAGGCATAAGAGATGTGGAACTGACCACAAGGCACAAACCCTGAGATGAAGGTGCCTCGGCCAGTGTGGCCATGCCTCCACCCTGGCCCTTTCTGAGTGGGGGGGAACAGCCCACTTTTTTTTTTTTTTTGTTAAACTGAACAGAAAAACAGCATAATGAGCAAAATAAATTAAAAAAAAAATTCACAGTGCCTAAAACTATAAAGATGAACTAACTAGCATTATTCCTCACTGGGAGAGCCACGAAACATTTTGTGAAATGACAGTATAAGATTTTATTATTTAGAGAACTAGTCAACAACTGTTTCATATTAAGAAAGTGGGATGAACCATTCTTCAGAGCATATCCAAGCAAGATGAAGCAACTCTAACTTACTGGAAACAAATTACTTTTACAAAATATATCCAACATCTAGTCAGTTTTTCATAATTCTAAGTCATGTCGCAAGAAAAACAGAAGACCTGTAAAAATATAAATAACCTTCTCCCCACACCCGAAACAAAATAAAACAAATATATGCTATAAAACAACTAAAATCCCTCCCTAAATGAGGGACAGAAACTACCCACAACATATTGTAATAACAGATATGTATTCACTCACATCTATTGCTTTTTCATGTCCAGTAGGCTAATTTACAATTATCTGATATATACTTTTTAAATGGTCACTATATAGGATCAATAGAACATCAATTAAAATAACAAATCTGTCATAATAAAATACTGGGGAAACCCCCAAACATTGGCCACCTGTAGACTTCTTGGTTACCCATCTTGCTCGTAGTTACTCAGCTCTTTCATAAATGAACAAAAACCACAGCTGCAGTTTTAATAAACATGTTTTTTACATATTAAAAACATATTAAGCTTCATATTTCAAACTACACTAAGGCACCGCTGGGTGTAAAATATATGAAATTAACTTGTCTAAAGGCTGACACTCCTTTCCTTCTTACCTGCATCTCACAACTAGCTTCTTATGTGCACTGCTGAGTATGTGGGCAAATGACCAGGATGAGACAGGTTGGCCACTGTCCTTTACTCCCTCTGGCATGTCCTGATTACATGCCCACACATGGGAGGCTCCAGAGGTAACCTCTGTCCTCTCCCTGTTCCAGGAGAACATTTGAAGGGAACTTTCAGACAAAACAGGTATTAACTGTTGCCATCCCAGCAAGAACAATAAAAGTTCTGTCCAACCACTCTACAATACGTGGCTATGTCAACAATGGATTGACAAAGGTGTTGTTCTGAAAAACTAAGTTTGAGATACAAATATTAAAATTAAGCCATACTATCAGTATTTTAAATGAAAAATTCTATACACACTGGAGACATAATATACATTGATTACAAATTAATATACATTGCAGATTTTTCTAGGGTAGATATTTGGCTAGCTCAGAGCTAATTCCTCAACTCTCTTTAAAAAGCAACAAAAACAGTTGAAAACCAGTGAGGGAGGGAATGAGAAGTGAGAATGGAAAGACCAATGAGAGAGAGGAAGTGGCACAGTCACCGAAAAGCAGAGGCCAGGCAATGCACACTATAGATTTCAAGTATGGCCGCAGCATGGCGGGACTCTGAACAAATCTCAACATAGAAGCCATGTGGGGCAATGACGGCAAATGGACAAAACCTTGTGTCAATGCTACCACAAACCCTTTTCCCATTTGAAGAAAAAACACCCCAAGAAAACTTTAAAAATCTAATAAGCACTTTTTGAGGGACAGGGTCCCTCTTCTCATCAGGCTGTCCTACAGAATAGGGAGATAGCCATTTTGGTTTTTATCTGATAAGAGGAAAGCTGGAGAAAGAAGGCAGGAATTATCATGCTCATCTAACCATTAATCACCTTCAACAATTAGCAAGGATTTAGTAAAAAGGAAGGCAAAAGTGAAAATAAGATCAGAGAGATCAGGATAACTGAGTAGGAAAAGTGCCGAAGTGAGAAATCTATGAGCTATCAATTTCAGGTTTACCGGCTATCCAGAAGTAGAGTGTTCCCATGAGACCTCTCATAAGCCAAAATGGCTTCATAAAGCAAAGAAGCAGTTACCTTAGGACACATTATGCTAACGGATGCACAAAACCAATGAAGATAAAACACAGATGCTCACAGACACAGCTTAAAGCTATGGCAGCTTGATGCTGAGTGAGGTTCCTGAGGAAGGAACTTGGCGGGGCCACAGTCGCTGCTCGGGGTACACGCCACCTCTGTCACGGCTGCTGCAAAACAAACCCTGAACGCTATTTTCATTTTTCACCTTTTTTCACAAAAGTGAAAACCCTCTTCAGATTTCTTTTTGGTGAGCGAAAACAGGTACTAATGTAGGTCTTTCATAAAAATGAAGTGGCATAAATGGAACTTTCAAAAAGTGGGGTATACCTGTACTTGGAGTTGACACCTGCTCAGAGCAGCAAACTCTGGTGTTAAGTGACTTACAGGTATTATCTCATTTAATCCTTCCGATCTCCTTATGAAGTAGGACTATCATTATCCTCCATGTAGACAGGATAACAGAGGCCCCAAGTCAGGGCTAGTAAGGCAGGAGTCAGAAAGTAAACCTGGGCAGCTGTTCCACCTACAACCCTCTCACTCCATGTTATCTCACTCCATGTGCACATGTGTGGTTTTTACCCATCCTCTCTATCTCAAGCTGGAAAGAGAGTACACACAGGGTCTGGGGGTGGAGAATGGGGACAGGAGCAGAGCTGGTGTACACCGGGGACCTGCTGTCCTAAGATTCCAAGGCCCCTGTCTCTAGCTGGGGAACAAAGGGTGTATCTCATGGGAAACAGTATGGCCCTGAGTAGGTGGAGGGAGCCCTGGGAAAGGACTTTTATAAAGCTGCATAATGGACTGCCTCCAGCCCCTGGTGGGTGATTCCTGCCTCCCCTCATCTTCTCCTTTCATTCTCTGAGATGAAAGGAAAAAACAAGCAATACTCAGCCCTCAACCCACAGTTCACTCACTGTGTAACCGAACAACAATCCTGATAGAGACTCTTGATAAAAAAACATGTGGAGATGAAAAAGACACGGCATTCTAACAATACAAAAATATACCAGCATCCTCACTGCCCAAAGGAAACCAAACAAGCCACCTGTGGAAGACAGCAAAAGCACACAGCATGCTTAAAGACACAGTCTTTAAGGAAGCCCGATGGAAGCACTAACGGAAAGTTTAGATAATTTAGAGAAGACATGAAATCGACAGATGAGACTCAAAGAGCGATGATAAATCAAGGGACTGGAAATGAAAAGTGAGATTGCAGAGCTAAGAAAAATACTGAGGAACAAAATTAACATTATTACAGAACTAACAAATGCATTAGAAATAGCATCATAAAAGAATTAAGGCTAAAGACATATAGCTAAAGGCAAAATGCTTGCAAAAAAGGTAGCATATGCACAGGAAGAAGTTAGAAGCTAAACAAATAAATGTAGACAAATATAATAGTGTCTAAACAAATAGACAGTATTTAACAAAGAAAAATGTTGTTCCTAACACAACATAAGACAACGAGGCTATGGATGAAAAGCCACATGATGGTGGCAAAATAGAAAGCTGGAACAAGTGTGGGAACCTCAAAGTCATCCATAAGCAGCTGAACGATGCCACCAACCGCCTCCCCCAAACTTCTTACATGAAAACATCTAAGCCCTCATTTAAACCAGGTTCTCTATCACCTGACTCCTCCTCTCAGCCCTCCCCACTCCTTCAGCCTCCTCACACTGTTGTTCCTTTCCATGCGGCTACTCTTCCCATTGCCAGAACCCTTCAGACACATTCTTGCCAGGATCCTTAATCTTACTGTAAATATTCTCCTTAATCTTGCCATTCCCTTAATCTTTCATTGTATCCAACTGGCAACTCTCAACAGTGCTCTAAGCCACCCTGTTACCCTCTCTGATTCTGCATCTGAACAGTACAACACCCTGCACGGAATCATGAGATCTATGGAATGGTACTCAGAGTTCAGTCCCCGGTGCCAGAGAACAACCCCAGTCAAGGGAAGTCCTGGTGGGCAGCTAACTCTCTTGTTCCTGTACAGATGGACCCACATAGACCACTCCCTTACCCCACCTCAGCACAGGCAAGCATCTCTCATCTCTTCTCTCTGGTCACACACACACCCCGAAGGATCTCCTCCCTCCCTCTTGGTCACACACACACACACATGCAGGCAATAACTCAATTCCCGGCTTCTCCATCTCCTGCCCCTTTCCTCATCCACCGACACCACTGGTCTCAGAAGGAGGAAGTACAAGGTCCTTCTCCAGTCTAAAAGGAATCCCTCTATTTCCTCCAGGATCGGAGACCTAGGGTCACCATACTGGAATTATTCTCTCTGTATTATCGACCCCTCCTGCTTACTGTGTCTTCCTTCTCTGACGGTAAGCACGGTCTCTTCATTTCCACAGATGAAAGATTTGCTAAAGCACTGTCCTTCAGTTACAGGAAACCTGATACTTAAAACATAATGGCACAAATCAACATTTCAAGAATGATTTTTGCTTGTCTACCTGACAGCAATATCACACATTTTCCTTTAAGTAAGTTAATTTACTAAATGCTAAATTCACGTGTTTTAAATGTTGATTTTAATATATGATCTGTCATGATAACAAGACACATGAAATATCTCAGGTTGAAAGAAAGCACCTGTTTCAGGGACAGGAAAATGTTGGCTAAAAAAAAAAAAGTTTGTTTTTCGTTTTTTTGTTTGTTTGTTTTTTTGCGGTACATGGGCCTCTCACTGTCATGGCCTCTCCCGTTGCAGAGCACAGCCTCCGGATGCGCAGGCCCAGCGGCCACGGCTCATGGGCCCAGCCGCTCCGCGGCATGTGGGATCTTCCCGGACCGGGGAACGAATCCGTGTCCCCTGCATCGGCAGGCAGACTCTCAACCACTGTGCCACCAGGGAATCCCCTGTTTTTTTGTTTTTTTAAATTAGATTTCTCAAATAATTCTGAAAAGTTTTCCCTCAAAACAAAGAACTATACCAACAATTAACTCTGGATTAAAAGCAAGAATGGTGTAAAAGAAATGTTTAATAAGGGGTGTCCAAGTAAAAGAAGTAAAGTAAAAGAACTTCGACTGCTATCCTGAGGGTCTGAGTCCAAGCGCCACACCTTCCCCACCTACCCCCTCTGCCTTCCACCCCAGGCAGGGCCAGTCCTGTGACCTACATTGGCCAGTGGTGCAGAAAGCAAGGGATTCACGAGCACCTGCAGGTCTCCGCCTACACTCAGAACATGCTGGAACCAGGCAGCCTGCGGAGGATGGAAGACGAAGGATGGAGGGGAAAGACTGAGTCACCCTAGTCATCCCAGGGGGGCCATCCTGGACCAAATAAGTGGGCTAGCTACCAGGCATGTGGGAGGGCCTGCAGGACCAGACGTGCCCAAGTCTCCCAACCTAAATCACTCACGGGCATGGGCACATGAGCTAAATAAATGGTTATTGTTCCGAGCCACTTACTTTCCGAGTGGATTGTTACACAGCATTATTGTGGCAAAAGACAGCTGGAACACAGATAAAATCTCTTGGAGGAACAATCGCTAGATATAAAGAGAGGCACAATTTTTCTGAAACGTACTGAGAATATAGAGAGTAAATCCACAGTAAGCAAGGGAAGTTTTGATCCATCCTATCAGAAGCCAATAGATGAAGAAGACAAAACACTGGTAAGGACATAGACAGAGTCCCGATCTTCACTGCCACCTGCTTTGAACACTTTTGTCTTACTGGGACACAGTCACCATTAGCAGCTGAGACAGAGACTGCATGGCCTGCAAGGTTTGACGAATTTACCACCTGGTCCTTCACAGAAAAAGTCTCTCCACCCGTGATATACATTATTGGAAAAAATACAAATAACAAGTTTGATCCAAAGAACACCGCACCCCATTTATTACTTTCCAATGTATAGGCAATATGTATGAAAACTAACTGTATGCTAGGTCACAGAGAAAATCTTATAAAATACAAAGTAATTCATACTAGACAGTCTGTATTCTTTCAGAGATCAGATATCAAACAAAAATAGCCTCCAAAGTCATCTACAAAGCATACAGATACACTAAATGACAGGTAAGTATAATAAATAAGACAGTTAAAAGCCATATAAAACTTCTAAACAACTGACTTACGTATGAGAAAATACCTAATATGGTGATATCTCAATCCTTCTAAAATTTATCTATAAATTTAATAAAAAAACAAATTTAAAAAGTATAACAGGTTGACTAAAGCTCTGAGATAGGAACTAGGTTATTTGGATCAGACAATTTTCCCAACAAAAACAAATACACAAAAATGTTAGGTTCCCGGTTTAAAAAAAAAAAAAAGTTTATCAAGTTAAAAGCACTGGAGAGCCAAAAGAACAGCAATGAACTTTCAGGCCATTTTAGGGATGAAAACCAGGAATCACAGAAGTGAGCAGAATACAGGAGCCCCCAAGTCATGGATGTCTCAGGTAACTTACAGCTATTACAATTCAGGCTCTGGTCCCAAGGTTCCAGGGCCACAGGGATGGGGAAGAAGAGAAGTCAGGGCTCAGAGCCCGAAAAAGGAGGCTAGAGGAGACCCACCCACTACAGAGGTGGGACTTCAGAGGGTACTGTTCCAAGGGGAAGGTAAACCAGATTTCTATCCTTATAACCACCAAGGACTGCATAAAAGACTGCCTTGGTGCTGAACAGAGCAAGAGAGGGAGAGGAAAAGAAAGAGAGAAAAACTCCCTGCCACTGTGTAGTTCTGTATACCAGTGCCACAGAACTTGGATACTTGTGTACCCTGAAGAACTGAATGTGATCTGAGGGATCTAACTGGCATTGTCCTAGGGCAAATGGCAGAACAGATGCAAACCTCTGGGAAGAGGGGAGGACAGGGAGACACACATTCATTCTCCATCAGAGAACCTATGAGTAATTTTTCAAGGGGAATGGTCAGCAAGCAGTATAAAATATTCAGACACAGAAAGAAAAAGATACGAATAAGAACCAATAGAAACAATAAACGGAGTAAAAAGACTAACACACACTTCAGAAACTGAATGATCAGATACATACTTTAAAGCAACTACATTTATCACATGTAAATAAGTGACAAACTTGAACATATTCTTAGGGAACAGAAAACTAGAAAAAGTGACATGGCAGATTTAAAAATGAACCAAACAGAATTTCTAGAAAGTGAAAACTTAGTAACCAAAATGAAAAACTTGACAGATGTATTTGGCAGCAGACAGAATACAGCAAAACAAAGCATAAATAAACTGGAAAATGGAGCTGAAGAATTATCGAAAATGCAGCATAAAGAGAAGAAAGAAAAACAGTGATTAGGTCTAACATAAATTTGACCAGAGTATAGGAAGAAATGAAAGAAGGAATAGGCAGAGACAATATTTCAAGAGATAATGGCTGGGTATTTCCAAAACACTGAAGGATACCAATTTGCAGCAACAGTGCCAGTGAATTAGAAGCAAGATAAATAAAATGAAAATCCACACCTTAATAAATAAAACGGAACTCCAGGAAGCCAGACATGAAGAAAAAAATTGTTAAAACAGCTAGGCCAAAAAAAAAATAAAAAAGGTAGATTATCTTCAAAGGAACAAAAGCTAGACCAGAGCCAACTTCTCTGGTATGGTAGGAGCCAAAAGAGAGTGGGATATCTTCACTGTGCTGAAAGAAAATAAATGCCAACCTAGAAGCCTATACTCCATGAACATATTCTTCAAGAATGAAGGCAAAAACATGAGAAGAAAAGATAAAACTGCATTGATTTCTCTCAACGCGTATCAGGTTAAATTCCAAATAGATTGAGATCTAGAAGTAAAAAATGAAGCCAACAAAGGGCTAAAAAAATAGGATGAATTATTAATAACCTGAGGCTATATCTCAATATCTATAGGTAATAAAAAACATTACTGCATTAAAAAAAAAGAACTTCATAAGGAAAAAAAGAAAAGAGAAAAATCCTAAGGAAAGTTAAGAGACAAATGGCAAAAAGGGAAAAATAATATTTGCAACTGGAAAAAAAAAAATCACAGCTAAAGAGCTAATTCTTAATAAAAATCGAGACTGATAATTTAATAAAGGAAAAAGGCAAAAGTTAGACAATTGAAAATTCAAATGGCCTGAAGGAAACCAGAATATACTACTCCAAAATATGTCTCTTTGACATAAGGATTATTCTGAGCTGAAGGCAACTGAGGAACACCAGACGTAAGAAAGATCTAAAAATAAAGCGTACGTTTTTCTTTTGCAAAGGAAATGAATAGTTATAAAGGAAATTTCCATTTGTAAAGATGTCTCCCTCTCCAGTACCAGGAAAAGGAGGACCACCTTTAACAATGCTTACCAGTGGAGAAGGCACAGACTTAAACATGCATTATGAACCTGACCAAACAACCCCTGTTTACCATGCATTTCCTGATCACTTTCCATAACCTAACCCCAGCCCCCACCAGAAACCCCAATCCCCTTTTCCTTTTTCTAGGAAATAAAATGAAAATCCACACCTTAAGAAATAAAATGGAACTCCAGGAAGCCAGACATGAAGGAAAAAACTGTTAAAACAACTAGGCAAAAAAAAAAAAAAAAAAGTACCATCTTTAGGCTAAGACGGTACATATGTCCCCA
The DNA here is from genome assembly GCF_008692025.1 of Phocoena sinus. Classification (NCBI taxonomy): domain Eukaryota; kingdom Metazoa; phylum Chordata; class Mammalia; order Artiodactyla; family Phocoenidae; genus Phocoena; species Phocoena sinus. The sequence continues at coordinate 95,537,044 of NC_045768.1, forward strand.
AATTCTAACTGCCTCCCTGAGTTACTCATCACTGAGTTTCTCCTACATGTATGTGTGCTGCACATGTTAACAAACTGTTTATTATTATTAGAACTGTTTATTCTTATTAATCTTTTATTAATTTCCAGGACCCTAGCCAGAGAACCTAGAGGGTAGAGGAAAAGTGTTTCTCCTCCCCCACAGGCCCTTAAACATGTGAAAACTACCAACCCTGCTCATAAAGATAAATGCAAGTTACACAGCCTCAAAATGCCCTACCTCACCTGTCTGACTGGCAAATATCCCAAAGACCAACAATTCCGTTAGTGAGGGGGGTTGCTATCCTGCAAACCGTTATAACCCCTATGACAGGAAGGTTTGGCAATATCTATGAGTAGCTACCCTTAGCCCCAGCTACTATCTCACTTCTAGGATTTTACTCAAAGACAGTCTAATAAAAATGTGAAATGGCATGACGTATGCATGAGGTTTTTCATTGTGACATTATTTGTAATTACAAAAGAACAAAAACAAGCTAAATGTTTATCAATAAGGCACAGGCTGAATGGATTACAGTACACATACACAATGGTGGGGAAAACAGGAAGACACCAATGCAGCTGTAAAAATAACAGATATATATATATATATATATATATATAAACTGCTATCATGTCTTACCATATGGGTCATATGGTAGGTGTATACTTAACCTTTTAAGAAAATGCCAAACTGTTTTCTAAATTGACTGTACCATTTTTTTACATTCCTATGTGTGGTGTATGAGAGTTCCAGATGCTCCTCAACCTTGTCAACACTTGGTATAGTTAGTCTTTTTAATTTTAGCCATTCTACTAGGTATTTAATGGTGTCCCATTATGGCTTTAATTTGCATTTTCCTTATGACTTTGAACATCTCTTCATGTGTTTATTTGCCATTCATACATCTTTGGTGAAGAGCCTTCTCAAATAACTTGACTATTTTTTAATTAGGGTGTTTTGTTTTCTCACCATTGAGTTCTGAGAGTTTTTTTTACATATTTTAGATACAGGTCCTTTATCAGATATATGATTTGCACATATTTTCTCCCAGTCTGGGACTGGACTATCTATGCTATTAATGGTGTCTTTTGACAACCAATACTCTTAATTTTGATCAAGTCTAATATTTCTTTTTTTTTCTCATATGGATTGTGCTTTTGGTAACTTCCCTAAGAAATCTTAGATATCTAACCAAGAGCATAAACTTTCTTTTCCTAAATTTGTTGTTGAAGTTTTATATGTTTAGCTTTCATATTTTGGTCTATGATCCATTTTGAGTTCATTTTTATATATGGCAAGAGATATGGATTGGAGTTAATTTTTTGCATATGGACAGTCAATAGTTGAAAGACCAATCTTTCCTTCAATGAACTGCCTTTATACCAAGCCTTATTTTTAAAGGTTTATATTTGTATTATTTATTATTTTTGTCTTTAAGGGGCCTACTGAGAATGTCTCAAATACATATCTCCTTCTTAAAAATGTGTAGAAATATAGTAATATAAGAAAGAAAAACTAAAAGCATAAATTCTTAACAATGTTGGATTTTTGACAAAGGACACCCTAGCCTAAAAGCTATAATACAAAGGACACCTGTGGGAGTTGGGAACTGCTCCAGAGGTAGTAGATATGTAGCCTAGGACACTGTCAGGACTAATGGGTTAGGACACAGGAATTTCAAGAGCTGCCAGGTAAGCCTTACGTTCTGACCGCTTCTCACACAATACTAGTTATTGTCTTCATTGCTTCACATTAAAATGTAGCTATACACTTGTACACACATGTTATAATTAGCAGGCTAGCATGGCATTTTTTTGCTCATGGTCAATAGTGTAACAAAGCTCTATGTCTGTAGAGGAGAGCTCCGTGTAACTGATGAAAGAGAGAAAAATAGAAATAAGTAAAGAACGCAATACTTCTGAAAACAGGCCTAGAGTTCTGTAAGAGCTCTGGTGGCTCTGGGAAGACTAAAAGCCACAGTGGCTCTGTGACACAACTAAGGAAACAATATCTCACAAACCATCATGTCAATCCCCCTCTTCCTGTTACCTTACCCCTGAGGCTATTCTTTCAGCTGATTACACAAAAGCTGTTTGTTCAGTAGATTTTTTTCCCTAGCAGTAACATAAAATCAGCAATGTAACAAATATATTAATATATACTTAATGCTCAAATATCTTTTATATCTTTGCTCATGATTATGAATGTGACAGATAAAAGTATACTTAATGACCATGTTCAAAATATGTTTATCAACCACTCTTTTTCTTAATTTTAAACAAGAAAGTTATTTAAATTAAAAAAAAATCAGGGGTTCCTTGGGAGTTGCAGTCCCCACTAACCTCTTCTTTCAAAAAGTGGGGAAATAAAAATATTGTCTCCCTGAGAAGGTAGGCAATACATGGCCACCCCAACACGCGGTGACCCAGGGCACCCTTCAAAATTCAACCTCCCCAATGTGCCCCACCCCCTCCTCAGGACTGGCCTAGCTCAGCCTGTCATGGTGTACAGGTTTCCTCACTCCTCTGTAAAATTGTTTTAATACCACAATCATATCAAAGCATTCTACAAAGGGACATAAAGGTTACTGTATCACTTAGCGAACATTTATTAAGTTTTTAAAGTTCTTTCTCTGCCAGGTCTGGTGTAAGGATCAGAAACAACAGGAGAACTTTCTCCTCACTGTTTCCACACACAGATGCAGTCGAATCTCCTGATAACCACCCCCCGCTCTCCCCCACTCCCCTCTCTTCCCCCCGAGCTGCCAGATGCCTGACCCATGCTTAAAGAGTATGTGATTTTAAATCACTAAAAATCTAAAAGAAAATGTTGATAGCATATTCATTATGCTTTTTTCTCTCTGGAAAACAGTATCTGTAACTTTAATCGCATTAAACAGGATACAATTTCAAGTTTCCAGTATCTAATGAATCACTGATTTTCTCCTCGATGGCAGACTGACAGTCACCCCCTAAGACAAGCCTTTCAGACTGTGGACTGATGGTGGACTGACTGTGGACTGAGATGTGCTAACATGCCACCCAAGAGCTCTTTGTTTCCGTCAACTCAGAAAGGGATACAGATTTCAGTTCTAGAGGACTCCTAATATGATACATCAACATGCTCCTCTGGGTGAAGGCCAAGCTGTGTCTCATAAAAAGAAGAAATCACTAGTAAACAAAATGATGATTTTCCTCAGTATATGGAGAAGCTGTGAGCTCATCAACGTGTCTGTAATGACCTAAGTGAAAGGGCACTGTCCTGGGGTCTGGGGACAGGGGGTTGCAGGGTCCCCGAAGGGATGGCATTTTACTTTAGTGAATCTCAGTTTCATCATCTTTTAGGGGAAGAAGATGGATGACCCTGCTGCTGTAAATATTTTGCAAGATCAAACACATCGGCTCCTGGCCAGTCGCCCTAAGTGTAGCAGTGGTGTTCCAAGGCCCCACAGCAACAGGAAGGGTCTCGCAAAGTTTGGGGTGCACCAACACATGTGTAAGTGCTGGGCTCTCAGCCAAAACATGAAAATGAGTTTTTCTAATTCCATCTCCAGAACAGAACTTTCTCCTCCTCTCATAGGTCCTTCTATAATGCAGAGGCTGCCAAGGTGTCATCCTTTTTGGAGTATGAATACTCATAGATATACTCATGTTGGATCTTTACTACTTACAAAGTAGCTGGGTTTTTGAGAGGAGTCACTGGAGAATGGGAAATACAAGTCAGTCACTGGCTGATCGTGTATTCACTATAAAAGCCAGAAGCTGTGGTTTCCACTGATATAAGCTCCCAATGAGCCTGTAAAAGAAAAAGGAAAAGGGAGCCAAATGTCGACTGCAGGCCAGGATAGAGTCAACTTTCCCTGTGTTTCTGCTCCTCCTCAACATTCGACTTCTTCCCTGATAATCCTACAACCCCCGCATACATTCCATTCAGTAAATCTTTTGATAAATTCTTATACTGCTCAAGCAAAGAATATTTCACACTGCCCCGCTAAGTGCCATGATTATGCAACTGTATTTGGTAAGGGGTTATATAAATATTGTCACTATTCCAGTTCCTTCAAAGTCCTCTGTGCTCTTACTTAAATGGTTCTCTGATGGCTAGGGGCTATTTCCCTATCTCTTCTGTGTCTCTGATGGCCACAAAGACTGGGCAGCTGTCCTCGCTGGTCCGATGGGCTGCAGGAGCACAAAGGATAGAGGACACCTGAGGTACCAAGGAGGTTACATACTGGAAATAAAAAGCAAAAGAATACTTGAAGTCAACATTATCAGGAATAAGATACCACTGGATATGGATATAATACATGTTTTGACTAAATTGGAAAAAGGTATCATAAAACCCTAAAGGCAAAGAAATAAAGCCATTAATATTGACCTTTTAATATGGAGGTAGCAAAACAATCTTTTACTTTTCACATTTTTACTACAGGACTATACTTTAATCACATATGGTACAGATGAATATTTAATGAGAACAGTCAAACTTTTTGTTTCTATACCAGTTTTTATTACTAGTGGTTTTTTGTTATTTATTTTTTTCCTTTAAATCCACTGTACGATTTATAATTTTTAAAAGTATACCAGTGTCTATTACTCTTCAGAAAATAATTCATCATACAATTCCTTAAACAAGGTCCTTTTCATTGCTTGAAATTATTAAGTTTACAAAGACTACAACAGACCTTCAGAAATACAGAATGAAAAGCAAGCCTGTACTGAATGAACATTTCAACCTCAGATTACATGTAAGTGATTTCTTCTCCAAGAGAAATTTGGAAAAATGAATTTGGCAGGCACCATTCTCATGTTCCACCGAATGCACACGTTAGGGCTCTCCACATGGTATAATGTGAAGTGAGCAAACTACAACTCTCAGAATTTATCAGATATTTTGATTTCAGGTATTCATACTTATCAATAAATCATGACTTATACCTCCTAAAAACTAAGTCTGTAAATAATATCTTCCTCTGTATCATGTTAAGTTTATAAACACATTTCACAGAACATCTGTCAAAGCAGAAATATATTATGGGGTATGATCAAAGATGCAGTAAGACGGAAATCTGTGAAATTATTATTAATGGGATGGCCCTGTATGCCTTATCACAGTGCCTCCTCACCCAGAACAGGCATCTCTCTGCTTCAGTTGAACCAGATTCTTGTCAAGTATGGTGAGGAGTTGGCTTTCGGGACTTTGTGGTTCTTCTGTGATCCTAAATCTTGGTGCTGGAGAGCCAAGGAGGACTGCAGGCAGCAGGCAGCTTTGTAAGCTGCTTACTAAAGCAGTTTCCTTATCCCCATCCGAGCTGTGTGTGAATTAACACTCAGAACCTCTTTTCTGACCAGCCCATCAAGGTTGTCTAAATACATCACTATACACTGGATAATCTTTGTATTCCTTAAAGTTAAGTACGACAAGTAATTCTCCTGCATATAAATCACATTTTAATAGTATTAAATAAAGCATAATTCAGAGAAACAAACTATAAAGATGTAAAAATATTAGCATAAGAAAGTCAAGAAGCTAAAGAGTGAAAAGAATTATATTTCAAACTAATTAAAATGGAAATAAAACTAATGTCCTTTTTGGTATTCTTAAAGGTCCATACACAAATAAATTAGTGGAAAGGAGGTAACAAAAGAAATGTTGTTTGCCTTAAATGCACAGGCCTATAGTAGAAACCAGACAAGAAAAAAGTGCAAAAGTGTGAAGAAGGTAATCTCTGGATGTTGTGCACACACTTATTCTGTTTACCTTAATTTCCTAGATTTTGTGATTTGGAGCTAAAATTATTAGGTACTCTAAGAGGTATAAATCAAGCGCTATGTCAGGGAGCAGGGAAAATCTTCCGGGAGGAGGGGGCAAAGGGGCTGTGCTGAGATGGGGGAGCAAGGAGGGAGGTCATCCACCTGTAGCTCAACTCAAGGCCCTCCCAACAACAGGTGAGGTCTCACATGGGGCACAGATATGGGATGGGAAGGGCAAAACTGAGAAGCAAAATTCAAGTCTTCAGTGCCAGGATGAGCTTCTGCTTCCTTTGATTAAGCAACGTGAGGTACTGAAGGTTTTGGAGTAAAATTAATCTGCCAAACGTCATATGGATATAAACATACCAAAGAGAGGCTAGAATCCCAGAGACTAATTACAAAATGCTGGATTAGCTCAGGTGGCAGGTAATGGAAATCTGAATTAACAGAGCAGCAGCGGAAACAAAAATGAATTAAAAGATGGTTAATCTAAAATAGCAAATTGTTCAAGTATCTCTTCAGTTAATACAAAAAGTAAAGACCTGTCTATATTGATGACCATTTATGTGCTGTCAATGCAGTATGTTTCCACCGTGAAGATTATTTCCTGAATATCAGAGAACTTCTCTTAACTAACAACAATCCTAAATGATGGAGTGAGGTAATCAATACATTTACTAGGATCAAATATCCTTAATTAGCTATGTGACCCTGGAGAAGTTTCTAAGATTCAGTTTCCACATCTATGATATAGGAGTAATTTACCTCTTAGGCTTGATGGAGAAATACGAGACAATGGGATAATGCCTATCCCATTTGTAGATGCCACAAATGGACCTGGAATCTAGCACAAACTCAAAGGTCAACTAAATCTGATGTTTATGCAAACAGTAATGTTTCAAACTGTCACACAAAAGTTGCCGTGAGATTTTAAGTTTAGGCTTATAAAGAGTTTATATATTCTAAAAGTTCCCATTTGGGCCAAAGGTTTGGAATTTTAGACTTCTGACAGTCTTATAAATTCACTAAATGTATAAACTAATATGTATACATTTCTCAGTATCAGAGCAAACTAATTAAATGTTGGCATGCTATTAACTCTCAGAATAGTAAATACAGTCATAGTTAAACCCAGCATAAGAAGTTTCATGGTGGAAAGCACCTAAGAGTGATAATACAAAATCCTGAGTGTATCTTTTGTTATGATTTAAAAAAAAATTATTATCTTCAACTTAACTGGCCCGAAAGAGTAGTTTTTCCAGGAAGGTATGAATTATACTGACATCATGTATTTCATCTAGTTCTACAGTTTACTTGCCTTTAATTTGCTGCCCAAATGTGTAATATGAGTGATGGCAGCACTACAAAAGAATGTAGTTTTTAAAAGAAAAAGCTTTACACAGCTGCTTGTAATAAAGTAACAAAACCTCCCAGCAAGGGCTGATTAGATAAAGATAAATATAGTAACACATGCATAAGTCCGAAATAGATCTGAGAAAAACTGTTACAGAGGACATTTCCATGACTATCCTGACAAGCAATTTTTAATGATTAAATATGCCTATGCATGTATATGTACATGTTTTGTATCTAAAAGCTATTTATAATGCTCCCTTACAGAATCATAAAGTAGAATTTCTTATTTTAAACTATCAAATGCTAACTTGATACATGTTGAAGTTATCATTTAGAAATAACCTTTATTATTTAAAACCAAAAATATAATGTGACAACTTAGAAAATGTCCTTTTTTAATTTCCCAAAACAAGTTAACTGCTTATGAATTAAAGCACTATAAATTATACAGCTCTATTTAAAAAATAAATGAAAGACAAGTTCTAAGATCTGGCATTTTATCTGCTGTTTTACAGAAACTAAATATAATTAAATTTAAGTAATGTCATATATACACTTTATTTCACTTTCTTCTTATTTTAGAAACAATAAGGATTGATCATTTGTAATATATGGAAGTATTTGAAATTGCTTTTGGCTAGTCTATTAAAACAGTTAGTGAGGCTTAAACTGTAAAACAAATATACATCTACCCAGACTGCAGCAATTAAGCTTATGATTTATTTAGTGGAATAAAATAACACTTCATAAAATCCATCCTAAAATAACATTTGCTAATAAAACTATGACCAAGATTATTCTGAAATTCTACACTTCTTATAATGAGATGACAAGTGGAACTTCTATCGCTGCCCCTCCCCACTTCTGTTCCCTGACCATGTATGTGTGAGTCTATTTCTGGAATTTCTATTCTGTATGTCTGTTCTCATACCAGTATCATGCTGTCTTGATTTCTTTATAGTAAGTCTTGAAATCAGGCAGTGTAATTCAGCCAACTTTGTTCTTTGCCTTTCCATATAAATTTTAGAATCACCTTGTCATTTTATTAAAAAAAAAACAAAAAAACAAAAAAGCTGCTAGGATTTTAGCTAAGATTGACCTAAGTCTATAGATCAATTTGGGGAGAAGAGACATCAAAACAATACTGCATCTTCTGATACATGAACATGTTATATCTCTACATTTACTCCAGTCTTCTTTCATTTCTCTCTACCATATAGTTTTGAGTGTACAGATCTTACATATACTTTGTTAAATTTATTCCTAAATACTTCATGTTTTTTGATGCTACTATAAATGGGAGTGATTCTTAAATTTCATTTCCCAATTGTTCATTGCTAGTATATAGCACAATTGATGTTTATATGTTGATCTTATATTCAGCAACTCTGCTCAATTCGATTACTCGTTCTAATAATGTTTTTGGTAAACTTCTTAGGATTCTCTCTGAACACAATCATACGGCACCTCTGAATAGAGAGTTCTTCTTTCCAATCTGTATGACTTTTATTTCTTCTTCTTTTCTTACTGTACTGGCTAGAACCTATAAGTACAATGTTGAATAGAAGTGATGAGACTGGACGTTCTTGCCTTGTTTTCATTATTTGCGGGAAGGGGTTCAGCTTCTCATCATTGAATATGTTAGCTATAGGTATTTTACAAAGGCCTTTTTTCAGAATGAGGAAGTATCCTGCTATTCTAATTTACTAAGAGTTTTTTTTTAAATAATGAATCAATATTGAATTCTATCAAATGCTTTTTCTGCAAATATTGAGATGATCACAGAATTTTTCTTTTATTCTGTTAATATGAGGAATTGTATTGTTTTATAAATCGGATTAAATTCCACTTAGTTACATTATCTTTTCTAAATTAAAAAAAATTTTAATTAATGTTTATTGACTACTGACTGAGGACTGGATCCATGTAGAACAGTCCATGTCACTTAGTTCAATATAATGTTATGCAATTTAATCAGGGTGGGTAAGTGATGAAGCTACAGTTCATACAACAAAAAAGTGGCAGAGCAGGGCGGACAGGAGGTCTTCAGGCTCCTGTAGCATTACATCAGAGTTGCTCAAGTCAGAGTCATATCCCCCTACTCCCGCACCTTTCCCCCAGCCTCTTGGCATTTCAGACACAGGAAAGCAAAAGATAGAACAAACACAACCATAGATTCCTGACTCCAAGAAGCAGAAGTCCTTCTTCCCAGCATTCGCAGCAACATTCCTGAATGGAACATCCATCAGGGGCTTCTGTAACAGGCAGTTTACCTCCTATACCCAACTTACCTTTTTATATATTATTGGGTTTAATGTGCTAAAAATTTGTTAAGAATTTCTAAGTCTGTGTTACTATACATAGAAAAAGATGCCACCAGAAAACTACTAGAGCTAATCAATGAATTTGGTAAAGTTGCAGGATACAAAATTAATACACAGAAATCTCTTGCATTCTTATACACTAACAATGAAAGATCAGAAAGAGAAATTAGGGAAACAATCCCATTCACCACTGCAACAAAAAGAACAGAATAAACCTACCTAAGGAGGCAAAAGACCTGTATGCAGAAAAATATAAGACACTGATGAAAGAAATCAAAGATGACACAAACACATGGAGAGCTATACCATGTTCTTGGATTGGAAGAATCAATACTGTGAAAATGACTATACTACCTAAAGCAATCTACAGATTCAAGGCAATCCTTATCAAATTACCAATGGCATTTTCCACAGAATTAGAACAAAAAATTTTACTATTTGTATGGAAACACAGAAGACCCCGAATAACCAAAGCAATCTTAAAAAATAAAAATGGAGCTGGAGGAATCAGGCTCCCTGACTTCAGACTACACTACAAAGCTACAGTAACCAAGATAGTATTACTGGAACAAAAACAGAAATATAGATCAATGGAACAGTACAGAAAGCCCAGAGATAAACCCATGCACCTAAGGTCAGCTAATTTATGACAAAGAAGGCATGAATATACAATGGAGAAACGACAGTCTCTTAAATAAGTGGTGCTGGGAAAACTGGACAGCTACATGTAGAAGAATGAAATTAGAACATTCCCTAACACCTAACTCAAAATGGATTAAAGACCTAAATGTAAGGCCGGACACTATAAAACTCTTAGAGGAAAACATAGGCAGAAGATTCTTTGGCAGAAATCACAGCAAGATCTTTTTTGACCCACCTCCTAGAGTAATAAAAATAAAAACAAAAATAAACAAATGGGACCTAATGAAACTTAAAAGCTTTTACACAGCAAAGGAAACTATAAACAAAATGAAAAGACAACCCTCAGAATAGGAGAAAATATTTGCAAATGAAGCAACTGACAAGGGATTAATCTCCAAAATATACAAACAGCTCATGCAGCTCAATATCAAAAAAAAAAAAAAACCCAATCAAAAAATCGGCAGAAGACCTAAATAGACATTTCTCCAAAGAAGACATATAGATGGACAACAAGCACATGAAAAGCTGCTCAATATCACTAATTATTAGAGAAATACAAATCAAATACAAATGTGTCGCCTCACACCAGTCAGAATGGCTATCATCAAAAAATCTACAAACAATAAATGCTGGAGAGGGTGCGGAGAAAAGGGAACCCTCCTACACTGTTGGTGGGAATGTAAATTGATACAGCCACTATGGAGAATGGTATGGAGCTTCCTTAAAAAACTAAAAATAGAACTACCGTATGACCCAGCAATCCCACTCCTGGGCATATACCTAGAGAAAACCATAATTCCTAAAGATACATGCACCCCAATGTTCACTGCAGCACTATTTATCATAGCCAGGACATGGAAGCAACCTAGATGTCCATCAACAGAGGAATGGATGAAGAAGATATGGTACATATATACAACGGAATATTACTCAACCATAAAAAGGAACGAAACTGGGTCATTTGTAGAGATGTGGATGGATCTAGAGACTGTCATACAGAGTGAAGTTAAGTCAGAAAAACAAGTATCGTGTAATATCGCTTATATGTGGAATCTAGAAAAATGATACAGATGAATGTATTTGCAAAACAGAAATAGAGACACATAGAGAACAAACGTAGGGATACCAAGGGGAAGCGGGGGGGTAGAATGAATTGGGAGACTGGGATCAACATATATACACTACTCTGTATAAAACAGATAACTAATGAGAACCTACTGTATGGCACAGGGAACTCTACTCAGTGCTCTGTGGTGACCTAAATGGGAAGGAAATCTAAAAAAGAGGGGATATATATATATGTATAGCTGTTTCACTCTGCCGTACAGCAGAAACTAACACAACATTGTAAAGCAACTATACTCCAATAAAAATTAATTAAGAAAAAAAAAAGAATTTTATGTCTGTTTTCATGAGGGATACTCGTCTATAGATCCCTTTCAATACCTTTGTTTGGTCTGGCAGGAAAGTAATGAGGGCCTCATAAAATGAGTTGGGACCTGTTCTCTCCTTCTCTATTTTCTGAAAGAACTTAGGTAGGATTGGTAATCATTCTTCAACAAATGGTCAATAGATTTCGCCAGTGAAGCCATCATGCCCAGAGTTTTCTTCCTGGAAAAAATTTCATTACAAATTTTAATTTCTTTAAAAAAAAAAAAGTAGAGGTTATTCAGATTTTCTATTTCTTCTAGTGATAGTTTTGGTGTGTGTTCCTGGTATAAAGTTTGTTTATAATATTCTCTCATAATCTTTTAATATCTGTAGGATTTGTAGGGATGACCTATCTTTTAATCCTGATATTGGTAATTTGTGTCTTCCTTTTTTTGTTTCTTTGTTTCTTGATTATCAGATTAGCTAGCAGTGTTACTGGCTTTTGGTTTTACTGATTTTTCTCTGTTGTTTGCACAAAGTCTTTTTCACTAATTTCCTCTCTTTATTAGAAGTAGAAGTTCAGTTCACTGATTCTAGATCTTTCTTTTTGCTTTCTAATATAAGCTTTTAAAACTGTATTTTCTCTCTAAGCATTGCTTTAGCTACATCTCACAAAATTTAATGTTGTTTTCATTTTCTTTAAGTTCAAACTATTTTCTGATTTTCTCTTGTGATTTCTTCTTTGACCCATGGATTTACTTCATATTCTTTTAATTTCCAAGCATCTAGAGGCTTTTCTCATATTTTTCAGTTACTGATTTCTAATTTAACTCTGTTGAGGTCAGAAAATATAGCCTGTATTATTTCAATCCTTTAAAATTTATTTTATGGTCCACATTTTTTGTCTATTTTGATGAATATTCCATGTACAACCTTTAAAAAAGGATGTGAATTTTAGAATTGTTGGGTGGAAGTACTCCGAAAAGAACAATTAGGCCAAGCGTTTCATAGCATAGTCAAGTTTTCTATATACTCACTGATTTTCTTTCCATTTGCTTCATTAATTATGGAATCTCCAGCTAAAAATAGTGGGTTTCTTTACTCTCCTTTCTGTTTTGAGGATTTCCGCTTCAATTATTTGAAGTTCTGTTATTATAAAATGTCCCTCTTTGTCACTAGTAAGATTTTTCACTCTGCAAACTATTAATATAGCTATTCCAGCTTTCTTATCTATTGTTAGCATATATCTTCTTCCATTCTTTTAGTTTTAACCTATCTGTATCTTTATAGTTAAAGCATGGTTCTTATAAACAGCATATAATTGAATCTTACTTTTTTAACCAATCTGTTTTTAATGACAATATAAAGAAAATTTTACATTTAATATAAGTATCAATATGGTTAGGTTTAAATTTACCACCTTGATATTTGCTTTCTATTTTTCTCATCTGACCTTTATTACCTGTTCTTATCTTCAAGATTGAGCATTTTAGTATTCCATTCTATCTTCAGTACTAGTTTATTAACATTTAATTTTTTTTTAAGTGGGTGGTAGCCTTTCTCAAGTAGGGTTTTGTGAGAGAACAAAGCTAACAGGAAGTGACATGAATGAGTGTTTTTAAATGTCCCAATGACAGTACACTGCTCTTAGATGCAGAGGATAGAGGTTAATTCATTATGTACAATACACTTTTCTCTGCCCTTCCACAACTCACCTTGGGTCAACTATACTTTTTCTTTAACGAAATAAAGACTGTACATTCATATCTTGAAGTAAACAGTAACCAAACCTTCTTTACCACAGACTGGTTCTAAAAGTTGAAAATCAACAACCAGCATCTACATTATGATGTATAAATATTATTTAATGTCAGGCCAAGAGGTCAGCTAAAATTACACTTCATTCTTTATAAATCCAATGTCATGATCTCCTGACCACGCCAAGAAATTTAAAAAATTCTAGTTTTAAAATTAAATAGACCCATTTTTCTCACTGATTGCTTAAAAGCATGGCCTTTCCTCCCATATTTAGGCCACAAGAGGAGTTTTACCCGGGGTTTCTAATTGTTTTCTTTCTGGGAGGGTTGATTTGGTGGGGGCAGGAGAAGGGGGGCAGTGACAGAGGTTATCCCCAAGCTATCAATCCTTGCTTTCCCTCATGTGTCTTATACTCCTCTAATTTGTAATGGTTGTTGTCTGGACATATTTTATTGCCATTATTTGTGGATTTGCTTTGATGCCCAATTAGGTTGATTCCTCTATTTCCTGAAGGCCAAGTTATTTCTTAATAAGGGTACTCGGGAAGCTAATTTTTCTAGTCCTTGTACATCTGAAGATGTCTTTATTCTGCTGTTACAACTGAATGGTAGTTTGTCAGGTACAGAATTTGGGGTTAAAAGTGTGTTTGCCTTTGGATTTTGTCGGCAATACTTACAGCATCCAGTGTTGAGACTGATAAAACGTTGATGTGAGTTTGACACTTCTTCATACTTGGACAATCTGCTTTTCTTCCTCTGAAAATTTTTACAATCCTCTCTTAATCCTTGAAGCACTGAAACTTCACAAACATATACCCATGGGTGACTTGTTTTCATTAATTGTGCTGGCTCTCAGTGGGTCCCTTTAATTTAAAGATGTGTCTTTTCTGCCTCTGGGATTATCTTCCCTTCCTTTTTTGATAATTTCCTCCCCTCTTTTTCCTTTTTTCTTACTTCTATTAAGGCAAATGTCAAACCTCAAAGATTAATTTCCCATGCATCTCTTCTTACATTTCTTTGGTCTTTGCTCTACATTTTGGAAGATTACTTCAACTTTATTTTCTTAGATTTTCATTTCAGCAATCCTTTTTAAAAATAAATACATGAATCTAATAGCCCTTTCTCGTAATATCATTGCTTGTGTATTAGCCTTAAGGCTCCATTTTTTTTCCTTTCAAATTTTCCTCATAAACCCAATGACCCTTTGGTTGTCTGTTCACTTAAGATGGAAATACAGGAAGATGGGAACTGCTCTCCTCTTCTCTGTCAGTTGGTCTATTTTTTTCTTTTAGAAAGGCTTCTTCACTAATTGGAAATTCTAACTCTATGCTTAACCAGGATAGGCAGGCTTTACTTGATGTGAACAGAAAAGAACCTGACTGCTGAGCAGAAAACCCCCCAAAATATGGAGAGCTTTACTGTGGTAAAATCCTTATCAGAAGTCTTAGTTTTCTGAATTTAGTTTCATATCTGAAGCAGAATCAGTTTTTGCCTCTTTTGCCTAATAGTACATGCCAGCTGTTTTAAGTGTGTGTGTGCACGCGCGTGTGAACGTGTGCACGTGAGCGTGTGCACTGTGCATTGGGAGAGTGGGGCAGAGGACTGATCTGTACTACAATTTAACAAACAGCCCTTCAATTGTACGCTGTTTGTGGAAATCTCATATCTAAGTTACAACCTCTGAAACAGCTGCTGACTCTCAGCCCCTCTGGGATTCCCTTAGAAAGACTGCCTTCCACTTCTTTGGAGGCACCCCTGTAGTACATCTAGGTTAGAGTTTTTCAATCTGTCTCATCTCCTACATTACAAAAAAGTTGTTAAAATCTCTTGTTTGTTGATGACCCCTCTCTCTTTGCTTTGCTATTTATTGGTTAATGATTAAATGTTTTTTTCTCTTTTACAGTCTGTGCTTTCATTTTGATGAGGCCTTAAAACGGGCAGATGGCAAATGATAGTGCTCAGTGCCTAGTCTACCTTCTTGAGCAGAAGGCTTAAACACTTCTAAGCTTATGTGGAAAGTTACACTCACATACAAAAGTAGAGAGACCAGCATAATGAAATGCCATGCACTGATGACTAACTTTCAAGGATATTTTAAGCAAGCAAAATTTGATCACTTGCAGCTTCTATAATAATAAATTTCTGTTGAGCAAAGTCCTCTGTGACTGGCCTATATGGATAAGAATTACACAATATCTAAAAACCATTTTGAAGAATGAGTTTGTCATATAATTTGATTTTGTAACCAGGGCAAGAGTTCCTTACAATATCTGCTACACAGGATTTCACAGAATAATTGCCCAGAAGGGGACATAGGCCCCACAGAGTCAATCCTCTTCTTTTTCTTTTTTTTAATAAATTTATTTACTTATTTATTTTTGGCTGTGTTGGGTCTTCATTGCTGCACACGGGCTTTCTCTAGTTGCGGCGAGTGGGGGCTACTCTTTGTTGCGGTGCGCGGGCTTCTCATTGCGGTGGCTTCTCTTGTTGCAGAGCACGGGCTCTAGGCACGCGGGCTTCAGTAGTTGTGGCATGTGGGCTCTAGAGCGCAGGCTCAGTAGTTGTGGTGCACGGGCTTAGTTGCTCCGCAGCATGTGGGATCTTCCCGGACCAGGGCTTGAACCCGTGTCCCCTGCACTGGCAGGAGTATTCTTAACCATTGCGCCACCAGGGAAGTCCCAATCCTTTTCTTTAACAAGTAAGAGGAACCCAAGAGTTGGGTATGTGTGCTATGTCTGGGGACACGCAAGTCACAGGCTGGGGCAACCCCATCTTGCCCACAATTAATAGAACAGGAAGGACCCCCTCCCTCTTCTTAACATCTTATTCATAGGTAACTTAAAAGGTATATCTAGTTTCATATATTGTATAGGCTAAACTGCAAACTTTACATAAAACTGTAAAATAAAATGAGATTTTATTGAAACTATGAGCATATGACAGACTGTTTGGGAGCCCTGAGTGCATGTGTTCCCTTTTAGGTCCACTTTGGTGGGAAGTTTTAGAAGCACAAAGCTAGTCAGGAGTAAAACCAGCTCTCCAGCATCATGACGCAGGTCTCTTTAGTATCAGTCCAGATAGCAGAAAAGGAAGTGCCCCCCTAACCCACTGCTGTATCACTAAGACCCAGAGTTAGCAATGCATGTGCTACAAAGGTACCCCAGCTTCCAAATGTAAAACTCCATGGAACAACTAGCATTTGCATGGCACTTCGCAGTGTACAAAGCAAGGGTAAAAAGGTAACAAATATAATAAACCTTACAACAGCTTTGTAATAGAGATTTATCATCACTCTCATTCACAAAGAAAGAAAAGCTCAGAGATCTAAGTAACCTGCCATAATTAATAACCTGCCACACAATTAGTAAATGACTTAACCCAGTCTCCTTTAACTCCAAACCTTCACAATGTAGAACATAGCCTCTCTTTCCCTTGAATGTTCACCTGCTCCCTTTTCGTGGTGTCTGGTTCTTGTTTAATGGCTGTAATAGCCAAGTAGAATAATCCGAGGTTTTCAGATGTATATTTTCAGTTGCCTGCATTTTTTATTCCTTTGGCCCTCGTCTACTTGCCCCACACAGTCCTCCACAAGTGGAAAGCAAATGTGAAGCTAATGCTAGGAGCACACACCCTCCTCCCTTGGTCGTGGCTTCAACTGAAGTGATCAGCACCTTCAACTGCCATGTCCCATTCCTGCTCTCAGTGGTTCAAGGGAGCCCGAGTCTCACATGGGTGATATTTGGTCACCCCTTCTCTGGTGCAATGGGTACTCCAGGCAGGCAAGATAGAGGAGTGATAAAAGAAATCACATCCCCCTTCCTAGTCTCTTTTCCCTACTCTATAAATGCTTTCCTCCCCTAAGGTTACTACCACCTTTTCCATACTAGTTCTCAGAAGACAGACAATAGTGTAGTTTGGCTGGTTCTGACCCTCCACCCACAAATATCACATTCCTGCCCGAACCCCTATTCCTGGACTCACAAGTCTGCCCACTAACTGCCAGCTTCAGCTACAAAAGTTCCGGTCACCAAACATCAACTCCAGATGGCTCTGAGGATGTCCTCCAGGAAGGTAAAATGAAGACTAAGTCCATGGAGTCAACCTCCTCTTGACAACATTACCATTGAAAGTTTATATTCACAGAACACTGTTTTCTTTTATACTTGAAAGCACAAAGTACTTCATCCAAACTTTGGATTAAATTAGGCTTTAACACTATACCATGGGCCTCCTCATCCCATGTAACATTTCTACAAAAAGAACATCCTCTGGGTTAGAGTCATTCCAACATAACTCACTCTAGTATCAGGAAGGGGACAAAATGTAAAGTGTGTGCAAAACCTATGAATATGCAAAGAACAGTGCATTTACACTGAGAAAAAAATGACACTCCATATACATATTTTTTAAAACCCCAAGCTTCTATTTTTATGCTAATATACCAGTTGCAACTATTTCGGTTTTCTTTTGAAAGCTGGGATACCTTTCTAGCATATGCATTGCTAAATCTAGGTCTTTTGAGGTAAATCCATACATACTCAGTTGTGATGAGTCTACATTCAAAGCTATTGTGCATAATACATCTAAGCATAGAGAAGAGAAGAGAAGCATATATTTAATAAACAAGAGTACAAAACAAGATGCTGGTCTGACTACCCTTTCACCAGGTTTATCCTATTAAGGTGATATGATGCAGATAATTAACCCTTTCCAAATGCTGAGAAACTTCCCTCCTAAGAGATGGATTAGCTATAGAAATGCTTGAATATCCAGAAGGCCTAATGTGAAAGGATGTGACAGAGTCAGAGAGTGATCTAATACAAAAACCATGTAGTGACAGATCTAAATATAAATGCTCAAATCTTCCATTTCACTAGTTCACAGTGACTGAAAAAAGTTCAATTTCTTTTCAATACATAATTCACCCAGCAATATTTTAATTTTTATAGAAAACAAATGTCTTCAATGATAAAAGTATATTTTATTCTATATGAGTGAATTTGAAAATGTAATGCTTCAAGTTTAGCCATCTTCTAACCCTGAAACTGTCACTTTAAAATTACAAGAGAGAAAATGAAATACTTATTTTGCTTATCTTTTTTTAAAACCTACATTATATAAAATTCAGTTGAGGAAACATTTTATTCCGGCTGCCCTTTTACGACATACACCATCCAATAACTAACTGGCTTTAAACACTATGGCACTGGGTAGCATTCCTACGATTTTAAATACAATTCAGCAAACAGAAAAATACTGCCAAATACCTTTATAGCCTGCTATCCAGACCTGTGCAAACCATACCTTCAAACACTAACTAAAAAAAGACAAAAAGTCATCACCGGGCAGGGTCTACAGGGCAAGTGTTAGGACTGTCTCTGAGCAATGGAGCCTGAAACTGCCACCAAATGTATAATACGAGAGAATGGGACACGTTTACTAAAATTAAAATATCACTTTAGACTTGAAAAGGATATACTTCTTTAGCCAATTAAAATTCTGGTGAAGGTGATAAGGAACTAAAATTGACTCTGATTAGCATAAGGAAAAGGGGATTTCTGGAAGGCTCTCAAAGGAGGCTCTGAAAGATAACAGGCAGACACCAGTCAAGACCAACTGGCAATGCCACAGTCAGGGTCATGCTGCGGGAGCTCCACCTCCCCCTGGAGGGTCCTGTGGGAGGGAACCCATGCTGCAGGAGCTCAAGGTTCCCTGCCCAAGGGAGAGGAGGGGGGACTCTGGCTCCCTCCCTAGTGGGAACAGGCCCAGTGATCTCCTCATGGAAACTGGAGTGTTTTCAGAAAGGAGAATGGATCGTAGGCAGCCAAAAAGCAACAACAGTCTACTGCAGATCATCAACAGTCTAGCAATACTGAAATATTTCTCAGTGATATTTGATGAATTTAAGCCATATTCACATGGTTATGGCTCTCGGAGGATTCACACTCAATGTTCCCTATAGGGCAATAAAGGAATAAACACCTTCTGTTTGGGCTCTACATAGAATTTTTGTTCAATTCAGATTATCATCAATGTAAATAAAGAATCAACCTATGACAGACCCTAGTGAGGCCTATCTGGTGCCATATATGGTACCTGTCAAATCAAACACTGTAGCTATTCAGCAGGAAAATATACTTGTAATTTCCAAACAAATACGCAAACTATTCATCACTTTGATATAGAAAATAGGTGTGCCTCAACACTTTTCAAAAGACCTAAACTTTATGAAGATTAAATGTTAGTATTTATAGAAAACTCAATTGAAGGTTGCTACCTCCCAACTAAAAAGGATAAAAAAGAAAGTAAAAGTAAACATTCTAACATTCTAAAGAAAACTACCTTAGTAAAAACATATTAATGTATCGGGCTTCCCTGGTGGCACAGTGGTTGAGAGTCCGCCTGCCGATGCAGGGGACACGGGTTCGTGCCCCGATCTGGGAAGATCCCACATGCCGTGGAGCGGCTAGGCCCGTGAGCCATGGCCACTGAGCCCGCGCGTCCGGAGCCTGTGCCCCGCAACGGGAGAGGCCACAACAGTGAGAGGCCCGTGTACCGCAAAAAAAAAAAAAAAATTAATGTATAAATTGGATTTCATATATCTAGAAAAAGTTAAATATTAATAGTTCAAAAAGGGTAGATACATAAATCTTTATTTATTAGAAAAATGTTTCAAAACACTTCTTTAAAATAATGATATTTATAAGTTCCCCTTCTCTAAATACCCAGTATTATGAAATTTGGAAACACCACTTCATAGAGTACTTAGAATTTAACTGAAAGGACTTCTGTTTGTTTGTTTGTTGGAAATGATGCAAAAAATAAATCAGAAGTTACAGCAGCATTCATCCAAACTCAATCATGAAATACTTTACAACAAATTAAATACCAAAAAGGATGCTCCCAAATGGTGGCTGTGTTATGTGCATTTGCTCAGAGACAATTAATGCATGCAGCTGGTGCTAACCTTCAGTAAGTTTCAATCAAAGCTTGACAGCTACCAGTTATATTTCACACAGGGTAATTATAGCAAATGGCATTTAGGCTTAATGTTCTGCCATTTCTTCTTCTTTCCGGAATGTAATCAACAAGATATTAAGATTGCTTCTGCTTAGCTTTTCTTTAATCTTCACACTGACAAAAATAAATATTCAATCATAAGGCATTTAGTGAAAGTATAGGTGGGGAAAAAGACCTGACATTCAGTAGAATTTTTCCTATGATAATCACTTCAACAAATGATATATTTATAGCTTTTCTGCATAATAAAATATATTAGTCCTTTCATAATGAAATATATCTTCACTATGCTTCTCATTTTCTACAATGCCCAGACTTTTCAACATATATTGTACTAGCATATAAGCATCAGTGTGAAATACTTTTGTATGTTCACTAAGGAAAAACTATAGCAGCTCCTCCGGAGGTTATGCTATTCTAAAACCCCGTGCTCCTACACATTCTTTGTGTGTGGTAGAACAGCTAAAAAGACACTAGGACGATGAGCATATGGTCTAGATTTAATAGAACAGGTGCTTAAATTTTTATAGTAAAGTATTTCAAATGCTAACTCATATCTGAATGTACTTTTAAAACAATATTCTACAAAAAACTGCATATATATATAATCTCATTACGCATATACTTGCTGAAATGAATTTAGACTGCTCTTTAAAATTTCTGCCTATCTGCTATCTGTGCATCTGCCATAACTGTCCTGGACCAACCAGCACATCTCAAGAATCAAAGTGGTCCAGAAGCTATGAGTGCTCTGAGTGAGTCTTGCTCTTTCCTGGGCCTCCAAATTGTTCCACCAGAAATGGAGCTGGGGTGCCAGCACTCTCCCTACCTCAGTTGGTAAGACCAACCAGGACATCTCATTGTAATGGCCTTTTGGTTCAGAGCTCCTTCTCTCCTCTCTTGCTTAATTTTGTCATCACATTTATCACCATCTACATAACTACATATTTTATTTATTCAACAGTCTCCTCAAATGTAAACTCCATGAAGGCAGGGGTTTGGTCTCTTTTACTTACTGCTATATTTTTTCAGCCACTACAAACACCTGGGACATAATAAGCACTCAATAAAATACTAAAAAGATAAATAAATGAATACATCACACAGACCTATAAACCAAAAAGAATACTTACTGGAAAAATCAGGTCAGACATACTAGCCATAGAATATATTCTGAAGAAAAAAGAGAACAAAATTCTGAGTACATTAACACTTGCACTTGACCAAACTGTATCAGTCAGACTTCTTAGCTGTTGGCAATGCAAATGAACTTTGGCTGATTTGCACACAACAGAAATTTACAGAAAGCTTTCTGGACCACTCCAAGAATTACTAAGAATGCTAAAGAACTATGTTTAATAAACAGAACCAAGAGTCACCGTTAGCCAGGATGGCAGCCCCAGCCCACACCAGAGAGGCTTGCAACTAGTAAGGACACTGTCTCCCAGGACTTGGACAAAGCCCCCACCATTGCCAAAAGGAAACCTTCACTGTCCCTACCTCTGAAGGTCAAATTTCAACTTCAAACTCCTCAGCAGAAACCTCTGCTAGCAGGGACCCACAGACTTCGAAAGAAGGGTTCAAACGCTGGGAAGGCCAAAAAAAACAGATACAAAGGTACATTAAAATAGTGGTGTAAAACAAACTTCACTTGGTATAAATACCAAAGGAGAAACCTCTTCTCTGGAATGCATGTATCTCCTAATATCTGCATTAAAAAGGACTCTACTATACTGGTGTGAACATGTGAGTGAGGTGGCTGTTCATTAACACTGTGTGTGGCAATAGTTTAAAACGAATATGCTAAACTTCACATATTTGAACAATTTAGATTTCTGCAATATCAACTGGCATTAGAAATGTTACACTTACTTAAAAGTGCACAAAATAAAGGCACCAAACTCAAGTATTTTAAATCCTCTACATCCCTATAACTCAACTGAAATGTTTTTTAAGGCATCAAAAATAACATGCATGTGTGTACGTTCATGAGGCAAATCAGCAAAAAATAATTGCACAGTGACCCAAATAACAGGGATTGGGAGGGGCTGACTGCTCTAGTTACAGAGCAACCACTGACTCATGAAAATTCAGTTGTTTGCATTTTAAAAGGGTCTTAGCTCTTTGACTAACACTCTGGTTTTTTTCTGCAGCTTTATTTTGTGCAGCCACAACATTTTTAAAAACTCCTGCATCTTAATCTACTTTCTTTTCTCTCTTCTCAAAGGTGTGAAAGGGCTGGCCAGGTATGCTTGAGTTTTAGAAAGACAATCTGTTCCTTTCTTCTTCAGCCTCCTTAGGCTCAAATGATAGGCATTTGAAGCCCCTCTCATGGTCTGCTATTCAGAGCAGGGAAACAGTTTTTACAAGCTCCCTGGAATCTGAAGAATTTGTCCCCAAAGTGCGCTGAAACACGCCTAGTTAAAAACAAACTACAATAAGGAAAGCAACAGAAGCCAAAAACAAATGTACTAAACACACTGTTAACCAGCAGAAACACATCCAAAAAACATATAAACATAATTTCTGGGTATACTGCCTAGAAATAAAACATTCAAAGAAAACCAATTTATTTCATTCAAGGAATATTTACTAAGCACCTATCATTCCACAAACACTGAGCTAGATAGCTGTTGCTGACACAAGTCAAC
This sequence comes from Phocoena sinus, assembly GCF_008692025.1. NCBI lineage: Eukaryota > Metazoa > Chordata > Mammalia > Artiodactyla > Phocoenidae > Phocoena > Phocoena sinus. The sequence goes on from NC_045768.1 coordinate 95,559,939, forward strand.
AAAATCGAACAGTTCCTTCCCTGGTAGCAGTCGGTGCTGAAGATGCATGGAGTACATAATCAAACCAGCAAAGAGATATAACTTGTTAAATTAAGTAAACAAGGAGCCCATTAGACTAGGTGGCTGTAAATGCCTTGGTAGCCTATGTAAGCAAACCAAAATCTAAGCCATAAGTGCCTCAAAGTTACAAAATCAAAAGGCTAAGAACAACTAATCACAAAAAGCCAACTAGGCTTTCAGCTATATAGCCAATCAATAATTTACTTCCACCTTTTCTCTATAAAAGTCTCTCCCTAACCTCCTGTTGGTGGAGCACTCCTAACCACTTCTGGCTTGGTGCTGCCCAAATCAAATTGATTTCTGCTCAAATAGACTCTTAAAATTTTAATATGCCTCAGTTTAACTTTTAAAAATTATAAAATGGAAGAAGACAGGATATTATAAAGTTCTTATTTCAATACTTAATGATGTGATTGTATACAGGTTATATAAAAACATTCAAATCCTTTCAGATTTTATAACTTATTTTTCACTGAATTCTCAAAGTTGTGAAATTTATGAATAAAAAATTAACAAAACTTTTATAATTGCAAAGTGTGTGAAAACGAAGGGAGAATGAAGTAAATATCAGATTGGCAACTCTTCATGTTTCTGAAAAATAAAGAACTTAAACTCATATTAAATAAATCTATGTAAATTAACAATAAGATGAAAGTGGACTTTAAATAATGCAGAGAAGAAAAACATCTACTAAACAAATAATGAAACTGAAGCACAGAAAATACCCTAAATCTGCAAACTTCCTTACCAAGCTTTACCCTTTAATTCTACAGTTTGGAAAAGCTCCTGCTCAATTAAGTTAGGCTATATAGAAAATCCTACTGGAATACATTTCCTGAGCAGGTCAAATGATGCTACTCCCAAGACTTGCCCTCTTGGCAGAATTAAAGTGAAGCAGGTACCCCTCCCTAACCACACGGAACAGTGACAATATATCTGGCAAGGAAGGGGCAGGGGTAGCAAGAGAAAAAAGGACATTTATAAACACAAACACATTAAAAGGATACTGATGAAAATGAATTTTTTGCATGCTCATTATCTACCAGAACACTTTTAATGCATGTCCATTTACTGTTTTCATCCCCATAATGCCGTTATAAAATACTCATGACTATTATCACACTTTATGCATTAGGAGATGAAAGCACAGAGGAGCAAGCCATAAACCCACTCCAGAGTCCACACTCAGTGAGGTTTTCCTCAATCTCTTTCTCAAACACTGAACTGATACATAACTGACTTCAAAGTAGCTCATTTTAAATTTCAGAACCTACAGATAATTAATTTTAGAGGAGTCCTATGGTTACTCCTTATTTTTCAAGTACTTGCTCCTGTCCAGTGAATGGAACAGGGAACTTCCCCAATTGTGTTTAAAGTTGGTCAAAGTAAAACAGAGTTCAAAAATACATACATTAGATGAGTTTTCTCAACCCCTGGAGCCAGCAAATCCTACCATGGCATCAGGGAAAAGTTTGTTTAATAAACAGCTCCTTGTTTTTCATAAGATATCAACTACTTCAACAAGCCAAACCTTCAAGCTGAACAAAAACCCCATAATTTATCACCTAACAGGGTGACTATGACCATTTCCAGATACTTCCTCTGCCTCTGAAATGCTCATGACCAAGTGTAACTATAAACAGGTCAAGAAATAAATTAATTCCAGGGCACTAGAAATTATGTTCATGAAATGAAAAGTGGCCTTGCTGACATTGCATCACTATTTCTAGACAGTGCACTTCAACATCAAATAAATATCACATCATGGAGATGTGCCAAAAGCCAGTGACCTAGTTTCATTAGGGTGGGAAAGGAATAGCAATCTGTCCTTTGAGACTAGTACCAAAATAGCTTCCTTAAAGCACAGCTTCATGCTTTTTAAAAGTTTTAAATAATCTTTTCATGCAAGGGGAAAAATAATAGAGCCAATATCAAATACGAATTTCCTTTACGTACGCCCATAAGTTAATGCTAGCTCTCATAATGTTATCAATATTTTCAAAGCTTGGAAAAAATTAAGGATCAGAAAAATTAAGTAAGAAGTTGTTTCAACATCTAATAATTGCCTAATATAGGCAATCATACCACACCAGTAGAGTAAGATTATTTTTGAGAAACTCCATAAAGATAATTGGCTGACTCTGCCAATGCCACACCCAAAGAAAAATGCAAGTAATAAAACACAAAACTTTTTTTAAAAGAAGTATCTTTGTATTATATGTATTTAAAAATATAAAGAAATACTGAACTTATGCACAGTACCATAGAAACAAAATCTGGCACAATATACACTGGCAAAAATGAAGAACAATTACTTTAAGAAGGGCTGGGCACGAAACAAGTCTGAAAGACGCTGGGCCTATGAAACCTATTTACTATGGAATTTTCTTCCTGAAATAAAGAATGAGTTAGGGGTTCACAGTATCACAACCAGGTAAAACAGAATTCAATGTAAAAACATTTAATGGGAAAATAGGGGTATGTCATACTGAAGAAGTGGTATAAACCATAATGAAGATACACATGACCTCTTTAGGCACCAAAAATGGAACTGAAATATATATAATACAGTTGACCCTTGAATTGTATGGGTCCACTTACATGAGGATATTTTTTCAATAAATGTGTAATACAGTATTACACGATCTGTGGTTGGTTGAATCTCTGGATACGGAACTGTGGATATGGAGGGCCAACTATAAAGTTATACGCAGATTTCTGACTGCATGGGGGGTTGGCACCCCTAATGCCTGAGCAGTTCAAGGGTCAAGTGTTCAAGAAAATCTGAAAAAAAAACAAGAAACTGACAGAAATACAATAGCAGTGGATACATTAACATACCTCTCTCCAATCTGACAGACAAAATACAGAAAAACTAGAAAAGAATGTAATTAATAAATATATTACATAAAACTATGTCTAAACCCTACAATCAAAATACTTTCTTTTCAAAGGCCATGGAATATATTTACAAATACTGGCCAATGTAATTGTTATATACAAAATGAAACTGCAAGCACTTCCTAAAAGTAGTAATACAGAAAACGTTATCTGAATATGTTATAATGAAACTAGAAAAGTGTTAATAGAAAACACCAAAAATAACTTGGAAACCAAAAAAAAAAAACACACACACAAGCAAACAAAAACCCTACTCTTAGGTTAATATTTAATAAGAATAAAATACAAATCTAGAAAATAATATAAGTGCTATATGAAAATGAATGTTAAACAGCTAAAATTAGCTTTAAAATACAAACTTTTTCATCACTAAAAATGAAGATAAACAAACTAAATTTTTAAGTTAAAAAAGAGCAATGAAAGCACTGAGACAAAGAAAAGGTAGAATTATCACAAAAGCAGGAAGTCATAAATCAGAAAAGAAAAAAACAGTAAAGGGGGAAAAAAACAGTAAAAGGGGGGGAAAAAAACCCATAAACCTAAAAGCTGGTTCTTTCTGTGGAAAAACAAATCATGAAAAAGAGAAGAGAACAAAAATACAAATTAAGGAATTAATAAGGGCAAACACCCAAATATGAAAGAAAATTAAAAGAATTATAGGAACACATGATATACAAGTCTATGTCAGTATATCTGAAAATCTGGGTAATTATATTTCCCAAGAATTGTGAATTATTAAAAGGGAATTTTAAAATCTCAAAATATATCAGGACACAAAAGTAAAATTAATATAAAATTTCAAGGGTATTATTTAATTCCAGTATTATTTCAAGAATCCCAGAAAGCAGAAAATTAATAAGGCTTCCAAATCATTTTTAAGATGCTAATATTTAACTGCTACCAAAATCTCACAAGATAACATATGAAACAAAACTTCAAACTAATCTCTTCTATAAAAATGGATGCAAAAAGTACCATTTCAATATAGGTATACAGAATCCAGAAGAATCATTAAGCATGAAAGAATAATATACCATTACCAGAGTAGTTCACTCTAAGAAAACCAGAATCTGTCTATAATAGAAAATCTATCTAAATAATCCAAGTATCAAAAAATTCAACATTATCAATATGTCAAGATATTTCCTTCATAGGATTATGGATACATATCTCAGTTAAAGCCAGGAGAATGCTTTATAGTGAAACATCAGAAGTTTCTCTGTACTAGTTATAAATAAGACAGGAAGGAGCGATTATCTAAAATATACCATTAAATCAAAAATAGCAAGTCACAGAACAAAATGTATAATATGATCATACTTTTAGGGGAAAAAAATCTATGCAGATCTGTATTAATACATTGGTAGATGCACTTTTAAAAGTCTGAAATGACAGGCAACAAACCATTAATAATAATTACTTATTGGGACTAATATTTCCCTATTGTTTTCATCAAAATAACGTGACATGAGACAACATAGGCAATTGCTTTTAAGAAATCTGTCAACTGCTAAAAGATTAATTCAACTTTGAAACTGCCCCAAACTGCTTCCCATTACTATTTTTATTTCTAATCATACATTATTAGTGATTATATGTTTTCCTTTTAAAAAAATAGCAATATTACTTTTGTGTTCAAATGCTCTAGAAGTTAAATTTTAAAGTAATACCATTACTTTCTTACTGACTGAGGTTATACCACCTCTCACAGAAGACTTCCCCAAAGGGACATGGACTCTGAGGATGGGGTAGTTCAAGATTTCTCCACTGGAGGAGGCATGGTGGACGGAGTAGGTGATTTTCTAATGGTGAGATATCAGGAAAGAGACAGCAGAAGGTAGAAGGCGAAAAAAGAGTAGGAAAAGAACAAACCTGGCTGCTGGCAATTGGCTACACGTAATAGGATCAACAAAAGAGATGTCACTAAAGCTTGCTATAAATAGTGATCAAAAGGGTCAAAAGGGTATATTCACAAAGTGCCACGGTAAAATGAAAAAAAAAAAAAAAGCACAAAGTGAGACATGTGATTGTAAAAACACATCCTAGTTTAGCAGTGTAATCCTACATGCAAAAAGCTTATTTAATAACAGCCAATTTTACAAAGATAAGACATCTGAATGTTAACAGGATGTTTTTCAGTTCAACCACAATCATGACAGATGGTGCACATCTCCGAGTAACAAATAACTATAAACATTGGTGAATCTGTTTCACCATTTTCACCATAACAACAATCATTCTGGGTGCATAGAACTTTTCTGATTATGCTTTCAGTCGTTCGACCAAAATAATGCAACTGAGTTCCAGTTCAAGATGACAACATAGGAGTATCCTGAAACCACCCCTTCCCATAGACACACCAAATCTACAGCTAAATAAGGAACAATGTCCTCTTAACAGAAACCCCAAAACTACCTGAACAATTAATTCCTCCACATTTGGCAAATTAGGAAAAAACCCACATTGAAACAGGTAGAAGAGGCTGCAGCACAATTTCACCATTAACCCCACCCCCAGTGCGGTGACACACAATCCGGAGGGAGCTCAAAAATCCAAGCTTCTCCCTGAGGAGCAAAGCGTTAGAATCCCACATCAGGCACACCAACTTTTAAGCCCTGCACCTGAGAAATGAAACACAAAATATCTAGCTTTGAAAGTCAACAGGCTCATATCAACGAGAATGACAGCTACAGCAAACTGAGAAACAGTTCTGAGCTCGCACAGACTCACCTGGCTACCCCCTACCAAAGCCAGCACAGAAGCAGCTGCCTGAAAAGTGCCCAGTCTTTCTGTGAAGGAGGCCAATTTAAGGAACAAGCATCTAATTCAATACACATCTAGAGGCCTACAGAAATACTATCCAAAGACAGCTGAGACCACTGGGCGCCATCTTTGCACTCCCTCTGCCTCACTCCAAGTCACCAGGATCTCCTAAAAATGAGTTTGTAGACACAAATCTGGCCCCCTAATTTTTGCTGCCCAGGAGATACCCCTTGATCACTAGGCTCTGGAGGCCAATGAAGCTTACATTCACGAGACTATAACAAATGGAGAAAGAGTTTTTACAGCTATACACCCTGTGGCACAATGGAGAGGTAGCTGAATAAAAGGCTTAGTATTTCTGTGAAAGAAGCCAATTAGCTTACCTTCATAGCTGGGCCCCGAGGGGCAGCTTCTAATTAAACACACATCAAAGGACCTACTACAATCTTCTCTAGAGATAAGGAAGCTGCATACCTTCCCACCCTCCATCTGCCCTGCCCCAAGTAGCTGTTGTCTCTGAGAAAGAACCTTGTGCGCACATCCGTCACCCCAGCTTTTGTAGCTGCTGCCTAGAGGACACATCCCTTGATAGCCTGGATGTGCTGATCAGCTGGTCTTGTGTTAATGGTTGAAAAGGACAACAGCAAACAAAGAAACATTTCTTAACTGCCTATCACCGAAGGGTCAGTGTAGAGGGAACAAACAGAAATGCCCATCTCCCAGTCTTCCCCTGAAAGAAATATGTTTGCATACCTTAAAAGCTGCTGCCTAAGGGTCTGGCTTCCAATCAGCCTGAATCCAGATGCTGAGGTCCTCCCCTCTGAGACACAGACAGGTCCTGGCACACCCTCAACTACTGACAGCCACTTAGAATAAAGCAGGATACTTGCACAAAACCAAAGGTTTGAAAGACAATAAAGAGCTAGGGCAGGGCTGAACAATAAGGTTCATCTCCAAGACTGGGAGAGTTAGCTGTTTTATCTAATGCATAAAAACTAACACAGAGAATTAGGAAAATAAAGAAACATAGGAATATATTCCCCAAAAAAGGCCAAGATAAAACCTCAGAAAAAGACCTTAACAAAACAAAAACAAATGATTTATATGAAAAAAGTTGAAAATAAGTCATAAAAATGCTCACTGAGGACAGGAAAAGAATGCATGAACAAAAAGGAATTCCCACAAAGAGACATTTAAGACAGTGCAAACAAAAGTGACAAAGTTAAAGAATACAATAACTGGACTGAAAAATACAATAGAGGGGTTCAGCAACAGGCTAGATGAAGTAGAAAAAAGAATCAGGGAACTCGGAGACAAGACAGTGGAACTCAACCAATCAAACCAACAAAAAAGGGCTTCCCTGGTGGCGCAGTGGTTGGGAGTCCGCCTGCCGATGCAGGGGACATGGGTTCGTGCCCCGGTCCGGGAAGATCCCACATGCCGCAGAGCGGCTGGGCCCGTGAGCCATGGCCACTGAGCCTGTGCGTCTGGAGCCTGTGCTCCTCAACGGGACAGGCCACAACAGTGAGAGGACCGCGTACCGCAAAAAAAAAAGAATGGAAAAGAGTGAAGCTTAAGAGACTTATGGGACAACATTAAGTGAACCGATATTCCCATTATAGGGGTCCCAGAAGAAGAAGAGAATGAAAAAAGGGCAGAAAACTTGTTTGAAAAAATAATGGCTAAAAATGTCCCTAACCTAGAGGATAAAAAGACATCAAGATCCAGGAAGCCCAGAGAATTCTGATAAAGATAAACCAAGAAAGACTCACACTAAGACACATTATAATTAAAGTGGCAAAAAAGATCTTTTTAGGAGTATCTTTAGAGAATCTCAAAAGCAGCAAAAGAAAAACAACTTGCTGCATACAAGGGAACCCCCATTAAGACGCTGAGCAGATTTTGTAGCATGCAAATAAGGTTATCTTGAGTACAGCTGGACAACAGGAAAGTAACATGCTGCTCACAAAATACCAAGTTACTAGTTATTAAAAAAAAAGAAAACAAAAATGAGAACGACAGACATCAATCTGAGGTCAGTCAAAATCGCTGATTAATTCAATCCCATTACTTATACAATTTGGATATATAAAGCAATAAGGTGAATTTTAATGAAGAAAAGCATGCAGTACAAGTAAACAAAATATTCCTGTAATAGTTAATCTCTAATTTACTTTGTGTAACCCATCTTTGAAGTTAATTTCATTCTATCTCCTCCAGGAGCAGTACAACGGGCCCTCCAAATCCACGGATTCATCCAACCTTCTCCAACCAAAAGTATTCAGAAAAAACAAATTCCAGAAAGTTCCAAAGAGCAAGACTTGAATTTGCCTCATGCTGCCAACTACAGTCATCCCTTGGTATGCAGGAGGTATTGGTTCCAGGAGCTCTCACACACACCAAAATCTGCAGATGCTCAAGTTCCTTATATAAAATGGCATAGGACAATGAATACAGTTGGCCCTCTGTATCCGTGGGTTTCACATCCTCGGATTCAACCTACTTCGGGCAGAAATTTCCATACAAAGTTGTTGAAGCCATGGATGCAAAACCCACGAATACAGAGGGCCAACTGTATATTTATTGAAAAATATCTGCATATAAGTGGACCCGTGCAGTTCAAATCCATGTTATTCAAGGGCCAACTGTCTTTACATAGCCCTTACATTGTATTTGTAACTATTTACTTAGCATTTACATTGTATTAGGCATTATACGTAATCTAGAGACGATCTAAAATATATGGAAGGATGTGTAGAGGTTATATGCAAATACTACACCATTTTATAAGGTGTACCATGCCATTTTGAGCATCCATGGATTTTGGTATCTACAGGGGGGTCTGGAACCAATCCCCCTTGATACCAAGGGACAACTATAGTTTACACATTTAGTAATACTCGATGGATGACTACCGGACCTGTGGTTTCAAACTGTGGGAATGAGAGAGACAGTCTCTGGCTTCATGAAGCTTCAAAGATTTGTACCGTTTTATATTTTACATTTAAATTTATGATTTTGAGTTCATTTTGTACAAATTGTGAGATTTAGGTTGAAGTGGTTTTCTCTTTTCTTTTGCATATGGATATACAACTTTCCCACCACCATACTTTCTCCACTGAATTGCTTGTGTGAATTATTAATTATCAACCAGCCATATTTGCACAGGTCTACTTCTGGATTCTGTTGTGTTCCACAGATCAAAGTGTCTATCTTTTCCCCAATACCACACTGGGTCTGCAGGCCATAAATTCTCTTAGTTTTCCTTAATCTGAGAATATCCTTATTTCACCTTCATTCCTAAAAGACACTTTATCTTGATACAGAATTATGGGTTGACAGTTCTTTCCTTTTAGCAATTTAGAAATACCATTCCACTTATTTCTGGAATCCATTGTTTCTGATAAGGAATCTAATCACTCAAATCATTGTTTTCCTATAAATAATGTTATTTTCCTTTGACTTTAAGTATCATTATTATTAGTAGTAGTATTTGGTCTTTAGTTTTAAGCATTTTGATTATGACATGTCTGGTCCTGGATTTCTCTGGGCTTATCTTGTTTGAGTTCACTCAGTTTCTTAAATCCTTAGTTTATGTCTTTCACCAAATTTATGAAATCTTCAGCCATTATTTCTTCAAATATTTTTTTTCTGAACCACACTCTTTCTCCTTTCCTTCTGAGACTCTTGTGACACAAATGTTAAACATTTCAGTATTGTCCTATAGGGTCCCTGAGGTTCAGTTCATTATTCAGGTTTTTTGTTTGTTTGTTTCTCTGTTACTTAGATTGAGTAACTCCTATTCATTAATCACAAAGTTCACTCACTCTTTCTTCTGTCGTCTCTATTCTGAAACTTTCTATATTTCCATTTGTTCATGTGGGTAAGGCCTAAAATTTTGAAGTCCCAATATCACGTGCTGCCTAACACCTAGGGATATCAGGTGAACCACAAATGGCCGGACTACAAGTTCTCCTCTCAGCTCTGCTCCAATGAATTAAGTCCCCTAGACAAACAACCTACCTCTCATCAGGAAAACTAGACATGGTTCCTACTTATTCCTGGGGAGAGGGTTCCAGGTTCCTGCCAGATTGTGAAATTATTCAAACAAAACCAATCACATCCTCCCTAAGGAACCAGGGGGCACACCACCTTCTCATCACTACAAAGCCTGCCTCCCACACTCTGTTTTTTCACTGTTCCCAAGCACAACCTCCATGTGGTCCTGTGTGCCATGTGGTGGCTTCCCCTGAGCTGTGAGTACATGTGACTAAGAAACTGCTATCAATCACATCTGTCTAGTGTCAGGCATCATGTCATGTGTTTGGCCATCCCCAGAGTCCCCAGTGATCTTTCCATGTTTGTTTACGACTACATACCCAGTGTCTACACCAGTGCATGGGTCAACAAGTATTTGCAAATTAACTGAATAAATACATCTGGAACCCAGCGTGTGAGCAAAGGGGGCAGCAATAGGAGAGAAGGTTAGAGAAGTGCTGGGGACCCACGTTGCATGTCTTATAAACTGAGGCTTATAGCTGACAGAATCCACACTATTTTCTCAAACTCACAATTCCCAGTTTCAACTGCTTTATTCATGTTTGAGTCCAACAACTTTATAATAAAGCAGTTATGATACTTGTACACATGTTTAATATCTCCTACCAGATTTCAGATGGGCATTTTAAAGGAACACTGCTGAGTCATCTATATCTGTACCTGTATCTACATCTATTGATATATCTATCTGTTTCCTCTACAACAACTAACAATATGTCCTGTCGACAAATAACTTCCAAAACCCCCTAATTAGAAAAAAGTAAAGTGGTCACTGAATACATTTTAAAAGTACAAAGAAATGAGACTGCATGAGACTGTATGAGGTGTGTTCATAAATGTACTAGACTTCACAGAGCAGAACGAGTGCTGGCCTTTAGAGGTCACTTAGGAATCAGTCCATTAAATCCAGCAGTGCTTATCCATTGCTCACAACACTGGTAATGTTTGACATTATATAAGCCTCTTTAAGAAAAGCAGTCTTATTTTTATTGTTATACTTTTTTCTATTCCGGAAATAGTATGACCTTATTAATCAGATTTGGCACCAAAAGGTCTCTTGCTATTTATGAAAATCAAATTCACCCTCACAGGATCAAGATGAGTCATTGCTGAAGACAGTCAAAAGAATAACGCTCAGATTCTGATGTACTGTTCTAAGAGAAGATTTCAACAAAAGTATAAACAAAACTTCCAAAATGACTACTGTGTTCAGGACACACACACACACTGGATTTAAAAATCTGTCATTACTTCACAGACGCACCTTAAAATAGAGTTCCTGGACACCATGCCAAGATACTGCCTTATTGCTAAACACAGCCTACAGTGAGACATGCAGTGATGTCCCAAACCCCTCACCCTGGGGAGGAGAAAAAGACAAGACTGGGGACTCTGATTCTGGTCCTGTGAAAACTGAGTGCTCTCATTTCCTTCCTTCCTTTTTTCTTTTCATAAAAAACTCATTTTTCTTTCTTCCTTTCCTTTTTAATTTGGGAAATAGTCAATACCAATGATAATTATTAAAGACTCTTTTCCTGAAAACTTTCCAAGAAGAGAATACTAAAAGTATACCCACAGTTAGTCACCACTTTAACCAAATGATCAAAGTTATTGTCACCCAAAATGGGACAACCTAACTTTAAGTGCCATCAAATGAAAAGAAAAGAAAATATAGAGCATGGCCCATTTAGTATTCTTGGCAAAAATTTTTTATCATAAACTTAAACGTGAGGAAATACCTCAGTCAAATCCAGAATGCGCAAACTTCAATAATTTGCTTGACTTCTTTTTAAAAAGATTAGTGTTAAAAAAAAAAAAACAAAAAGAGATGGAAAACTTACTGAGATTAAAAGAACAAACAAACAAAATTGCAATGTGTGACATTTAAATGAATCCTGAATTGGAAAAGCAAACCAAAAAGACCACTACAAACATTTTGAACCTGAGGTAATCTGAATATTAATAATAATGTTAATATGTTAGGTGTTATAACAGTGTTGTGGTCATATGAGTCCTTTCTTATTCTTAGGAAAAGCATACTGAAATATTTAAAGGTTCACCTTGTTATTTTGAAATGGTTCGGCAAGAACACAATGGATGTACATATGAGAGAGGGAGGTGGAGAGTGGAAGGAGAGGGAAATGGGCGGGGACAGATCTTGGCAAAGGGTATAAAGAGTTTCCTTTTACTGCCTTTCACATTTCCTAAAGTTTGAATATTTCCGAAATAAAAAGCTAGAGAGAATGAAAGAGAACCACAGAGCAATGGAAATACTAGACATCTTGTCCACAGTGATGTATACCCAAGCAAGAAGCCTTAACAGTTTTCTTAGATATAATAAGGTTTCTTGACATATACCCCAAATCCTCTAGTAGAAGATGTAAGAAACAGAGGCCAGGAATAAAAGAATCTGCCACCATTTTCTGTGCAAACTTCCAGAAATTTCCTAAACTGTCAAATAACAGAATTCTAATCCTCTGAACTTCTTTTTATTGCATTCTTATAAATGTGTTAAAGGGTGGTATTGTTTGGGGAGCTATTTCCAAAAGAGAATTTTATTTTCTAGTACTGGAGAATTCTCTCAGTTGGGAAGAAGATAGGAAGTTTAGCTGCTTTCTTAAAGGTGAAAATAATAAAGAACAGAGTAGGGCTATTTAGTGTATAAAAATCCTTAATATAATTTAAGAATATTACAGGAAGATCCTAGGGTAACAATATTAAGGATTTTTAAACTGGCTTTAAACCATTAACATGGTATTTTATATTTTATAATATCTGTCTATACTTAAATATATATATATTACAAATAAAAGTACTGGTTTAAGTATATGACACTTACATTCTATTTTTATTTTACCTGAAATAATACAACTTAAAGAAGTTCAATTTGGCTTTAGTATGTTTCCACCTTCCTTCACATCTTACTTTTCATTAACTATGTAACTTTAATGATCAAGTAAAAACTGAAATTTAGAACACTAATCTAAAACTTGCATTATAGTAATGGTTCATTAATACGCTCATTAGGACTATTACTCTATCTGCAAAATAATCGCTTTATAATTTAACTTTTTTATTTTAAGAAAATTTACAAAATATACCTTAAAAATAATCACATTGTTATTCAGACTCAAGTTCAAGTAAAAAAAAAAAGAAAGAAAGAAAGAAAGAAAACTTAATGCCAGGTTTTGATTACAGTTTCCCAGTAAACTGTTATCACAAAAGTGCAGAAGTGATAATAACATGACAACTAAGAGCATCAGGTTAACTCTTTTGTGGCTGATCAAACATACAGTAAATCCAAATGGGGAGATAGTTTCACTTGGATTAACATACGGAACCATGAGCCTGTAATAACTTAGAAGAGCATTCTTTGTTAGACTTATAGACATATGTCTTCTAGACTGGATGGAGTTCACACATTTTCCCCGAAAATATTTATTTCATCCATAGTATTAAAAAGGAAAGCAAAGCACTATTTTTTCCACAATACTCTCCCTGTATTTGAATTCTCCCCACTTACATTCTACCCATCTTCTATTCACAACCACCCTTGTCTGAAATAGATGAAAGGCTGGGACCACTGACAGTGAAGAAAGGCTCACTGATGGGGGTCATGAGCACCTGGCTGCTCAATGAGCATCTACAACAGGAAGCAAGTTAAGCACCACCAAGAAGGCAGAAAAAAAATTCAGTGTAGTCTACTACGTCTATTATAGTAAGCTCTTTATAACACTTAACAGCAATGTTTACAGTCAAAAAAAAAAAAAAAAAGAGGACATCTCAGAGATCATTTTAGACATAGCAAATTCACCAATTTAAAAACAGTTTTAAGAAAAAAATAAGCAGTATTTTCATATGAGGATCATCTAAGACAGCAGTCCCCAACCTTTCTGGCACCAGGGACTGGTTTCGTGGAAGACAATTTTTCCACGGACCGGGGATGGGGGGGATGATTTCAGGATGATTCAAGCACATTACATCTATTGTGCACTTTATTTCTATTATCATTACATTGTAATATACAATGAAGTAATTATACAACTCACCATAATGCAGAATCAGTGGGAGCCCTGAGCCTGTTTTCCTGCCACTAGATGGTCCCATCTGGAGGTGATGGGAGACAGGGACACCCAAAGTGTGTTGCTTATGCCCAATCTACTCCGTAATCTCTTTTTGGTTGCTGTCACTGCAGAAAACCCTGCTTCACAAAGATAGGTTGTTGGAAATGGAAGCAGGGTTTTCAGTGTTTTTGTGGCAATCTCAGGATATTCCGCCTTGACTTTAATCCAGAATGTATGGAGATTTGAAGTTGTCTCAAAAATACTTTTGAGGCCACCCTCATTTGTGACCTCAAGCAGCTGATCCTCTCCTAGCATGCACAAAGTCAATTCACCTGGCTTATTCACAAATGGTTCGCGGATCTATTCCTTCCCAGCTCGGGGGTCTTCTGTGGTTGGGAAGTAATGCTCAAACTCTTGTGAAAGGTGAGATAGGTGATCATGCACCAGCTGGGAGAAAGAAGGCCCTGGCTCAGTCTCTTTCAAAATCTCTGCTAATGTATGAAACATGTCAAAAATCCCAAAGTGCACTCGTTGCCCCCATAATTCCAGTTCGGCTTTGAGCGCAGCCACTTTATCTGCTGACTTGAACACAGTTGTCATTCTCCCCTGAAGTGACAGATTGAGTTTGTTGAGGAGGTTGAATATGTCACACAAGTAAGCAAGTTTTGCGACGCATTCTGTGTCACTGAAATGTGCCGCCAGTGGTGACTGTTTTTCTAAAAGAAATCTCTGGAGCGGCTCTCGTAACTCAGAAACTCTGGCCAGTGATCTACCTTCAGAAAGCCATCTCACTTCTGTGTATAAGAGAAGATGTGCGTGCTCTGCGTCCATCTCCTCACAGAGCTGCGTGAACAGACGTGAGTTAAGGGCACGTACTTTAATGTGGTTGATAATTTTTATCACATTCTGCAAAACATTGTTAACTTCAGGTGACATTTTTTGGCTAGCCAGCATTTCTCTGTGGATGACACTGTGCGTAGACTCACATTCAGAAGTGACCTCTTTGACCCGAGCAGTAAAACCAGAAAGCTGTCCAGTCATGGCAGCCACTCCGTCCGTGCATATACCAACACAAAATGACCAATTCAGTTTTCCTGATATGTAATCATTCAAAGACATAGTTCTGCAGCTGTGGTGTTAGTTGGCAACAAAAGTGCACATAACATATCTTCATGCACATCCTCCTGAAAAATATGTCACATAAAAACAAGCATTGTTGCCTTGTTGTCAACATTAGTAGACTTGTCAACCTGGATTGCGTACCATGGTGACTCATTAATCCTCTCTAACTATTGTGCTTCAATATCCTCTGCTATTTCATCAATTCATCTAGTTATGGTGCTAGCCAAAAGAGGAACATGTGTCACCTTTTGAAATGCAGCCTCTCCTAAAAGTTCACGACAAATGTCCTCAGCAGCAGGCAGGATCAACTCTTCACCAATAGTAAAGGGCTTCTTAGCTTTACCAATGCAGTTAGCCACTAAGAATGGTGCTCTCAGAGCAGACACATTTGATGAAGTGGTGGCCTTCAATAATTGATTCTGTCCTTCGTGTTCACATTTTTTTTTTCTTTTGAAAAATTCCAAAGGCTTGTCTTTTGATGCAGGGTGCTTTGTCTCCATGTGGCGAAGCAGTTTTGAAGGTTTCATGGCTTTGCTGGATAGCCAGTCACCACATATTATACAAAGCGGGCTTGGAGAATGTGAATCACCTGTTGCAATGAACCCATAATTTAAGGACTCTTGGTATTTTCTTTTAAATGCAGCTTTCTTTTTGTTGGCAGTCTTAGGCTCTTCTGCTGTCTCCTCATTAGGTCTCTCCCCCTTTTCAAAGAAGCTCTCCAGTGACGTTTGTTTTTTACTCATTTTGGCTAGGGTTAGCTTGTGGGCTTACATGTGACTGAGACAAGTGTGCAATGTGGCAAAGAGGCGCAGATGGAAGTGGTAAATAAAATAATGGGTGGGCCACACACAGACTAAAATAAGTATCAGATTCGACTTCAAGCCTGCCACCAGATACAGCTGAGGTACATCAACTCACTTGCCACTATAAAGCCTGCTACCAGATGCAGCTTAATTGTCACTTGCCACTCACTGATAGGGTTTTGATATAAGTCTGCAAGCAATTGATTTATTATGGTCTCTGTGTAGTCAAACCTCTCTGTTAATGATAATCTGTATTTGCAGCCGCTCCCCAGTACTAGCATCACTGCCTCAGCTCCACCTCAGATCATCAGGCATTAGATTCTCATAAGGAGCGCGCAGCCTAGATCCCTCACATGTGCGGTTCACAGAAGGGTTTGCGCTCCTATGAGAATCTAATGCCGTCGCTGAGGCAGTATGCGAGCAATGGGGAGTGGCTGTAAATACAGATGAAGCTTCGCTCGGTTGCCCACTGTTCACCTCCTGCTGTATGGACTGGTTCCTAACAGGCCATGGACCAGTGACGGTTCATGGCCTGGGGGTTGGGGACCCCGATCTAAGAGAAAGGGGAGGAGAGAAATGAAATTGGAGAAAATATCTGTGGATTAAAAACATTCTTCTATGCATAGGACAGAAGAGGATTTTCTCCATAAAATTTTCAGAAATAGCTCCTTTAGATACACTTAAAAAAAAATCCTTACTTAAAACAAACTGTTCTGCTATTATTTAAAAAAACAAAAAAAAAAACAGGCTTTACTTGGGGTACTTTAATAGCCATAATGCTAATATAAAACTGAAGCAAAAATTGTGCATGCACCTCTTATTATCTAAATGTGAGTACGTGGCCTTATACAAAATTAGATTCATTTTCAATAAAAAATTCAGTACTACATAATTACATGCACTATGAGCTATAAACTTGAAAACTTCATTATATTAAAGGAGCAACTAATATTCCTTCAGACTCACTTAGAAAAAAAGGAGAGAAAACAAAAAGACAGAAAACTATCTTTTATAAACAAATGGAAAATGTTAAAGCATTCTGAGTTTTATAACAAATAAATTTGTTAAGGACCCCAGAGAACTTAAGTACACTGTGAAGAAAATGCTAACTTCTAGACCTAATATGACACAGACAGCTCCCAAGGGAAGATGGAAGGAGCTAAAGCTACCACCCTCATTTCTTAGTATAATCAATTAAGCTTTTTGCATCTAATCAAACCCAACTATACTCCCACACAACAGTATTATCTTCTGGTGGTTTTAATACAAAACATTTCATATCCGGGACTTGGTAAATATTCAAATTATCAAGTTCATTTTCCTTCTATCCCCTATCTCTGCCACCTACTAATTCCCTTTCCAAAAAACTTAAACATTAAAAACCACTGTATTAGTTTCCTAGGGCTGCTGTAACAAAATTACCAAACTTGGTGGCTTACAACAACCGAAATTTATTCTCTCATAGTTCTGGAGGCCAGAAGTCCAAAATTAAGATGATGGCAGGGTTGGTTCCTCCTGGAGGCTCTGAGGAAGAATCCCCTAGCTTCTGATGGCTGCCAGCAATCCTTTTTCTTCCTTGACTTGCAAATGCATCTCTCCAATCTCTTCTGTCTTTGTCTTCACAAGACCTTCTTCTCTTTGTTTTTTCTCTTTTTTGAATCTTCTCCTCTTCTTATAAAGATACTTGTCATTGAATCTGAGGTTCATTCAGACAATCCAGGATGAAATCATCTCAAGATCCTTAAGTTAATTACATCTGCAAAGACCCCTTTTCCAAATAAGGTCACATTCATAGGTTCCAGATTGACATATCTCTCAGGAGGCCCACCATTCAACTACAGTCACTATCTTTCTAGGCTCAGTCATATCCTAATTATGAATAAATGCTTACTTCTTTAAAGGAATTTCAGAAACATGTCATATCATCCTTTTTCTAAACCTTGTATTATTTCACATATTTTTATCTGATAATTCTTTTCAATTGGGTCTATTTTCTTATAAATCCTTTTAGGGTTTTCATGAGTCACTGTGAAAAAGATTGGCGTGGTAAAACAGGTAGATAGTAAATGCTTTTACCTACAAGAATATTATTTTTGCGGATTACCAAAGTAGAAAACTCAGTGAGTCTTATATATTGATCTGGGTAGTCTTCAGTTTCACTGAATTATGTTTTTATCTCTACCTATACACCTTAACCAGGATAAATATTCTTATAATGATAAGGTTAAACATATAATTTTAACTTAGATACAAAGGAAGTATTCAAACACTGCCTTTAATTTTTACATTATTACTGTTATTTCATTCATAAACTAATGTTATCAATGTGCACATCCTCAGGTGAAGTCAACTTTTTGAAAGAATGACTTCACAGAATGGGAATATCTCCAAATTCTCTGCATCAGACGAAAGAACAAAAATTTCAGATTTATCTGGTGAGGCAGATTTCATTATCAATGGTGGAAAAGTACTTTCTTAAATGAGTCTTCCAACAGAAGCTGCTCACCTTTTTTGTAGTAACAGAAGAAACAACACCTCCTCAGCTCAAAATTCAGGCTACCCACCAACCCTAACCTTTGTCCAGCTGCAGAGAAACACAGTAAGCTGGCACAAAGCCTGGGAAGCCCTGCCCCCTCCTCCACTGGGGTCTGACTGTATGTGTAAAGCTCTCTGAGGACGCATACATTTACATACTGACATAAAAGTTTCAAAATATCGGTGTTATCCTTCAAGAATAATGTGACTGATGCAATAATTTTAAAGTTCAGAAATCTAACAGGACACAGCACAAAAAGAGAGCAACAGGCAACAGGTCTGCAATCTTCACACCTACGGAAGCTAAAGAATGCATTCTGAATAAGGACTCTGCTTACAGAAGCAAACAACACAGCATTAGTCTCTTTACCCAAAATGTTGCCTTTTCAACTAACACCTTTTTGCCTTATGCTCTGTTTTGAGGAACAAATCAAGATGGGCGTGAACAATCCATACCTCCACCAGGAATAATTGCCAACTTTGTTTCAACCAGGCCCATTTTTGCAGAAGAAGCTAAAAAGGAAAGAAGAAAATTAAGTAACATCCACATCATCAAATTCAAATATGATGACCTGAAAAAATTAGGAAAATAAGCTACAAATATTGTTTACTAATTAAATTTGTGTCACAAATCTTTTTAAAAATCACTTCAGAAGGCATTTAGTTATGGAAATAAGTAAACATTCTAAATGACATATATTAAGAGATTCACACAACATTTTCTGTTAAAAACTGCTTGGCAGAGAATTAATTTTTGATGCAGAAAGACCAGGGTTGTGTTTGAAGGCTTAGATCTCATTAATTATTCAGAATGAGGAGAGAGGCTGTGTCTGACAAGTATGAATTCTTTAGCTGCCTGAACAGCCCTCCAGATCAAACAGCTTAATATATCATACCAGATATGGCAACTTTTCAAGACCAAATCTCTAGTTACTTTTGACAAATGGCTTTGCTGTTCTGACAGCTGGACAGGGTTCCTCTTTCCATGTTTGTTTTCACAGCTACTTTAAAACACCTTAATTATTTCTTTATTTGCATATCCAAATGTACTTGGACTACTTCCCATATCCTAATTCCCAGAACTTGCATTCTTTCAAAAATGGATTGTGTGTAACTTGGCTTTTCAGTTTAAAACCCAAAAATCTCAGTCAAGAAAACAGAGATCTAAAATAAAGTGAAATGGGGGAAAAGTACACATGGATTAGCAAATGCAAATTCCAAGAGCCAGTTACCATAAAATTAGTAAAAACATAATTATATTGACTCTACATTTAACAGGCAGCTCCATCAGAAGAGACAGTGGGAACCAGGGGAAGAACCGTGACAAATACTTGCTGCCTACCTCGCCCAGTCCTTGATCCCAGAGCCCCTGTATGTCACCCCTATAAGGGACAAGGATACAGACAGCACTGTGACCATACAGAAGATAGTGTTGAGGACAGCACTGGCAGCATGCAGTACGCTGGCAGGATAACAGAAGTGAGAGTCGTGACGCCAGACTGCCTGGGTTCAAATCCAGCTCATCACTGATCTGGGTCTTGTTTCTTCACCTGTCTCTGCACTAGCTTCCTCAAGCACCACAGTATGTACCTATCTCACAGGGATGTTAGGCAGATTAAGTGAGCTAATATGTGTCAAGTATTAGCTGAACACCAAGTCAATACTCAGCACATGGTTAGCACTAATTGTTTCCTTCATTATTTTCATAAACACTTCATCCAGTCTTCAGAAAACCATGCAGGAAGAAAGTGTGCCTCAAAGAGATTAAGTTATTACTACTATAGCTAACAATAATTATGTGCTTAGACTAGTCACATGCTGTACACAAACTCATTTAATCTTCACAACAGTAACCGTCATTTCTCCCATTTCAGAGGAGGAAACTGATCTAAAAAGGGCAGGACCTAAGATCCAAATTCAGTCTGTCTGACCCAATTCCTGTTCTCCTTTCCTCCTTCTAAGACTGAACAAGATACTACGAAAGACTGTTTTCTTAACTGGGAATTTTAAATACTTCATTAAGCCCAACAGGTGATTTTTTCTACATGTTCTATTCAACAACAGGAAAAAAATAAAATATTTGGAACAATCTGAAGAGTAAGCACAAACCTCATTTTTAAAAAGTTATGTTTTTATATAGGATTAATTCTCACCTGCTACTCTTATATCACATGCTAAAGCCAGTTCAAGTCCACCACCTAAAGCGAGTCCATCTATTGCTGCAATGGTTGGCACTGGAAGATTAGCTGAAATAGAAAGAAAGATTTTATGCTCCTTCAGTAAGTGTTACCTTACTATACAATTTATTTTACTTTTTTTTCTGTGAATATAATTTTAAATGAAGTATCGTCTATAGACTTTTGTATCCCTTTTACTTTTAACTAAATAAGCATTTCATTCTTCGTTATTCTAGAAAATGTAATGATTCTATAGGGTTTCATCACATAAATATGCAGTAATATCTTTAAATCTTACCATATTATTGAAATACATTCATAAATATTTTCTGTTGAATTAAAAGAATCATAGTTCTGATTCTGTATTCTTCAAGCCTGAAGTCTTTTATGAGATGTCTGGTTCACACAAATTTCAAGTTCAAATGACTTAGGTATAATGCAAAATTCATGACACTTTAGAGGTTACCCTGGTACTCAGAATGACAGAGCCTCATTTAAAGAAGTAATACATCTACTCAAACAAGACAGAAGCAGTCCAAGTGGTTGCTGGGCGTCAACCCGCTAGTTCTACCATTTGGCAATAAGTATGATGAACAACAGTAGCTAGAAAGTGATCAGGCTCTATCAAATACCACACACTTCAGATGGAAGAGAACCTGCCCAAAGGCATGACTGGGAAGGGGTCAGCCAATCACAGAACTCAAAGCCAGATTTTCTTTAGTCCAGAAACACTATTATTTTAATGAAACTTCTGTAAATATACAGATTTCATTTCTTACAAGTAGTTCAAAAACTAACTGGTTAATTATTCCGTAAAGCAGAATCCTTTCTATAAATTTTATTTTGACTATGGGAATGTGAAGTAGGCTGAACAAGCTTAACATATAAATAAAATGTGGATATTAAAAAGGTAACATCTCCTAATTTGTTCTCACCACAAAAAAGAAATAATAATTGTGTGACATGATGGAGGTGTTAGCTAATGCTACAGTGGTAATCATATTACAATATGTAAATACATCAAATCAACACATTCACCTTAAACTTACACAAGTTATATGCCAATTATATATCAATTTAAAATAAATATAGAAAATAAAAATGAATAAAATTTAAAAATACCATCTCTAGAAGTCTCTCTTCCATAGGTATTCTGATATGTGAAATTCCTCAGATAGAGAGCTTTATTCAAATTTGTTGAAGTACACTGAGTTTTCTTCATACATGAAGAAATTTATTAAATTTATTCTAAGAGCAAAGCTGAAATGGCTGAGATAGAGCACATACAGATGCTGCCACCTGAGGCAAAAGCACTACTGATAGAGCAGGGATGAACGGGGCTTGGGAACAGGGCATATTTCACTATTTGCACCTGTCTGAGCATTTTGAGGGGAGGTGGAAGCTTGAAAGGACAGGACAAATTCAAAGGTGCTCCACACAATGTGCTTTACAGCACACCTGGTAAAAAAATGAATAGACAGCTATGTCAGTGTTTACAGTCAGGAAATGAGTTTAATGAAAAAATAAAATCTAGTTATTTTATCTGACAAAAAAGAAAAATTAATAAAGTAATATAATGGCAAATTAATCCAACTGGCTCCCAAGGTCACCTCAAGCCACTACAAGTACAATGGAATTACTGTTACACAGCTCCCAATCCTCCTTCCTTTCTACAAAGCTAGCTATAGAAATTATCATATTTCTAGACTCCTTCAATCTGCTACCTCCCCATTCTCAAGTCTCTCCCATCAAAATTTTTCCCTAGGCCTCACTATGGCCTTGGCTCACCTCCATCTAAGACAAGTGTCTAGAGGGAACAGAGTAAACGCGTTTCATCACTCCCACTCATCTCCACCTCACAACTCTAGTCCCACTCATCTCACCGAGACCGTTCTTGCTCCACTTACCAGTGACACTATGATATTGTCCCATAACCAAAGGGCACCAGTCCCTATTAAACTCGTTGCCTCTGAAGATCAGAGACATAAATCCTGAACACTACTCCTCCTTGAATTCCTCTCTTCATTTGCCTTCTGGATTCCTCCCCCTCATTTTTCCTGCCTTTCTTTCTGCCTCTGGTTATATCTCAGCCTTCTTCCTCTCTAAATAGAAGCTCTGCCCAGTAGGTCTCTTTCCTATCCTTAACTTTTCCCATCTGTAATACCAATGATATACAAATCACCACTTCAAACCCAAACTTCTCTCTAAACTGTATCTCTACAGTTACCTGTCTGTTGGACATCTCTACTTAAATACTTTATCATGTTCAAATCAACTTCCTGTCAATCCTTCTTCTAGATTCTATCTCACATTCAGCAAGCATCTCCATTCACCAAGTTACTCAAGACAGACACCCAGAAGTCATCCCAGATGTCCTCTTTTCCAATGATCTTACATCTAACTGTTTTCTAAGTCCTGTCTAACAGGTCACAATTTGGCAAATCTCCCTCCCTTTCATACAGCCAAACTTCTGGGCCTCCTCATTTCTCACCAGCAGGAGATCTCTAATTGACCTCCTTCACCTGCAACATGCCCCTTCCAATGCATCTTCCATATTTCTTGCAGGATAATCTTTCTAAAGTGCAAACAGGGTCATGCTCTTCCCCTACTTAAAACAGTACAATGATTTATTCCACATTCAGGGTAAAATCTGTGAAAATTTTAGCATGGCACAGGAGGCACCTGATGAACTAAGTCTGCCCACCTGCCCAACCCCTTCTCCAACCTCGCACACCTACTCTGTGTTCCAGCCCCAAATTACTTAAAGCACCTTCAGAAGTCATTCGCATCCAAACCTGTGTACAAGCTGCCCTCTGCCTGGAACGCCTAGCTAGTCCCTAATTATCTTTCAAGGCAATGCTCAAAAGCCCCTTGCTTTACGCTTCCATGGCACTCTGTACACACTTTTCCAGGAGAGCATTCACATTCACCTTCTGAATGGACAGTTCCATTCAGAAGTAAAGATTAACATCACATCAATGCTGGTCAATAACATCCTTCCTACCACTCTGGAACAAACCGCAAGATTTTTCATTGCCTCTTCTAACTCCATTAATTCTGGCATTCTCTCTACTCTTCTTCTTGTTATTAACTTCTTTCATTTAATACTTTAATGGAACAACGTGAATATATGCAGCCCTATGGAGCTACAGAAAAGAAAAACTGCAGAGTTCCTAAGATGGAGAGAGCAACAGGAAGAGTGGGGTATTCTCTCCTTGCTGTGTGAAAATGCTGGTCAACAGTGAGTGTCTTCAGCACTCACTAAATATCTGCTGGAAGCTGACGTGTCAGAAAACAAATTAACAAAAATGAGTTTAAAGGCTTCCAAAATCAAACCCAAGCCTGAAATGTGTGTACCACCAAGTTCCAATTTCTGAAAATTTCAACTCATGGTAAATAGGAGTTATTTCATATTCCTTAGACTTTTTTCCCCTAAAAATAGCAACAAATCGATGTGATATATATGGAAAAGAATTTATCTTCACATCAAACTGTGCATTGAAAATGTAGACTAAATAGAAGGGTAAAAGGAATAAAATGACTGTAAATTACAAAAGAAATACTCTTATCACTTCGTAATTTCTAAAGCATAATGGAAAGAACACAGGAAAAATTCCTGGTCATCTGTAATGTTCTTAATACTGCAACACAACGATTGCCTCAAAAAGACATAAAGCTTTGCTCTACATTTTATTAGTTAATATTCTCAAATAAATATTACACTTAAAAATCACACTTAGCCAATAGAAAGTTAAAAAGCACCATTTTTTCAGAAGTATAAAATGTCACTAAAAGAAAAAAAGTAAAAACACAAATGAAATTGATTAATGTATATATACGCTTTCCCTTCATTGTGAGAAATCTATAACAAATATTACTTTGACAAAATAAAATGATGGGGGAAGGGGCATGTTCAACAGACAGGTTTCAGGTTCTACATGACTTGAAGTATGAGGATGGAGTTTATATAATGCAGTGGTAGGAAAGGAGAAGAAATAAACAAATGCAAACATGCTGACCTGGGAGATGAGGGCACTGGTGGGAAGGGACTAAAATGAATCATCTCGTGCTAAAGTTTTTCTTAATTCTGAAGTTAGAAAACAATACTTTTCTGCTATATGCTTTACTTTCTGGAAATAAAGAAAATTATTTTTAAATGTGACAGTTAAGAACTTAAGATATTTTCTCAAGGAGATAAAAGTTTTTAACATTGCAACTTATATAAAAATATATAATAAAAATGACAAGAAATGTGGGGTCCTTATATTACAAAGAACACAGAAAATAGGGTGTTAATACTCTCAAATCATTAAATAGGTAAACTACTTGGTACTTTTGAATATTAACATAAATTAGCATTCTGTAAAGCTGACTATAAAATTTTTCCTACTAAAAGAATTATTTAAATAGAACTGAATTAGCATTCAATGAGTAATTAAATTTCAATCATTTTATAATATTATAAGTCCTGAAGTTCTATATCATCCTAATTTTTCCCTGAAAGATGTTTTTCTTGTAAACATTTTTCAGGAAAATATAAGTGACCTCAAAGTACATGCTAGTTTCACAGTTACCTAATATGCTTGTTTTTATACATAGTATTTCTTCTACTTGGGAGCACTTAATAATCTTAGAGAAAACTCAATAAAACAAACATCTGAAAGGCAGATTATCAGTTTCAAAGAACCAAGAAATATCAAGTTGGCAGTTGTATCAGAGTGAGACTGAATGAAACGGGAACCGCCACGAGCAGTGGCTATTCTCAACAGCAATAGGAAGAAATGATGACTCAATGTGTTATGCAACCAACAGGATTAGATACTATTTTGAGTTTAGCACCAGGAAATGAGCCAGGTATGACAAAGAAGATAATCACCCTTTGAATTCTCCTAAAAATATAATTAAAGCAAACAATTAAAGTGTTGCTATTTTAAGAGAAAATAAATGAGCTACAAGGCAGGCCCTGTCTACTCCAGAGTCTGCAGGACACCCTCTGCGAGCATAACGAGTCAGAGGCCACGAACGTGGGGGAAAGGCAAGTGAGGGGCTCCTTTCAGCTCTGAAATAAATACAGTACATAATGTAGGTTTTCAGATGTTTCTAGAAAAACATAAACAGTGCGATTATTAAGGGACTGCTAGTGTCAGTTGTGAGTTTTAAATTTGGTTTTGCTTGAAGAATAGTGTTCTTATAGAAAACACAGAATTAAATATTTCAAAACAAATGCCCATCTAGTAATACCAAAAGTCTGACTTTATTGAAATCATTCAAGGAGAATAGAAATAAAATCAAGGTTAACTGAAAGTTATAATAAATTCCAAATTATCCCTAATTTCAGCTAAAACTTTATCTTCAGGTTAAGCTGCCATCATCAAGTTTCAAAGGAACCACAAAAAAACAAAATAAAACCACTCCTGCCCAAAGCCTGCATGCTGGCTGCATGTTGGCTCTCCGGAGGTCCAGTCAGGGCCACTGAGAAAGGAACAGGCCTGACTAGACGCCAACAAACACACTCTCCTCACCTCACCGGGGGCTGGAGGCCCACAAATGGGAGCCACCCTTCCCAGGACTCAAAAAAGTGACCATTGTGCAATCTGAGAAAAGCTGCTTGAATTTTCTAAGCTACCACTTATGCACATGCCTTCCTGTCTTTCTACGTAGCTACCCATGGATCTAGCAAAATAGTAGAAAGTGCTTACTATGTCTGGCCACTCTCCTAAGCACCTCAGAAATATTATTTAAACCTCCTACCAGCCTTATGACATAAGAACTATTACTGGGTTGAGGAGTTGCTGTTAGTTGCCCAGGATAGCCACAACTGGAGCACAGGTGGTCTGGCTCCAGGTTCTCCCCTGTACCCATTATTGTCTATCACCAGTTCTTACAGCCCAGACCCAGAGTCCCTGAGGAAGGACTCAGCATTGTTAGCCATCCTTTCCAAAGGATGTGCAGCCATGTACCTGAGGAAAGGGAAATGCTGAGACTCCTAAGAAACTCCGACAAGCACACTGGTTCTATGCTCTTCTGACTCCTGGAAACCTACAGCAACACCACAGTTCAGTGGATCCAGCTGGGGAAACCTCAGGAGCCAGATGCAAGGCACCAGTCAGTTGACTGTAACAGAGTTCTGACTCGAGTTTTCCCTGGGAACCCCCAACCCAGACTGTCCCTAGTATATGACTATATAGGTTATTAAAGTAAGAAGAGCCAACACCTGAGCATCCCCTTCTTACCAAAATTCCAAATCAAATAAAGCCTCCCTAGGGGAAATGCAGAGAGGGGATGCTGCTGAGGTTAAATCCCCACATGCTCCCACTCAACAGCCTTGTCTGGGAGATTATAATAAGTGTAACTGAGTAATGACTTCCACTGTCAACTGCTACTTCAGATGGAATAGAGCCCCTGGCACTTCAAATGCTGCTTGACAGGGCAAATGTAGTTATTTTGTTGCTAATAAAAGTATAACACTAGAAGTAGTTTACTTTTTGACCTGTAGGAAAAAAACAGCTTTACTGCCTTGCTTCATTAACTCTCAGGGTCTATATCTTTGCCCTTCAAAGTGGGGTTGTGGACCAGCAGCATTAGCATCGCATGGAAGCTTGTTAAAAATGTAGAATTCCAGGTCTCACCCAGACCTACTAAAACAAGGATTTGCATTTAAAAGAAGATTCCCAGGCAAAGCTCTGGATACCTCCTCTAATCCCCAGAGAACCTGACAATCTCATCAATCCACAAAACTGACAGAAAGAAGCAGTAAGGGCCTTAATTCTTTGGGGAACAGTAGTAAAGGTAAAGATGGTCAAGATTTACATACAAATATTTGTAGCAGCTTTACGTGTAACTGCCCCAAACTGGACACAACCCAAATGTCAGCGTGTGGTACATCCATACAAGGGAACAATACTCAGCAATAAAAATGAACCAACTACTGATCCATGATAAACATGGATGAATCTCAAAAAAAAGTATGCTGACTAAAAGACAACATACAAAACTAATGCGTACTGTGTTCCATTTATAAAAAATTCTCAAAAGTGAAAACTAGTCTCTAGTGTTACAAAGCAGTTCAGTAGTTTTCTGGGGACAGGTGCAGGGCAGGGAGGTGAAGAAGAAAAGGATTACCAAGGGCCATAAGGAAACTTCTGGGGGTGATGGATATGTTTACCATCTTGATTATGGTTATGTTTTCACAGGTCGCAGTTACCACACTGTACACTTCAAAGTTGCAATTTATTGTATGTCAATTATACTTCAATAAACCTGTTTTTAAAAAGTATATGACTTGATTAATATAAAAATGATAAACAAAAGAAAGTATACTAGTTCCCTGATCTTTTATAAACAATAGAGATATAAGTTAAAATTGATAAATCAAGTAATACAGGTATGATTCAATTTAGAATTATAAAGAAAACAGTAAGAAAATATGATGGGATAAGAGAAAGGTTGGAGGAAAGAATTTAAAACTGGAAATATGCCAATTCCATCACTGCTCATAGTAAGAAGTCAACAGAACTTTCTAAAGGAACAGAGGACCAAGTACACTACATAAAGTTCTAATAATAAAGATAACCAGGTGACACAAAAATACAACCCTTTCCCATTACTAGAATAAACCTATACACAGAACCATGAAAACACACAGCATATTTAAGATTATTTTTTTAAATGTAAAATCACCAAAATCAGAAGGCATGGAAATCGTAATGACAGACCTAACACCAAACATATCAATACAGTTAAGAAGCTATAACCATCAAGTAAGAAAACGACTCCAACTGGATCACAAAACGAAACCCAGCTAACAAGCAGAACAACAGAGAAACATCTTAAAACAAAACAGAAAATAATATTTTAAAAATATGAAAGATGTCAAATACACAGTCAAATACAAAGAAAACATCTCATAACCTTAATAAATAAGGGCAACACTAGGGTAAAAATTAAATAAACAAACAAAAAAGGTACTTATTAAGGCTTAATAAAGCAAAAATCCACAATAAGGATCTAGCAGTGATAAAATACCTATACACCAAATAACACAGCATGCACAAAGCAAAAACACAATAAATTCAAAACAGTACAAATGTCACAGCCATTCTCTGACCAATATGCAATAAGTAAACTAGAAAATAACAACAAAACTACTAGCTAATTATAGACAAACACATATGGGTGGCCTGGAGGCACATTTTCTTCCCCATTTTAGTAACCTAGCAGACAGTTGGCTCAACGTGTGAGGATCAGTTTAGCAGGAGTGCAGGCTCCAGCCACCTGCCTCCAGAGGTACTTTCTAACAAAGCCACTCACTTTCCCAACTGGAAAGTGTCCAGTGTACATGGTCATACAGATGTTCTCCTCTTCCCTGACATACTAAATATATACAGCATTAGAGAGGTGGGTTCTACTCTCCTATAACTTTTGCCCCCAAATTTCTTCTACCCTAACAAATTATTTTTTATCTAAATGGTTAATTCAAAAATGAATAAATGGGCATATTCTTGGCTCAACTATTCCCTCCTTCTTCCTTCTTTTGGAAATGCACCTGGCCTCCAAGAACACAGATTCTCCTCGATGCCTGCATGAAAAGTGCCCTGTGAGTTATGCGATGCTGCATCTGGGCCAACTGCTGTGGGAGGTGGCCAGAGCTTCAGTGTAGCTCTGACTGGGGTAAGCTGGTCTAACGCTGGAGATCCAAATGAGCAAATCTCATCAAAAGATCTAAAGCCACAACCTTCAACTGAACAGTAATAAAGATCATATCAGTAATAAAGATAACATTTTGCCTTTTTTTCTTTTTATTTTATTTTTCAATTTATTCCAAACCTCAGAGAGAAGGATGATTTCTATTTATTAAGGCTCCCTCAGATACCCTAGTAATGTGTATAATGATATTTTCTGCATTGTTGTTTATAATAGTAAAAAACTAAAAACTACTTATAAGCCCATCAATAAAGGAATAATTATATACATTATGGTATATCCATAGCAAACAATACTAGGAAGTCATTTTTTAAATTGCAGTGATAAAAATCCACATTGGAGAAAACTAGATTCTAAACTATTCCCAGAAATAATTTTTCAAATACAGTGTCTATCACACAGCCAAAGAATAACCAAGGAAACAAGATACAGTAAGAACCAGTAGAAAAAAAACAATTAAGAAAAATATCCATGTAAAATTGAGATCCAAAGTCATCAAACACTGATTGTCAAAGACATAAAGCCAAGCAGGAAACTGAAAACTATAAAAAGTGACAAAACAGATTTTTTAAAGAACGAAAACAAAATGAAATAAAATAACTCAATGTTTATAACAAATCAGGTGCAGCTTAAAAGAAAACTAGTGAGCTGGTAGATGGGTGACAAGAAACTATTCACAGAGAGGTAAGGAAAAACAAATATGGAAAATACAGAGATAAAGGATATAGTAAGAAGGTCTAATATATGTCTAATTGGAAGAAGATAAGTGAAATAAAGATCCACCTGAATGAGTTTCAAATAAAGCAGTGGTTTATATCTACTAATCCCAAACTCCCAATTTATCCCTCCCCCACCCCCTTTCCCCTTTGGTAACCATAAGTTTGTTTTCTATGTCCGTAAGAATAAGAATACACACACACACACACACACACACACACACACACGTGTATATATTAATATATAACTGAATCACCTTGCTGTACACCAAAAACTAACACAACATTGTAAATCAACTATACTTCAATTAAAAAAATAAACTAAAATAAAGCAGCAAATTAAACCTGAATAAAAAAGAAAGGAACTAATAAAAACCAGAATAGGGATTAATAAAACAAACAATAGAGAACAAAGCCCAATACAGATTTTTTTTAATGTATAATGAAACTGAAAAGCGTCTGGAGAGACTGATCAAAGAAAAAGAGAAGACATGAATTACCAATATCAGGAATGAAAAGGGGACATCATTGTTGGTTCTTCTGATAGTTAACAGATAAAAGATTATGGATGACTTTAAACCAATGCATTTGAAAACCTAAATGAAATGGAAAATTCCTAGAAAACTAAAAATTTCCAAAAATAAAATTAAAAAACCTGTTTATGTGGTTCTTTTCATATATACATATATGTTTGTACATAATCAATGTACATTATCAATGTATATAAATATACATTATCAATGTATATAAATATATATTCAAGTAAAAGCCAGGAAAAGACCCCAAAATATACATATTAAATTAGCATATTAGCAGTAATTACTTATGTGGAGAGAAAGGGAATGAGGGAAAGCTGTTGAAAAGGGTTTTAAATTTTTACATTAAACACATACTTAGATATTGCCTGTGGAATTAAAAGCTAACAACCATGAAAAAGACATAAAAAATTTTTTTAATGATTTTTTGGGGGGAGCTTGTCAAATTCTAGAATATTCTAGGTAATATTTTAGAGTAAGTGACAGAGCTTGGTTGAGAAGCCCATTACTCCTGCTATAGTTAGGAAAACATTGTAATTTTCACAAAATTACAGTCATAATGTAATTAACACCCAATGAAAGTCAGCGAAGGCAATAAAATTCCAAAAAGAGAAGAAAAACCATCAGTTGCAAACTGTGATGTGTAACTACTCTATTCTAGATTACAAATCAATAAATAGGGGATGTTAACAACTCATAAGGGAAAACAACTGATTCCTAGATACCTGTGTCAGTTTTCCATCATTCTTGGCAAGAGGATAAAGGAAACTAAAATTGAGATCTGTAAGTTACTACTTGGAAAACTAATAAAGGTAGCTAACTAGAGTGTTTCATTAATCAATCTTTCACATGCTATAATTCAGTACTTCCAATTTCTAATTTGTAATAACATCAAATGGGGGGGGAAGAGTAAAATATAAACTGGATTGCATCCAATCTAACTAAATTAATTCCTGATTTTTAAACAGCTCAACCCGCTGACCAACAAACAATTCTGCAAACTTTGAAAATGTTCTTTACTAATCAATTCTTAACACACTACATCTAAAATAAAAATCAAATAATCATTTAGGCAATAGCAAAGAAAATATAACAAGTGCATAATCTCTCAAATTGTATTATAACAGTCACTGTAGTAACAATTAAGTATTTTCAGAATCAGCTTTATTTCAGATAAAGTAAAACAAAAAAGAAATCTGAAAAAGCTTTGAATTCTGTAATTGTGAAAACTTAAACTGCAGGAAAAAGAAAAATAAAAGAAACCCTCTGGATTTTTCGTGAATAAGTATCAGATGCCTCTAAATCAAATGGAAAGCTTAAAACGGATATACCTAGAATTTATGAAAGCTCTTTTGTATTCATTACTCAAGAATCTCTAAATCCTGGGAATTCCCTGGTGGTGCAGTAGCTAAGACTCTGCACTCCCAATGCATGGGGCCAGGGTTCGATTCCTGGCCAGGGAGCTGCATCCCACATGCAGACTGCAACTAAGAGTTCACATGCCGCAGCTGAGGAGCCCGCCTGCTGCAACTAAGACCTGACACAACTAAATAAATAAATATATTTTTTAAAAGATCCATGTGCTTTAAAAAAAGAATCTCTAAATCCTAAAATGGGATACTAGAAAGAGTTTTAGGTGGATTTATAGCTTTACAAGCACACTTCTTAGCTTAATGTTTTATGTAATTAAAAAGAATATAATGACTAAATGTATGAAGTGACAAATACAATACTTTAAACTTGGCAAAAAATTATTCATACTTTATTCATATTCAAAAACTCTGAATTTACACCAGAGATTATTATTAAACCATGATAAATTAGCATCAGAGACTAATATTAAGCCACGATAAATCAGACGTTATGTTTCACAGAAAGGTATATATATATATAAATTTATATATATATATATATATATATATATATATATATATATGGTTTTTTGTGTGTTTTTTTGAGGAAAACTTTTCCAAATACCCTCACTTGTAGTTTACTTACAAGAAATCAAATTATGGGAAGTATTGTCCATAACCAGGATAAGTTTCAGATAACTAGTTTTTTCTAAACGGATTTACAACCAAAAAGCCCAGCAAGTCAAATTAGGATGCCTCCCAAAATTGCTTTGGGAGATTTGCTAAGGCGATGGAGTTTTTTCATTGTTTGCCAGCAAATAAGCAGCTGCCCATAGTAGCCTCAACACTTGTTTCCAAAAGGGTACATGGTGAAAGTCACCAGTAATGACCATGTTGCAAAATCCAAGTCAATTCTTTAGCATTCACCTTACCTGACCTATCAGCAGCTTTTGATCAATCAGTCTTCATGAAAGACTTTCTTCAGTTGGGTTTTCAGAATACTGTTTTCTTCCTACCTCCCTACCCTGGCTGATCCTTCTCAGTCTCCTTTATGGTTCTTCTTTTTCATCCCAGACTTGACACATTATAATGTCTCAGGTTTGGCAGACTTCTTTCCTCTCTACAGTAACTTTCTAGGTGCCTCACCCATTATCAAGTCTTCACATAGCACCAACATTCTGATGACTCCAAAATTCACAACTCAAGCCTGGACTACTTTCCTAAACTCCAAACTCCTATCTTGTTGCCTCCTTGACATCTGCACTTGGATGTCTACTAAGCATCAACTAACTTCACATTTCAAACTTGAACTCCTTAGCTACACCTCCAACTCTAAACCAGCAAAGCGGCAGCTATCCTAATTTACGAATCACAATAACTAATCAAACTGCTCCATCCATGTTCCTTCTATCATCCTCAGTCACATCCTGGAAACAACATGAACTGGGATGGAAGAGACAGAATCAAACTCAGGTCAGTACAGGCATAATTCTTTGAATTTTAGGTACAGGCAGACAGAAAGGTATTCCAGGAGAGAATCCAATCTGAAGATGAGAGGAAAGCAGTACAGCTTGGGTCACCTGTCTACACCATTGGGATCCCAGTCAATTTACTCTTTCAAATGGGGATCTTCCGTGCCAGTTACTATGCTAGATACTAGGTACAGGTGGAGGAAAAAACTCACTATGTTCTCACAACAGAGAGGAGATAGGAAAAGTACCATACAGTAGAGAGAGGACTAGAATCCACATCTTCTGCCTCCACATCAAGAGATTTACAAATGGTATGCCTTAATAAACATATATCAAAACAATTCATAGAAACTCACTAGATTTTAGGAATGTACAAAATTTAACTTTTCTACAACAAAATAAGCATCTATGGCAATGTCTCTGAGAAAATGTTATGCTGATCTGATATTCTTACATAAGAAAAACTTTATATTATGAAATAGAATGTAACTTCTAGCTTAAGATAAAGATGACAGAAAGAAAGATAGATCATGTAGTTACCAAAACATTAAAGAATACTCTCTTGTACAAAGCTAGCTAGGCTGGGACAGGCAAAGAGTTTGATTCCAATAACAAACCCCTGCAGAAAGGTAGCAAAGATAAAAGTCTGACAGAAGAATGTTTCCACTATATTGTGGTGGGTTTTTCTTTATTTTTTAATTATGAGTGACTTGTTTTGTATTGCTTTGAGGCTTTCAATTCTAAAATTCAAGTGAAGTGTGTCTCAATTCTAAAATTCAAAATCATGCCAACAAAAGTAAAATAAATAAGAAGCACTACTTGAGATGAGGTTTATCCCATAAAATTTACGTAAGATTTTTCATACAAAATTTTCCTCTTCTGTTGTACAAAAATATTTTCTATGTATTTGACCCAGAGAGACAGTTTTTTCTGATAGAAAGATGCATAAGAACAGGAGATTTTTCAATCACATGAAGAAAAGCTAATCAGAGAATTTGAAAATTTTCAAAATTAAATTATTTCCTTTTATAAAACATTACAGTATAACAAAATCTTAAGAAAAAAAAGATGTTTGTTAGATAGATGAATTTTGTGATCCAGCCTTTTAACATAATTACCTGTATCTCAATGCAAATTCAGCTCTGTATTTACATAGCTAAATAAAAGCTTTTGCAATTTTACTTCATCAGAAAAAAAAGGAAAAGGAAGCCAGAAATGCCTAACATTTTAAAGAATTACTGTGGAAGATTATTTACAAAAATATCATCCACATCACACTAGACTTTACAACTTAAAATTCTGGTGAAAACCTATTTTAAATATTTCTTTTTTATTAGATAGCAACTCCTTGAGGCCTCAACTTGAGAGAACTGGGCCTGCCCCCTCAGAGTTTCTACTTCACAAAGAATTCTAAAAGTGTTTTCCACCTCTTCATGAAATACCATCTAATTACAGAAAGACAAGTCAAAAGGAGATAAACACCTCTGCTCTAGAACAGCATATTCTATACTGCTAATTTGCACAATGGAGGTCCCAGTAGTGAGGTACCCACATCATGCACGTGGAGGAGGGATGGTAAGTTCAGGAACAACAGCCGTTATTAGATTGGGATCATCTCATGTTTGTGCAACCATGCTGACTTGTTCATGCCTAATATTTCAAAATAGTCAGTTAACTGCTTTCAACCTACACATCCCATACCTGAAGGGGGGCAGTGAGGACTTCTAACAATGAGAATTTCTTTAGAATAAAACATCTCAAAAAAGAGTCATAAGAGGTTTTTTGTTTTTTTTTTTTCCTTTGAAAAGAGCAAAAGACCTAAATTTTGTTCTAGGATTTTGGAGTTACTTTTTAAGAAGACGCTTTCCAAGAAGCTAGGAAAGGTAAAGTAAGGAATTTAGTGACTCAAAACACAGAACTTCTTTCTGACCTCTATTTTAATAAAATAACTTTCAAATGAGTCTAGTACCTCTAAGTTCCTTATAGACTCTCTTTTATTAAAAACAAGCACAGCATAATAGTCACTATGGCCAAGAATAAAGTCCATTCACCCTTCAGACCACAGAGAAAGATACTCTAAATGTGGAAAATGACAATATAATGAAACAAAAGGGGCAAGTGGTATCAAACAGGTAGGATATATTCTGATTTGTACTATTACTGATACTGCTACAATGACCAATTTCAAGATATGTATGGTTGTTGAAAACCAGCTCACAAAATCCCTGAAAATTTAACAATCCTCAAGTCCATATGAACAGGCGCCAGCACATGTACGTATAGAACAGCCCCAAGAGTACAATGCAGGATCCTCCTCCACCAGCATCCATTAACATCCACCAGACAAACCATTTCCTCCCATGGGAAAAATAGCCCCAGGAAGCCCTTCTCTAGGAGAACTATAGCATAAGGACCAAAAAGAAAGCTGGAGGCCTATGTGCAAATCTGGTCCATAAACCAATTTTGTTTGACATTCAAAAGGTTTCTTCTCAAGAAAAACCTTAAAACTAGGAGATATTTTCTAAAAATCTAGAATTCTGGCTTCTCTTGAAAATAAGAAAAAAAGAACATAAGAAAAAATGCAGAAAAGTATTCAAGAAATAAAGTAAGAAAGGTTTGCAGAACTCAAGATATATGAAGCTACTAAAAACATTGATCTAATTTGACAAATATAAAGAATATATGTAGCATGTATATATAATGAAGCATAATAATAACAAACTCCCTTAAAATCACCAAAGTAAGAAACAGGTCAGAACTAATACCCTATCTGCCCAGGTGTTCTTCACCTATTCTTCCACCTGCCTTCTCAAACCCAAAGTTAATCACCAAAGTCTGTGTTTATCATTCTCATATTTTTCCTCTGTGTGTGCGTGTATATGTATGTGATTTCATTGCATTTACACATCTCTAAACTACATACTATTTTGTATTGCTTTTAGTTTTACAAAAAATTATATGTTGTTTTAATTCAACATTTTTCAAAGATTTATCTTTGCTGCTACATGTGTAAGTTATTTATTTGCAAGGCTGCCCATGTCCAACTGTACAAATATACCAAAACATCTATCCATTCTCCTGTCATTGATATTTGTTTGTTTTTAGCTTTTTACTATGAACAATATTGCTACTATAAACAGTATTTTTCTTATATCCTGGTATAAGTAGTTTCCCTGGACACGTGCAAAATGCCTATAGCATAGTGCTGGTTTCAAACTCTAAGTAGCAAACCACTCATTAGAAGACCAAAATCAGGAAGTTTTAAAAATAAAATAGGATAGTATCAAACTGCAATGCACAAAGAAAGATAATTATTTCATGAATCTTTGATACCCACCCACCCCTATGTGTTTACTGGACCAAATTGTAAGTATATTTGTTACTGTCTAGTAAAAACAGTCTTAAAGTCACCCTTCTAGGTAAATACCCCATAAAAATGTGAACTATTGACTCTTGGGATGTGGATGCCCAACTTTCTAAGATAGCACCAACAAACTTTTCCTAACCAGTTACACCAATTTATACTCCCATTGAAAATGTATAAAAACTTCCTGGTGATCCACTACCCCACTAACTTTGGTAATGTCAGGCATAAGAATTTTTGGTTAATCTGGTAAATACAAAATAGCATCCCACTGTGGTATTAATCTGCATTTCTGTGATTGCATATGAGGTTGATCATCTTTCCATATGTTTACTTCCGATTTCCCTTTCCTCTTGTGTGAAACATTTTTCTGTCTTATTGATTTCCTGGCTGCATGTATGTATGCACGTGTTGATCCATGTCTGCATGTATGTATATATACACGAATCCTTTGGCAGCTATGTGTTTCAAGTCTTTTCTCCCAGTTTGTGGCTTTTCTTTCTCCTTTCTTCACAGTGTCTTTTAATGAACGGATGTCCTTAATTTCATAGAACTTATCAACCTTTCCTTTTGTTTTGTATTTTGTGTTTAAGAAATTTTTCACTCCATCAAGATCATATAAGTTTGTTTTACCTCATAAATGTAGTCAAATCTTTGCCGTCCCCAGTGATCTCAATGCCTTCTCTCTCCTTATCAGTTCCCCTACTTCTATGGGTCTGTTTTGGATTCTATATTCCACTCCATTGGTCAATTTGTCTATCCCAAAGCCAGTAATATACCATCTTAACTTCCATATCTTTAAAATAAGTCTTGAGTACTAATAAGGCAAGGACCCTCATTTTCTTCTTCTTTAGAAATGTTCGGCTATTTTGGGGCCTCTTTTTTTGTTTTTCTGCGGTACCACTGTTGTGGTCTCTCCCGCTGCGGAGTACAGGCTCCGGACGCGCAGGCTCAGCAGCCACGGCTCATGGGCCCAGCCGCTCCACGGCACGTGGGATCCTCCCGGACCGGGGCACGAACCCGTGTCCCCTGCATCGGCAGGCGGACTCTCAACCACTGCGCCACCAGGGAAGCCCTGGGGCCTCTTTATGCTCATCAAGTTCCTCACAAAATTAATGTACTTTTAAGTTAAATCTGTACATTGAGTCATTTGTGAGAATCATCTTTTAGATACTGAATCTTCCTATTCAAGAAGATAATGTCTCTATTTAATTTTTTAATGTCTTACAATAATGTTTCATAATTTTTCCATACAGCCTGCATGTTTCTAGATACATTTTTCTTCCTACTGTCAATAATATCTTTTTCTGACTGATATCTTTTGTCTGTTGCTATTGGGAAAAAGGCAATTGATTATTTTTTAATATGGATCTTATATTCAGCCATCTTGCAATACTCGTTATTTCTAATAATTTGTGGATCCTTTTAGATTTTCAATAGAGACAATCACTTGAGAAAGATAGTGTTACATTTCTTCCTTTTCAGTCATTATTTTATTTCTATTTCCTGCCTTTCCGCAAGTGCCAGGATTTTCAGAACAATGTTGAACAGAGGTGGTGATTGCAGGCCTCCTGTCTTTTTCCTGATTTTAGGAGACCATTTTTACATTTTACTAAGAAATACCAGGCTAAGAAAGCTCCCTGCTATTCCTAGTTTACCTTTAGTTTTATCTATGATAGATTTGACATCTCTCATTCTTTTTATCAATCTACTGAGAAAAACATATGACTTTAATGTGGTATCTTTGTCTGCTTTTGGTATCAAGGTGATGCTGGCTTCGTAGAATGAGTTCAGAAACATTCCTTCCTTTGCAAATATTTTGGAATAGTTCACAAAGAGTAGGTGCTAGCGCTTTTCTAAATGTTTGGTAGAATTCATCTGTGAAGTTGTCTAGTCCTAGACTATAGTTCGTTGGGAGTCTTTTTATTATGGATTCAATATCATTACTGGTAACTAGTCTGTTGATATTTTCTATTTCTTCCTAGTTCAATGTTGGGAGATTGTACATCTATAGGAATTTTTCCATTTCTTCTAGGTTGTCCATTTTATGGGTGAAAAATTGTTCACAGTAATCTCTTATGATCCTTTGCATCTCTGTGGTGTCAGTTATAAATTCACCTTTTTCATTTCTGACTTTATTGATTTGGCCCCTCTCTTTTTTTCTTGATGAGTCTGGCTAAAGATTTATCAATTTTATCTATATCTTTTGACTTACATGTAAAGTGATTATTGATGGGTAAGTAATTGCTGCCATTTTTAAAATTGTGTTTGGGTTGTTTTTGTAGTTGTTTTTTGTTCTTTTTTTTGCTCTCTTCCCTTGTGATTTGATGATTATCTTTAGTGTTATGCTTGGATTCCTTTCTTGTTTTGTGTGTATCTATTATAAATTTTTGGTTTGTGGTTACCATGAGGTTTATGTATACCATTATATATGTATTAAGTAATTTATTTTAAGCTGCTCCCCTCTTAAGTTCAAATGCATTTTAACAACCCTGCATTTCCATCCACCCCAATATTTACTGTTTTGACATCATATTTTACATCTTTTTGTTTTATGTATCCCTTTACTACTTTTTGTGGATATAGGTAATTTTACTACTTTCATCTGTTAACTTTCCTACTAGTTTTGTATTTGGTTGATTTACTACCTTTACTATATAGTTGCCTTTACCAATGATATTTTTTTCTTTCATAATTTTCATATTTCTAGTTGTGACCTTTTTTTTTTTTTAATTTATTTTGAGGTGTGTTTATTACCCTTTGGACAAGTAAGCAGAACGTCCAACTGACCAAGATTCAAGGAGGGATGGTCAGAGCTGGCTTTAGAGGAAGACTGCGAGTCATATATGGAAATTTAACAAGGATCTAAGGAGGCTCCCTGGAGTGACAATGTTCATGGATCAATGAATATATGGGCCTGCTGGTTGGGTCTATTTTAGAAAAGTAAATTTGTTTTCTTGTAGGTAAATTCCAAAACCAGCTAATGTGGTCTCCAGGATCGAGGGGATATTATTAGAATCCCAGACAATGCTAAATTAGCAACCCCTTTCCCTTACTAATCTATCTAAAAACAAAAAAAAAAGTACTGCCCAAAACCCTCTCCTCATGTTTTCATTTCTCCCAGTGTCTTTTCAGGATGAGCCCTGACAGATAGTTGAACAAACGCCCTTTGGACGGTGGCTGCAGAGAGCTGAGCAAAGGGTCTTGGAATTCTGAAATACAGATCAGATGACGTTCTTATAACTTAATTATCTTGAATTCTCTAACATTCTTTTACCTGTTGACATTATCATATTAAAATTTTATCATGCCTGAAATGTTTATTCTTGCAGTGAAAATCACTCCAGGTTACAATTTTTCCCCTTCTCAAAAATACTGCTATTTCTCTAGACGGTTGTTTTTATTCCATCATCCATCATGATAAAAACTAGACAGCTAGTGGGAAGCAGCCACATAGCACAGGGAGATCAGCTCGGTGCTTTGTGTCCACCTAGAGGGGTGGGATAGGGAGGGTGGGAGGGAGACACAAGAGGGAGGAGATATGGGGATATATGTATACGTATAGCTGATTCACTTTGTTATACAGCAGAAACTAACACATCCTTGTAATCAATTATACTC
The DNA here is from genome assembly GCF_008692025.1 of Phocoena sinus. Lineage (NCBI taxonomy): Eukaryota > Metazoa > Chordata > Mammalia > Artiodactyla > Phocoenidae > Phocoena > Phocoena sinus. The sequence continues at coordinate 95,600,187 of NC_045768.1, forward strand.
CAATAAAGATGTTTTAAAAAAAAATGGCCTTTTCTTTTTCACTTACAGAAATCCCTTTAACGTTTCTTGTGAAGTTGGTTTGGTAGTGCTAAAAGCTTTTCTTGTCTGTAAAAGCTTTGACCTCTACATCAAATCTGAATGAAAGCCTTGTGGGTAGGTTTCTCCCTTGCATCACTTTAAGTATATCATGCCACTACTTTCTGCTCTGCAGGGTTTCTGCTGAAGTCAGCTGATAATCTTACGGAAGTTCCCTTTTAGGTAACTTGTTACTCTTCCTTGCTGCTTTTAATATTCTCTATTCTCTCTTTAGTTTTGGTTTTTACCGTTTTAATAATACAATGAATTGTATCTTGGTGTGGTCCTTTTTGGGTTGATGCTGTTTGGGGCTCTCTGTGCTTCCTGGGCCTGGGGATGTCTGTTTCCCATCCCAGGTTAGGGAGGTTTTCAGCTATTATGTCTTCAAATACGTTCTCTTCCCCTTTCTCTCTTCTCCTTCTGGGACCCCTATAATGCAAATGTTAGTATGCTTGATGCTGTCCTACAAGTCTCTTAAACTGTCCTTATTTCTTTTTATTCTTTTCTTCTTTTTCTTCAGCTTCACTGATTTCCACTACTCCATCTTCTAGCTAATTTGTTCCTCTGTATCATCTAATCTACTGTTGATTCCTTCTCGTGTATTTTTTCTTTCAGTTATTACATTCTTAACCTCTGTTTAGTCATTTTATATTTTATACTCTTTGTTAAAAACTTCTACCTTTTCACTCCATCCATCCAATCTTCTCCTGATTTCTTTGCTATGTATCAATATTTGGTAGTTCGGTTACATTTCCTGACCTTGGAGAACTGCCCTTTAGTAGGAGATGGCCTATCTGTTCCAGCAGCACACTCCTTCCTATCTGGTCACCAGAGCTGTATGCTCCAGGGGTGCCCGTTATGGAGACTGCACAGGCCCTTCTGTTATAGCAAGCTGACCACTTTGAATGGTCTGGCAGGCGTGGCTGACCCCCAGTTCAGTTGGTTGCCAGGTCCTGCCTTATGTAGAGGCTGTCGGCTGCTGCTGGGTAGGGCTGGGTCACAAGGCAGCTGGCTGTGGATCCCCAAGGGGTCCCGAGGCTAGTGTTGGCTCACTGGTGGGCAGAGCCAGATTTCAGGGTGGTTGGTTACAGGACTTGGGTCCCTGGATCTAATGTTGATCTGCTGGTGGGTGGCGCCAGTTCTTGACACACCTGGCTACAGGGCCCAGGGTGTCCCAAAGGTGGTGTCGTCCTGTTGGTGAGTGCGGCTGGATCCTAGAGAGGCCTGCTGAGGGGTCCAAGGTATCTTGGAGCTGGTGCTGGCTTGCTAGTGGGCAGGACCAGTACCAGGGCCTAGGGTGGTATGGGGGGTGGGGTGCACCAGGGCAGGTCCTGCAAACGAGTTGGTGAAGTTGGTCTGGGGCTAGTGCTGGCCCACTGGTGGGCAAAGCCAGGTCCCAGAGTCTCTGGCTGCAGGGTCCTGGAGGTCCTGGAGTTGGTGTATCAACCTGCTGGTGGGCAGGAATGGGGCCCAAGGTGACCTGGGGCTGGTGCCTATCCACTGGCTGGTGATGTTGGTCTAGGGTTAGTGCTGGCCAACTGGTGTGTACAGCCAAGTCCTAGGGTCTCTAGCTGCAGGGCCCTCAGGTGGAGGGACTAGTGCCAGTTTACTACTGTGCAGGGCTTGGTCCTGGGCCCTCTGGTGGACAGGGCCAAGTCCCAGGATGGCTGTGGGCTCAGGGAGTCTTAAGGCAGCTGGCGGGCTGGTGGGTGGGGCTGTGTCCAGCCCAGCTAGTTGCTTTGCCTGAGGCATCCCAGTACTGGTTGTGAAAGGCTGGTGGGTGGGGCCAGGTCCTGGAGCTAAATAAGCTAAAAGGAGAATTCCAAAATTGGTGCTTGCCAGCATCAGTGTCCTAATGGTAGAATGAGTTCCCAGAAATGTCTGCCACCAGTGTCTATGTCTTCAGAGTGAGCTGCAGTTGCCTCCTGCCTCTCCAGGAGGATCTCCAAGATCAGCAGTTGCGTCTGAATCACACTCTTCTCAAACTACTGCTTCTGCCTTAGGTCCTGGAGGATGCGAGATCGTGTGTGTACCCTGTAAGAGTGGAGTCTCTATTTCGCACAGCCCTCTGGCTTCTCCCAAAAGTAAGCACTGCTGGCCTTCAAAGCCAACATTCTGGGGGCTTGTCTTCCCAGTGTAGGATGGGCTGTACACCAGAAACTAACACAACATTGTAAATATATATATATATATATATATTCTTTTTCATATTCTTATCCATTATGGTTTATTACAGGGTATTGAATATAGCTCCCTGCGCTATATAGTAGGGCCTTGTTGTTTATCTATTTTACAAACAATAGTTTGTATCTGCTAATCCCAACCTCCTAATTTATACCTCCCACTTCCTTCCCATTTGGTAACCATAAATTTCTCTTCCATGTCTGTGAGTCTGTTTTGTAAGTAACTTCATTTGTATCATATTTTAGATTCCACATATAAGTGATATCATGTGATATTTGTCCTTCTCTTTCTGACTTACTTCACTTAATATGATAATACCTAGGTCCATCCATGTTGCTGTAGACTGCATTATGAAATTTAATGAAGATTTTAGGATCCAGCACATGACACCTTTTTATAAATATTTCACATGTTCATGAGAAGTATACATACACTCTAATCTGGGGTTAAGAGTATATTAAACCAAACTTGGTACTCAGGTTGTTCAAATCTTTATTTTTAAGCTTTGTCTTTTGACCTCATTGATAAGTTGGGAGAGATGGGTTGCAATTATCCACAATGACAGGATTTGACAGTTTCTCCTATATACATCCAATATAGCTTTATTTGTACATTTTGAGATCTTTGTTTTCAGGTGCATACAAGTTCAGTATGACATTTCCTAAGAAATTTAAACTTTTATCATATGCAGTGACTATCTTACTAATAATCCTTTTTATCTCAAAGTATATGTCTACATACCTCTTTCCTTGGTTAGGCATCTCCTGGCATAAAAAGAACTATACCAGATGTGGCTATTATTAACAATACACAGGCCTATTTACATTTTTTAATCAGATCTAAACATCTCTGTCAACAGCAAGTTTAATCAAACTGACATTAATGGGTAATTACTTATTTCAACATCTTACTATTTAATTTGTCCTAAGGTTATGCTTTTTTTAATATTTTTTATGGATCTGATGAACTTTCTTTTGGTTTTTGTTTTGTTTTTCTTACTACTCCCTTCACCCTCCAACTCATCTGTAAGCTTTATGCTCTGTTTCCATGAAGAATATCTTAGGACCCCTATCAAAGGATACATAGGCCTTAAAACCTTTCATCTCTGAAAAGCAAAAACCAATGAAAAGCCCTGAGCCAAGCATGAAGCAATGTATCCAAATTAGAACTGAAAGTCAGTAGATTTTTTTAAATATATAAATTTAAAAAGTGGAAGACTAGAATTAATTCTAAAAAACAGAAAAAATAAAAAAGATAGAAGACATCTGAGATGGATAGATAGATGGATGGCAGTGAGGGAGGGAGAGAGAGAGAGAAAGGGCAGGTGAGAGGGAGAAAGGAAAGAAATCAGGCCGTGTGTCTGCTTCAGCACAACCTGTGAGCTAATATGGTTTTTCTATCTTTAAATAGGTAGAAAAAAATCTATTTAAAATACTACTTCATAACCTATAAAAATTATATGGAATTCAAATTTCACTGTGCATGAAATTTTACTGTAACAGAAAAACACACATTTTTTTACACATTGTGGCTGCTTGAGCACTGTATGTCAAAGTTGAGTAGCTGGTACAAGACAAGGATGTCTCCTGTCACTAGTCCTCTTCAACATCATGCTAGAAGTCCTTACTAATGCAATTAGACAAGAAAAGGAAATAAAAGGTAATACAGACTGGGAAGGAAGACATTAAACTGGCTTTGTTTGCAAAATATATTTTCATGCATGATGTGCAGAAACCTGAAAGAACTAACAAAAACCTTCGTGGAACAAATAAGCAATTATACCAAGGTTGCAGGACACAGGGTAAATATACAATAAGTCAATCATTCTTTTATATACCAACAAGGAATAAGTGGAACTTGAAATTAAAGACACAATATCACTTACACTAAGACCCCAAATAATGAAATACTTAAGATATAAATCTAACAAAATATGTACAAGATCTATATGAGGAAATTAAACTAATGCTTGAAATCAAGGAAGAACTAAATAGAAGATATTCTGTGTTCATGGATAGGAAAACTCGATATTGTCAAGATGTAGATTCTTCCCAATTTAATCTATGCAATGCAATTCTCAATCAAAAGCACAGCAAGTTATTTTGTGGATATTCACAAACTGATTCTAAAATTTATATGGAGAGGCAAAAGAGCCAGAATAACCAACACAATATTGAAAGAGAACAAAATTGGAGGACTGACAGCAACCAATGTCAAGAGTCACTATAAAGCTACAGTAATTGAAGACAGTGCAGTTACTGGCAAAAGAATAGACAAATAAATAAAGGAACAGAACACAGAGCCCAGAAACAGATCGCATAAATACAGTCAACTGATCTTGACAAAGGAATAAAGGTAATATAATGGAACACTGATAGTCTTTTCAACAAATAGTGCTGAAACAACTGCACATCCAGAGGCAAAAACATGAATCTAGACACAGACCTACACCCCACAACAATTAACTTAAAATGGATCACAGATCTAACTGTAAAGCACAAAACCATCAAACCCCTATAAGGTAACATAGGAGAAAACCTAGAAACCTTGGGTATGACAATGACTCTTTAAACACCAAAGGCACAATCCATGAAAGAAATAATGGATAAGTTTGACCCTAATAAAATAAAAAACTTCTGCACTACGAAAGATAACATCAAGAGAATGAGAAGACAAGCAACAGATTAGGACAAAGTATTTGCAAAAGACACACCTGATAGGGCTTCCCTGGTGGTGCAGTGGTTGAGAGTCTGCCTGCCGATGCAGGGGACACGGGTTCGTGCCCCAGTCCTGGAAGATCCCACATGCCACGGAGCGGCTGGGCCCGTGAGCCAAGGCCGCTGAGCCTGCGCGTCCGGAGCCTGTGCTCCGCAACAGGAGAGGTCACAACAGTGAGAGGCCCGCGTACCGCAAAAAAAAAAAAAAAAAAAAAGACACACCTGATAAAGGAATATTATCTAAAATATACAAAGAACTCTTAAAACTCAACAATAAGAAAACAATCCAATTAAAAACTGAGCCAGGGCTTCCCTGGTGGCGCAGTGGTTGAGAGTCTGCCTGCCAATGCAGGGGACGCGGGTTCGTGCCCCGGTCTGGGAGGATCCCACATGCTGCGGAGCGGCTGGGTCCGTGAGCCATGGCCGCTGGGCCTGCGCGTCCGGAGCCTGTGCTCCACAACAGTGAGAGCCCCGCCTACCGCAAAAAAAAAAAAAAAAAAAAAAAAAAAAAACTGAGCCAAAGACCTTAATAAACACCTCACCAAAGAATATATACAGATGGTAAATAAGCCTATGAAAAGACACTCCACATCATATGTCATCACGGAAATGCAAATTAAATCAACTAAGATCTACCACTACACACCTATTAGAATAGCCAAAATCTGGAACACTGACAACACCAAATGCTGGCAAGGATGTAGAACAACAGAAACTCATTTACTGCCGGTAGGAAGGCAAAATGGTACAGCCACTTAGGAAGACAGTTTGGCAAATTCCTATAAAATTAAACAGACTCTTACCACATGATCCAGCAATCGTGCTCCTTGGTAGTTACCCAAAGGAGTTGAAAACACGTCCACTCAAAAATCTGCACACAGATGTATATAGCAGCTTTATTCATAGTCACAAACACCTGGAAGCAACCAAGGTGTCCTTCAGTAGGTAAATGGAGAAACTGTGATACATCTATACAGTGGAATATTATTCAGCAATAAAAAGAAATGAGCTATCAAGGCATGAAATGACATGGAGAAAACTTTAATGCATGTTACTAAGTGAAAGAAGCCAATCTGAAAAAGCTACATATTACATGATTCCAACTATATGATGGAAAAATATGGAGACAGTAAAACATGGTTGCCAGAGAGGGCAGAAGGGATGGATAAGCCAAGCACAGAGGATTTTTAGGGCAGTGAAAACACTCTGGACAACACTATAATGATGGGTACATGTCATTTTACATTTGTTCAAACCCATGGAATGTAAAACACCAAGAGTGAAGCCTAACATAAACTATAGACTTGGGTAATTACGTGTCAACATAAGTTCATCAATTGTAACCAATGTGCCTCTCTGGTGTGAGATATTAATAATGGGTGGGGCGAGACTATGCATATTGTGGTGGCAGGGGATATATGAGAAATCTCTTTACCCACCCCTAAATTTTGATGTGAACCTAAAAACTGCTCCTGAAAAATAAAGATCTTTAAGAAAAAGAAAAGTTGAGTTACTGCAACAGAGACCATAATACCCCTGCAAAGCTAAAATATCTGCTATCTGTCCCTTTAAGAAAAAGTTTCCTAGCCCCTGTTTAATGTACTAAACGAACAAATTTGATCAAGACAGTTTTTACCTGCCCTTCAAAGTCTAAGTCACCACCAAAGACACCTTAAAAATTTTATGTACATTGTAATGCTGTAGTGAAAAGTATCATTGCCTAATATTGGGGAACTCATGGAATAGGAAAAAGAGTACTGGATCAGGCTCCAGAACAGAAATAGTACAGCTTCAACCAGTGAAAAGAAAAATCTACTACAAAAAAAGTAGTTCTTCATTTAAAAAGCATCAGAAAAATTCCAATTTCAGATTCAATAAAATAGAAAGAGGCTGGGAACAAACATCAATGTAATGTTTATAACTGAACCAGTCTTGGCCATTCACCCCAGCATATATAGAGAGTTACAGACAGCATCAACTTTTATTTCCAAGATCAAGTTCTCTGACCAACATGGAAACCAAATCCATGCTCTGCCTCAGAAGACATCTATCTCACCATACGGTTGAAGCTGGAGAGAGAAGCAGAGGAGAGTCTTCAATAACACTGGCAGGGGATAAACAAAAGTCATGAAGGTGACAAGAAACATTCTAGAAACCAAAACACATATATTTTTTTAAAACTTAGCTCTAAAAAAAAAAGGAAACAACAATAACAAAACCACACAAGACCCCAAAAGATGCCACATGGTCAAATTCTAATCTTTCAAATAACAGATGATTTCCCTGTATAGTACAGAAAAAAGGTGAAAAACTTTTCACTTCGTTCTATGAAGGTGTATAAACATGATACCAAACCAGAAAGGGTAACACAAAAAAACAAAATTAGAAGATTCCCATCTCGTTTATGTTTATATCAAAATATATAAAATTAAATCCAGCAGTATATATTAAAAACCACCATAACCACGAACCACAATGACCAGGTAGTGCTTATTCTAGTAATACAAGGCCAGTGCAGCATCAGTAAGACTATTAATACAATTCAGTATAATAAAATCTGAGACAAATTTTAATATATACCATCCTGAGACATAACAAAAAGGCAGCTGACAAACTTTAACCCTTATTCTCGATTAGAAAAGAGTAGCAAACTCCTAAAAAAGTTGAAATAGTAGAAAACTCTCTGAACTTGATATTTACTGGCAAAATATTAAAAGCATTCATTAAACTCAAATAAAGGTAAGGATGAACATGATCTCTTCAACAGCTGAATATTGTACCAAGAACCTTAGCCAATGTGAGAATATATGAAAAATATGTTAAGATTAAAATGCTGGAAACAGAAGAGATAAAAATTGCATTTTTTATATATAATGAACTTTTTTTGCTTTCTGGAAAACACAAGAAAATTAATTGAGAAAAAACAATGGCTTATACAAGTACAAGCACATAAAATTTACCAAATTTCCTACGGAACTACAACAATAACCAGACTTCATCAGAAAAACGGTGAAAAGATCCCATTCAAAGGAATAAATGCTATAAAATAGCTAGGGATAAATCTGAGGGGGGAAAAAGATACAAGAAAAGGCCAATGTGAAGAAAACTTCCTTGATGAACATTAAAACATGAATGACCACCCCCTCAAAATAAGAGCCATGCATATCATGGATGGAAAGAGTCAGTATCATAAAAATGTCAATTCTTTATAAACAAGATTTATAGAAATTCCAATCGAAGTCTCATGAGAGCATTTTTCTTCTTCACTTTAAAATTAATAATTCTAAACTCATTTGGAAGAGTTGATGTGTGAGAATTAGCAAAGAAAATCTTCAAGGAAAAAAGAAAAATAATAATGACAGGAACTTAGTACCCTCTAGATATTAAAGCTCCTAGAAGTGAATTAGGGTGGAACATTAAAAGGCAATACCTGTAATACATTTAACAACAAAAGATTAATACAAAATTGGCTTTAGGTAAATAGTTATTAAATAATGCTATAGAAAAGAGGATAAAGAATGTGAAAAGGCAATTTACAGGAGGGGAAAGGCAAGTCTAATCTGAAAAGATATAGTAGCATCCGAGAAAGTGAAAATTAAAAGGCTAAGATTATTTCTTTCTTCAACTCTGGCAAACTTAAAAATAGCAACATTAAATACTACAAGACTATAAGGAAACAGGTACTGTCGTGATTGATGGGAATATAAATTATTACCATCTTTTTGCAACATAATCTGGTAGGATTTATTAAAATGTAAAATGAACACATGATACTTAGAACTGCAATACCATGTTTAGCAATCTTATAAATATACATACTAATGTTCTAAAAGACTTTGTACAAAGATAATCACTGCTTTATTATAAATAACAAAAATGGCAAAAACCCCACAAAAACAAAACACCAAAACAACAAAAACATCCTAAGTGTTCATTAATGGAAGAAATAGTTTAAAATTTGGATAAACTATGCTATGGATTACTATGTAGTAATGTATTAAAAAGTATTAATATAAATTGATATATACTGAAATATAAACACTACACAGAAATTTATAATTCTAAGGAGATAGTATGATCCCGTTTATGTAAAAAACAAAAAATTCCCAATCTATAAATATGTCTGTGTATACAACTATTTAATATAAATACTTATGTCAAAGGCTTATGCCAAATTATTCTTTGTTTTCTAATAATTACCTCTATATGCCATGTCATCATAAATAGGAGGCATCTTTCATTATAAAAAAATTTTCACAACTTTTCAAATTAAATATATTACATGCTGTTTTACAACCAGCTATAGGTCATGACTATCTAACTATATAAATATTTTAGCCAAAGCTTATACATAAAGACAATGTGCAACTTTTAAAATCTGACATTTAAGGTCACCTTCAGCATGCTAAAAGGAGAATTTAATTGTGCTTACCGATTTCATTAATCACTGCTCTTATTTTGGAAACAAAAGGACCAACTTCACTGGAATTCATTTTGACTCTTTCCTTAAGGTCAGCACCTGCAAAGTATTTTATTTACAAATATAATCTAGCTATAAACAAAATTTTAAGGCAACAAATTGAACATTTACTTAAGATTCATATATAACTTGAAGACAGACTAGATTTATCTATCAAAGGAATCACAGTAACTAAGTTTTCCTTCCCCAAAACCAGCACCAGATTGAATATAATATTTGTTTGTTCATGTATCTACCATGTGCTTAAAGTAATGCTTCTCAAACTTCATGGTCTCAGAACCCCTTTATACTCTTAGAGAAGGAGGCATTGTTAAGATTATATATATCTACCAATAGTTATTCTATTAGAAAATGAAACAACAAAATTTTTTAAATATTTATTTATTCATTGAATAATACAAATAAACCCATTCCTGTTAACATAAATGATTACAGACTGATGCCACTTTCTTGGTTCTTGAAAAGATGCTGGCAGTTCTATCCACCACTGCTTCTGTCCCATCAGTGCAAATGCCAACCCAATGAAAAGGGCAAATCACACCTTCCTGCTATGAAAATCATTGTGACTTCATGGATGCCCACGCTGGTGACTGCAGATCACATTTGAGAATCACTGGCTTGAAAGTATATGCAAATAGACAATTTCATAATTATGACTTTATCACAGAATCATAACTTTGGAACAGATAAAAATAAACATAAGGAATTCCTTAAGGGATTGTTTACTCTGTGGCTCAACAAAGACCTTCTTTTTAATAAAATTAAACTCACTGAGAAAAGGTATGTCCCCAACAAATAAAAAACAAAGTAAAATTACAGCATAGATAGTATATACTCAACTACTTATTTTCTTATTAGCCCATTATAAATTGATCATGACTAGATGTAACATCAAGTAGCAGCTGATTCTGAGCCCATATACTTCCTGTGGAAGTGACAACTGCAGTTGACAAAACACATATCCTACAACCCATCAGCTCTTAGGTATATATACCCTAGAAAATCTCTCAAATATATGCCCAAGGAAATACATACAACATTCAATACAACATGTATAAAAATAGCAAAAAAATGGAAAAAACCTAAATATCCACCAAAAGGATTAATAATAAAACTGGGACATATACAATAAAATGTTATATGTGCAGCATGAAAATGAAGGAATTAGAGTATAAATATGGATAAATCTAATGATGTTGCAGGATTTATAATTATATAAATAAATACAATATATATTTATCATTATATATAATTACTGAAAGAAACACAGGATAATAACCATTTAAATAAGTTTTTAAAAGAAGAATGCTATGTAGGGATATAAAACATACATGGAAATGATAAATTCCAAATTCAATTGGTGGTGACCTCTGTGGGGGAGGGAGAGAGATGTGATTGGCAATAGACACAGAACTTCGATCTTATTTGTAATACTGTGTTGCTTAAGTTAAGTGGTGGGTACTCAATATGGTAGGTAGTCATGATTTTTGGATGTCTGATACATGTCTTCATAATTTTTTCCATGGAGAATTAAAATTTAGCATGGAAGAAAAATGTTAGTAGTGTCAAAAGAATTCTAAACTAGTAGGATGTATTTGTTAAAGAAATAATGGTTCAACTCACTTGTCATTTAACATTAAGAATATAATTTTAAATTGAGAATATAAAATGTTGCCTAGTGCATGTTAGCTAACACATATTGGTTAATAAAAGCTAAACGTAGTGTGGTATGGGGGAAGGCAATAGACGAAAGAGGAGCCAAAGCAATGAGGAACTGAAAGCTGATGGGACAGATAGGGACTCTGGATGAGGTGGTCCTGAAGGAGCCCCTGTAACTGTATCATGGGACCCATCACATCCTCTGGCCTCAGGTCACCATTAGGGTACCCTCTAACACAGCTCTAACTAGAGCTCCAATGGGGGGCTTTCACCAACATTCTGCCCCTGTGACCACACAGCAGGCTCTGAAAACCACACTCAGGTTAAAGAGACTAGGCTGCTGGAAGCCATGCCAGGACCTAAAGGGAATCAAGGTTTGCTCTTAACACGTGTGGCCCATTAACTGCACACTTAGTCCCAGCAGAGAAGTGCAGAAGATGTGTCTCCTTATGGAATGCAGCTTTATCCACACAATGGTATGAGACAGAAAATGATTATCTTTAAAGTGAAGAAAGAAAATAACTGCCAATCTAGAATTCCAAACAAATCAAACCTATCCTTCAAAATGATGGTGAAATAAAGACATTTTACACACCCACTCACAGACACACACACCCACAAACAACAATTTGTCACCAGCAGACCCACGTGAAAATAAACACTACAGGGAATTCTTCAAGCAGATTATGAGAGTAGAGTTTTAAAGCTTATTTTATACTCCTTACAAGTGATATGTCTTAAAATATAAGGGCACAGACTGGCTAAAAGGGTAAAAAACTTGCAAACATTAAGCAAAAGAAAACTTGTAAAGTTATCTTCATCTCTGACAAAAGAGAAGGAAGGCAAGAAACATCACTCAAACTAGAGGGTTATTTTATAATAATAAATATGATGATCCATTAAAAAAAGCCATAAGAATTCTAAATTGGCATACATAAAAAAGACAGCCCCAAAATACATAAAGCAAAAACTAACAGAACTAAAATGAAAAACTGCCAAGTCTACAACCACAGTGGATTTTAACAGACCTTTCACAGTAACTGATAAAGCAAGCAGTCAAATATCCTTTCAAATATTCCTATCAAGAAATAAAAAATAGGAAAAAATTAATCCCAAAGTAGAAACTGGAGCAAAAAAACCTTTTAAATAGAAAACAAATGTGCGAGAGAAAAATCAAAATAGTCGGTTCTTTGAAAAAAAAACTAAAATAAAAGATAGACCTTTTAGCAAAACTCATCATAGATAATCAGAGAAGGCACAAGTCCCAACTGAGAATGAAAAGGAGGGTAATACTAAGGATTTTACACACAATAAAACAATATTATTAAAAACTTTGGCCCAAAGGATTTGAAAAACGACAGGAAATGAACAAATTCCTAGGAAAACACAACTTATTAAAACTGAAAAAGAAAATCTGAAAACACAAATACATATTAAAGAAATTGAATATGTAATTAAAAACTTTCCTACAAAGAAAACTGCATGCCCATATGGCTCCAATAGTAAATTCTTCCAAACATATAATGAAAAACATTTACCATCAATCTTAAAAATGCTGACATGGAGAACAGCAAAACAAAAACTTGAACAGAACATTGTAAGAAAATAACATGACGGGTCAATTTTTCTCATAAATAAAGTCTCAAAAAATCCTAAACAAGTATCAGTGTATCATACCTAGTAGTAACATAAATAAAATATATCAAGACCAATTTATACTCAGTCCAAGATTTACGACTGGACTTACATTTTTAATATTAAATTTTTTAATTTATGAAATTTTTTAATTTATGTAATTGAGAAAGGTGAAAAACATAAATTTTCAGTAGGGTCAGAAAAGTAGTTGATAAAATTCAACACTCATTCTTTAACATCTTCACTGAGGTATAATTTACATAAAATAAAATTCAGTCATTTAAAATACACAATTCAATATTTTTTAAGTAAATTTACAGAGTTGTACAACCATCACCACAACCCAGTTTTAGAACATTTCCATTATCACAAAAAAGGTCCCTCATACCCATATGCAGTCACTCCCTGTTCTCACCTCTAGCCCCAAACTAATCTACTGATATTTTCCTATTACTTTGCCTTTTCTGAACATTTCATAAAAATAAACTCATATAATATATGGTCTTCTGTTTCTTTCTTTCACATAGTGTAGTGTTTTTCAGGTTCATCCATGATATAAAGATGAATCAGTACTTTTTATCTTTTTATTACCAAATAGTATTTCATTGTAGGGACAGACATTTTGTTTATCCATTCATTGGTTGATGGACATTTGGGTTGTTTCTACTTTTTTGGCTATTATGAAAAATACTACCATGAATGTCTGCATACAAGTCTTTGTGTAGAGAAATTTTTTCACTTGTCTTGGATAGAGTGGAATTGCTGGGCTATATTGTAAATTTCTATTTAACTTAAAAAAGGAAAGAAGAAAAACAACCTGCCACTGTTTTCCATAGTGGCTGCACCACTTTACATTCCTATCAGCAATGCCTAAGGGTCTCTATTGTCCTACAAGGTCACCAACACTAGTCTGCCCTTTTATCATAGCCATTTTAGTGGACATGAAGTGGTATTTATTATGGTTTTAAATTTGCATTTCCCTAATGACTAATAAGGTTAGCATCTTTTCAAGGTGCTTATTAGCCATTCATACAGTTTCTTGAGTGAAATGTCTATATTCAAATCTTTTGCTCATTTTTTTGATGGAAAATTTATTTTATTCTTACTGGGTTGTAAGAGTTATATCTTACATACAAGTCCTTTTTCAGAAATATGATTCACAATATTTTCTCCCTGTGGCTTACCTTTTGATGATTCTTGATGGTTTTTCGAAGTTTAATTTTAATGAAGTCCAATTTATCGATTTTTTGTCTTTTATTACTTGTACTTTTGGTGTCCTCTCTAATTAACACTCATTATTAATTAAAAATTCATAGCAAAGAAAAAAATCTTTTTGATTTTATAAAGAGTAATTACAAAATACCTATAGCTAACACCACCTTTAATGGTCAATTACTTCCTCTCACAGACCAAGAATGAGAAAAGGTACTCTTTATCACTTCTACAGATGGGAACAGATGTACTAGTCTGCATAATAAGAAAATTTTTTTAATTACAAGGAACAGAAGGAAAAATAAAACTGCCATCATTAGCAGATGACTTAATTATACATGAGGAATATCCGAAAGAATTTACAAACCATAAAAATAAGTGAATTTAGTAAGGTTGCTGGATAGAGGTTCAATATTAAAAAATCAACTTTCTATGTACTAGCAAAAGAAATTTGTGAAATTTTAAAAAGATACCATTTATATTAACATTCAAAAATCAAAGAGCCAAGGAATAAATCTAATAAAAGATGTATAAAATCTTGACACAAAAACCTACAAAATCTAAATTAAAGTCCTAAACAAATGGAGGAATATATCATTTCATGTGTTAGAAGATTCCATACCAAAAGATGTAAATTCTCTCCAAATTAATAGATTGGATGTGGTTCCAATCAAAATCCCAGTGCTTTTTAGCAATTGACAAAGTGGATATGCAAAAGCCCAATAATAGTCAAGATAATCTTTAAGAAGAAAAAGCTGGAGAATTTATATTAAAATAAGATGTATTATAAAGCTACAGTAATTAAGAAAATGGGACACTGGCTCAAAGATAGAGAAACAGAGCAATGGAACAGAATAGCAAGTCCAGAAAAGACCTGCTTGATTTATGACAAAGATGGCAGTGCTGGAACATTCCAATATATGGGGCTGGGACCACTGAAGGTTCATATGGGGAAAAACAATTCTTGACCCTTCATATCATATACACACACAAATCAGTTAATGGTGCATTACAGCCTAAATCTGAAAGGTAAAACAAATAACTTCTAAATGAAAATATCCAAAGATATCTTCAAGATTTTGGTACAGACAAAGATTTTTAAAAGGTTTTTCCAACACATTTAAAAGGAAAACACTAGAGTTCTTTAAAATTAAAAACTTCTGTTCATCAAAGGACATCATTAAGCAAGTGAATATGCAAGTAAAAGAGTGGGAAATGGTATCTTAAATACATGTGTCCTGTGCATGTAAACAACTATAAATCAGGAAGAAAAATATAAATAATCCAACTATAAAATATAGGCAAAAGATTCATACAGATAATTCACGAAAGAGAATATAACATTGGCTAATAAAGAGATGAAAAGGAATACAACATGATTAATCATCAAGGAAACACCGATTACAAACACAGATAGTTGGGGCTTCCCTGGTGGCGCAGTGGTTGAGAGTCCGCCTGCCGATGCAGGGGACATGGGTTCGTGCCCCAGTCCGGGAAGATCCCACATGCCGCAGAGTGGCTGGGCCTGTGAGCCATGGCCGCTGGGCCTGCAAGTCCGGAGCCTGTGCTCCGCAACAGGAGAGGCCACAACAGTGAGAGGCCCGCGTACCGCAAAAAAAAAAAAAAAAAAAAAAAAAAAAAAAAAACCCACAGATTGTTTTATAAGCAGTACAGTGCTAAAGTGTTGGTGAAGGTATAGAGCAATGAGAACTTTGATTTAATGCTGCTGGGAGTAAAACTGGTAAAAAAATAAGTCACCACCCCAAGTATACACACCCAACAGAAACACATGATGTGTACACTAAAGGACACGTATAAGCATATTCACAGAAGCATTATTCAGAATAGCTGAAACCAGCAACACCCCAAACATTCATCAACAGCAAAATGAATAAATTGTGAAATATTCCCACAAATACGAATATAACTATTCCTAGATGAACAGTACATACTGAATCCCACAAACGTGTTGAGAAGAAGTCAACCTTAAAAGATACATGCTGGATAATTCCAGTTACATAAAGTTTGAAAACAGGCAAAATAGTATTTGGTAATAAAAATCAGAAAAACCTCCACTATCTTTTGGGTGAGTGATGGTTAATGATAGGAAGAAGCATAAGGGATGAATTATGGTGTGCTGGTAATGGTAGTGTTCATTTCTTAATTTGGGTGGTGATTGCACAGGTGAGTTCATTTTGCAGAAATTTATTACTTACAGTTTGTGCAATTTTCCCTATGTACATTATAATTCAATTTAAAAGTTTACGTTAAAAAAAAATTCCTTCTGCAGCTAATCAGGCCTCTTTTCTCTGTGGAGGCCTGGTGTGCAATGGCTGCAAAAAGCAGCCACATACACACCATTGTAAAGCAATTATACTCCAATAAAGATGTTAAAAAAAAAACAAAAAAAACAGATAACTAAGGCACTAAAAAAAAAAAAAGCAGCTTCCTTGGTAGTGCATGCAGCCTGTTGCTTGTATGGGTTGCCCTAAAGGACCTTCGAGATAGCCCTTACCAGTGGACATTCATGTCTGACATCATGCTCTGCCCAATCTAGGCTCCAGACAGGTATACAGGGTGCCTCTGGAAAGCCCCAGCACGCAGTGGCCAGGGTCCACACTGGCCAAGCCATCACGTCTGTCCGCACCAAACTGCAGAACAAGGAGCAAGTGATTAAGGCCCACACAGGGCCAAGTTCAAGTTTCTGGGCTCCAGAAGATCCACATCTCCAAGAAGTGGATGAATCTGAAGACATGGTGGCAGAAAAGTGGATCATCCTGGATGACTATGGGTCAAATACATCCCTAATTGTGGGCCCCTTGGACAAAAGGCAGACACTGCACTCATGAAAGCCGTGGTGCTTTCCCTTCCTTACTCACGCCCACCAATAAATCCAACTTTCCTGCCCAAAAAACAAATGGAAAAAAATGACAAAAAAAAAAATCCTGACTCCATACACATTACCTGCTCCAGCTACGACCAATTTCTCTCCTCTTTTTTTTTAAAGCCAAACTCCTCAAAAGGGCTGTCTTTCTGTCTCCCATCCTCTCTCTCCTCTTACACTATGTCTCTAAACAAGGGGGACAAAAAGATACTAAAAAATAAATATAATAAATAACCAAGATAAAAAGTGATAAATGTTTGGGAGTAAAAATAACAGAAAGTGTGACTCTGGAGTGCAGAGGGAAGTAAAGTTGTGAACCACGTTACAATATTAAATAGTATGATCACACTGGTCTTACTGAGAAAGTATAATAAAATTCAGTAAGATCTCTGTAGTCCATATATTCCTGATAATTTAATATTTGGTTCTAAGTTACATATTTTTAATTATTTGTATTGCTTTTGCAGTATCTACCACAAACTCTTTTCAACCAAATATGTAGTAATCAGAAATGTAATACCCCAAGTAGACAATGCATGGAGTTAATATATCATTTAACAATTCTGAGAGAATATAGTTCATTTAAATATTGCCCACTAAAATGGTCCTCTCCTAAAATCCTTGGACTTTTTTTTATGAATTCCTTCTTTTGAATATGCTTTAGGATTACTATGTAGTAAATTTCTACCTACTTACCTTTGTCGTGGACTAGTCCAGTGAGTCGAAAAGTTATGTAAAACAATGATAATATTCTTTGCTGTACATTGCAGGATACCTAGCTTTCTTGGCCCCCAATAACCAAATGATAGTAAAGCCCCTCAGTCATTGTGAAAAGCAAAAATGTCCCCCTAAATTCTAATATCTTCTCCAATGAGTGTTACCATCCCTCTTGAGAGCTAATGCTCCAAGTCAGTGGTCTTCAACAGTTTTTGTTCCCATTACAGCTGAAAAGAATTTTGAAACACGATGCATTCCCTTGAACAGTTTTATATTGACATCTAAAATTTTTCATAATTTAAATAGTTGCAAGGATTGCAGTGCACTATAAACACTGGCACCTTAAAATACAACTGATATATACCATTGTCAATGCATCCAGTGGAATCTACATACCAGTGACTTGACTCTCAAAATCATTCATGTCTAAAACAAGAAACAAATCCTTGCTTAACGATAAGAAATACGTCATTTATTTTCTTTATGAACAACTTTATGAAGTGTTATATTTCTACAACACTTTGCTGCGATTTTTTTCTGATGCAATCAGCTTTTATGCTTAAAATTCTTCTTTTGACCACTGTCACATTTCTTTGCAACAAAACATGTATATTGTATAAACTGAATTAATTTTTATTAAATTCCCTGTAACCATGAAGCACTAAGTTTAGAAGTTTTCCTCTGGACTGACTTTTAATTACAAGCATTATTAGCATAAAATTGATTAAATATATTACAAATCTGATAACAACTAGATATTAAAAGTAAACTTTTTTGGGAAAAGTATCTCAATGAGATAGATAAGATGACCTCCCCTCCTTCCATTATTTCATATATCTATGCATGAAAATCATTTATTGCTAGAATACTTCAGCAATGTCACCCAATTCTTTCAACTCCTTTAAAGCCAGCTCTTGAAAAATCACATAGTAATCAAGAAGCATTTAAAAATTCCATAAAAACTTTACTGTCCTTAAATTATGCTGAAAGCAATGAATTGGAAACTGCCAGAATAAGAATAGGATCCTAGTTGAAATTCTCAACATTAGTATTTTAAAATACCCCTTTTATAGCAATTCAGACCTTTCTTCATCCCTGGGTCAAGGAAGCAAAAAAAGGCAAAATCAGGATTGACTACTGTAAAGTGCAAGAAGAGCAACTATGAAAGAGAAGATGGTAAAGAGTAACTTAACCTGCAGATCAGCCTGAAAAGTTCTACAAAAAAGTACATATAAGTTATCAGTTAGGTCCCTTTTAAACAGTCTGTATCTCCTGAATGCCTAGAGGAGAACCCAACCTCAGTCTGGGGGATAATTGCTTTAAGTCATTTCCCTCAGAGTACAGGTGCTGGAATTATCTATTCCATGAAATGTCTGGATAGAATGTTCCTCTGCAGTCATGGAGACCAAGTGTTTTCATTGTTATGGGACCAGTCAGGTTTTCTATTTAAGTCAGTTTTGGTTAAGTTTTATTTTCTAATAATTTACCTATTCCACTTAAAATTTCAAATTCACTGACATCAGTTATTCTTAATATTATCTTACCAGATTAATCTCTGTGAAGTTTATACCTATGAGATCCTTTTTCAATTTGAATATTGTTTAGTTATTCCCTCACCCTTGATAAATCTTGTCAGAAATTTGGCTATTTGACTTTTGAGGAACCAACTTTGGACTTTATTATCCTATTACTTACTGTGTATTCTTCCAAGTCATAAGTTTATGTTCATCTTCAGTTCTTTCCTTCTACCCTATCTGGGTTTATTCTGTAGTCACTTCTGTCATTTTTAAAAATTGGATTCTTAGTTTATTCATCTTGAGCATTTATTCTTTCTTAAAGTACAATCTAAACTACATTATACAACTTTTAAAGTATTTTGTTAGAATTTAGTTCTGAATATGTTCTAATTTCCATTAAGATTCCTTTGTTGAGCTGTAAGTTATTTAGAAGTTATTTTACATTCCCCACTGTAGGGGACTTTTTCTAATTACCTTTTGTAAATGACGTGTATCTTAACTGCCTGTAGTCACAGAATTCAGCCTTTGAAATCTGTGCAGGTTTTACAGCCAAGAAGATGGTTAATTTTCATGAATATTCCACGTGTGCTTAAAAGAGATGCACAGTCATCAACTGCTGAGGGCAATGATCCACACAGGTACATTACATTAACCCTCAGTAGGCCAGGAAAAATAATCAACACCCTTTATCAGCTGGGCTGCCAGACTCTTTGTATTAATATTTTATTTAATATTTAGGTCATTTTATAAATAATTTACAGAAAAATAAAAGGATGATAAAAAGTCAAATTAGTTGGAAATGTCAGTCAAAATTTAAATACATAAAATCCATATATTTTTATATTTTCCTGGTATGTGCACATATGTGTATTACACATATACATACCTACAAATGCATAGTGTATGCATATATACACTCACAAACTTACATATATCACACACACATATACACACGAACACATATGAAAAGGGTTATATCATTTGAATGAAACTGGTCATCAACTGACACACATGAACCTGGGACATATAATTTTATAAAATCTGATTTCAAATATAGCTCTACTAAATGATCATTACTTCTGCTTCTTCTTGAACTTGCATTGTAGAAATGCTGCGCTTTTGAAAATTTGGATGGCCCATAAACTTGTTGAGGACAGCCATATTCATTGTTCCCTGGTTATAAATATTCATTTTTAGATTTATAAATATCCATCAGAATGATCAATGATTTGTTTTCTTTTCTAAACCATAGAGTCCCTTCCTGTCACCTCTGTATACACACCCGCCTTCAACACTCTTCAATTACAAGCTGTATCAAGTAAATGCTCATGTACATCATCATATGAAATGCAAGAAATATGTCACATATCCTTTTGGAAAAACTGAATAGTCCAACTTCTTGTCACAAAATACTGCATGGTGAAGTCCTTCTTACCTAATGACTAACTGGATGCAGATTCCATACTTCCTTTATAGAAACCACAGAAATATACTGCTCACTCATCAATTCTTGAGTTCAAGAAAATTAATCTAGGATATTGTCACCTGATGACTCACAGTCTAAGATTTCACTCATAAGATCAAGTTCACCATCATGATTAGGGCCTACAGTCTGCTGTCTCTTTTGACCATTATTTTACCCATCTAATAACTGTGAAATGTCTTCCTCTGTCAACTTTTCTACTCTTGTACCATTATGTGTAGAAAATGAAAAATTCTAAATTCTCAGCTGTGTTCAGTGATAACTAAAAGAATGACTACAAAGATGGCACCTCCAGACTTCAGTTATATTTTCTTAAAATATGTGCAACTCTTGAGGCAATGCAATAAAAAAAAAAGATAATGCAATAGCAATGATTTGACCTCTACAACATCTTTCTGAATTCCATCTTTCTTCCATTTTCTTATTTTAGTTTTTCATAGCATAGTTGGGAATAATTAAAGAGTAATGATAAAAATCATTCCTAGGATGATGAAATTACCAATATAAAGATACAGTGATATGAGATAAGAACCCACAGCATCTTACATTCATAAAAAGTTCCAATGAACCCATACAGTAACTGCAAGAGAAAAGGAGTTTTAATTTTCTTTTTTAAATTTTCTGTTCTTCAGAAGACCTCTAAGAAAGAATGAAAGCCATAAAACATCAATCCATACAAGCAAAATTGTTCAAAAAAGAAACTAGTAAATTAAATCTGGGTCCAGGGGACTCTGACGATATAAGGGTTAAGTTTACTAACTGACATATTCAAATCTCCTATAGACTTACTTTTTCCTTGTTTAATCTATCATCAACTAAGAAAAGTGCTAAAAATTCCCATTATGGTGGTGGATTTGTCCATTTTTCCTTGGGGTGATATCAATTTTTGCACTGTATATTTTGAGGCTGTTTCTAACAGCAAAAAAGCTGAGAATGATCATATCTACAAGGGAAATTGAATCTTTTATGATTATGTAGTGACCTTCTTTAACTCTAATAATTACTACCTCTAATAAAAATTTGTTTTAAAGTCTATTTCACTTGATATCAATATAGTTATACCAGCTTTCTTTTAGTCAGTATTAGACTGGCATATCTTTTTCTACTCTTCAACTTTCAATGTCCTTATGCTTTAGGTGTTTCTTATAAGCAGCTTAGTGATAACTTTTCTTAAGCCAGCCGTTGCTTGTCTTCTAATTCAAGAATTTAGTACACTTACATTCACTATGATAGGGTAATAAATTTGAATTTATTTCTACAATTACATTTTAGGATATTTAGCCCATTAGTTCTTTTTTTTCTCCCTCCATCTCACTCCCTATTTTTTAACCATCTTCTGGATTGACTGTTTTACTTGTTCTTATTTCATTTACTCAGAAGTTTAAATACCACCTGTATACCAATGTCAAAATTTTTACCTCATGCCCAGACCTCTACCCTGAACTAACTACAGACTCCTAAATTCAGCTGTCTATTAGACATATCCAGTTGAACGTCTAATATGCATCTTATAAACACAATAAACCCTCCCCTCCCCCAACTATTAAGTTTCCTCCCCAGAATATGCTCCTCTTGCATTCTTCCACTCCTCAGTTAATGCTAACCCCATCCTTTCAATGTTCTGATCAAAACAGAATCAACCTTGATTCTTCTCCCTCATACCCACTCCTTTTCATCAGTAAATCCATGTCTCCACCTTCAAAATACATGTAGAATCCAATAATTTTTCACCACCTCCACTACTACACTGGTCCAAGTATGATCTTACCTGCAGGGGATCAAAGACAGAAGTTCTGGAACAGTCTATTCTCAACAACAGCCAGAGCAAGCCTTTTAAAATTTAAGTCTTTTCAGGTCACTCCTTAGCTTAAAACACCCCAGATTCTCTTTTCACTCAAAGTAGAAGTGAAAATTCTCTGTCACTTGGACTCCTACTACTTCTGTGACATCACCTCCTAGAACTAATCTTGTCCACTGGGCTCCAGAGACACTAACCTTCTTGCTCTCCCATTATCTTGCAAAGTGTGATGTTGCCTCCAGGCTCCGTTCTTCTTTTATTTTATTTTATTTTTTATTTTTTAACATCTTTATTGGAGTATAATTGCTTTACAATGGTGTGTTAGTTTCTGCTTTATAACAAAGTGAATCAGTTATACATATACATATGTTCCCATATCTCTTCCCTCTTGTGTCTCCCTCCCTCCCACCCTCCCTATCCCACCCCTCTAGGTGGTCACAAACCACCTAGCTGATCTCCCTGTGCTATGCGGCTGCTTCCCACTAGCTATCTATTGTAGTGAGGTGGATAGTCCTAGAGTCTGTCATACAGAGTGAAGTAAGTCAGGAGAAAAACAAATACCGTATGCTAATACATATATATGGAATCTAAGAAAAAAAAAATGTCATGAAGAACCTAGGGGTAAGACGGGAATAAAGACACAGACCTACCAGAGCAGGCTCCGTTCTTGCTTACCTCTCTGCCTAAAACACTCTTCCCCAGGTATCCACAAGGGAAGTTCACTTCTTCCAGTGAACTTCTTCAGGACTAGTTCACTTCTTCCAGGACTCTACTTATTTATCTCCTTCTCAGAGAGGTCTTCCCTCTTCACCATATATGGAACAGTAACCCTCCATGCCAATCACAACTCATTCTTCTTGCCCAGTTTTATTTGTATTCAGAGCATTCATCTGACACAGTACACATTTACATTAATTTTTTTTTCACTGCCTCCCCTACCGCCATGCCTATGGAGGCTCCACAAGAGCAGGTGATTGCTGTCTTACTTACTGCTGTATTCCTAGATCCTAGAATAGTCCCTAGCCCATGACAGGCTCTCCTCCAAGAAATTTGATGAATAAATAAATGAATAAATGAAAGAAATCCATGTGTTTTCTTTACAGCTGGGCCCTAATGAAGACAGTTTATAGTAGGAAATTTAAAACTCATGAATATTGGCTGTCTACTTAGCATCTACCGCCCTCCTCCCACTTCCTAAAGGTGGCCTTATTTTTGTTGTCTGCCTCTACCGCCCCCCACCCCCCACATTCCATGTACTTTGAAAGAAGTTAAATCCATTCCCATAGCAAATCAGCATAGTTTCTTCCTCTGAGAAGTCAAATCAAGATCAATCTGAGGGTTCCAGCTTGGATTTGGGCAAAAGTGTTCTCTTCATTTCAACATGGTCATACATAGATAGGAGGCCCTGAACTACTGAAGCTTCAGCCTACCAAGCTGGATGAAGGTGGCATATAGAAGACAGTGAAGGCAAAGGAATTTCATAACAGCCCAGAATCACTGAATTAGAGCAATCCTAACTACCTTGTAGTTTAAGTCAACTTGAATCAATTTTTCTGTACCTGAAGCTGAGAGATTCCCATCTGATGCTTATTACCAACTAGATGATATATTACAAATGATAACAAATGGGTCAGATTCACTCTACATCTATTCTCAAGGAATGGGATTGATTGATGAGGGCACTGGTTAGCCCTAATTATTACATGGAATTTCTAGCCAAGGTTTAGCGTGGGAGAGAACCAAATCAGGTTCAGGAACATAATCTTCTTGTTATGACGACCATCATAGCTTCTAAAACTTTAATAGCAACACTAAATTCTCAAGTACTTTTAGCTTAGATTTCTTCATCCTGGATCTGAAACCACCTTTTATCCAATTAAACATAAAATTTCAATCTATAAAAAGTTACAAGGACTTAACAGTTTCTGGTTCCACATACAAGGAGCTTAGAAGTTGTCACTCTGTCCTAACAACAAGTAAAAGCTAAACAGACTGAATCAACAACTCTTCTAGGATCTGAAAGAGAGGTGAGGAGGACACAGGGCAAACCACTGCTCCCAAGACTGAAGAAACAAACAGACAGATACAGAGAATCACAACATACCAGAGCAGAGACTCAGGATGAGTGGAAACCAGTGCCAGGGTCAGAAAACCTGAACTGTAATTGATAAACTGCTGGAGGCTCAGTAGGAACAACTCTGAGGGTTAAAAACTCTAGGGGTACCCCACAGTTTTCTGAGATTTACCTCCAAGAGCCTAACCAGCTTCTCAAAATAAATACTGGAGAAAAATCCCCTCCTCCTTCTAACAGAGGAAGGGGCAAAGGAACCATTTTGAAATACCAGAGCACTCTATTCTTAACAAGGCCTGCCTTCAGGGAAAACTGATAAACCAAAGCCTAACTGACCTGGAGGAAGGGAAACACCAAACTCCAGCCCACTCTAGTCATCCAGTCCCACCTAAGGGGGCAAAAAAACCCTAAGAAACACTTGTGAAGTTCACAGAGGCATAGGCTCACTAAAAGCCTGAGAACTAATCATAGCACAATAGAACACTTCCCCTCCTCCCAGCACCTTACTTCATTACTAAAGGCCTATTCACAGCCTTTACCCAGTACATCATGTCAGGCTATCAAGAAAATATTGAAAGGCATACCAAATCACAAAAACACAATTTAAAGAGACAGACCAAGCACCAGAACCAGACGTAGCAGACATGTTGGAATTATAAACCAGGAATTTGAAACAAATTGTTAAGGGCTATAATGAATAAAGCAGACAGCATGCAAGGGCTCCAATGAATAAAGCAGAGAGCATGCAAGAACAGATGGGCAATGCAAGCAGAGATGGAAACCCTAAGAAAGAAAAGAGATGCTAGAGATCAAAAACTTTGCAAAAGAAATGAACACTGGCTTTGATGATCTTCTCAGTAGACAGGACAGAGCTGAGCAAGCAATCTCTGAGTTTGAGGATGTCACAATAGATTCCAAAGCTGAAAAAGGGAACAAAGACTGAAAAACAAAAACACCAACATCAAAGGACTGAGGGACAACTACAAAAGGTATAATATGTGCATAATGGGAATATCAAAAGGAGAAAAAAGGGAAAAAGAAACATAAGAAACATCTGGAACAATAATGACTGAGAATTTCCCCAGATTTATGTCAGACACCAAACCACAGATCCAGAAAGCTCAGTGAAAACCAGGCAGAGAACACCAAGAACACCAATGCAAAAACCAAGCAACCAACAAATAAAAAAAAACTACCTAGGCATATTTTCAAACTACTAAAAGTAGTTTGAAAGAAGCCAGAGGAAAAATACATCTTACCTATAAAAGAACAAAGGTAAGAATTACATCTGGCATCTTCTCAGAAACCATGCAAGCAAGGAGTGGAGTGAAATATTTAAAGTGTTGAGAGAAAAAGAATACCAAACCTAGAATTCTGTACCTGTGAAATTATCCTTCAAAAGTGAAGGAGAAATAAAAACTTTATCAGAGGTGCTTCCCTGGTGGCGCAGTGGTTAAGAATCTGCCTGTCAATGCAGGGGACACAGGTTCGAGCCCTGGTCCAGGAAGATCCCACATGCCACGGAACAACTAAGCCCATGCACCACAACTACTAAGCCTGCGCCTCGCTAGAGCCCGTGAGCCACAACTACTGAGCCCGCGCACCTAGAGCCTGTGCTCCACAACAAAAGAAGCCACTGCAATAAGAAGCCCACGTACCGCAACGAAGAGTAGCCAGCCCCCACTTGCTGCAACTAGAGAAAGCCCACGCACAGCAACAAAGACCCAACGCAGCCAAAAATAAAATAAAATAAATACATTTATAAAAAAAAAAAACTTTATCAGATAAACAAAAACTGAGGAAATGTGTTGCCAACAGACCTGCCTTGCAAGAAATATTTTAAAAAATATTTAGGGCTTCCCTGGTGGCGCAGTGGTTGGGGGTCCGCCTGCCGATGCAGGGGACACGGGTTTGTGCCCCGGTCCGGGAGGATCCCACGTGCCGCGGAGCGGCTGGGCCCGTGAGCCATGGCCGCTGAGCCTGCGTGTCCGGAGCCTGTGCTCTGCAACGGGAGAGGCCACAACAGTGAGAAGCCCAGGTACCGCAAAAAAAAAAAAAAAAAAATATTTAGAGGGAAGGAAAATTATATAGTCAGAAACTTGTATCTACATAAAGAAAGTGCATCAAAGAAGAGTAAGTGAAGGTAAAATAAAAACTTTTACTTTTCTTATTCTTAATTGACCTAACAGGTAACAATGTGTTCAAAATAATAATAGTATTTGATTATGTTTACCTATGGATATATCTTACATATATATGTGTATGTGTGCCTATATGTGTATAAACATATATAAGAGAAACAATTAATAGCTATTATAAAGGATGGAAGGGAAGAATTAGGATTATTTTGTTATTATAATGTATCACACTACCCATAAAGCAGTATTATTTTAAAGTGGACTTAGATTAACCATAAATGTATATTGCAAACTCTAGAGCAACAATAAAAAAAGGAAATATAACTGACATGCTAAGAAATGAGAGAAAATGGAATTACATAAAATGTTCCAATGCCTTTTGAAAATCACAAAAGGCAAAAAAGAGAAGAAATAAAAAGGAACAAAGAACAAAGGCAACAAATAGAAAACAGTAACTAATATGGTAGATATTAATTCAACTATATCAATGATCACTCTGAATATCAATGTCTAAATGCAGCAATAAAAAGACAGAGATTGTCAGAGCTGATAAAAAAAAAAAAACACTGAACTATATATGACTACAAGAAATCCACTTTAAATATAAACACACATATAAATTAAAAGTAAATGGATAGAGAAAAACATACCATTCTAACACTAATCGAAAGAAAGCAAGAAGAGCTATATTAATTTCAGATACACATACTTCAAAGCCAAGAAAGCTATCAGCAATAAAGAAGGACATTACATAATGATAAAGGGGTCAAATCTCCAAGAACACATACCAATCCTTAAAACATATAACAACCAAGCATCAAACTACGTGAGGCAAAAACTGATAGAACTGAAAGGAAAAACAGAAGAATCCATTACCATAATTAAAATTTCAATATATCTCTATCAGAAATGGACAGATCCAGTAAGCAGAAAACCAGTACAGACGTAACTGAACTCAACAACACCATCAATCAACTGGATATAACTGACATTTATAGCCTACTTCATCCAACAACAGCAGGATACACATTCTTCTGAAGCTCACATGGAACATTCACCAAGATAGGCCCCATTTGGGGCCATAAAGCACACCTTAACAAATTTTAAAGAAAAGAAATCATACAATGTCTACTCTCAGTCCACAAGAGAAGTCAACAAGAAATCAAGAACAGAAAAATAACTGGAAAATCCCAAAACACTCAGAGATTAAACAACACACTTCTAAATAATACAAGTCAAAGAAAAAATCTCAAGTACTATAGAATTTTAAAAAACATTTCATTCAATAAAAATAAATGAATAAATAAATCTCAAGAGAAATTTTAAAATGTTTTGAAGTAAATGAAAATGAAAACACAATTTATCAAAATCTGTGGTATACAGAAAAAGCAGTGCTTAAAGGAAAATTTATACACCACTGAATGCATATGTTATGAAAGAATATCTAAAGTCAATACACTAGAAAAAGTGCAAATCAAATCCAAAGTAAGCAGAAGAAAGAAATAATAATAAAACAGAAATTATGAAATTGAAAACAAAAAGCAACAGAGAAAATCAACAACAACAAAAAAAGCCGGTTCCTTAAGGTCAATATAATAAATAAGCTTCTAGCCATACTTATGAAGGAAAAAGGAAAGAGGACACAAATGATTTTTAGTATCAGAAATGAAAGAGGTGACACTGCTACAGATCCCACAGATGTTAAAAGAATAACAAAAAAGAATACTATGGGGCTTCCCTGGTGACGCAGTGGTTGAGAGTCCGCCTGCCGATGCAGGGGACATGGGTTCGTGCCCTGGTCCGGGAAGATCCCACATGCTCTTCCCACATGCCACAGAGCGGCTAGGCCTGTGACCCATGGCCGCTGAGCCTGTGCGTCCGGAGCCTGTGATCCGCAATGGGAGAGGCCACAACAGTGAGAGGCCCGCGTAACGAAAAAAAAAAAAAAAAATACTATGAACAATTCTATGCCCACAAATTTGATAACCTATATGAAATGAACCAATTCCTTTAAAGATGCAAACTGCCCAAACTCACACAAGAAGAAACAGATAATCTGAATATGACTATGTCTATTTAAAAAACTGAATCAATAAATAACCTTCCAAAACAGAAAGCACCAGGTCCAGAAGGGTTCAGTGGTAAATTTCTGCCAAAAATTTTAGGAAGAAATACAGCTGACCCTTGAACAACACAGAGGTTAATCTGTGTATAATTTATAGTCAGCCCTCTGGACCCACAGTTCCTCTGCATCCATGGATTCAACCAACCATGGACCACATAGGGCTTTACTATTTACTACTGAAAAATATCTGTGTATAAGTGGATCTGTACAGTTCAAACCCGTGTTGTTCAAGGGTTAACTGTATTCCAATTTTCTACAATCTCTTTCAGAGTACAGAAGCATAAGGAATACTTCCTAACTCATTCTATGAGACCAGCAACACCTTAATACCAAAACCAGATGGACATTACAAGAAAACTGCAAACCCATATGTCTCATGAACACAGATGCAAACATCCTCAACAAAGTATTAGCAAATTGAAACCAACAGTGTATAAAAAGAATTAAACAACACAACTAAGTGGGATTTATCCCAGGTATACTAAGCTGCTCAGCACTCAAAAATCAATTAAAAGAATCCATTACCTCAGCAGGCTTTAAAAAAAAAATTACATGATCATATTAATAAATGCAAGAAAAGCATCTGACAAAATTTAATACCCATGCATTATACCCAATCTCAATAAACTAGGAATACAAGGGAACTTCCTCAACTTGATAAAGAATATTTATTAAACACCTACAGCTAACATCATAATTAAAGATGAGACACTAGAAATTTCTGCACTACGATCAGGTAAAAGGCACTCCTTTTCAATGCCATACTGGAAGTCCTTATTAATGCAGTAAGGCAGGAAAAGGAAATAAAAGGTAATACAGACTGGGAAGGAAGACATAAAACTGTCATTGTTCAGATGATATGATTGTCTACTACATAGAAAATCCAAAATAATCAACAAAAAAATTCCTGGAATTAATAAGCAATTATACCAAGGCTGCAGAATTCAGGGTTAATATATAAAAATCAACTGCTTTTCTATATATCAACAATAAACAGGTGAAATTTGAAATTAAAAATGCTTACATCAGCAACTCAAAAAATGAAACACTTAGATATAAATCTAACAAAATATGTACAAGATCCACACAAGGAAAACTACAACACTTATGAAAAAAAATCAAAGAAGAACTAAATAAGCAGAGAGATATTCCATGTTCATGGATAGGATGACTCAGTATGGTTAAGGTATCAGTTCTCCCCAATTTGATCTATAAATTCAATGTACAGATGTGACATCAAAGGCACAATCCTTGAAAGAAATAATGGATAAGCTGGACTTCATTAAAACGAAAAATTTATGCTATGCAAAAAACAAAGTCAAGGGAATGAGAAGACAAGCAACAGACTGTAACAAACTATTTGCAAAAGACACATCTGATAAAGGAATATTATCTAAAACATACAAAGAACTCTTAAAACTCAACAATAAGAAAAAACAATTCATTTAAAAACTGAGCCAAAAACCTGACACCTCACCGAAGAAGATATGTACATGGTAAATAAGCCTATGACAAGATGCTCCACATATATGTCATCATAGAAATGCAAATTAAAACAACAGAGATACCACTACACACTCATTAGAATAGCCAAAATCTGGAACACTGACAACACCAAATGCTGGCAAGGATGTAGAGCAACAGAAATTCTCTTTCATTGACAGTAGGAAGGCAAAATGGTACAGCCACTTTGGAAGACAGTTTGGCGAATTCTTACAAAACTAAACAGACCCTTACCATACGATCCAGCAATCATGCTCCTTGGCAGTTACCCAAAGGAGTTGAAATCTATGTCCAGTTAAAAATCTGCACACAGTTGTGTACAGTAGCTTTATTCACAATCACCAACACTTGGAAGCAAACCAGGTGTCCTTCAGTAGGTAAATGGATAAACAAATTGTGATACGTCTATACAGTGGAATATTATTCAGCAATAAAAAGAAATGAGCTATCAAGGCATGAAACTACATGAAGAAAATGTCAATGAATAGTACTAAGTGAAAGAAGACAATCTGAAAAAGCTGCATACTGTATAATAACAGCTATAGGACACTCCGGGAAAGGTAAAAGCATGAAGACAGTAAAGAGATCAGCGGTTGTGAGGGTGAAAGGGATGAATAGGCAGAGCACAGAGGACTTTTAGGGCAGTGAAAATACTAAGTATAATACTATAATGGTGAATACATTTCATTTTACATCTGTCTAAGCCCATAGAATGCACAACACCAAGAGTGAACCCTTGTGTAAAGTTACTCACTTATAACCATGTAGGTTAATAAACTGTAACAAATGTACCACTCAGGTGGAGGATGTTGCTAATGAGAGAGGCTATTCATAAGTGGAGGCAGGGGGTATATTGGAAATCTCTGTACTTTCCCCTCAATTTTGCTGTGAACCCAAAACTGCTCTAAAAAAATTTTAGTTTTTTAAAATCTATATAGCAAATTTTCCTCAAAGTCATTTATAGCAACTCCCCATTTAAAGAAAAGGATTTTATCAGAATTCAAGGCTCTAATAAACAGGGCTTCATTCTTCCTCACAGTGAAGCATTTGGTTGGTTTTCACCAACCAAAACCCCAAACCTCCATTCTGCCTGGCATCCCAGTACCCCTGGCTTGCTTGAAGACTTCTTTTTTTTTTTTTTTTAAAGCTGCGCCGCATGGCATGTGGGATCTTACCTCCCCCACCAGGGATGGAACCCGCGCCCCCTACAGTGGAAGCACGGCGTCTTAACCACTGGACCACCAGGGAAGTCCTTGAAGGCTTCTTTTCTAAAGTCATGTCATTTCTCCCTCTCAACAGGATCAGGATCAGTTTCATCAGCAAGCAAACTGGGAGAGTATCTCCTTCTTGAGAAAGTCTCATTAACCCACTTCTAGCTATCATGACACTTATACGAACTAATATGGAATGATTTCTAGGATATATTGTTAACTGAAAAAAAGTAAAGTGCAAAAGAGTACATATAGAATCCTACTTGTACAAGAATGGAAACAGGTAAACGAGTACATCCTTAATTTTGCAAAAAGAAACATATAATGGATAAACTAGAAACTAATGAGATTCATTAACACCCTCAAGGGTGGGAATCGGAAGGGATTAGAGGGAGGAAGTGGGTAGTGACACTTCCATGAATAGTTTCTACTTTTGAAATTGTATTGATACTTCAAATACTCAAACA
Source organism: Phocoena sinus (assembly GCF_008692025.1). Lineage (NCBI taxonomy): Eukaryota > Metazoa > Chordata > Mammalia > Artiodactyla > Phocoenidae > Phocoena > Phocoena sinus. The sequence goes on from NC_045768.1 coordinate 95,632,063, forward strand.
AGAGTGAGGAAATCTAATTTTACTTCATATGAATCAAACATAATTAACTGAAGGGGAAATAACGTAAATAACTTTTCAACACAGTATTTTTACTCTATACCCAGTCTAAAGACACAAATACTCTAACAAACTCTAGTTAGAAAGTGTGTTTATCACAGTGTATCGATCAGCAATTTTGAAACTATTTTCTGCATTACAATAGGACTAAGCAATTGAGTAAATATACTGTATATAATACATATACAGAATAGGAGAGAATGAGAATGAATCCTGTGGTGAACTGGAAATGGAGTTATCAGTATGAACTCATGGCTTTCAATATATAAATACAGACCTTGACATAAGTATGTGTGTATATATATAAAAAATCTAATTTATTTATCTACATATTTCTTAGCTCTGCCCAGTAAAAGGGCCAAGAAGCAGACACCCAAGGAACAATGAGCATGTTTAGCACCCAGATGTTGGTTCTTAAATACCATTCCCCATTAAAGGAACTGGAGACTTCCATCTCTGACTATGGGGAGTGAGTGGTACTGGACTACTAGCCCTTCTTCATTCAATATATATATGAAATATCTTTCAGATGTTGATCAACAGGTAGTGACAGACTGATCTGGGAGCCCACTGACTGTTCCAGCTTTCTTTCTGAAGGCACTTTACAGGCTGGGGTGCAAGGCAGGGAGATCTAAACAGAACAACACTGGTCTTGCTTGTATCACACGGACATGAGAGGGCAGGGGAGGCTGGGTGGCTGGAATTTGCAGGACAGGGAACCAGAGAGGAGAGAGCCTCTCACAGAGAGAGTGCTGCATGGGGTTCCCTTAAGCTTTAAGCTAAGGCAATTATCATTTCATAGGTAATTATCAACGAAAGAACATCAACAGGGAGCTGTGGTCTGAACAACTCCTGATGTTCACGTATGACCAGCAAGAAGCAAGAAAATGTACAGAACACCCCAGGCATTTAGTAAAGACATCAGAAACTTTAAAAACAAGCCTCAAAAGGGTCAAGCAGATCCTCCAGGAGAATAACTGCCTGCTAGAACAAAACAACACTTTAAGAAAGACACCCAGTGAGGGCTGTCCTATCTGTAGAAAAACAAAACCAATTTACAGAAGTATTTCATAGAATTCAAAAGAAGAGAATGACCAGAGGTTTACAGTTAGGAAGAGATAATAGTCTATAATAGTATTACAGATATTAAAATGAATAAATCATATTGTTACTTAATGTGTTAATCATGTTGGCTTTATTTTTATTTTAGAGAATATGAAAATACTACCTCTATCTCTCAAATCTTATTTTGCCCTCCAAAGTCCTAAGTTATTCAAATGGAAATTCTAATCAGGAGGTTTCCAGGAACCCTAAACCTCAAAATAATCCTAACTGGTAGTGGCCTTCAAATCTAGCATTCATCTAAATGATGGTATCAGTGAACAAAATATTTGTACAACTGTGAGTTGCAGCGTTGTCTGCAGGATCATTCATCAATCGCGCAAGAGAAAAAGGTACTTTTAAAGTACGTTAAGAGACACAACACAGCTTCCACAGGTCAAGCATCTTAACATCTTCCTGTGGAGCTCAACGGAACTCAGCCTGGCTTCACCAGCTACAGGTGAGGGGCCAGGTCTCAGGAAATGGACTCAGCCAAGCAGAGGAGAAAAAGGAATCAAGTCTGGACCAGGGGTAAGAATAGTACAGCCTGCAGACCACTCTGCATCCAGTTGTTGCTTGGCTCTCAAGCTAAAAACAGTCTACTTTTTTCTAAAGCACTGTAAAAAAAATTTTTTTAATTCTTTTAAATAAAGTATGACAAAGACTGTAAGAGGTCCACAAAGCCTAAAATATCTGGCCCTTTACTGAAAAAGTTTCCCTAACCCTACTCTAGACTAACTCTGGCTCCCAAGGGACCCTATCAGAAAGCAAACTGTGCTGCTAAATATCAATTGCCAGAAGCAAACTGATAAAAATTCAGTTTTCTTTCTAATATTTCCAGCTCTGCCTTTCTAGCTGCTGGTGCTCTACCGAACCTGACCCAGGGTCACGGGCTAATTTTATACTCCCCTGGCCCCTCCCCTGTAGAAGAGGGGCCTTCTACACTGAGGACCTCTTGTGGCCTTCAGTGCCTTCCAATGCCCCCTCCCCACCAAAGGCTGCACGACCTAACTGGGCAGGCCTGGAGAGGGGGGCTAAGGGAGAACAGCCAAGGACAACTGTCTCTTCATCCTATAAGCCACCTGTATATGTACTGAATCCAAAAATAAGCTTGTTTTATTTAATCTTTGCCAACATTACTTTCTCAACAACCAAAATTTTTCAATTCTTCATCCCATGAACTATTTGTCAATGGACTAGGCACTCTTCTGATAATGGGCACCTGCCCCAATTCCAGGGAATGAGCTTATCTGCAGAAGAAGCAGATTGATGACAAACAAGTAAAAAATAAATTCAGGAACTAAGAAGTACAAAGATGAGGCTAAAATAGGAAATAGTAACAAAGGGTGAGAAGTAAGGAGGCCTGTTTTGGTTAAAATGACAAGGTAACAACTCTCTAAGGAGATGACATTTTAGCAGAGACCAAGCAAAGGAAACACTGAGTAGTCTGAGAGGAGAATGAGCATTGTCTAACAGAGAACAAGGGCTGCAGGACCAAGTGGGATGGACAAGGGCAAGAAAGGTGAGAGATGGAACAGGAGAAGGTGAGGCAGCCAGAGCAGCAAGACCTTATACATTTGGTATCAGTTTCCCTACAAATAACTACAACCTTAGTGGAATTATCCTACAGTTCTAGGTCAGAAGTCTAAAATGGGCTGGCAGGGCTGTATTCCTGAGGCTCTAGAAAATGAGTTTCCTTGCCTTTCCCTGCTTCCAGAAGTTGTCCACATTCCTTGGCTCAGGGCCTCTTCCCTGCAAACTTCTTCCCATCCTCATTTCTCTTCTCAAATTCTAATCCTCCTGCCTCTCTCTTAAACAGAACCTTGTCTTTATATTGGCCCCACTACATAATCCAGGATAACCTCTTCATTTCAAGATCTTTTATTTATTCATATCTGTGACGTCCCTTTTGCATTGTAAGATCACACAGGTTTCAGGGATTAGGACATGGACATCTTTGGGAGTCACTATTCAGCCCATCTTACTTTATTTCTGAGAATTATTTGAAGTAGGGGAATGAAGTGATTCACACTTTATTTCTGAGAATTATTTGAAGTAGGGGAATGAAGTGATTCACACTTCATTTCTGAGAATTATTTGAAGCAGGGTAATGAAGTGATTATTTTTTAGATTACTTGGGCTGCACTGTGGGGAATATACTATATATAGTGGGGCAAGAATGGAAGCAGAGAGATGAGTCAGCAGGTTATTACTAACATATACTTCCTATTTCTTAAAAAGAAAATAATATCTACAAAACATAAAATATTACTTCGGTAGTATTTTTTAAAATGGAAATAAGGTCAGAAATGAATTAGCAACAACCAATAATTATTAGTTCCACAAAAAGGCCATTGAGTACTCTGAGTCATTTTTAATGGCATCTCTGGCACGCTGAAATGAAGAAATTAAAATTATAATACTAAAAGTTTGTATTAGGAAAGAAGAACTAAAATCAATGATCTAAGCTTCCACCTTAAAAAGCTATAAAATGAGAAGTAAATTTAACCCAAAGCAAATAGAGGAAAGAAAATAATAAAGAAATTAATGAAACAGGAAACAGAAAAAAAAAATCAATGAAACCAAAGCCAGTTCTTTGAAAGGATCAAGAAAAATAATAAATGTTCTGACAGACTTTTAAGAAAAAAGACACGAATTATCAATATCAAAAATGAAAAAGGAACCATCATTATATTTAGATTCAACAGACATTAAAAGGATAATAAGTGAATATTATGAACAACTTCATGCCAATGAATTTGGAAACTTGGATAAAACAGATGATTTCCTTAAAAGACATAATTTATCAAAACTTAAAAAGAAATGGATCACTTGAATAGTCCTATATCTACTAAAGAAATTAAATTCATAGTTAAAAACCTTCCCACAAAGAAAACTCCTAGACCAGATGGTTTTGTTGGTGCTTTTTACCAAACAAAGAAATATCAATTCTACACAAGTTCTTCCAGCAAAATAGAAGAAACAAAATTGCAACATTTTCCAATTCATTTTATGAGACCAGCAATACCTTGACACCAAAAACAGACACAAACATTGCAAGAAAAGAAAGCTACAGACAAATTTCCCTTATGAGCAAAGTTGCAAAATTCCTCAACAAAATTTTGGCAAATCAAATCTGGCAATATATAAAAACAATAATATATCATGATCAAGAAGGGTGCATTCCAGGAATACAAGGTTGTTTCATATTTGAAGATCAATCAATTCACCATATTAAAAGACTGAAAAACTATATGATCATCTTAATAAAAGCAAAGCAAAAAAAAGATTTGATAAAATTCAACGCCAATTCATGATTTAAAAAACAAACAAAAAACCCTCACAAAATTGGGAATAGAAACTTTTTCACCCTAGTAAAGTACATAAGTGAAAAAACTACAGCTAAATTATACTTAGTGGTGAAAGACTAAATGCCTTCCCCCTAACAGTCTCACCACTTTTATCCAACACTGTAATAAAGGTCCTAACTGATATAATAAGAATAAAACAAAAGGACAACATAATGGAAAGGAAGAAGTAAAACTGTCTTTTTATTTGCAGATGACTTGAATATCTACATAGAAAATCCCAAGGAATCTACAAAAAAAATTCCTAGAACTAAAAAGTGAGTTTAACATGGTTGCAGGATACAGTCAACATATAAAAATCAATTGTATTTCCACAGCCTAGCAATAAAAATCAGGAGTCTAAATTAAGAAAGGTCATTTTACAGTATCATCAAAAATATGCAATATTTAGGAATAAATTTAGCCAAGCATGTTCAAGACTGTACACAGTAATTGAGACAGTGAAGAGCACAGAGAGCCTGGGTATAACTCAAACATATATGGTCAACTGATTTTTTTAGAAAGGTCCTAAGATAATTCAATGGATGAAAAGCTAATCTTCAATAAATGGTGCTTAAAGAACTGGATATACTTTATAATATATAATAAAAATATATTTGGTCTTTGTCATGGGATCCTGGCACAGAGCTCTTAAAACCCTTGGAATTTCCTGAATTATAGAAGTATTTTCTATTTTTATTCATACTGAGCCCCTCTCAACCATACCTGAGCTTATGTTAATGAGCTAACTGCTAGAGGGCCCCTTAATAGTTTTACGATGGAGGCTGGTCACCAGAAGGACCAAGCCATGATTAGAGGTTGGAACTTTTACCCCTACCCCTCAGTCTCTGTGGAGGGTAGGGAACCAGAGATTGAGTTCAATCACTAATGGCCAATGACTTAATCAACTGTGGCTATGTAATGAAACCTACATAAAACCCATTAACAATTGGGTTCAAGAAGCTTCCAGACTGTTGAACACATGTTTGGGAGGGTGTCATGTCCAAGAGAGGGCATAGAAGCTCCTTAACCCCCTCCAGCCCAATCTTGCCCTATGCATTCTACCATTTTGGCTGTTTCTGAGGTGTAGCCTTTATAATAAACCAGTAATAGTAAACAAAGCACTTCCCTGAGGTCTATGAGTCAGTCTAGCAAATCCTATTCCTGACACTAAATGCAGGGGGGGCGGGGGGGGGGGGGGGGGGGAGTTCCCTACACCAATTCACCAATTCTCTGACACCAACTGGATGCCCAACAATTCAATTCTGATGCTAATGCCCTAAATTAGCATAGACCCTACAGGTTAAAGGCTCAGTCCCATGAGACTTCTTTCACTTTAGATGCCAGTTATAAGTCCCAGAGATCACCCACACTTCTGATCAACCAGCTATAAATTCAAGAGTTCCCCACACACCCCTCATCAGATTCAATAATTCATTAGAATAACTCACAAAACTTAAGAAATCACTTTACTTACATTTTCCAGTTTATTATTAAAATACAACTCAGGAACAGCCAAATGGAAGAGATACATGGTGCAAGGTACGGGGCAGGAGGGACACAAAGGTTTCACCCTCCCAACACTTCCATGCGTTCACCAACTTGGTAATTCCCCCAAACCCCATTGTTTATAGGTTTCTATGGAGTTTACACTCTATAGGCACAATTGATTAAATCATTGGACAGTGGTGACTGAACTCAATCTTTGGCCCCTCTACTTTCTTGAAGTTGGAGGACTGGGGCTGAAAGTTCTAACCCTCTAATCCCATGATTGATTTTTCTGTCAACCAGCCCCATCTTAAAGTTAACTAAGGCTCCTGCTTTGAACCATCTCATTCACTTGCAAAAGATACTCCTATTACGCCAGAGAAATTCCCAGGATTTTAGGAGCTCTGTGCCAGACACCCAAGGCAAAAATCAAATACATATTTTATTATACCACATTACCTAAATCCACACCTTGCAACAAAAATTAACTAAGAATGCATCATAGATTCAAATATAAAACGTAAAAACTAAAAACGTTCTGAAAGAAAACATAGTGTGAGAAAGTCTTTGTGACTTTGGAGTAGGACAAGATTTCTTAGGTACAAAAGAGAAACAAACCATAAAAGAAAACAAATTGAGTAAATTGGACTTCAACGAAAAACTTCTGTTCTTCAAAACAAACTGTTAAGAAAAAGACAAGCCAAAGAGTAGAAAAAATAATACTTAAAAAACATGTATCAGCAAAAGCTCTTGTATTAAGAATATATTAGAAACTCTATAACCAATACAACTTTTATTTCTATTAAAACATGGGCAAAAGATCTGAATAAACACTCTCCAGAAAAGATATACAGGTGACAAAAAAGCACCAGAAAAGATGTTCAAAATCATTACTCATTAGAGAAATGATATCTAAAACCACCATTATATATTGAATATAACTACATACCCATTAGGTTGTTTAAAATTAAAAACTGACAATATCAAGTGTTGACAAGGATGTGGAACACCTGGAAGGCTCATACATTGCTGGCAGGAATGCAAAATGGCTAGAAAACAGTAGGAGTTTCTTACAAAACAAAATGTACAGTTATTATAAAACTCAATAATTCCACTCTTAAGTATTTATCCAAGAGAAATGAAAACATGTTCACAAAGTGGCTTATATGTCACTGTTCATGGAAGCGGTAGTTATAAAAGCCAAAATATTGGAAAAACCCAGATGACCATTAACTGCTAAACAGATAAACAAATTGTGGTATTTCTATGCAATGGACTACTCAGCATATAAAGTGAATACTCAGCAATATAATGGAAATCATACTCAGCAATAAAGTGAAACTACTGAAACATATATCATGGGTGAATTTCAAAGCATTATGCTAAGTGAAGGAAGCCAGATACAAAAGGCCACCTATAGAATGATTCCATATGTGGGACACTCTAGAAGAGGGAAAACTATGGTAAGAGCAACGAGATCAGTGTTTTAAGGGGGTCAGAATAGGGGAAAAGACTGACTACAAATGGGCATAAGAAAGATTTTTACAGCACTACCTACCAGCAGGCTAGTACGAGCCCTAGGACAACCTGGCCCTGAAACCAGCTGCCTCAGAACCCAACCCCACCCATGAGGCAGAGCCTGGCAGCCAACCAGGCCAGAGGCCAGCACCACCTACCAGCACAGTAGTTAGCCCTGCCACATAGGGAGCATCCCTAGAACATACAGCTCTGGTGACCAGAGGGGAGTGTGCTGCTGGATCCCACAGGACATTGCCTACATAAGGCTACTTATCCAAGATCAGGAAATGTAATCAACCTACCTAATACACAGAAATAAAAATAGAGAACTGAGAAAAATGAGGCAACAAAGGAATATGTTTCAAAGAAACAAATTAAAATGCCAGAAGAATTAAGAAAAGTGGAGATAAGCAAACTATCTGATAGAATTCAAGATAGATCATAAAGCTGTTCAGTGAACTGAGGAGAACAGATGTAAAGAAAGTTACTGTCACTGTTTGCAGATGACATGATACTATATATAGAAAGTCCTAAAGACACCACCAAAAAACTATTAGAACTCATCAGTGAATTCAATAAAGTTGCAGGGTACAAAATGAATATACTGAAATCTGTTACCTTTCTATAAACTAACAACAAACTATCAGAAAGAGAAGTTAAGAAAACAATCCCATGTACAATTGCATCAAAAATATCTAGGAATAGGGCTTCCCTGGTGGCGCAGTGGTTGAGAGTCCGCCGGCCGATGCAGGGGACACGGGTTCACGCCCTGGTCCAGGAGGATCCCACATGCCACAGAGCGGCTGGGCCCGTGAGCCATGGCCGCTGAGCCTGCGCGTCCAGAGCCTGTGCTCCGCAATGGGAGAGGCCACAGCAGTGAGAGGCCCACGTACCGCAAAAAAAAAAAAAAAAAAAAAAAAAAATATATCTAGGAATAAATCTAAACAAGGAGGTAAAAGACCTATACTCGGAAAACTGTAAGAAGTTGAAGACAACACCAACAAATGGAAAGATATACTGTGCTAGTGGATTTGAAGAATATTGTTAAAATGACCATACTACTGAAGGCAATCTACAGATACAGTGCAACCCCTATCAAAATCCCCATGGCATTTGAACTAGAACAAATAATTCTAAAATTTGTATGGAGACACAAAAGACCCCAAATAGCCAAAACAACCTTGAGAAAGAAGAACAGAGCTAGAGGTATCATACGCTCTGATTTCAAACTATATTACAAAGCTACAGTAAAACAATATGGTACCTGCACAAAAACACATACACAGGTTAATGGAACAGAACAGAGAGCCCAGAAATGAACCCACACTTTTATTAGCAATTAATCTACAACAAAGGAGGAAAGAATACAAGATTTAGGAATAAATGGTGTTAGGAAAACTGGACAGCTAATGCAAAAGTATCAAACTGGACTACATTCTCACACTACATATAAAAATAAACACAAAATGAATTAAAGACTTAAATATAAGACCTGAAACCATAAAACTAGAAGAAAACATATGCTCTTTGACATTGGTCTTAGCAATATTTTTTTGGATATGTCTCCTCAGGTAAAGGAAACAAAAGCAAATATAAACAAATGATACTACATCAAACTAAAAAGCTTTTGCACAGTGAAGGAAATATCAACAAAACGAAAAGAGCACCTACTGAATGGGAAAATATATTTGCAAAGGATATATCTGATAATGGGTTAATATCCAAAATTCACAAAGAATTCATACAACTCACATCAAAAACACAAACACCCTGATTAAAAATTGGGCAGAGAACCTGAATAGACATTTTTCCTAAAAAATATACAGATGGCCAACAGATCCATGAAATCATTAATGATTAAGGGAACATAAATCAAAACCACAGTGAGCTATTACCTCACACCTGTCAGAATGGCTATTATTTAAAAAAAAAAAACAAGAAAACAAATAACAAGTGTTGGTGAGAATGTGGAGAAAAGAGAACCCTTGTGCGCTGTTGGTGAGAATATAAATTCATGCAACCACTATGAAAAACAGTATGGATGTTCCTCAAAAAACTAAAAACAGAACTATCATACCATCCAGCAATTTCACTCCTTGGTATCCTTCCAAAGAAAACAAAAACACTAATTCAAAAAGATATATGCACCCATATGTTCATTGCAGTATTATTTACAACAGCCAAGATATGGAAGCAACCTAAGTGTCCACTGATAAATGAATGGATAAAGAAAATGTGATACATATACCTATATGTTCAGCAGAGTATTACTCAGCCATGAAAAAGAATGAAATCTTGCCATTTGCAAGAACATGGATAGACCTAGAGGGCATTATGCTAAGTGAAATAAGTTAGATAAAGAAAAATACTGCATGATTTAACTTATATGTAGAATCTATAAAACAAATAAACATAACCAAACAAAAATAGAGTCATAGATAGAGAACAAACAAGTGGTTGCCAAAGGGGCTGAGGGTAGGGAGATGAATGAAATAGGTGAGGGAGATTAAGAGGTATAAACTTCCAGTTACAAAATAAATGAGTCACAGGGATGAAATGTATACCATGGAGAATATAGTCAATAATATTTAATAACTGTATGGTGACAGATGGTAACTAGACTTATCATGGTGATCATTCTGTATATAGACAGAATGAATCACCATGCTGTGCACCTGGACCTAACATAGTATTATAGGTCAATTATACTTCAATTAAAAAAGAAAAAAGAAAGCTTTTTAAGGGATAAACATGTTCTATATCACAACTGTCATCATGGTTTAAACATGTCAAAACTAATCAATTACATATGTACTAAAACTGGTACATTTTACTGCAAGTTATTCATACCTCTACAACACACATTTTTTTTTATTTCCAAGAAAAGAACCCTATGTTAAACTAATACAAATTTGTGGATTATCTATCCTTTCTGTTTACTTATCAAACTCTCTAAGGGACTAACATTCAAATATACAAATGTAACTTAACCTAAGATTCTGAAACAATACTGACTAGATAACTTTGTTAGTCAGAGGCCTCCATATATCTAACCATGTCATGACATCTACATCCATTTGAACAATACAACATTCAATAAAGCACACTGACAATTTTAGTGAGAAGTTTTTAGTCAGAACATAATTTACTAGAACTCAAAAGCAGAAGCAAAAGTACCTTTACTTTTTAAAAAAACCCACACTAGTATAATTCAGTGAAACACTCAATTTAGAGTTCTACACACAGGAACCAATTACCAAGAATTGTTTATACTCTATTTCAGGAATTTCAAGAGAAAAAATCCTCCGTCTCAGAAATTTCTCATAAAATTTTCATGATAAAAGCAATATATATCTACTTTGCTACTTAGTGTTAGAACACTGAAAGAACAAAAATAAACAGATGACTAGGATTAAATGTTTACTTACAATGCAATAGCCTAGTCAAAAGGTCTTTTTCATAATTTCATTATATGTAATATATTAAAATTTTGACTCCAAAATATTTTGAAATAGCAAAATTATTTCAGTTTTTCTTTGTGTGTGTGTTTGTGTGTATGTAAAAAACAAGATAAAATTTTTAAATGAATAAAAAAATAATTTCTAGAGTATGCAGGGGAGACAGCACACATGCAGGCCAATCTCTAATACAATCTATGTAGCCAGTGCTCCACAATGAGCTTTGACTATCAAAATGATATTTCTCAGCATTCTAAGAGAAGTATAGGTAAGCTATAAAACCCAAAAGCAATGTTCGAACCCACAAGAAAGAAAATGTAACATCAGTTCCCAACCTGGAGTCATACCTAGGGTATGGAATGGTATCTGAAAGCATATATGTATAGAAAACTTCGTCTACAGCCATGATAACTATGATACAAATTTTTCTGTATCTAGATTATCATTGTGGTTAGTAAAAGAAAATTCATTTAAATACATTACTGTAACCAAAGTGGCATTCTGACATTACACATCTTCTCAATCAACATAGGACCACTACAATGTGTAAGTGCATGAAATTTTAAGAACTTAAAAAGGAGACCTCATACCCTGAAAGATTAAAAATCACTGGTATTCATGACCCAGCAATCCCACTACTGTGCATATACCCAGAGAAAATCACAATTCAAAAAGACACACGCACCACAATGTTCATTGCAGCACTATTTACAATAGCCAGGTCATGGAAGCAACCTAAATGCCCATCAACAGATGAATGGATAAAGAAGATGTGGTATATATATACAATGGAATATTACTCAGCCATAAAAAGGAAAAAATTGGGTCATTTGCAGAGACGTGGATGGATCTAGAGACTCTCATACAGAGTGAAGTAAGTCAGAAAGAGAGAAACAAATATCGTATATTAACGCATATATATGGAACCTAGAAAAATGGTACAGATGAAACAGTTTGCAGGGCAGAAACTGAGACACAGATGTAGAGAACAAATGTATGGACACCAAGGGGGGAAGCGGTGGGGGCGGTGGGGGTGATGAATTGGGTGATTGGGGTTGACATGTATATACTGATGTGTATAAAATTGATGACTAATAAGAACCTGCTGTATAAAAAAAAAAAGAAACTGACATCTGTGTTGATAAAAGAAAACAAATGTCAAAAGAAAAAAAATTAGAATTTTTATACTACTATTTTTATAGGCTATAATAAGTTTAAATATTTGTTTTAAGTATGTAAAGAGATTCTGTGTATCTAAACATACAATACACTTAATGTGTACATATTAATATTAATATTAAATATAATATTAATGAAATATTAATAAAGACAGACATACTAAACTGCCTGTTTCAAATATACGTAAGAAAACCTTTCAGAGAAATTTGAAAGAATGGTTTTATTTATATATTCTAAGTTACTAAAATGATTTGCCCCAATTTTTCTATAATTCACACTTTTTTTTGGACAAAATACGGCAAAAAATCTTATGTTAAAACATAGGAAAAAATTATCCTGATCATGCAAAAGCATACAGAACAAAGAAAACAGATTTGATAAGCCCTTGGAAAAAAGTATTCAAGGCTAATTTGTTAATCTGATAAAGCATTTGGTATATTATGTATGTCCCCAAAAAGGCAACCTATAAAAGATAGTTGTAAACTGTGCTAAAGCATTAAAGACTTTTCCAAAGAACATCGGTAATGTGGAGACACAAAACCAATGGGCAGCAAAGGAATAGGTAAAACAAGAAGAATTCTACCAGTCATTATAGTGTTATAATTACAAAACCCATTACCAACAGAAAGACAGTACTGCTAGTTATAATCAACTCTTCTTTCTTAAGCGTTATTCTGCCACTATCACTATCACTCCTCAAACATTCACATAATTGTGCCTTCCTTAAAGCCCCTAAACTGCTAAACGTCTTCCCAATAAGCCCCTCACCAGCCCTCAGAGGACCTGAGTGCAGTGACCTCAGAGCCACTGGTCACAAAGTTAGACTCAGTCACCCAGTCACCTGATCCTAAGGTCACAGATACAAGAATTCTAATTCTCTCAGTGTAAGTTTTTCATACTGTTTAAGAAAAAATGTTTAAATATATGTAAAGCCCTTATAAAAACTATTAACAGCTATAATTTATTGACTACTGCACTGTGTTTTATGTACATTGTCACATCAAGCCTCCAACAATCCTACCAGGAGGATAGTGTTACTCGAGTTGGATAGATGTAAAAGCAGAAAACTGTACTGCAAATTGTCTCACCCAGGCAGTTGAGCATAATAATCCTACTCTCTTTGACTGCCAAACAAGTTAAAACTAATCCTTTTACGTATGGTACATTATATCAAAAGCTAAAATATAACTCATTTACACTGAATGTTCCTAAATACCATAAAATTTTGCAATATTTTAAGGTGGAAGCTATGGAGTTCGAAGCTTGGAAAATCTGAGGACCTTTAACAATGAAACTGAAGAACATCAGCCTCAACTAAGACACCTCTAAAAACATTCTGTCTAGAAATACTCCTCCAAGTCCCAGCATTGCTCTGGGTATACTCTAAATGCTCAAAAAATACTTGTTGAATAAATAAAATACTGTATGTTGTTCCCTCAAATGTCTGATTATCTCAAATGGATTATCCCATTTATATTTTTACTGAAAAAAGATTTTTTACGCCTCAGTCAACGTCTGCCTTCATTTACTTATTAGTAAATTATAATGATCCGGTATATTGTCAGCATTTTTTATCTTTTATCATTTAATCATCTACATTTTTGACTAACTGAAACAGATTCATTCAATCTCATGACTTAGAAATATTTACAAATATGGAAAATGCAAGACAACTTAATCTTTGGCTTTTGGTAACACAGTACAAGCAGAAAAAACATTTCGCTGCTGTAGATACCAATTTAAAAGTACAATTCGTGGACACATACTTGAGTGGGCACTACTACAAACACGAAAGCATATGTCTATATTTAACATTCCATACTGGGGTAGCTACTGCTAGTCAATTAAAGCATTTTTTAATACAGAGCACACTTGTGAGTAGGAGACGTGATTTTTCCTGCACAGCTCATCTTTCATATATATTATTCATGTACTACAAACATATATTTTAATGGCTCAAATTATTTTTCAACTTCCAAAACAACTTTTCCACACGCAGCAAAGGTTTCTTTCTAATACTGACAAAGCATTTTTTTTCTTGTAAAACAGTAAAAAAACCAAAAAGGAATTGTTGGTAATGGAATTCAAACCACGGAACACTTTATAATGGAAAATAGGCTACTACTAAGGAAAAATTAGATTCGTTTTAAAATTTTAATCTATTTACATACCAGCACAGAATATCCCTGGGACTTCACTTCTGACTATTATGGTCCGTACTTTCTTATCAGATTTTAAAGCATCCACAGCTTTTGAAAGCTAAACAGAAACAGGGAGGGTAAGAAGGAAAAGGGGGAAAAATCATTTTCAGATTGATATCAACACTGTATCTTAATATTAGAAGCAAATAGTTTAATCTTTACACTCACCATTTTTATAAGATTTGTACTCAATGAATTTTTGGCATAAGCTCTGTTTATTCCAAGCACCACAATTCCTGGTTAAGGGGAAAAAAAAAAAAAGTCATTTGAGTTAGTGACGTATTCAGAATACAGACTCCCGTATACACAGCTAGTTGACTTGGGACTTAGGAATCTACTACCACCTTGAGGTTCACTTCAAGAGCTTTACCCTAAGTTTCATGTTTACCTTCCTTTTCAAGCATAATTTTGAAGAAGTGGTATATATATTTATAAAATCAATCTTATGCCTAATATTCACCACTTTTCTACAGCCTTTTAAAGAAGAACTTTATAACAGCATGTTCCCTTCAACTCCTCTCTCCTTAAACACCACCAAGGTAATCTGCCACATTTTACTAAATTTTACATCATTAAATCAGACTAACTAGTTGAAGGCCACGCTTACTGGTGAAAATTCTAAGTTACAGAATACTGTTTAAAATATAGCTTTTTATCTTCAATATATACAGAAGTACACAATAGCTAACAATTCCTTCTCACAAGCAAGCATTGTGGGATCAGCTTTTTTGCTAGTACACCAGGTGTTAATACTCTTTTTGTCCTACTACATAGCTCTTTCAGTATTTTCATCCTAGGTTTCTCTCCTGGCTCTGTCCCATGTACTTAACCTGAAGCCACCTCCACTTAGAACTCCAAAAAGCAATTCAACCTGAATCTATAGGAAGTTCATTCTTTCTCCTACAAAGCCAAGCTCTCCCTCCTAACTTCCCTAATCTTATCAGAGAGCATCATCTAAATCCAGCCTCCCATTCCAATTGCTATAGTCGGATCAATTTTCTAAAACCAATTCCATGCATAGAATTCACCCCGTTTAAAATCCTTTATTTCTTATTTCCAAAATACCCGAGTTCAAAGACCTTAATTTGATATTCGAAGTCCTCTAAAACCTGTACCCGACCTTCTTGTTCCCCAAGGAAACTCAAATTTTCCTTGTATAACAAAAATGCCTTCCACCAGGTGGGGCGAGATGGGCGGGGGGGGGGGGGTTGAGGGAAAGGGGTAATCCTTATTTGTAATTGGGTTAAACGAAAGACAACAAAATGTGCGCGTGCCTTCTCTATGCAAGAAACTGCTCAAACCCATTTTTCAACGAACTTAAGCTCATAGCAGAATAAATTTACAAGAATTCCCAATGATCTCAGTAAGGAGAAAATCATGAAGGAGAACTGGTTTCTAGGGCAGGCTCTGCATTAAACAGCTGAATGACCTTGGGTAGGTCCCAATACTAATGACAACAGCTACCACTAATTGAGTCCTTTATTATGTGTTGAACACTGTTCCCAAGCGCTTTACATTTATTGACTTTCGTAATCCCCAAAGCAACCTAAGAGGTAGGTACTGTTTTTATCCTTGTGGAACAGATAAAATAATTGGGACTTGAGGAGGTTAAATAACTACCTTCAGCTAGTAAATAGCAATCTAACTCCACACTTGAAGGAAAAATGAGACTTGCTACACTGTTCATGCTTTAGTTTCCTCAGAAGAAAACCAAGTGGTTAAGACTAGATATTAATTCATTCAAATGTACTGAGTACACATTATGGCGCTCAGCCCTCAAGGAACTATAGTCTAAAAAGGAAAGACAAACATCAATAAAAAAAATCATAGAAATATACAATTCAAAATGCTTTACATGCTCTGAACGGTGCTACAGTAATTTGTAACCAGAACTGATATGGTCTGGGGGCAAACAGGGATAGTCAGGGAAAGCTTATCCAAGACAGTGCTATCTGAGTTGAGATTGGGAAGATGAGTATTGGGGGAGAGGTGGGTGCTGGATTACAGACAGGAACAACATAGGAGAAATCATAAAATAGTCATGCCAGAAGGAGGAGAAGAGTACCCAATGAGAGGAGAGGTCAGCACCAGCCAGATAGTGTCATTACAGGCCCTGTTAAAAAATAAGGAGTAACCATTGAGAGAGTTTTAAGTATTGTATAAACACACATATACATCCAGTGGGGAGGATTCGTTTCTATATTTGGAGACCATACCAAAGTGTACAGGGCTAGACACTTCCAGGCACAAGCTGCAGTCCAGTCAACAGATAATAGGTTTGGCTGAGGTTAGCTGAGTTAGAAGTAGAAGGAAGTGAAAGGACTCAAGAGCTATTCAAGAGGTAAATGTAAAATGAGTTAATGATTGACTGGATTGAGGACTGAATGCATTGCAAGGAGGTATTAAGGAGTGTCTAATAAAGTTTTGGCTTCAGCAATTGGATGAAAAGAAGATGACATTCAATGAGGCAGAGAACCATAAAAAACACCAAGGTGAGGGTGCCAGGGGATAAGGTTCATGAGTTCAGTTTTGAATTAAAGTGAATCTGAAGTGCCTTTGAGACACCCAAGCTAGTTATCAATTCTAAGGGTACAGTCTAAGAATGCAGGCTCTGAGGTCGGACTGCTGGAACTGAAATCCCAGTCTGCCACTAGCTATGTGACACTGGACAGTCACTTAACCTCTCTGACCCTCAGTTTCTTACCCTGTTAAGTGAAGATACTAATAGGTCCAAACTCCATGGGACGATTGTGAGGATCATATGGCAAGACATATGTAAAGCTTTCAACATAAGCATTTAATTATTATTGTCCCTTCTGCAAACACTTTGATGCAATAATTAAAGTGTTACCATAATGAGTAGATGCTAGATAGGATACTGTTGACAATATTACTAAATTGTAAAGTGCCATCAAAATGCTTCTACCATAGTTAATTCCAGTGGTTTTGGTCCCATGTTTGAGGCCTGATGTTTTGAGCATTTCTACCTCAAACAGTTGGAAATCAGCTCTGTAATTTAAAACGAATCATCCTGTGCCTAACAACTGTCCCACCAAATGTATCAGTAAGCTACTGATACCCCAAAATGGAATAAAGCCTTACTTTATTCTGCAGGGCCTATTGTTTTCATTTTGTAACTGCCCCACTTTATTTCACATTTAATAGCTTCTCAATAACTCAATTATCATGCAACCTCATCACATAACCTAGCCAGAACAAGTTTGCTAGGTTATTAAGGTTATTAAATTCCTGTTTCAGACTTTTCCTGTCTTTTGACAAAATATCATAAAATTCTTGGTGAGTCTTCAACAAGTTCATATTACAGCATCAACCCTGCTCTACAGAGCTCACAAAACTGAAAGATGAACAAAGTGACTCAGCTGGGACTTTATATATATATATATATATATATATATATGAATACATTTTACTCATACAAAATTGAAGTGATACACCCTGAGTGAAAGTCCTCCTTCCCTGGACCCATTCCATTCTCCTCCCCAGAGGTAGCCATAGTTATCTGCTGATATGTAACTTTCCACAAAATATATTTACATACAGAAATAGAGTTGTGACTATAGTTTTGCTTATTGTTGCTATTTTACATAAATGGGACCACAGAGTATTTTCTGTTGGCGCTGTTCTACGTAAATAGGTTCATACATATTTCCTTTATTTACTTAATTTGGCCTTAAAGATCTTTCTACATCAAGACATTCCTTTTAATTCATAATATTCTGTGAAATGAATTTCCATTATTTAGTTTCCTTTTCATTATCATTTTCCTAAAATACTGCAATGCTGCAATCAACATTCTTGAAGATTTCTTTTCTGTACAATAAATATCTCTCTGACAGGTATCAAGAAGTGGAATTTCTAGGCCCAACAGAATGTGTATTCTTAAATTTTAACAGATAACTCTCAAAAATACAGATACTGTCCAGCCAAATCACCAGTACCTATTTATTCACAGTAGTACATCTTAATAGAGCTCCAATTATGTGTATTACCTGTACAAGGACACTTCCTTGCCCACATATTTTAATATTTATATTATCACTAATTCTCAAAAAATATACAAAATCAATCTGAAATTAAGATCACTTCTAATATATTTTTAAACTACCTCTACATTGTACTAAGACACAACTGTACCAACAAATTAGTCTTACATTATACACGTTAACTTATTTATAAAGAAATACAGAAGTTAGGACACTGGAACTCAGCTCCTTCAGGCCATTTAGAACTTTCTGTGGCAATTCTGTGTACCACTTTGTATGGAACCACCAGACTTTGTTAGACAAGATGCATGAGATACACTAGCATAGGATCTATTACACTGGAATACACAAAATTCATAACTTTACACAAAGATACATACACTCTTTTCGAGTACAAGGTTTTTGACCTAAAATTAGAGGAATTTTAATATATTCTGTTTTACATGGTACCCATCAAACAGAGAAAAAAAAGTTATGTTAAGTCTAATTACATTCACTACATTTTCAAGTATATTACTGGTAAGAGAGAACTTCCGTTTGACTTGGTGTCAATGAGAACTGAATCTTACAATTTACTCTGTCACCACCCTCTCCCACATCCCAGCAGAGAATTATTTTGACCCTAAATAAATAAATAAATAAATAAATAAGGCATCGCTCATTTGTGAGAATACCACTTCCGCTCAGTTGAAAATTTACCTTCGCATATTATCCTTTCTTCAATTAAAGCTATTGTCTCAGTCTCTTATCATATACAAATAAGTTTGGTCTGTTATTACTAACCCAATACTAGGTTTTATTCTAATATCCCCTTATACCACCTGTTTTTTATTTTCCGCTACTTACTTTGTAGAATGGCTTCTAGTCTTCTTACTTCTCTTAAATCCTAACTTATTTATATTTTAATGATCACAGCAGAAAAATTATATATTGAAATAAGTTATTTTGCCATAAATTACCTTCCTTTTGTTTCATTAAATATTTTTTTAATTATGTGTGTGAGCTGCTTACATTATCTATACATTTCATCTCAGGTCACTAAGGGGACCTCATTAAACATGTTATTGTGAATCACTGGTCTACCACTCAACATTGAATATTATAAATCTCTGACAATATATGGAAATAACATCATTATGTATCAAGTTTCACCTAATCTTATGAACCAAAGTTGAGTTAACTAAGTTTAATAATCATTTGTCATTTGTTTTCTGAATTAACTGTTCTTACTGTTTGCCTATCTTATCAGAGTTGTCTTTGGCATTTCAATTAATAAATTTTTAGATTACAGACATTAATTCATTATTTATAAAACAGATCTTTTCCCTATCATTCACTTTTAAAGTTCAACTTGTTCACGGTAATTTTTGGCACCAGAGTTTTAACTTTTTATATAGTATATTATTGCCTTTGCAACTTTCGGGCTTAGTATCTTCCTTAAAAAGGGTTTACAATGAAAACACACATCCACACAAATGCACCAAATGATCACAGCAGCATTATTCAAAATATTCAAAACATGGATACAACCCAAATATCCCTCAGCTGATGAATGGATAAACAAAATGTAGTATATCCACTCAGTGTAATATTTGGCCTAAAAAAAACAACGAAGTATCAATACACATACAACATGGATGAACCCTGAAAACATGCTGAGTGAAAGAAGCCAGTCACAAGGGAGCACATACCTTATAATTCCATTTATATGAAATGCTGAGAGGAGACAAATCAGAAGGGACAAATAAGGTCGATTGGTGGTTGCCTAGGACTAGTAGAGATGGAGGGATTGAGCAGTGACAGCTAAAAAGTGTGAAGTTTCTTTTTGGGGCAATGAAAATGTTCAATAATTGATTGTGGTGATAGATGCACAACTCTGTAAATATACTAAAAGCCATTAAACTTTACATTTTAATAGGAGATTTTTAAGGTATATGAATTATATGTCAATAAAGCTATTTTTTTTTAATTTTTTTAAAAAACATGGCAACATTCTCTTAGACCTAGAAATAGAGTGAAATTACCAGAGAACCATGGAGTGAGGATGAAGGCAAAAGAGAAGGTACACATTTGTGGTGGAGTGTGAAAGGGAGTCAAACCCTTATCCTCCATTGCAAAAAGTCAATAGATAGGTAATACCTAAATTTGAAAATTCCAGAAGTAGAAACACATGTATGTTATTTCAAATGAAATAACATATGAAATAACATATACCCCAAAGAATCAGCCAAAGGGTTTTAAATAACTGCTTCTGGAGTATAGGAAATGGGGTGGAGGAAGGCACTGCTAGTTCTCAAAACAAACCATGTTAAATATTGGTCACAATACTAACTGTATAGATAATTAAGAAAAAGTAAAACTAAACCAATTAAAACAAAATAAAGGCTCTCTCTACCCTAATGTTTTGAAACAATTCTCTAATACTTTCTCCTAACATTGATTACTTTCATTTCTGCTGTTCTCAACTCCGCAGGTATCTTATTTTCCCTGAAATGCATAAACATTTTCGGCTAGCACCATTCATAAAACAGTACCCTATTTTCTTTCTGATTTCAAAGATCAAACAACTGTATACTAAATAACTATAAAAATCACTCTCTGGACTCTCTGTTTTACCGTCAATTTCCTGGTCCACTCCTATTCTAATGTTCTTCCTACTTTAATTATTATAACAATATTGTATGTTTTGTTATCTAATGTACAGTAAGCAGCACATCTACCAGCTATTATTTTTCAAAATGTCTTAAATATTCTTAAACACAACTCTTTTCAATGAAATTTAAAATACACTGTTAGGATATTTGTTGTTTAATATTTAGGAAACTGACATATTTAAAGTATCAACTCTTTCCCTTTATAACATGGTACAATGCTGCAAATTTTCAGGTCTTGGTTTTTTCCTCAATAAAGACTTAAGAGACTTCATCTTGCACATCTTCAAAGGCTATCTGTTGCCCCTTGTGAATGCTTTTATTTCTTTATCAGTTATATTTTCTAATCACATATTGAGAGTACGTAGAAAGTTTAGTGCTATTTTATAGGAACTTTTTCTGGCAAATTTATTAAATATTAATAGACTTAACAAGTGGTTCTCTTCAATTTTCTAAGACAACAATCAATCATTATCTGGAAATACTGGCAGTTACATGTTCTGCTCCAATGTTAATTTCCAATTTCCTTCTCTTGCTGTTTTACTTTAGCTAGGACTTCAAGTCCAACATAATATTAGCAAAAATAATAAGTTCCCTTATTTTATCAATGTCTTTAATGAAAATGTTTCTAAGTATTTCACCATTTAGTATAACGTTTGCTATGCATTTCTAATAGCTTTTTTTCAAGTTGGGGAAATTTATTTCTACATTCAAATTTGCATTTTAAAAAGATCACTCAGGCCACAGTGCAGAAAACAGATTAGAATAAAGCAAGAATATACTAGAATATACTAGACCAATTTCCCTTATGAATACAAATGTAAAAATCCTCAACAAAATACTAGTAAGCCAAATCTAGCAGCCATGACCAAGAGGGACTTATCCCAGGAATGCAAGGGTGGTTCAGCACAAAAATCAATCCAAGTTACACACCACACGAACAGAATAAAAGAAAACATTTGAAAGCTACATGATCATCTCAACTGATGCAGAAGAAACACTGGACAAAATCCAACATGCTTTAAATGATTTTTTTTTAATGATAATTTAAAAACCTCAACAAACTAGTAACAGAAGGAAACTTCCTCAACCTAATAAAGGGCATTTATAGAAAACCCACAACTAACATCATACTTAATGTTAAAAGACCGAAAATCTTCTCCTTAGGATAAATAACTAGATAATGATGTCTGTTTTCACCACTTCTATTCAATGTTGTACTGGAAATTCTAGCCAGGGTAATTAGGCAAAAAAAAGAAATAAAAGGCATCCAGATAGGAAAAAAAAAAGAAGTAAAATAATTTCCATTCACAAATAACATGATCTTATAAACAAAGAAAATCCCAATGAATCCACCAAAAACTATTAGAGCTAATAAGTGAACTCAATAAAGTTGCATGATACAACATCAATATATAAAAATCAGTTAAATTTCTATACGCTATCAATAAACGCTCCAAAAATGAGATTAGGAAAACAATTCAATTTGTAATAACATCAGAAAAATACAGTACTTAGGAATAAACTTAAGAAAGTTCAAGACTGTACACTGAAAACTGTAAAACACCACTGAAAGAAATTTAAAAAGACCTAAGTAAATAAAAAATTTATGATCAATTGGTTTTTGACAAGAATACCAAGACCATTCAATGGTGCAAGACTTTTCAACAAATAGTGGTGGGACAACTAGATACTCACCCACAAAGGAATGGAGTTGGACCCTTTCCTCACACAACATACAAAAATTATCTCAAAATGGATCTAAGAGCTAAAACTATAACACTCTTAGAAGGAAGCAAAGGTATAAATCTTCATGATCCTGGATTAGGCAACAGTGTCCTAAATATGACAACAAAAGCACAAGCAACAAAAGAAAAAACAGATAAACCAGACTTCATCAAAATTACTAAGGAAGTGAAAAAACAAGCCACAGAAAATATCTGCAAATCATACATCTGATATGGAGTTTATATTTAGATTATATACAGAATTCTTACTATTCACAACGAAAAGACAACCCAACTGAAAAACAGGCGAAGGAGTTGGATAGATATTTCTCCAAAGAAGATATATAAATGAAATGAGGCTCAACATAATATGTTATTAGAGAAATGCAAATCAAACCACAATGAGGTATCACTTCATACCCAGTAAGATGGCTATAATTTAAAAAAGGAAACAAATAAGCATTGACAACGATGTGGAGACTTAGGAACTCTCAACCATACTCTCATATTCTCATACAGTTTGGTGGTTCCTCCAAACACTAAACATAAAATTACCACATGACCCAATGATTCTACTCCTAGATACCTATCCAAAAGAATGAAAACCTATGTTCAAACAAATAACCGTACACAAGTGTTTAGCAGCATTACTCATAATATCTAAAAAGTAAAAATACAGAATGTGCTATATCCAGTCAATGGAATATTATTCAGCCATAGAAAGGAATGAAGTGCTGATGCATGCTATAACACAGACGAACTCTGAAAACATTAGGCTGAAAGAACCCAGACACAAAAAGCCACATATCGTATGATTCTACTTCTGTGAAATACCTAGTATAGGCAAACCTGTAAAGACAGAAAGGAAAGTAGTGGTTTCTGGAAACTGGGGGGAGGGGGAATATGGAGAAACTGACTAAAGAGCATGGGTTTGTTTTGAAAGTAATAAAACTGTTCTGGAATTAAAACAGTGATGATGGCTGTACAACATGGTGAATAACCTAAAAACTACTGAATGTACACTTTGAAAAATTAAAATGGTAAACTTTGTATTATGTGAATTTCACCTACAGTTACAAAAAAGAAAAAAAAAAAAAGTATACTGGAGGATACCAAACAAGAGGCTACTGCAGAGATCCAGATGAGAGAATGACAGCACACAGGCTTCAGGCTGTGGAGTGGAGATGGAAAGCAGACTGCTTCTAGAGATATACTGAAAGCAGTACCAACGTAACTATTACCAATAATATTCTAAACCCTGTTTATATTCAATCTATAGATACAGCAATGGACAACTGTAAGAGAACAAAATGTAACTATCATAAACTTTGATGATATAAAGTTACAAATGACAGAAATTGTATGGTTAGAAGATGAAGGATATAGAACAGCAAACATTTTCTGAACTTACACCAAAAAAGTCCAGATACTGTCTATAAAAATAATTATAAAGGTAACACAAACCAGAAAGTGAATAAAATTATCATTCACGGCAAAGACTCGAAATATAAGTTTAAAGTCTTTACTTTTGATGAAACAGTTTGAAAGTGGAGAGATGACACCCTTCCATAGTGTTTTTGTTTATTTTACCATGAGCATATATTGTTACTTTAGAATTTTGTAGACCTCAATAATTTAACTATTTTTACTAACAAATCACTTGTAATACACAAAGAACTGAAAACCACTGACAGAATACTTTTGATAAACCATATATAATTCAGTCTCCTTAAAATACTACAAAAGTAATAAGAACCTACAATAAAAACATAATGAACTAACCCAGAACTCCTTCACATGAACAAAAGGAGATATGCAATTTTTATAATACCCAAATTTTAGAAACAACGTGGAAAATCATTAACAGATGATGGCTGTAAACCTAGAAAACCCAAAACAATCAAATAAAAAACTACTGCAACAAAAGAGCATTATTTAAAAGACATGAAATTAAATATCCAGATAAAACAGCCTTCATATAGAAGGAAGGAAGGAGAGAGAGGGAGGGAGGGAGGAGGAGGCGGGGGGAGGGAGGAAGAAAGGCAAACACACAGAAGATATACTGAAAGAAATCATCTCATTTTTATGAACAACCAGACAGGAGGCAGGATGACCTGGGGTACACTTAACATAAATGTGCAAACCCTACTGGAGGGCACTTCTAAAACTCCCCTTTAAAAAAAACAAAATAGAATTGCAAAAATGGAAACACATTCTGTGTTTTTAGGTAGAAAAGAAAGCAGTATCATAAATATTTCCCTAATTTTAAATCCAACACAATGTCAATAAAAATACCAACAAGCCTTTTTCTGAAACTATACATGGATATTCCAAAACTCATGTGGAAAAATAACCATGCAGGAAGAGCCAAGAAAAAAAAAAAAAAGAAAGAAAGCGCAAAGGTGAAGGAGGGAATACCTAGCCCTACCATACACTAAAACACAACACAGCTTTAATCATAAAATAATGTAGAAGTGCAACATCTACAGAGACCATAAAACAGAACAGAAAGACCAGATTTAGCTCGTGATAAAAATGGCCCTTCAAATCAGTGGGGTAAAGATGAATAAGTGGTGTTGGGACAACTGGATACCCATTTGGAAAAAGATAAAGGGTCTGTATCTCACACTGCCATGATAATTCCTTTATTTTTACATTGGTGGTTTCAAAAGTGGTGATTTTCTATCATTCCTGCCATTCTTCTATAAAAACATCTTCTTCCCTACCCCACCATCTTGAGTAATCACCATGGCTTCATGGATTCTTTACTCAAGGTGCTATAATCCATTATCACTGTATTTTTTAATGTTCAAAGCCCTTGTAAGCTTATATCCTGACATGTTCCTTTTAGTATTTAACATGTTTCTATGTCCTTCTGACATGTTCCTTTTAGTATTTGAACACTTCCTTGCTTTTTGACTCACAAAGATATTCCAGGCTCACCTTTCACTTTCCCTGCTCCAGACCTGAAATCAGACATTTCTCCAAAGAGCTCTGGCTTCTTTCAGTGGGGGAACAGTCTTTAGAAACCAAAATCTGGACATTAGATATGTTCACTGCTACTGTGGTATCATTCCTTTTAGACTGTTTCAATGGTCAGAATAGGAAATAAATATAAACATGTTCATATACAATATACTTATGTTTTTTTTTAAGTTTGGCCTGATAACTCTAATTCAAATCCAAGGTAACAGGTTTCTTCCTCACCTTCCCCCATCCCATAGTTGTACTTTCTCTCTCCTACCACAGTGAAAAGTCTGTTTCCCAAGAACATTTTTTTCATTTACTCTATCCTATAATAAAAAGAAAACATATTCAGAATTATTAAGCCCAACTACTGCTAACAACAGACTACTAAGTAAATTTCAAGATTCTTTTTGACTCATAACTAATTGATCTAAATGATAACAACTTATTCAAAACAATAATGCCAACCATGTATGGGGTGACTGTAGCTTACAGAAAAGGGTAATAAATGACAGTAATGTTATAAGGAATGGGAGGAAAGAAATAGGAATATGCATTTACACCACTACCACCATGAAACAGTATAGTGTTATTAAAAAGCAGGCATGGATTAGTTGTAAATATATATTGCAAACAACACGGTAACAGTTACAAATACATAATAATCCAACTATTTAAATAATCACTTTAAGTATGAATGGTCTAAAATACACTAATTAAAAGACAGATACTGTCAGAGTGGATTAAAAACAAGACCCAGCGCTTCCCTGGTGGCGCAGTGCTTGAGAGTCCACCTGCCGATGCAGGGGATGCGGGTTCGTGCCCCGGTCCGGGAGGATCCCACATGCTGCAGAGCGGCTGGGCCTGTGAGCCATGGCCGCTGAGCCTGCACGTCCGGAGCCTGTGCTCTGCAACGGGAGAGGCCACAACAGTGAGAGGCCCCCGTACCGCAAAAAAAAAAAAAAAAAAAAAAACAAGACGCAACTCCATGTTGTGTACAAAAAAATCCACTTTAAACATAAAGACACAGAATGATTAAAAATGAAGAGATAAAGCAAGATAAACCATGCTAACACTAATAAAACCTGGAGTAGCTACATTAATTTCAGAGACAGCAGATCTCAGAACAAGGAATAGTCTCAGGGAGAAAAAGGGGCATTACATAATGCTGGAGGGCCCATTTCTACAACATAATAACCCATGCATATCCACCTAACAATAGAGCATCAAATTGCATGATTTAAAAACTGATAGAATTACAAGGAGAAATAAACAAATCCCCTAACATAGTTGCAAATTTCAACTCACCTCTATCACTTATAGATCCATCAGACAGAAAATCAATTAAGGGTATAGCTGAACTGAACACAAACAAAAAAATCAACTAAATCTAACTGAATACTAGATCTGCTTGAATATAGAACACTTGCATCCAACAATAGCAGACTACTCATTCTTCTCAAGGTCATACTGATATTCACCATGACAGACCACATTCTGGGCCAAAAACACACCTTAACAAATTTAAAATAGAAATCAGGGCTTCCCTGGCGGCGCAGTGGTTAAGAATCCACCTGCCAATGCAGGGGACAAGGGTTCAAGCCCTGGGCCAGGAAGTTCCCACATGCCACAGAGCAACGAAGCCCATGTGCCACAACTACTGAGCCTGTGCTCTAGAGCCCGCGAGCCACAACTATGGACGCCCGCGTGCCTAGAGCCTGTGCTCCGCAACAAGAGAAGCCAACGCAATGAGAAGCCCACGCATCGCAATGAAGAGTAGCCCTTGCTCTCCGCAACCAGAGAAAGCAGGCACGCAGCAAGGAAGACCCAACGCAGCCAAAAGTAAATAAAATAAATAAATTAAAAAAAAAAAAAAGAAAGAAATCATACTGAAGTATCCTCCTAGATGACAATGGAAATAAACCTAGAAATCAATAACAGAAAAACAGCTGGAAAACCTCAAAATACTTAGAGATTAAATAAGGTACTCAAGTAAAATATAAGTAAATGAAGAAATCTCAAGAGAAATTTAAAATACTTCTAACTATATGAAATTGAAAATACAACTTATCAAAATACATGTGACACAGCAAAAGCAGTGCTTGGGGAAAACTTACAGCACTGAATGCACATATTAAGAAACGTCTACAATTGGTAATCTAAGCTTCCACCTTAAGAAACTAGAAAACAAATTAAATTAAAATAAGTGGGAAGAAAAGTAAAAATCAGCAGAAATCAATGAAATTAAAAGTAGAAAATCAGTAAAGAAAAATCAATCAAATCAAAAGTTAGTTCTTTATTAAAAAGATCAGTAAATTGGTAAGCCTCTAGCCAGGCTAGCCGTGAAAAAAAAGAAAGAAAACAAATTACTAATATCAGAAATGAAAGAGAATATCAATTACTAACATCAGAAATTCATCACTACTGAATCCCACTGATACCACAAGCATAATAAAGAAATATTATGAACGACTATATGCCAACAAATTTGCTAACTTACATGAAATAAACCAATTCCTTGAAAGGCACAAGCTAACAGGACAAGAAATAGATAAGCGGAATAGGCTAAATCTACTGATATTAAAGAAACTGAATCAGTAATTAATAAGCTTCTAAATCAGAAAGCATCAGATGCAGATGGTTTCACCAGTGAATTCTACTAAAACATTCAAAGAAAAAAATGATGTAATTTCTCTACAATCTCTTCCAGAAAACAGAAGCAGACGGGGCACCTCCTAGCTCATTTTATTAAGTCAGCATTACCCGTATACCAAAACCAGACAAAGATATCACAGGAACGGAAAACTAAAGACCACTATTTCTCATAAACATAAATGCAAAAATCCTCAACAAAATGTTAGTAA
The DNA here is from genome assembly GCF_008692025.1 of Phocoena sinus. Taxonomy (NCBI): domain Eukaryota; kingdom Metazoa; phylum Chordata; class Mammalia; order Artiodactyla; family Phocoenidae; genus Phocoena; species Phocoena sinus. The sequence continues at coordinate 95,660,625 of NC_045768.1, forward strand.
ATCAAATCCAGCAATGTATAAAAATAATTATACCCCAAAATCAAGTGGGATTTATTCCAGGTGTGAAAGACTGGTTCAATATTTGAAAATCAATTAATGTAACATATCACATCAACAGGCTCAACACAAAAAAGCATACAATCATCTCAATAGATGCAGAAAAAGAATTTGACAAAATTCAACCAGATAAAAACACTTGAACTATGAATAAACAGAGGCTTCTTCAACCTGATAAAGGACATCTACCAAAAAACCCATAGCTAACATCATACTTAATGGTGAAAGACTGAATGCCTTCCCCTCAGATCAGGAAAAAGATTAGGATGTCTGTTCTTGAAACTTTCGGTCTACACTGTAACAGAGGGTCCAAAGGGGGAGATTACAGAAGAGAAAGAAATAAAAGGCATCCAGATCGGAAAAGAATAAGTAAAATTTCTTCTGTGTGCAGATGACATGGATCCTGTATATAGAAAATATTAAGAAACCCACTAAAAACCTATGAGAAAAAAATCATCAAGTTCAGGAAAGTTGCATGATACAAGATCAACATACAAAAACAATTGTATTACTGTACGCTAGCAATGAACAATTTGAAAACAAAACTAAGAAAACAATTCCATTTACAATAGTATCCAAAAAGAATGAACTAGCTAGAAGTAAAGTTAACAAAAATTAAAGTTTAAGACTTATACAATGAAAACTACAAAATACTGCTGAATGAAAAGATATTCCATGTTCATGGAATGTTAAGTTTTATATTGTTAAAAAGGCAATATTCCCCAAATTGATCTACCTATTCAATGCAATTCCTATCAAAATACCAGTTGAGGGGCTTCCCTGGTGGCGCAGTGGTTGAGAATCTGCCTGCCGATGCAGGGGACACGGGTTCGAGCCCTGGTCCGGGAAGATCCCACATGCCGCGGAGCAACTGGGCCCGTGAGCCACAACTACTGAGCCTGCGCGTCTGGAGCTTGTGCTCCACAACAAGAGAGGCTGCGATAGTGAGAGGCCCGCGCACCGCGATGAAGAGTGGCCCCCGCTCGCCACAACTAGAGAAAGCCCGCGAAAAGAAACGAAGACCCAACACAGCCAAAAATAAATAAATAAAAATTAAAAAAAAAAAAAAAAATACCAGTTGACTTGACTTCCTTGAAAAAACTGAAAATTCTTTAGAAATTCTGGTATAAATTCTTCAGAAATGGTACTGACATAAAGATAGACATGTAGATAAATGGAATACAACTGAAAGTACAGAAACAAACTCTATGTTTACAGTCAATTAATTTTCAACAAGCATGCCAACACAATTCTATGGTGAACTATAAGTCTCATCAATAGCACTGGTACACTGGATATCCAAAGCAAAAGAATGGGGGCTTCCCTGGTGGCGCAGTGGTTGAGAGTCCGCCTTCCGATGCAGGGGACACAGGTTCGTGCGCCGGTCCGGGAGGATCCCACATGCCGCGGGGCGGCTGGGCCCGTGGGCCATGGCCGCTGAGCCTGCGTATCCAGAGCCTGTGCTCCGCAACGGGAGGTGCCACAACAGTGAGAAGCCCGCGTACCGCAAAAAAAAAAAAAAAAAAAAAGTTCTAAAATTAGATTGTAGTGATGGTTGCACAACTCTGTAAATATGCTAAAAATAATTGTACATTTTTAATTTTATATGTAAATTAATCTCAATAAAATTTTAAAATATATACATCTATCTAAATATATAGCTTTATTGAGATAGAATTCACATGCCATAAAATATATGGAATTAAAGAACGTATTCTTTAAAACATGAGAAAAATGTGAAAGGAATCAACCTGTTTTTTTTAAAAAAAAAAGCATGTAGTAGGAAGATGAGCTAGCTGACCTCTGCAACAGGCCACCTGAGACATGATACAGGCTTGGACAAGAGCAGTGTTGGTAAAGAAGAACATGGATAAAAATGGAAAGACTACAAAGGCACTTGGGAAGACCTGATGATAAGCCAGATGTGAATGATGAGGTAGAGCGGGCATTAAGAATAACTTGAATTATGCATTTGCTTGTTTGCTCTACTTCTACCAGAAGTTGGTATAAGGTTCACAAAAATGGTCTTTAAAATGGGTCACAATTATGAGTAGAAGCCTACAAGACTGGGAGAAGGTTGGTATGGAGAAGGGAGAGGTCATTCCAGAAGGCGTGTGCAAAAGCACAGACACATAAGAGCAAAAAAAGGTAAAGCTTAGATGCAGCAGAAGGGAGATGGATGGTCTGTAAAGGCCTGCAGCTGTGAGGGCTTGTAGGCACTAGAGACCACTAGAGGTTTTTAACTGAACAGAGATCTGATTCTTGCTTGGCCTTGAAAAAACCACCCCAGCTCCAGTGCAAAGAACAAACTGGGAAGGAGAATGACTGGAGACCAGTTGACCTATAAAGGCAGCCACTGCGGGAAACCAGGAGAGACCTCTGTAAACCATGACCGGGACTGCTGCTCTAAAACCCTGAGGAGGCTGGACAACAATGCAAAAAATAACGACTAAAGAAAGTTGGTTGTCTAACTGTGTTTCCACAACAAATTACAAATATGGAACCCAAGCAACCTACGAGTACGGATGTATTCTGCATTTACCCACCTCCACCAGCCTAAAGAGGCCTACAGGGCAGAGAGCAGTCTGGGGCTCCTCTGACCCAGAGGAGTTGTCATATTCCCTGCAGGCTGCTAAGAGCACCAAATTTTGGACTCGCCTCTAATAAGCAAAGGCACCAGGGAGATTCCTTCACCTGCACCAGCCTTGAACTCACGTTTTTCTTTGCACTGCTTATTGCTGGTTTGACAGTAAAGCAAAGCAAAGTAAAGCATATATAATGTTAAACAAAACTGAGTTGTCACCTTGCCAATCCTGAAAGGAAGCGGGTCAATTTTCTTAAGAACCCGTATTCCCTAATAGCTGATTTTTACATTTCAAGTGACAAAACATTCTGAATTTATCAAATTGACTTATATTCCGATTTCTTTTCCTTGACCCATTTGAAACCTAACTGAAGGACTTTCCAGACATTTTATAAAAATTTACGTTCAATATGCATTCATTTAGGTCAAAAGAATACAGAATATGGTGCACATTACTAGCTGTACCTGCAATGCATTTGTATCTAATGTACTGCTGGTTCACCTAATGGAACTGAAATGCTGGCAAGACTAAGCTTACCCAAAAGATGGTAGCGTTCATGGCTCTAATCACTCCAGTGCCAATCTACTTTCCAGCTGAATTTCTCAAAATTCTGCCTGTCATGCCACTACAACCACACTTGCCTTATGCCATTTCCCCAAAACACCACACATGTTCCCATGCCATGCCTTTCACCATGCTCTTGTCTGTATGAAATAATAAACAAATAAAAGAAATAACTCATCATACTCCAGAAGACCCCCCATGAGCTAGATCGATACTCAGTGAGCAATTTATATTACCCTCTCGTCTAATCTCCACAGTAGGCATACAAAGTTGGTATTATTTTTCCTATTTTTGCACGGAAGAAAATTGAAGCACAGAGAAGTTTGCCTAGGAACCCTCACTAATGTCACATTCCATTGCAAAGAATGCCTTGGACCCCTGTTCATCTGGCAAAACCCTAACTTAACCCTCAGAATCCCCTTCTGGAGTCTTCCAATCTCCCCAGATATAGCTATCATATGAACCTTGGGGGTACTACAGCCCTTTGCTGTCGCCAAGCCTTTAAAGTTAGCATAACCTTTTAATCACCACTATCTTCCTCGCTATACTGGGTGCTGCTTAAAGATAGCAATCATGACTTAACTCGTTTTGCACTTCTGCTTAACCGATTATAGGTGCTCAATAACTGCATGTCAAAATTCAGTGACTACTCTTCTGGCAAACTGCTATTTCCACCTTTCATGATCCATTTAACTACTCCCAACAAGGCAAGTGAAAGGAATTGAGCTTTAACAGCAATCCCACCGACTGGCACACATCCTCTATCACAACCCTTCATCCCACTGTATTGCATTGCTAACGCATCCATCTCCACCCAAGGAGGTAGCTCAAGGGCAAGATCAACATCATCCACAACTGTGTCCCCCAGAGCTTAGCAAGGGAATTGGAAGACCAAGAAAATGCTCAAAATTGTCTAACTGAACTGAAACAGTCCACAAAACTAACCTTCTAAGATAAAATGGGCAGGGGGAAAAATTGTTCCAGATGCACCGCTTTAAACTGAAGAAGACTCAGAATAATAAGGTGCATTGTCAAGGCAGCTTCCAAAACTCTCCGCCTGATAGCTGAGTTGACAGAAAGGAATCACAGAGCAAGAACAAAATCTGGAAGCAAATATCACACACCCGGTTTATTGACCTTGGCTCGTCTAGAGATGAGGACGTAAGCCGCATTTCTGTCTTCGGCGCCGAGTAGGGCCACTTTTACAGGTAAACTGCTCCGTAGGACACCTTTAGGCAAGGAGAGCACTATATAGCTGCAACGCTTGGGAGGGGGAGGGGAAGGGCCCCCAAGCCTCTCGGCGGACACTGACGTCAGCCCGGACACTTGACCTTGCAACCCCTTCCCAGGACCGGCGGCCGCCCGCGTCGCGCCCCTCACCTCGGTTCTCCTCCTCCAGATACCGCACCCGCAGTTCGTCCTCCGTCTTCACCTCAGAGCTGTAGCCCCTCCGCCAGGCCGCCCCCCCGGCCGCGGGCGTCCAGCCCCGAGCCCAGGTCGCCGGGCCGACCCGCGGGACCGTCCAGGAGCCGGACAGCCTCCACCCAGGGCTGAGCCGCGCACAGCAAGCGGCCACCAAGTGAGCGTGGCGGGCCTGCAAGATAGCCAAGGCCCCGGGTGCCGCTGCCGCCGCCGCCGCCATATTGACTGTTTACGGCGTGAGCCTGCGGTTGCTGCCCCGCCCACGCACGCCGCAGGGCATGCCCAGGCCCCGCCCCCAGCTCGCCCCCGCCCGGCCACGCCCCTAGAACCTCCCTCTCGCGCCAGGCTCCGCCCCCGAACCCTCGCCCCGCCCAACACCGATGACAGAGCGTTCCAGGTTCCACTTTCTCAGGCCTCCCTTGCCTGACAGAAGGTGTAATGGCTTGTACAGCAAAGGAAGGGAGAAAGTAATTCTCCAAGGCTGTGGAATATTTTAGGGGGAACATATTCTATAAGAACTCCCCGGAGAGAGTCGCCTCCCTACACTCCCTGGGCCATGCCCTGGCACATGAGTTAGCGGCAAAGGTGAACTAAAATGTTTGGTCTCAGGTTTGGCTGACAGGGTAGCAGCTCTGCGTGGGACTCCGGTTTACTCATATATATAAGGGCCAAGGGTTATCGGTTAAACATGCCTATAAACATACATGAGGCTTACCATACAGAGTACAGGAAAGTAGTGAGAACAGCCAATAAAAACAAGGGTCCTCAGACCACCAACTCAAGCAGGTGGCACGGCCCGTCCCAGAGTCTAATCCTAATCAGGAACCACCATTTTAACAAAGAGGCTCAGCCAAACCTTATGCTGAGGTGGGATTTAGAGCACAGAGGCCCTTCCCTCAACCAGAAACGCAGAATATCAACTCAGAGTGTAGGTGGCCATCAAAGCACACTGTATACAATTTTCTCCTACCTAGCTTTTATCAAATCTCAACGGAGAAAAGGTGTGTTTGGGAATATTGTTTGAAAAGCATGCTGCTATGAGAATATTCCCACTGCCACACAAATTTCTGCTGTTGTGCACTGATTACATTTTTGAGTATTAAGCAAAACTTCCTCCAGTGTTAGACCCTCAGCTTTATCCAAAATGAAAAGAAAAAGGCAATTGGGTTCCATTTCTGTGTCTCCTGTGAGAACGTTGCTGAGGGCACCTTTTATTCTATCTTCTGTAAAGTGCCACTTGTGAAATCTCTTGAAGTTGAAGACAAGGAAAAACTTTGCTTCCTCTTGTATCTTTCCCCTTTTCTTATAATCATGTTCACTTTTTCTCCTAAGAAACTCAGAATTCTATTTACAGTTCAACTACTGCAATAATTGCAATATTTATTTACTGTTTAAATATTTAATTTTTAAATATTTATTTAATATTTTATTATTTAATCAATAGCTATTTAATTAAATATTTAATTACTGTTCCCTTGTATTAGTTGCTAATTGTTTTGATATCTTTATGTTGGCTCATCAATAGATTGTAAATTCAAATAAAGGATTTACAGAACACTTGACACAGTACTGTTTGAAATAATATAACCTCAGAAAATACTTGTGATTGATTAGGACAACTGCAGAAGGCTAATCATAGATTGTTTATGTTATATGAGAAATCGGAGTAAGAAGGATGGCCTATGGTTTTGATGAGCACAGAGCCAGTTGAGAAAACACCACTTAGGAACACTTGCTTCTTCCCTAAGAGTTGTGACTCTGCTCTTTATTGAAAGGAGTCATGTGGATATGCCCATCTGTGAAGAAAATTGATTCTTGAAAGTTCGTGCAAATAACAAATATCACCATGACTGTGACAACCTGTCAGGGGTGACAACTAATAGAGAATTGCCAAATATCAGGTCGGACATGGCTTTGGATCGTCTCTCCACAATTGCTTTGCTTTGAGACATCCATGAGTTATTTAAACACTCCATGCTTCCATGTCTTCATCTGCAAAATAACTAATATGACATCTATTTCACCTCAGAAATTCTTTAACTTCAATTTCTTCATCTTTAGAATGGGAAGGATTATGCCCATTTTATAGGGTTGACAGCATAAGTATGTGTGAAAATTAATAAAAGGAAACCGCAACTAAAATAGGAGTCTGGAAGGCCTATGGAGGGAACTCTCACATCCTACCATTCATTGTCAATTACCCCAAGCAGGAAGAGGACAATTACCCCAACAGGAAGCTGGTCAGTTACTTACCCCAGGAAGTAACCTGCACTCCCAAACAGGAAGTACTCCTACTTACTACCACAGGGGAGGAAGGAAAACTTCCTTCTCGCCCAGCAACAAGCCCAGCCAATAGAAAACACCATAGCTCAGCCAATGAGGAGCCAGTGTCACCTGACCTTTTACTTTACTGCAATGAAATTTTATTTTTTCTTTGTTAATAACTTCTTTTCCTTGTCCCACCCTCCTTACTATAAAAGCCTTCTTTGTTGTGTAACCTCTCCAAGTAGCTCTTGGTTTGCTAGATTTCATAAAGCCAATTAGATCTTCAAATTTACTCAGTTAAATTTTGTTTTTTAATACGTTATGCCCATTTTATAGGGTTGATGGCATAAGTATGTAAAGCACTTGACATCAAGAAATGGGAACAGAACAGATAATGTTAATGACCATTTATCATCTTCCTTTTTAATCCACTCCAGACTTTAGATATGTTATTTAATGTCCAGAAAACTTCAAAGTTGGTTTATTATCTCAGTTTTGCAGATGAGGACACTGAGATTAAGTTACTTACCAAACCCTGCAGCTAATAAGTCATGAAGCTGGAATTTGAACCCTGATATATCTGACCTCAGTCCCCAAGTTCTTAATCACTGTTTTGCACAACCTCTCAATAAATCTTAAGGTGTCCAATAAAATTTACTTTCGTTTGGTTCCTTCTACTTTTCAGTAAAAGATGTGATCTGGGAACAATGAGTATCAGTTGGGAGAGGAAGGTAGGGCTGGTGTTTGCAGAATTCTGTTACTACTACAATTACTACCATTGGTTTACAGGATTTGGGATCTTGCCTCCAGCTAGCTCTCAGCTAACAGTCTTTTTATTCTGCCACATCCTGACATTTTTCTAATGCTTACTTCTATGTAATATTAAACGTGTGCAATACAGGATGACCAACACTGAGCTCCTGGAATACATCCAACCCCCAGTGGCAGGAGCCATTCCTCCTAGACTACAGCTCTGTGCACAGAACACATAGGAGGACATAGGTGTCACCAGTAAAATGAAACACTTACCAACATGTGACCGACCACAAGTGGAGAGACAAAAATAGCTTAGCAAACACTATGTGAGGAACAAAGCAAAACTTTTGGGCTTTTTCAGAATGAGGGTATATTTTAAAACTGTCTTACCTGAAATAATCAATGGGAAAGTGGTATATCAGAGTAAAGACTGGACCACCCATGAATAAAATGGCTTAAATAAGAGAGGATGTTAACCATCCAGACATGGTAAGATGGCTCTGCCATCTTCGACATGGGACTTCACTTCTGGCTCTGGGTCTAGAGTAGCTGCTCCCTGCCACCAGCAAGACAGAAAATATGAAGGGAGCACCCAATTCTATCAAGGCATCTGTTCCTTCTACTCACCTCCTGCAACCACACAGTCTCCACAGCAAAGGGGGCCCAAAAATATAACCTTGTGCTAGGCAGCCATATACCCAACTACAATTCCATTACTATATAAGAGGGGGATTACAGATATTCGGGAGCACAATCTGCTACAGAGTCTTTTTTCTTTTCTTTTCTTTTCTTTTTTGGCTGCATTGTGTCATCGTTGCTGTGTGTGGGCTTTCTCTAGTTGTGGCAAGCGAGGGCTACTCTTCGTTGTGGTGTGCGGGATTTTCATTGCGGTGGCTTCTCTTGTTGCGGAGCACAGGCTCTAGGCATGCAGGCTTCAGTAGTTGTGGTGCATAGGCTCAGCAATCGTGGCTTGCAGGCTCTAGAGAGCAGGCTCAATAGTTGTGGCACACAGGCTTAGTTGTTCCGCAACATGTGGGATCTTCCCGGACCAGGGATCGACCCCTGGCAGGCGGGGATCAAACCCTGCGCCACCAGGGAAGTCCCTGCTACAGAGTCTTTTCATTTTTCATTTTTAAATGAAAACTTTCATGAATCCTAAGATTCAAAGCCCTAAAGTATGATAGGTTTCACAAGAAAGCTGGAACTACAAACTGAAGACTGTCTTTCCACGTAAGCTATCTAGGAGCAATTGCTAATTATATGTTTCAGAATTGAATGATAATATAAAAGACAAGTGTATGAAATTGTGTATACAATTACAGTCATGTTAAATCTATGAGGATCTACGTATACAGTGACACATGGGAACAATTGTAATCTATGTGTTCTATGATATAAAACTATGAGAAACTGTGCACATTGACAATGATCAGAAAATGATAGAAATATATACATATAATTGTATTCATGGAAAGAAATATATACATATAATTATATTCATGGTAAGATGGTTGTCTGTGTAATTTTCTATAAAGCTTTTTAAGTATTAAATAGGCATTTTAAATACTTGTAATTTTAATTTAAGGTACAGAGAATGGACAGGGTACATTTCAAGAAGGGTGCAAAGTTTTACTCATGCTTAGTCCCAAAATAAAAATTAAAACAACAGCCCCCTGAATTTCTTTGGGTCACTTTTTAATCCCCAGACTCTTGGAGGTTTTTAGTGAACCTCTCCCAAGGACATTGTCCCCAGAGAAAAAGTATGGCAGAGGACAGCCTCTTTCATTCTGCCCTGAAGAGCTCTCCTTGACCAGACACCACACTCTATCCCCCACCAAGATTATGTAGGTCACATTTATAGGTGCCAACTACAACCATGTGTGCCTGTGAGTTCCTGAGACCTATGAGACAGAGAGTAGGTGTTGCATAGACATGGAAACTGAGGGTTTAAATTACTGAGAGTTACATAGCTATATATTACACAGCTGAGACTCAAACACTTGACTCCAGAAACTGAGTTCTTAATTATTACCTTGTATTATCTACTTTTCCCAAATAATCATCAGGGCCTTACCCTACCCATCCCTACCCCTACTCCCATCTGTGAGGAATTTGGCCAATCCCTTCTTATCCTCTCATTTGGAAACTTCACCCTCTGCATTAGATCCCGTGTGATCATGATTTCCCAGATATTGCCTCTTTCCCCTGCCAACCCCATAATTGTCAATGGCATATGCACTCATACACACAAACAGACATACACACCAGACTCTGAGGATACATGCCATTGTTGTCTAGGGATGGGAGAGATGGGGACATTGGGGGATGATAGATAAAGAATATGTGGCTTCTTTTGGGGGTGATGAATATGTTCTAAAATAGTGGTGATGGTAGCACAACTTTGAGAATATACTAAAAACCATTGAATTGTACATTTTGAATGGGTGAATTGTATGTGAATTATATCTCAGTAAAAGCCTGGGTAGATTAGGACTCCTTGAAGACATGGCTGGTTCTATATCTGAGACAGAGAAAATACAAGGAGAGTCCAGAATATCTTCTTGTGCCAACAAGCAATGAGTTGCTCAAAGATTGGTGGATCTCCATCAGTGAAAGGACACGGCTTGAAAGGAATCCCACTGGCCAAATCTGGGACAACTACAGCATCAAAGGGAATAATGCCAGTAACGATACTAACATTTCAAATTTTTTTAAGCCAATGAAAAACTAAGTAAATGGATGGCAGATGGTGGCTGCCAGTTTCTCACTCTTGGAATGGGAGAATACAGATAAGCCAGGGGAGGTGCTAGAAAGATGTATGTGATAAGGGAATAGAGTTGGAGACATCAGTATAAACTCATATTTAGCTTAGTATAGATACAGATGGTTACATATAGAAATATTTAGAAAAGTTTATGTACATGGGTTAGTATACACACATATATTTCCTTGCTCTCTCAGCTGAGTGACTTACAAGCAATGACATCCCAGTAGCAATGAGCACACTTAGTGACCAGATCTTGGTTTCTAATACCATTCTTCAGTAAAAGTGGTCTCTGTTGAAATGGCTGATTCTAGGACTGGGATAGCATAGGAAATATACAAGATAAGCCTGAAGGATGTTGCCAATAGCCAAATCTGGATAGAAAGAAAGAGAGAGAGAGGGAGAAAGGAAGGAAGGAAGGAGGGAAGGAAGGAAGAAAGGGGTATAGGATTATAACTCAATATCCATGAATACTCACTGATATAAATAAATAAATGAGAGAAGAGACATATCACCCAAGCAAAAGGATTTCAAAATTTATGTACATGCTCTGCCCTCGAGGAGGGAGAACATTACTTTCCACTACTTAAGTGTTGGCTGCATGTAGTAACTTCCTTCCAAAAAGTACAGTATGGAAAGGGGAATAGAAAGACTAACTTTGCAGTGGAGAAACCTGACAAACACCACCACAGCCAAGTGATCAAGATTAACATCAACAGCGATAAGCCATGTTGATAGTATGCATTCTTTTATTTTTTTATTTTTATTTTTTTTGCGGTACGCGGGCCTCTCACTGTTGTGGCCTCTCCCGTTGCGGAGCGCAGGCTCAGCGTCCATGGCTCACGGGCCCAGCCGCTCCGCGGCATGTGGGATCTTCCCGGACCGGGGCACAAACCCGTGTCCCCTGCATCGGCAGGCAGACTCTCAACCACTGCGTCACCAGGGAAGCCCGATAGTATGCATTCTTGATATGATATGATGAAAATGGCATCTTCCCTCCATGGTCTTCCTCCCAAAATCCATAACCACATTCTAATCATGATAAAAAATATCAGACAAATCCCAATTGAGGGACATTCTGGTAAATACCTAACCAATATTTCTTAAAACTGTCAAGATCATCAAAAATAAGTCTGAGAAACTGTCACAGCCAAGAGGAACCTAAGGAGACATGACAGCTAAATGTAGTGTGGGATCCTGGCTGGATCCTGCAACAGAAAATGAACATTAGGTTAAAATTAAGGGAATCCAAATAAAGTATAGACTTTAATTAACAATAACATGTCAATGCAGGTTCATTGGTTGTAACAAATGTACCATACTAATGTAGGATGTGAATAATAGGAGAAACTGGGAGTAGAGTATATGGGAACTTTCTGTCCTATGTTCTCAATTTTTTCTGTAAGCCTAAAACAGTTACAGAATTTTAAAAAAATTATTAAAACAAAATAAAAGATAGATGCCATAGTCCACCTGGACCCTAATTCAAAGCCAATGAACCTGTGCTGCCCTGGACTGAGCTGGAAACCTGCCTTGGTCAACTGGGCATTGACGCTTCTGGAAGAACTCCATGCCTCTCAGCCAGCCTTCTCTTCTAAGCCACCCATTTGCCTTACCCTGCCCCTCAGATCCTTTGAAATTCCCTTCCTCTATCAAGTTCCCCCAGACAAACCCAGGGAACATTTGAATAATGGTGCCTTCCCCACTGAGCCCTAAATCTCTGCTTGGCTATGAGCATGTCTAGGATGAGAATTGGCCATAAAATTCTAAGATTTGAAGGCCAACACCATTGCTCTTTACCTCTTTTAGCCCTTAAAGTTATAGTGTCTCTCAGCCAGGTAAAAAGGGTTCCCACTCTGTCAGAGTGTAACTGGAAAGCTGTGATTTAGCCCATCCTCTTCAGGTCTTGGGGTTCTTAAGCCTTGTTCCTTATACACTTTTTAAGTAGGTAGGAGTTTATTCTGTCTTCTACATCAGTAAAGGAGTCTAAAGAAGGTTTATTAGTCAGCTTGGGCTGACATAGCAAATACCACAAACTGGGCTCGAAGTCCAAGATCAAGGTGTCAGCAAGTTTGGTCTCTCCTGAGGCCTCACTCCTTGGCTTACAGATGGTCATTTTCTAGCTATGTCCTCATACAGCCTCTCCTTTGTGTGTATGCTTCCTTGGCGTCTCTGTCTCTTCTCCTAAGAACAGCAGTCCTATTGAATTAGGGCCCCACTTTTATTATGTTATTAATCTTAATTACCCCTTTAAAGGCCATATATCCAAGTACAGTTTCATTAGAGGTTATGGCTTCAACATATGAATTTGGGGAGGCACAATAGAGTCTATAACAGAGACTCTTCTTCCTCAGTTCCCTGTAACCAGCTCTGCTGACCTACGTCCCCTTAACCCAGCTCCACACCAGCCTCCTGATTTTAAGCTGAAGATAATTTGAGATTCAACAGATGCAGAAAGAAGCCTTCTAAGAACTTCCTTTATCTGACTAAGCAGGAGCTGCTGAGAAATGAGGCTGTCATAAATCCCCTCTTGGAGGCGGGTCTACTCCCAGGAGAGAGACCAAGATAAACATACTGTAAATCCCTTCCTTGGGAAGTTTCACAGCCATGAAGAAGAAAAGACCACTCACACCTGCTTAAACAAACATTATCAAAAATGTTCTTATCTTTGGTTTGTTCTCCTTAAAACCCATTTGTCCTTCTTAGTGAAATTTTTTTGTTCTTCTCATAGAAGTCCCCTCCCTTTCCCCTTCTAAGTTAGGTCTAAAGCCTCTAACTTTAACCATTTAGGGAGCTAGCTACTTCTTTTGTTGGTTCCCCTATGCACACACATAGAAATAAACCTTTTTTCTCCTATTGATATGTCTTTTGCCAGTTTAATTTGCAGGGTCCCAGGCACTGAAGTAAGAGGATAGGGGGCAAGTTTTTCTTCTCAAACAGTGCTACCAGCTCTCCCCTCTCGTTCTCAGAGCAAGCGCAAGAGGAGGACACTGACACTCTCAGAGGAGGACTCTGGCTTGTAAACCAATTTGTCGAAGGTCAAAAAACTAGTAAGCTGCAGAGTCCTGTTCAAATCAGCACAAGGAATTTTGTCATAGTGTCCTACCTCTCTCTTCAAGTTCTCTTCTTTCCCCAGGACACCTAGCTATCCTCATTAATGTCCTTGTTATATTTAGGCAGGTGGCAGTGATAGTGGAGGCGCTGATAGCTTAATACTTTCGAAGAATAGGTATTAGCTAAGCCCTGGCTATTAGGGCTTTCAACAGCTTCAGAGGAAAACAATGGATGACAGTGCAGTTCATCTATCTTTTTGATTAGTGGCTATCCAGAAACAAAAAAAAATTTTTAAAGCAACCAAACAGATACTACTTCTCAAGACTTTGTGGTGCTGCTCTTTTTGCACTGTCGTATCAGGGTCATAATGGTTTCTTCGTGGACAGAGAGGCCGTAAGGCAAGTAATATATATTCAGAGCACTGTGTAGTGCCTCTGAGTGTCCCAACATTTGTGAGGATAGCCATCAAGCTTTTCAGAGGCCAAGTCTCCAGTATGTTAGAAGAAGATTTTTCTACCCTCAGAAAGTGTTTTTGAATCACATGTGTTCTTGTTATTTTCATCATACTAATGATATCTGAATACAAGCTTTCTGTAAGAAGTGATCAAAGCAAACAGAGGTTTGTAGTAATGAACTCACAACTGATATATGTGTTGTTTTTTTTTAATCTATTACTCTCATGACTGAAACCAAGGATCAGTACACCTTATTTTATAACTTTTAAAACATTTATATTTTCTCATCTGCCATACTAGAGTAAGAAGAGCCCGCCTTTCCAGGTGACAAAGAATAAATGAGATAACTTACATAAAAGACCTGCATCATCGGCATTCAAAGTGCCTTTTCACTTCCCCCACAAAGATGCTGGTTACATGGTCAATATGTAAATAGGGGCGGGGGCTAGTTAAGCAGTTTTGAAGGACGAAAAGGCTACTTTGCCCCCATGTCTCTTTTCTCATGCCTGTCCTTATGCCAGCACTATTCCTTAGATTTAAGGGACTGGATATTAGAATTGGATACACTGAGTTTAAATCTTGTTTTTAACACTTTAACTGTAAACATGTAACTCAGTGCGTATGTGGCGGGGGGACACACCTTATTTTTCCTGATTGGGAAATGTTAACAGTTACAACGTCTGCCTCATAAAGTTCTTGGGGAGGACTAAATGGGATGGCACCCGTGAGGTGCTTAGCACTGAGCATGGTCCTTCTCTAATTACTAAATAAATATTAGTTATTATGATTAAGACACTGGCTGCCCTTGTTACAGCCGTGCCATGGAACAGTAATATATTGTTAGTGAATAACACATTAGCTTGAATTATTTTATCAAATTAAGTAATTCACAGACACCTGGACTTGGAGATACTGTAATGGAACAAAGCTACACCCAGCAGAAGCACAGAGCATAGCCTGCTTTAAGTTAGAAGGCAAAACACAGGAAGTGGGCTTTTGGTTGGGTGGGGATTGGGGGAGCACTCAAACAGGGGTGGACAGATGCCACAAGGAAAGCACACTTTTGTCTTAATTTTTAGCTATAGCCAGTTCTGCTGGTTGTCAGGATTTTGCTGCAGAGCAAGGAATCTATAGGGTTTATTATTCTCCTGCCCATGTAAGAAGGTAAATTATACCTTCAAATGTTGTAAACAAAAGAGCGATACTTAAGGTGTGTCTCTTGTAGACAGCAAATAGTTGAGTTTTGCTTTCTTAAAATCTACTGTAACAATCTCTGACATCAAGTAGAATGTTTGCTCCATTTATATAGTTTTTTAAATTAATTTATTTAATTTATTTATTTTTGGCTGTGTTGGGTCTTTGTTGCTGCGTGTGGTCTTTCTCTAGTTGTGGCGAGTGGGGGCTACTCTTGGTTGCGATGCATGGGCTTCTCATTGAGGTGGCTTCTCTTATTGCAGAGCGCGGGCTCTAGATGCACGGGCTTCAGTAGTTGCAGCACGCGGGCTCAGTAGTTGTGGCTCATGGGCCCTAGAGCGCAGGCTCAGTAGTTGTGGCACACGGACTTAGTTGCTCCTCAGCATATGGGATCTTCCCGTACCAGGGCTCGAAACCATGTCGCCTGCATTGGCAGGTGGATTCTTAACCACTGCGTCACCAGGGAAGCCGCTCCATTTATATTTATTGTAACTATTGATATGGTTTGATTTAGGCCTCCCATATTGCTACTTGTTTTCTGTTTGTTGCATCTGATTTTATTCCTCTGTTTTCCTGCCTTCTTTTGGCTAATTGAATTTCTTAGAATTCCATTTAAATTTCCCTATTGGCTTTTTAACTGTACTTCTTTTTCCCCCTAAACAGTTACCTATGGATTACAATATACTTTCTTCATATAGTCTATTTAGAATTAATTTTGTACTGTTTCATATAAAATGTTTTAAAAAATTGCAACTATGTAGGTCTCTTTATATCTTTACTCATCTTTTATGCTATAGTTGTCATACATATTACATCCATAACAAACACACAATATTTGTTTCAATTTTTGCTTTATACAGCAATATGTATTTTAAAGAAATCAAGAGGAAAATAGTTTTTTATATTTTCCCCCATATTTATTATTTCTGGTACTCTTCATTCCATCCTGCAAATTAGAATTTCTACCTAGTATCATTTCCCTTTGACCTAAAGAACTTATTTGGCAATTCTTAAACTGTACATTTGCTAGTCATGAATACTTTCAGCTTTCCTTTATCTGAAAATGTCTTTATTTCAGCTTCATTTCTCAAGGACATTTTCACTGAATATAAAATTCTGGGTTGAGAATTTTCTTTTTCCTTCAGCATTTTAAAAATGTAGTTCTTCTATCTTCTGGTTTTCATGTTTCTGATGAGAAACCCATTTTCTTTTGTTATTGTTCCCTGTACATAGTGTGCTATTTCTCTGACTGCTTTTAAGATTTTCTCTTTATCTTTTGCTTTTAGCAGTTTGACTATCATGCACCTAGGTATGGCTTTCTTTGTAATTTATACTTGGGGTTCTCTGAGCAACTTGAATCTATCAATTTATGTCTTTCCATAATCTTTGAATATTGGGTGATTTTTTACTTATATACTTCTCTCTGCCTCACTCTCTTTTTCTTGGATTCTAGCTACAAGTTTGTTAAACATTTTGATGTTGTCTCCTAGTTTTAAAGTCTTGTGCCTCTGTTCTTTTTCTTTAATCTTTTTTTCTCTGTGTTTTAGATCTGATAGTTTCTATGGATTTACCTTCCAATTACGGACTTTTTCTTCTTTCCTTTCCAATCTGCTATTAAGCCCATCCAGTGATTTTTTTAAATTTCAGAATTGTATTTTTCAGTTCCATAATTTTCCATTTGGTTCTTTTGAGTAGTTTCTATTGCTGAGATTTCTTATTTGATCATTCATTCTGAACATATTTCCATTTTAAAATTTAAGCATTCTTTTGATAGCTGCTTTAAACTCATGGTCTGCTAATCAGAACATCTGGGTGGTCTTGAGGTCAGCCTTCATTGTTTATATTTTCTCTTCTGTGGCAGTTCTCAAAGTATAGTTGGCAGACTCCTAAGGTTCCTAAGATGCTTTCCAGGGGTTTGAAAGGTCAAAACTATTTTCCTTATGATACTAACATGTTATTTGCCTTCGTCAATATGTCAACATTTGCAAAAGCAAATGGTACAAAAGCAGTTGTCCGTAAAACTCCTAACATTTTAGAATGAATCAAGGTAGTGGCCCCAAGCTGTACTAGTGGCTAGTTATTTAAGAATTGCCTTGATGAAGCCAGATAAACTATGACTTTCTTCAAATCTCAACCTTTAAATACATATCTTTTATTTATTTATTTTTTTTTTTGCGGTACGTGGGCCTCTCACTGCTGTGGCCTCTCCCATTGCAGAGCACAGGCTCCAGACGCGCAGGCTCAGTGGCCATGGCTCACGGGCCCAGCCGCTACATGGCATGTGGGATCTTCCCAGACAGGGGCACGAACCCGTGCCCCCTGCATCGGCAGGCGGACTCTCAACCACTGCACCACTAGGGAAGCCCAAATACATGTCTTTTTAATATTCTCTTTAACAAGATGTGAATCATGCATAAATCACTTTTGCTGCATAATGAAGCAGATCGAAAAAGTACTTGTGTGGTTGGTTGAGTTGTGAGCAGAACTAGCTGATTCTTTCATGAAACACCATTTTTAATGGAAAGCACAATGAGTAGACACACTGATTATTCAGAATTCAGTATTTTCTAAAACTGAATGAGAGCTTGTTACTTCAAGAAAATTGACAATATTTATTGCCCACAGTAAAATTTGAAATTTGAAGTGAAAATTGGAATTTTAAAAAACTTGTATCTACCATTATAAGCGTAAGAGTTTCCTGATATCTAAAGACTTGCCTAATGAGATCAGTAATGACATTAATGACTGTGATTTTTAGTATTGAACAATGAAATGAGTCAATATTTGAAAGGTCTGCATAACTTAATGAACCAGGATTTTATAAATGACCAAAGCTAATGTTGTAAAATCATGCATGGATTAAAGATCCAATAAAAATACAATATAGAACAATGGATTTTAATATAATAGAACATGAAATTTAACAGACTATGGTATAGTTTCAGATTCCACAGTGCAACAAACCTTTGAGAAACTATCATTTATCAAATTTTAGAATAGTAGTAAAGAATATCCACAATTATCTGTGAAGGCTGTTAAAATATTTCTATCTCTCCAACTATGTGAGGCCAGATTATCTTCATAATGTAAACCAAACTATAATATTGCAATGGATTGGATACAGAAGCAAACATGAGAATCTTGCTATTTTTCTATCATCAGACATTAAAGAGATTTGAAAAACTATAAACAATGTCACTCTTTTCATTAATTGCTTTTATTTTGGAAAACATAGTTATTTTTCATGAAAATATGTTACTTATGTTGACATGTATTGGATTTATTAAATAATAAATCCAATTTTAAAATAACTAATAAATTTTATAAAATGTCAACTTTGATTTTTAATAAGGTAATATCAATAGGTATAATATGCATAGTAAAACCCTGTTGAGGTCCTCAATAATTTTAAAAAGTACAAAGAGATCCTCAGACCAAAATGTTTGAGAAGCACTGCTTTTAGTATGGGTCACGTATCTCTGTTTCTTCATACATCTAATAATTCTGGATTGTATTCTGGACACTGTGGTGATATATTATAGAGACTCTGGATTCTATTGTTGCTCTGAATAGCACTGATTATTTTGTTTTAGCAGGCGATTAACTTGTCTGAACACAAACTCTGCCTCTCCTGCCGTGGGCGGTAGCTGAGATATCCTGTTAGCTCTTTTAGCCTGATCTGTGTTGCTTGGAGTCTGCCAAGCTCATGCACCATTCAGAGGCCAGCCAGAGATTTGGGCAGTGTTTACACAGATAATTTGGGGCATCTGCTCTGTAATTCTCTCCTTTCTGAGATTTCTCCCCTTAACTTTTAGCTTTTGTGGTTGCCCCAAACTTTCTCCTCTGCTTCCTCAGCCAGTACATGTGCAGGTTTCTGAGTTTTATCCACCATACAAACTGAGGCTTGCCCTAGGCAGAAACCCATAAAAGCAGAAGAATAACCCAGTACTGTACCTTTCTTCTAAGTGTCAATTCCCCTCCAGTTTCTTTCTGTTCTTACCTCTCCAGTGCTTTCAGTTAGTTTTTTTCTGTGGGTTTTGTCATTGTTGTTGTTGTTGTAGTTGTTTGTTTGTTTTTGTCCAGAGGTTACAATTATTATCTGCAAGAAATTTGGTCCAATATGAGCTATTCTGCCATTAACAGAAACAGAATTCCAAACAAGAGGCAAAAAAGACTCATTGTACTTCTCAGAAAAAAAATGCTTCCTATGTTTCATATCAGAACACCTAAGATCTTTTAGCAAGTCACTTAGAAAGGACTTGCTAAGGAGGGAAGGAAAACTTTTTCTGTTCCTTTTGTATATACTCTACCCTTAGGGTTTTAAAAAATCATATTAATTTATTATTTGATAATTTTTAGATGTAAGGGAAGAAAACAATGAAGTGAAATTTAAAAGACGTTGCAGAAACTAAGGTCACGTTTGCAGGTAGCAGCATGGTGATTGATTAAAAGTATGGTCTCTGGACTCAAACTAAATACATTTCAGTCTCAGTGATGCCTCTTAGCAGTGTGTCCTTGAGAAATGGAGTTTCATATGTAAAATGGGAGAAATAATATTATTTGCTCTCTACAGTTGTTTGAAGATTAAATGAGATAATATATGTAAAGCACAAAGCACATTATGAAAGAGCATATTATAAAAATTCTATAAACCTTAGCTGTTGTTATCATTTTTAAGATACAGTAACTTTAGCATTGAACAATGATGTCTAAGAGAATATATATTGTGGTAGGAAAAAAAAACATTAGGACCTCTGCTTATATTTTTACCTCTTCCTATAACTTTTATTTGTGTATGTTTACATGTATGCATACACACATGTATATATATATGTATGTATGTACATACACACAAAAAGTTACATGTTTAAAATTTTTACCCTATTCCTAATGGTATGTGTGATCTTTTAAAAATTGGAGACTATTGACTCAGAGATTTAACCAAAACACAGAAGCATATATTTACAGCATTTTCATTTTCAAAACAAAGTTTCTTTCATGCAGACCACAAAACATTTTCAAATCATTCGTTAATTATATAAAGTTTGCCAGCCTGTAGTGTGGGATGAGAATATTCCCATTTTGGACCAAGGCCACAAAAGTCAGCGTGCTACATTTATCTGCAACCCCAACACTCAATGCAAGTTCCTGTTTCTAACCACCACACCAAGGGCAGTGTGTTGCCTGGGATGCTTAGTTTATGTTAAGCAACTGAATTTATCAATAATTCAGAAAATGAGACAGACTTTGTTTTGATCAGCAACTTTACTCTAAATGTGTCCTGTAGAAAAACCATACATGTCATCTCATCTGAAGTCATTTGATAATTATGTACCTCCAATATAGAAAACCCAGTTAAATTAAATTGGGCCTTGGGAGACATGAAAAAAAGAACTCTTGACTTTCAATCCCTGATAATCAGCAACAGTGTGGGACTTTCTGTGTTTGTCCACAAGTTTGTCATGTGTTACATTTGTGAAAGGCTACCACTCAGGAGGCTGCCCCAGAGTACCCACCGTGGTGGAGCCTCTGACTTTTTTCTAAGAAAATGGCAGTGCCTGTTGTTTAGGAGAAAAGGAAGACATCATCAAAGTTTTGCTGGAAATAATAAATTAATCACATTGAAAGAGAAAGAGAAGGAGAAAAACCCAAGAATATCATACATATTACACACATTATTTTTTGAGACAATAGAGATGTCCCCTTCAAGTATTAGGTGCTTTGGGGTATGGATCCTAAGGGAGGGGGTGGAGAGTCTGGAACCCCTTGTGACTGACATCAGTTCTGTGATAGTCAATCTACCAGAACCCAGCAAATACCCTGGAATCTTCTGGCCTTTGGAGTCAAAAGACATTTTCAGCTCCAAAGAGAAAGCTGAATTGTTCCATAGTAAATATGAGAGTAAGAACATGTGTTTTTAACAAGCACACCACTGAGGTTATGCTACTGGTGCAGAAGTTTAATTACAGAAAATGTAATCCAGAGCCACATGTCAAATTTCGATATTTGGGGCTGAGCGCTCTTCTTTTTCAAGTGTGTAGGCCAGGACTGAATTCTCAATTACTTCGAAGACTGTCTGTGGCCTTTATGTATTCTCCCAGGATCAACACCCAATTACTGCTACATTGTAAGATCCAGGAGAACAGCGCCTTGTACATTTTATTGGCCGTGGTATCCCAAGGTCCACTACAATGCCTAATACAAATTAGATTCTTGATAATATTTGTTCTTCTTGTTGAACAAATAAAAATAAGGTCTATGGCTTTCCATGAAGTTACTTAGAGCTAGGATCAAACCCCCCAAAATTACTAATTAATTTTAGAAGTATCTCAAGATTCAGCATTTGATTTTTCAATTAGAATTGTAGAGCAGATAATATTAATCTGTTACTGCTGTACTAATCCTTATAGAATAAATAATTATATCATCATTTCTTTAGTCATATATTTTAAATACTTCATTCTTCAATGGGATCCATGAATTAAATGACAATATTTCAAGTTAAAGAACTTCTCTGGGTCTCATTTAAATAAACTGAAAACCACCATTTCAAGCAGACAAGCATGGGCAAACTTCTCATTTTAAGGTATTTTTAAGTTAAAAAAAATTTAATTTTTTTAGTTTTAATATCACAGATTTGTTTACCTATAAGTATGTCTGACAACCTAAATTCTATGGTCAGTATATTCTTCTAAAAGTAATTTAATAATGTGATCTCTCATAATAAAATTGAATTACTCAGAAAGGTCTGCTAAAACTTTGTTGCTAGAAAATGCAACAACTAACCATCTCAACATTATGTATGCAAGCAGAACATGGGGCTCCAGTACCCAGGTACAGATGGGGCCCACATTCAAGAGCTCCAAGCAGATCAAAACACCACTTATTAATATTAAGAATGTCTTTCTACTCTCAATATTGGGTGACTTTGCAAAACTGATGGGCAATTCACACCTTATGTCAATAGTTCTCAGCCATAGCTGAACATGATAATTACCTAGGAAGCTTTAAAAGAAGATAAAAGCATAAGACACATGACATCTCTTTCTAGATAGAAAGAGTCCTAGAAATCCTAACTGTCCCTTAGGAAGTCTGTTTGTTACCTGGTACCATTGTCTATTGAGTTTTTTTTTTTGCCAGTTCTAGAAAACTCATTTTTTGATCTATAGTTTATGAAACCACCTGTGGGTGATAATACTGAATAGCTTTGATTAGTTGATGGTATTTAAATCAGAATGTAGAAGAATGGAAGCCTCTATTGGGGTATATCTAGCCAATAATGATCCAGAGAGAAGAAACTTGCAATCAATGAGGATACTGACAAATGTCCAGGACCTTTAATTTTTTCATTAAGTACGTTATTATAGTTGAAACCAAATTACAATGTTTTTGTGTCTAAATAAAACATCAATTTTTGAACAGTTTTGCCTCAATCATTATACATGAATCCAAGTATGTTCTATTCAACCTGAAAAGTAAACAATTACTAAAACATACTGATAATGTTTTATCACCACATAATTAATCAGACTTCTCTTTTTGGATCTGAGAGTTTTGTTTTTACTGTGGACTTAGATTAAGGAAAGGAAATATCAAAAGAAAGTGGTCAAATATTTAATCACAGTAGGGTATGAATATATGTTATATTTTTTAAAGACAGGAAATTATTAAGCCAGAAAACCAAGGTTTTAGAAATGAGAGATTTTTGTTTTAAAAGATTCAAGAAATTTAGTACACCAATAGAGAACACTTTCTTGGAAGGTTGACTTCTTGGAAGATAAGAGTTCGCTGTGGGTTTGTGTCCTCCACAGAACACAAAGAACAAAATTGTTTCCTTTTTCTTTAAAGAGTAGACTGTATATTCAAAGATCAAAATAATTTTTAATCTGAACTATTTGCTCTTCTCTTTATTATTCATAAGCTTTTTCAGTTTAAAACATTTTATATGCATTCTTGTTGAAATACACACAAATACATATATGTAGTTAGTTAAAAATTTAAAATTTTTACTTCAGCTTTTTAAGATAAATTAACTTTATGAGTGTAGTATAAAAGGTAATATATTACACATAAATTTACCATCTTAATTGGAGCTTTGCAGAAAGCAAATATGCATTATAGAGTGATTGATCACTTTTATAATCCATCTATATTTATACACTCTAATCCCCAAAGATTTTGGGTGACAATGGTATTCATTAACTTAATTTAATATTACTCAGACATCTTAAAGTCAGTTAAAGATCTCAAAAATTGGGAGAGTTCCTCAGATGGCAGAGTAGAAAGACCCTGAGCTCATCTCTACTCACTGGCACACCAAAATTACAACTATTTACAGAACAGCTATTGATGAAAAAGACTGTAACCTACCTGAAAAATCTACAACTAAAGATATAAAGAAGGAACCATAACGAGACAGGTGAGAGGGCCAGAGACTAAAAAGAAGTGAGGACAATTTCAGAGATCACTGGGACAACATCAACTGTACTAACATTCACATTATAGGGATCCAAGAAGGAGAAGAGAGAAAGAGGTAGAGAACATATTTGATGACATAATAGCTGAAAACTTCCCTAATCTGGGAAAGAGAACAGACATCTAAGTTCAGGAAGCACAGAGAGTTCCAAACAGGATCAATGAAAAAAGGACCACACCAAGACATATTGTAATGAAAATGGCAAAAAATTAAAGATAAAAAAGAGAATATTAAAAGCAGCAATGGAAAGCAACAAGTTACAAGCTAAGGAACTCCCATAATGCTATCGCTGACTTTTCAGCAGAAACTCTGCAGGCCAGAAGGGAGTAGCATGATATATTTAAAATGTTGAAAGGGAAAAGCCTAACCAAGACTACTTTACCCAACAAGGCTCTTATTCAGATTTGATGGAGAGATCAAAAGTTTTAGACGTGAACAAAAGTTAAGAGAGTTCAGCACCACCAAACCAGCTTTACAAGAAATGTTGAAGGGACTTCTCTAAACAAAAAAGAAAGGGCCACAACCAGAAACATGGAAATTAGGAAAGGAAAAAAGCTCATCAGTAAAAGTGTATATACAGTAATGGTAATAAATCAACCACATACAAAGCTAGTAGGAAAGTTAAAAGACAAAAGTAGTAAAATCATCTATATCCACAATAAGCAGTTAAGGATTCACAAAACAAATAGATATAAAATGTGATGTCAAAAACAGTAATCATGAAGGCAGGAGAGTACTAAAACAGGGTTGTTAAAATGTGTTTGAAATTAAGAGATTAGCAACTTAAACTAATCATATATATATATATATATATATATATAAAGATTGCTATATTTAAAACCACAAATATGTGGACATTAAAAATTATGCTACTAAACAACCAATGGGTCACTGAAGAAATCAAAGAAGAAAAAAAAAAAAAAAAACCTGGAGACAAATGAAAACAAAAACACAATGATCCAAAATCTGTAGGATGCAGCAAAAGCAGTGCTAAGAAGGAAGTTTATACAAGCTTACCTGGGGAAACAAGAAAAATCTCAAACAACCTAAGCTTACCCTACATGAATTAGAAAAAGAACAAACAAAACCCAAAGCTAATAGGAGGAAAAAATTATAAAGATCCAAGCAGAAATAAATGAAATAAGTACAAAACAAAAATAGAAAAGATCAATGAAATTAAGAGCTAAATTCTTTAAAAAGGTAAACAAAATTTAAACTTTAGCCAGACTCATCAAGAAAAGAAGAGAGAGGGCCCAAATCAGAAATGAAAAAGTAGAAGTTACAACTAACACCACAGAAATACAAAGGATCATGAGTGATTACTACAAACAACTATATGTCAGTAAAATGGACAGCCTACAAGAAATGGACAAATTTCTAGAAACGTGCACTTGCCCAAGACTGAACCAGGAAGAAGTAGAAAATATAAATAGACCAATTACCAGTAATGAAATTGTATCAGCAATAAAACAAAAACAAACAAAAAAAACCCCAGCAAACAAAAGTCCAAGACCAGATGGCTTTACAGGTGAATTTTACCAAATATTTAGAGAAGAGTTAACACCTGTCCTCATACTATTCTAAAAAATTGCAGAGGAAGGACCACTTCTGAACTCATTCTATGAAGCTGGCATCACCCTAATACCAAAATCAGACAAAAATATCACATGAAAAAGGAAATTTCAGGCCAACATCACTGATGAACACAGACGCCGAAATCCTCAACAAAATATTAGCAAATAGAATCCAACAACACATTAAAAGGATCATGCAGGCTTCCCTGGTGGCACAGTGGTTAAGAATCTGCCTGCCGATACAGGGGACACTGGTTCGAGCCCTGGTCCAGGAAGATCCCACATGCCACGGAGAAACTAAGCCCGTGAGCCACAACTACTGAGCCTGCGCTCTAGAGCCTGTGAGCCACAACTACTGAAGCCTGTGTGCCTAGAGGCCATGCTCCGCAACAAGAGAAGCCACCACAATGAGAAGGCTGTGCACCGCAATGAAGACCCAACGCAGCCAAAAATAAATAAATTTAAAGAAAAAGAGCCCTCTTTAAAAGTCATGAGGGATGCAAAATAATTTAAAGAAAAAAAGAAAAAGGATCATGCACACAATCAACTGGGATTTTTCCCAGGGATGCAAGAATGATTCAATATCTGCAAATCAATCAATGTGATACACCGCATAAACACACTGAAGAATAAAAACTGTATGATCATCTCAATAAAGGCAGAAAAAGCTTTTGATAAAATTCAACATCCATTTATGATAAAAACTCTTCAGTAAGTGGCCATAGAAGGAACATACGTCAATATAATAAAGGCCATATATAACAAACCCACAGCTAACATCATACTCAATGGTGAAAATGCTGAAAGCATTTCTTCTAAGATCAGGAACAAGACAAGGATGCCCACTCTCACCACATTTATTCAACATAGTATTAAAAGTCCTAGCCACATCAGTCAGACAAGAAAAAAAAATAAAAGGAATCCAAATTGGAAAGGAAGAAGTAAAACTCTCACTGTTTGCAGATGACATGATACTACACATAGTAAATCCTAAAGATGCTACCAAAAACGACTGGAGTTTATCAATGAATTCAGTGAAGTTGTAGGAAACAAAATTAATATACAGAAATCTGTTGTATTTCTGTACACTAATAATGAACTGTCAGAAAGAGAAATTCAGGAAACAATCCCATATACAATCACATCAAAATACCTGTACTGGGAAAACCATAAAATACTGATGAAAGAGATTGAAGATGACACAAACAGATGAAAAGATAGACCATGTTCATGAATTTGAAGAATTAATATTATTTAAATGAACTTACTCCCCAAGGCAATCTACAGATTTTGTACAATGTCTATCAAAATACCAATGTCATTTTTCATAGAACTAGAACAAATAATCCTAAAATTTATATGGAACCACAAAAGACCCCAACTTGCCAAAGTCATCTTGAGAAAAAAGAACAAAGTTGGAGTATCATGTTCTCTGACTTCAGGCTACACTACAAAGCTATGGTAATCAAAACAACATGGTACTGGCACAAAAAGAGATATATAGATCAATGAAGCAGAATAGAGATCCCAGAAATAAACCCATGTACTTATGGTCAATTAATCTATGATAAAGGAGGAAAGAATATACAATGGAGAAAAGGCAGTCTTTTCAATAAGTGGTGCTGGGGAAATTGGACAGATAACGTAAAAGAATGAAATTAGTCACACCATATACAAAAATAAACTCAAAATGAATTAATGACCTATATGTAAGACCTGAAACCATAAAACTCCTAGAGGGAAACAAAGGCAGAACGCTCTTTGACATAAACTGTAGCATTTTTTTTTTTGATTTGTCTTCTAAGGCAAAGGAAACAAAAGCAAAAGTAAACAAATTGGACCTAATTAAACTTAAAAGTTATGCACAGCAAAGGAAACCATTGATAACATGAAAAGATAACCTACTGAATGAGGGAAAATATTTGCAAATGATATGACCGATAAGGGATTATTATCCAAAATATATTAACATACATAAATATATTAACAGCTCATACAACTCAATATCAAACAAGCAAACAACCTGATTAAAAAATGGGCAGAAGACCTGAATAACATTTATCCAAAGAAGACATACAGATGGCCAACAGGCACATGAAAAGGTGCCCGACATTGCAAATCATCCGAGCAATGCAAATCAAAACCACAATGAGCTATCACCTCACACCTGTCAGAATGGTTGTCATCAAAAAACAAAACAAAACAAAACACAAATAACTAATGCTTGCAAGAATGTGGAGAAAAGGGAGTCCCTGTACACTGCTGATGGAAATGTAAATTTGTGCAGCCACTGTGGAAAACAATATAAAGTTCCCTCAAAGAAACTAAACATAGAACTATCATATGATTCAGCAATTCCACTCCTGGGTACATATTTGAAGAAAATGAACACACTATTTTGAAAAGATACATGAACCCCAATGTTCATAGCAGCATTATTTACAATAGCAAAGATATGGAAGCAACCCTACTGTCCATCAACAGATGAATGGATAAAGAAGGTGTGGTATATATATACAATGGAAAATTACTCGGCCATAAAAATGAATGAAATTTTACCATTTGCAACAACATAGATGGACTTATTTTATGCTTCATAAAATATGTCAGACAGAGAAAGACAAATACTGTATGTTATCACTTATATGCGGTACCAAAAAAATTAAACAAAATAGGGAATATGACAAAAAAGAATCTAGCTTACAGATATAGAGAACAAACTAGTGGTTACCAGTCATGAGAGGGAAGTGGGGAGGGACAAGGAAGGGATAGGAGCTCAAGAGGTACAAACTACTACATATAAAATAAATAAGCTACAAGGATATATAATATATTCACAGCACAGTGAATATAGTCAATATTTTATAATAACTATAAATGGAGTATAATCTATAAAATTTTGAATCACTATGTGGTACACCTGAAACTGATATAATATTATAAATCAATTATACTTCAATTTTAAAAAGATCTTAAAAATTACATCTAAAGTATAAATATAATCATTGTTGATTTTAAAAATCAAAAGGATGACGTTTAAAAATCATATACAGATAGTGGAAGTGAAATAGCCAAGTTAAAGTGATTGGCACTATTATTTGAAGTTTATAAGAACCAATTCTTTTATAAAACAACAATTATTCTTTAATTTAGTTAAATATGTATGTTTATATTTTCATGCCTTAAAATATTTTTTGTAAACAATAATTTATCTGACCCATAAGACCAACAGAGGAAATTTAGAAAGTTTAAAATAATAAGATTAGAGATATGATATGCAGCAATTTTTGAACCCAAATTTGCCAAACTAATAAATTTGTCCAAGGTTTCATGTAAAATAGGAATATTATTCATGCAATTTTCAGTACAATTTATAAACTTCTGCATTTACAGACCAATTTTTATAGCCGATTTAACCTATGTTTAATAGTACTAACTTTTAAAAGTTTTTTCTCTGCTTTTTGATTTATCTAGTTATGGAATGAATTTGTCATTGTTATGGGCTCTCTCTTGGCCACTTTTGTTAGAGAAAGGCTTATCTTGAAACACCAGCACTCTTCAAACCTTGGAAGTTTATTTTGTTACACACCTTACTTTTTATTTTTGTTTTTCATTTTTGTACTCTGACCTATTTTTAATTGGTGCTTCTTAAATCTCTATTGGCCTAAAATACAACAAACTAGTGAATATAAAAAAAAGTAAACAGGGCTTCCCTGGTGGCGCAGTGGTTGAGAATCTGCCTGCCGATGCAGGGGACACGGGTTCGTGCCCCAGTCCGGGAAGGTCCCGCATGCCACGGAGTGGCTGGGCCTGTGAGCCATGGCCACTGAGCCTGCATGTCCGGAGCCTGTGCTCCACAACGGGAGAGGCCACAACAGTGAGAGGCCTGTGTACCTCAAAAAAACAAACAAAAAAAAAAACAAAAACAAAACAAAAAAAAGGAAACATACTCACAGACATGGAGAACAAATTAGAGGTTGGGTTTGGAAAGGGAAAGGGGGAGGGGCAACATAGGGGGCAGGGAATAAGAAGTACAAACTATTACGTATAAAATAAGCTACAAGATATATTGTACAACACAGGGGATATACCCAATATTTTATAACGATTAATGGAGTATAACCTTAAAAATTGTGAATTACTATATTATATACCTGTACCTTATATAATATTTTATATCAACTATACTTCAATTTAAAACCAGCAATTTCTAAGAAAAAGGAATCTCCATAGACAAATGAGTCAAAGGAACTTCATGTACCTCTTGCCTGGAAAGGAGGGGAGGGAGACGCCTCATCTGAGTGCATGAGCCAGGTTCTCTGTCCCTTCCTGCACTTGACAGCTTAACTGTCCAGTGTGTCTCTGTTATTTTCTGTGTGTCAGCGGGTCCCATTACCGGAGAGAGATGGCTGGACACCTGCAGAAGTGGCCTTGACCTTGCAGACCTAGTGGGACAGCAATTGCTAACCCTGAGTTTAAAACCACCGTGGTGAGACAGTATTCCTTCACTCTGTATGGTATCTGTCTGTAATCTGTCTGCTGTCTCTGGCTCAGTTTACCTCCTCTGATAGTTTCATTTCTCCCTTGACGGATGAAGGGCTTACTTCCTTAGAGAGCTGTTAATACAGCTTCCTTGTTTAGACAAGATCGGATGTGTTCAGGATGGTGCAGCCCTAGACCAGCTTCTTTATTTAAAGGAATGTGTCTGTGTTCTGCTCTTGTTATCAAAGAATTTGTTCCTGAGTTTCCTAAGGCTTTGGGAATTCAATTTGTTATTTTCTTGGAGATAATGTGTTCTTATCTGATTAGTGTACTTACTTTCTGAGTTACTTTGACCATTACTTCCTGTTATATGGCTCCAGATATTTCCTTTAAGGTGTTAATTGGACTACTCTACCATTATTTGGAACTGTTGTGATTTTTAGTTATACTTCTCTACCCTATTGCCATCAACTTCTCAGTTTGGAAGTTGCAGACCAAATAGTGACAGAGCTTGGTATTGTTTAGGAATAAGTGTAAATATGTTGCCAATTACATCTTCAATTATAGCTTGTAATTGAGCAAACTTGATACATTTCCCCAACCTTTGGTTGACTGTGGTCTCAGTGGTGGGTGGAGAGCAGGCGTCTTCCAGGCAACCCCATGGGGTATCAGCCCAGCACTTCCATCAATAAGTCAGGCCAGAGAGGGCCCAGGTGCCCAGTGGGCCCTCCCCTCTCCCTCTATGAGCTCTGTGAGACAGCAGCAAGGCCCCTTTCAGGGAGGACGTGGCTTCACACAGGAATGCAGTGGCCCAGGTTCTGGTTTGGCCTGCTCTATGATGTACCTCTTAATTTTGTATGAGTAAAGAGCCTGGCTCCCGCCAAGTCTGGACTGGGGTATATCTAGCCCATTGCACTAGCATTTGTCAGTGTTTTGGATAGTTTCAAGTTATCGTCTCAGGTTGTTCTAACACCCAATATGTTGTCAGAGCAAATGTGCACACATGTAAGAAATTGGTGTCTATTTAGATTCAGAGCGGGATAGATTCTTAGTCTTAAAGCCTATTTGCTGATGTGAAACCGAGACAAGAAAACATGGTTATCAAGCATAGTGTCTTCCAGCTCAAGGGAAGGGACTGGTGGGGGTGAAGGGCTTGCTTAGATCATTCAAAGGCCATCTTGCTGTTGTGAGGTTCAAGTTTCCTGGATCTTCCCATAACAGAGGGCTGGCCAGAGGTTAGATATATATCTCCAACATCTGAATGTACTGTTGGCTTTGTGTACTGTCTTCTTGTCAAGGCGGAAGAGCCCTCATTTTTATTTTTATTGTATAACATCTGGTAACAAACCCCTTCTTCTGATGATGTCTGAAATTTTTATTTCTGTTTTGGTTGTTTGAATTTTGGGGGGTGGGGGGCCGTGTCGGATCTTAGTTGCGGCACTTGGGATCTTCGTTGTAGCGTGCAGGATCTTTCGTTGCAGCGCAAGCTCTCTTTGTTCCAGCTCGAGGGCCTCTCTCTAGTTGAGGCCCACAGGCTTAGTAATTGCGGTGTGCAAACTTATTGCCCCGCAGCATGTGGGATCTTAGTTCCCTGATCAGGGATTGAACCTGTGTCCCCTGCATTGGAAAGCAGATTCTTTACCACTGGACCACCAGGTAAGTCCCACTTGTTTGGATTTTTTTCCTTCAGTCTCTTTCCATTCTTTTTCTTCCAGGTATGTAATAAGTGAAAGAGTTTTTTTTTTTTTTTTTATGACCAGTGGATCTCCAGAGTTTCCCAAGAAAGAGAGAAAATGAATAAGAAGGAACTACTATATACCTATCTATATACCTATTAGAATGATTGAAATAAAAAATACCGACACCACTAAGTGCTGGTGAGTAT
This sequence comes from Phocoena sinus, assembly GCF_008692025.1. Classification (NCBI taxonomy): domain Eukaryota; kingdom Metazoa; phylum Chordata; class Mammalia; order Artiodactyla; family Phocoenidae; genus Phocoena; species Phocoena sinus. The sequence goes on from NC_045768.1 coordinate 95,692,158, forward strand.
ACAGAGCAACTGGAACCCTCAGACATTGCTAGGGATGCAGAATGGTGCAGCTGCTATGGAAAAGGGTTTGACAGTTTCTGGTATAGTTAAACACATACTTCCCACTCCTGGCTGGCAACCTCAATCCTGGTTTTTTACCCTAGAAAAATAAACACTTCTTTTCACACCAGAACTTTCACAGAGCTTTACCTGTAATAGTCAAAAACTGGAAACAACCCAAGTGTCTTTCAGTAAGTGAATGGATAAACAGACTGTGGTACAAACATACCATGGAATTGTGCTCAGTGATGAGAAGAAACGCATGACTGATACACACAGGACTGGGATCAACCTCAAAGGCATTACGCTGAGTGAAGGTAGCCTGTCTCAAGAGGTTAACTATGGTGTGATTCCACTTGTAAGACATCCTTGAAAAGACAAAAACTATAGTGATGGCTTGACTTGGAGTAGAATTTGTTTCTTTCACTCTGCTAACTCAGTATGTTACTTAAGATTTGACTAAATTCTTTATTCATTTAATTCTGATCTGGTATAAGTTCCTCATTTTTCTGATGAGTGATGGGTCATGAGCAGTATTTTCAGGTTTTGCAGAAGCTATTTTGCTCGATCATAATGTTCCTCCTTGTGTTTTCTGGGGAGCTGGGAGGCCGTGTGTAAGAGTCCTCCAGGGTCGGCTCCCAGGGGTGGGCAGTTGCAGCCTCAGCTTGATTTCTGCCACGCACCTCTGCTTATCCACATTAGTCACAGCTCCCACCAACACTGAAACCGTGTCCTTTGATTTGGGATTTGGGTTTTTTTGTTTTTTGTATTTTTCTTTACAGATTTGACCAGGCCTCCACTGAGTTTTGACCTGGATTTATTTCTAATCTCTTGTGTAATGCCTTTTCTACACTAGACCATGAGTCAGTTTTTCATAGTCCCCTTAGGTTGGAGGTTTTCCTCTTAAGTATTGCTTTAATTTCAGAGAACATTTCTCCAGTGTGAGCTGGTTAACTTCATGGAGAGTCATCCCATATTCGTTGCCAACTGGATACTACCAGCCAAGTTGTCCCAGAGGTTCCAGCACAGGCGGTGCCAAATGTAACTACTCCAAGCACTTCGTTTATTGAGTCAGTTTAAAACACACAGGGAGAAGCAAAGGGGAAGATAGAGGGTTAGTTAACGGACTCGGGGTAAGGAGCAAACAAGTTGGGAAGGCCATACTCTGAATCCTGCTGACACAGTGTTCATGTTGCCTGTCTCTGTGGTGTCAGTGTCCCTGTTGTGATGCTAGAGGACTGGAATCGAGAGTTGAGCAAGTAGGTGCAATCAGAGAAGGTGGCTGTGGCCAGTGGGACAAGGATGTCTGGCCCCATTACTGTTTGCCAGTTAGTTTGCTGAGCAGCTACAGGTTTTAGCTGCATTTCTTAGACTGAGGACACATAGAGCTATAAAGCTGTAAAACCTCATGAATCTTTCATGCCTCAGGGCCTCATGGATATTTATAGTCATGAATTTTAGGTTTCTCTGAGTTTTTCCATTCCTTCTCTATCTGTGTTTAGCACACACAGACTCTGCTTGGGAACTTCTTCTCGTTATCTACATATCCTCGGAAGTTTGCCAATATCTTCCACTCTACTTGCTTATTACCTACTTAACTATACTTACGTCTTACATCTATACTTACTTGTCTATCTTACAGCTTTCCTCCTCTCCATTTACTTTCTTGTCTTCTATAGCATCATTGAATATTAACAAACAATACAAAAGTGCACATTGCACTACATTACCTCCAGCCCCACCTGTTGAGACATGGGGCAGGGGTTAGGGAGTCAATGTCCATGTTCGTGTTATCTCGGGTTTTCCTCTGTTACAGTATTCTGATCACTGTTAGGGCTATTAGCAAATATGGCTTTCCATCTGCAGCCCAATAGGCTTGCCAGTGCTGGGCTCCAGAATGAAACCTACTTACCTGTCAGTACTGGACAACTGGTTGGCTGTTATAACTATTTGCCTCCCCATCTTTGGGGGGACCTGATCCCCTAACACTCAAGGAACTTAGAAGCAGAAAAAGCACACTTCTCAGATAGGTAGATCCTAAAGAGAGACAGAAAAGGAAGGGGCTAAGCCACAAACCCTTAGTTTCTTCTCCCCAAATGAACATTAGATGACTTTCCTCCTCTTCCCTGGGGCAAAGGAAAGAGTGGGGAGGTGAGAGAGGCCGGGTGTGTCATCCCAGTGAGCTCCCTCCATATAGAGACCAGAGGAGTGATGATGGGAAGTGTTTGCTTCCAACTTCTGGCCCTTAAGTCACCACAGAGTCTTATCAAATCATATTATTCCACTGAGGTATTTTATTGATTGCTATTTCTGTTCAAGTATTTCATTTATTGCCTTAAAATAGCATTCAAGTCCTATTTTGACATTTAAAATAGCTCCAGCTTTCTTCTTAAGAATAAGAGCTTTCAACATCACTAATCATTAGAGAAATGCAAATCAAAACTACAATGAGGTATCACCTCACACCAGTCAGAATGGCCATCATCAAAATATCTACAAACAGAGCTTCCCTGGTGGAGCAGTGGTTGAGAGTCCGCCTGCCGATGCAGGGGACACGGGTTCGTGCCCTGGTCCGGGAAGATCCCACGTGCTGCAGAGCGGCTGGGCCCATGAGCCATGGCCGCTGAGCCTGCGCGTCCGGAGCCTGTGCTCCACAACAGGAGAGGCCACAACAGTGAGAGGCCCGTGTACTGCAAAAAAAAAAAATAAATAAAAACTACAAACAATAAATGCTGGAGAGGGTGTGGAGAAGAGGGAACCCTCTTGCACTGTTGGTGGGAATGTAAATTGATACAGCCACTATGGAGAACAGCATGGAGGTTCCTCAAAAAACTAAAAATAGAACTACCATATGACCCAGCAATCCCACTACTGGGCATATACCCTGAGAAAACCATAATTCAAAAAGAGTCATGTACCACAGTGTTCATTGCAGTTCTATTTACAATAGCCAGGACATGGAAGCAACCTAAGTGTCCATCGACAGATGAATGGATAAAGAAGGTGTGTCACATATATACAAGGGAATATTACTCCACCATAAAAAGAAACAAAATTGAGTTATTTGTAGTGAGGTGGATGGACCTAGAGTCTGTCATACAGAGTGAAGTAAGTCAGAAAGAGACAAACAAATGCCGTATGCTAACACATATATATGGAATCTAAAAAAAGAAAAAGATGCTGAAGAACCTAGGGGCAGGACAGCAATAAAGATGCTGATGTAGAGAAAGAACTTGAGGACCCGGGGAGGGGGAAGGGTAAGCTGGGCCAAAGTGAGAGAGTGGCATGGACATATATACACTACCAAATGTAAAATAGATAGCTAGTGGGAAGCAGCTGCATAGCACAAGGAGATCAGCTCGGTGCTTTGTGACCACCTAGAGGGGTGGGATAGGGAAAGTGGGAGGGGACGCAAGAGGGAGGACATATGGGGATGTGTATATATGTATAGCTGATTCACTGTGATATAAAGCAGAAACTAACACACCATTGTAAAGCAACTATACTCCAATAAATATGTTTAAAAAAAAAAAGAATAAGAGCTTTAAATAGCCTTATCTCTCTAAGTGTACCATGTACTGAGTTCTCCCCTCTGGCTCTGTGCCTCTTCGAGTGTTTGTAGGCACTGGTTCTTCATATGGCATATTATTTCTGGCCAATGTCTTGAGATGGTAAAACAGAATTTACTTGCTCTTCTCCCCCTAAGTTTCTTAAAAATTTGTTCCTTAAGCAGTGCATCTACACAAGAAATAAAGTTAATACGATCAAGAATGAAATTTAAGTTCAAGGAAAAGGAAATAGATTTAAAATCAACTGTGAATAATACATGTGTATATGTGTATATTCACTTAAAAATAATTGTTATTAAGTACATAAATTGTTTAGTCATACCATTTTGTAAATGGAAAGTACCTTAGGGGCTGTCTTGTCTAAGCTCTTCATTATTTTTTTTTTTTTTTTTTTTTTTTGCTGTACCTCGCTGCTTGCAGGATCTCAGTTTCCCCGACGAGGGATCGAACCTGTGCCACCTGAAGTGGAAGCACGGAGTCCTAACTGCTGGACCACCAAGGAATTGCCTAAGTCCTTCAGTTTATAAGGAAGGAAACTGAAATCTAAAGAATCTGATTCTTGTCAATCAGAATAAATTTGAGAAGCAGTATGTGGTTCTGACTCTTTCCAATTTACCAAAATATTTACTCTGACAATATGGAGTTGGCTCCAGCATCACAAAACAAGGCGTGAATAAGCAAAAATCTCAAAAGAATTAATGCTAGTGATATAGACACTTATTTTCAAAGAAAGTTATTATTTAGATTTTTTATTGTAAAAAATTTCAGAAAAGTAGAGAGAGTAATATAATACACCCATCACTTAGTTTTAATACTTGTTAACTGTAACAGTCAGAAAAGGCTACCTTATACTTTGGTAACAAACAACCACAGTGGGTTTACAGTGGCCTTTAAAGCACATTTTGCTATATGTTTAACATAGGTTGGTGGGAAGATTGGGGCTTTGGACTTCATTTAGGCATCACTTGGAGGCCCAGGTTGACAGAGGCTCCATAATGTTGTGATATCAGCATTAAAACAAGAGGCTTCTGGGTTTGCTCTGACACAGGCTAAGAGCAGTCTGGAGAGTCGATACAGGTGATTAAATGTTTGTCCCTGAAGTACCTCATTACTTCTGCACACTTTCCATCTGCCAGATCTAATAACTTGGCCACTAATACATTAGCTTCAGGAACGTGGGGGAGTGTAATTCTCCAGGCATTAGAAAGTAGGGGCAACCAGATATTGGTGAACATTAGTGCTGTCTGATTATGCTCTATTTGCTTTACTAATTTGTTGGGAGCAGGTTGGAATATTTTAATGTAAGCTATAGACATAGCATTTACCCCTAAATATTCTACAGAATAAGGACATCTCCCCATTTTTTTTTACAGTATTACAATGTGAATTATAGTCATTATGGCAAGTCACCTCTAAATACTTCAGTATGCATTTTTTTAAATTAAGCTTTCACTTTATAATCACATAATTATTATCATACCTAACAAAATTAATAACTCCCCAGTATCTCCAATGTCAATTCATAGTTAAGTTTCCCAATTATCTCAAAACCTGCCTTTTTGGGTACACACTAGGATACAATTAAGGACTGTACGTTACATTATTATGTCTAGAATAATCTCTCTTAATAAGACATAGACCCCTCCTGTGCCCACCCCAACCCCTTTTCATACAACTTTAACTTTTTGAAGGGACAGTTATACTGTGTTCTGTGTACTGAATACAGTTGTACTGTAGAAGGTCCCACCTCCTGATTTCATCTGTTTGCTTCTGATGGTAAGTAGAAAGGCTTCATTAAACTCAGGTTAACCATTTTGGACAAGGACACCTCCCAAGTAATAGCATAAAGTTCATATTGTTCAACCAAAGGAGGAGCCACTCTCTGGCTGCCCACTCTCAGCGATGCTAACACAGATCACAGCCAGGTCCTTCCATTGAGTGTTGCATTGCGCCCTTTCCAAAGAGAAATCTGCACAGTGATGTTTTGGCACCATGTCAGTTCCCCACTAAGCCTCACAGGAAAACATTTTAAGATGCAATATTCATTTCCATTTCCAACTCTCCCAGGGAGTGACATTTCAAAGAAATACAGAGAAGCTGTATTTATTTATTTGCTGAAAATTAGGCAAGTCAAAGTAGAGAACTCGCTGTTTGAAAGTCTCAAGTCAGCAAGGGGAAAGATCTAAATTCTGTTTAAAATGCCTCTCTGTCCAGTGTTCTCATGTGGTTGTGCTCTGGCTTTCGTGACACCCAGGCCTCTTGGCTTCACTCCTCCCTCTCTGGCCTCTCCTTCTAGTATTATTTACAGACTTCCTGCTGATGCTGAGTGGGCACCTCAGGGTGCTGCCCTAGGTGCTGTCTCTTTGCTCCTGACATACCCTCTTGGGAAGACATTATCCACATCCATGGCTTTAACTGCAGCCTTTGCACTGCTAAGTCACACATTTCAGTGTATTACTCAGGATTCTCTGGAGAAACAGAAACAGAACCAATAGGAAGAATATGTATGTATATATATACACACATATACACACACATATGGAGGGAGATAGAGCTTTATTATAAGAATTGACCCACACAATTATGGAGGCTGAGAAGTCCCAAGATAGGCTGTCTGCAAGTTGGAGACCCAGGAAAGCCAGTGGTATAAATTCCAGTCCGAGTCCAATGGCCTGAGAATCAGAGAAGCTGATGGTATAATTCCCATTCTGAAGACAGTAGAACAACCCCAGCTCAGGTAGTCAGGCAGAGAGCAGATTCTCCCTTCCTCCTCCTTTTTGTTATATTCAGGCCCTCAGTGGATCGGCTGAGGCCCACCTGCATTGGGGAGGGCAATCAGTAAAAAGATCACTGGTTTTCAGGGGTTAGGGGATAGGGAGCAATGAATAGGTAGAGCACAGAGGATTTTTAGGGCATTGAAACTATTTTGTACGGTACTATAATGGTGGACACATGTCATTAGACATTAGTTCAAACCCATAGAATATACAAAACCAAGAATGAGCCCTAAGGTAAACTATGGACTTTGGGTGATTATGATGTGTTCATATAGGCTCACTCATTGTAACAAATGTACCACTCTGATTGGGAATGTTGATAGTATGGGAACCTGTGCTGTGTGTGGTCAGAGGGTATATGGGAAAACTCTCTGTACTTTCTGCTAAATTTTGCTGTGATGTAGCTGCTCTAAAAATCTGCTCTAAAAAATAGTCTATTTTTAAAAACTAGAAAAAAAGTTAGCCCAACCCAATAATTTGAACAGCCCTTCTTAGCTTCTTGGATTACCATCTCCTCCTTTCTGCCAACATGGCATCCAGTGTGGGGAGAGATCTCCAGAAGTCATGGCAGAGGAAAGCGCTGAGGTTGGCCGTGGTAGTCCTCAGTCCCTCCTGGTGTTTGGAGTGGTGTTCTCTTCCAGAAACTGGCTGGCCTTCTCTACTGTGCTTTATGTGGGTGCCCTTGTTGACCTCCTAAGTTCCTTCTTGGAAAAAAAGAAGGTATCAGGCACAAGATAGAACGTAATCATGCCATGGAACAGCCATACCTGGATGACTATGTGTTACCTCACTTCATCTAAAATATAACAAACTGAAGAGAAGGCTAAAAAAAAACCCCAAACTGAAGAGAAAGCTGATCAGCATGTCAAAGGGATGTGGTAACATGCAGATGCATTTTCTTATCTTCTCAGCATCTTTCCTATCTAAAATCTAATGGAGAGCTGGTCAGTTTTTGTTTTAAATAAAAAATTTTGAGACAGAGGTCATCTATCTTATCTATGTCTTTCCCCCCACAAATAAAACATCTTTGCTGTTTATATATGAAGGTAAAAATTCTTACTTAATTCAATCAATCTTTTTTAAAACAATATAACATCATGAAGAATGTTTTATACATATTTGTTCAGATTTTAATAAAAGTTGCTACCATTTATTCAGGGCATTCATTATTTTAACTTCTTAGGCACCCCACAAGAAAACCGAGACTTGGAAAGATGAAATAATTTACCCAAAGACACATAAATAAAAAGTGATGGAGCTAGAATTGTATCCCGGACCTGTTTGATTACCAAGGTTGTACTTTCCTCGAATACCCACCTTTCGATTATGATTTCTCCAGGCTGTCTCTCCCACCAGGCAGGTTATTACCTTCATTTGATATAGCTTGCATGGAGCTGTAACTCCAGAGAACCCATTTCTGCATAACTTTGTAAAATGTATCTGTGATCATAACAGCAGTGACTGTTACACACTTATGATTCAGGGTACTTTGTTAAGTGTTTGATGTACCTCTCTCAGCAACCTATGGATATTTGTATTTTAATCCTCTTTTTTGATAGAGAAAAGGAAACTGGAAAAATTAAAGGGAAGAAACGTGCCCACAGTTCTATGGCTGGTGAATCCCAGAGCTGGTGCCTGAGCTCCTGAACTGTGTTGCTTCTGATCACTAAACATTTTCAGTGGTAGTTTTCCAGAGTACGGTACTGTCTCCTTCTCGCTTAGCGTGAGAGCCCTGTGCTTCTGTGCATGCATTTGGGATCTGTTCTCACCTTCTCTCCTCTGCCTTCATCCATTTACTTGCCATCTTGTTCCTTCTCTGGTTTTATACCCCATTTCTCTACATTTTGCTTCATTTGATCAGAACATGGAACTCAGTCATATATTTGGCCCTGTGAAATATTTCTCAAATAGGGTGTTATGGCCCATATTGTTTCTAAACCATATTTATTTTTTAAACTAAGTTTTATTTTTAATCATATGGTGCTTTGAGATTCTTCTTCTAATTCTCTTTTGAAAAATTTAAAATCTACAGAAAAGTTGAAAGAAGAGTACAACAAACACCTGAATAAATTTGAAAGAAAAGTACAACAAACACCTGAATATACCTTTTACCAGTTTGTTAACTGGTAAAAGGTATATTCACTAGTTGTTCGAATTTGTTTTTCAAAGTAAATTATAGACATCATGACACTTCACTGCTAAATGTTTAAACATGCATTCCTTAAGAATGAGGAAATTATTTTGTCTCCATATATGTATCCAATATCACATGTCAAACCCAATTCCAAAAGATCATATATACTTAGAATTTCTGAGCATGTCATCCATAGCTTTTTCCTATTTAAAATTCACACATTGCACTTGGTGACGCCTCTTTAGTCTCTTTTAATTTAGAACGTTGACTTTTTTTTAAGGAGTCCAGTAGGCCAGTTGTCCTGTAGAATGTCTGGATTTCAGTTTTCACTGGTTATTTCCTCAGGGTGAAGTTCAGGCTGCATATTTAGGCAAGCATCCTACGGCAGTGCTGTCATCTGGGTACTTGCTTTCAGGTCGCATTAGGAGGCTCATAATTTCACCCTGCCTCACTCTGCTGCTGCTGTTTGATCACTTGACTATGGGAGGTTTATATTTGCTTTTTGTTGTGTTGCTAGATTGGCATTCCTTTGATAGAAGCGTAAACATTTCTGGTTGTTAAAAAGCTGGGATGTAAAGAGAACAAGAGAGTGGTAACATCAAGAAGCAAAGACAGCAAATCCAGCTTCACCCAGGGGAGGCTGTGCTTGCCACCTCCTGCCAGGCACAGCATCCTTTTTCTCTTTCCTACAATAGTGCTTCTCACGGCTCTCCCTACCAATCTCTTCCCCTTCACCACCACTCTGGTTTATCCTATGGGCTCTTACGGCCTAATCACATCACTCTTCTGCTGAAAAATCTTTACCAGCTCATTTCTTACAGGGCAAGTTCAAATATTTTCTTGGGGCACAAACTTTCCCTCCTCTGTTTTTCAGTGTAGTGTCTTTATCAATAAACTTTGTTAGTTGAAATATAACAAGTGTATAGGAAAGTGCAGAGTAATAAGTGCACAGTCTATCAGTCTTCACAAAGTGAACCTACCCAGGTCAGGAAACAGAGCTTTGCTAACATCCCAGAAGCCCTCCTCATTTCTTCTCCTAGGTGCTACCTCTCCTTCCTCCCCAAAGTCCACCACCACTCTCCTGACTTCTAACACCATAGAGTAGCTTTGCCCCTTTCAAAAAAAACTTTATGTAAATGGAAATACACAGGATGTATTTTTTTAAGTCTGGCTTCTTTTGTGCAATAGTATGTTTGTAAGTTTCACCCAGGTCGTTCATATGTCTTCATTGTATGAATATATTGGGATTAATTGATCTGTTCCACTGTTGAGGGATATTTGGGTTATTTTCAGTTTTTAAGTGATGTGAGTTGTGTTGCTATCAGCATTCATGTACAGGTTTTTTTCTGTGGGTGATGTCTTCATTTCTATTGGGGATATATCTAGGAGCACAATTGCTGGTCATAAGGTATGTATATGCCCATCTTTAGCAGTTACTGACAAGTCATTTTCAAAGTGATTGCACCAATGTACAGTCCTACCAACAATGTATGAACGTTTTGCTCGCTCCATATCTTTGTCCATACTTGGTATTTTCAGCTTTAAAATTTTAGCCACTCTGGTGGGTGTATAGTGTGTCTCATTGTGGTTTTAATTTGCATTTCTCAGATAACTAAGAACTTGAGCCAATTGGATATCCTCTTTTGTGAAGCCTGCCCTTTTTCTTATAGATTTGTAGAAGTTTTTAATATATTCTATGACTGTCTTGTTGGTTGTATGTGCTGATAGAAATCTTCCCCCCCTGTGGATTGACAGTACATTCACCTGGTATATTTTAATGAACAGACATTCCTAATTTCAACATAGTGCAATTGCTGGGGAACTCTTCTTTTGGATGTCAGAGCATGACTGTGGTTTTCCTGGCCCTCCCTCTGGGCCTGATAGCCTCACAAGACTTTATCTAATGACAGGGAAGAGCATTTGTGGGCACCTTCCCTTTTATCAGGAGGAGAAACAGATCACTCTCAGCAGTATAAGAGACTTCCCTTACATTTCACTGACAAATCAGGTCACATCTCCACCCCTAGCTGCAAGGGAGTCTAGAAAAGTGAGAATCTCTTCTGTTACTGACTCTATATTCTGAGGATGGCAAGAGGGAAGGGACTGGAAATAGGCATTGGGAGGCCAATGGGCAAAGTCTACACAAGAAAGGAATTGAGTGCTGGGGCTTCCTGCTGTTACTGGCAAGTGGAAGGCACATTATTTGCCCCTCCCCCCCACACTGAAAAATGTTGATTGTCTGTAATGTTGAGCCATTAAATGAATTCCACTGAAATTACATCATGAAACTGGGATACTATGATGGGTTACTGATGAAAGTGAAATGGGTATGAAAATACCTCCATATGCGCATCTCTTTTAGTGTACATTTTCATATAGAAGCATTTTTAATATGAAAAAATACAAACTTAACATTGGTCATCTTAGGAGGATCATATTAGTGGAGGGAAGCCTTAAAATTTTCTTTCTATACTTCTATATTATATTTAATTTATATTTTTATAACTTTAAAAACATTGTGAAAACCCATACATTTGAGTCATGTTAAAATCAAATCCCGTTTACCAAGGATGAACTGCCTTGGCTCACCATTGTTAATTTAACATTGCCTGCATTTCTGAAATGACCTACTGTTGGAAAAAAATTAGAAACTCCAACAATTGGCTGGATTTGTGGAGTGGATAAACCACATAAGAGATACCTTAGCTTTATTAAAACTCCACCAAGTTCTTACTATGCAAAGTTAAATACGTCATTTATGGACTGAATGGTCTCAAAATGCGTATGTTGAAGTTCTAACTCCCAGTACCTGACAATGTGACTGTGCTTGGAGATAGGGCCTTTACAGAGGTAATAAAGTAAAAATGAGGTTATTAGGGTGGGTCCTAATACAATATGACTTGTTTCCTTACCTGAAAAGGAAATTAGGACACAGACATGTACAGAAAGGATCATGTAAAGACACAGGGAGAAGACGCCATCCACAAGCCCAGGAGAAGGGCCTCAGAAGAAACCAACCTTGTCTGCACCTTGACTCAGACTTCCAGCCCCCAAAACCATGAGAGAATAAATTTCTGTTGTTTAGGCCACTCAGTCTGTGGTGTTTGTTGTGCAGCCTGCCCTAGCAAACTAGTACAGTTACTTAATATGCATATGTAGTATATTTCTATTCTTTTTTCCCCAGTTTTATTGAGGTATAATTGATAAATAAAATAGTAATATATTTAAAATATACAATATGATATTTGATATTCATATACATTGTGAAAGGACTCCCACCATTGAGTTAATTAACACATCCATCACCTTTCATATGTACCATTTTATTTTTTTCTTTTTGGTGAGAACACTTAAGTTCTACTCTCTTAGCAAATTAAAAAATTATACAATACAGTATTGTTAACTGTAGTTGCCACATTACTCATTAGATCCTCAGAACTTATTCATCTTATAACTGAAAGTATGTTCCCTTTTCCCAGCCTTTCTCTATTTCCCCCAAACCTCCAGCCCAGGCAACCACTTTTCTACTCTCTGTTTCTGTGAGTTCAACTTTGGTACGTCTTCATCCTAGTGGGATGATAAAAGAAAGAGTACTGCTTCATACTTACATCTAACTATGTGTTTAATGTTTTAGCTTTTAACTTAAAAAAAAATTTATTGGCGTATAGTTGCTTTACAATATTGTGTTAGTTTCTACTGTATAGCAAAGGGAATCATCAATATGTATACATATATCCCCTCTTTTTTGGATTTCCTTCCCATTTAATGGTCACCACAGAGCAGTGAGTAGAGTTCCCTGTGCTATACAGTAGGTTCTCATTAGTTATCTATTTTATACATAGTATCAATAGTGTATATATGTCAATCCCAAGATGAATTGGGATGAATTAGCTTTTAACTTTTAAAAACTCTTTCATAATTCTTTGCTTTTCCCTGTCAGAATAATTCAGTGAAGCGAGTTAAAGCAGGTATTCTTGCCTTACAAATAAGAAAACTGAGGCACAAAGGGATTAAATGATTCAACCAAAGTCACATAACAAGTGAGGGTCAAACAGAGACCAGATTTGGAGGCTTGTTCTCCTGGACCAGTATTGGCCATTTTCTTCTTATCAAGTGGAATATTTAATGATAACTGTCTCAAATGGGGCTTATTTCCAAGTACGTCAAAGCCACCCAGCAAATGCATATTGAGCACGTGTGTGTGTCAGTCTTTCTTAGGAGCTGAGGGGACAGTGATGGAGAGAACATGGTGTCTGCTTTTGAGGAGCACGTAGTCTAGATGTGTTGACAGACCCCTAAATGAGCAATATTGTTTTTGTTTTTGTGGTACACGGCCTCTCACTGTTGTGGCCTCTTCTGTTGCAGAGCACAGGCTCCGGACGCGCAGGCTCAGCGGCCATGGCTCACGGGCTCAGCCGCTCCGCGGCATGTGGGATCTTCCCGGACCGGGGCACGAACCCGTGTCCCCTACATCAGCAGGCAGACTCTCAACCACTGCGCCACCAGGGAAGCCCTAAATGAGCAATATTTTACGCAGTGTGAAAAGTACTACAATAACAGTGTGAGTAAAGCATTGTAGCAACACCATTGAGGAGGACTTCACAGGTGTGGTGGAATTTGTTCTGCGCTTAAAGAAAGTGAAGGAGCTTGTTAGATGGAGGTCAGGTTTCCAGCAGAAACTTCACTTGGGGAGTTGAGAGTTGTGTGATGTGGGGCCCAGAACATGGTGGCTGGAGAATAGACTGAAGGACAGTGGTGAGGGGTTGGGGGGTGGTCGGGGAGGGGTGACAATTCTAAGAGCCTTCTATGCATGTGAGGGAGTTTGGCCTTCAACCCATATAGCAGAGGTTCTCAAGATTGTTGCACGTCTCTTATGAGGTAAAGAATTAATGGAAATCTGTCATAAGATTGTTGAATTTTTATTTTACTAAGTAAAAACCAAGCTTCTGTCATCTGAAATTCAACATCATTTTATACAAGGAGCAACACCAAGAATGTAGGCGAGTCATATTTCTACTAAAAAAAATGTTGAATACATTTAGCTTTATGAAAAACTGTATTCTCCATTTTTCACTAATTTCACCAAGACAGAGTTTGGGAGGGGCACCCTACAGATCACACTTCTCAAACTTTAATGGGGATACATGAATCACCTGAGGATCTTGTTAGAATGCAGATTCTAATCCTGGGTGGGGCCTGAGAGTCTCTGGCTCTAGAAGCTTCTATATCAGGTCCTTGCTGCTGGAGCCTCGACCACATTTTGAGTAGCAAAGCTTAGTCTACACAGCAAGAAACCAGAATATTGGCTTGATCGTACTTGTATTTTAAGAAGTCAAACCAGAAGTTAAACCGTGTGTAAAATTGGTTGCAAATGAATTGCTACTTCAGTTAATCACACAACAAAAGTTCTGCAGATATTTGTCCTGTATGTTATAAAAGATAACTTTAACTTAGATTTCTGGTCCGCTGATTCATTGTGGGAATTCCTCAAGGAGGCAAGATTACCTCAAATAGTCACCAAAAATGCATCCTTTGAATTTACTATATATGTCTACCCTAACTGAATAGTTTAGCCTTACTATAGAAATGAAATTTTGTGGAATTTTTATAAGTTGTATGTTTCAAGAAGAGAATATCTGTAGCCAAAAATAAAGTGACTTAAAAATAGTATAAATTGAAGCAGCAGTAGTTGATTTGGTGCCATCTTTTCCCAGGGACTCAAGCAGTGATTGAGTCCCGTACATGAAGAACAGATTGTTACATATGAGGCCTATTAGAAGTTAACTCCAAAGCAGATGTTCCTGAAGATTCTGTTACCGTTATAGACAAGCTGCTCTCATTTTATAGAAAAACAAATATGTAATAATAAATTATCATACTTACCTTAATGGCTTAATAAGGCTTCCTTAGTAAACAGTCACAAATGGGGATAGGAAGTTTAAAAATGTACAATTTAAAGTAACTAGTATTTTTATGACATCAGAAGCCTAACGTATAGTGAACAGTAACAGATGGTGAATCTTACAAATATCTTATAATTATTGGGAAGGCTGCTGGAATCCAAGGCAGAAAATAGCAAAGGAGAATGACTTTGGGGTCAGTTGTCATTTTACAGAAGCTCTAAGTTCAGAGACCAGATGGTATTCTTTAAGAGATTAATTCAGAGATGCTCCCCACAAAAATCTTTAATAGGTGATTATTTTCCCAAAGCCTATTTAAGCACCAGCCCTCAGAGGACTTACAGCTTTTAAAGGGGTTCTTATATTCTTTGGCCTTTTATTCCATAATTGGGTGTCCAGTACCTTGAATAAACACGACTCCTGATGAATTCAAAGCCCAACTTTATGTAGTTCTCACTGCCTCATTAAATTTCTCTCAGTGATTCAGCCTTTCCCTGACCCCTGGAAGAGACTCAGGCAGGCCCATGACTCTCCTGCTCGCTTTAGTAACAGACAAGTCTTAGGCACCTTATGAAACTCAGCCTCAATTCCAAAATATAGTATAGGCAACCAAAATAGTTCAAACTTTTAAAATATTTATAAGGCTATATTACCTCCTAAAATCCCAGCTAGTGAGAAGAAATAGAGGGAAGAATAAACGGGGATGTGTGCATATCTTTAAAATTCAGAACCTCGAAGAGTTTGAACTGAGGTCCTAACATATACATTAAACAAAATTAAAAAGAAACTCCCAATTGGTTCATCAAGTAAATGAAGGGCTATTACTTTCCCTCTCCCTCTGTGCCCCCTCACGCAGAGCACTGGTCTTTAAGTGGGATCATAATGCTCAGGGTGTTACAAGATTATCCTCTGTGATGCAGGGAAAATATTGGAATTTCTTTTTACTTTTATTTGTCCAAAATAAGTTACATTAAGCTTCACTATCATTTAATGTTTTAACTGACTCTAGTACATGCATTCTGAGTGTGTGTGTGTGTGTGTGTGTGTGCTTGTGTGTGTCTCGGAATTGGATTGATGGACGGATGGATAGACTGATAGATAAATGGATGGATGGATGTACATTTTTTTAAAGCTAGGACTGTGAGATAAACAGAAATCTCTGGTCTAAAATATTGGGTTGGCCAAAAAGTTCATTCAGGGTTTTCCTTAGTCTGGAAAAACCTGAATGAACATTTTGGCCAGCTCAATACTAGAACAGTTTTGTTTTGCATTTTCAGAGCCTGATCGGTTTACTTAATTTACTCAGGTTTTCCTTAAGGGGTACAATATCAAGTAATTAATTTTTATCTTTTTTAAAATAAAATTTATTTTTTATTGAGATATTGATATAATTGACATATTATATTAGTTTTAAGTGTACAATATGAGACCTAATTTTTAGATGGAAAAATCAGTAATATCAGTAATAGTACATCATAGATATTATCTAATTTACAAAGTGATTGTCTTGAAAACTTAGTTCTAATTTTCTTGTATCAGAATTTATTTTGAATAATGTTGACCTATAATGAGATCTGTTTTACAGCATGAATGGAAACATATAAGGATATCTGTTTCACAAAACCAGGGCTACTCTTATACATATGATGTATTGATATTATGTTGTCTATTCCTTCCTTTGAAACGTTGACTAGTTTCTATTAAATTAATGGTACAATCTATTATGGTTGCAACCCACAGTTTGAAATTCACAGGGCACCTGTGGGACTTCTCAGGCCCCGTAATTTCATGAGCCAATTCCTCATAATAAATCTCAATCAATCTCTCTGGATAGATAGATAGATACATAATGCTAATGGCGTTGTGTGGAAGCCCAGAGCACCCATATCCTTACTCTGGCCAGCCACATTTCCTGAGGCAAAACAATTCCTGTCAGTACAGGCAGAAAATGCCTCTGAATGGAGCTTTGGCATCTGCTGTCACTGAACCCTGGTTTCCTCATCACCTTGTTCTCCAGTCTTGGTGGGAGTGAGGAAGGATGAGGTGGGGATGAGAAAGGAGGGTGCAGAGGAAATTCTGCTTGTGCTCTTAGCTTGGCACACACCATAATTTTATATGTTTAAAGCACACCCTGAGTTCTTATAAAGGCATACTCAGGAAAATGACCTATTTTTAGTTCTCTATTATGCTTTCATCATAAATACATATTACTGTATTTTTAAGGCAGAGTTCAATTTTGGCACCCTATTCATGTTACTTAGGCATCAGAGAACTTGGCAAAAATGGTAGGCAGTGACAAACAAAAAGTAGTAGGTCCTAGTAATTGCTTGTATTTCCTTTTGCTTAGCCATTGTTTATTTCTTTCATCTTTTATTATATTACATTTTTCTCCATCACAGAACATTCTGGCCTGAGGTTAATTTACTTTCAAACTCAATGAACACAAGAGTGACACTGTCCTCATTTCTGCTTTATTGCATGACTCTAAGGAGGTGCTAAAATGATTCCTCCTCCCTGAGGAAAATGAGTTTTCTGTGTGTTTTGCAAGCTTTAGGTCTAATTTGCATATTCATGGCAAGGCAATTATCTTGATTTTTGAAGAAGACATTCATTTACAATAACAAAAAATTCAGAATCCTTTCACTTGAATTATCTAAATAATTATCACAATTTCTCTCAGCAGTGATGTAGATGTGATCCCAGATGCCACTTGGCCTACAATGCAAAAGCAACTACAAATCAAAGAAGCAAAACATAATTTATTGTGACATTTATCCTACTTTATAGAAGACCAAGACTAGATTCATTGCAATCCACCTTCTCAGTAACCCTGGTTGGGTCAATTCATTACTGGTGAGGCATCCAGAAAATGCTGATGATATATGTGGTCATGTCAGAGATTTTCAGCTAAATTTCTGACTTGTATTTGTCATATCGTTTGGTGATGGGATTTTAAGATTGTAGGAGAAAAAAGAAGCGATTTTATGACTGCCTGCTGGAAAAGGCTGGTGGGGTGGCAGCTTAGGAGTTCTGGGTAAGTTCTTTTTAAAAAAAAAAATTATTAGTTACCTATTTTATACATATTAGTGTATAAATGTCAATCCCAGTCTCCCAATTTATCCCACCCCTCCCCCACTTTCTCCCCTTGGTGTCCATACGTTTGTTCTCTACATCTGTGTCTCTATTTCTGCCTTGCAAACTGGTTCATCTGAACCATTTTTCTAGATTCCACATATATGTGTTAATATACGATATTTGTTTTTCTCTTTCTGACTTACTTCACTCTGTATGACAGTCTCTATGTCCATCCACATCTCTACAAATGACCCAATTTCGTTCCTTTATATGGCTGAGTAATATTCCATTGTATATCTGTACCATATCTTCTTTATCCATTCGTCTGTCAGTGGGCGTTTAGGTTGCTTCCATGACCTGGCTATTGTAAATAACGCTGCAATGAACATTGGGGTGCATGTGATTTTTGAATTATGCTTTTCTCTGAGTGTATGCCCAATATGGGATTGCTGGGCCATATGATAATTCCATTTTTAGTTTTTTAAGGAACCTCCATATTGTTCTCCATAGTGGCTGTATCAATTTACATTCCCACCAACAGTGCAAGAGTGTTCCCCTTTCTCCAAACCCTCTCCAGTATTTATTGTTTATAAATTTTTTGATGATGGCCATTCTGACCAGTGTGAGATGATATCTCATTGTAGTTTTGATTTGCATTTCTCTAATCATTAGCAATGTTGAGCATCCTTTCCTGTGTTTGTTGCCAATCTGTATGTCTTCTTTGGAGAAATGTCTGTTTAGGTTTTCTGCCCATTTTTTGATTGGGTTGTTTGTTTTATTGATATTGAGCTGCATAAGCTGCTTGTATATTTTGGAGATGAATCCTTTGTCAGTTGCTTCGTTTGCAAATATTTTCTCCCATTCTGAGGGTTGTCTTTTCATCTTGTTTATGGTTTCCTTTGCTGTGCAAAAGCTTTTGAGTTTCATTAGGTCCCATTTGTTTGTTTTTATTTCCGTTTCTCTAGGAGATGGGTCAAAAAGGATCTTGCTGTGATTTATATCAAGGAGTGTTCTTTCTATGTTTTCCTCTAGGAGTTTTATAGTGTCCAGTCTTACATTTAGGTCTTTAATCCATTTTGAGTTTATTTTTGTGTATGGTGTTAGGGAGTGGTCTAACTTCATTCTTTTACATGTAGCTGTTCTGGATAAGTTCTGAGGAGGAAAACTGCTGTCACTGACCTCACCGACTCCATCCCTGTTGAGCTGCCTGGTGTCACATGCAACTGCCACTACCTCCTGGAGTGCAGGACCATAGCCCCCTTCTCCTACCAGGAGCTGCCTGGTCCATTTCTTCTTGGCAGGTCCGGACCAATTGCCTCACAGAGAACCTCCTGATTTTCTTGGGTCTCTGTCTGTCCTGCACTACTTTTCCTCCCCGCACTGTCAGGTTTTCTAAACTTTCTCCCATCCTTTTTCTCCAGAGAATTCAGTGCACACCTGGGCAGGACTAGGGGATCTGCGGGGAGAAGATATGAGTCCATACTTCAAGAGTGAGTGGAAGCTGGAGCCTCCGCAGCGCCCTTAGGACATTTCCAACCTGGTGACACAGATGCGTGAAAATGCTCTGTCACTTTCAATCCCTGCCCAGGCTGGGCACAAGGGCGGCTCAGAGCGGCAGGTGAGGTCAGTGACCTCGGCAACTGCTCAGGAGCAGGGAGGGCTCACACTGTCCACTCTCATCTGCCCAGTGGACCTCTGGGAGCCCACATCCCAGCTCTGCAGGACTTCAGCCCAGGCCCCAACCTGGGAGCTTCGGAGACCTCTGCTCGTGCCTATCCACAGCATCCTTTCCTGCTCACCCTTTACACACCGACCGTGAATCCCTCTCCCAGATTCATCCTGGCCTTCCTCAAATCTTTCCCTTCACCCCCACCCACCTGCTCTCCTGACTTCACACTTGAATTTGTCTTTCAGTGGGCAGTTAGGAGATTACGTTTTCCTCCAGCCATTCCTAAGTGAATCAGGGGTAATTCCAGGACTGGAACTCAAAATCCTTAGGCAACTGGTTCTACACTTAACTTTTTTTTTTTTTTTTTTTTTTTTGCGGTACACGGGCCTCTCACTGTTGTGGCCTCTCCCGCTGCGGAGCACAGGCTCCGGACGTGCAGGCTCAGCGGCCATGGCTCACGGGCCCAGCCGCTCCGCGGCATGTGGGATCTTCCTGGACCGGGGCACGAACCCGTGTCCCCTGCATTGGCAGGCGGACTCTCAACCACTGCGCCACCAGGGAAGCCCTCTACACTTACTTTTGACTTTTATTTCTTACCAATCTTCTAAATGAATCCACTTCTCCAGGGATGCAGAATACCTGCACACATACACACACACACACACACACACACACCCCAATGGCGGTGATGATGATCCCTGCTCTCAGCTTTTCCTGGTGGTCCAAGTTCTAATTCCCCCTTCAGCCTGTTCTTTTCTTGCTGGGATGTCCCTCAGGCCCTCGTGGTGGCTGCAGTCCATCATCCACCTTCTCTCACAGGCATACTCTTTCCCACACATTCTACTTCTTGGTAATGTCTACTGGTTGTTTCCACTTTTAGTGTCTTGGTTTTTCTGTTACAAGCAAATTCAAAACTCTTTAAGAGGAGATACTATCTCTTTTTGCTATGTTTCCTCCATCGTATGCAGCAGAAAACTGGGTGTCTAGAGGCAAATCGTATTTACTGATAATTAGCAGGGCCTCCATAACCCCCGAGATTCCAGTAAGGTGGTCTCCCAGCCTCAGTTACGTGGGTGGTCAAGGTCCAAGTCCCCTTCTAGATTCTGCAGGTTCCTGGGGGCATCAACCTTCCCCATCCCCCTACTCCCAGGTGAGCTGCCTTGCTCTGCAGAATGCTGATCCAGATACAAAGTCCAGCAAACAAACAAAAATCCATTCACAAAAGCATCTGAGAGCCTAGTAGGACTTACTGACAATTTGAGAAGGAAATGTTAGAAATGTTTTTTCTAACACACATATTCATCAGTGGCCTACCTGGGCCTCCTCTCTCCTCCCTCCCTCCTCTTTTCGCTCTACCCCCATCCTTTCAAAAGTAGCTCCCTGAGAAGTGCAAACCACTCCCCACCCCATCTCCTTTCACTTTCTCTGCAAAGCAACCTACCTCTTTCTCTTGGTGCCCAGTACCTACTGACACCATTGCTTTTAGGGCTTCCCTTGTGACCCCAGTAGTGCATCAAAGTTATTTTCTCAAGAAGAAAGTTCTATCTCTCCTGGGAAATCTGGTACAGCTGTTAGAATAACTTTTTAAAAAAACTTGTTACATTGAAATATCTGCTCACTTCATTCTGAGGCTTCTGCTGTTCCTCCTTTCCCGTTTGTTAAATTGCCGCGTATTGTTACTGAATGACCTCCTCTCCCCGCCCCCTTTCCTATCTTCAGGATTTCGTTCCTGTGCACTTTCAAAAGGGCCTTATTCTTGACCTCCAGAACCTTGGACTTCATTCAAGCACTTTCCCCAAAGTAACCTTTTCCTTCTCAAGTGGATAAGGCTGACAAAATGGAGATATCAAAAATGGCAGTGACACCTGTCTGGGTTACTTCGCTTATTTAGTTTACTTTATGAAGTACTTCTATTCGTCTGCCAGTAACATTATCAATACTCAACAACAGCAATGATGCCTTGGCAATCTCCAACATGATGACTCAGTGGAGATAGCTGCACGCCCTCCTGACTTTTTAAGTTATGCTCTTTGTCACCTTCTAATGTCACCTGTTCTCCTTTGCCAAGACTGCTACCACTTACCTCCATTAGTTCTTGAATTTGTTTTTTCCTTACATCCATTAGAATCAGTGTAAGCTAGCTCTGCAGAAAATGCTGCCAAAGTCTTTAAACTATCTTACCTTCCCATAAGACATCCTAGTTCACGTTTCTAATTCAACTACAGCTCATAATTCTAAATTGTTTCTTATTTCTGTCTTCACTGGAATCTTGAGTATTGCATAATTTCACATCCTTGGTAAGTTTTTCTTAAATTTTTCTGGTGCGAGTAGTTCGTGGACACCGTACAATGTCACTCCAATGGTTGTACTACTTCCTAAACAAGCCCCAGTTCCTGCCCCTCAAAGCGTGCACACGCACACACACACACAAAATCAAATGGGTGCTGCCAATGATTCTCATTTTTGAGAGATAATTTCTAGTTTTCAAAAGTGAGTTCAATAGCTACCATTTTAAAAAAAAATCGAGCATAACTTTTTAGCCCTACCCAGATGTTAGCTGTTTTTATTTGGGAATATTTGCCTCTTGAAGATTTGCCCCTTGAAGATGGAAAAGAGTTATTACACAGCTATGATGCCAGACAAGAGTAGATGCTTACATAGCACTTTCACTAATTTGCAGAGAAAAGGCACTTACAGCTTGGACACCTCCTTAGATTGCCCCCTTCTTTCCAGCAGGCTAGAGAAACTCTCTAGTCTCATCTCCCTTGATTATATCAGGGGAAAAGCTAAAGTGTCAGACAATACACGGCTGGCCTACCTCGTGCTGGTCCCACGGGGCCTGGGTTCTGGCCACTGTGAGAGTTTTTGGCAAGTTAACCTCTCAGAGTCTCAGTATTCTCCTTTATAAAGTCGGCACAATAATAAAATAAGAAGAATAACGAGATACTGCTGGACACAGGAGGGATGTGCTGTCTGCATTCTACGTGTTGGCCCTGGGACATAGCCTGCCTCTCTGAATCTGCCCCACCACAGTCCCTGCTCTGGCTCACCTCGTCCTGGGCTGGTAGAGGGGAGATTCAGCTGTTTCTGCTGCAGCCTCCCCACCAGCCCCACTGCTAACCATTCAGGCTCCCCTCCCTCTGCTTGTGTCCAGTGACTCACGTGGGCCTCTGTGTTTTCCTGGCTGCAGCTTCCTCCCTATCCAAGCCTACCTGATAGCCATCTTTCTGGGAATTCCTACGAAATCATGGTGCTCCAAGGCTTCCACCTCTTACTTTTTTAGTACAGTCATAGATTTATTTGGCTTCAAACACATTTTCTATCATTCTGGGGAATGATGTGAGTAAGAGGGTGAGGCGATAGCGTTTCCTCAGTTGACATCGTGAAACAGAAGTGTCACAGTATAGTTGGACTTTTTCTTTGGTTCCTAGTGAGTTTGGAATTGCTTATGTCATTCTTTATTTTTAAGGAGTAACATCTTAAACATCATCCAAGCTACATCTTAGATCCTTGAAATTATAAGACAAAATGACTAAGGAAGAGGGCATCCAAATGTAATATACTCACAATAGCTAATATTAGCAATTAATAGGGGAGGTACTATGGCCTCATAGGCAGGGTGCTTTGCTCCTGCACTGCTCTGACAGATGCATAATTCTTCCTGAAACAACTCAAGATTTACCTTTTTTGCTATTATCCACTTGGACCCTTACAGTAAGTACCACACAGTGTAAGGTTTGTCCATTTTCGGGGCAGTTTATCAACAGTTTTGTTCATATTTGCTCCTATTTCATGGCTGCAAAATTTTCCATCTCTGATGGGTTCCTTTGGAATGTTTACTACTGCAACTCTTGGCACACTTGTGCCCAGGAGAGCAGGACAGTTGTCCACGTGTTTGGACACTGTGTTGACACAATCCAGCATTCCACTGGGCACTGATTCACATTAAGCTGGAGGGAACTAAAGCTTTTTCCCCTCCATATGTAGTTATTGTTTTTCGCCAGTTGTGAACTTGGACAGCCCCTTGTTTTGCCACTTCGCATAGGAACCTGACTTTACCCTCTATCCCTATTATAATTCATTGTGTTAGATTCATTCCATCCATTCTAGGCTGTGAAATGCTTTTGGATCTCAACTGTCTCCCACATCTTAGCCCTCTTCTGCTTTATAACATTTGCAAATGAGATGGGTTTCCCTCGGGGCCTCACCCAGTCATTAATAAAAAAGAAAAAAGGCCAAGGGCCAAGACTGGTAACACATTCCTCTGAGTCAGGAGACTTCAGAGAGAAAACTGGTCACTGTGTCCAAAAGGACAAAGTGGATGGCATGTGTGCGTGTTCTAGCATTCCCTTTAACTCCAAGGATCGTTTTTTAAAATATAAAAGTGCAGGAAGTTTAAGATATCAAAAATCAGGCTTTTATTCAAACCAGGCAGTCAAAAACGCTGGAGACCCCCAAACTGGGATGTTATAACTGGGCCCTTCTTAGGTGCCACCACGAGATACGGGTGACAGAGTGAGTGTTAAGTCATCCTGCACATGTTTTAAATTTTATTTATTTTTGGCTGCGTTGGATCTTTGCTGCTGCGCGCGGGCTTTCTCTAGTTGCGGTGCGTGGGCTTCTCATTGTGGTGGCTTCTCTTGTTGCGGAGCACGGGCTCTAGGTGTGCGGGCTTCAGTAGTTGTGGCACGCGGGCTAGAGTAGTTGTGGCACGCAGGCTGTAGAGCGCAGGCTCAGTAGTTATGGCGCACGGGCTTAGTTGCCACGGCATGTGGGATCTTCCCAGACCAGGGCATGAACCCATGTCCCCTGCATTGGCAGGTGGATTCTTAACAAATGCGCCACCAGGGAAGCCCCTGCACATGTTTTATGAAGACTCCAAGTCCTCCCCCTCACTTCTAGAATACAGAAGAGGTCAGTGTGAGAAGAAACAGTTCTGGAGAGGGCTTTGGTGAGGAGAAGAGCTATGGGGAAAGCTGTGCTTGATCAACATCCACCCATTCCTTCCACCCCACCCAGAAGCCAGTCCCGCCTTGCAACAGAAGACACACTTGGTCTGTATTTGAGGACACTTACTTCTATGGGGCAACTGAGGATCCTGGACAAAAGATCAGTCATGATTTACTTAGAATGATTTACTCATGATTTACTCATTTAGTCATGATTTACTTAGAATGATGCTTTCTTCTGGACTTCTATATTATAAAGAGTTTCCAAACTGGAGCTATTATTTATATTCATCTTTAACAAATAGTAAAAAAAAAAACAGGTCATTACATAGACTGAATGTGGTGGAATGTGATCATTGATGTGTTCCTTGAAATTCTGGAAACTAAATAAAACAATATTTCACTAGCTTAATTCCCTAGACTTATATTCGAGAACTGTTAAGATTTACAATAACATAAAAATGACTTCATCCTTAGTCTTTTATCCACTCTTTTAATGTACCTCTAAATAATAAACTGGGTCAGTGATTCAACTATCCACATCCATGTGTCATACTTAAAAAAGAGATGACTAAAGAGACAATGATGACTAAACAAGTTGGATTTTTCTACTTAAAAAAAAAAAAGGATAGAGAAAACGTAACCTTAAAGAAAAATAGATAATGGGGAGTAATTTAGTAAATTACTAGTCTCAAATGCAAGAAAATGCATTCCCCACCCCCTCTTCCCTACTCTCCCTCTTTGGAAGGTTTTCAAACTTATCATAGCCTGGGCCAAATTAGAAAAAGAAATATTATGTGTTGAACTTATGTTTTGGTTTTCCCTTACAGATGGGAGAAAACTCCCCCAAATAAGTAAAATGCAGAATATCTTAATACAGTATCTACTTTTGTAACTTAAATTGCTCTTTCTTTCCCATAAAATTAAGTGCAATGGAGCAGAAGTTCTGTGTTTGTCACCAATCCTTTATTGAAACTGGTAACTTACACACTTTATAATAGAACAACAAAAATAATGTTCAATATATACAGCCTTTGCAATGGTCTATTTGACTATACACAAGGCAGAGTGATAACACAGTCTAATCTTCATAATAATTTGTGCACAGAAAGACACCCAACAGTCAACATGTGAACATTACAGTGAAATGACATCACAAGTCCAGTGAAAATTCAGCCTAATACAAAATGTACTATCTATTGCAAATGACATCTCTAAATGCCCAGAGCTTGTTCAGTAGTAATTTTACCCAGAGTCCGAAGCAGAGATTTGGTGTGTGGCTATAAGTCTTTTAAGTGAGACCACCTCTGCAGACAAGTTGGCTATCCCCTGCTTCAAAAACAAATTCTCTGGGTCAGAGACTTTGTAACCATTGTCTTTCACTTCGACCACTCCAGTTTTGTAACTACTCTGAGTTTTGCCATTAAGTTCTTTTTGATGCCAGTGTTCAGATTTGAGAGACCAATCTTGAATGTTAGTCACTTGCACTGAAAAGGGAGTGAGAGAAGAATGTACCAGATTGGGGGCATTATGCTTCTCAAGTTCGAAATGTCTCTTAGACGTCATGTCAACAGGTGAAGAAAGTTTTTGTGTGCCATCAAATTCGTGATCGAAGGCTTCCACTTTTATCTGCATGGCTTTGGCTTTAATCCGAAGCTTGTGCGGCAAGGCAGAGGAGTTCACTTCTGGAACTTTAACCACTGTGGCGTGGACACGCTGAAGTTCGACGGGAGAGTGGATCGGGCCCTTGGGAACCTGCTGCTCGTCTTCTCCATCGGATGACTTTCCTACTGCACCTTCATCGGTTTCTGATGTCCTTGGAGAGTTACTGGAGGATCGGTTGACCTGCAGCAGGGGGGGAGAGTGTGAGTAGCCAGGAAAAGAATTCCCCATATAGTTCTGGTACACGGCCCCTCGGTAGGTGCCCGGGTCATCTCTGGGCTCCCTGGCATAGCTCTCCAGTTCCATCGGCTCTTGCTTGATGACCTGGAACTTGCTTTCTGGGCTTCTGCAGCCACTCTGCCCAGGGCCCTCCTGCGAATGTTCTAGTGAAGACACTTCCGAAACATCAGACAGAGAGCTCTGTGGAGAGTGCTTGATGACAGAAATGCAACTGCTGGCCACCATCGAGGGCTCGTGCTCATCCACAAAGGTGCTCACGGTGGATTTGGAAGTCTGGTAGTCTTGAAAATACACAGCTGTAGAATTACTGAGTTTCTGAATCTCCTGGGCATAGGCTGTCGAGCTAATTAAACCAAACTTTAATTTTAGGGAAAGCAGTTCAGCTTTTAAAGTGGCGTTTTCTTCTCCCAGTGCAATGAGTTTGTTCTCCAAAACCAGGTCATTCAGTCGACGCTTCTCCCGAGACCTCTTGGCAGCTTCGTTATTTTTCCGCCTCTTTTCCCAATACATGGCATCTTTCTTCTCGTCGGGAATGAATTCTCGTTTCCTCCGACA
The DNA here is from genome assembly GCF_008692025.1 of Phocoena sinus. NCBI lineage: Eukaryota > Metazoa > Chordata > Mammalia > Artiodactyla > Phocoenidae > Phocoena > Phocoena sinus. Next base: position 95,718,727 of record NC_045768.1, read on the forward strand.
TGCTGAAGATTTGTTTTTCCCCACACTTCCTTCATTGAGAAGGAGCTCTTCCCCTGTCGTCAAGTCTTCGGAGACTTCGGATAAGGCAGAATTAAGCACCATCATCTTGTCCACGCTGCTACCAGCATCAAGAGATGCCTGCTCCTTCTTGATGCTCTGCATTTTTCTCAGCTGCATCAGAAACAACCTTAACCTATATATGCGGTGCAGGAGAAGAAGTTATTTCCTCAGTAATTTCAAATGCTTTAAAAACTGCGGTTTAAAATCCATCAATATTCTTCTTTTTGTTCTACCGTCCAGGATAAATCTCTTCGGCTTCTCTCACCGAACGGAGTAGGGGTCTTCTAGGTCACCTGCAATACATGAAGAGAAACAGTTATCCATTTGGTAAATATTTATTACCAATTATGTACAAGAAAGTACACGAAGCATTGAGGGTCAATATTTCTGCCCTTCAAAGAGTTTACAATCTTGCAAGGAAAATAAGTACCCAAATACCTATACGGTAAAGTTGTAAAGGACAAGTCCACAGTGAGACCTGTGGTCCAGGACAGTGAGAGAAAAAAACACATCTGCCCCAGGGAAAAACAGAGGAAGACTGTGTTTCAGGAGAAAAAATGGTGGGGTGGGGCATGTGGGGATAGGACATTACAGGAAGGAAATGATGGATCGCCTCTGGTTGGTAAGTTTTTAAATAGTACTTGCATCTTGTGGGGCTTCTGAATACTTTTAGATAGCACTTATATCACTGCCAAGCAAACAAGCTCACCTCATAAAAGGAACTTTTCCAAGTAAACCCCTTTAATATCAGTAAACAAATTCTGTAATTACATGGAATCAAATATAAACAGAGCTAAATTTTTATTGCCACAAAAGTAAAAATAAAAGCCACACAAACAACTGAGTTGTAGTTGTTTAATCTCTTATGTGGCTGATGTCATGGTCATTCTGCCAAGTGACTCAGCATACCTGAAAAGGACTCTTTTCAATAAAGCCATCTCTTTTGACACATTTGTGCTATGAGGTTAGAAATGTTCTTTTTTTTTTTTTCCGGTTCCTTCAAATTGATTTATCAAACATTCACTTAAGATTGAAGCATCCACAGTGCTTTTTTTGGTCCTGACAATTCTGTCATAATAGATTTCATTGATAAAGTAGCTTCAGACTAAAATAAACGCTTATTATTCAAAGGGATTTTTTTTTTTTTTAAGTACAGTGCCTTCTTGAAACTTAAAATTATTTTAAACCAAGAGAATGTAATTATGGAAAGAATTTCTTTCCATTTTACTAATTAGTTTCAAACAAAATACAAGAACTCAAAAATAGAACCATCAACTAGCTTCCTTTTCCACTGATGACATATTTATAATCTGAACTTGGCTTGACAGGAGATAATAAATCCATATTAAGTTCCAATAACAATCTTCTCGTGGTCATTTTGGATCTGTCGTCCTGGACAGGGCTTCTCTGTCTAATTTTCCAGTAGGTAATACTTTCATAAAGGAGATATGGTAAGACAACTGTTCATTCGGCACTATCTGTATATGGCACTCTTCCTGCCCTATTAAAAAGATTTAATGTTTTTGTTTTAGGTCTCTCTTTCTTTCTTGTGCATAGTTTTATAATGACTAATGACGTTTAATTTTATCAGCTGGAAAAGACTGCCAGCTTCCTGTGTCTTTTTCAGAAGGAACAGAAGGAATGATGTAATAATTTCAGGATCATCAAGAATAAGGTTTAACACCATGTTTCTGTCCATCAAATTGAGCCAATGAAAACAGTGAGTTGCAACTTAGCAAAACCTGTGATTACAAATACCGAGCTTCCGTTTGTTTTTGAAAATATAGCTTTAATGGGAAATGAAGGCAATGAGTCTGCCACAGCAGGCCGTGATGGTGTAGAAAGGGGAGCTTCCTAGTTATCACTTAGTAAACAACCCTGCTTCCTATATTTCCAGTTAGGTTTCTTGTTCTGATATGAAAACCCCTTTTCCTTCAATATACTGAATGGGTTCTTCCCTCCTGTCAAGAATTTGTATTCCCTAATTCAGTTAAGTCTTCCCCCCTGAAATCAAATGAATGTTGAAGCAAAGAGTAAAAATTCCAGTTCCAGGAAGATAATTACATTGAACTTTTCCAAGATGCTTTTTAAATCTCCACTGTATCCCCAGATACTACTGTTTTTTAAAACATTAAGCAGTTCCTTGCACACTATTATTCTGAGTATTTTCTCCACTTGAGACTCTTTCTCTTCCATGCATTTTTTAATTTGTCCCTTCCTTGGGGAAAAAAAATTACACTCCTTTTACATTTCACCTCACCTATGAGTTTTTACAGTTATGCTTTTGAAATGCCCCACCATTCTGTGTTAGTTACTCTTCCTAAACTTTTCATTCTTTCATCATTTCATATTGTTTCATCATTTCAAACCTACATTGAGTGAGTTGGGACTCTCTTCAATCTCCTGGTCCAAAGAATCGTGCTGAGGGCGGGCAAGCAGCCCTTGCCACACTGCATAGAGAAAATAACACTACTTCCATTTAACAAAAATATCCCACTTGTCCTAAAATCTCTTAACCCATTTCTTCTGGGTGTCTAAGTACTTTATGTCCACTTTGTTGTCTCTACAACTTTGTTGGTATATTCAAAACCTGCAGAAAAATCTCATTTCTTTTCAGTTAATCTTCTTCCTATTTGAATTTCACTATGTGTACTAGAATCTGGTTCTTCCTTCACCCGCACATATTAACTGCCTCTATGATTCCACCAGCAAATCACGCCATAACGACATTAGGATATTTTCTGTAATATTATTTATCAAATAACCTTGCAGTGTTGAAAAGAGTTTATCAGCAGTGCGAGACACTGTAGAGAGAGGTGCTGATTTTGTACAATGTGTATCTTCCTACATGTTTGTTTTGTATGTCCAACTAGACTGTAAATTAGTTCAGGGCTCAAATTAATATATTTGTATCCTAGCAACAAACTGAACCTATTAGGTGCTCAACATCTGATTGACAGTCAGTCATTTGCCTTATATAAGAGAGCTTTGTGCCAAAAACACTTTGTTGATACATTCTTTTAAATCTGATTATTACATAAATTCTAAAAAAGATATTTAACTTAGTAACAGAGAGCTTCTCTTATTCATTCCTTGACTTATTCAACACATATGGAGCACCTACTGTATACCTGGCACTGAGCCAGACTGGGGGCACATAAAGAGTGAAGGAAGAATCAAACTCCCAAGAGTCAAGGGACCCCTTAGTCTTTGGTGGGAGACAGGCTTGTGAATACAGCGCTCATCCAGGGGTGTGCTAGGAGCACCGCCAACAAGGGGTGTTGGTGCACATATCACATTGTCTCTAGCTGCACTGCCTTTTTCTTTGTATGGTGATAATAAAAACAATTATAACAGGTGCCATTTACTCAACACTGACTATGCAACAGACACTGTGAGCCTGGCCTGTCATTATTTCACTGCCCTCATAATAACCACTTTCAGATGAGAAAACTAAGGCTCAGAGAAGTTAAGCAACTTGCCCAGTGTCACACAGCTAGTTAAGGGGCACAGCTAAGATTCCAGGACAGCCCTGACCCCAATCCAATTCCTCTAACAGTACCCATTCCTGTACTCCCAGAGGGTTGTTCTGGTGTATATCCCTGCAATGCATCTCATTTACATACAGTTCCTTTCTGTGTTACTCTCATTTCTGGGTAATATAATGCCCACTTACTAAGTGACTTTGGGGGCAGTAAAGCACTATTAGATGCTGCCAGAACTTCTTTAAGACAACAGAGGTACCATCTGGAACTTTTCTCCAGCTTCCACAGAGTTGTATAGCCTGCAAGTATTTAATGAATTGACAAAACATTCTAAATTTTCATATCTCTGCTAAAATTTTAATCTCCGGGCAAACCTACATGCTAAAATAAATAGAAGGAAAAAATTAAAGCTATTAGCATTGTCACCTGTGATTTTTTGGTACACAACCAAAATGTATCCATTTTCAACACGGTGGGAGAGGGAAGTTAAAACACAGAAAGACCGAGTGACTTTCCCAAGATCATGCAGCACTAGAGGGCAGAGATGTTGAGGGCAAAGAATCTATTTGTGCCCTTCAACAATAAATTTAAATTAAAGTGAATGGAAAGGTGGTTTACAATGCCTTCTAAAGATATGTTTTTTTTTTTTTTTTTTTTTTTTTTGGCGGTACGCGGGCCTCTCACTGTTGTGGCCTCTCCCGCTGTGGAGCACAGGCTCCGGACGCGCAGGCTCAGCGGCCATGGCTCACGCGCCCAGCCGCTCCGCGGCATGTGGGATCCTCCCGGACCGGGGCACGAACCCTGTCCCCTGCATCGGCAGGCGGACTCTCAACCACTGCGCCACCAGGGAAGCCCAAGACATCAGTTTTTATGCTCAACTAACTAATGACTTTATTTCAGATTCCAGTGTTTTCCCTTATGATTAATTGAACAGTCATTTCACCTCTGCCTCATGTTTTCAGATCACCACTAATGCTGTGTTACATCAGTCACCACTAGTTTCCTTTCTGGTGAATAACTGACACTAAATGACAATTCTATGATGTTGGGGTATTCAGCACGATCAGCTTCATTACACACATTAGATAATATGGGTGCTTCTTAAAAACACAAATAAAAGGAGAAATTTAAGAGCAGGAGTCATCACATTCTAATGACGTATTTTCCCACACCTAACTCGGATGTACCATTGCTAATTAATGCTTTTTTGTAGTACATCACACTATTTCTACAGGCAGGAGTTATGTTTCATAAACCCAGATTTTAAAGTCTATTTAAGTCAGATGACCTAAATATTGTTTTTAATTAAGATAAATTTGGTTTAGAAAATTCTCTAAAAGAATAAAGCTTTACAACACAAATTCTAGCCCAAATTTCTTTTTGAGGAGGGACCTTATGACTTATGTTTACAATGACAGACCTGTATCTTCTCTGGCCGCCAACACATCTCTCAGAGAAATATTGGTGGACAATTCAAACTTGTTACAAAACAAGAAGAGAAGAAACGTTTTGTTTCAAGCATCTAAAATCTTACTAATAGCTTAGATGTTAAAATCTACTATGAGAAAAAATCATTATTATTTCTTTAGAGAGATTGCAAATTGCTTCTATTTGATACTTTGATTTTAACATTCTGTCAATACAAGATGAAATACTATTTGATGTGCCCAATGATTTGGAAATATTTTGATAGAACTACCTCATTTTACCTCTACTCTCTGAATGTACTGTTTACACCCTCAGAGGTATAGTATAGATACCATTAAAGAAAAAAATTATTTTATGTTAAACTACAAACCATCTCTCTACTAAGAGGCAGTTGCTTATTTTCGAGATAAGTGCCATTTTAGTGAAAAAATAAAGTTAATGAATCAATTCACAGCTCTTTAAACTAGTAATACTAGCAAATGTTAACCTACATTTTCTTCCTGTGGGTAAAATCCATGACATGATTGTTTCAATAAAATGCTTTACTTCTTTTCATGGATGAAAATAAAATCTAGGGGGGAGTGGGGGATGAAAAAACTAAGGAAACACTGAAGTTGCACGAGGATTTTCTAATCAGGCTGAAAAAATGCTTTTTAAATTAAGAAAACTATGTTAAACCTCTTTAAGTACCAGTGAAGTGCCTCCCATTAATAATATAATTCTGTATCTAGTAACACAGACTCTGAAGTCAGAGAGAAATGTATACTTGATCAAACTATGAACACACACATAAACAGACTTTCACACTTTGCCAAAATCTATCCTATCATAGCAACAAACTGGCCTACTTTTTCTATTCGGGTACTTCTGTAAATGAATGTGTCAAAACCACAGCAAGTTTATGATAAATGAAAATATTTCAAGTTTCTTGCCCTTTCATCCTCAACAAAGGACCACTTGAAAATTAGATTTAAACTTAATAAATATGATGACAATACTGCATTTTATTATAGCATTGATATAATTTAAGGGATTGAAATATGAAATAGTATGACCTGATGTTCTTGTATAAAAAGAGGCTACTGTTTGTAATCTAACTCTCAATGAAAATATTCTGAAGACTGCTCAGGGCAAATGCATAGATGCTAACACATCCAAACAACTTCAAGGCTTGAGGGAGGGGAACTGGGAGGATGGGGGTAATGAAATACTAATGCCTTATGAAAAATTCTGCATTCACTTCAAAATGGGGACCATTTGTTTTCTTGAAAGTTTCAAAAGGATAATTTATCAGTCTAGCAACTAATTTGAAATCTTAAGGGACATGGGTAATTATGAAGTTACCCAGTTATAAGAAATCCTGCAACAGGTAAGTAATACCAGACTACATGCAACATGGGATAATGATGGGGAAAATGGGGTGCATGCAGAGTTGGCTGAGGAAATGGTATGGTAGGGCAAGGTTTTGAATGTCCCTAATTATACTGAAGGATCATTCCAATTTTCCTCAGCTTGACTTTTTAATTTCTTGTTCACTTTCCTTCCCAGTGAGCAGATGATTACAAATGTCATTTATTATGTGCCTCATGAATAGAAGAAATTATTTTAAATGTTTATTTTTAGTGTTTATTTGAAGGCTACTTAACTCCAGCTTTAGATCCCTAGAAAGTTAATTAATAAAAGACACCATGTTCTGATAACTAAAAGGCTTATAAACATCATTCTGCTTCCAATGAAAATGAGTCCTCAAAGCACAGATTATTATGAAAGGCATCTAGTAAATCCCTACTAAACTTTCTTACCATAAAAACAAGCTAGCATACTCTAATTAAAACCATATGAGAAACAGTAATTTTTTAACTACAAGAAAGGTATTTGTAATGAAATTTGAGAGATAATTGGGGGTGGTGGCAATACAAGCTCATTTTGAAACTGGAAAACTCTTATGTAATGTCTGTGATCAAAGGTCAATGTCTTTCGACATTCTTATACAAGTCCAATCTGGATAAAAATCAACTCAAATATAATTTAGAAAAATAACAGGATATCAAACAATGTGTTAACCCTGTGAAATACAGGCATACCTTACAAAAACAAGAAATGAATATTAAAGGAAACTTCAATTACATTGTTTCTGTCATATTTTGAACTGAATCCCAAGTGTGCTCTCATTCCTTAATACAAATTAAAAATAAACAACTTTGAACAGCATCAATGCCATCTGGATTACAATGGAAATAATGAAGTATGTGTGATTTTACTAGGGTAAAAATAAAGCCTCGGCAATATGACTGCACCTTTTCCATTCCATGCTGCAATCACATTCACGTCTCAGAACTGACTCTATGGACCAAAGCAAGGTCAACTAGAAATATCCACTCAGCTGGTGAGTCAGGCACATTGCTCAACGTGGGAAAGGGCCTGAACAAAGGGTTTTAATTTTCAGCTTGTTGCATCATAGTGATGTTATAATTGCACTGCGCAAAGATAAGTCTTTAACACAGAAAAGGAAATTGTTTCAAAAACTCCAGTGAGCTTGCACTCACACTCAGGGAAGGGACAGAGACAGAGGGTCACCCCACCCCCCCCTCAATCCCCTTTTCAGGCTCCTGGCCTGGGCTGCTAATCAATTTCTCTTAGCCTCCACTTCCTCATGTCTAAAATGGGGACGATAATAGAACAGTCAACACAGTGCCTGGCACAGGAAGGGTACATGTTTAGCAAATATTAGCTCTTCACCTCATTTCTGAAGAATGAGCAGCATCAAGGAAACGATGATGATGATTAGTTCTAGGCCTAATTTTTGCTTCTCGTAATTTGTAGTGAAGCACTGCCCTATGTTGCAAGTGTAAGGGTAAACCAAACGAAATTTACTTCTGTGTTAGTCAAAAGGGCCAACCATCAGCAGTTGGGGCATGTCCTACCGTTTTAACCATCCAGGCTGCACACACTCCCTCCCAACACAGCTCATCTGTGAGGTCTAACCAGCCTCTGATCTCAGACTAGAATTTTAGATAGAGAGATTATCCAAGACCAGGAAAACCATCACAGAGAGATAAAGGGGACTGAAAAAAGGCAGCTGTTTGGCACTTTTTACACCGTTCCTGCAACCATCAACTCACCTCTCCCTGTTCCTTTAAACAGTTCACCCAAACATTAACCCAATGACTTGGGTAGTCTGAGGTTCTGCAATCCTGTCAAGAATTCCCTTCAAACTAAAATTACCATCAAACGGAATAGCAAATAGTTTTGAGAAAGAAATTAATCATTATTAGAACAAAAAAGTACAGTATTTCAAGAAGGATCTTTTTTTTTAAGATTTTTTTGATATGGACCATTTTTAAAGTCTTTATTGAATTTGTTACAATATTGCTTGTGTTTTATGTTTTGGTTTTTTGGCCCCAGGCACGTGGGATCTTAGCTCCCTGGCCAGGGATGGAACCTGCACCCCCTGCACTGGAAGGTGAAGTCTTAACCACTGGACTACCACGGAAGTCCCAAGAAGAATCATTAACTATAGGCTTAGTGCAAACTTTATTCCTTATTGCACAGAGACTTAGGCAGTGAAAAATGAAGGTGAATACCTTTATTAAAAAAAAATATATATATATATATATATAGCCCTGGTCACTTTTACAGGAAACATTTACTGAGCTCCCCACAACTGTCCAGCTAAACAGGTTTTATTCCCTCAGTTTACCCTGGAGGCCTATGGAAATCAGGGCAGTGCCCAAGATCACAGGCTAGGGCCTGGGACTCAGCTCTTGTGAGCCCACAGCCTGTGTTCTTTTTTAGCACTTCACTGTTTCCTAACTACTGACTGGCCTGAAACTCAAGAGAGAAACCATTAGGGATGGGGTGTAGGATTTGATCCCACAGAAGCCAACTTTTCAACAAAGCACTGCGCTGATGCCCTTTCAGAGAACATCTGTGACGCTGCCCTGAATTCACTGCGATTTATTGCAGGAGCACAGCCTCAGAAGACTTATTGCCAGGATGAAAGTACTATATACTCTTATATAGCAGGACAGCAGCATCCACACGAGTGTTCTGATTTTTTTAAATTCTGAACTCGGGGGATTTGAGTTCTCTCTACTCTAGCCTTTGACCACATTGACTAAAGGTTCAAAAAAAAAAAAATACATCGACTCGACTGGCTACAGTCAAGATGGGGTTCTCCTCGTCACCACCACCAATAGTGACCTCCCCTCCCCCCAATTTTTGTGGTCTGTTGACATTTGGAGGTTTCCTTAGGTCTTTTTCACTTCACGAAAATCAAAAGCCGTCGGCTCCGACATACAATGAAGCCTCCCCGAACAAAGGTTCCTGCGGTGTTCAGAAGCTCAGCGCGCAAAAGGCAATACGGCAGGCCCCTGGAACTGCGGAGCGGCCTCGCTCTGGGTCCCTCCTGTCCCTCCCGCTCTCCTGGCTCCCCTCCCGCCGCTCCTGCTGCCCTTGCGTCCTCCCCCTCCCTCCTCCTGCCCAAGCGAACCCAGAGCGCATCGCACTCTCGGGTCCCGGGCGGTCCCTCGGCGCCCCCCCACGCGCCTCCCCAGGACCCGCCCCCGCCGGGTGGGCGGCGCAGCGGGGCCTTGGCGCCGCCAGGACCCCCGCGCCAGAACAAAGGAATGTGAGGAGGGGGCGAGGAGCAGCACAGGCCGCCCTGCAGCCCCCGTCCAAGCGCCGCCCAAGGGAGCTCCCTGCTGCTAACCGAGGTCCGCGCCCGCCACCCCCACATCGCCCCCAGACCCCAAGGGCCCGCAGGAGGGAGGGGTGGGCCGGGAGGCAAGGGAGCACCCTTGAGGTCGCGATCGGAAGGTGGCGCTACGCGGCCCCCTGCAGGCCCGGGGCTCCCGGCCTGCGCTCCAAAGTAGGTCGGGGTCTGACATTCGGGGCCTGGAGCAATATTAGCTTCTTGGAAAGCGACTTCAATTACTTGGGGTAATAAATTTGTTCCAGAGGTGAATCTCTGTAATACGTCACCTCCTCCGCCCCCCCCACCTAAAAATCGTCCACAACCCTGCTTTTTAGTTATTTTAATAGTACATTAGGGGAAAACAAATCTGACATACACACACCACCATATACATATATTCACATACACACTACGTAAGAGTCCAGGGACAAATTTTAAATCTGGGTATATTATATATTCATATAATCCTCACACGAATAAAACTAGGACATCCACCAAAAAAATACAATCTACTAACCTATATCTGTTTCCCATAAATCATATCTGGTCTGGAGAAAATAAAAATACGATGTGAAACAAATACTGTGTGACCCCATTCGCTGTTGTTATTTACAAAAGCCAAGACCAGAAGATGACACTCGGCCATCCCCTGCTGTTCTCAGGGAACAGCACTTTCCTAAAGTGTCCTTTAAAAAGATAAATGGGAGTCAGCATTCAGCAAGTCACCGGGCTCTGCGAAATGCCTTCCTAAAAATACAATCTTATCAAAGGTCTCCGAAGGCGTGGAGTTAAAACTACAGCAAATGGCCTTGAACTTGTATTTGCACACAGCCCTGGAGAAAACGCCAGAAATAGCGCTGTGAGGCCACAATTGTTAAAATGTGATAGGGCTAAATTTAGAAGAACGCACATTTCATTTAGGGCAAAAGACACACATTCGGCTGCATGAGCAAACTCAATGCTTACCCAGTTGTCTACTTTCCTGTTTAAAATATCCTTAAAAAGAAAAAAACTGTTACAGTGACATTTTAAAGGCTGAGATCGTCCTACTTTCTTTGTAGCAAGATTATAAAATCACGTAATTAGCTCCCTCTTCCTGTGCTCACTGCCAGCAAATTCGTCCGTTACATAATACAACATTTCCAGGAAACTATTATGTGATCTGTCTTGTGTCTGAAAAAGCAATGACAATAAGGTGAGAAAAAGGGCTGATCGAATGGAATGCATTAAAATTAGGAAGGTGGGGAGGTGAACGTCACAATGGTTCGTCCCAGGTTTAAAAATAATAGCTCAGAACACCTAAGGGACGAGCTCGGGTAGTATCCAAGATCAGAATACAAACCGAGGAATTCTTCCTTTCATGTTTTGTAGGAGTGTTTAAAAATACATCTTTTTTATTTGGGACGTAGTATACAGGTAATGATCCAGTATCCAACGCGGCGCTAAAATTACCAAATCATTGCACACGTACGCGCACATTCCCACATCAGCCCGTAATCCTTGCCAATATTTCACTGTGGGCAGATTATGCAATGTATGCAAGTACAAATCCCACAACCTCCCCGAGCGCTGGTAAAACACGCTGACGACAAACAGGGTGGAAAACGTCTGTGCAGACTCAGCCCCGGACACAAACAAACGCAGCGCAGGCATTCTCCGAATGCCGTCACCATTCACGCTACCAACGCTCTTTCTCAACGAGAAAATCAAGACTCTTCCCCATTACTCAGCTCCCCTCCTCTCCGCCGCCGCCAGCCCCGCAGAAGGGACGAGAAAGGAAAGAGCGCTGCCCTTCCCCACGAGAAGGCTCAGCCTCGGCTCAGCCTCCCCGGCGCTCTTCTCTATCAAAACATCAATTTTCCTGAAATCAGAAGACATTATGCAACAGCAGCGGGGGGAGCGCAAGCCAGCCCGGACTACGTGCCGGAGCGACGGCGCTGCAATCAAAGCAGCCACCTTAAGGTGGCGAGTCCCCCTCCTGACAAGGCAGCAAAAGTTTATGTAATGAATGCCCCGCGCACACTCGCAGCCGCCGGCCAGCTCCGCGCACAGCCGAACCCCGCGCACAGCCTGGCCCGCGCCCCGCGCCAGCCGGCCGCGCGCCCCGGGAGCGGGCGGGGAGCGGGGCACCGGGCCCGGGCCGGCGGTGGGCGGAGCGCTTACCGTGTTCCTGCTCTCAGGGCGGCGAGCTGGGGTGGCGGGGAGAAAGAACGGGGGCCGTGAGCGAAGCCGGTGGCGTTCGGGGATCGGGGTCCGGCTGGGCCTCCGGGGCGGCAGGCGGAGGCGAGGGCGCGTCGCGGGAGACGGGCGGCGCGCCGGGTCCGCGGGCACCGTGGCCGCGCCGGGAGATGTGTGTTAGTAGGTCAGTTCCGAGCGCGGCGCTACGTCGCCGACCGCCAGCCCGCCGTGACGGGCGGCCCCGGCCCCAATCGCCGAGTCCGCACCCGCCCCCAGCCCGCCTCCAATGGCCACGGCCAGCGGAGGCAGGCTCTCCGGTGCCCCGCCCTCGCCCCGCCCCCGCCCACTCCCCCTCCCGGCAGCGCCACCGGCAGCCCGCGTCCCTTCCCGGCCGCGGCCACCGCCGCCGCCCGAGCGCCGGGACGCCCAGCGCCTGGGGCCCCGCGCCCCGCTCCAGGGTTGCGCAACGGCCGGCGCGACCGTCTCGACCGGAACGAGCATGGGGAGGGGCCCGAGACCCCTGCCTCACCGTCCCGCTCCCCTCACCGCCTCCTTCGCCCTCTCGGTCACCGAGGTGCCTCTCTGAGCCCAGCGACCCTCGCTCACTCGCAGAGGCGCGCGTTTCGTCTCCCCGAGCGCGCAGCCGGCCAAGCTACCTGTTGCCGACCGAGTGCCGGGCCGAGGGCCGCAGGCTGCCGCGGCCCGGGCGTGGCAGGGACCTCCGCCTTCCCCCTCCCCTCACACTCCGGGAGGACCCCTCCTCCTTGGCGTGGGCGAGAGGGGAGGCGGGGGGCTGGCGAACGGCCAGAAGCCGGGGCGAGCAGCAGAGGAGAGGGGGCCGGGCGGCCGTTCCGAGCCCCGCGGTGCTGCGTAAGCAGAGATTACAAAGGCCGGCGCGTCTCCCCTGAGAGCGCGACTGCCCGGAGAGAGGGGGGCGGATGGAGGGGAGAAAGCGCAACGCATGAACACCGCCCCCTCTACTATTAGGACGAAGATGATGGCTGCAAAGTTGTTGCGTAAGACGACTGGCAAACCAAGCTGGCCGAGGTCCATCGGCACCCACCCGCCTCGTCCCTCGGCCATGCCGAGTGTGGCTGCCCGGGGTGCGGGTCCGCGGGGTTCAACCAGCTGGTACGCCCGCTGGCGTTTGCTGCTGGGGTTTGAGACGGCCGCTCAGGATCTCTTTTCTTAATCTCGAAGCTAGGAGCAAGTCTGTCATTTCTGCCTCTAACTGGATGTGGTTGTCTTCTCCCCCAAATTCCCGGGCTACGTAAGAGACCTAAAGAAATGGGAGAAAGGGCACCTCGCGGCGACTTAAGTCATAGAGCTAAAAACTGTAAAGGCACGTGGCACACACATGGCGCATTTACAGATAAAGCGGCAGTGCCTGCCTTTGCTAAGGGAGCCATATTCCTGACAGTGACGCACCGACTTGCCCAAACAGAGAATGTGGCAGGTGCAGAAGGACCTCCTGTCTGCTTGGACTATGCGGGAGCTGGTCTGAATGCCTTCCATGACTCTCCACTTCTTCTTCCTATGATAAAAATACACTTTTTTAAAAAAGAAAAATTTGAATTAAACACCAAAGTAGAGTGAACACCCCCCTCCCCCAGTTACCATCACCGATGTCCATCATCAATAGTAAATATGCTTGCTAATTTGTCTCTTTTCTATCTTCCCCATTCTCATATTACAGAATTATAAGTATCCAAAGACTGATGCTTAAACATGCTTACCACGTATCAGGTTTCTGGAAGGCTTCACATTTCAAACTGTTCTCCAAGGACAATGTTGTGGTTCAGAACACACCCATGTTCACAATTCATCTGATAAAGTGTAGGTTTATCAACAGGGCTCTGAAAACGTAGACATGCAATATGAGTTTTAGCGTCTTTCCCAAATCCACCTTTCCAGATGCTTGCCAATTCAAGAAGCACATCTCTGTATGGCTTTTGAGTCAGTCACCTCTATTAGACATTTATTCCAAAGAGTTGACTCCTTTGATGAAAATGAATCCTGATTTTGGTTTATATTTTCCACTTTTCTCACTTTTACTAATACATTTCCTTTTTTCCAAATCCTCACAATGCCCATTATAGCTTTGAAAATCTCTCTTAGATGAGATTAAACCCATATGCATGTCAGTTACCTTTTCAGGGTTAGAAATGCAGCTAGTTCCTAGAAATCCAGAGCCACCCAGAGCATACCCCCCCGAAAGATATTCTCCACATTGTTCTGCTTTTTAAATAATTTCATAGAATTCCAGAGCTGTTGCAGAATGAGTCATAAATGGCTTTATAGAAAACAACTTAGAAATTCAAGAAAGGTAGGTAACATGCTTGGAGTCACCCCGGTTGGTGATAGTGGAGGAATTCTCTGAACCTGGAAACTGGTTCTTGATGCTGAATTTTGAAATCTGATGCTCCTCTAATTACTTGAGGGTATTCTAGATTGTGCCTCTATCATATTTGTGCATCATTTTAAACTGCCATCTTACTTGGAAATCAGGTGAGGTGTAAAAGACATCTGTGATACCAACTTAGAAAATAACTCTTTAGCTCCTCCTGGTGATTAGGAAACCACCAAACAATACGACGATGGATCTGCCTGCATGACTCAAGAGGTGATGTGTCCAACGTTATATCCTAGAACATTCACAGACTAGGCAAGCACTTGCAGATTAATACGAGTAAATGGAGCATAAAACCTGAAACAGGAAACAAATTATGCAGGTTGGGGAGGCTTCCAGTAAGACATCAGCATGGGCCTGAGTGTAGAGCAGGGTTGCTGCCACGTCCCTGGGAGGAGGAGGAAGAGGGTTCTGGTTGAAGTGATGAAGTCAAAACTTCCTTACCCTCAGCTCCTTTCAGTGCTGCGGGGGAGGGATGAGGGAAGAGAAGGTCAGGACCGTGATGAGAACTTCTGGCAGAAGACAATCAACCACATTCAGCCTTATCTGACTACACTACCAACACACTTTCTGATTAAGCAAATATAACACCAATAACTTGAGAGAGGAAAGACTAAGAATGTGGCCTCTCCTTCTTGAGATGGGAAGCACCCTACGACTGCAGATGTTTCAAGGGAGCAAATACCTAAGAGGACATATGTATTCAGAAGTTTTTACCCTGGGCCTCTTCAGGCAGGGGTAGCTGCAAACTGGGATATCTAATGAGAATTCAGGTTCGCTGAATGTGAACTGTGGCAGAGAGAGAGAAAATGCCCCATCTAAGGGAAATGGAGTCTGCCCTCAGTCTGCCCTCTGATGGAGGAGTTCGGCAGCAATGCCCCTGGGAAGAGAGGCATTGGAGGCTGAAAGTCAGGCTTCCTACCTAGTGATCCAGATTGGACAACTCCACCTCATGGGTTCTAGATAGTGGCTTCTGGATTTCTTTGCAGAAAACTTTCCACAACTGAAAGTCCTTTGGTGACCACTGGGGCACCAGGGGCAGCACTGGGGACCCTATGTCTATGACCCTTGTCTTTCCACTGCACTGTGGTTTTTGAGGCTCTTCTGTCCTTTTATTAAATTTCATGGACAGAAGGTGAAAAAATTCTAGGAACCCGTAGGTTTCATTCATTTATTTATTTATTTTTACATCTTTATTGGAGTATAATTGCTTCACAATGGTGTGTTAGTTTCTGCTTTATAACAAAGTGAATCAGTTATACATATACATATATCCTCATATCTCCTCCCTCTTGCGTCTCCCTCCCAGCCTCCCTATCCCACCCCTCTAGGTGGTCACAAAGCACCGAGCTGATCTCCCTGTGATATGCGGCTGCATCCCACTAGCTATCTATTTTACATTTGGTAGTGTATATATGTCCATGCCACTCTCTCACTTCGTCCCAGCTTACCCTTCCCCAACCGCATGGCCTCTAATCCATGCTCTACATCTATGTCTTTATTCCTGTCCTGCCCCTAGGTTCTTTAGAACCATTTTTTTAGATTCCATATATGTCTCAGCATACGGTATTTGTTTTTCTCTTTCTGACTTACTTCACTCTGTATGAGTCTGTAGGTCCATCCACCTCACTACACGTAACTCAATTTGGTTTCTTTTTATGGCTGAGTAATATTCCATTGTATATATGTGCCACATCTTCTCTATCCATTCATCTGTTGATGGACACAGAGGTTGCTTCCATGTCTTGGCTATTGTAAAGAGAGCTGCAATGAACATTGTGGTACATGACTCTTTTTGAATTATGGTTTTCTCAGGGTATATGCCCAGTAGTGGGATTGCTGGGTCGTATGGTAATTCTATTTTTAGTTTTTTAAGGAACCTCCATTCTGTTCTCCATAGTGGCTGTATCAATTTACTTTCCCACCAACAGTGCAAGAGGGTACCCTTTTCTCCACACCCTCTCCAGCGTTTATTGTTTATAGATTTTTTGATGATGGCTGTTCTGACTGCTGTGAGGTGATTCCTCATTGTATTTTTGATTTGCATTTCTCTAATGATTAGTGCTGTTGAACATCCATTCATGTGTTTGTTGGCAATCTGTATATCTTCGTTGGAGAAATGTCTATTTAGGTCTTCTGCCCATTTTTGGATGGGGCTGTTTGTTTTTTTGGATATGAGCTGCATGAGATGCTTATGAATTTTGGAGATTAATCCTTTGTCAGTTGATTCATTTGCAAATATTTTCTCCCATTCTGAGGGTGGTCCTTTTGTCTTGTTTATGTTTTCCTTTGCTGTGCAAAACCTTTTAAGTTTCATTAGGTTCCATTTGTTTATTTTTGTTTTTATTTCCATTTCTCTAGGAGGTGGGTCAAAAATGATATTGTTGTGCTTTATGTCATAGAGTGTTCTGTCTATGTGTTCCTCTAAGAGTTATATAGTTCCTGGCCTTATATTTAGGTCTTTAATCCATTTTGAGTCTATATTTTGTGTGTGGTGTTAGGGAGTGTTCTAATTTCATTCTTTTACATATAGCTGTCCAGTTTTCCCAGCACCATTTATTGAAGAGGCTGTCTTTTCTCCATTGTATATTCTTGCCTCCTTTATAAAAGATAAGGTGACCATATGTGTGTGGGTTTATCTCTGGGCTTTCTATCCAGTTCCATTGATTTATATTTCTGTTTTTGTGCCAGTACCATACTGTCTTGATTACTCTAGCTTTGTAGTATAGTCTGAAGTCAGGGAGCCTGATTCCTCCAGCTCCGTTTTTTGTTCTCAAGATTGCTTTGGCTATTCGGGGTCGTTTGTGTTTCCATACAAATTGTGAAATTTTTTGTTCTGCTTCTGTGAAAATTGGTAGTTTGAAAGGGATTGCACTGAATCTATAGATTGCTTTGGGTAGTATAGACCTTTTCACAATGTTGATTCTTCCAATCCAAAAACATGGCATATCTCTCCAACTGTTTGTATCATCTTTAATTTCTGTCATGAGTGTCTTATAGTTTTCTTCATACAGGTCTTTTGTTTCCTTAGGTAGGTTTATTCCTAGGTATTTTATTCTTTCTGTTGCAATGGTAAATGGGAGTGTTTCCTTAATTTCTCTTTCAAATTTTTCATCATCAGTGTATAGGTATGCAAGAGATTTCTGTGCATTAATATTGTATCCTGCTACTTTACCAAATTCATTGATTCGCTCTAGTAGTTTTCTGGTAGCGTCTTTAGGATTCTGTATGTATAGTACCATATCATCTGCAAAGAGTGACTGTTTTACTTCTTCTTTTCCAATTTGGATTCATTTTATTTCTTTTTCTTCTCTGATTGCTATGGCTAAAACTTCCAAAACTATGTTGAATAATAGTGGTGAGAGTGGAAAACTTTGTCTTGTTCCTGATCTTAAAGGAATGGTTTCAGTTTTCCACCACTGAGAATGATGTTGGCTGTGGGTTTGTCATATATGGCCTTTATTATGTTGAGGAAAGTTCCCTCTATGCCTACTTTCTGGAGGGTTTTTTTTAATCAAAAATGGGTGTTGAATTTTGTCAAAACCTTTTTCTGCATCTATTGAGATGCTCATATGGTTTTTCTCCTTCAGTTTGTTAGTATGGGTTATCACATTGATTGATTTATATATATGGAAGAATCCTTGCATTCCTGGGATAAATCCCACTTGGTCATGGTGTATGATCCTTTTAATGTGCTGTTGGATTCTGTTTGCTAGTATTTTGTTGAGGATTTTGGCATCTATGTTCATCAGTGATATTGGACTGTAGTTTTCTTCTTTGGTGACATCTTTGTTTGATTTTGGTATCAGGGTGATGGTGGCCTCATAGAATGAGTTTGGGAGTGTTCCTCCCTCTGCTATATTTTGGAACAGTTTGAGAAGGATAGGTGTTAGCTCTTCTCTGTTTGAAAGAATTCACCTGTGAACCCATCTGGTCTTAGGCTTTGGTTTGTTGAAAGATTTTTAATCACAGTCTCATTTACAGTGCTTTTGGGTTTTTTTGTTTTGCTTTGTTTTGTTTGTTTGTTTTTGTGGTATGCGGGCCTCTCACTGTTGTGGCCTCTCCCATTGCAGAGCACAGGCTCCGGACGCGCAGGCTCAGCAGCCATGGCTCACGGGCCCAGCCACTCCGCGGCATGTGGGATCTTCCCGGACCGGGGCATGAATCCGTGTCCCCTGCATCGGCAGGTGGACTCTCAACCACTGCGCCACCAGGGAAGTCCTACAGTGCTTTTGATTGGCCTGTTTATATTTTCTATTTCTTCCTGGTTCAGTGTCAGAAGGTTGTGCTTTTCTAAGAATTTGTCCATTTCTTCCAGGTTGTCCATTTTATTGGCATAGAGTTCCTTGTAGTCATCTCTCATAATCCTTTGTATTTCTGTAGTGTCAGTTGTTACTCCTCCTTTTGAAATTTCTGAGTCTATTGATCTGAGTCTTCTCCCTTTTTTTCTTGATGAGTGGCTAATGGTTTATTAATTTTGTTTGTCTTCTCAAAGATCCAGTTTTTAGTCTTATCAATCTTTATTATTGTTTCCAACATTTCTTTTCCATTTATTTCTGCTCTGATCTTTATGATTTCTTTCCTTCTGCTAAGTTTGGGGGTTTTTTGTTCTTTCTCTAATTGCTTTAGGTTTAAGGTTAGTTTGTTTATTTCAAATGTTTCTTGTTTCTTGAGGTATGATTGTATTGCTATAAACTTCCCTTTTTGAACTGCTTTTGCTGCATCCCATAGGTTTTGGCTTGTCGTGTTTTCACTGTCATTTGTTTCTACGTATTTTTTACTTCATCTTTGATTTATTCAGTGATCTCTTGGTTATTTGGTAGTGTATTGTTTAGCCTCCATGTGTTTTGTATTTTTTACAGGTCTTTTCCTGTAATTGATATCTAGTCTTATGGTGTTGTGGTCGGAAAAGATACTTGATACAATTTCAATTTTCTTAAATTTGCCAAGGCTTGATTTGTGACCCAAGATATGATCTATCCTGGAGAATGTTCCATGAGCACTTGAGAAAAATGTGTATTCTGTTATTTTTGGATGAAGTGTCCTATAAATATCAATTAAGTCCATCTTGTTTAATGTATCATTTAAAGCTTGTATTTCCTTACTTATTTTCAGTTTGGATGATCTGTCCATTGGTGAAAGTGGGATGTTAGAGTCCCCTACTATGAATGTGTTACTGTCGATTTCCCCTTTTATGGCTGTTAGTATTTGCCTCATGTATTGAGGTGCTCCTATGTTGGGTGCATAAATATTTACAATTGTTATATCTTCTTCTTGGATTGATCCCTTGATCATTATGTAGTGTCCTTCTTTGTCTCTTGTAAGAGTCTTTATTTTAAAGTCTATTTTGTCTGATATGAGAATTTCTACTCCAGCTTTCTTTTGATTTCCATTTGCATGGAGTATCTTTTTCCATCCCTTCACTTTCAGTCTGTATGTGTCCCTAGGTCAGAAGTGGGTCTCTTGTAGACAGCATATGTACGGGTCTTTTTTTGTTTCCATTCAGCCAGTCTATGTCTTTTGGTTAGAGCATTTAATCCATTTACATTTAAGGTAGTTATCAATATGTATGTTCCTATTACCATTTTCTTAATTGTTTCAGGTTTGTTATTGTAGGTCTTTTCCTTCTCTTGTGTTTCCTGCCTAGAGAAGTTCCTTTAGCATTTGTTGTAAAACTGGTTTGGTGGTGCTGAATTCTCTTAGCTTTTGCTTGTCTATAAAGGTTGTAATTTCTCCATCAAATCTGAATCAGATCCTTGCTGGGTAGAGTAATATTCCTTGTTGGTTTTTACCCTTTCATCACTTTAAATATGTCCTGCCACTCCTTTCTCTCTTTCAGAGTTTCTGCTGAAAGATCAGCTGTAACCTTATGTATGTTATTTGTTGTTTTTCCCTTGCTGCTTTTAATATATTTTCTTGTATTTGTTTTTTGATAGTTTGATTAATATGTGTCATTGTGTGTTTCTCCATGGATTTATCCTGTATGGGATTCTCTGCGCTTCCTGGACTTGATTGACTATTTCCTTTCCCATATTAGGGACGCTTTCAACTATAATCTTTTCAAATATTTTCTCAATCTCTCTTTTTTCTCTTCTTCTTCTGGGACTCCTATAATTTGAATGTTGGTGCATTTAATGTTGTCCCAGAGGTCTCTGAGACTGTCCTCAATTACTTTCATTCTTTTTTCTTTATTCTGCTCTACAGTAGTTATTTCCACTATTTTATCTTCAAGGTCACTTATCCATTCTTCTGCCTCAGTTATTCTGCTATTGATTCCTTCTACAGAATTTTTAATTTCATTTATTGTGTTGTTCATCACTGTTTGTTTGCTCTTTAGTTCTTCTAGGTCCTTGTTAAACGTTTTTTCCATTTTCTTCATTCTATTTCCAAGATTTTGGATCATGTTTACTATCATTACTCTGAATTATTTTTCAGGTAGACTGCCTATTTCCTCTTCATTTGTTTGGTCTGGTGGGTTTTTACCTTCCTCCTTCATCTGCTGTGTGTTTCTCTGTCTTTTCATTTTGTTTACCTTACTCTGTTTGGGGTCTCCTTGTCACAGACTGCAGGTTTGTAGTTCCCCTTGTTTTTGGTGTCTTCCCCCAGTGGCTAGGGTTGGTTCAGTGGGTTTTGTAGGCTTCCTGGTGGAGGGGACTAATGCCTGTGTTGTGGTGGATGAGTCTGGATCTTGTCTTTCTGGTCAACAGGACTGCATCCAGTGGTGTGTTTTGGAGTGTCCTTGACCTTATTATGATTTTAGGCAGCCTCTCTGCTAATGGGTGGGGTTGTGTTCCTGTCTTGCTAATTGGCGTAGGGTGTCCAGCACTGTAGCTTGCTGGTCATGGAGTGGAGCTGGGTCTTAGTGTGTAGATGGAGCTCTCTGGGAGAGTGTTCGCCGTTTGATATTATGTGGAGCTGGGAAGTCACTGGTGGACCTATGTCCTGAACTCAGCTCTCCCACCTCAGAGGCAGAGGCTTGACACCCAGCCGGAGCACCAAGACCCAGTCAGCCATATGGCTGAAGAAAAGGGAGAGGAAAAGGGAGAGAAATAGAAAGAAAAAGAAAAAGAAAGAAAGAAAGAAAGAAAGGAAGGAAGAAGGAAAGAAAAACATAAAGTAAAATAAAATGAAATTTAAAAGTTATTAAAATAAAAAAATTTTTAAATTATTAAAAATAAGAAAATTTTAAAGTAATAAAAAAGAATGAATGAAAAAAAGAAACGAGAGCAACCAAACCAAAAATCAAATCCACCAGTGATAACAAGAGCTAAAAACTATACAAAGAAAATAAATAAATGGACAGACAGAACTCTAGGACAAATGGTAAAAGCAAAGTTATACAGACAAAATCACACAAAGAAGCATACACATACACATTCAGAAAAAGAGAAAAAGGAAAAAAATATATATCTATATATAACAAAAAAAAGGAAGAGAGAAACCAAATCAAGAAGCAAATCTACCAGTGATAATAAACTCTAAGTACTAAACTAAGATAAACATAAAACCAGAAACAAATTAGATGCAGAAATCAAACTCCAAGTCTACAATTGTTCCCAAAGTCCACTGCCTCAACTTTGGGATGATTCATTTTCTATTCAGGTATTCCAGATATGCAGGGTACATCAAGTTGATTGTGTAGATTTAATCCACTGCTCCTGAGGCTGCTGAAAGAAATTTCCCTTTCTCTTTGTTCGCACAGCTCCTGGGGTTCAGCTTTGGATTTGGCCCTGCCTCTGAGTGTAGGTCACCAGAGGGTGTCTGTTTTTCTCTCAGACAGGACGGCATTAAAGTAGCAGTTGATTAGGGGGCTCTGGTTCACTCAGGCTGGGGGTAGGCAGGGGTACAGAATGCAGGGCGAGCCTGGGGAGGCAGAGGCCGGTGTGACATTGCAACAGCCTGAGGCACCCCGTGTGTTCACCTGGGGAAGTTGTCCCTGGATCACGGGACCCTGGCAGTGGTGGGCTGCACAGGCTCCCGGAAGGGGAGGTATGGATAGTGACCTGTTCTTGCACACAGGCTTCTTGGTGGCTGCAGTAGCAGCCTTAGCATTTCATGCCCATCTCTGGTGTCTGTGCTGATAGCTGCAGCTCACGCCCCTCTTGAAGCTTGTTTAGGTGGTGCCCTGAATCCCCTCTCCTCGCACACCTGAAAACAATGGTCTCTTGCCTCTTCAGCAGTTCCAGACATTTTCCTGGACTCCCTCCCGGCTAGTCGTGGCACACTAGCTCCCTGCAGGCTGTGTTCATGCAGCCAACCCCTGTCCTCTCCCTGCGATCTAAGCTCCGAAGCCCGAGCCTCAGCTCCCAGCTCCCGCCCACCTCGGCAGATGAGCAGACAAGCATCTCAGGCTGGTGAGTGCTGGTCGGCACTGATCCTCTGTGCAGGAATCTCTCCGCTTTGCCCTCCACAGCCCTGTTGCTGCGCTCTCCTCCACGGCTCCGAAGCTTCCCCCCACCCCCACCCGCAGTCTCCGCCTGAGAAGGGGCTTCCTAGTGTGTGGAAACCTTTCCTCCTTCACAGCTCCCTCCCGTAAGTGCAGGCCCCATCCCTATTCTTTTGTCTCTGTTTTTTCTTTTCTCTTTTGGGCTACCCAGGTACATGGGGAGTTTCTTGCCTTTTGGGAGGTCTGAGGTCTTCTGCCAGCATTCAGTAGGTGTTCTGTAAGAGTTGTTCCACATGTAGATGCATTTCTGATGTATTTGTGGGGAGGAGGGTGATCTCCACATCTTACTTCTCCACCATCTTGAAGGTCTCTCTGTTTTCTTTTTGCACTGAAGCTTTAAAATGTGAGTGTGGCAGCAATTGTCAGGGCTGGTCACCCATGTGAGGCCTGCCCCCACCCATCAGTATGTGATTTATGCTGGTGTTTTGGCTTTGACCTAATGAGTCATTGAGTGTTTGGGCAGAAGCTTCCTGGAATGGTATTTCTTTCTTTCCCTCATGTAGTTTGTTTTATTTCTACACTTCATGTTATTTCTAGTCCTTAGCCTTGTCTACTCCTTCCCTTTTAATCTGCCCACTGTTGTTGAACTTTATTCTTTCTGCATTTTTTTCTTTTTGCATTTTCTCTTTTGATTTATTTGATTCATTCTTATTTTTTCCCTTTGACCTTTCCTCAATCATCAAATCCTCATTACTCCTTTGGATTCTTTCCTCTACCAAATTTCCACCCCCTGTTTTCTCTTGCCCCCTACCTGGCCCAGCCACAACCCAGATATTGTGAGTGATCAAAATTTCCACTCTGTCTTCCAGTCTCATCAAGAGTCCCCCAGCTTCTGCCACATGGTTCCATTAGTATGCTTGGCCTTATTTTTCAAAAACTAGTTTTTGTGGGAAATTGGGTAATAGAAAATGGTCAAATAACACTCCCCAAAAAGTACAGACTTTATAGTATGGCAAGTTGAAATGTGTCCTATTAAATGGCACTTGCTCAAGCTAAGAAAGAAATTAGATCTCTACACCGAGTATATGATCTCCCCAGACAAAAGCAGTGGATGGTCTGAATACATTTCAAAGCATTTCCAAAAAGACTCAGGAAAAGACCAGAAAGAAGTGATTTTGCAAATGAAGAGAGAATGTTGCAAGTACACCATCACAAAAATTGAAACATGTCTTTAAATTCAGCCACCACAGATGGCACACATTTCAGTTAACATTTTTGTTCATTCAGATTAAATGGTATATGTGAGTAAAGGTGTCAAAATAAAGGAAACTAACAAAAAAGTGGATGATAGGCAGGGGAATATACTAAAAGTGGTCAAGATTTGGGAAGCAGCTAATTGTGTTCATTGCAAAACCTCCAGTGATGGAGCAAGCATGTGGCAGCAGTTAGCTGGCGACTGGGACACAGTTAGCAGAGTTACAAGAGTGTGAAATATAAAATTGTGAAATGTGTTCTAACAAAAGTCATTTTTCTAAGAATAAGAGATGACACGTCCACATTGCAATGCAGCTTCAGCTACGGAGGCAAACCTTATCTAAACATTTCTGCAAAGTCATGCACAGGGTAGTTCACTGGGAAGAACCAAGGCTGCAATTCAGGAGGATGGGGTTCTAGTGAATTCCTTACCCCAGACTCACTAAGGGAATCATTCCATCTCTATGAACCTTGTTCCTTCATCTGAGACCCAAGGGAGTTGAAACAGATTCTCTATAGCATTCCTTCTGGCATTGCAATGGGGTGATTCTTCAGCACAGGCCACAGACATGCAGTGCAGAAAGGGAAACCTGCAAATTTGGCATTTACAGAGAAGCAGTCCCAGGTTAATGCTGACTCAACCATAACCTTCACTTTGCCTAACTGTAACATGCACCAGAGGAAATTACACAGTGATAGATTTTGAGGCAAAAATTGTCTTCTGCAGGTGAGGTTTCTTTCAGCAAGAGGTTAAAATGAATGTTATCAGTGTGGTAAATGCACTAGAAGCCTGGAAATTGGGTGCTTGACCACATTTCTGGTCTTCTGAGAAAGTTCCAGTTTAATAGACTCTGAGAAGAAGTGCTTCAGATGATAGCTCAGCGCCTGCAGTGTGATAATCTTCTCAAGCAGTGCACACACATTTGTGGAGGGTTTTGCTGTGTCAGCGACCTGTCAGGACGACAGGAAAGCAGGCTCTCAGCCAGTCATGCAGTCACCCAGACGAGCCAGCCCAGTGGTAAGGAGCAGACAGGGGTGTGTCTGAGTCCCGGCTCCACCACTCACAAGCTGTATGGCTGGGGCAAGATACTTTCCTTAACTGCATTCTGCCTCAGTTTCTCCTTCTGGTAACCATTGATAATAATAGTATCGATCTCAACAAGTTGTTCTGAGGATAAACTGAGCTAAGATCTGCTAACTGCTTAGGAAACTGTCCAATATGAGGTAGTGATACATATTAGGTATGATTATTATTAACCCAATCAAAATCAGCCTGCATCAGGGAAACGGTATCATCAACCAAAGATGTGTATGTACATGTGGGACTCCGTGACTGTTGAGTGTGTGTGTGCAGAGTGTGGGTTCCCATTAATTGAATGTGGACAATGAATTCTGAGGGACAGTCAGTCCTTCATTCCATTCAGTTGAACAAGTGATTGCCTACCTCTTGAAGAGAGCACACCAGAGGTGGATAGGGACAGAAGTTCATTAGTTCTTCCATTAATTAAACTTCATTTATTGAGGAATTCCTGGAAAAGGTGAGTGAGGTCCCGTGCCTGTCTTAGACTATGAGCTCATTCACTCATTCCTCCACTTATTTTATTTTTTGGCGGAGGGGTTGTAACACAACTTTACTGTAGCAGTAGTTAATAACACAGTGCCCTCAAATCTTTAGGTTTTATCTCGACTGATTATACACTTCTCAAGAACGATAAATTCTCACTACTAACAACATGCACTCCTCCACTTAATGCATATTACCTGACCAGGGGCCAGGAACTGAGGCTTAGAGGTCAGTGTGAACGTTAGAAGCATCATAGCAAAAGCATCACAACGTATAACTGTCATTCGAAAGTCCAGACCACGTGCCAAGGCAGTTGCAAGGACAGAAGCCCACATCCCACTGAAGGGAGATGGTAATGCTTCCTGAGAGAGGAGGAATATGACCAAAGTTTGTAAAGATGGGTGGGCATTTGACAGAAAGGTCAGATTACTGAATGGAAGGACCTGTCTGTCAAAGGACCAGAGGTTGGTGATCCAGGGAGGCCAGGGGAGCTGCGAGGCCAGGGGAGAACGTGATGGGAGCCTGGGTTGTGTGAAGTCTGGCAGCAGGAGAGCAGGAGAGGAAGGCAGACCAGGCCCAGGCCCAGGGAACCCCAAGTGGTCACACCAACAAGGTTTCTGCATTATTCAGGCAGGCAGGAGCATAGATGGCTCGGGAAACAAGGTCTATACAAAAGTGGCACAATGTTTTACGCACATTTTTGTGCAAAATGTCACACATGAAGAATCAGTGTGGGGAAGTGGTCGAAAGCCTGGTTTCCAGAGCTCGACAGCCCTGGATTCCACAAGGCTCTGCCTCATGCTGAGCAATCCTGAATAAGTCATGTGAAAACCCAGTGCCTCAGTTTTCTCATCTAGAAAGTAGTACGATAGTGACATTGTATTTGATCGTAACGTTGTTGACAGGAGGAAGTGAGGGGATTGATAGAAAACCCTGAGTGCAGTGCCTGGCATACAGGCCACTAGCATTGGTCAGGATAGAAGTAACTTCAGACATGCGCACACATGTAAAGATGTGTCTTAGGATGCCAAGCCACAGGGCTCTGGTTTACACCCTGGCTTTCTTACCCAAATGTGGCAGAGAACGCTCAAGCCTCACTGCTCCCTGGATAGCCCCTCTAGGCTCTCAGACATCCAGACCTGCAGTTCTGAAGGAAACAAAGTGATGGGTGTTTGCTTAGAGCTGGAGTTGTGCACTAGGCAGGGCCAGCTGGGAATGGCAAGCAGGGTCAACTCGGATGGGAGAAATCTAGAAACGGGTCCTTCATTCAGGTATAGAGAACTGAGGTGGCAAGGCATGGAAAAATGGGGACAAGGAAGATGACATAGTGGAATGGTGAAGACAGGCCTCCCCAAGTCATTGCCTGCATCAGGAAGCGGGCAGGGGAGCAGAGACCCATGGATTGGGGCCAGGTGAGCGTGGTCATCCCCGACGACCAGAGAGTGCCAGATGTCAGACACCCTGGGGTTTTGAGCTGTGGGCCTCCCTCTTACGTGGGGTCTCCCCTGAGATGCTCCTGTTTTGCTCCAGGGAAGGAAGCTGTGTGGTTTCTGGAGGGCAAGTGCAGGCACCACCATTCGGGCAGGGAGGAGGTCCCCCTGGGGATTTACGCCTCCCCAGAGCTTCCTGAATTCATCAAGAGGTTTGTCCTTGTGAGGGTGAAATCTTGGTGCATGAGTTGGTTTACTGTCCCAGAGCTGAAAATTCTTCAGAGAGATCCCAAACCTAGGCAGGAATTAACGTGTATGGTGCATTACAAGATGCCAGCCACCCAGTGCCATGCTTTGTGGATGTCATACAAGTTCTTCTGTCCCTCTCAAGGCCACAATAATAACAGATTCCCCTAAGGCAACACAGTGTGCCCACACTGCTTGGCAGGTGTCACCCGTTTTAAGGTATTTCACCTGTGCAGAGGTGAGAGGTGTTGGGACCAGGAGTCAGACTCAGGCTGCCCCTGCT
Source organism: Phocoena sinus (assembly GCF_008692025.1). Classification (NCBI taxonomy): domain Eukaryota; kingdom Metazoa; phylum Chordata; class Mammalia; order Artiodactyla; family Phocoenidae; genus Phocoena; species Phocoena sinus. The sequence goes on from NC_045768.1 coordinate 95,746,147, forward strand.
GGACTGCTCAAGAGCTCAGTGTCATGTGGGAAACCTGCCATCCTGTGCAGTTACACAATATACGCCTTCACCCCCCTTGGGGACACAGCCGAGCCTGAGACTGTACGGTGCGGAACTGGACTTGAAAGTGCTAACGAAAGCCGAGGCCCACCTGGCTTCTGCCTCCAGGCAGTGTTCTTACTTGGGATGTGCTGTACCTTGACCAGTTTGCTTCTGGCTATCTGTGGGTGGTTCCCAAAGGACTCATGCTGCCCCATGACTTGAGCCACATAGGACTTTTCACCTAAAGTGCAAGAAGATATTCACTCCCCTCAGAAAAACAGCCGCCGTACAAGTCCCCGTGTGGGCTCCTTCTGGATTACCTCCGCCCCAGCTACCCCAGCCTTGGCTGCTTGCCACGTGGAGAAGCCCTATCTGGGGGACCTTCCCCTCTCCCACCCACTAGCTGTCTCCGCCCCCCGTGGGAGCGTGGCTGGCTTCATCCTGGCTTCTTCCATGCACCAGGTCTGCAGATCCTAAAGGCGCTTGGGCTCCATCACTTAGGAACTCAGACAAACATAGAAGCCGAAACCTGCTCTTCCCAGAGGCTGCCTGTGGGGCGGATAACACAGCCCCAAAGTGCGGGGGAGTGGGTGCACCGTATGGTGAATTCTGAGCGGTGAGAGGCAGGAGATGGCATGGAACCCACAACGCTTAGCGGCACGCTGCCCCGCATCACTGAGCGAGGGCGGGGTTTCCTTGGGGAGACTCTAGCCAGCTTGGTAACACATCACCGCCTATTACTTTCCCTGCTTCTCTGCGCCCCTTTCCTCCCCTTCTCCCAGTCTTGCAGTACTAGGGTTGTACCTCCCAAGAAAGTCTTCAGGCTCCAATTTCTCAGAAACCCAGACCCAGACAGCCCGTTTTTTCTCTCTTCCAGAGACTGTAGAAGATATAAAATGCAGTAATATTCTCAAAGATAGGTTTCCTGATAATATATACCTCACTGAAAGTAACAGAGAAAAACAATGATTTAAGTCTTGCAGAGAAATTGGTAACAAGTTTTCCTACCTCTTACAGGACTAGAAGTGTCCTCTCCTATATACCCCAGCAATGTTGTTTCGTTTCTTGTCAGGAGGTAATGCTGCTGTAAGTAAGCAGAGCTGAAAAAAAAAAAAAAAGCATGAGATTTGCCTGGAAAGTGTCCGACAAGTCCTCTCCAGCACTCTTTGTGGGTATGATATGCATTTGTTTACTGGAGACTAGTCAGAAATATGGATGCTTGTGATAAAAGGAAAACATTTTAAAGCATCGACTAGAAAAGATTTCTTGTCACTGAAAAATATCTATTTTTACTATTGATTATTTGAAGAGTATTCTTTTTCAGGACAACTTTAATCACTTACTTAGCAGTGAAACAATAAAACCTTCCCTTTAAATAGAATAATAAACAAGAATAACCATTATTATTTGACAACAACAATGAGCAATGAAACAGGAAGAAAAAGTATTCTCACAATTACAAGAAAGCTATGATTCAATATGTCCGTTTACCTAAAGTAGGTAAGAAAACTAAACTTTGGAGAAATAAAAGGAGAGTTCAACAAGGTAGCTGGACAAAATATTAGTATTTAAAACAATGGTTTTCCTATATTAGGGGACATTTATAATAGAGTGGTTAAAAGCATGCACTCTGCCACTCACTGCTGCATGAGTCCGGGCAAATTGCTAAGACTCTTTTTGCTTTGGTTTCCTCAGCGGTAAACATGGGATAATGATCCTGCTGCCCTCAGAGGTTTTGGTGAGGATATCGTGAGTGGGAGTTTTTTTCCTCACTCAACACGCAATTCCAAGCTCATCCACCTAGTCCTTGTCTACCTTGGGATTTGCAAGTGTCACATACTTTCACAGACTTCCTTGGAGGTAGGGTGGCTATTTGACACCATTCTGGTCAAAGAGAAGGAAGAAGCCACAGGTGCCTCCTATTTTCCTTCCCTCCTGCCTTTTAAAAAATGGATGAAACGCTGGAACTGTGGCACTCGAGGGAAAAGGTCAATGTCAGCAACTGTTTACCCACATCTGGGCTTCCTGAGCATGAGAAAAACAAATCTGGATTTGTTTAAGCTAATGGGTGACTATTTTGTGAACTACAGAGTTTTTCCTTTGTATCTGAATGACATGGAAAGCATAACAAATAACATTTCTGGTGCCTAGAAAGTATTTAATAAATGTTACTCTTCTTATTATATTTTTAAATATTATATTTAAATTATATATATTATATATTTAAATATTATATTTAAATATATTCAAAATATAATTGGGAAAAGTGTCTTATTCATAATAAAAAGCAATTAAATAATTAATACTACATCTAACAGAAAGGTACAAAGTATCTACTCATAATGGGAAAGTGCATCATATTGGGATCATTGATCTATATAAAGAAAACAAAGTACTGAATAATGGTGTGATAGAAGACATATAAGTGAAGAGACTGAACACATTTCTGGATTAAAAGAGTCAGTATTATAATGATTACAATTATCTCCAAATTAGCCAGGAAATCTAACCCCACTTAATCAAAATTCCAGTGGATATTTTGAGAAACTTGAAAAGTTTATTCTCATTTTCCATTGGATGGATAAATATTCCAAAATAACTGAATAGACTTGGAAAAAGAAGAAGTGTGGTGAACTTATTTGATTTATTAAACCAGATATTAGAGCTGTACTAATTAAAATAATGTGGCATAATTGGAAGACAAATTGATCAATGAAATGCAACTGAAATTTAAGAAATAGATTCACATCTAAATGTAAAACCATATATGATAAATAAGATCATTTAAATCAAAGACCATACCAATCAGGGTTGAGTTCAGGAAATAGAAGTTGCTCTTGGTATTTTGGACAGAAGGTGACTTAATATAGGACATTAGATATTTACAACACTGTTGGGAGGGCTACAGGAGTATTTTTAAGGCTGGAATGACTCAGCAGAAACAGGACTGATTCAATGGGAGTCACTGGAGCTAACTTAGATATTGCCACTGAAGCTGTGCCAGAGACAGGAAGCCTTACCTTTGCAACTGCCTCTCACATTCAGGAAACTGGACCATGGTGTCCAAAGCTTGGTTTGGGAATAAGAAGTCACATTAAGAAGCTGTCCTTATCACATTGCTTTTTGATTCCCAGCAAGCTGGTAGATAGACCCTGGAGCACTGATGCAAGAAAGCCTCACATTTCCTGAGCTCCCTTGATAATGGAAACATTCAAGAGCGGTAGGAAGATGACTCTCTTCTGCCTTCCAAAATCTCTTATGAGTGCATCTGAATGATGGAAAAGAGTTTGCTTCCAGAACCTCAGTTTCAAGGGAGTCTAGGAACTGTTTTCTTTAGCATTCCAATCTCCCCAAACAGAAGCCAGATAAATGGTGGTTGAGAGAATTGATTCAAAGTATCTACTCATAATGGGAAAATGCATCGTATTAGGATCAATTGGTCATTCCCTCACCTTGTTCCAAACATAAAAATATTGTCATGTGATTGAAGATTTAAGTGTTAAAATTACACATAAGATTACTAAAACAAAATATGGGAGAAAAGGTTTATAATCTTATCGTAGGGCACACATGAAACCCAAAAGATACACATATTTAATTAAGTGAAAATCAAGCAGTTTTGTTTGATAAAGGACACCCTAAACAAAGTTAAAAGTAAAAAATTGGAGAAATATTTATAACTCTTATTCTAGTTAAAGGGTTAATATTTTTAATATGTTGAGTTCTTATACAGCCAAAGATCAGATCAACATCCAACAGTAAAACAGGCAAAAGATATGAATAACTCATTTTTGAAAAAATCAAATGCAAATAACTTTGAAGCATGTGGAAACATGAGTAACTTCATTAATAATGAAGAAAATAACATTAAAATGAAAATTTTATACTTATCTACTGGCAACAATGGAGTGCAATAATATCCATTGTTGGGAGGAGTGTTAGGGGAATCTAGTACAAATGGATATAAACTGTAAAAGTGAATTTTGGCAGTATGTATCAGCTATTAGAAGGTCCCCACCTTTTAACCTACAATACACTTCCTAGAATTTGTCTCACAGAACTAGCAACACACTTCTCAGAATCTGTCCCACAGAAATAATCACATAATCACATCGTGAGCAAAGACACACGATGCAAGGATATTGACTGTAGTGATTTTCATACAAGGAAAAATTGGAAACAATTTTTAATGCCCAAAAGCAGGTCATTAGTTAAACAAATGATGATACATTCATACAACGGGCTACTTAGCAGCTATTAAAAAGAAGTAGCTCTATTTATATTGATATTGAAAGATGACAATACTGTAGTAAGTCAAATAGATCTGTATAGGTAACATGATCCCACTTGTTTCTAAAGATAAAACACGTGTATTATGTATGCAGAAACCTTGAGGGAGGCACTTCCAGTTGTTCATGGTGGTCATTTCTGGGCTACAAATGTGGGCAAAACTTTCACTTTTTATTATATGTACTTCAAGATTTAACATCATTTGACAAAAGATATATATCACAAAAAGACCGGTGTTTTTTAAAAATGAAGATCTGTAAACAAGCAAACTCCCAATTCAGTCATTTGACATATAAGCAGGGCAGCAAGGTGGCTGATCCCCATTAAAGCCAAAAGGAGCTTAGAGCCCACTTGTTGACAGATGTGGAAACTGGGGCTCATGCCTCATTGGTCCTGAGTCTGAATGGAAGGAATAGCATTATTTCCTGAGGCCATATTTCTGAATTCTAAAACTAGAATCAAAGACTGCTTTGGCATTTTAAAGTTGCATTACACCTTTGCACCTTCCCCCAGAGAAGCTGCTGCTCCTGGCTTAGGGTGATTAACTTTCCTTGCCAAGGTTGTCTTGTCTGTAAGACCAGCATCTGCCAGGCAACCTTGAGGCAGGCTGTGTGCAGGACTTCTCTCCTGAGTAACACCTGTAGTTACCGCCTCTGGCATTTACTGTCTGCCTCTTGCTTGCCATATATATATATATATATATATATATATATTTTTTTTTTTTTGGCTTAAACTTAGTCGCCTTATCTTGGCTTGTTGCTTGCCCCTGCAAGCTGTTGTAATTGGCCTATTGCTGTAATTTCCTGAATATAATCATAGATGTTACATTGCTTAAAAGTTTCCTTTGACAGAGATACTGAGAAGATGACGGAAGAGTAAGAGCGGAGATCACCTTCCTCCCCACAGATACACCAGAAATACATCTACACGTGGAACTGCTCCTATAGAACACCCACTGAATGCTGGCAGAAGACCTCAGACCTCCCAAAAGGCAATAAGCTCCCCACGTACCAGGGTAGGGCAAAAGAAAAAAGAAAAAACAAAAACAGAGACAAAAGAATAGGGACGGGACCTGCACCAGTGGGAGGGAGCTGTGAAGGAGGAAAGGTTTCCACACACTAGAAAGGCCCTTCGTGGGCGGAGACTGTGGGTGGCGGAGGGGGTAAGCTTTGGGGCTGCGGAGGAGAGCACAGCAACAGGGGTGCAGAGAGCAAAGCGGGGAGATTCCCGCACAGAGGACCAGGGTCGACCGGCACTCACCAGCAAGAGAGGCTTCTATGCTCACCCGCCAGGGCGGGCGGGGGCTGGGAGCTGAGGCTCGGGCTTCAGTCGGAGCGCAGGGAGAGGACTGGGGTTGGCTGCGTGAACACAGCCTGCAGGGGGTTAGTGCACCATGGCTAGCCGAGAGGGAGTCTGGGGAAACGTCTGAACCTGCTGAAGAGGCAAGAGGCTTTTTCTTCCCTCTTTGTGTCCTGGTGTGCGAGGAGAGGGGATTAAGAGCCCTGCTTAAAGGAGCTCCAGAGACGGGCGCGAGCCGTGGCTAAAAGCGCGGACCCCAGAAATAGGCATGAGATGCTAAGGCTGCTGCTGCCACCACCAAGAAGCCTGTGTGCGAGCACAGGTCACTATCCCCACCTCCCCTCCCAGGAGTCTGTGCAGCCTGCCACTGCCAGGGTCCCGTGATCCAGGGACAACTTCCCCGGGAGAACGCACAGCATGCCTCAGGTTGGTGCAACGTCACGCCGGCCTCTGCCGCCACAGGCTCACCCCGCACTCTGTGCCCCTCCCTTCCCCCGGCCTGAGTGAGCCAGAGCCCCCGAATCAGCTGCTCCTTTAACCCCGTCCTATCTGAGCGAAGAACAGACGCCCTCCGGCGACCTACACGCAGAGGCAGGTCCAAATCCAAAGCTGAACCCTGGAAGCTGTGCAAACAAAGAAGAGAAAGACAAATTTCTTCCAGCAGCCTCAGGAGCAGTGGATTAAAGCTCCAAAATCAGCTTGATGTACCCTGCATCTGTGGAATATATGAATAGACAACAAATCATCCCAAATTGAGGAGGTGGACTTCGGGAGCAAGATATATTATTTTTCCCCTTTTCCTCTTTTTGTGAGTGTGTATGTGTATGCTTCTGTGTGAGATTTTGTCTGTAGAGCTTTGCTTTCACCATCTGTCCAAGGATTCTGTCCATCTGTTCTTTTTTCTTTTTTTTTACTTAAAAATTTTTTTCTTAATAATTATTTTTTATTTTAATAACTTTATTTTATTTATGTTTATTTTATCTTCTCTTTCTTTCTTTCTTTCTTTCTTTCTTTCTTTCTTTCTTTCTTTCTTTCTTTCTTTCTTTTTTCTCCCTTTTATTCTGAGCCATGTGGATGAAAGGCTCTTGGTGCTCCAGCCAGGTATCAGGGCTGAGGCTCTGAGGTGGGAGAGCCAAATTCAGGACACTGGTCCACAAGAGACCTCCCAGCTCCACATAATATCAAATGGCGAAAATCTCCCAGAGATCTCCATCTCAATGCCAAGACCCAGCTTCACTCAACGACCAGCAAGCTACAGTGCTGGACACCCTATGCCAAACAACTGCCAAGACAGGAACACAGCCCCATCCATTAGCAGAGAGGCTGCCTAAAATCAAAATAAGGCCACAGACACCCCAAAACACACCACCAGACGTGGACCTGCCCACCAGAAAGACAAGATCCAGCCTCATCCACCAGAACACAGGCACTATTCCCCTCCACCAGGAAGCCTACACAACCCACTGAAAAAACCTTAGCCACTGGGGACACACACCAAAAACAACGGGAACTACGAACCTACAGCCTATGAAAAGGAGACCCCAAACACAGTAAGATAAGCAAAATGAGAAGACAGAAAAACACACAGCAGATGAAGGAGCAAGGCAAAAACCCACCAAACCTAACAAATGAAAAGGAAATAGGCAGTCTACCTGAAAAAGAATTCAGAATACTGATAGTAAAGATGATCCAAAATCTTGGAAATAGAACAGAGAAAATGCAAGAAACATTTAACAAGGACCTAGAAGAACTAAAGAGGAAACAAGCGATGATGAACAACAGAATAAATGAAGTTAAAAATACTCTAGAAGGGATCAATAGCAGAATAACTGAGGCAGAAGAACGGATAAGTGACCTGGAAGATAAAATAGTGGAAATAACTACTACAGAGCAGAATAAAGAAAAAAGGATGAAAAGAACTGAGGACAGTCTCAGAGACTTCTGGGACAACATTAAATGCACCAACATTAGAATTATAGGGGTCCCAGAAGAAGAAGAAAAAAGAAAGGGACTGAGAAAATATTTGAAGACATTATAGTTTAAAACTTCCATAATATGGGAAAGAAAATAGTTAATCAAGTCCTGGAAATACCGAGGGTCCCATACAGGATAAATCCAAGGAGAAACACACCAAGATACATATTAATCAAACTATCAAAAATTAAATATAAAGAAAACATATTAAAAGCAGCAAAGGAAAAACAACAAATAACACACAAGGTAATCCCCATAAGGTTAACCACTGATCTTTCAGCAGAAACTCTGCAAGCCAGAAGGGTGTGGCAGGACATATTTAAACTGATGAAGGAGAAAAATATACAACTAAGATTACTCTACCCAGCAAGGATCTCATTCAGATATGATGGAGAAATTAAAAACTTTACAGACAAGCAAAAGCTAAGAGAATTCAGCACTACCAAACCAGCTTTACAACAAATGCTAAAGGAACTTCTCTAGGCAAGAAACACAAGAGAAGGAAAACACCTAAAATAACAAACCCAAAACAATTAAGAAAATGGGAATGGGAACATACATATCGATAATTACCTTAAATGTAAATGGATTAAATGCTCTCACCAAAAGATACAGACTGGCTGAATGGATACAAAAACAAGGCCCATATATATGCTGTCTACAAGAGACCCACTTCTGACCTAGGGACACATACAGACTGAAAGTGAGGGGATGGAAAAAGATATTCCATGCAAAAGGAAATCAAAAGAAAGCTGGAGTACAATTCTCATATCTGACAAAATAGACTTTAAAATAAAGACTATTAAAGAGACAAAGAAGGACACTACATAATGATCAAGGGATCCATCCAAGAAGAAGATATAACAATTGTAAATATTTATGCACCCAACATAGGAGCACCTCAATACGTAAGGCAAATACTAACAGCCATAAAAGAGGAAATCAACAGTAACACAATCACAGTAGAGGACTTTCCACCCCACTTTCACCAAAAGACAGATCATCCAAAATGAAAATAAATAAGGAAACACAAGCTTTAAATGATACATTAAACAAAATGGACTTAATTGATCTTTATAGGACATTCCACTCAAAAACAACAAAATACACATTTTTCTCAAGTGCTCATGGAACATTCTCCAGGATAGATCATACCTTGGGTCACAAATCAAGCATTGGTAAATTTAAGAAAATTGTAATCCTATCAAGTATCCTTTCTTGATAATGAAACTATGATGCTATGAAACTAGATATCAATTATAGGAAAAGATCTATAAAAAATATAAACACATGGAAGCTAAACAATACAGTACTTAATAACCAAGTTATCACTAATCAAAGGGGAAATCAAAAAAAATACCTAGAAACAAATGGCAATGGAGACACGATGATGCAAAACCTATGGGATGCAGGAAAAGCAGTTCTAAGAGGGAAGTTTATAGCAATAGAATCCTACCTTAAGAAAGAGGAAACATCTCAAGTAAACAATGTAACCTTGCAGTTAAAGCAATTAGAGAAAGAAGAACAAAAAAACCCCAAAGTTAGCAGAAGGAAAGAAATCATGAAGATCAAATCAGAAATAAATGAAAAAGAAATGAAGGAAATGATACCAAACATCAATAAAACTAAAAGCTGTTTCTTTGAGAAGATAAACAAAATTGATAAACCATTAGCCAGACTCATCAAGAAAAAAGGGAGAAGACTCAAATCAATAGAAGTAGAAATGAAAAAGGAGAAGTAACAACTGACACTGCAGAAATACAAAAGATCATGAGAGATTACTACAAGCAACTCTATGCCAATAAAATGGACAACCTGGAAGAAATGGACAAATTCGTAGAAATGAACACCCTTGTGAGACTGAACCAGGAAGAAATAGAAAATATGAACAGACCAATCACAAGCACTGAAATTGAAACTGTGATTAAAAATTTTCCAACAAACAAAAGCCCAGGACCAGATGGCTTCACAGGCGAGTTGTATCAAACAGTTAGAGAAGATCTAACACCTATCCTTCTCAAATTCTTCCAAAATATAACAGAGGGAGGAACACTCCCAAACTCATTCTATGAGGCCACCATCACCTGATACCAAAACCAGACAAGGATGTCATAAAGAAAGAAAACTACAGGCCAATATAACTGATGAACATAGATGCAAAAATCCTCAACAAAATACTAGAAAACAGAATCCAACAGCATATTAAAAGGATCATACACCATGATCAAGTGGGGTTTATTCCAGGAATGCAAGGATTCTTCAATATATGCAAATCGATCAACATCATACACCATATTAACAAATTGAAGGAGAAAAACCATATGGTCATCTCAATAGATGCAAAGAAAGCTTTTGACAAAATTCAACACCCATTTATGATAAAAACTCTGCAGAAAGTAGGCGTAGAGGGCACTTTCCTCAACATAATAAAGGCCATATATGACAAACCCACAGCCAACATTGTCCTCAATGGTGAAAAACTGAAAGCATTTCCACTAAGATCAGGAACAAGACAAGGTTGCCCACTCTCACCACTCTTATTCAACATAGTTCTGGAAGTTTTAGCCACAGCAATCAGAGAAGAAAAGGAAATAAAAGGAATCCAAATCAGAAAAGAGGAAGTAAAGCTGTTACTGTTTGTAGATGACATGATATTATACACAGAGAATCCTAAAGATGCTACCAGAAAACTACTAGAGCTAATCAATGAATTTGGTAAAGTAGCAGGATACAAAATTAATGCCCAGAAATCTCTTGCGTTCCTATACACTAATGATGAAAAATCTTAAAGAGAAATTAAAAAACACTCCCATTTACCACTGCAACAAAAAGAATAAAATATCTAGGAATAAACCTACCCAAAGAGACAAATGACCTGTATGCAGAAAATTATAAGACACTGATGAAAGAAATTAAAGATGATACAACTAGATGGAGAGATATGCCATGTTCTTGGATTGGAAGAATCAACATTGTGAAAATGACTCTACTACCCAAAGCAATCTACAGATTCAATGCAATCCCTATCAAACTACCACTGGCATTTTTCACAGAACTAGAACAAAAAATTTCACAATTTGTATGGAAACACAAAAGACCCCGAATAGGCAAATCAATCTTGAGAACGAAAAACGGAGCTGGAGGAATCAGGCTTCCTGACTTCAGGCTATACTACAAAGCGACAGTAATCAAGATAGTATGGTACTGGCACAAAAAACAAAATATAGATCAATGGAACAGGATAGAAAGCCCAGAGATAAACCCATGCACATATGGTCAGCTTATCTTTGATAAAGGAGGCAAGAATATACAGTGGAGAAAAGACAGCCTCTTCAATAAGTGGTGCTGGGGAAACTGGACAGGTACATGTAAAAGTATGAAGTTAGAACACTCCCTAACACCATACAGAAAAATAACCCCAAAATGGATTAAAGACCTATATGTAAGGCCAGACACTATCAAGCTCTTAGAGGAAAACATAGGCAGAACACTCTATGACATAAATCACAGCAAGATCCTTTTTGACCCACCTCCTAAAGAAATGGAAGTAAAAACGAAAAGTAGAACCTAGTGAAACTTAAAATCTTTTGCACAAGAAAGGAAGCCATAAACAAGACAAAAGGACCACCCTCAGAATGGGAGAAAATATTTGCAAATGAAGCAACTGACAAAGGATTAATCCCCAAAATTACAAGCAGCTCATGCAGCTCAATAACAAAAAAACAAAGAACCCAATCCAAAAATGGGCAGAAGACTTAAGTAGACATTTCTCCAAAGAAGATATACAGATTGCCAACAAACACATGAAAGAATGCTCAACATCATTAATCATTAGAGAAATGCAAATCAAAACTACAATGAGATATCATCTCACACCAGTCAGAATGGCCATCATCAAAAAATCTAGAAACAATAAATGCTGGAGAGGGTGTGGAGAAAAGGTAACACTCTTGCACTGTTGGTGGGAATGTAAATTGATACAGCCACTATGGAGAATAGTATGGAAGTTCCTTAAAAATTTAAAAATAGAACTACCATACGACCCAGCAATCCCACTACTGGGCATATACCCTGAGAAAACCATAATTCAAAAAGAGTCATGTACCAAAATGTTCATTGCAGCTCTATTTACAATAGCCAGGAGATGGAAGCAACCTATGTGTCCATCAACAGATGAATGGATAAAGAAGATGTGGCACATATATACAATGGAATATTACTCAGCCATAAAAGGAAAAGAAATTGAGTTATTTGTAGTGAGGTGGATGGACCTAGAATCTGTCATACAGAGTGAAGTAAGTCAGAAAGATAAAAACAAATACAGTATGCTAATACATATATATGGAATCTAAGAAAAAAAAAACTTCATGAAGAACCTAGGAGTAAGACAGGAATAAAGACACAGACCTAGTAGAGAATGGACTTGAGGATACGGGGAGGGGGAAAGGGTAAGCTGTGACAAAGTGAGAGAGTGGCATGGACATATATACACTACCAAACGTAAAATAGCTAGCTAGTGGGAAGCAGCCGCATAGCACAGGGAGATCAGCTCAGTGGTTTGTGACCACCTAGAGGCGTGGGATAGGGAGGGTGGGAGGGAGGGAGACACAAGAGGGAAAAGATATGGGAACATATGTATATGTACAACTGATTCAGTTTGTTATAAAGCAGAAACTAACACACCATTGTTAAGCAATTATACTCCAATAAAGATGTTAAAAAAAAAAAAAAAAGCAGCCGCAGCCGTGGGCCTAGCAATTATGTTGCTTGGAACTCACCCTCAGAAAATAGCAGGCAAATATACAGATATGCACAGACAAGGGCATTATAACATCATTATTAGTATGTACAGAAGCCTGGAAACAACCTACATGTTCAAAAATTATAGTACTATATCAATATCATAATAGAACATTGTACAGTCAATAAAATGCTGGTATATAGAGTTACATCTGTCGTTATGGGAGGATAATTACATTATATGGTAAAATGAGAAAGTGTGTTAGAGAATACTTAGTCAGGTTTGTTTGCTTTTTTTTAAAGAACAAAATGGAGATATTTTAAAAGTTTATATTCTAATTTAAAATTTTTCTGTATTTTCTAACTTTTCTATAATGAACATGGATTATTTGTGTTAAGAAAATGAACAAGAAATGACACGTGATAGGCGAAATAAAGGCCTCCCTCCTTAAAATTTTCATGACTTATTTCCCAAAACCTGTGAATATGTGAAGTTACATGGTCAAAGGGACTTTGCATGTGCACGTGTGATTAAGTTAATCATATTGAGATGGAAAGATTCTTCTGGAGTATCTGGGTGGGCCCAACCTAATCACTATGGTCCTTATAAGAGTTAGACAGGATGGTCAAAGTCATATAGATTTGAAAATGCTATGTGGCTGATTTTGAAGGTGGAGGAAAAGGCCATGAGCCAAGGGATACAGGAGGCTTCTAGAAACTGGATAAAGCAATGAAACAAATTCTCCCTTAGAGCTTCTAGAAGGACCCTACTCTGCTGATACTTGGGTTTTAGCCCAGTGAGATTTCTGACCTCCAGAACTGTCAGAATAAATTTGTATTGTTTGAAGCCAAAAAAAAAATTTCCTTTGAAATTTTGTACTTGAACCTTTGTTCTCAACCCAGCCTCTTCTATAAACCCATTCCTTGGTTCTTTCTTACAAATGATTCAATATCCAATATGTTTCAGTTTTATAAAAAATCATTTTATTTTATTTTTAAATTTATTTTATTGAAGTATAGCTGATTTACAACGTGTTAATTTCTGCTGTACAGCAAAGTGATTAAGTTATACATACATATATATATATATTCTTTTTCATATTCTTTTCCAATTTGGTTTATCATAGGATATTGAATATAGTTCCCTGTGCTATATGATAGGACCTTGCTGTTTATCTATTCTCTATGTAACAGTTTGCATCTGCTAATCCTAAACTCCTAATCCATCCCTCGCTCATCCCTCTCCCTCTTGGCAACCACAAGTCCATTCTCTATGTCTGTGAGTCTGTTTCTGTTTCATAGATAAGTTCATTTGTGTCATATTTTAGATTCCACCTATAAAAGATATCATATGGTATTTGTCTTTCTCTTTCTGACTTATTTCACTTAGTGTAATAATCTCCAGGTCCATCCATGTTGCTGCAAATGGCATTATTTCATTCTTTTTATGGCTGAATAGTATTCCATTGTATATATGTACCACATCTTCTTTATCCATTCATCCACTTATCAATGTACATTTAGGTTTTTTCTATGTCTTGGCTATTGTAAATAGTGCTGCTATTTACATTGGGGTGCATGTATCTTTTTGAATTATGATTTTGTCTGGATATGCCCAGGAGTGGGATTGCTGGATCATATGGCAACTCTAGTTTTAGTTTTTTGAGGACCCTCCGTACTGTTCTCCATAGTGGCTGTGCCAACTTACATTCCCACCAACAGGGCAAGGGGGTTCCCTTTTCTCCACACTCTCTCCAGCATTTGTTATTTGTAGACATTTTAATGATGGACATTCTGACCAGTGAGACGTGGTACCTCACTGTAGTTTTGATTTGCATTTCTCTAATAATAATCAATGTTTCACATCTTTTCATGTGCCTGTTGGTCATCTGTATGTCTTCTTTGGAGAAATGTCTATTTAGGTCTTCTGCCCATTTTTCAGTTGGGTTGTTTGGTTTTTTGTTATTGAGTTGTATGAGCTGTTTATATAAATAAATCGTTTATTTAAAATTTGTCAAAATGGCTGAACCCAGTATCTGAAGAGAGGCAGCAGAGTATTGATTAAGAGCATGCATCTGGAAACGCTGTGCCACTTACAAGCTGTGTGGCCTCAGGCAAATCACTTGACCTCTCTGGGCTTCAGTTACCTCATATATAAGTTCTGTATTGAGTGCTTATGACATTAAATAAAACATATTATGGTATTTTTGCTTAATTTTCTGATCAGTAAGGCACCTGTAAATCAGACCTTCATTCATTCAACAAACATTACCTGATTAACAGTTTAAGGAGATCCTCGTGGCTATTGGGTAATGACAGATTCTAGAGGAACCAAAGTATAGCAGGAGGACCTCCAAAACGCATCTTGTATCTAGCCATGTCCTTCTGTCCTCACTGCCATCACCTTGGTCCAAGCCACCTTCATCTTCACAACAACCTAACTCCATACAGAATAAAAATAGGCTCTGGTCAGTCCTGCTTCAGTGGCTTCTCTTCATATTCAGGAAAGAAACCACACTCTAACTATGACCCACAAGCTTCTACAAAACCCTGGTGCCGGGTTTCCCTGGTGACGCAGTGGTTGAGAGTCCGCCTGCCGATGCAGGGGACACGGGTTCGTGCCCCAGTCCAGGAAGATCCCACATGTCGCGGAGCGGCTAGGCCCGTGAGCCATGGCCGCTGAGCCTGCACATGCAGAGCCTGTGCTCCATAACAGGAGAGGCCACAATAGTGAGAGGCCCGCGTACCGCCAATAAAACAAAAAACAAAAACAAAACCCTGGTCCCTCTGTCTCTCAAATTCATCTCACACTTTTCTTCTTGGTCCTTAGGCGCCAGTAGCGCTTGTCTTCCTTCAGTTTTTAAAATATTTTAATATCTTTCCCACCCCAGGGCCTTTGCACATGCTGTTCCCTCTGCCTGGAACATTCTACCCAATGCTTTGTATGGCTTTCTCCTTCTCTTTCTTTAGGTCTAGCTTAAATATCACCCCCCCCCCCCCGCCCAGTGACAAATGGGTGTTTTTTGCCCAGATCCCATTCCTATTTCTATTTTTTTGTGTAGTAGCACACCAAATTTCCTTTGTAGAAATGTCCCTCCCAGACTCTCCATGGGGCTTAACCTGGTGAGACACACAAGGTACAGCGAATATGAAGGTATGAAAGTCTTTGTTTTAGTTTCTCCAGAGAAGAATCCTTCAGGCATCCTGGTGATGGGGCAGGGAGAAGCCTGAAGAATAAAAGTGACTTTATATCCAGACTTGCAACCAATACTGTCAGCCAATAGCTCCCTACTTCACCCCCACATGCCTATTGTTGATCCCCAGTCTCCTGGCATCTGCAAAGGGAAACTGAGTCCCTTTTCACTGAACTCCCTTCTCTGGACACCTGTGGGGTAGCCAACTCCACTCTGCAAGCACATTTCCTCTCGCCACTAAGTTTGCTGAAATATTTCATGCTTGGATGATTCTGCTCCTATCTCCTTTGTCTTGGAGGGTTAACACCTTTAGAAACTTATCCACCTCTCACCATTTTCCTGGAGTCTGGGGAAGGAGAAAAGAAAACTTAAGGAGAATGACCATATATCATCAAATCCAACTTCAGGTGGGTCCCTAAAAGTTCTTATTCTCTCCTGTCAGGAGATGACTGCAAACGTTTTCTGCTTTCCTCAGACCTCCTTCCTCATCACCTTCCTGCTCAGATCCAGGAAATGACCTCATGTCTTGCAATCTCACAGAGAAAAGATGAATAAACTCCCTCCATTTCCTACCACTTTCCAGCGCTGCAGGGTTACCCAAATACACACACTCCTTTCTGTTTCTCCATCACCAAGGAAGAGGTGCTTCTCCTGTCTAAGGTGTCCTCTTGAGCTCTGTCTCAATCCCTCTCATCCCCCCAGGACCTTGCTTTGTAACTGGGTGCTCCTGTCTCCAGCATTCAATTTTAACCAGATGTCACTAGCATCTGAATTTAGAATGGCCAACCATCCTGTTTACTGCAGAATGAGAGGGTTTCCTGGGCTCATGGGACTCTCCGTGTGAAAACCAGAATGAATTTGTCACCCCATTTTCTCCCATATTTTGAACAAATCCTCCCTCAACCGTACACTCTGTCTTCATACCCTTTCCTATATCTCTCTTACCTTCACACAAGCTTCTTGAAACAGGTGATTATAATCTGGCTAGGTTTCTCACCTCCTACTCACTTCAGTAAAAAAGGAACAGAATCACGTGACTGAAAAAGCAGCTTCAGGAATCTACCTGCCATCCTTGCTGTAGGTTGCCCTGATGTCCTGCAGTGCTAGGGGTGGGATTCTTTTCTCCCCATTCAACTGCCTGCTACCTTCAGCCTCACCATTTCTCTGAGAGTGTTCCTGGCAGGGTTAGCAGTACATAACCAGGCACACATCTCATCATCTTCCCGCTGGATGTCCAGTCAGTGATGCTCAACACAGGTGAGCCTTGGCTTCTGTGCCCTCACACAATTTTAGTGTTCATTGACCTTTGCACCTTTCTTGCAGGGTTCATTATCTAATCATAGAATTCCTAGGCCCTCTCCTCATTCTCTACACTTACCCTGGAGAGCTCATACACTTTCCAGGCTCCACTTTGCCCTTTATATGATGGTGAATTCAAATCTTTGGCCAGTTCAAATCTCTCTCCCATGGATGAGATTGGCATATCCAATGCCTACTGGACATATCCATTTGGATGTCTCTAAGACAACTCATAGTCAACTTGTCCAAAATTAATCTCATCGTCACCCCTACTTAAACCTGCAGCAATTCCTATGTACCCATCTCAAATAAGGGGCCCACCATCTACCAGCTTGCATGAGCCACTGGGTATCTAACTCTCAGCCCTGACTCTTCTCTCACCTACTATGTCAGTGAGGGTTCTGAGCTGCTGGCCAGGGAAACCAACTCTGGTTAATCTGAGTCGGAAGGATTTTAGTGAAAAGACTTTCAATATCTCACAGGTTCTACAGCAAGATTGGAAAACAACAGTGCATCTTAGCAGCCACAGAGCCAGAATCAATCAACCCAGTCAACGACTAGAATTGTCATTGAATCTGGGCACAGATACCTCTGTTTGTGTCACTAACATTTCTGATCCTCAAACATGGATACCACTGCTAAAATCACAACCTATGCCACTGTTAACACCTTCACCAGAACAGAGTCTGCGTAGTACCCAATAATTTTTACTGCTAGTTTACAACCAAGAAATTTGGGTGGGGTGGGGAGAAAACAGTACATTTGACTAACAGAGTATAGATCACATGCAAGTGACCTATACTACAAGGAGAGTTGGGAAGTAACTGTCTGGCACTTTTGGCTTTAGGAGTGAAAGTAATGGTCTGTGTCAAAAGATGGTAGATTCCCCAAACATAAGAATGACTCTCAGATACCAGGTGGCCAAAAAGAATGGACAAGTTATCTATATATCCATGGTCCATCCCTTGACTTCTCACTATACCCTCTTTACATTTTTACAAAATGCTTCTTAAAAAATGCTTCTTCCTAATATAGTGCAGTTCTCCCTCATTAAATACACACACACACACACACACACACACACACACACACATCTGTTGTCTCTCCAAAGTCTAATCTTTTTCTGCATGCAGCTCCAAATACAGGATCTGTAGGTAATGACAATTTCTGCCCTATTTCTAAAACGACCACATCTCTGTTTTCTGTAATCTAAGGACTAAATAGAGCACCAATATGTCATTTTTAAGTTGGAGAAAAAAGATTGAAAAAGAAAACAATACCACAGTATATGTAAGTCAAGTCATTATACCTTAAACTTATACATTGTCAATTATATCTCAATAAAAGAAAAAAAGTCTCTTCTTAATGGTTTAAAAGAAAAATTATCTAAAACAATTTTATTTATGCTTGAAACGTAAGGAGGAAAATACAGGAAACTTTTATGGTCATTGTTTTTGCAACCATTCTAAAGTTCTAGTAAGCGATTCCTAAAATTCGTATGCCCTTTCTCTTGTCATCCCTCAGTTAATCCTGTGGGTGGATGCAAACAGTCATCTCTGAAAGATCTGAGTCTTTGGTGGTCCTGCTTTTACAGACTTTTAGACTTTCTTTTCTATACCATTGGAAAAGAAAAGTCAGGAGTTATCAGGCATCCCCAGAAAATCCCTCGAGTCCATCCATACTCTCTACCTTCCTCCCATATGTAACACCGTCCTTCTTTTCCCTTGATAATCTAGATCAGTCCTTGCATCTAATGGCACAGCCCCTCACTTATTACCTTCCAGATATATTAAATATTTCATATTTCCAATTGCACTAATCCTTTTCTCACTTCCTGGACTTTGTTTTAATTTTTTATGCTGCTTAGAACTGCCTCTCATTCTTCTTCTCTATCTCTTCACATACAGAATTCTTATTGATCCTTTAAGAGTCAGTTAAGCTATCAAATTCTCTAGGAAACACACTCTGACTACCTTATATAAAACCAGGTAATCTCCCTCCCAACTTTTAAAGAATTCCACATTTCCACATACTTTGACACTTATCATAGCACCTAATATTCCATATTGGAATTATCTTTTACCTTGTTTGTGTTCACAACTAGAGCCTCCAGCATTGTGCCTGACAAATAATAACTCTGTTGGAGAGGCAAGCCACAATTGACCCTGAGTATCTTTGCATGTGCTTTCCGAGCATGCCAAGGATATAAGGCCTTGACCACTCTTTATGTGGGCCACTTCTCAGAGTTGTTTGCAGTGAGTAATCCTGAGATGTGAGGTAGTATCTCTTCCCAGACAAAGAGGAGGTCTCTTTCCACTTACTGTAATAGTGATGACTCACCTAAGCTCTGTGTGCTCCTATCCTATAACACAACTCATTGTACTTACAGGCATTCATCATGGACCCTTTGTGCTGGCCCTGTGTGATGTGGAGGGAATAAGGAACCCGTGTACACCCACTGCTTTTGCCATTGGTAATGAAGTCCTTGTCTCTGACCCAGGAATCTCATGCCTTCTGCTGGCAGCCAAGAAACACTAAAATGCTAGCTTGTTAGCTTGCAAGTAGAGTAAATCCTAGACTACTTACAGTCTTTGACAAGCTCAAGAGATATTTATTGTTTATAAGAACAAGAACTGGAATTAACACCTGTATTAGTTTACTAGGGCTGCCTTAACAAAGAAGTAGATACTAGATGGCATATACAACAGAAATTTATTTTCTCACAGTTCTATGAGGCTAGACATCTGTGATCAAAGAGTTGGAAATTTTAATTTCTTCTGAGGGTTGTGAAGGAGGATCTGCTCCAAGCCTCCCTCCTTAGCTTGTAGATGGCTATCTTGTGTTTTCACATTGTGTTCTCTCTGTACATGTCTGTGTCCAAACTTCCTCTTAGTAGGACATCAGTCATATTGGATTAGGGCTCACCCTAATGACTTCATACAACTTAATCACCTCTGTAAAGCCCTTATCTCCAAATATGGTCACATTCTGAGGTGCTGGGTTGCAACATATGAATTTAGAGAATAATACAATTCTTCCCATAACAGCACCATAAACAAATCATAATGCATTCATCAGGTTTTATAGCCTAGCACCCCTTTTTATATATAATGAATTATTAACAAAAAATAATTTTGGAGAGATACAAACTTGATTTTTGCCTAGATACTTCAAAAATGGTTCTTAAATCCTTGCAACTTGGCACTTTTCTCATGTGGTCATACAAATAAATCTTTTTGACTATTTGAAACTATGTTTTAAAGCAGGGACATTTCTGACAGTACACTAAAGCAATCAATTACACATATTAATCTAAATTTTTCTATGAAATTAAAACATAGGAATAGAGTGAATTTTGCATTGGTAGATATCTAATTAAGAAAACTGATAGAATTAAACCATTATAAGTAGTTATGAGGACAGTCTATATTGATTTGAGATTTATCTTTATAGATTGTAGTATCTCATCGCTTGTTTTGTTTATTCAGTAAAATTAAACATTAGCTTTAGCTGTGGAAAAGAGATCTCAAGTAAATGAGCCTTGAGGAATACAATTAAAGAGTAGAATAATTAAAATAACTCATAACTTATGCTTCTTAAGTACAAGCAAACAAGACAGTTGGAAAAGAAGCATTATTTCTATTCAATTAACAATATATTTTAGGAAGTCTTTTTATCCCAACAGCATTTTCTGTTTTGTGTTTTGTTTTGTTTTGTTTGTTTGTTTTGTTTTGTTTGTTTGTTTACAAAGCACAGGGTCTTTTTCTCTGAAGAAATACTATGATAGAACCATGGTGCCTTGGTTTTATAGAAGATCCATACATTTTCTACAGAGGACCATAATTCAGTTACCTCCAAAATAGTAATCAAATTTTACTTTCTAAAAACTTCCATAAGAAACATCAGAATTCAAGAGGGGTCCAAGATAATTGGCAAGTAGGAAGAACCTGAGCTCATCTCCTCCCATAGTCACAACAAATCTATACCTATATATAAGCAATTTTCCCTGAAGAAGACCTGAGGGCTAACTGAAGGACCTACTGTACTCAGAAGGTCCACATAGAAATGGGTAGGAAAAAGAGAAACACAGTTTCCACAGGAACACAACCCCTGATGCAGCAACCTGCAGGAGAGAGGGTTATAGCTGAGAGGTCCTAGCACACACTTGCCTGCCTGGGGTCACAGCAAAAAAAAAAACCCCAGCAGTTTATAGGGCATCTTGACTCTACAGGAAGGAAATCCATTTACTAACCTTAGAACTTCTGCCAAACAGGCAGGAAATTGCTAGAGCCTTCTTTGGAGTTGGAGGCACTGGTGAGTGCCATTGTTTGAGTTTCCCCAGGACTCCCCCCAGACTGAGTCCACTCTAACTCTAGCTACCCCTCCAAGGCAGCCTCAGTGTGGCACTATGCAGGGGCTGCCCCTGGCTAGGACCCACTCCATCTCCAGCCACCCTGCCAAGGTGGCCTTTGGTGCAGTGCTCCCCAGGGATTGCTCTTGGCCCATGTCAATGCCAGCTCAGCCAATCTGACAGAGTTGCCAGGCGCAGGTAGTCTACACAGGGGATGTTCCACACAAGTCCACTCCTTCAAGATCAGGAGATGTAGCTATTTCACCTAATTCATAGAAACAAAAATGGAAAGTCAAGAAAAATGGGGGAATATGTTTCAAATGAAAGAACAACAACAAAAAAAAAATCAAGAAAAAAACCCTAGTGAAATGGAATTTATTTACCTGATGAAGAATTCAAAGAACTGGTCATAAGAATGCTCACTAAACTCAGGAGAAGAATAGAAGAACTCAGTGAGAATTTCAACAAAGATTGAGAAAATAAGAAAGAATCAACCAGAACTGAAGTATACAATCACTGAAATAAAAAATATACTAGAGGGGATAAGCAGCAGATAAGATGATAGAGAAGAAGAGATATGTGATCTGGAAGATAGAGTAGTAAAAATCATTCTATCAGAAGGATAGAAAGAACGACATTTTTAAACTGAGAATTTTTTTTTTTTAAACATCTTTATTGGGGTATAATTGCTCCACAATGGTGTGTCAGCCTCTGCTTCACAACAAAGTGAATCAGCTATACATACACACATGCTCCCATGTGTCTTCCCTCTTGCGTCTCCCTCCCTCCCACTCTCCCCATCCCACCCCTCCAGGCTGTCCCAAAGCCCCGAGCTAATATCCCTGTGCCTTGCGGCTGCTTCCCCCTAGCTATCTACCTTACTACGTTTGTTAGTGTGTATATGTCCATGACTCTCTCTCGCCCTGTCAAAACTCACCCTTCCCCCTCCCCATATCCTCAAGTCCGTTCTCCAGTAGGTCTGCACCTCTATTCCTGTCTTATCCCTAGGTTCTTCATGACATTTTTTTCCCTTAAATTCCATATATATGTGTTAGCATACGGTATTTGTCTTTTTCTTTCTGACTTACTTCACTCTGTATGACAGACTCTAGGTCTATCCATCTCATTACAAATAACTCAATTTCATTTCTTTTTAAGGCTGAGTAATATTCCATTGTGTATATGTGCCACATCTTCTTTATCCATTCGTCCGATGATGGGCGCTTAGGTTCTTTCCATCTCTGGGCTATTGTAAATAGAGCTGCAATGAACATTTTGGTACATGACTCTTTTTGAATTTTGGTTTTCTCAGGGTATATGCCCAGTAGTGGGATTGCTGGGTCATATGGTAATTCTATTTGTAGTTTTTTAAGGAACCTCCATACTGTTCTCCATAGTGGCTGAACCAATTCACATTCCCACCAGCAGTGCAAGAGTGTCCCCTTTTCTCCACACCCTCTCCAGCATTTTTAAACTGAGAATTTAAGGAGTCTCTGGGACAACATCAAGCATACTAACATTCACATTATAAGGGCCCCAGAAAGAGAATAGAGAGACAGAAAACTTATTTGAAGAATTAATGACTGAAAGCTTCCCTAACCCATGAAAGGAAATAGACATCAGGAACAGGACGCACAGAGAGTCCTAAACAAGATGAGCCTAAAAAGAGCCACACCAAGATATATTGTAATTAAAATGGAGAAAGTTAAAAATAAAGAGAGAATCGTAAAGGCAGCAAGAGAAAGACAACTAATCGCATACAAGGGAAACCCTATAAGATTATCAGCTGATTTTTCAGCAGAAATTTTTCAGGCCAGAAGGAAGTGGCAGAATATATTTAAAGAGCTAAAGGAAAAAAACTTACAACCTGGAATATTCTATCTGGAAATGTTATCATTCAGAATTGAGGGAGAGATGAGTCTTCTAGCCAAGCAGGAACTAAAGGAGATCATCACCACTAAACTGGCCTTACAAGAAATATTAAAATGTCTTCTTTAAGCAAAAAAGGCCACATTTAGAAATAAGGAAATATATAAAAGAAAAATCTTGCTGGTAAAGGCAAATATATGGTAATGGCAGTGGATCAGTCATTAAAAAAGCTAGTATGAAGGTTAAAATGTAAAAGGGTACAATCAACTGTAACTTTGTATACACAGAATAAAAATATGTAAAATATGGCATCAAAAACAAAAAATGTGGGGGGTGGTGTAAAAATGTAGTGCTCTTAGAATGCCTTTGAACTTAAGTGACTATCAGCTTAATAAAGATGGCTAGGGCTTCCTTGGTGGCACAGTGGTTGAGAATCCTCCTGACAATGCAGGGAACATTTGTTCAAGCACTGGTCAGGGAAGATCCCACATGCTGCGAAGCAACTAAGCCCATGCACCACAACTACGGAGCCTGAGCTCTAGAGCCCATGAGCCACAACTACTGAAGCCTGTGCACCATAGAGCCCATGCTCCACAAAAAGAGAAGCCACTGCAATGATAAGCCCAAACACTGTAATAAACAGTAGCCCCGCTCACTACAGTAAGACAAAAGCCTGTGGGTAGCAGTGAAGACTCAATGCAGATAAAATTAAATGAATAAATAAATTAATTAATTTTTAAAAATAGATGGCTATATATATGGGTCAATATGTACATAAAACTCATGACAACCACAAATCAAACACCTATAATGGACACACAAAAAATAAAGAGGAATCTTAACATAACACTAAAGGAATCCATAAAACCACAAAGGAAGGGTCCAAGAGAAAAACAAAGAAACAGAGAACTATAAAAACAACCAACAAACAATTAACAAAATGGCAATAAGTATATACCTATCAATAATTACTTTATTTACTTATATATTTATTTTTAACTTCTTTATTGGAGTATAATTGCTTTACAATGGTGTGTTACTTTCTGCTGTATAACAAAGTGAATCAGCTATACATATACATATATCCCCATATCTCCTCCCTCTTGCGTCTCCCTCCCACCCTCCCTATCCCACCCCTCTAGGTGGTCACAAAGCACGGAGCTGACCTCCCTGTGCTATGCTGCTGCATCCCACTAGCTATTTATTTTATATTTGGTAGTGTATATATGCACATGCCACTCTCTCACTTTGTCCCAGCTTACCCTTCCCCCTCCCCGAGTCCTCAAGTCCATTCTCTACATCTGTGTCTTTATTCCTGTCCTGCCCCTAGGTTCTATAGAACTTTTTTTTTTTTTAGATTTCACATATATGTGTTAGCATACAGTATTTATTTTTCTCTTTCTGAATTACTTCACTCTGTATGACAGTCTCTAGGTCCATCCACCTCACTACAAATAACTCAATTTCATTTCATTTTAAGGCTGAGTAATATTCCATTGTATATATGTGCCACATCTTCTTTATCCATTCATCAGTTGATGGACATTTATGTTGCTTCCATGTCCTGGCTATTCTAAATAGTGCTGCAATGAATATTGTGGTACATGACTCTTTTTGAATTATGGTTTTCTCAGGATATATGCCCAGTAGTGGGATTGCTGGGTCGTATGGTAGTTCTATGTTTAGATTTTTAAGGAACCTCCATACTGTTCTCCATAGTGGCTGTATCAATCTACATTCCCACCAACAGTGCAAGAGGGTTCGCTTTTCTCCGCACTCTCTCCAGCATTTATTGTCTGTAGAATTTTTAATGATGGCCATTCTGACTGGTGTGAAGTGATACCTCATTGTAGTTTTGACTTGCACTTCTCTAATGAGTCGCGATGTTGAGCATCCTTTCATGTGTTTGTTGGCAATCTGTATATCTTCTTTGGAGAAATGTCTATTTAGGTCTTCTGCCTATTTTTGGTTTGAGTTGTTTATTTTTTGGATATTAAGCTGCATGAGCTGCTTGTAAATTTTGGAGATTAATCTTTTGTCAGTTGCTTCATTTGCAAATATTTTCTCCCATTCTGAGGGTTTTCTTTTTGTTTTGTTTATGGTTTCCTTTGCTGTGCAAAAACTTTTAAGTTTCATTAGGTCACACTGGCTTATTTTTGTTTTTATTTCCATTTCTCTAGGAGGTGGGTCAAAAAGCATCTTGCTGTGATTTATGTCATGGAGTGTTTTATCTAGGTTTTCCTCTAAGAGTTTGATAGTGTCTGGCCTTACATTTAGGTCTTTCAAACCTTTTGAGTTTATTTTTGTGTATGGTGTTAGGGAGTGATCTAATTTCATTCTTTTACATGTAACTGTCCGGTTTTCCCAGCACCACTTATTGAAGAGGCTGTCTTTTCTTCACTGTACATTCTTGCCTCCTTTATCAAAAGTAAGGTGCCCATATGTGCATGGGTTTACTTCTGGGCTTTCTATTGTGTTCCATTGAAATATATATCTTTTTTTGTGTCAGTACCATACTGACTAGATTACTGTAGTGTTATACTATAGTCTGAAGTCAGGGTGTCTGATTCCTCCAGCTCCATTTTTCTTTCTCAAGGTTGCTTTTGCTCTTCGAGATGTTTTGTGTTTCCATACAAATTGTGAAGTTTTGTGTTCTAGTTCTGTAAAAAATGCCATTGGTAGTTTGGTAGGGATTGCATTGAAGCTGTAGATTGCTTTGTGTAGTATAGTCATTTTCACAATGTTGCTTTGTGCAATCCAAGAACATGGTATATCTCTCCATCGGTTTGTATCATCTTTAATTTCTTTCATCAGTGTCTTATAGTTTTCTGCATACAGGTGTTTTTTTCTCTTTGGGTAGGTTTATTCCTAGATATTTTATGCTTTATGTTGCAATGGTAAATGGGAGTGTTTTCTTAATTTCACTTTCAGATGTTTCATCATTAGTATATAGGAATGCAAGATTTTCCTGTGCATTAATTTTGTATCCTGCTACTTTACCAAGTTCATTGATTAGCTCTAGTAGTTTTCTGGTAGCATCTTGGGATTCTCTATGTATAGTATCATGTCATCTGCAAACAGTGACAGCTTTACTTATTCTTTTCGGATTTGGATTCCTTTATTTCTTTTTCTTCTCTGATTGCTGTGGCTAAAACTTCCAAAAGTATGTTGAATATTGGTGAGAGTGGGCAACCTTGTCTTGTTCCTGATATTAGTGGAAATGGTTTCAATTTTTTAGCATTGAGAATGACATTGGCTGTGGTTTTGTCATAAATGCCTTTATTATGTTGAGGTAAGTTCCCTCTATGCCTATTTTCTGGAGGGTTTTTATCATAAATGGGTGTTGAACTTTGTCAAAAGCTTTTTCTGCAACTATTGAGATGATCATTTGGTTTTTCTCCTTTAGTTTTTAATATGGTTTATCACATTGATTGATTTGCATTTATTGAAGACTCCTTGCATTCCTGGGATAAACCCCACTTGATCATGGTGTATCATCCTTTTAATGTGCTTTTGGATCCTGTTTGCTAGTATTTTGTTGAGAATTTTTGTATCTATGTTCATCAGTGATACTGGCCTGTAGTTTTCTTTCTTTGTGACATCTTTGTCTGGTTTTGGTGTCTGGGTGATGGTGGCCTCGTAGAATGTGTTTGGGAGTGCTCCTCCCTCTGCTGTGTTTTGGAAGAGTATGAGAAAGATAGGTGTTAGTTCTTCTCTAAATGTTTAATAGAATTCTCCTGTGAAGCCATCTGGTCCTGGGCTTTGCTTGTTGGAAGATTTTGTTTTTTGTTTTTTGCGGTACATGGGCCTCTCACTTCTGGGGCCTCTCCCATTGCGGAGCACAGGCTCCGGACACGCAGGCTCTCAGCGGCCATGGCTCACGGGCCCAGCCGCTCCGTGGCATGTGGGATCTTCCCAGACCGGGGCACGAACCCACATCGCCTGCATCGGCAGGCAGACTCTCAACCACTGCGCCACCAGGGAAGCCCTCTGTTGGAAGATTTTTAATCACAGTCTCAATTTTAGTGCTAGTGATTGGTCTGTTTATATTTACTATTTCTTCTTGGTTTAGAATTGAACGTTGTGCTTATCTAAAAATTTGTCCATTTCTTACAGGTTGCCCATTTTATTGGCATATAGTTGCTTGTAGTAACCTCTCATGGTCCTTTGTATTTCTACAGTGTCAGTTGTTACTTCTCCTTTTTCATTTCTAATTCTATTGATTTAGTCTTCTCTCTTTTTTTCTTGATGAGTCCAGCTAATGGTTTATCAATTTTGTTTATCTTCACAGAGAATCAGCCTTTAGTTTTATTGATCTTTGCTATCATTTCCTTCATTTCTTTTTCATTTATTTCTGATCTGATCTTTATCATTTCTTTCCTTCTCTTAACTTTGTTTTTTTTTTGTTTTTATGTTTATTTTTTGTTTGTTTGTTTTTTTGTTCTTCTTCTTTCTCTAATTGCTTTAGGTGTAAGGTTAGGTTGTTTTTTAGAGATGTTTCTTGTTTCTTGAGGTAGGATTGTATTTCTATATACTTCCCTCTTAGAACTGCTTTTGCTGCATCCCATAGGTTTTGGGTCATCATGTTCTCATTGTCTTTTGTTTCTAGGTAATTTTTGACTTCCTCTTTGCTTTCCTCAGTGATCTCTTGGTTATTCAGTAGTGTATTGTTTACCCTCCATGTGTTTGTACTTTTTACAGATTTTTTCCTGTAGTTGATATCTAGTCCCAAAGCGTTGTGGTCGGAATGCACACTTGATATAATTTCAATTTTCTTAAATTTACCAAGGCTTGATTTGTGACCCAGGATATAATCTATCCTGGATAATATTCCATGAGCACCTGAGGTGAAAGTGTATTCTGTTGTTTTGGATGGAATGTCCTATTAATATCAATTAAGTCCATTTTGTTTAATGTATCATTTAAAGCTTGTGTTTCTTATTTATTTTCATTTTGGATGATCTGTCCAGTGGTGAAAGTGGAGTGTTAAAGTCCCATAATATTATTGTGTTACTGTCGAATTTCCCCTTTATGGCTGTTACCAATTCTCTTATGTATTGAGATGCTCCTACGTTGGGTGCATAAATATTTACAATTGTTATATCTTCTTCTTGGATTGATCCCTTGATCATTATGTAGTGTCCTTCTTTGTCTCATGTAATAGTCTTTGTTTTAAAGTCTATTTTGTCTGATATGAGAATTGCTGCTCCAGCTTTCTTTTGATTTCCATTTGCATGGAATATCTTTTTCCATTCCCTCACTTTCAGTCTGTATGTGCCCCTAGGTCTGAAATGGGTCTCTTGTAGGCAGAATATATACAGGTCTTGTTTTTGTACCCATTCAGCCAGTCTATGTCTTTTGGTTGGAGCATTTAATCCATTTAAATTTAAGGTTATTATCAATATGTATAATTTTTTTTTTCTTTTTTTGCTGTACGCAGGCCTCTCACTGTTGTGGCCTCTCCCGTTGTGGAGCATAGGCTCCAGACACGCAGGCTCAGTGGCCATGGCTCATGAGCCCAGCCATTCGGCAGCATGTGGGATCTTCCCGGACTGGGGCACAAACCCGTGTCTCCTGCATTGGCAGGCGGACTCTCAACCACTGTGCCACCAGGGAAGCCCAATATGTATATTCTTATTACCATATTCTTAATTGTTTTGGGTTTGTTTTGGAGGTGTTTCCCTTGTCTTGTGTTTCCTGCCTAGATAAGTTCCTTTAACATTTGTTGTAGAGATGGTTTGATGGTGCTGAATTCTCTTAACTTTTGCTTGTCTGTAAAGGTTTTAATTCATCCGTTGAATCTGAACGAGATCCTTGCTGGGTAGAGTAATCTTGGTTGTAGATTTTTCTCTTTCATCACTTTAAATATGTGCTACCACTGCCTTCTCGCTTTGAGTTTCTGCTGAACAATCAGCTGTAACCTTATGCGGATTCCCTTGTATGTTATTTGTTGCTTTTAATTTTTTTCCTTTGTATTTAATATTTGATAGTTTGATTAATATATGTCTTGATTTATGCTGTATGGGACTCTGCACTTCCTGGACATTATTGACTATTTCCTTACCCATATTAGTGAAGTTTTCAACTACAGTCTCTTCAAATATTCTCTCAGTCCCTTTCTTTTTCTCTTCTTCTGGGACCCCATAATTTGAATGTTGGTGCATTTAATGTTGTCCCAGAGGTCTCTGAGACTGTCCTCACTTCTTTTCATTCTTTTTTCTTTATTCTGCTCTGTTGTAGTTATTTCCACTATTTTATCTTCCAGGTCACTTATCCGTTCTTCTGCCTCAGTTATTCTGCTACTGATTCTTTCTAGAGAAATTTAAGCTTCATTTATTGCATTGTTCATCACTGTTTGTTTCCTCTTTAGTTCTTCTAGGTCCTTGTTCAACATTTCTTGCATTTTCTCCATTCTATTTCCAAGATTTTTGGATCATCTTTACTATCATTACTCTGAATTTTTTTTCAGGTAGACTGCCTTTTTCCTCTTCATTTGTTTGATCTGGTGGGTTTTTACCTTGCCCTTTCATCAACTGTGTATTTCTCTGTCTTCTCATTTTGCTTAACTTACTGTGTTTGGGGTCTCCCTTTTTAGACTGCAGGTTCATAGTTCCTGTTGTTTTTGGTGTCTGCTCCCAGTGGGTAAAGTTGATTCAGTGGGCTTTGTAGGCTTCCTGGTGGAGGGGACTGGTGCCTATGTTCTGCTGGATGAGGCTGTATCTTCTATTTCTGGTGGGAAGAACCACGTCTGGTGGTGTGTTTTGAGGTGTCTGTGAACTTATTATGTTTTTAGGAAGCCTCTCTGCTAATAGGTGGGTTGGTCTTCCTGTCTTGCTAGTTGTTTAGCATAGGATGTCCAGCACAGCAGTGTATCTTGCTGGTCATTGAGTGGAACTGAGTGTTAGCATTGAGATGGAGATGTCTGGGAGAACTTTTGCTTTTTGACATTATGAGGGGCCGCAAGGTTTCTGGTGGAACAATGTCCTGAACTCAGCTCTCCCACTTCAGAGGCTGAGGCCTGACACCTGGCCAGAAGACCAAGACCTTGTCAGCCACACATCTCAGAAGAAAAGGGATAGAAGTTCAGAGTGATGTGGTGTGAGAAGGGTGTGGTTTGCCTTTGCTAGCTTTGAAGATGGACTAAAGGGTCACAAGCCGAGGAATGCAGAAGCTGGAAAAGCCACTAGAAAATGTAGAATACCAGCCACATATGTAAGTTTATTTCTATTGGACAGCACTGCTGTACACAGGTGACTCCATCCATACCCACGGTTGCAACTGCCATCCATGGGATGAGGACTCACAAATCTACAGCAGGCACCACCCAGCTCTACAGGGAAAGAATCAAGTCGCTCACCTCCCAAGCAACATGGAAGCAACATGGAAGCACAACACTGATGGACTTCACTGGTGGTCCAGTGGTAAAGAATCTGCCTTCCAATGCAGGGGACATGGGTCTGATCCCTGGTCAGAGAACTATGATGCCACATGCCGCAGGACAACTAAGCCCACACACCACAACTACTGAGCTCATGCACCTCAACTAGAGAGCCTGAATGCCGCCAAGTACAGAGCCCACATGCCAAAACTACAGAGCCCACGTGCCCTGGAGCCTGCATGCCACAACTAGAGAAGAGAAAACCTACAAGCCACAACTAGAGAGAAGCCCACACACTGCAATGAAAAATCCCGCATGCCTCAACAAAGATCCTGCATGCCACAACTAAGATCCGATGAAGCCAAAAATAAATAATAAATCTTAAAAAAAAAATACTGTACTGTACACTCAAAAGTTGCTAAGATAGTAAATCTTAAATATTCTCACCACAAAAACAAAAAAAAAAAGGTAATTATGTGAGGTGATGGAGGTGTTAACTAACCCTGTTATGGTAATTATTTGCAATGTATCTGTGAATCAAATCATCACACTGTACATCTTAAACATACACAGTATTATATACATCAACTATATTTCAAATCTAAAAATAAATGAATGAATGAATGTTTAAAATAAAAAAAGATAAAAAGAAAAGGGAGAGAAAGAAAGAAAAAATAATAATAAATAAAATAAAATCAAGTTATTAATACAGAAAAATATTTTTAAAAATAAAAAAATGTAAAAAGTAAAAAAAAAAAAAACATGAAAGAGACAAATAAAGAAGAAAGCAACAAAACAAAAACCAAATCCTCCAGTGATAACAAGTGCTAAAAACTACACTTAAAAACAAAACAAAACAAAAAAAACCAGACAGTCATACCCTAGGATAAATAGCAAAGCCAAAGCTACAGAGACAAAATCACATAAAGAGGCATACACATGCACACTCACAAAAAGAGAAAAAGGAAAAAAAGGAATATATATATATATATATAATTAAAATAGGAAGAGAGCAACCAAATCAATAAACAAATCTACCAATGATAATAAGATCTAAATACTAAACCAAGATAAACATAAAACCAGAAACAATTTAGATGCAGAGAGCAAACCCCAAGCCTACAGTTGCTCTTAAATTCCACTGCCTCACGTTTGGGATGATTCATCGACTATTCAGGTATTCCACAGATGCAGGGTAAATCCAGTTGATTGAGGAGATTTAATCTGCTGCTCCTGAGGCTGTTGGGAGAAATTTCCCTTTCTCTTCTTTTTTCACATAGCTCCTGGGGTTCAGCTTTGGATTTGGCCCTACCTCTGTGTGAAGGTTGCCTGAGGGAATCTGTTCTTTGCTCAGACAGGACGGGGTTAAATTAGCACCTGATCAGGGGACTCTCGCTCACTCAGGCCAGGGGTCAGAGGGGTACGGAATGCAGGGTGAGCCTGCAGGCGGCAGAGGCTGGCATGACATTGCAACAGCCTGAGGCATGCTGTGTGTTCTCCCGGAGAAGTTGTCCCTGGATCCCAGGACCTGGGCAGTGGTGGGCTGCACAGCCTCCCGGGAGGGGAGGTGTGGATGGTGACCTGTGCTTACACACAGGCTTCTTGGTGGCTGTAGCAGCAGCCTTAGCATTTCATGCTTGTCTATGCGGTCCGCATTGATAGCTGTGGCTCACGCCCATCTCTGGAGCTAATTTAGGTGGTGCTCTGAATCCCCTCTCCTTGCACACCCTGAAACAATGGTCTCTTTCCTGTTAGGCAGGTCCAGAGTTTTTCCTGGACTCCCTCCCAGCTAGCTGTGGTGCACTAGCCCCCTTCAGGCTGTGTTCATGCAGCCAACCCCAGTCCTCTCCCTGGGATCTGACGTCCAAACCCGTAGCCTCAGCTCCCAGCCCCCACCCACCCTAGCGGGTGAGCAGACAAGCCTCTCAGGCTGGTGAGTGCTGGTAGGCACCGATCCTCTGTGCAGGAATCTCTCTGCTTTGCCCTCTGTGCTCCTGTTGCTGCGCTCTCCTTCATGGCTCAGAAGCTTCCCCCTGCCCACCTCCCGTCTGCACCAGTGAAGGGGCTTCCTAGTGTGTGGAAACTTTTCCTCTTTCACAGTTCCCTCCCACAGGTGCAGGTCTCGTCCCTATTCTTTTGTCTCTGTTTTTCCTTTTTCCCTACCCAGGTACGTGGGGAGTTTCTTGCCTTTTGGGAAGTCTGTGGTCTTCTGCCAGCATTCAGTAGGTGTTCTGTAGGAGTTGTTCCACTTGTACATGTAGTTTTGATGTATTTGTGGCGAGGAAGGTGATCTCCACGTCTTACTCCTCTGTCATCTTGAAGGCGCCCCAATAATTACTTTAAATGTAAGTGCACTAAATGCTGCAATCAAAAGATGTAACACAGCTGAATGGATAAAAAAATCAAGACCCATATATATGCTGTTTATAAGAGACTCAGCTCAGATCTAAAGACACACATAGACTGAGGGTGAAGGGATGGAAAAGGAAAGAAACCTTGGGTAACAATTCTCATATCAACCACAATAGACTTGTAAACACAGACTGTAACAAAAGACAGAGAAGAGCATTACATAATGATAAAGGGGTCAATCCAACAAGAGGATATAACACTTTTAACCAGTTATGTACCCAACAGCGGAACAACAGAGGAACACCTAATATAAAGCAAATATTAATAGAACTAACAGAAGAAATAGACAGCAGTACAGTAATAGTAGGGGATGGTAATACCTCTTCTACATCAACGGATAGATCAGACAGATGATCAATAAGGAAACACTGGACTTAAATGACACATTACAGCATATGAACTTAGTAAGTATATAGAGAGCATTCCATCCAAAAGCAGTAGAATACACATTCTTTCATTTTTCTTTAACTTTTTAAAATTAATTTTTATTGGAGTATAGTTGATTTACAGTGTTGTGTTAGTTTCTGCAGTACAGCAAAGTGAATCAGTTATACATATACATATATCCACTCTTTTTTAGATTCTTTTCCCATATAGGTCATTACAGAGTATTGAGTAGAGTTCCCTGTGCTATACAGTAGGTCCTTATAGCTATCTATCTTATATATAGTAGTGTGTATATGTTAATCCCAATCTCCCAATTTATTCTTCCCCCACCCTTACGCCCTGGTAACTATAAATTTGTTTTCTACATCTGTGACTCTATTTTTGTTTTATAAATGGGTTCATTTGTACCATTTTTTAAGGTTCCACATGTAAGCAATATCATATGATATTTGTTTTTCTCTGTCTGATTTACTTCACTCAGTATGACAATCCCTAGGTCAATTCATGTTGCTGCAAATGGCATTATTTCATTCTTTTTTTTTTTTTTTAATTTGCTACCTTTGTTTCCCACAACTGAAAGAGAATGTTCATCGATGCAAATTGAGAAGATTGGCTTTCAGGAATTTCTTGTTAGTTAGTGGACCAGAGCCAATATACACTTTATTTCATTCTTTTTTATGGCTGAGTAATATTCCAGTGTATATATGTACCACACCTACTTTATCAATTCGTCTGTCTATGGACATTTAAGTTGCTTCCATGTCCTGGCTATTGTAAATAGTGCATCAATGAACATTGGGGTGCATGTATCTTTTCTAATTATGGTTTTCTCTGGATATAGGCCCAAGATTGGGATTGTTGGATCACATGGTATCTCTATTTTTAGTTTTTTAAGGAACCTCCATACTGTTCTCCATAGTGGCTGTACCAATTTACATTCCCACCAACATGGGAGGGTTCCCTTTTCTCCACACCCTCTCCAGCATTTAGTGTTTGTAGATTTTTTTTGATGCTGGCCATTCTGGCTGGTGTGAGGTGATACCTCATTGCAGTTTTGATTTGCATTTCTCTAATAATTAGTGATGTTCAGCATCTTTTCCTGTGCTTTTTGGCCATCTGTATGCCTTCTTTGGAGAAATGTCTGTTTAGGTCTTCTGCCCATTTTTCGTTTTGGTTGTTTGTTTTTTTGATATTCAGTTGCATGAGTTGCTTGTATATTTTGGAGATTAATCCTTTGTCAGTTGCTTTGTTTGCAAATATTTTCTCCCATTCTGAGGGTTGTCTTTGTTTTGCAAAAGCTTTGAAGTTTCATTAGGTCCCATTTGTCTATTTTTGTTTTTATTTCCATTTCTCTAGGAGGTGGGTCAAAAAGGATCTTGCTGTGATTTTGTCATGGAGTGTTTTATCTAGGTTTTCCTCGAAGAGTTTGATGGTGTCTGCCTTACATTTAGGTCTTTCATCCATTTTGAGTTTATTTTTGTGTATGGTGTTAGGGAGTGTTCTAATTTCATTCTTTTACATGTAGCTGTCCATTTTTCCCAGCATCACTTATTGAAGAGGCTGTCTTTTCTTCATTGTATATTCTTGCCTCCTTTATCAAAAATAAGGTGCTCATGTACCAAAATGTTCATTGCAGCTCTATTTACAATAGCCCGGAGATGGAAACAACCTAAGCGCCCATCATCGGATGAATGGATAAAGAAGATGTGGCACATATACACAATGGAATATTACTCAGCCTTAAAAAGAAATGAAATTGAGCTATTTGTAATGAGATGGATAGACCTAGAGTCTGTCATACAGAGTGAAGTAAGTCAGAAAGAAAAAGATAAATACTGTATGCTAACACATATATATATGGAATTTAAGGGAAAAAATGTCATGAAGAACCTAGGGGTAAGACAGGAATAAAGACGCAGACCTACTGGAGAACGGACTTGAGGATATGGGGAGGGAGAAGGGTGAGTTTTGACAGGGCGAGAGAGAGTCATGGACATATACACACTAACAAACGTAGTAAGGTAGATAGCTGGGGGAAGCAGCCGCAAGGCACAGGGATATTAGCTCGGTGCTTTGTGACAGCCTGGAGGGGTGGGATGGGGAGAGTGGGAGGGAGGGAGACGCAAGAGGGAAGACATATGGGAACATATGTATATGTATAGCTGATTCACTTTGTTATAAAGCAGAAACTAACACACCATTGTAAAGCAATTATACCCCAATAAAGATGTTTAAAAAAAAAAAAGAATATAACAAAACACTGATTGCCCTTAATGACCTTATTATTCTTTCATTAAATGTATTATGAAAACTGGAAAAAAAATAAGGTGCTCATATGTGCATGGGTTTATTTCTGGGCTTTCTATCCTATTCCATTGATCTATATATCTTTTTTTGTGCCAGTACCATACTGTCTTGATTACTGTAGCTTTGTAGTATAGTGTGAAGTCAGGGAGCCTGATTGCTCCAGCTCTGTTTTTCTTTCTCAAGATTGCTTTGACTACTGGGGTCTTTAGTGTTTCCATACTGATTGTAAATTTTTTTGTTCTTATTCTGTGAAAAATGCTATTGGTAATTTGATAGGGATTCCATTGAATGTGTAGATCACTTTGGGTAGTGTAGTCATTTTGACAGTATTGATTCTTCCAATCCAAGAACATGGTATATCTCTCCATCTGTTTGTGCCATCTTTGATTTCTTTCATCAGTATCTTATAGTTTTCTGAGTATCTGAGTTCAGGTCTTTTGCCCTGTGTGTGGCCCACACGCAGAGGTGGAGCTGAAAACACAGCTGAGCTCCAGGGGCTGTGCAACTAAGGAAGAAAAGATGAAATCTCTTCTAGCACCTGTGCAAACTGCAAATCAACACCCCCGTGACTAGCTTTGTAAACTCAGCACATACAGAACATCTGAATGAACAATGAGTGCTCCTACAGCTGAGATAGGTCTAGCTTTAGCAGCTGTGGACTTTGTGGGTACATGCATGTGGGTGTTGGACCACGTCATAGTCTAAGCTGTCCCCTATAGTGCCCACAGTGGATCCAGATCCATGATTACTGCAATTCTGGGACCTGACTTCAGTGGGTCTATGTTGGTGACCTGGTGAAAACAATGTCTAAGAGACACCAAGGCAAATTGCCAGCATACCCAAGGTTAAGGTGGGGCTGAGAGCAATGCCAACAACAGTGTAATCTGAGAACTCACACAATGGGTGAAAGATGACACAACAGAGCACACCCACAGGTGAACAGCTCCAGAGGAGGATTATTCCGTAGCTTCCCTCCCAGTGGGAGTGTGCCAGTCCTGCCTTCCTTGTACCACAGATCAGAAACACAGCTAAGAAACAGATCTGAGAGCCTCTACTCCAACAACTAGGGAGCAGACCCCACCTCTGACAGGGCAGTGACAACTACAGTGCCAAGGGGAGGCCCTGCTCAACACCCAGTGCAGGCTCTGGTCACCACAACGTCAGTCACACCTCCTATCAAGGGGATAATGGCCAGCGTACACTGAGGAAAGAGATGGCAGACATGTATACTAAAAATAGCCCTCACATAAAAAAACATTAAACCCACGCAGGCTACACAGGGATGTTCTCACATAAAAATAGCCCTTCAAGACAGTCTGAGGGTCTGGCATCAGGAGGAAGACCCCCAGAGAATTTAGCCTTGAAGGAGAGTGGGGCTTCAGTGCAGGAGCTCCACAGTGTTGGGGGAACAGAGACTCCAGTCTTGAAGGGCACACACAAGGTCTCATGTGCACTGGGACCAAGCACAAAGTAGTACCTCCATATGAACCTGGACTACACATACCTAAGGGTCTTGGAGGGCCTCCTGAGGATGTGAAGCTTGACTATAGCTCATTGTGGGGACAAGGACACTGGTAGCAGAAGCCCCAGGGACTATTGATTGGAGTGAGCTCTCCTGGAGGTCCACACTTCAGCACAAAAACCCAGCTCCACCCATCAACCTACAGGCTCCAGTGATGGAAAGCCTCAGGCCAAACAACCAACAAGATAGGAACACAGCCTCACCCATCAGAAAACAGGCTGCCTAAAGTCATTCTGAGCTTCCAGCTACCTCAAAACACATACCTTAACATGGCCCTGTATGTTCTTTTCAAGTGTACATGGAGCATTCTTGAGAGTAAAATACATGTTAGGACACAAAACAAGACTCAATAAATTTAAGAAGATTAAAATCATATTAATCATCTTTACTACCACAATGGTATGAAACTAAAATAAACTATAAGAAGAAAATGGGAAAAACTACAAACACATGAAGACTAAAAAACGTGCTACTAAACAGTCAATGAGCCAACAAAGAAATCAAAGAAGAAATCAAAAAATACCTTGAGACAAGTGAAAATGGAAAACAACTCTCCAAAATCTACGAGGTGCAGCAAAGACAGTTCTAAGAGGGAAATTCATAGTGATACGAGCTTACTTCAAGAAACAAGAAAAACCTCAAATAAACAATCTAAATTTATATTTAAAGGAACTAGAGAAAGAAGAACAAACAAAGTCCAAAGTTAGTAGAAGGAAGAAAATGATAAGGATCAGAGAGGAAATAAATGAAATAAAGATTTAAGCAAAAAAACAAAGAAAAATCAATGAAACTACGTTGGTTCTTTGAAAAAAATAAACAAATCAACAAGCCTTTAATCAGAATCATCAAGAAAAAAATGAGAGTCCAAATAAACAAAATCAGAAATGAAAGAAGAGAAATTACAACCAACACCACAGAAACACAAAGAATCATAAAAATATACTATGAACAAATATATGTCAACAAATTAGACAACCTAGAAGAAATAGATAACTAGAAATAAGCAATCTTTCAAGACAGAATCGTGAAGAAATAGAAAATCTGAATAGACCAATGACTTGAAATGAAATTGAATCAGTAATCAAAAAACTTTCCCAAAATAAAAGTTCAGGTCTGGATGGCTTTACAGGTGAATTCTACAAAATATTTCAAGAAGAGTTAATACCTATCATTGTAAAATTATTCCCAAAAACTGAAGTGAAAGGAACACACCCAAACACATTTTATGAGGCTAGTATTACCCTTATATAAAACAAAACTCCAAAGGAAAAAAAAAAAAAAAGAAAATTATGCTCCAAAATTCCTGATGCAAATATATGAAGAATCCTCAACAAAATATTAGCAAACAGAATTCAACCATACATTAAAAAAAATACACCATGATCAAGTGGAATTCATTCCAGGGATGCAAGAATGGTTTAACAGCCATAAGTCAATAAATGTGATACACCACAGTAATAAAATGAAGGATAAAATCATGTGATCTTCTCAATAAATGTAGAAAAAGCATTTGACAAAATTCAACATCCACTTATGATAAAAATTCTCAACAAAGTGAGTATAGAAGGAACATAACTCAACATGATAAAGGCCATGTATGACAAACCCACAGCTAACAACTTACCTAATGGTTAAAAGCTAAAAGCTTTTCCTCTAAGGTAAGGAGCAAGACAAGGATGCCCATTCTTGCCATTTTTATTCAACATAGTATTGGAAGTCCTAGTCACAGCAATTAGGCAAGAAAAAGAAATAAAAGCCATCCAAATTGGAAATGAAATGGTAAAACTGTCACTATTTGTGGATGACATGATCCTATATGTAAAAAAAAAACCAAAAAACCCCCAAAAAAACAAAGATTTTACCCCAAAGCTATTAGAACTAATAAATGAATTCAATAAAGTTGTGGAAGGATACAAAATTAATATACAGAAATCTGTTGCATTTCTATACACTAACAATGAACTATCAGAAAGAGAAATTAAGGAAATAATACCATTTACAATCACATCATAAAATAGTAAAATACCTAGGAATACAGTAAGTCCCCTACAGAGGAACCTTCAAGTAGCAAATTTCAAAGATGTGTATGTGCCCAGAGAAAGGACGAAGAGAGACAAGAGGAAAAAGAAATAACTGAAAAACCAAAGAGATTCACAATGCTGGAAATGGCAAGGGGATTTTCTTTATTTAAGGAGGCACAGTTAGTTTTTGAGGGGCAGGACCTGAATGTAGAATGGTACATGAAAGTTGCAGCAGCTGTTCAGAATGCAATCCAGTGTTACCATGTCATCTATGACGAGAAAAAAGAACTACTACCCAGACATCACTGGATCGTTTTTTCAAGAGGGTAGATAGAATTGAA
Source organism: Phocoena sinus (assembly GCF_008692025.1). NCBI lineage: Eukaryota > Metazoa > Chordata > Mammalia > Artiodactyla > Phocoenidae > Phocoena > Phocoena sinus. The sequence continues at coordinate 95,785,573 of NC_045768.1, forward strand.
TCCAGCAAGGAACCAGAACTTGGGCATTGATGTTAGGTGTGAGTGATATCACAGTTTGCCCTCTATCTCCTACTGTTGCTGATTGTTCAGCTCTACCATCTCCCACCTCCTCTCCCTCCTCCAGTCAGTAACTCTTCTTGCCTCTTCACTCAGTGCCAGCCCCTGTATGCCAGCTGTTGTACTGTACTACTGTACTTTTCAAGGTACTGTACTGTAAGATTAAAAATATTTTCTTTAGTTTTGTGTTTTCTTTTTTATGTATTATTTGTGTGAAAAATATTATAAACCTATCACAGTACAGTACTATATGGTCAACTGTGTTGATTGGAGACCTAGGCTAACTTTGCTGGACTCACAACAATTTGGACTCATGAACATTCTCTTGGAATGGAACTTGTTTGTATGTAGGGGACTTACTGTAAATTTAACTAAGGAAGTGAAAGACCTGTACTCTGAAAAGTATAAGATATTGAGGAAGAAAATTGAAGAACAGCACAAATAAATGGGAAGATGAACTATGTTCACAGATTGGAAAAATTATTATTTTAAAATGTCTATGTTATCCCAAGAAATCTACAGATTCAATGCAATTCCAATCAAAATACCAATGGCATTTTTTCACAGAAATAGTACAAACAATTCTAAAATTTGTGTGGAACCACAAAAGATCCCAAATTGCCAAAGCAATCTTGAGAAAGAAGAACAAAGCTAGAGCTAGCTTGCTCTCAGACTTGAAACTATACTAGAAACCTATAGTAATTAAAACAGTATGGTACTGGCACAAAAACAGATATATAGATCAATGGGACAGAATAGAGAGCCCAGAAATAAAGCCACTCTCATATGTTCAATTAATCTATGACAAAGGAGGTAAGAGTATACAATGGGGAAAATATAGTCTCTTCAATAAATGGTGTTGGGGAAACTAGATAGCTACAGGCAAAAGAATCAAACTGGACCACTTTCTTACACCACATACAAAAATAAACTCAAAATGGATTAAATATAAGACCTGAGACCATAAAACCTCTAGAAGAAAACATAGGCAGTAACCTCTTTCACATCAATCTTAGCAATATTTTTTGTATATGTCTCCTAAGGCAAAAGAAACAAAAGCAAAAATAAACAAATGTGACTACATCAAACTAAAAATCTTTTGGACAGCAAAGGAAACCACCAACAAAATGAAAACACAACCTACTGCATGGGAAAAGAGATTTGCAAATGATATATCTGATAAGATATTGATATCCAAAATATGCAAAGAACTCATACAACTCAATATCAAAGAAACAACCTGATTTAAAAATGGACAGAGGACCTGAATAGACATTTTTCTAAAGAAGACATACAGATGAACAACAGACACTTGAAATTATTAACCATCAGGGAAAGGCAAGTCAAAACCACAATGAGGTATAACCTCATACCTGTCAAAATGGCTATTATCAAAAAGACAAGAAACAGTAACTATAGGTGAGCATGTGCAAAAAAGGGAAACCTGGTGCACTGTTATTGGAAATGGAAATTGGTGTAGTCACTATGGAAGACAGTATGGAGATTCCTCAAAAAATTACAAGTAGAACTACCTTATGATCCAGCAATTCCACTCCTGGATATGTATCTGAAGAAATGAAAACACTGATTGAAAAAGATACAGGTACCACAATATTCATAGCAGCATTATTTACAATAGCCTAAACATGGAAGCAATCTATGTGTCCATCGATAGATGAATGGATAAAGAAGATGTGGTGTGTGTGCATATATATATTATATATATAATATATATATAATGGAATATTCCTCAGCCATAAAAATATGGAATCTTGTCGTTTATAGGAACGTGGATGGACCTGGAAAATATTATGTTAAGCGAAATAAGTCAAACAGAGAAAAACAAATACCATATGATTTCACTTATATGTGTGATCTAAAAAATAAAACTAATAAGGAAACAAAACAAAAACCAAAAAAGACTCATAAATACAGAGTACAAAATGGTGGGTGCCAGAGGAGAGGATTGGAGGGATAGATGAAATAGGTGAAGGGGTTGAAGAGGTATAAACTTCCAGATAAAATAAATGTCATGTGGATGTACACCTAAGGAATAACATCAATAATATTGTAACACTTTGTATGGTGGTGGATGGAACTGGTCTTATTGTGGTGATCATTTCATAATGCATAAAAGTGTTGTAGGTTGTATACCTGAAACTAATACAATATTCCATGTTAATTATAATTCAAGAAAAAAAGAAAAAAGCATCATAATTCTCAGTAAGTGGAACTCTTTCTTCTACTCCATTTGGTCATTCAACACATATTGATTAAACGTCCTCGATGTACAAAGCATCATGCTAATTGCTAGGAGATTCAGAGGCAAACATGGCATTTAAGTTTCTATAAGGAAGTGCTGTCTCTTCTCCTGATTTTATTTATTTAATTAATAAAATCAGTATGGATGTATGGATATTTATTTTATTCTATTGAATATTATTATTTATTTTGTGGCTTAAATTGCTCTAGCTGGGGCCCTTAGGAGATCCTTCAGGGTGGTTCCTGTGTCATTTTGATAAGTCTCATCACTTTTTCTTATAAATCTTTTTCAGGATTCATTCTGAACCTATCATCTACCAGGGGCGGCTTTATGGCTTTATTTTGCACAGCAATTTTTTGGCCTTTAAAAAACTGATTTATTGCTTTAAAAAAAAGATTTTTTGAGGTAAAAAAATATGTCACTGTAGATTCTTCATATTTTATAAAATCTATATAAAGGAAATCACACAAATTTCTTTCTGGCTTCTTTTATCAGTATAATTATTTTGAGATCTTCCATGTTGTGTATATCAATAGTTCATTTCTTTTTATTGATAAGTAGTATTCTACTGCATGGATATATCACAGTGTTACTCCTATTCCATTTCTCTGTTGATGGACGTTTGTTGTTTCCTGTTTTTGCTTATTACAGACAAGCTGATATGAACATTCTTATTATATAGGTTTTTGTGTGAACTGGAAGATCTTGGGAAGGGTAGGGGAGAAGGGTAGAGAGACTGGGATTTTGTATACTCCATTCATGAAACATTTTTGATAAACCACATCTGAGCCAGGAGGACTCTGAGTGGAGTCTGAGGCATGGATTTATATGTAGGTAGTTTGAGAAGTAATCCCAGGAACAAAAATGAGGGAAAGAGGTGAGTGATACAGGGAAGAAAGTAAATTCAACTTAAGGTGCTTTTTTGAGGTTACTGCCTTGGGGAATGGGGCTTGTTTATTAACAGACATCTCATGAAACCAGAATTGTCCACTTGAAGGACAGAAGGTGGGAACACCTACTCACTAGATCTTATTCCCTCATGTTCAAGGGTTTTCCCTGGAGAAATTACTCAATGTTCTGAACTATGTATGTGCCAGAGCCCAGCAAACAGAACTTGACTCTGTAGCTATTAAACAAGGAAATAAAAAATGAGCATCTGGCTCATTATGCATGGCATATGGTGTGAGTGCATTGGGCACCCTCTGAAAAGCGTCATAAATCCAATAGTACTATTTTTCTTATATCCTGAAAGCTGCAAAAATGCCTCATCCATCTTAAGCATATGGGCAATATAGAAAGATTTAGAATAGAAATTAAACATTACATTGCAATCCAATTCCTTCTGTGTAACTCTAAGAGCAATGAATAAACTGCTTTCATCATTTTCATGCCTGGGAACTTCTACATTCAGTGTCCTCCAAGTATGTAATCTATGCTATGTTTGTAGTTTCTCATGTTTCCTGGGTGAAATCTTATTCCTGGTCATTGATTTGTGAAAGATTTACTCAGTTAGTCATGAATATGGAGAACTTTTTAAGCTACATTGTGTTTAGAGCAATAAAGGAATTTGATTCTTTTGTCAGCTCCACAGTTTTACATGTTCCAATTGATACACAGAATAAAAATACATACCCTTAGGAAAATGAGGTTAAGTTTGACCTTTCGAGCTTTTTAAACTTAGAATGAAATACTGATAAAAATTCAAAAGAAGTAAAACAAAAGGCAGAAAATAATAAAACTGGAAGAAAAATTGAGTTGATATTAAAAATCAAAAGATAATTGTGTTAGTTTACTAGGGCTCCTGTAACAAATAACCATTAAACTGGTGGCTTAGAACATTGTAAGAAATTTATTTTCTCACAGTTTTGGAGGCAAGAAGTCTGAAATCAAGGTGTGGACAGGGCTGCACTCCCTCTGAAGGCTGTAGGGGAGGATACTTCCATGACTCTTCCAGCTTCTGGTGGCTATGGGCAATTCTCAGCTTCCTTGACTTGTGCTCACATCCCTCCAATGTCTGCCTCTGTCTTTATATCACTTTCTCCTCTGTGTTGGACTCTTCTCTTTTGCCTCAAATCTTTCTCTTATAAAGACACTTTTCATTGGGTTTAGGGTCCACTCAGATAATCCAGGATGATCTCCTCATCTCAACATTCTTAATTACATCTGCAGGACTCTTTTTCCAAATAAAGTAACACTCAGGTTCTGGGGATTAAGATATGAACATATTTTTTTTTGGGGGGGTCACCATTCAACACAGTATAGTAATTCTTTGAAAAAAGTAATAAAATAGACACATCCTGTATAACTCTGATCAAGAAAAAAAGAGAAGACACAACAAAGGAATGGTATGATAGGTAGCATAGCAACAGAAACGGAGGAGATTTAAAATTGCAGGATAATGAAACATACAGCTTTATAACAATACATTTAAAAACAAGTAAAATTAACAATTTTCTAAAATGCTCTAATTTGCTTTTAATTTGGCTCCAAAAGGCATAACCAAATAGATCATGAATCAAAAGAGAATTTGAAATAAGTCGAATATCTTCTAAAATAGATATTACTCAAATGGTTTTATAGATGAACTCTATCAAACTTTAAAGGAATAGAAAAATATTATCCTATATTCTAAAAGAGGAGAAAAGAAGAAGAAGAAGAAGAAGAAGAAGAAGAAGAAGAAGAAGAAGAAGAAGAAGAAGGAGAAGGAGAAGGAGAAGGAGAAGGAGAAGGAGAAGGAGAAGGAGAAGGAGAAGGAGAAGGAGAAGGAGAAGGAGAAGGAGAAGGAGAAGGAGAAGGAGAAGAAGAAGAAGGAGGAGGAGGAGGAGGAGGAGGAGGAGGGGGTGGGAGGGGAAGGAGGGGGCGGGGGATGAGGAAAAAATATCGTGTTAGTTTGCTTGAGCTGCCATAACAAAATATCACATGTTGGCTGGCTTAAAAAACAGCCACTTATAGCCTCACAATTCTGGAGGCTAGAAGTCCAAGATCAAGGTCTTTAAAAATTCAGTTTCCTGTGAGACATGTCTTCCTGGCTTGCAGTTGTCCACTTTCTTGCTGTGTCCTCACGTGGACTTTTGTCTGTGCATGTACACAGAAACAGAGGGAAAGAGCTCTGGTATCTCTTTCTTTTCCTATAAGGACACTGGTTCTATAATATTAGACCCCACTCTTATGAATTAATTGTAAACCTAGTTAGATCCTTAACGTCTTTATCTACAAATACAATCACATGGGGGTTAGAGATTCAACGTATGAATTTGAGGGGAGAATACAATTCAGTCCAGAACAAAGATAAAAATTAAATATCTGATTTTATGCCAATAGCATAAATATATTATCAAAACAGGAAAAGAGCATCAGAAATATTAATTTATATGTCAATATTGCTTACCTATGAGTATAGATGGAAAATTCTTAAGTTTTTAAAATAAAATATGTATGCAAGGAATGGAGAATGTTTCAAAAACAGAAAAATACCTGTCAAATTTTTCAATACAGTATAATATTAAAAGTCAGATTCCATATTATTTTCAACTGACACTATGATAAAAAAAAAAGCATAGTTTGGAAAAATTAGTCATAGCAGAAAACTGCCTAAACCTGGTACCTAATAGAAGTTTACAGCAGATATCAGAACATTCTGATTAAAATCAGAAACAAAACGGTGGCCTGTTACTACTCCTATTTAACATTATGCTGAAGGTTTTAGTTAAAGTAATAACAAACAAAAAGAGGTATAAACATCAGGAAGGAAGAAATAACGGTATGATTTTCAAATGACGTGACTTCTATCTAAAAAATCTAGGAGTGTCAACTAACAAGCTATCAGTGCCAATAAGGTAATTCAATCAGACCGCCAGACACAAGATGAATCTAAAAAAGCAATAACATTCTTAGATGACCATAACCGATTACAGAACTGTAACAGAAAAAATTATAAACAACAGCAGAATTTTAATATCTGTAAGAATAAATCTAATGCAATAAGTGGAAGAGCTATACAGGGAAATCTGTAAAATATTACTGGATGATTAGAAGAAAATTTAATAAATAGGGAAATATTCCCAAACTTCATTTCTAAATTCAATGAATAACAATCAAGTTCTCAACTAATACATTTCATGGAAATTAACTATCTGGTTTTAAAATTCATATGGAGCCATAAATGTGCATGAATATCCTAGATATTGTTAAAAAGATAGATGAGACTTTTACACAGATATAAAAATATTACAAATTTGCTGCTCCAGATGTTGTTCGTGGTCTACCCAATATCCGTTCTCCCCTCTTGTTTACTAAACTGCTGAATTTTTGTGCAGTGGTAAAATTTCCAACTTCCCAGGATCCTTTGCTCTTTTTAAAAAATAAATTTATTTATTTTATTTATTTACTTTTGGCTGCATTGGGTCTTCACTGCTGCGAGCCGTCTTTCTCTAGTTGGGATGAGTGGGGGCTACTCTTCGTTGCAGTGCACGGGCTTCTCATTGTGGTGGCTTCTCTTGTTGCAGAGCAGGGGCTCTAGGCACTTGGGCTTCAGTAGTTGTGGCTCGGGGGCTCTAGAGTACAGGCTCAGTAGTTGTGGCACACAGGCTTAGTTGCTCCACGGTATGTGGGATCTTCCCGGACCAGGACTAGAATCCATGTCCCCTTCATTGGCAGGTGAATTCTTTAACCACTGTGCCACCAGGGAAGTCCCTCCTCTTTAAAAAAAAAATTTTTTTTTTGGCCTCGCTGAATGGCAGGCGAGATCTTAGTTCCCCCACCAGTGGTTGAACCCGGGCTCCCTGCAGTGGAAGCACGGAGTCCTAACCACTGGACTGCCAGGGAAGCCTCAGGCTCCTTTGCTCTTGAACTGGCCTTGTGACACAGTTTTGGCCAAGGAGATTTAAGGAAAGTTTGCCTTGTGAGACTTTTGGGAGAAGTATAGTTTTCCTGATATAAAGGAACATACCCAGATTAGATATAGCTTTTTCCCTTGCCTAACTCCCTCTCCCTTTACTATGTCTATTATGATATGTTGCCTAGAGGTTCATCAGCTATCTGACAACTGTGAGGACCAAAGCCTCAGATGACAAGTGGCAGTGTTAAAACAAGAATGATTCTGGGTCCCATATGTCTTCTTAGTCTTGCCATCCCTGACTTGGACCACCCAGCTCTGGCACTTTGGTTACATGAGAATAACTAACTTCAGTTAAGCCACTGTTATCAGGACATTGCATGTAGCCACACACAGTTCTAACTGATAAGAGCTGTATTATGAAAGCAGTCTGCTATTGATAGTGACAGAGGCATAGACAAATTGATCTATTGAACAGAATACAAAATCCTAAATGAGACCCATGGAAGTATGGGATTTTGTAAAAAAAAACCAACTCTAAGTAGCACGTCAAATAAATGAAGAAAGAATGGGCTAGTAAATAAATTAAAATTAGCTACCCCTTTGAGAAAAAAGAGATATTTACCTGGTATAAGTGGAAAAAGGTATATTGTGAGAGGTAGGGTGACTTCACATCCTGGTTTCCCCAGGACAGCCAACTTTACCCTGTTATTGATGTGTAGGTATAAACAACACTCCATTTCAGGCTCAGAAGTGAATTGTATGGTCATTCTCAGCTGTGAAAGGAGATTGACAAAGCTGCTGTTGAGCCCTGCTTGGTCCAGGACTTGTAGGAACCTGTGGTGCCCAGGGTGTGAACATAAATATGATGTTTGACTATTTACTGAAACAAACTGCCTGCTGACATGGAGAATGGATCTGCAATATTCCCACTTTCACTGTAGGGCAGGGGTTCAGAATCATTCATATCAGATCTAGTTCTAGACTTAGGACCCTGGAGCACCAAGTGAGCACAAAGGAGCTTTTAAAAAAAGTACAGAATTAAAGCAAAAGTCCAAACCAAAATTGTAAAGCACATTAAGAAATCAAATAATTGACCAGATAAAAATTTCGAAAGTAATTTACTCCATGTGAATTTTAAAAAAATAGAACCTTTTAATACTTTTAAAATAAGTATGTGAGGGCCTTTAAAGATATAAATGAAAGAATAATATCTATTAAAATGAAACAAGACATTGTAAAATACAAAGCCAGAAATGAAACAGTAACAGTTGACTCTAAAAATTAATCAATTAGAAATCTTGGAAACAAGATATGTAATCTTCCTAAAAATTAGTAGACTTTTTTTTAGAGCAGTCATAGGTTTACAGAAAAATTGAGCAGTAAGTACATGAAGATCTATATACCTATGACCTTCTCCCTGCCAACAATTTCCCTTGTAATCAGTGTCTCACAGTACTGTACTTATATTTGCTGCAATTGATGAACCAATAGGGATACATATTAGCTAAAGTCCATAGTTTACATTAGGTTTCACTCTTTCTGCTGTATATTCTGTGGGTTTTGACAAATATAATAATGTATAATGTCATGTATCTACCATTACAGTACCATATAGAATAGTTTCATTACCCTAAAAATCAGATATATAATTTTGAAATATAAAAAGAAATTGAGGTTAAAACAATCTACACTGAACATACTAAAAGCTAGAAAGTGGTAAAGTAGGAGATACCAGTAAAGTATTCATTCTGTATACCTGACAGAAAGACGAGTATTTTAAACATTAAAAAGGGCAGCTAAGAAACATTAATTCTAGATTGAAAGAATCCAGACTATATCTCTAGGAAGGAGTTCCAGAAGGAGGGAGTCTAAGGCAAAAGAGAAGAATCAATATTTGAAGAATGAAAGGCTAAGAATTTCCAAGAAATTGAAGAAAGGATATGAGTACTTAGATTAAAGGTAACTGAGTATTGAGCAGGATAAATGAAATAAAACCACCTAGATACACAGAATGAAATTTAAAAATTAAAAGTTGAAAAGACAAATCTTTAAAATTTTCAGAAAGAAAAAGATAGTTTACTTATAAGGGAGTTGTACTTAAGCTAAAAACAATTGACAAACTACATGTTGGAAGATAATGGAATAATATCTTCACAGGGTTGAAAGTCATTAAAGGCAAAATGGAGACACAATCATTCACTGACCCTCACTTGAAATATTTCTTAGGATTAAACTTCAGGTAAGAAAGGAAACCTAGAGGAAAGACATGGGATTTAGAAAACAAAAGATCACATACATTGATAAAATATATTGGTGGGATGACAGGTAAGTAATGATGCTACTGTTCTTTTTTTAAATTTTTTAACATCTTTATTGGAGTATAATTTCTTTACAATGGTGTGTTAGTTTCTGCTGTATAACAAAGTGAATCAGCTATACATATATATATATATATATATATATATATATATATATATATATATATATATCTCCCCATATCCCTCCCTCTTGTTTCTGCCTCTCACCCTCCCTATCCCACCCTTCTAGGTGGACACAAAGCACACAGCTGTTCTCCCTGTGCTATGCAGCTGCTTCCAACTAACTATCTATTTTACATTTGGTACTGTACATATGTCCATGCCACTCTCTCACTTCGTCCCAACTTACCCTTTCCCCTCCCCGTGTCCTCAAGTCCATTCTCTATGTTTGTGTCTTTATTCATATACTGTCCCTAGGTTCTTCAGAACGATTGTTTTTTTTTTTTTCAGATTCCATATATATGTGTTAGCATACAGTATTTCTTTTTCTTTCTGACTTACTTCACTCTATACGACAGACTCTAGGTCCATCCACCTCACTACAATTAACTTACATTTGCTTCCTTTTATGGATGAGTAATTTTCCATTGTATATATGTGCCACATCTTCTTTATCCATTCATCTGTCAATGGACACTTAGGTTGCTTCCGTGTCCTGGCTATTATAAATAGTGCTGCAATGAACACTGTGATACATGATGCTTTTTGAATTATCATTTTCTCAGGGTATATGCCCAGTAGTGGGATTTCTGGGTTGTATGGTAGTTCTATTTTTAGTTCTTTAAGGAACCTCCATACCGTTCTCCATAGTGGCTGTATCAATTTACATTCACACCAACAGTGCAAGAAGGTTCCCTTTTCTCCACACACTCTCGAACATTAGTTGTTTGTAGACGTTTTGATGACAGCCACTCTGGCCGGTGAGAAGTGATACCTCAATGTAGATTTGATTTCATTGCTCTAATGATTCGTGATGTTGAGCATCCTTTCATGTGTTTGTTGGCAATCTGTATGTCTTCTTTGGAGAAATGTTTATTTAGGGCTTCTGGCCATTTTTGAATTGGGTTCTTTGTTTTTTGTTTTTTTGTTTTTTTTTTTTTTTGATATTGAGCTGCATGAGCTACTTGTACATTTTGGAGATTAATCCTTTGTCAGTTGCTTCGTTTGCAAATATTTTCTCAAATTCTGAGAGTTGTCTTTGTCTTGTTTATGGTTTCCTTTCCTGTGCAAAAGCTTTTAAATTTCATTAGGTCCCATTTGTTTATTTTTCTTTTTATTTCCCTTTCTCTAGGAGGTGGGTCAAAAAGGATCATACTGTGATGTATGTCATAGAGTGTTCTGCCTATGATTTCCTCTAAGAGTTTTATAGTGTCTGGCCTTACATTTAGGTTTTTAATCCATTTTGAGTTTATTTTTGTGTATCGTGTTAGGAAGTGTTCTAATTTCATTCTTTTACATGTAGCTGTCCAGGTTTCCCAGCACCACTTATTGAAGAGGTTGTCTTTTCTCCATTGCATATTCTTGCCACCTTTATCAAAGATAGGGTGACCATATGTGCATGGGTATACCTCTGGGCTTTCTGTCCTGTTCCATTGGTCTGTATTTCTGTTTGTGCCAGTACCATACTGTCTTGATGATAGTAGCATTGTAGTATAGTCTGAAATCAGGGCACCTGATTCCTCCAGCTCCGTTTTCTTTCTCAAGATTGCTTTGGTTATTCAGCTTCTTTTGTGTTTCTATACAAATTATGAAATTTTTGCTCTAGTTCTGTGAAAAATACCAGTGTTTATTTGATAGGGATTGCTTTGGGTAGTATAGTCTTTTTCACAATGTTGATTCTTCAAATCCAAGAACATGGTATATCTCTCCATGCGTTTGTATCATCTTTAATTTCTTTCATCAGTGTCTTATAGTTTTCTGCATACAGGTCTTTTGTCTCCTTAGGTAGGTTTATTCCTAGGTTTTTATTCTTTTTGTTGCAGTGGTAAATGGGAGTGTTTCCTTAATTTCTCTTTCAGATTTTTCATCATTAGTGTATAGGAATGCAATAGATTTCTGTGCATTTATTTTATATCCTGATACTTTACCAAATTCATTGATTAGCTCTAGAAGTCTTCTGCTAGCATTGTTAGGATTCTCTATGTATAGTATCACGTCATCTGCAAACAGTGACAGCTTTACTTCTTCTTTTTTTTTTTTAAATTAGTAAACTTTATTTCTTAGAGTAGTTTTAGGTTCATAGCAAAATTGAACAGAAAGTATAGAGATTTCTCATATACTCCCTGTCCCCACACACGTGCAATCTTTCCCGCTATCAACATCCTTGGTTGCCCCAGAGTGGTACATTTGTTACAATTGATGAGCTACCTTGACACATCATTATTACCCAAAGTCTATATTCTACCCAAGGGATCACTCTTGGTTTTGTACATTGTTTGGTTTTGACAAATGTATAATGATATGTATCCACCCTTGTAGTATCATACAGAATAGTTTCACTGCTCCCCAAATCCTCTGTGCTGTGCTTATTCATTCTTCCCTCTCCTCTAACCCCTGGAAACCACTAACATTTTTATTATCTCCATAGTTTGTCCTTTTCCATAATGTCATAACTTATAATCATACAAAATGTAGCCTTCTCAGATCAGCTTCTTTAACTTAGTAATATGTATTTAAGTTTCCTACATGTCTTTTCAGAGTTTGAGAGCACATTTCTTTTTAGTGCTGAATAATATTCCATCATCTGGATGCACCACAGTTTATTTATCTGCTTAAGGACAGCTTTGTTGCTTTCAAGTTTTGGCAATTATGAAACTGACTGCTATAAACATCCATGTGCAGGTTTTTGTATGGACATAAATTTCAACTTTGGGTAAATAACTAAAAGTATGATTGCCACATTATATGGTAAGAGTATGTTGAGTTTTTTAAGAAACTACCAAACTGTCTTCCAAAGTGTCTGTACTACTATTTTGTTCCCACAAGCAATGAATGATAGTTCCTGTTGTTCCATATTCTTACCAGCATTTGATGGTGTCAGGGTTCCAGATTTTGGCCATTCTAATAGGTGTGTAATGGTATCTCATTGTTTTTTTAGTTTGCAGTTCCCTAATGACATACGATATTGCCCATCTTTTCATATGCTTGCTTGCCATCTGTATATCTTCTTTGGTGAGGTATCTGTTCAGGTCTTTTTTAAAAAAATACATTTATTTATTTATTTTTGGATGCGTTGTGTCCTCGTTGTTGCACCTGGGCTTTCTCTAGTTGCGGAGAGCAGGGGTAACTCTTCATTGTGGTGTGGGCTCTAGGCACACAGGCTTCAGTAGTTGTGGCTCAGGTTCTAGAACACAGGCTCGGTAGTTGTGGTGCATGCAGCATGTGGGAATCTTCCTGGACCAGGGATCGAGCCCGTGTCCCCATGACTGGCAGGCGGATTCTTAACCACTGCGCCACCAGGGAGGTCCCTCTGTTCAGGTCATTTGCCCAATTTTTTTTTTTTTTAAACATCTTTATTGGGGTATAATTGCTTTACAATGGTGTGTTAGTTTCTGATTTATAACAAAGTGAATCAGCTATACATATACATGTGCTCCCATGTGTCTTCCCTCTTGCGTCTCCCTCCCTCCCACTCTCCCCCTCCCACTCCTCCAGGCTGTCCCAAAGCCCCGAGCTAATATCCCTGTGCCTTGCGGCTGCTTCCCCCTAGCTATCTACCTTACTACGTTTGTTAGTGTGTATATGTCCATGACTCTCTCTCGCCCTGTCAAAACTCACCCTTCCCCCTCCCCATATCCTCAAGTCCGTTCTCCAGTAGGTCTGCGCCTCTATTCCTGTCTTATCCCTAGGTTCTTCATGACATTTTTTTTCCTTAAATTCCATATATATGTGTTAGCATACGGTATTTGTCTTTTTCTTTCTGATTTACTTCACTCTGTATGACAGACTCTAGGTCTATCCATCTCATTACAAATAACTCAATTTCATTTCTTTTTAAGGCTGAGTAATATTCCATTGTGTATATGTGCCACATCTTCTTTATCCATTCGTCCGATGATGGGCGCTTAGGTTCTTTCCATCTCCGGGCTATTGTAAATAGAGCTGCAATGAACATTTTGGTACATGACTCTTTTTGAATTTTGGTTTTCTCAGGGTATATGCCCAGTAGTGGGATTGCTGGGTCATATAGTAATTCTATTTGTATTTTTTTAAGGAACCTCCATACTGTTCTCCATAGTGGCTGAACCAATTCACATTCCCACCAGCAGTGCAAGAGTGTCCCCTTTTCTCCACACCCTCTCCAGCATTTATTGTTTCTAGATTTTTTGATGATGGCCATTCTGACTGGTGTGAGATGATATCTCATTGTAGTTTTGATTTGCATTTCTCTAATGATTAATGATGTTGAGCATTCTTTCATGTGTTTGTTGGCATTCTGTATATCTTCTTTGGAGAAATGTCTGTTTAGGTCTTCTGCCCATTTTTGGATGGGGTTGTTTGTTTTTTTGTTATTGAGCTGCATGAGCTGCTTGTAAATTTTGGAGATTAATCCTTTGTCAGTTGCTTCATTTGCAAATGTTTTCTCCCATTCTGAGGGTTGTCTTTTGGTCTTGATTATGGTTTCCTTTGCTGTGCAAAAGCTTTGAAGTTTCATTAGGTCCCATTTGTTTATTTTTGTTTTTATTTCCATTACTCTAGGAGGTGGGTCAGAAAGGATCTTGCTGTGATTTATGTCATAGAGTGTTCTTCCTATGTTTTCCTCTAAGAGTTTGATAGTTTCTGGCCTTACATTTAGGTCTTTAATCCATTTTGAGCTTATTTTTGTGTATGGTGTTAGGGAGTGATCTAATCTCATACTTTTACATGTACCTGTCCAGTTTTCCCAGCACCATTTATTGAAGAGGCTGTCCTTTCTCCACTGTACATTCCTGCCTCCTTTATCAAAGATAAGGTGTCCATATGTGCGTGGGTTTATCTCTGGGCTTTCTATCCTGTTCCACTGATCTATCTTTCTGTTTTTGTGCCAGTACCATACTGTCTTGATTACTGTTGCTTTGTAGTATAGTCTGAAGTCAGGGAGCCGGATTCCTCCAGCTCCTTTTTTCTTTCTCAAGATTGCTTTGGCTATTCGGGGTCTTTTGTGTTTCCATACAAATTGCGAAATTTTTTGTTCTAGTTCTGTGAAAAATGCCAGTGGTAGTTTGATAGGGATTGCATTGAATCTGTAGATTGCTTTGGGTAGTAGAGTCATTTTCACAATGTTGATTCTTCCCATCCAAGAACATGGTATATCTCTCCATCTATTTGTATCATCTTTAATTTCTTTCATCAGTGTCTTATAATTTTCTGCATACAGGTCTTTCGTATCCTTAGGTAGGTTTATTCCTAGATATTTTATTCTTTTTGTTGCAATGGTAAATGGGAGTGTTTTCTTGATTTCACTTTCAGATTTTTCATCATTAGTATATAGGAATGCCAGAGATTTCTGTGCATTAATTTTGTATCCTGCTACTTTACCAAATTCATTGATTAGCTCTAGTAGTTTTCTGGTAGCATCTTTAGGATTCTCTATGTATAGTATCATGTCATCTGCAAACAGTGACAGCTTTACTTCTTCTTTTCCGATGTGGATTCCTTTTATTTCCTTTTCTTCTCTGATTGCTGTGGCTAAAACTTCCAAAACTATGTTGAATAAGAGTGGTGAGAGTGGGCAACCTTGTCTTGTTCCTGATCTTAGTGGAAATGCTTTCAGTTTTTCACCATTGAGGATGATGTTTGCTGTGGGCTTGTCATATATGGCCTTTATTATGTTGAGGAAAGTTCCCTCTATACCTACTTTCTGGAGGGTTTTTATCATAAATGGGTGTTGAATTTTGTCAAAAGCTTTCTCTGCATCTATTGAGATGATCATATGGTTTTTCTCCTTCAATTTGTTAATATGGTTTATCACATTGATAGATTTGCGTATATTGAAGAATCCTTGCATTCCTGGAATAAACCCCACTTGATCATGGTGTATGATCCTTTTAATGTGCTGTTGGATTCTGTTTGCTAGTATTTTGTTGAGGATTTTTGCATCTATGTTCATCAGTGATATTGGCCTGTAGTTTTCTTTCTTTGTGACATCCTTGTCTGGTTTTGGTATCAAGGTGATGGTGGCCTCATAGAAGGAATTTGGGAGTGTTCCTCCCTCTGCTATATTTTGGAAGAGTTCGAGAAGGATAGGTGTTAGCTCTTCTCTAAACGTTTGATAGAATTCGCCTGTGAAGCCATCTGGTCCTGGGCTTTTGTTTGTTGGAAGATTTTTAATCACAGTTTCAATTTCAGTGCTTGTGATTGGTCTGTTCATATTTTCTATTTCTTCCTGATTCAGTCTTGGCAGGTTGTGCATTTCTAAGAATTTGTCCATTTCTTCCAGATTGTCCATTTTATTGGCATAGAGTTGCTTGTAGTAATCTCTCATGATTTTTTTTATTTCTGCAGTGTCAGTTGTTATTTCTCCTTTCTCATTTCTAATTCTATTGATTTGAGTCTTCTCCCTTTTTTTCTTGATGAGTCTGGCTAGTGGTTTATCTATTTTGTTTATCTTCTCAAAGAACCAGCTTTTAGTTTTATTGATCTTTGCTATCGTTTCCGTCATTTCTTTTTCATTTATTTCTGATCTGATTTTTATGATTTCTTTCCTTCTGCTAGCTTTGGGGCTTTTTTGTTCTTCTTTCTCTAATTGCTTGAGGTGCAAGGTTAGGTTGTTTATTCGAGATGTTTCCTGCTTCTTAAGGTGGGCTTGTATTGCTATAAACTTCCCCCTTAGAACTGCTTTTGCTGCATCCCATAGGTTTTGGGTCGTTGTGTCTCCATTGTCATTTGTTTCTAGGTATTTTTTTATTTCCTCTTTGATTTCTTCAGTGATCACTTCATTATTAAGTAGTGTATTGTTTAGCCTCCATGTGTTTGTATATTTTACAGATCTTTTCCTGTAATTGATATCTAGTCTCATGGCGTTGTGGTCAGAAAAGATACTTGATACAATTTCAATTTTCTTAAATTTACCAAGGCTTGATTTGTGACCCAAGATATGATCTATCCTGGAGAATGTTCCATGAGCACTTGAGAAAAATGTGTATTCTGTTGTTTTTGGATGGAGTGTCCTATAAATATCAATTAAGTCCATCTTGTTTAATGTATCATTTAAAGCTTGTGTTTCCTTATTTATTTTCATTGTGGATGATCTGTCCATGGGTGAAAGTGGGGTGTTAAAGTCCCCTACTATGAATGTGTTACTGTCAATTTCCCCTTTTATGGCTGTTAGTATTTGCCTTATGTATTGAGGTGCTCCTATGTTGGGTGCATAAATATTTACAATTGTTATAACTTCTTCTTGGATCGATCTCTTGATCATTATGTAGTGTCCTTCTTTATCCCTTTTAATAGTCCTTATTTTAAAGTCTATTTTGTCTGATATGAGAATTGCTACTCCAGCTTTCTTTTGGTTTCCATTTGCATGGAATATCTTTTTCCATCCCCTTACTTTCAGTCTGTATGTGTCTCTAGGTCTGAGGTGGGTCTCTTGTAGACAGCATATATAAGGGTCTTGTTTTTGTATCCATTCAGCCAATCTGTGTCTTTTGGTGGGAGCATTTAGTCCATTTACATTTAAGGTAATTATCGATATGTATGTTCCTATTCCCATTTTCTATATTGTTTTGGGTTCGTTATTATAGGTCGTTTCCTTCTTTTGCATTTCTTATCTAGAGAAGTTCCTTTAGCATTTGTTGTAAAGCTGGTTTGGTGGTGCTGAACTCTCTCAGCTTTTGCTTGTCTGTAAAGGTTTTAATTTCTCCATCAAATCTGAATGAGATCCTTGCTGGGTAGAGTAGTCTTGGTTGCAGGTTTTTCTCCTTCATCACTTTCAGTATGTCCTGCCACTCCCTTCTGGCTTGTAGGGTTTCTGCTGAGAGATCAGCTGTTAACCTTATGGGGATTCCCTTGTGTGTTATTTGTTGTTTTTCCCTTGCTGCTTTTAATATGCTTTCTTTGTATTTAATTTTTGATAGTTTGATTAGTATGTGTCTTGACGTATTTCTCCTTGTATTTATCCTGTATGGGACTCTCTGTGCTTCCTGGACTTGATTAACTATTTCCTTTCCCATATTAGGGAAGTTTTCAACTATAATCTCTTCAAATATTTTCTCAGTCCCTTTCTTTTTTTCTTCTTCTTCTGGAACCCCTATAATTCGAATGTTGGTGCGTTTAATGTTGTCCCAGAGCTCTCTGAGACTGTCCTCAGTTCTTTTCATTCTTTTTTCTTTATTCTGCTCTCCAGTAGTTATTTCCACTACTTTATCTTCCAGGTCACTTATCCGTTCTTCTGCCTCAGTTATTCTGCTATTGATCCTATCTAGAGTACTTTTAATTTCATTTATTGCATTGTTCATCGTTGCTTGTTTCATCTTTAGTTCTTGTAGGTCCTTGTTAACTGTTTCTTGCATTTTGTCCATTCTACTTCCAAGATTTCGGATCATCCTTACTATCATTATTCTGAATTCTTTTTCAGGTAGATTGCCTATTTCCTCTTCATTTGTTAGGTCTGGTGGGTTTTTATCTTGCTCCTTCATCTGCTGTGTGTTTTTCTGTCTTCTCATTTTGCTTATCTTACTGTGTTTGGGGTCTCCTTTTTGCAGGCTGCACGTTCGTAGTTCCCGTTGTTTTTGATGTCTGTCTCCAGTGGCTAAGGTTGTTTCAGCGGGTTGTGTAGGCTTCCTGGTGGAGGGGACTAGTGCCTGTGTTGTGCTGGATGAGGCTGGATCTTGTCTCTCTAGTGGGCAGGTTCACGTCTGGTGGTGTGTTTTGGGGTGTCTGTGGCCTTGTTATGATTTTAGGCAGCCTCTCTGCTAATGGGTGGGGTTGTGTTCCTGTTTTGCTAGTTGTTTGGCATAGGTTGTCCAGCACTGTGGCTTGCTGGTCGTTGAGTGAAGCTGGGTGCTGGTGTTAAGATGGAGGTCTCTGGGAGATTTCCACCGTTTAATATTATGTGGAGCTGGGAGGTCTCTTGTTGATCAGTGTCCTGAAGTTGGCTCTCCTACCTCAGAGGCAGAGCCCTGCCTCCTGGGCTGGAGCACCAAGAGCCTTTCATCCACACGGCTCAGAATAAAAGGGAGGAAAAGTAGAGAGAATTATTAGAAGTATGAGGAAAGGAAGAAGGAAAGGAGGAAAGGAAGGAAGGAAGAAAGAAGCAAAGAAGGAAAGAAAGGAGGGAGGGAGGGAGGAAGGAAGGAAGGAAGGAAAGAAGGAGGGAAAGAAGGAGAAAATGTAGAGAGAATTAGTAGAAGTTTGAGGACAGAGAGAAGGAAAGGAGGAAAGGAAGGAAGGAAGAAAGAAGCAAAGAAGGAAAGAAAGGAGGGAGGGAGGGAGGAAGGAAGGAAGGTAGGAGGGAAAGAAGGAGAAAATGTAGAGAGAATTAGTAGAAGTATGAGGAAAGAAAGAAGGAAAGGAGGAAAGGAAGGAAGGAAGAAAAGCAAAGAAGGAAAGAAAGGGAGGGAGGGGGGAAGGAAGGAAGGAAGGAGGGAAAGAAGGAGAAAATGTAGAGAGAATTAGTAGAAGTTTGAGGAAAGAAAGAAGGAAAGGAGGAAAGGAGGAAAGGAAGGAAGGAAGAAAGAAGCAAAGAAGGAAAGAAAGGAGGGAGGGAGGGAGGAAGGGAGGAAGGAAGGAGGGAAAGAAGGAAAAAAGATGGAAAGAAAGAAGATACAGTAAAAATAAAATAAAGTATAATATAGTTATTGTACTAAAAAATATTTAAAAAGAAAAAAAAAAAAGAACAGATAGAACCCTAGGACAAATGTTGGAAACAAAGCTATACAGAGAAAATCTTACACAGAAGCATACACATACGTGTTCACAAAGAGAGGCAAAGGGGGAAAAATCATAAATCCTGCTCCCAGAGACCACCTCCTCAGCCTGGGGTGATTCGCTGTCTAAAGGAGGGAAGGAAGGAAGGAAAGAAAGAAAGAACGAAGGTAAAGTACAATAATGTTATTACAATTAAAATTAATTATTAAGAAAAAAAATTTTTTTTAAAAACAACCATGGACGGATAGAGCCCTAGGACAAATGTTGGAAGCAAAGCTATACAGAGAAAATCTTACACAGAAGCATACACATACACGTTCACAAAGAGAGGCAAAGGGGGAAAAATCATAAATCCTGCTCCCAGAGACCACCTCCTCAACCTGGGGTGATTCGCTGTCTAAAGGAGGGAAGGAAGGAAGGAAAGAAAGAAAGAAAGAACGAAGGTAAAGTACAATAAAGTTATTACAATTAAAATTAATTATTAAGAAAAAAAATTTTTTTTTTAAAAAAACCATGGACGGATAGAGCCCTAGGACAAATGTTGGAAGCAAAGCTATACAGAGAAAATCTTACACAGAAGCATACACATACACGTTCACAAAGAGAGGCAAAGGGGGAAAAATCATAAATCCTGCTCCCGGAGACCACCTCCTCAATTTGGGGTGATTTGTTGTCTAAAGGAGGGAAGGAAGGAAGGAAAGAAAGAAAGAAAGAACGAAGGTAAAGTACAATAAAGTTATTACAATTAAAATTAATTATTAAGAAAAAAAAATTTTTTTTTTAAAAAAACCATGGACGGATAGAGCCCTAGGACAAATGTTGGAAGCAAAGCTATACAGAGAAAATCTTACACAGAAGCATACACATACACGTTCACAAAGAGAGGCAAAGGGGGAAAAATCATAAATCCTGCTCCCAGAGACCACCCCCTCAACCTGAGGTGATTCGCTGTCTAAAGGAGGGAAGGAGGGAAGGAAAGAAAGAAAGAAAGAACGAAGGTAAAGTTCAATAAAGTTATTACAATTAAAATTAATTATTAAAAAAAAAAACCATGGACGGATAGAGCCCTAGGACAAATGGTGGAAGCAAGAGTATACAGACAAGATCTCACACAGAAGCATACACGCACACATTCACAAAAAGAGGAAAAGGGAAAAAAATCACAGATCTCGCTCCTAAATTCCACCTCTTCAATTTGGGATCACTCCCTTTCTATTCAGGTATTCCACAATGCAGGGCACATCAAGTTGATTGTGGAGCTTCAATCCGCCGCCTCCGCGGCTGCCGGGAGAGACCTCCCCCTCTCCTCCCTGCTCTCACAGCTCACAGGAGCTCAGCTTTGTACCCGGCCCTGCCCCTGCGCGCAGATCGCTGGAGGGCGTCTGTTTTTTGCTCAGACAGGACGGGGTTAAAGGAGCCGCTGATTCGGGAGCTCCGGCTCACTCAGGCCGGGGGTTGGGGGATGGGGGAAGGAGGGGCACTGCGTGCGGGGCGGGCCTGCGGCGGCAGATGCGGCGTGACGCTGCGGCAGAGGCCGGCGTGACACTGCACCAGCCTGAGACCCGCCGTGCGTACTCCCGGGGAAGTTGTCCCTGGATCCCGGGAACCTGGCAGTGGTGGCCTGTACAGGCTCCGCGGAAGAGGGGTGTGGAGAGTGACCTGTGCTCGCACACAGCCCCCCTGGTGGCGGCAGCAGCAGCCCCAGCGTCTCCCGCCCGTCTCTGGGGTCCGCGGTTTCAGCCGCGGCTCGCGCCCGTCTCGGGGGCTCGCGCCCTCAGCCGCGGCTCGCGCCCATCTCTGGGGTTCACGCTTTTAGCCGCGGCTCGCGCCCGTCTCTGGAGATCCTTTAAGCAGCGCTCTTAAACCCCTCTCCTCGCGCACCAGGAAACAAAGAGGGAAGAAAAAGTCTCTTGCCTCTTCGGCCGGTGCAGGCTTTTCCCCGAACTCCCTCCCGGCTAGTCGTGGCGCACCAACCCCTTCAGGCTATGCTCAAGCCGCCAACTCCAGTCCTGTCCCTGCGCTCCGTCCAAAACCGAAACCCGAGCCTCAGCTCGCAGCCCCGCCCGCCCCGGCGGGTGAGCAGACAAGCCTCTCGGGTTGGTGAGTGCCGGTCGGCACCGATCGTCTGTGCAGGAATCTCCCCGCTTTGCCCTCCACACCCGTCGCTGTGCACCACTCCGCGGTCCCGAAGCTCCCCCCTCCGCCTCCCGCAGTCTCCGCCCGCGGAGGGGCTTCCTAGTGTGTGGAAACTTTTCCTCCTTCACAGCTCCCTCCCACTGGTGCAGGTGCCGTCCTTATTCTTTTGTCTCTGTTTTTTCTTTTGCCCTACCCAGGTACGTGGGGAGTTTCTTGCCTTTTGGGAGCTCTGAGGTCTTCTGCCAGCCTTCAGTAGGTGTTCTGTAGGAGTTGTTCCACGCGTAGATGTATTTCTGGTGTATCCGTGAGGAGGAAGGCGATCTCCACGTCTTACTCTTCCGCCATCTTCCCGCCGACCACTTCTTCTTTTCCAATTTGGAATCCTTTTATTTCTTTTTCTTCTCTGATTGCTGTGGCTAAAACTTCCAAAACTATGTTGAATAATGGTGGTGAGAGTGGGTAACCTTGTCTTGTTCCCGATCTTAGTGGAAATGGTTTCAGTTTTCCACCATTGAGAATGAAGTTGGCTGTGGATTTGTCATATATGGCTTTTATTATGTTGATGTAATTTCCCTCTATGCCTACTTTCTGGAGGGCTTTTATCATAAATTGGTGTTGAATTTTGTCAAAAGCTTTTTCTGCATCTATTGAGATGATCACATGGTTTTTCTCCTTCAATTTGTTAATATGGTTTATCACATTGAGTGATTTATGTATTTTGAAGAATCCTTGCATTCCTGGGATAAATCCCACTTGATCATGGTGTATGATCCTTTTAATGTGCTGTTGGATTCTGTTTGCCAGTAGTTTGTTGAGGATTTTGCATCTATGTTCATCAGTGTTATTGGCCTGTAGTTATCTTCTTTTGTGACATCTTTGTCTGATTTTGGTATCAGGGTGATGGTGGCCCCATAGAATGAGTTTGGGAGTGCTCGTCCCTCTGCTATATTTTGGAAGAGTTTGAGAAGGCTAGGTGTTAGCTCTTCTCTAACTGTTTGATAGAATTCGCCTGTGAAGCTATCTGGTCCTGGGCTTTTGTTATTGGAAGATCCTTAATCACTGTTTCAATTTCAGTGCTTGTGATTGGTCTGTTTATATTCTCTATTTTTTCCTGGTTCAGTCTTGGAAGGTTGTGCTTTTCTAAGAATTTGTCCATTTTTTCCAGGATGTCCATTTTATTGGCATGTAGTTGTTTGTAGTTATTGCTTATGATCCTTTGTATTTCTGCAGTGTCAATTGTTAGTTCTCCTTTTTCATTTCTAATTCTAGTCATTTGAGTCTTTTCCCTTTTTCTCTTGATGTGTCTGGCTAATGGTTTATCAAGTTTGTTTATCTTCTTAAACAAGCAGCTACTAGTTTTATTGATCTTTGCTATCATTTCATTCATTTCTTTTTCATTTATTTCTGATCTGTTGTTTATGATTTCTTTCCTTCTGGTAACTTTGCAGTTTATTTTGTTCTTCTTTGTCTAATTGCTTTAGTTGGAAGGTTAGGTTGTTTATTTGAGATGTTTCTTGTTTCTTGATGTAGGATTGTGTTGCTATAAACTCCCCTCTTAGAACTGCTTTTGCTGTATCCCATAGGTTTTGGGTCATCATGTTTTCATTGCCATTTGTTTCTAGGCTTTTTTGTGGGATTTTTTGTGGTATGCGGGCCTCTCACTAATGTGACCTCTCCCGTTGTGGAGCGCAGGCTCTGGACGCACAGGCCTAGTGGCCATGGCTCATGGGACTAACCACTCTGTGGCATATGGGATCTTCCCAGATCGTGGCACGAACCCGTGTCCCCTGCATCGGCAGGCGGACTCTCAACCACTGTGCCACCAGGGAAGCCCTCTAGGTATTTGTTGATTTCCTCTTTGATTTCTTCAGTGATCTCTTGGTTATTTAGTAGTGTATTGTTTAGCCTCCACGTGTTTGTATTTTTTAGTCTTTTTCCTATAATTGATACCTAGTCTTATAGCATTGTGTTTGGAAAAGATACTTCATACGATTTCAATTTTCTTAAATTTACCAAGGCTTGATTTGTGACCCAAGATACGATCTATCCTGGAGAATGTTCCATGAACACTTGAAAAGAAACTTGTAATCTGTTGTTTTTGGGTGGAATGTATTATAAATATCAATTAAGTACATCTTGTTTAATGTATCATTTAAAGCTTGTGTTTCCTTATTTATTTTCATTTTGGATGATCTGTCCATTGGTGAAAGTGGGTGTTAAAGTCCCCTAATATTATTGTGTTACTGTCAATTTCCCCTTTATGGCTATCAGCATTTGCCTTATGTATTGAGGTGCTCCCCTGTTGGGGACATAAATATTTACAATTGTTTTATGTTTTTCTTGGATTGATCCCTTGATCATTATGTAGTGTCCTTCTGTGTCTCTTGTAATAGTCTTTATTTTAAAGTCTATATTGTCTGAGATGAGAATTGTTACTCCAGCTTTCTTTTGATTTCCATTTGCATGGAATATCTTTTTCTATCCCCTAACTTTCAGTCTGTATGTGTCCCTATGTCTGAAGTATGTCTCTTGTAGACAGTGTATATATGTGTCCTGTTTTTGTACCCATTCAGCCAGTCTAAGTCTTTTGGTTGGAGCATTTATTCCATATTCATTTAAAGTAATTATCGATATGTATGTTCCTATTACCATTTTCTTCATTGTTTTGGGTTTGCTATTATAGATCTTTTCCTTCTCTTGTGTTTCCTGCCCAGAGAATTTCCTTTAGCATTTGTTGTAAAGCTGGTTTGGTGGTGCTGAATTCTCTTAGCTTTTGCTTGTCTGTAAAGGTTTTAATTTCTCCATCAAATCTGAATGAGATCCTTGCTGGGTAGAGTAATCTTGGTTGTAGGATTTTCCCTTTCATCACTTTAAATATGTCCCGCCACTCCCTTCTGGTTTGCAGAGTTTCTGCTGAAAGATCAGTGGTTAACCTTATGGGGATTCCCTTGTATGTTATTTGTTGCTTTTCTCTTGCTGCTTTTAATATTTTTTCTTTGTATTTAATTTTTGATAGTTTGATTAACATGTGTCTTGAGGTATTTCTCCTTGGAATTATCCTGTATGGGATTCTCTGTGCTTCCTGGACATTACTGACTATTTCCCCATATTAGGGAAATTTTCAACTATAATCTCTTCAAATATTCTCTCAGTCCCTTTCTTTTGCTCTTCTTCTTCTGGTACCCCTATAATTCGAATGTTGGTACATTTAATGTTGTCCCAGAGGTCTCTGAGACTGTCCTCAATTCTTTTCATTCTCTTTTCTTTATTTTGCTCTGTGTTAGTTATTTCCACTAGTTTATCTTCCTGGTCACTTATCCATTCTTCTTCCTCAGTTATTCTGCTATCGATTCCTTCTAGAGAATTTTTAACTTCATTTATTGTGTTGTTCATTGTTGTTTGTTTGCTCTTTAGTTCTTCTAGGTCCATGTTAAACATTTCTTCTATTTTTTCCATTTTATTTCCAAGATTTTGGATCATCTTTACCATCATTACTATGAATTCTTTTTCACGTAGACTGCTTATTTTTTCTTCATTTGTTTGGCCTGGTGGGTTTTTACCTTGCTCCTTTATCTATGGTGTATTTATCTGTCTTCTCATTTTGCTTAGTTACTGTGTTTGGGGTCTCCTTTTTGCAGGTTGCAGTTTCGTAGTTCCCGTTGTTTTTGGTATCTGTCCCCAGTGGCTAAAGTTGGTTCAGTGGGTTGTGTAGGCTTCCTGGTGGAGGGGACTTGTGCCTGTGTTCTGGTGGATGAGGCTGGATCTTGTCTTTCTGGTGGGCAGGTCCACGTCTGGTGGTGTGTTTTGGGGTGTCTGTGGCCTTATTTTGATTTTAGGCAGCCTCTCTGCTAATGGATGGGGCTCTGTTCCTGTCTTGGCAGTTGTTTGGCATAGGGTGTCCAGCACTGTAGCTTGCTGGTCGTTGAGTGAAGCTGGGTCTTGGCATTGAGATGGAGATCTCTGGGAGATTTTCGCCATTTGATATTATGTGGAGCTGGGAGGTCTCTCGTGGACCAGTGTCCTGAAGTTGGCTCTCTCAACTCAGAGGCACAGCACTGACTCCTGGCTGCAGCACCAAGAGCCTTTCATCCACACAGCTCAGAATAAAAGGGAGAAAAAGTAGAAAGAAAGAAAGAGGATAAAATAAAATAAAATAAAGTTATTAAAATAAAAAAATAATTATTAAAAAAAAAATTTTTAAACGTAAAAAAAAAGAAAAACGGATCGATAGAACCCTAGGACAAATGGTGAAAGCAAAGCTATACAGACAAAATCTCACACAGAAGCATACACACTCACAAAAAGAGGAAAAGGGGAAAAAATAATAAACCTTGCTCTCAAAGTCCACCTCCTCAATTTGGGTAGATTAATTGTCTATTCAGGTATTCCACAGATGCAGGGTACATCAAGTTGATTGTGGAGATTTAATCCGCTGCTCCTGAGGCTGATGGGAGAGATTTCCCTTTCTCTTCTTTGTTCGCACAGCTCCCGGGTCTCAGCTTTGGATTTATCCCCGCCTCTGTGTGTAGGTCGCCGGTGGGCGTCTGTTCTTCGCTCAGCCAGGACGGGATTAAAGGAGCCGCTGATTCAGAGGCCCTGGCTCACTCAGGCCGGGAGGAGGGAGGGGTGCAGATGCGGGGCGAGCCTGCGGGCGGCAGAGGCCGGCAGGACGTTGCACCAGCCCGAGGTGCACTGTGCGTTATACCGGGGAAGTTGTCCCTGAATCCTGGGACCCTGGCAGTGGCGAGCTGCACAGGCTCCCCGGAAGGGGTGTGTGGATAGTGACCTGTGCTCGCACACAGGCTTCTTGGTGGCGGCAGCAGCAGCCTTAGCGTCTCATGCCCCTCTCTGGGGTCCGTGCTGATAGCTGCGTCTCGCGCCCGTCTCTGGGGCTCCTTTAAGCAGCGCTCTTAATCCCCTCTCCTCACGCACCAGGAAGCAAAGAGGGAAGAAAAAAATCTCTTGCCTCTTCGGCAGGTCCAGACGTTTCTCTGGACTCCCTCCCAGCTAGCCGTGGCGCACTACCTGCTTCAGGCTGTGTTCACGCTGCCAACCCCAGTCCTCTCCCTGCGCTCCGACCGAAGCCGGAGCTTCAGCTCCCAGCCCCGCCTGCCACGGTGGGTGAGCAGACAAGCCTCTCGGGCTGGTGAGTGACGGTCGGCACCGATCCTCTGTGCGGGAATCTCTCCGCTTTGCCCTCCACACCCCTATTGCTGTGCTCTCCTCCGTCGCTCCGAAGCTTCCGCCCTCCTCCACCCGCAGTCCACCTGCGAAGGGGCTTCCTAGTGTGTGGAAACCTTTCCTCCTTCACAGCTCCCTCCCACTGGTGCAGGTCCCGTCCCTATTCTTTTGTCTCTGTTTATTCTTTTTTCTTTTGCCTTACTCAGGTACGTGGGGAGTTTCTTTCCTTTTGAGAGGTCTGAGGTCTTCTGCCAGCGTTCAGTAGGTGTTCTGCAGTTGTTCCACGCGTAGATGTATTTCTGGTGTATCTGTGGGGAGGAAGGTGATCTCTCCGTCTTACTCTTCTGCCATCTTCCCCCTCTCCAGTGCTTCTTTTGTTCTTTTTATCTCTGGCTATGCAGCTTCTCTTTTTGACTGTGTCAGTATTTTCCTTTTGATAATTTGGAAGATTTATAGTCAATTTCGTATCTTCTAGGATAGCTTTACAACTTTAAATAATTTACTTAAATCCTTTTTACTTACAAACTTTAATAATAGCTATTGATTCCCTAATGAAACACGCAGTTCCCCTACCTCCAACTTTTGTTATAATATATTCTTCAAGTGGCTTCTTTTGAATCTTTTAATGTACTTCCTCCATTCAAGCCTACTCCCTTGGGCTCTAGATTGCCTACTTAATGTCACTATTGGGTGCCTGAATAAGCATCTCCATCTTGATATGCAGAACCAAATTATGATTCTAGCTTCCCAAACATCTGCCTTTCACATCCTTCCATATTTCAGTAAAGAGATCACTCTCTATCTATTTGTCAAAACCAAAAACTAAGGTGTCATCCCTGGTTTCTCCTTTGTCCTTATCCAACCAATTCAACCCAAAATTTCTTCTTCAAAATATTCTTGAATCCATTCTTTCCTCTCCGTCATGACCCCAAACACCTCAGTTCAAGGCACCAGCATCTTTAGTTGGAGGAGGAAGACCTCTTGACAGGCCTTTCTTCTGGCCTCCACCACAGCACATTCTTACCCTCTGTTTGAAACACACACACAGAGAGAGAGAGAGAGAGAGAGAGAGAGAGAGAGAGAGAGAGAGAGAGAGCAGAGCTGTCCTGCTTTAAATCCTTTGTGGATCCTACTATCCTTAGAATAAAATCCAATCTCCTCCTCACTGTGTACAAGGCAGGCCTCTGCCATGGGGGCCACACCCAGATCCCAGGGCAGCCCCTTTTTATCTTTATCACTCCTGAACAGTTATTAATAGTGTCCTCTTTCCTTCTCAGACTATCTTTGTTTGGGCATTAAATCATAGAATCATCTTAGCTTCTGCCTATCTTTCCCACCTCAAACTTATACCTCTCTCTCTCCCTCTCATTCTGCCCTTCTATGTTACCTCCTCAGAGAGGCCTTTCTTGACCCAAAAACTGAAGTAACCCCTCCTCTCCTCCCTTCCTCATCACGTCTCTTCATTATTATCTCTATAATGATGACCACCAAGTTATAATGATCTTGCTTCTTTGTAGACTTTTATGTTGTCTGCTCCCCTCACTAGAATGTAAGCCCTGTGAGGACTTGGCCTTGTCTGCCCAGTTCATGACTGTCTATCATGAAACGATGCAAGCTGGAATATAATGAAAGGTTGGAGTGGGATGGGAAATGTGAGATGGAATAGATGGGAGTAAATGGGACAGGGAGAAATCATAACAGTAAGATCTTAGGGCATCAAAAGTAGTGGCAGTGTGTGCTGTGATAATTTACATGTGGGACTAAGAATCACAGAGCACAAGGATTGTGTTCATGAAATGGAAGATATGTATTATAAACAACAAGGAAACAGCATATAGCTGAGAAGATCATGGAGAAGGAAAAGATGGGGAAAGTGTAAAGTAAGCGACTTTCTCAACTTCTGCAGTAGGAAACTGTTACATACTGTCCAGATTTGATAGATGATAAATATGATTAAATATATTCATTCATTCATTCAACAAATATGTTTTGAGGACACACGATGAACCAGGCACAGCTTCTGGTCTGGAATAGTCATGAACTGGACAGACAGGGCCCAGGAAGGAAGTTTTCTCCTCTTAAATCTACCCATTCTGAATGAACACTACACACAATATTACCTTTCTCTTTTGGAAATTTGTGACTACACTTTTGTTTTTTAAAGGTATCTCTTTCCTGAAGTCAAAGGGAACCCATACTTGTTGTAACAAATGCACAGTAAAAGAAGTGTTCTGTTGCTGAGACCAACTGCTGTAATTATTTTGGTTTCCCTTCTTTCAGTCTTTTTTGGGTGCACTTTCAGTGTGCGTATTCTATTCCTGTGTAACACATTACTGCATATGTAGCAGCTTAAAGTGATGCAGATTTACTAGCTCACAGCTCCATAGGTCTCCTGTCTGGCAGGACCTGATGGGGTCTCTGCTCAGGGCTCCAAGGATGTCCATCTGTCGGCAGGTCAGGCTCTTATCCAGAGTCCCTAGACAAGAATCAACTTGCAAACACATTCAGGTTCTTAGTCAAATTCAGTTGCTTGCATTTGTAGGACTGAGGGCCCCACTTCCATGCTGGCTGTCAGCTCCGGCCTCTCTTAGGTCACCTGCTTTCCATCTCACCTGGCCTCTTCTATCCCCAATCCAGTAGCATCACACCAAGTCATCCCTTCACTTCAGATCTCTCTGAATCTGCTTTTAAAGGGTCTCACGTGATTGGATTAGGTCCATAGGGATAATCTTTCCATATTAAGGTCAGCTGCGCCATATAGCATACCAGTCATCAAGTGGTACCACATCCAGTTCACAGGTTCCAGGCACTAGGGCATGCCCAGAACACCCTAGTTGGAGGACACATGTTTAGAATTCTCCCAACCATATGTCTAGATATTTTAAAATATTTTATCTTTTAAACTAATTTGGCATTTTAAGTAATTTTAAAATGGAACTAGAATGCTACCATTTTGTAAGCTTTTCCTTAAGTATACATTGTGATTTTTTTCCCATCAAATGTTCTTCTAGAATGTGGAGATTTAGGACTGCAGATTATTCCATTGGATAGAAGTACATAATCTATATCATCATACCTGTATTACTAGACATTTGCACTGTTTCAAAATTTTCTGTCTTGTAAATCATGTACAGTGAACATAATTCAATACATATGTCTCTTAAATTCTTAGGTATGAAATGCTGTGTCAAAGGAGATAAATATTTTGTGGCTTCTAGGACATATTGCCAAACTGACCCCAGGAGAGCCATGCCAGCTCATACTCCAGCCATGTGTAAGCAGCTCACTTCCATGTGGGTGTGCTGACATTGGATGACCCCCCTTTGTTTAAAGAAGATAACAGCAACTGGAGACTATGACGCTATGGACAAGCCAAACTTTAACACCCATGCTTTCTGTCTCTGGTTGCCCATAGCATTTCCTCTCCCCTGTGCATTTTCACTGGGGAAACACTGAACACCTCAACATTCTTGCCACCCACAAAGCCACACATCAAGTGTTGTTTTATAATCAGTTGCAAAAGCTATCATCAGTGTCCCTTCCCACTGATGGGCCTTGACAGTGAAAACCAGTGACTTGAGGGGGTGTCTTCCCTATATATCTCTTCAACATATATCACCATGGTTGTGTGGAGCTTGGCCGCTTAAGTCTCCTGGCTTCACTCCTTATGGAAAAATAATCCACAGCCCTTGTTGGAATAACCCCTTTACTCTTTTAGCCATTTCTGTTGTACTTGGATAAATGACACTCTGCTGTGCTTTCCTGAGATGAAACGAAGCTATGCATTTCACTTAAACAATAAATCTTTCTTTAGGAGAAGTAAGAGCGGTGCCAGGGTTTGGACCCGAAAGGGTGTGAACTTGGTAACCCAACCTGGCAGTCCAGATGCTATGTGTCCAGGCAAGGGCTTCTTTCACAGCCAGGAGAGTGGAATCTGGTCAGTGCAGATTCTCCCATGATGGTCAAGTCCATCCAGGCCAAATGGCCACCCAACACTCCTTGATTTGTCCTTCAATCAGAGTCCCTGTATCAGAAGATAACATGAAGTGCTGAATCTGGTTCCCTTAGGGGACTTCAATTTGCGAGGGTGGTTATTAATGACAATTGCTTCACATGGGTTAGGAGTGGCCAGTGAATATGCAGTCATACGCTGAGAACGTCAACAATCACTGTAGCATCATCTTCCTCTGTATCAAACTTGATAACCAGTGCCAGAGCCCCAGAAATCTCATCATGAGGGTGTCCTGGGTGACACTGGTGAGCAGGTTGGGCTCAAAGACATTTTTTTCCAAATTGTTGTTTCTTCCCACCTGTTGCCATGGTGGCCCCGTTGGAGCTTTTCTTTCCATGTCTTTCCACTTGAAGAGGTGGCCTTCCTCTCACTTGGCCCAAGTCCATGAAACAAACCTCTAACTGTAGACTTTGTAGATTGCAGACCCAGTAAGAGACGTAGGCTTTTAACTGGAGCCACTAAAATTACACCAAAGTCCACTAACTACTTGGTGTGTTCGTAGAGTCACCCTGTAAAATGAGACCTCTTGTTTGATAAATGGCTTTAGTACTGGCTTCTGAGAAAACTCACATTTACCATATGCGCTAGTCAGTAAAGCCTTTTACCAGGACACAACACTGATTTATAAACAATCCTCTTATGTTTAGACAGCCAGAAAAGTTGTTTCAAGTCAAAACAATACATACCAAGTTTTGGTTTTTCTAATGAAAACATTTTCTGTAGTTTTGAGTTTAGGATCCAGTGCCTGACTTGATAGAAGTGACAAAAGTTAACACATTTATTTAACTCTGAATAGTGTGACTGTGAGGTATAAAGCTCCCCAGAGTTTTAATTGATTATTCAATGCAACACAATACATGATCACACAAAGGGTTAATGATATCAACAGCTATTCAGGTAATGTATATCCATTTTTGATAACTCTGGTTTATTTCATGCAATTAAAATACAGAAGGTCACATGATGAAGAAACACCATCACTGTTATGGATGCATTTTCATGTGCAGATTTGAGGGGATGTTCAGGGAGACTTGGGGTCATTTGAGGATCGTTGGGTAGGTGAAGCAGCTATGCTGTTAAATGGCTTGGCTTCACAGGTGGCCCCACTTGAAGGCATACAGTGCTGAGATTGGTCCGGGACACATAAAATCAACACACAAGTTCAATACTTTACGTTTTTACAGTGAATTACAGTCATTGCAGGAAGGCATATTTTCCTTCGTGCATTATTTCTTAAATCTAGTATGCAATCTAGTATAAAGCAAAGAGAGGTGTTTTTTTTTTTAAATACATCCAAAGGGGGTTCTGCATCAAAGTGTGTGTGTTTATTATTGTGTGGATGCCATTGCTCCAGACCATTTTGGAACTTCATTGACACTGAATTCAGAGCCAGTTTATTGGTCTAAGAAGCAGACGGATGATCTTAAACACAGCCTGAGGGCAGTGCAAATAACACTGTGTCTGCTTTCTCAACTTCCCTCCATTTCCCCATCTCTTCCTTCTTCTTCAACAGTCAGAATAAGAGCTCAGTGATACCCAGAGAGAGGTTGTATTGCTGTTCCCCGGCACTCAGCGACCTTAGAGTGACAAGGCTATGGGGGTGAAGTTGAAGCAAAAGAAGAAAAAGTCGTGGCATCAGCCGGCCCACGGCCAGGGAGAGGTTGAGAACCCAGCAGGAAATGAGAACATCACTGTTACCCTCCTCGTCGCAGCTAGCAAGTGGCTCTCTCGCACGGCACTGTGCATTTCTCAAACCCCACAAAACCAAATGAAGTAGCTGCTCATCATCAGGTGAGACACTGAGGCACTGGGAAGTCAAGGACTCATGTACATTGACATTTCAGAAAGTCATGGCTTTCTCACACTTCAGACAACATCACAAGGGCTGCTTCCTCAAGCAAGCATTTCCTGACCATCTCCTCCACCCCCGTGCGATTAGAACTAGGTCAAGTGGTCCTGGTGCCCCACAGAACCACGTGCTTGCCTTGCCACCAGATTTAACCTGCTGCGTTGCTATTGCTTCCTTAGTTCTCTGCTCTCCCACTGGGCTGCCACTAAAGACAGCAGAGCTTGACTGAGAGGAATGTAGACCTAAAGCCAGACTGCCTCAGTCTCAATCCAAGATCTGCTAACTGGGAGTGGTGGAATGTAGAGAAAATTACTTACCTTCTCTGTGCCTCTGTTTCCTCATCTATAAAATGGGACTAATAATGGTATCTACTTATAGGGCTGTTGTGGGGATTAAATGAGTCAATATTTGGAAGGCCGTTAAAACAGCTCATGGTTTAAAGTAAGCACCAGATAAGTGTGAAGCTGGTTGTGTGTATGTGTGTCAGCGACGGGTTTCGGGGCAACACGACAGGGACGGTGTCTGGACTTTTGCCACTTTATCTCCAGAGCTGAGAGTGTCAAACACAACACCTGTTATGTACTATGCTCAATATATTGGTTTTGAATGTTGAATATTGCTGTATTCAGGTATGTTGCATAGCAAAAGCTGTTTTTAGTCACTATATTTACACTGCCTCTCTGAGATGTCAAATTTTCCCTAACCATAGTGGTTAAAATTACAAATTTTCCCAACTCCAATGCTTAAAACTACAGCAGATGAGTGGTATTTAAGATGCATATGGAATATTATATAGTAAAAAAAAAAATGGAGCTCTCAAGGCACAAAAAGACATGGCAGAAACTTAAATGCATATTGCTAAGTGAAAGAAGCCAGCCTGAAAAGGCTAGATATGGTATGATTCCAACTATATGACATTCTGGAAAAGTAAAACTATGGAGACAGTAAAAAGATCAGTGGTTGCCAAGGATTAGCAGGGAAGGAAGGATGAATAGAGCAGAGGATTTTTTAGGGCAGTGAAACTGCTGTATGATACTGTAATGGTAAATATGTGATATTATGCATTTGGCAAAACCCATAGAACTTAAAAGCACAGGGTCAACCCTAGTGTAAACTATAGACTTTAGTTAATAATAAGGTATCAATATTGGTTCATCAATTTTAATAAATGTACCATACTAATGCCAAGATGTTAACAGCAGGGGGTATGGATGAGAGAGAGCAGGTACATGGAGAGCTCTGTGTATTTTCTGTGCAATTTTTCTATAAATCTAAAACTGCTCTAAAAATATATTAAAGTAGGGGCTTCCCTGGTGGTGCAGTGGTTGAGAATCTGCCTGCTAATGCAGGGGACACGGGTTCGAGCCCTGGTCTGGGAGGATCCCACATGCCGCAGGGCAACTAGGCCCGTGAACCACAACTACTGAGCCTGCACGTCTGGAGCCTGTGCTCTGCAACAAGAGAGGCCGCAATAATGAGAGGCCCGCACACCGCGATGAAGAGTGGCCCCCACTTGCCACAACTAGAGAAAGCCCTCGCACAGAAACAAAGACCCAACACAGCAAAAATAAATTAATTAATTAATAAAAAAACTCCTACCCCCAACATCTCCTAAAAATATATATATATATATATAAAAGTAAAAATTTAAAAAGCATATGAGGGGCGTGGGGGAGGGAAGGACTGGGAGGTTGGGATTATCAGATGCAAACTAGTATATATAGGATGGATAAACAACAAGGTCCTACTGTATAGCACAGGGAACTATATTCAATATCCTGTGATAAACCATAATGGAAAAGAACATGTAAAATAATATATATATGTGTACCTGAATCACTGTGCTGTACAGCAGAAGTCAACACATTGTAAATCAACTATACTTCAGTAAAATTAAAAAAAAAAAAAACATGTGAGGACTCCATCCCAGTCAAAGAAAGAATAAATGCTAACATTCATTAAGTACATAAGTGCTAAGTACATTAAGTGCTAAGCACTTTCTGTTGACCTCCTTTAATTCCCACAACAATAATAAAGGAGGTATGATTCTCATGAGTAGAAACCAAGAGATGGACACATTGTATGTGTATCTCCTGATTCTTTTTCCCCATTCAGGAGGAGATTGTTTTCTTCATCTGACTACTTCTTTTCAACTATGAAACACAATATTCACCTAATTTGACTGAGTTATCCATTTGTTGGTATTAAGTTCCTTTTAAACCCACTTCTAGCACTTTTTGATTTTTAAACACATTGAAAGAGAAGTTTTTTTTTTTTTTTTTTACAAAACTTTCCAAGAATACAAAGGAATATTGAGGAAGTAGCCACAGGGACTATATTCCAACTGAATAGAATATTCCAGACCCTGGGAAAGGAACTCCAGGTTCTGTTTTATCCTGGAAAGATAATAAAATATTGCCAAACTTATCCTTCCTTTTTAATCTGCTCCTCACAACAGTTATCTGATTTAATTTACCAATTTAATTACACTATCCTCAGTCATTCATGAGATATTTATTGAGCACCAACTATGTGCCAAGCACCATGCTTGATACTGAATACAGAGTGAAAGAGAAAGAGGCTCCCAATTCTCCTGCTTCCCAGCCCTTTGCCCTTACAATATTCTAGCTTGTGCACACATCCCATCTGCCTGTTTTCCAATGCTCTATTGAGGGCTTCTTCAGAGGGCAGGTGACCTCCATTTCCTAATAAATTCCCAGTAAGACACATTGCCACAGTGTAGTGGAAGACTAGTGAAACATTGAATGTGACCTTCCACTATTTTCTCACTCTTGGAGGATTTATGCCACGGAGTAGAAGGACTGTTAGCTGATGACTTTCACTTGCGTATATTTCTGGGGTAAATTTTACTTTTGTGGATTGATGGTGTGTGCTCAGTAAGAATCAGTTGCTGAGGTTTGTTTGTTTCTTTGGTCCCCTTTAAATTCCCCAAAATTTTAATTATGTTGAATACTTTCTTGTTCTCAGAATCTAGGGTAGTTTGAAGGTCATGATTTCAGACTCCTTACAGCTTCCCTTACCTAACTTTGCTAAATTTTATCTCTCTCTTCCCTCACAGCATGATGAGGTTCTACAAGGAGGAGACTTCACTTCCTTCAGATGTTTACCACTTTGCCAGATCTTCTATGGAGCACTTTTTCTTTTGAAGTACCATCTATTGTTAGTTGTTGTGTAACACTTCCTGTCAGTGGAGCTGTTGTTTAAATAAAGCATTCCTGAAAATTACCTTATCCTAACAGGCTTTTTTCACTTTCCGGATGGAGGAACTTGGAGATTTGGAGAGACCACTTGAAGGATGGGGTAACTGGGCCACTAGTAAAACCATGTCCATTTTTGACTTTGCCCTAAACACTCTGCTGTGGTTGGTAATTGCTCTGTGATAAAGCTTGTCAATCTCAAAAAAATAAAAAAGAACTTGTCAATCTCTGTGGTTGTCAAAAGGTGATAAAATTGACAGAAAGACTTGAGCAGATACCAACAGTGCACACAAGTTCCTTCAGATGCATGTAAAGGACCACACAGTGTCCACCTAGCATAGAGAGGACCACAGCCTGCCCTCAAGTTCCCCTGAAGGTGCCCAGAAGGATGACACTGACTGATTAGGAAGGATTCCATTGGGTGCTTCAGGAAGCTCCCCTTGGCATTCTCTGGGCTGGTTTTATCCCCTTGGCCCCTCCCTACTTTCTGGAGACTGGCTATGAGCTTGCCTGGTCCCTGGGTACAAGAGACTGTAAAATTCCTCCATACCTGAGTTCTTCCGAGTCACTGAATTTCCCAGGTTCACAGTCCCCACCCAGAAGGGGCTCAGGTCCTTCTGAAATACATCCTTCAATCTCCCCTGACAAAGGCTAAATATTCTAGTAGAGTCAACTCGGCATTACTGATATTTCTCTTTCTTTTAAAAACATTTCTTGCATCTGAGACAGAAAACAAAACAGATACGTTCCACTCCTGATACAATAACTATTTGAACTGAATGAAAAGAAGAAGAAAATGTATTAATTAAAACAGTAGTTCTCACACTTTTTGGTCTCAGGATCCCTTTATGATCTTAAAAAGAATTGAAGCCCCCCACCCCAAAAGCTTTTGTTTATTATCTGTTTACTGATATTTACTGTACTAGAAATTAAACCTGAGTTTTTAAAACATGACTAATTCATTTTAAAAAGCAATAATAAATTCATTATATGTTAACACAAATAACATATTTTCAGCAAAAATATAAATTCCTGAACAAAACAACTGTGAGCAGAGTGGCAGTGTTGTACATTATTGCAAATCTTTTTCGTGTCATCTTAGTAGATGGATGGTGGGATCTCATCTCTGCTTTTGCATTGAATCTGTTGTGATATCACAGGTTGTGTAGTCTCTGGAAATCTTTACTGCATGCTCGTGAAAGGATGAGACAGAAAAAGACAAATACTGACTTAGCACTACGATGAAAAGATTTGACCACATGGAACGCCAGGGATCTGTGAACCACACTGAACAGTCATCTGTTAAACAAACCAAGTGTTTCAATTAATAAGAAAAAGAACAACAACAGAGGTATAATTTGTCCCTTTGTTGGCCCCCTTTGTGATGTTAGGGGAACCCCCTACCCTCACAGCCCAGCATTAATTCACACGGGAGGCCCATCTCTTCTCCAGCACATTTGATGTAATTTGGCTCTTTTGCACATTGACAAGAACTTACAGCCTTTCACATGCCTGACTGATTCCAGTGGACCCAAATCTTTGCTTTCTTTTTAATGTTCAAGTCATCACTACTAGCACCTTCTGGTCAGAATGATTGCTGGATTTTTTTCCCCTTTTTAACACAACTCCAGGTCCAGCATCTTTGCTTTCCGACAACAATAACGTTTTCCAGACTCATCTCTAGTTCACGCCAAACAGACTCAGTCAGCTACCTTCCAAGTCCTGCTTACTCACAGTTGGTAAGAGCATTGAGCTCTAGGGGTTCATGTTTCATTTCATGAGCACTCCAACGTAGAATGGATGACATAACAACTACCAGTTGAGTGACAGAGCAGAAAGGCTACTTATTTTCGAAAGTTCAAAAATTTACGATGATATTCTCAATTTACTATTTTTTTACCTTGTTTTCCTATGAAAGTTTATAAATCCTATTTGCTCCTTTCCTTGCCAGCTTTGACGTACCATCGTGCATTATACCAAAGGATGTATTTAAATTACAATGAAGTCCTCACATTTAGAAGTCTTTGTTTTCTTTCTCCAGTTGTGATCTTTGGTTCAAGATCCTTGAACTAAAGTATACATATTCAGACATCTTCCTTACCACCATCCCTCATGAAGAGAGAAAGAAATCAACTGCCCTTCAAGAGAACATGAAAGGAAAGAATTCAGTACAACAGCAGAGATGATTAGTTGCAACAGAGGTGGTAAGGTCACAAGGCACAAAATGTTTACTGTTTATCTGTTTACTGAAAAAGTTTGTTGACATTTTGTCAAATTCATCGTTATGCATAGAGATATACAGTTGTATTGACATCACTGAAAAACTATCTTTCCTCCATTGGTTTGCCTTTGCACTTTTGGTGTAAATAGATTGACCTAAATGTAAGGTTTAAGACTGGATTTTCACTTCTCTTCCATTGATCTACGTATCTGTATGTATACCAGTACCACAAAATTTTAATTGCTGTAGATTTATAAGACATTTTGAAACTGGGAAGTGAAGCCTCCAAGTTTGTTCCTCTTTTTCAAAATTATTTTGGCTGTATGAGGTCCTTTACATTTGTATATAAATTTTAGGGTCAACTTTTTCTGCAAAAAAGCCTGCTGGTATTTTGATAGATAATGGCATTGAATCTACGGGTAAACTTATAGGAAATAGGCACCTTAACACTATTGTCTTCTATCGATGAACATGGAATAGCTCTCCATTTATTTAGTTTTTAAATTTTTCTCAGCAATCTTTTGTAGTCTTTAGTGTATAAATCTTGCACTTCATTTGGGAAATTTATCCCTAAGTTTTTTATTCTTTTGATGCTATTAAGTGTGGAATTACTTTCTTAGTGTATAGAAATACAATTAGGTTTTGAGAATTCTTCTGGTAACCTGTGATGTTGCTGAACTTGTTTATTATTTCTCGTTGGTTCTTTTCATGGGATAGAGATTTCTATATATGTGATTATATCATCTGTGACTGAAGACAGATTTATTTCTTTGTTCCAATCTGAATGCATTTAATTTCCATCTTCTGTTTTTATTTTGTTTTTTGCTTATTACTCTGGCTGGAATTTCCAGTACTATGTTGAATTGTAGTGGTAAAAGTGGACATCATTGTCTTGTTCCTGATTCAAGTATAAAGCATTTGTGGGATAAATCTCATTTGGTCATGTTGAATAAGCATTTTTATACATTGCTGGATTAAGTTTTTCAATATTTTGTTGAGAATTTTTTGGTCTATATTTATTAGGAGTAGTGGTTTCTGTGTTTCTTTTCTTGCGATGTCTTTGTCTAGTTTTGTTATTGGGATAATACTGGTCTCATACACTCAGTTCTTCTTCAATTCACCTGTGAAGTCATCTGGTTTAGGATTTTGTGTGTGTGGGAAGATTTTTTTCTCTTTTTTTTGTTGTGGTAAATATAGATTTATTTCTGGGGTCTCTATTTCATTCTATTGACCTACATGTATTCTTTTTTCCTTCATTTGTATTACATTGATTGATTTTTGTATATTGAACTATCCTTGTAACCCAGGAATAAATCCCACTTGGTCATGGTATATAATCCTTTAATACATTGCTGCTTTTGGTTTGCTAGTGTTTGTTGAGGATTTTTGCATCAATATTCATAAAGAGTATTGATCTGTAGTTTTTCTTTTCTTGTAGTGTCTTTGGTTTTGTTATCAGTGTAATGCTGTATTTTTCAACTCTGAACTTTCTGTTTGGTTCTTTAAAAAAATAATTTCTATCTCTTTGCTGATATTCTCATTTTTTTCATATATCATTTGCCTGAATTCCTTTAGTTTTTTAACCATATTTAAGAAGTTGTTTTAGTCTTTATCTAGTAAAAAATTTGCTTTTTCTAACTTCTAGAAGACACCTGTATTTCTTTGTTTGTTTTCCCTTCCTCCATCTTCAAATGGAGGCATCCATTTAAATGATTGACATCACTTCAATCTCCGCTTCTATTGCCCATTTCCTTCCACTCTGACTTTCTTGCCTTCCTCTTTATAAGGTCACTTGTGATTACATTTAAGGCCTACCCAACTAATACAGGATAATTTCCCCATCTGAAGATCCTTAACTTAATTACATCTACAAAGTCTCTTTTGTCATATAAAGTAATGTTCACAGGTTCTGGGGATTAAGATGTGGATGTCTTGTTGGTAGGGCATTATTCGTCCTATCATAGTTGGTAGAGATGTCCCATCTTTCATTCTTGATTTTGGTAATTTGTATCTTCTCACTTTTTCTCCTGGTCAATCTAGCTAAAGATGTGTCAGTTTAGTTGATCTTTTGCAAGAACCAACCTTTCATTTTACAGGTTTTCTTGTTTTAGTTTTCTATTTTATTAGTAAGTTTTCTGGAGTGTATTCTTTGTGTCATATGTTTTAGCAAGTTTGCCAAGTTGTACAAATGGCTAATTTTATGTGCCAACTTGACTGGCCATAGGGTGCCCAGACATTGGGCCAAACATTATTCTGGGTGTGTCTGTTAGGGTATTTCTAGATGAGATTAACTTTTGAATCAGTAGACTGAGTAAAGCAGATCACCCTCCCTAATGTGGGTGGGTCTCATCTAATCAATTGAAGACTTATATAGAACAAAAAGGCTAAATAAGAGAAAACTCCTGCCTTTCTGACCTCTTAAGCTGTGATATCAGTATATTTTTGCCTTGGACTCAAACTGAAACATCAGTTCTTTTTGGTCTTGAGCCTGCCAGCTTTCAGTCTGGAACTGATGCCATTGGTTGTCCTTGTTCTATCTTCAGACTCACACTGGAAGTACACAATTGGCTCTCCTTGGTCTCCAGCTTAGTGACTGGAGATCTTGGTACTTCTTAGCCTCCATAATCATGTGAGCCAATTCCTTAATATAAATCTCTTTCTATATGTATATACATCTTATTTGTTCTGTTTCTCTGGAGAACACTAATACAGCAATTATTATCATAAATCAATTTTAGAACATTTTCATTACCCCAAAAAAGATTCCTGATGCACTGCTAATCTCCATAAACATCCTTTCTTCAACTCTGGATAATCAATAATCTACTTTTTGTCTGTATAGATTTGCCTTGTCTGGGCATTTCGTATAAATCATACAATATTTCACTCTATATTATTTCCTTTCTTCTTGCTTTACACTTATTTTGTTCTTTTTTTCCAGTTTCTTAATGTGGAGGCTTAGGGTATTGATTTAAGATTTATTTTTCTTTTCTAATATAAGCTCTTAAAGCAATAAATTGTACTCCATAATCTTTGTTTCACTTGCATACCATGGATTTTGATATTTGTGTTTTCATTTTCATTTGGTTCAAAATATTTTCTAATATTTGTGATTTCTATTTTGACCCATGGTCTTTTAAAAATGTGTTATTTAATTTCAGAATATTAAGGGATCTCTCAAATCTCTTTCTGTTTTGGATTTCTAATGAAATGTATTATTGTTGGAGACCATACTTTGCATGATTTCATTCTTTTTAAATTCATTGACATGTCCTTTATTGCCTAGAATAAGGTCTGTCTTAGAGAATATTCCATGTGCACTTGAAAAAATGTGAATTCTACTGTTACTGGGTAGAGTGTTTTATATATGACTGTCATTTGATTGTTACTGCTGTTCATGTCTTCTATTTCCTTACTGATTTTCTATATAATTTTTAATCTATTATTGAAAGAGGAGTATCAAAATCTTGACCATAATTGTTGACTTATTCATTTTTCTTTTAAAATTTGCCAGGTTTTAGGACTCTGTTGTTAAAGGTGTCTAGGTTTATAATTTTGTTTTTCTGACACTTTGACCCTTTTGTCATTATGAAATATTCTTATTTGTCTCTAATATTTTTTTATCAAGGTCTATTTTATCTAATAGTAGTATAGTACTCTGATTCTGTTATGGTTATTGTTTGCATGATATGTCTTTTTCCATCTTTGTATTCTGAAACTACTTGTGTTTTTGAATTTATGGTATGTCTCTTGTAAACAGCATATGGTTAGATGTTGTTTTATGTTTGTTTTTCAAATGCAGCCTGACAATATCTATGTTTTGATTGGACAGTTTAAACCATTCATATTTAAAGTGCTTATTAATATAACTGGAATTATGTGTACCATTTTTCTATTTGTGTTCTGTATGCCTCAGGTCTCTTTTCACTTCCTGTTTTACTGCCTTCTTTTGTGTTAAATTTATATTTTTTGTGTGCCATTTTATTTCCTTTGTCTTTTGTCAGATTATTTGAATATTTTCTTAATTTGTTGCAGTCTACTTTAGATTAATATCACATTAATTTCATAAAATGAACAAACTTTGTTGCAACATTCTACTTTAGATTAATATCACATTAATTTCATAAAATGAACAAACTTTGTTGCAA
This sequence comes from Phocoena sinus, assembly GCF_008692025.1. Taxonomy (NCBI): domain Eukaryota; kingdom Metazoa; phylum Chordata; class Mammalia; order Artiodactyla; family Phocoenidae; genus Phocoena; species Phocoena sinus. Next base: position 95,827,659 of record NC_045768.1, read on the forward strand.
CATTCTACTTTAGATTAATGTCACATTAATTTCATAAAATGAGCAAACTTTGTTGCAACATTCTACTTTAGATTAATGTCACATTAATTTCATAAAATGAACAAACTTTGTTCCAACATAGCTTCTTAGTGCTTTTATTGCCATATATGTGACATCTTTATATAAGCTCAACAATATAGTTTTATAATTATAGTTTTATGCAATCTTATGTCTTTGAAATCATACAAAAGAAAATAGAAAAAAACATTTATAGTCTATTATATTTACCGACATATTTACCTTTTCCAGTGTTCTTTATTTCTTTGTGAGGATTTGAGTTATTCTCGGATATCACTTGTTTTCAGCCTGAAGGATTCTTTAGTGTTTCTTGTAAGATAGGTTTTCTAGCAATGAATTCTCTTAGTCATTGCTCATCTGGAAAGGACTTTATTTTGCTTTAATTTATGAAGGATAATTTTTCTGGATATAGAATTCTTGGTTGTTGTTTTTTCCTTTCAGCACTTTTTTTAAAAATTTATTTATTTTATTTTTGGCTACGTTGGGTCTTCATTGTTGCCCATGGGCTTTCCCTGGTTTCAGCGAGCAGGGGCTACTCTTCATTGAGGTGTGTGTGCTTCTCATTGTGGTGGCTTCTCTGGTTGCAGAGCACAGGATCTAGGCACACGGGCTTCAGTAGTTGTGGCATATGGGCTTAGTTGCCCTGTGGCATGTGGGATCTTCCTGGACCAGAGGTCAAACCTGTGTCCCCTGCATTGGCAGGTGGATTCTTAACCACTGTGCCACCAGGGAAGCCCATTCCTTTAAGCACTTTAAATATGCCATTGCAGTCCCTTGTGACGTTCATTATTTCTGTGAGCTTTTAATCATATTAATTTTCCCTTTATGTGATAAATCATTTTTCTCTTACTTTTAAGGTTTTGTCTTTGTCAAGAGTTTGACCACAGGGTGTTTAGGTATGGGTCTCTGTATTTATCCTATCTGGAATTTGTTGAGCTTATTGAATTTGTAAATTAATGCCTCTTAAAATCAATTTAAAAAAAGTTTTTTGGGGAGGTCATTCTTTCTTCAAATATTTTTTCCGTCTCTCTCTCTCTTTTCTCTTCTGAGACATCCATCACACATATGTTGATGCATTTGATTGGTGTCCCATGGGTCTCTGAAGCTCTCTACATTTTTTCTCTTCATGGATCTCTGTTAATTTTTTCTTTTATTCTTTTTTCTTATTTTCTTGAACATTTTTATAATAGTAGCTTCAAAATCTTTGTTTCTTAACACCAACATTTGGGTCTTCTCAGAGACAGTTTCTATCAATTGCTTTTTTTCCTGAGTATAAGACACACTTTTCTGTTCCTTAGACTGTCTCATAATATTTTGTTGACACCTAAACATCTTAGATAATTTAGTAAACCATTATGATTCTCTCCCCACCTCACACCAAGGGTTGTTGTTGTTGCTCTTTTATTTTTTTGCTTGTTTTTCTATTTTAGTAATTTGCTTAACTAATTCAGTTGTGTCTATGCCCTCTGTGGTATGTGGTTGCTGATGTCTCTAACTAGTCTGTCTTTCTTTCTTTCTTTCTTTCTTTCTTTCTTTTCTTCTTTTCCTTTCTTTCTTCCCCTCCTCCCCCGTTTCTTTCTTCCTATTCTTGTTTTCAATTATATCCTTGATTTCTTACGGGTGGCTATGTTTCAGTATACTTTAGCGGTCAGCCAATGATTGCTCAGGGATTATGCTCAAACACATTGAATGAGTAAGGATTCCTCTCCTTGCCAATAGATCTGTTTGTGTTGAGGAACTCATTCAAAGTTTGGTCCATTTACAAACTTGTCCTGGCTTTTACTTTCCACCCAGCACTTTTATGTCTCACGTTTGTGTGTGTGTGTGTGTGTGTGTGTGTGTGTGTGTGTGTAGCTTCACATTCACTCAAATATGTGAGGATTGCTAAGGTCCTCTCTGTTCTCTTTTGAGTGTGCATGTGGACTTGTGCATATGCACAGCCTTCCAAGCACAGATAGAAATATGTGGAGCTTATCAAGGTCACTAATTCTGTCTCATTCCCTGGACTTCCCCATTAAATTCTGGCTAGTCTGCCAGTCAGCTTGCTCCAACCAGAATCATAACCTCAGGTTAACCGGAATGCTATTCATCCCCATTTCTTTGCTTCTGGGTTTGCTACTGTGTCCAGCAATGTCCAGAGACATGAGTTTTCCCCAATCTCTACTCCAAATCTAGTCATCACCCTCTGGTAGGAAAGCTTACAGTTTTCATGTCCTGATAGAAATCTCACAGACAGAGGTGGGGTTTGGGCAGGACCAAAAGTGCCACAAACTCTGACTGTTCTTACTTGAGGTTCTGTGGTTTTATTGAATAAACCCTTCTCAATTTGTTGTTTGCCTTTGGTTAAATTCTCTAGTTTTAAAATGATGATTTTTGACCATTTTTTTCCAGTTTTATTGTTTTTATTTTGGGAAAGAATTTGCTAAGTTGTGGAAGTCCTGCCCCCAGTAATCTGTTTTAACAAGCCCTTCATGTTTTTCTGATGTGCATTAAAGTATGAAGACTAATGTCAGAGATGAATTAACTCTGCTTCTACCTAAAACCAAATTTTCAACTGTGCAATAGGTTTTCCCCTCTTACATACTCAAGAACAGCAGTGTCAGTGCTGTTTCTTGAGCCTGAGTCCATCTGAGGGCCATTTCACTGCCTTTTCCATCTGCCGTACTCTTCTCCTAGTTATTAACATGACTCACTTCTTCACCTCCTTTAAAGTCTGTTCAAACCTCATCTTCTCAATATGTCATTCTCTTACTATCTAATATAACATTTAAGTTGTTTTATTTATTATGCTTATAATTTTTGTTTGTTTCTCATTACTAGAATGTATGCTCCCAAAAGCAGGAGTCCTTGTCAATTTGTTTGTTGATGTATACCAGGTGCCTAAAGCAGTCTCTGGAGTATAATGAATTCTTTTTGAATGAATGAGTATAGTACCTAAAAATGTACCATGAGAGGAAACATTGTGTTACTTCATTTTATGTCATTTAGCACATAGAGTTTAATTATGTCCTTAAGAATGGGATATTGTTTTGTCAAAATTCTAAGAGGCCATACAGGCATTGAGCTTCTTGGCTGAACCTTGGCAAGGTCAGGGAGAAGGAAGAGAAGGGACTGCAAATTATTTTCATGTATAACTTACCTCTGCAATGCTCAGGAATCTCACTGCTTTGATTTATTTTACTCTTGGAGGCTGATAATACCAGAGTTTATTTTTCTGTTTTCAGTTAGCATCTGATTGTAGGAAGGAAGTACCTCTCACCCTGAAGGCTCTGTATCATCTCATCCTTACAACTTCTCTGCCTCCAGGAAAAGCACCGGACATCCTGGATAGAAAGGTCATGACACCATGAGGCAGGAGTTGCTCGGCTCTACTTCACTGGCTCCCAGCATATGAATATTATGCCATTATTTACCGCTATGATATCTGAGCTTTTGAAAGTAGAGTGATTGTCTTGTGTCCCCATGATTGGCACACATTCCCATAACAGTCAGTATTCACTCTCTTTTCCTCCTCTGCAAAGGTTTCTGGAAAACCTGGATATTAAATCCTCCATCATTTCATAAGCCACTGACTTAAATATTTCTTCCTGAAGAGCAAATGGATTATTTAGTGTTTTCAATCATTCAGTTTACATTCATTCAACTCTGAAACCACCAAGAATCAACAGGTAACCGATATAAAAAACAAAGGAACAAAAGATAAACCAAAGAAAAAAGATTTTAACTTCTTGTTTTGAAATAAGTATAGACTCACAAGAAGTTGAAAAAAGAGTTCAGATAAGTCTTGTACATGTCTACTACCTTCTTGCCATGGTAACAACATACATAAACAAACTACATTATAAAACCCAGGAAATTGACATTGACACAATGCCAGATTTTACAGGCACTTATCTAAAAGAAAATTTTAAGTGATAAAATAGTCAAATTCTAGAAAATATTTGCTTTAAATTTTATGGGTTTTTTTAATGATATCAATGATTTAATTAAGTGATAACAGAGGATGAAATAAAACTGTACCATATTTATATAGAAAGGAGGTGTATTAGTTTCTTGTTGCTACAATAACAAATTACCACAAGCATGGCTTAAAACAGCAGAAATTTATTGTCACATGATTCTGGAGGCCAGGAGTTCAACATCAGTTTCACTGGGCTGAAATCAAGCTGTTAGCAGGGCCATGCTCCCCACGAAGGTTCCAGGAGAGGCTCTGTTCCTTGCCAACTTCCGGTGCTGCCAGCTTTCCTTTGCCTGTGTTCATGTCACTCCTTCTTCTGACTCTACCTTCACCTGGCCTTCTCTTCTTCTATGTATGTGCCATCTCTCTCTGCTTCTTCTCATAAGGATACATGTGATGGAATTTAGATCCCACACAGATAATCTGGGATAATCTAGTCATATAAGATCTATAACGTAGTCATAGCTGCAAAGACTCTTTTTCTTTATAAAACAACATTTACAGTTTCTAGGGATTAGGACCTGGTATCTTTGGGGCCACTATTCAGCCTACTTTATAAAGTAAATTCAGGAATAAAATTAGGAAAGACCAAGTCATCTACGCAGCTGTGAGGTTTGTCACTGGAACATGCTCTCCCTTTAGTTTAATCAAAAACCTTTTTGAATTCCTAAGAAGAATTGAAAACCGTTCTTTCATTTGCATTGTATTAAGCTGTGATTACTTTAAAATTGAGAGATGGGTAAGTTTTTTCCCATTTCAACCTCAATTTTTTTACACATCTTGCTAATGGGCTGAAAGGCATAGTGGAATTAACTATTTTTCCATAAAAAGAAATTGTAGTTTTTATAAAATTTGTAGTTTGCATGTCTGAAATACAAATTGCTTCTCTCTTCTTTTTAGCCAGAATAACTGCTTCTTAATTTATAAACCAGGCATTGAGTCTGGTTTGAGTCACTGTCCTTTTCTTTTATTGTAACTGGTCATTTTGATAGTGAAAGTGCAGAACAACTTGGGGCATGTGGGCTGATCCCAAGCTGGCATTTAGATGCTTGATAAGATGAAAAGGAAGAAAACATGGAAACAAGTGTGCTTGATTACTCTCCCCCACCCACAACTCCTCTCCCACCATCCCCTATGAATCACACTGGATTAACATCATTTTTGAGACAAAGACATTGTATTATGTTAGCATTGCTTGCAAAGAAATGACGTCAAATGTCTTCATTGAAGTTACTTCAGAAAAGTCTCAATCTATGAACCAATCTTCATCTAACAAAATGAGAGCAAGGGTCACATAGAAACAAAGAATGTTTTTGTGGCATACTACAGCCAGTGCAGAGTTTAATGGGCAGATGTTCACCCTGCCACGCAATGTGGGTGACTTCACATGTGGAGGAAGCCTACTCACCATTGCAATGGCTTGTTTTCCTCCAGGACTACATCATCATCACTTCTTAAAGGCAGTTTTTATGAGCAATGCAGAACACTGAGAACACAGCCATGACCGTTTGTGTTTTTAACCAGTTTTGTTTCTCTGGAGCAATCTCAAACTGATTTCTTGTTTTGTTTTGTTTTCCAAATCTAAATTTCTAATGCATGATTAAAGAATGATGTCTTTTTTTTTGCATTTTTATTCATCATTTTTGTACCTTTCCTTTTATTCTGGGTCTCATAATTTGTGTTGTTAATTTCTTACTAATTAAGATATAAAAAAATCTACTAATATGTGGTTGAAATGCTAAAGTAAATAGGATTTTTTAAAATAATAAAATGTAAACAGCTTGTTAAAACTTATTTCAGGATTCCAGTCCAAGTTCACTTCCCTCCTCAGAGGCCAACTTAAAATAACAAAAATAATGAGCAGTAGAGAAGAAAATACCATTTTCATTGAAAATATATGCAAAACCCCAAAGTTACAAAGGATAGCTGCCAAATACAACACATTTTGTAACAAAGTGAGACATGAAACCAAAAAAAACATATGCATGCCCCACCCCCACAGGTCTTTTCTAGTCTACAGTTTTCCATTAAAAGGTGACACAACCCTAAGGGGTCCAACCGAAGGTCCTAGTCTGAGGTGTCCACACCTAGCATTACAGGTAAACCAGGGCTGGGAGGAAACTATCAAGATGCCCAGTCTTTCTGAAAAGCACAAGAGGTCAGAGAAGGAGTCCTCATGGCAGTCAGCTTGATACCCCAGATACCCCGGAACATCAGGGATTGCTGTAAACCACAGGCCTGCTTAGCATGGAATGGACCACTGAGATTTGTGAGTGGACCCTATCCCTTCCCAGAGGACACTGAGTCATAAGAGAGTCCTCCCAAAAGACACACTTGAGTTAAAGCTACTGCTCTTGGGGCTTCCCTGTTGGTCTGGTGGTTAAGACTCTGTGCTTCCAATGCAGGGGCCCAGGTTCAATCACTGCTCAGGGAACTAGATCCCACATGCTGCAACTAAGAGCCCGCATGCCACAACTAAAGATCCTGTATGCTGCAACAAAGATCCCGCATGCAGCAACGAAGAACCCATGTGCCACAGCTAAGACCCAGTGCAGCCAAATAAATCAATAAATCAATAAATAAATCAATAAATAATTTTTATAAAGCTACTGCTCTTCCCCTTGATCCATCCTTTCCCCACATAATTTTTAGCAAATAGTTAATCCAGAGAGAACTGTCCTTATTAAAATGAGTAATTCTCCTGCAAAAAGAGGACAGTAACAACCAATAGAGGCAGATGAAGAATATCCGACAGAAATAAATGAAAACTGAGAATGAACATTTCTCCATGAGCTTGAGAAAGTTAAAGAGAATGTACTCTCATTGAAATAAGAACTCAAAGGAGATACAGAAGATGTCAAAGAAGAGATAATAATACAACAGAAGAAAATAAAAAGTGGGCTGTGAAAAAATGGGGAAAAAGGATCAAAACAGAACAGAAATGAAGGCCTTTTCAGAGGCAACTGTCACAGGCTGGTTCCCCAGGAAGTAGACCCTGAGGTGGAGAGTGGCATGTGAGAGATGTGTTAGGAATGCTCTTGGGAGCAACACCTTGGAAAGGAAGGGAAGGATGCAGGGGATGAAGATGAGCTGCAGTGCAGTTCTGTGTCAGGTTGGTCTTCCAAGAAGTGGTTTCCAAGAAGAGTTAGCTACACAAGGGATTTATTGGAGGAAATAACTCTGATACTCTAAATAACTCAGACAGCTTCCCTTATTCAGCCTTTCATTCCTGCTCCCTTGAAAGCATCCTCTGATCTAACGTGGACTCCTCAGTGCTTGCTGGTACCTGCTGACCAGCTTTTGCAACTTCCTGAGGTACAGTTGCCTTCCTCTCTTTTAGGCTCATCAATGCCAGGATGGTTTGTGTTGTGACTTAACCTGAGTTACTGGCCTAGAAGCCAGGAGGGAAGGTAAAGACAGGTCCTGAGAGAGGTGTGGGGGTTTTGTGGAGGAGAAGACCCTGAATCATCTTCAACAGGGAGCAAATGCTATCCCTCAACTGACAGGAGAGCCACTTATGCAGGCTTAGAGGTTGGGGGAATCTGGAGATTCACAATTTGGGGGAGAATTCATCCAGATGTCCCCATCCTGTATGTCAGGGCTCCATTCTTTCCCAGCCATGATTTGACCTTGGCATAACAGTTCTGCCTTGATTGGGAGTTTACCCTTACCTGGTGCTCTGGTACTCTCACAATTAAGCTCTGGTCCTGATTTTCAGCTTTCTCTGCTCTTACACTGCAGGAGATGAGAATCTTTTTATTCACAAGAAATGTTTTCATGCTCAGCTTATAGTTGCTAATTGATTGATCTCCACTTTTCATTATCTTTCCCAAAGGCCAATCAACCCAATACCATTTTCATTATAGTTACTATTTCCCCAACTTTTCTCAAACCCTTGATATATGGCCCCAGTTAATGTGCTGCCTTCCTCCAGTCCACCACCAATGGAAGTTTTAACACCTGCACCACTTCATTATGCTGGGCTGTCTGTGCCCCACCTACCTCCAGCAATGGAGTCCTCATTGCCAAGCAGGCATGGGATGATCCATCCAAGTGACCACTTTTTTAGCCTACTTCTGATACTTTTTGTCATAGGTTGGGGTCCCTGGGAAACAGAGTCTGAAAAAAAGACTAGCATGTAGGAGGTTTATTAGGGAAAGCCCTTGAGATCAACCGCTGAAGAAAAGAGTTAAGGAAGCAGGATTGGGAAGAGGGAGAAATTGAGCTCCCATGAAGTTCCAGTGATGGTGTGAGCTAATCCTACATGTATCTTTGGAACTGGGATGGCCCTTCAGAGTTGCCTGAGCTGGAGTGAGTAGGCTGGGTCTTTATTCCCCAGCATTGATCAGTCAGTGATTGTGACCTGCCCCTGGAAAGAGACATGACCTTGGGTCAGGCAGTTTCTTCAGCTGAGTTAGTCCCCAAAGAGTGCTGACAGCTGAGAGTTTTCATCTCATTGGCGTTCCCAGAGGCTGGGGGAAACCAGTTATTTTGACAGCTGACATTTCAACAGGAACAATGGAAGCAGAGTACATTGGAATGATTGCTTTAATGAAATGAGAGAACAACTAACAACATGTAATCCTATACCCAGTGAAAAGATTTTTCCAGAATAAGGGTGTATAATACATTTCAGATTGATAGAGTTGGCTGCCAAGAGATCTGCACTAACTTTCTACATGTTGATTTTTTGGTGAAAGAAAACAATGCCAGATGGAAGGTCAGAGATGCAGGAAAGAGTGAAGAGCAATGAAAATGGCAAATGTGTTGTTAAATCTAAAATAACACTGACTTCATAAGGCATTAATCATAATGTCCCAGATGGTGAAAAATTCATTCAAGTATGTAACAAAAACAGCACGTAAGAATGAATGGGATAAATGGAGTTGTGTTCTAAGGTCTTGCATTAGCTAGGATCAGAGCATAAGAACAATTTATATTAGACCTAGGTAAGTCAGCAATGCATTTTGTCATTTTAAAGTAGCTGTTCAGCCATTAAAAGAATAGAAAATAAGTGTTTAACTTTGCAGCCAATAGAAGGAGAAAATGGAATTTAAAAGTTCTTGGTCACTACAAATAAGGTAAGAAAGGAATGAAAATAACAGAACAGGTGGAAAAACAGAAAGACATACTGCAAACATAAGGATACAGAAGGGTTGAAATAAAGGATGGAAAAAGAAATGCAATCTAGTGCTAAACAAGATTAAGCTGGTATAGCTTATACTAATATCGGGCAAAATATATTTTGAGGAATAAAGCACTATTAGAGACAATAAGAGTCACTATATAATGACTGAATTATTGAATTTACCTGGACAACTTAGCCTCAAAATATGTAAAGCAAAAATTGATAGAACTACAAAAACCCAAATCACAGTGGGAGATTTGAATATGTAGCTCTCAGTAACTGACTATTCAGTCAAAATACCAAACCAAAAATCCAGAAAGGAAAGATTTTCTCAACATGATCTTAACCTAACAGGCTATGTGACATATTTCCTTGACTCTAAGTCATTGTCTCTAACACCTGCAAATACTTGATGGGCCACTAAGAGAAAAGAAAACAATGTCAACTCTGACACAGTGAGTCCTCGTCACTTAGAACTATTATTCCACACTTATTGAGAAAGCTCTTTTACATTTAATTATGTTGTTCTTATGCATATATAAAAAGAAAAATATACAAGAAATAAATTGAATAAGGTATTTCTAAAACATCTTTGAGAATTCTTTTCTTTGGAATCTGTTTAAGACTCAGAATCATCCAATTATCATGTGTCTTCACATATTATAATCCTCTGTGTTATCAGAGGGTTGGAGATTCCTAAGAGAGAGGTCCTTACTGTCTATCCAGTGATAGTGCTTCTAAGGCTCTGAGGCTTGATCCTACCTGAAAGTGACAATGGAATATTTTCAGATAAAATGGGGATGCACATTTCCTCCCCAAATGGTCCTTAAAAGATTTGTCTACAGAAAGTTAACATGCTGTAGTTTTTCAGTGATACCCGCATATATACACATATTCATGTAAGCACAGCAATGGCAGCAACATCACAGATTGTCACTTGTCCCTCTCTGATTATAAAATGCATCCATATTTTCACAAAATTAAATTGTGGAAAACATATGGCTCAAAATCATTGAAATACAGTAAAAACCTCACCTAGCAACTCCATAATATACAATATTTTCTAGCACATGTGGAAAATTTACAAAAATTGCCCACATAATGCACCTTAAATTTAGTCTCAGCATAATGGATTGCATAATTTACATAATGTTTTCTCTGATCACAGTCCTATTATGCTTGAAATCTTCATCAAAAGGAAAGCTAAAAAATTCCCATATATTTGAACATAAAATTATACTCCTAAATAACCAATAGGTCAAATAAATATTATAATGACAAAAATATTTTTAAATGAACTTTAGAGAAAAAAAATTCATTTTAAATGAATATACTGTGCTAAGCAGGAAGAAAAAATAAAATTAGGAAAATAACAGAAAAATAATTCCAAAGAAAGTATGAAGAAGAAAATGAAGATAAGAACAGATATTAATGAAGTAGAAAACAAAAATGCCAAAGAGATGAGTGATCCAAATCTGGTTCCTTGGGTGTGTAAACCTCTGATGAGAAGGATCAATGATGAATACCTCCTGGGGCCTGCATTTGAGAGTTTGTTGCGGAGATATCTGTCCTGAGGGGAAAAGGCCAGTTCATTTTGTCCCTTTCACATGACTTTCTTAATTCAGTGGAGAGACCTTATTTTCCCTGAGATGTCTTGACCTTGCTCCTGTCTCCCCTTGGGCTCTGCCTCACGAATAGGGTTATGCAGACCCCTGCACAGGCTTTGTGTCACTGTTCTTAAAGAATAGACACAGGCCAGTAGCCGAAGCACCACCTGGAGGCTTGTTAGAAATGCAGAGTCTCAGGCCCAGACCAACAGATTCAGAATCTGCCTTGAAGCAAGATCCTCAGACGATTCCATGGACAGTCAGGTGTGAGAAATTCCGGTCTCAAAAGATCACCAAGAGAGGATGCTCACTTCTCACCTGAGCTTACAGGTAGACTGAGGCAAGTGGTCCCCACAGCTCCTAATCTCCAGCCAGTGAAGATCATGCAATTGATCCCCACCTCCACCTCCTGCTCCTCATTTCAACTTGTGGTACTGGAAGATTTTCTATTTTTTCTTGTTCTTTTCTTTCTTATATGTGAGTTGACTAATCCCTGAAGAGCTGAGAATAGAAAACATCATTTGCCAACATGTTATCAGATAACTTCATTTAATTATATTTGTCCCTATAGAATAGAAACCCTCTCCCTGTGGGACTGAAAAATAATTTTAACACTGATTGCACTGCCCCAAAAGGCAAATGGGACAACATCAAGCTCAGAGATGAACAAATAAAGATGTTAAAAGGAAGTCAAAAGAGGAAGAGAGAAAGCAGGTCACATACCCTCCAGACAGGCTGATCAATCACCCCTAACAAGAGGGATGTACTAGCAGCTGGACATGTTGGCATGTGGGCTGTCATCCCATCATCCTGGGCATCTTCTTGAGATTTTGCAGACTTTTCTACTGTAACCACTGTCTGAGCATCACCTTCAGTGTGGGGTAAAGAACAGCTCCCTTAAAAAATCCACTGTTTTTTTTTTTGCCTTTTGGAAGTTTATTCTGGGCAGTCTGGCTCCTTCTTTGGGTGGGTTTGGGCGGGTTATACTAGAGCATAATTTCATAGGAACATTCGTGTTCATCTTGTTTTCTAAACTATGAATTACTTTAGGTCAGGGAAGTAGTTGAGTTTTGTCGGAGTAGGGGTTCAATTGATGATAGAGGAATAGAAAGCAAATGCAAATTTGTATCCTCTTGAGGATCGGCTTAGGGATCTTGCAGGTTTTATTATAGACTCTACACACATCAGGCATTGCATACACCACAGGGTGCTCAGCACCAGAGCCCAAGAAATGTTCAGCACTGTACAAGTCAGGGTTAAGTGGGATACAGTTTACTCGTAGAATCCGTGGTAACAGTGAGGGACCACAGTGAACAGGCAACAATTGTGTGTTCATGGAGTCTTTTTTTTTTTTTTTTTTTTTGCGGTATGCAGGCCTCTCACTGTTGTGGTCTCTCCTGTTGTGGAGCAAAGACTCCGGACGCGCAGGCTCAGCGGCCATGGCTCACTGGCCCAGCCACTCTGTGGCATGTGGGATCTTCCCAGACCAGGGCACGAACCCGTGTCCCCTGCATCGACAGGCAGACTCTCAAACACTGCGCCACCAGGGAAGCACCATGGAGTCTTTTAAAAGGAGGAGACTTCAGCTGTATCTTGCATACTTGCTTAGCCTGTGGGAACATCACTTAAAGTAGCCATGATGTTCAAAGAAATTCCTGTCCTGTTAGAAGAGGAGGGTATCACAGAACTAGAACAAAAAATTTCACAATTTGTATGGAAACACAAAAGACCCTGAAGAGCCAAAGCAAACTTGAGAACGAACAATGGAGCTGGAGGAATCAGGATCCCTGACTTCAGATTATACTACAAAGTTACAGTAATCAAGACAATATGGTACTGGCACAAAAACAGAAAGATAGATCAATGGAACAGGATAGAAAGCCCAGAGATAAACCCAAGTACATATGGACACCTTATCTTTGATAAAGGTGGCAGGAATGTACAGTGGAGAAAGGACAGCCTCTTCAGTAAGTGGTGCTGGGAAAACTGGACAGGTACATGTAAAAGTATGAGGTTAGATCACTCCCTAACATCATAAAGAAAAATACGCTCAAAATGGATTAAAGACCTAAATGTAAGGCCAGAAACTATCAAACTCTTAGAGGAAAACATAGGCAGAACACTCTATGACATAAATCACAGCAAGATCCTTTTTGACCCACATCCTAGAGAAATGGAAATAAAAACAAAAATAAACAAATGGGACCTAATGAAACTTCAGAGCTTTTGCACAGCAAAGGAAACCATAAACAAGACCAAAAGACAACCCTCAGAATGGGAGAAAATATTTGCAAATGAAGCAACTGACAAAGGATTAATTTCCAAAATTTACAAGCAGCTCATGCAGTTCAATAACAAAAAAACAAACAACCCAATCCAAAAATGGGCAGAAGACCTAAATAGACATTTCTCCAAAGAAGATATACAGACTTCCAACAAACTCATGAAAGAATGCTCAACATCATTAATCATTAGAGAAATACAAATCAAAACTAAAATGAGATATCATCTCACACCAGTCAGAATGGCCATCATCATAAAATCTAGAAACAATAAATGCTGGAGAGGGTGTGGAGAAAAGGTAACACTCTTGCACTGCTGGTGGGAATGTGAATTGGTTCAGCCACTATGGAGAACAGTATGGAGGTTCCTTAAAAAACTACAAATGAGGGCTTCCCTGGTGGCGCAGTGGTTGAGAGTCCGCCTGCCGATGCAGGGGACACGGGTTCGTGCCCCGGTCTGGGAGGGTCCCGCATGCCGCGGAGCGGCTGGGCCCGTGAGCCATGGCCGCTGAGCCTGCGCGTCCGGAGCCTGTCCTCCGCAACGGGAGAGGCCACAACAGTGAGAGGCCCGCGTAACGCATAAAAAAAAAAAAAAAAAAAAAAAAAAAAAAAAAAACTACAAATGAAACTGCCATATGACCCAGCAATCCCACTACTGGGCATATACCCTGAGAAACCCAAAATTCAAAAAGTGTCATGTACCAAAATGTTCATTGCAGCTCTATTTACAATAGCCTGGAGATGGAAACAACCTAAGTGCCCATCGTCGGATGAATGGATAAAGAAGATGTGGCACATATATACAATGGAATATTACTCAGCCATAAAAAGAAACGAAATTGAGCTATTTGTAATGAGGTGGATAGACCTAGAGTCTGTCATACAGAGTGAAGTAAGTCAGAAAGAGAAAGACAAATACCATATGCTAACACATATATATGGAATTAAAAAAAAAAACAATGTCATGAAGAACCTAGGAGTAAGACAGGAATAAAGACACAGACCTACTGGAGAACGGACTTGAGGATATGGGGAGGGGGAAGGGTGAGCTGTGACAGGGTGAGAGAGAGGCATAGACATATATACACTAACAAACGTAAGGTAGATAGCTAGTGGGAAGCAGCCGCATGGCACAGGGATATCGGCTCAGTGCTTTGTGACCGCCTGGAGGGGTGGGATAGGGAGGGTGGGAGGGAGGGAGACGCAAGAGGGAAGAGATATGGGAACATATGTATATGTATAACTGATTCACTTTGTTATAAAGCAGAAACTAACACACCATTGTAAAGCAATTATACCCCAATAAAGATGTTAAAAAAAAAGAAGAAGAAGAAGAAGAGGAGGGTATTCTCCTGAGAAGCTGATCTGTTTTTACTTTTAGCTTATGTTTTTAAAAGAATCAACATGCAAAATTTCTCCCAATATGGGGTCTTTTGACCCTTTAAAGTGCTACAGTGGTAATTTGAGTACTTCTGTGACTTATTTTCAAGGCTTCCTGAAGCTTAATAAAAACCAAACATTTACAAATAATAAGCCCACAAAGGTTAACTGGAATGACCTGTTTCTTTTCAGGCGCCTGAGATCTAGCTAGCTTAATGCTATTTTTATCTTGGTTTACTGCTCTGAGTTATCATTTTTGCTGCCACTGATTTTTACCAATATTTGTAGAATTTATTTGTTTTTCTTTAATGAAAGCAATCAGGTTAGTAGATGAAATCTTTTAATGCTTGAAGTATACATGGGTAGAAATTTTACTATAGGACTCCTTGGTGGTTAGGAGCTGCTGGCCCAAATGACTGCTCTTCTTTTGGCCATCTTAGTTCCTAAACCTAGAGAAAAACCCCATCAGACCAGGAAGCCCAGAAGGCAAGAAGTCATACACCTGCTTCCAAGCAACTTGAGGGACATGTTCTCATAAAACTTTAAGGGACAGACTATTACTCATGTTTTTTCTTATGTTTGTGCATATAAAAGGGGAATTTTTCTTTTTAACTCTGATTATAGAACCTTAGGGAGATAACATAGAAAATTAACTATAAAATGATTGTACTTTATGGCTAGTGGTGCAAAGATCTTAAATATATATTATCAAATCCAGCACACTTAGGAAAATATAACAAACTATGATCAAGTAAGTTTATTCTAGGATGGTTCTACCCTGGAAATTTCTACAAATATATTTTATGTTACTAATTTATCACAAAATAAGAAAAAATAGGATCACATCTGTAGAAACCAAGAGGCATTTTGCAAGCTTTCACATCCTGATTTTTTTTTTTAAGGAACATTTTAGTGCACAAAGAATGAGTGAAAATATCCTTGAGAAAGAGTATTTACCAAAACTAAAGACAAATATCGTACTTATTCATCTTTATCACACAGAACACTCATTAATTCAACAAACATTAGCTGAGAATATTCTGGGGATTTGAAATCCTTCTTTGGAGTTGTGAGCTCTGTGACCATATACATAAAAGCAATGGTTTGCCTTGAGGTTGCTGTGAAACTCTTAGATATCCTAGTCCCACCAGTTATGGGACTTTTAAGCCTTCCTCCCATCCCCCACCACTGTTAGATAAATTGCACAGACCAGAAATGGTGTATCTCATATTTGTATAGGTTTGCTTCCCCTCCTTCTACAACTAACCTGCAATGTATTCCTTGATGGCTGAGAGTTTTTATCATGATTGGGTGTTGAATTTTGCCAAATGCTTTTTCTGCGTCTGGTTTACTCTTATCCCATTAACGTGGTAAATTACATTGATTCCTTTTAAAAATATAAAAAAATCTTAACTTTCTAGGATAACTCCTAGTTAGTCAAGATGCATCTAGGTTTGATTTGCTAACATTTTTGTGAAGGATTTTTATGTCTATGTTCGTGAGGGATGTTGATATCTGTAATTTTCTTGCAATGTCTTTGTTTAGTTTTCTTTCAAAGTTATGTTGACCCCATAAAATAAAGTCACTCTCTCTTCCTCCTGAAGTATTCCCTCTGCTCTATTTCTGGAGAAAATAATTTTCGGATTCTAGCTGTGTCATTTCGCCTCTGGTTGAAGAACTCTTTAGTATTTCTTATAGTGCAGTTCTGTTGAAGACAGTTTTTTCTCTAAAATGTCATTTTTATTTTTGAAGAATATATCAGTCAAGGTTTAACCAGAGAAGCAGAGCCAGTCCTGAAAGTTTCTCTCCCTACTGGTTCTCATCCACAGGAGACTGGTGGGTACATCAGGAGCGTGAGCGTGAAGGGACCCACATATGTAAAGGAGGATATACCTGACTGAGTGACCCTCAATCTCCCCCCATCCTCATATCCACAAATTAGTTCACTTCATGTTTCTTCCATGGCTCCCGTTCCTTTGTATCCATTACTGATTAAGTTGTTCCACACTCTTGGGTTGGTCTCTGGGTGTGTTTCCTTAGCCTGAACTTCCCAAAGAATAGTCTTTATTCAAGCACACTACTATTCTAGCTCACCCTCCCTGTAAGCTATGGAACCATTCTGGCTAGTCTAACATTTGAGCATACATTCAATAAGACTTTATCACAGAGACAGGGTTTCAAACCTGGAAGCAATATGAAATCTATTCCAAACTATGTTTCCTAGTTTTACCTACTGAATTGGAGTGACAGTA
Source organism: Phocoena sinus (assembly GCF_008692025.1). Classification (NCBI taxonomy): domain Eukaryota; kingdom Metazoa; phylum Chordata; class Mammalia; order Artiodactyla; family Phocoenidae; genus Phocoena; species Phocoena sinus. Next base: position 95,844,323 of record NC_045768.1, read on the forward strand.
GGTGAATTATGGTGACTTATTTTATGTTCATTGAGAATCCTAGAAAAGAGGACCCTAAAGGCTTGAAAAGAAAATTGGGGTACAAATTCCGTCATTCAGTAATCAGAGGCCCAAGATATTCATGAGTGAAATACAGGGTCATCTAATTTCTTAGCATGGCATTCCATCAGGGTTGGGGATCATCTCTCTGGGAACATAAGTCAATACTAAACCCAAATCTTCCCTTCCATACATAGGTTCAGCATCCTTATACAAGAATTCTCATCAACCTTCTTACGTGAGCCTCAAACCCTTCCTTCGAACAGAGGAAGTATAGCTTCTTCTATTTGAAAAGAAGATTCATAGCTGTTTTTTATCCATGGAGAGCTGCAGAGCAAGAAATAGCTTCCTCTACTCAGCTGCCCACTTTATCTCCTCCCCCTTTTATTCCCTTGTGGTTCTTAATTTGGTTTTTTTGGGTTTTCCCAACAGTGCCCACATCATTTTTGTGCTTCACATATGAAGTAAAAGCTGGGGACTCCTTCCTTCCTGAGGGTCTGGATTTAACCTTTTCTGGATGATTCAAGTGATGTGGTAGTCTGATACATTGGGGCGCCCAATACATCTCACTGCCTGGCATTCACACCTTGGTGTAGTTTGCTCCCCTTGAATCTGGTGTCCTGGTGACTCATTTTAGCTAAGAAAATGCAGCAGAAGTTACACTCTTCCAGGTCCAGACCTAAGCCTTATGAAATCCTGGCAGCTTCCACTTTTGGACTCTGAGGGTAGTGAGCATCCTTATACCCTGAGAACCCACCCTGGCTGCAAGGAGAGGCCAGTGGAGGAGGATGGAGGTCGATAGTCCTAGCAGAACTCCCAGCCAATAGACAGAACCAACTGGCCATCTTGGAAGTGGATCTTCCAGCCTCCTTTGAGCTGTCCTACTTAATGTTGCAGGGAGGAGAGAAAGCTGTCTCTAGCCCTACACAAATTGCAGAATTATGAACAAATTAATGGTTGTTGATGTTTAAATCACATAGGTAACTGAAAAATGACTTAGTAGGAGCATGGATATTGAGCTGTGCTGGGATATACATATATATGTGTGTGTGTGTGTGTGTGTGTATGAATATGTGAGTATATGAACTATACGTATAAACACATAAGAAGTGTAAGGAAGTTCCTGTGATTTGCTTCTTGTGGTTTTTTTCTTCTGGGCTTGTCTAGGAGGTTAGCTATCATTTCTTGCTGATGTTGAGATGCTCTCATTATAAAAGGGACCTTTGAGTCTTTGGAAGAGCTGGTAAGTGGGTATGAATGAGGGGATCAAATGAGTGTGAGAAGAAAGCAGCACTGTGAATGGTTGCTTCTGAAAACTGGAGAGATGAATTTTTAGTGTTGATGAGCACAGGGGAACGAGTAAGGAATAGCCTTAAGAAGACTCATTCAGATGTAAGTGTCATTAGTCAACAGCAAAAACTTATGAATAAGCTATGAAACACCTGCATCCTGGCTATTTAACATGATCATCTAGAAAATAAAAAATCAGTTATGAAATTTATTTCAGGATATGTACAGTTAAGAATAGTAAACAAAATGCATAGGAATTAATTTTATTGAAGTTTTCAATAAATGACTAGGTATAATTTTATATAGTTACAAGCTTGAGGGTTTTCTTTACTCTCATAAATATCTTTGGAATACTTTTCATTAGAGCATACTTACTTGTTGATTACTCTAAATAATTGTGCTCTGATGAAAACCACTGACAGATGTCTTCTCCATTGACAATCCTGTGGTGTGTAGAGGCCCCACTTGGAATTCTCTGGATGTTTCAACCCTCAATTATGGTGGAACCATCATCTATGAAAATTGTTAATTCTCTATGCCAAACATTCCATCATCATGAGGACTTAAGAGCTTAATTGTTACGTAAAGCAAAATTCGAGATCCCTTCCTTATTTCTTCACCAATATGCAAATGGTCCATTAAATGCAAATAGATTAAAGTTTGGGTTACTAAAGAGCCAGATGTGTGCTACATGCAATTTGGGCAATTTGGTCACCATGATCATGTGTTGAATTAGCTCTTCTGAAAGGTGTTAACACCTCTTCAACTGTACACTCCACATTTGTTATCTACACGTGGGAAAAGCACTTGTGGCTAGGAATATTTCAGTCTTAGTTTTTACCCAAGTGGAGGTGAAAATGTAGACACCATTAATTCATTAAAAAAAGAGTGTAGTACTTACTGTGTTTAAGGCCCTGCCTTAGAGTCTAAACCTCCTTTACTAACTTACCATCTACTTCTTATTAACATCTACTCTTGAATCCTGCCAGTGATATTATGTTCTACTTGAAATGATAAAAATCATGCAATTCATACACATAAAACCACATTCCATAGATTAATGTGTCAAGTGTAGCTGTACAGTCATCAGCTGGATTTCCCCCATTTCTTTTAAAATATTTCAAACTCACAGAAAAGTTGAAATAATTGTGCAATGAACATCTATAAACCCTCCTTCCAAATTTACCAACTGTTAATATTTTGCCACATTTGCTTTCTCTCTCTCATTTACCCCTGTCTACACACACACACACACACACACACACACACACACACTTTCTGCTAAACCATCTGAAAATAAGCTACAGCTATCACCTGTACTTCAATATTAATTTACTTCAACATTAATGATCTTCATTAAGGTTTTTTTTTTTTTTTTAGTTCAGAATGCCATCAAAGGTCATGCATTCCATTTGGTTACTGTGACTCTTTAGTCAGCTTCAGTTTATGACAGTCCCTCCACTTTTATTTGCTTTTCATGACCTTGGCATTTTTGAAGAGTCTAGGCCAGTGTCTTATAGAATGGATTTGTAAATTGTTTCCCTTGATTAGATTAAGTGTTAAACATCTTTAACAAGAAAACTACTCAGTGGTGCAGTGTGTTTCCTTTTACATCATTGGTTGTCCAGTGATTGGGTGATGCTGCCTTTGATCTCTTCTTCAAGGTGGATCGTTTTCTCCTTTGTATTTATAAATAACCTGTGTAGTGATGCTTTGAGGTTGTGTTCCTCACATGTCTTCATGACTTTAGGATTCACTGATAATTCTTGCCTAAATCAGTCATTAGCTTGGTGGTAGCAAAATTGAATTGTTGAATTCCTTCTACATTTATTAATAAGTATTATTCTATAAAGAAGAGCTTTCTTCTCTCCATTTTCAAGATGTTACTAAGGACTTGAAGATTCTTTTTGGTCAATGTGTTATAACCCCTTTTTATAATGCCCAAATTATCCAACTATGGTCAGTGGAAGTCCCTTTAAGTGAACACCTATGTCCTTTTCACATGTCCTATCAGATTGTTTAAGTATTTTTCTTGCTTTATCATACAGCAATGTGCTCCCACCACACCTTGTATTTGTTTCCTGTGGTTAGGCATTTACATTGTTTCCACCCTTAGCTATTACCAATCATGGCACAATGAATAACTTTGTGCATGAGTTGATCTGTAATTGTGGTGTGGCATCTGAAAAGAAGACACTACTGTTTTTCCTCTACTCTGTCCTCAGAACACTTCTGACACCAGATATGTGTTTTTCCCCCACACCAAGTAATTCTCCTGTCCTGGGAAGACACCAACTGAGTGTCCTACAATTTAACTCAATTCTGACACGATCTACCTGGAGATAGCGTCAGATTCCACAAGTTAAGGGCTCAGTCCCACAAGACCCCACCTTTTCAAATGCCAGTCACAAATCCAGGTTCTCATTTGTGCTTTTAACAGACTGGCTATAAATTCAAGGTACCCACAACCCCCTCCTCAATTCAACAATTTGCTAGAATAGCTCACACGACTCAGGATAACAGTTTACTTGCTAGATTGCCAGTTTATTATTAAAAGACACAACTTGGAAAGAGATGCATAGGGCAAGGTATGAGGGGAGGGGTGCAGAGCTATGGTGACCTCTCCAGGCATGTCACCCTCCCAGTACCTCCACGTGTTCACTAACCTGGAAACTCTCCAAAGCCTTTCATTTAGGATTTTTTATGAAAGCTTCATTTCATAGGCACAAATGATTAAATCACTGAGCATTGGTGATTAATTCAGCCTCCTGCTACTCTCCATTCCCTGGAGATTGGAGGATGGGACTGAAAGTTCCAACTCTTTAATCACAAGGTTGATTTCTCTGGCAACCAGCCCCCCATCCTTTTGCTTTCCAAAAGCCACCTCATTACCATAAACTCGGGTGTGGTTGAAAGGGGCTTGTTATGAATAACAAAAGATACTCCTTTCACCTTTATTACTCCAGAGCTGGTTTCAAGGGCCTAAGGTAAAAACCAAGTAGGAAATTACAAGGGTTTTATGAGCTTTGTGCTAGGAACTGTAGATGAAGAACAAAATACATGTATTTCTTATTTTATCACAGTATCACAGTTATCTCAAGGGAAAATTCTAAGAAGTAAGGTTGCTGGATTAAAAGATAAATGTCTGTGCCATTTTTCTAGAACTAATCAAGTTCCCCTCCAGAGGAATTGTAACATTTTACACACTTACTCGTAATATATAGGAGTTCCAGCTTGATATTTTTATAATCACATTTTGAAATAAATTTATCCTTTAAAGCAGTCAATATTTTTGCCACTCCATTTTTACAATTACTTTAAGTCCTTTCATTACAATCTTAAAATTTTTTATTCTTAGCAAATCTTTGTCATGTGTGATTATATTTAAGGGTATTTTTATCCCAACTTTTATTTTATTTTACTTACTATAAAATTAATAGGAGTGGCATCAGCAAGTTGGCAATATAAGAATTCTCTGCCATTTTCCCCCCATAGAACATCAATTTTGGCTGTTGCCCACAGAGAAGAATGCCTTTGAGGAGGTCTGAGAGCCCAATGGAGAAGTTCCAGCATACAATTAGAGGGAAAAAAAGTCCAAGAGTATACACACTGAAAAGGTAACAGGTCCAGTTTCATTTTGCCTGCATCACCTCTCTCACAAGGTGGCTGAGTGCCAGGAAAGACCCTTTATGATTTCTCCCACTGGGGAAAGTGAGAGTGTGAGTGAGTGCCTGGTTTCCCCAGCTGTGTGGGATGCTGCCTAGGAGGCCCACTTCTTTATTTGTCTCACCCAGAATACTGAGGTAATCTTCATGTCTGGGGTTTAGGAGAGGCTGGGAGCATAGCAGCCAGGGCTCAGAATTCATCAAAGGGACACTAATAACCACTTTGTGGTTCATCTTACTAACTGATTCTTGGCTGGTTCCTGGCACATACTGCTGTGGATGGAGAGAGCAAGCCTTTGTAGATAGCTAGTGAGCAAGAGTAGAAACCCCTCTTGACTCTTCAAGATGGGGAGAAGGCTCACAAACCAGAGCACTTCAGGGCACTACCCTAGGGAACACATATGGGAGGCTCTCGGTGCCCATCCTGGTTTTCTGAGGTTGAGAGAAGGTGTATAATTAAGAATTCCCCAAGAGGGAACAAGAAGTGTGGAGTGGGTGTAGCCATAGAAAAGATCTGAGAAAGCCTCAGAATCCCTAGCCAGACTGATGGATGAAGGTATGTCTCTTATGAAGTCACTTGGCAAAGACTGGAGGAGGTGATTGCTCCTTCAAATGCAAAGACAACAGAAAGCCTTTAAGAAACACTAGAAAGCAAGGAAACATGACACTACTAAATAACTGACTCCAGAGAAATAGAGACCTACAAATGGTCTGACGAAAAATTTGAAATAATTGTTTTACAGAGGCTCAGTGAGCTGCAAGAGGACAGATAGATAACTCAGTGAAATCAGAAAAACAATACATGAACAAAATGAAAAGTTCAACGCAGAGACAGAAATCATACAGAAGAACCAAATAGAAATTCTGGAGCTGAATAATATGATGGATAATATTTTTAAATGCAGTAGAGAACATCAACAGCAGACTTGATCAATCAGAAGAATCTTTGAACTCAAAATAGGTTATTTGGAATTGTTCATAAGAGGAAAGAAAAAAAAAGAATGGAAAAGAGTTAATAAAGCCTACATGAATTATGGAATACTACTAAAAGAAACAGTATTTGCTTTATGAGAGTCCCAGAAAGAGAAGAGGGACAGAATGAGCCACAAAGCTTATTTAAAGAAATATGACTGAAAACTTCCCAAATCTGGGGAGAGATCTAGACATTCAGATACTCAAGCTCATAGGTCATGCAGATTCAACCCAAAGAGAACTTCATCAAAATATATTATAATAAAATTTTCAAAAATAAAAGATGAAGACAAAATTGTGAAAGCAGCAAGAGTAAAGAAACATTTCATACAAAGGAATCCCCATAAGAATATCAGCAGATTTCTCATCAGAAATCTTGCCAGCCAGGAGAAAGTGGGAGGATATATTCTAAGTGCTGAAATACAAATATTGCCAACCAAGAATACTTTATCCAGCAAAGCTGTCCTTCAGAAATGAAAGAGAGTTAAAAACTTTCCCAGGAAAACAAAAGCTGAGAGAGTTCATCACCACCAGATATACCTTAGTAGAAATGCTAAATTGAGTTCTTCAAACTGAAATAAAAGGATGCTAATAAATAATATAAAAACATTTGAAAGTATGAAACTCACTGACAAAGGTAAATATATTGTCAAATTCAGAATACTCTGATACTGTAATGGTAGTGTGTCAATTACTTATAACTTTAGTGTAAAGGTTAAAAGATAAAAGTATTAAATATAACTACAATAATTTGGTAATATATATACAATATGAAACGATGTAAGTTGTAACATCAAGAACATAAAAAAGGGGGAGGAATAAAGTGCAGAGTATTTGTATGCAATTAAAGTTAAGTTTCTATCAGCTTAAAATAGACTGTTATGACTATAAGATGTTTTACATAAACCTCATGGTAACCATAAAGCAAAAACCTATAGAAAATACACAAAAGGTAAAGAAAAAAGATCAAAGCCTATCACTACAGAAAGTAATCAAATCACAAAGGAAGAAAGCAAGAGAGGAGAAAGGAACTATAAAGCAGTCAGAAAACAATTAACAAATTGTCAACAGTAAGTCCTTACCTATAATAATTATTTTAAATGTAAAAGGATTAATTTCTCCAATCAAAAGACATAGAGTGGTTGAATGGATTAAAAAATGAGACCCAACTATATGCTGTCTACAAAAGACTTATTCAGCTTTAGGGACACACACACACATACACCCACAAATGAAGTGAAGGGATGGAAAAAGATATTCCATGCAAATGGCAACCAAAGAAAGCAGGGAAAGCTACACTTATATCAGACTAAACAGACTGTAACAAGAGACAAAGAAGGTCATTATATGATGATAAAGGGGTCAATTCATCAAAAAGATATATTAGTAAATATTCATGAAGGCAGCATAGGAGCACCTAATTATATAAAGCAAATATTAGCAGATCTGAAGGGAGAAATAGATAGCAATACAGTAATAGTAGGGAAATTCAGTACCCCACTTTCAACATTGGATAGATCATCCAGACAGAAAATCAGTAAGGTGATAATGAATTTGGCTACTCTTTAGACTAAATGAACCTCACAGACATATGCAAAGCATTCCATCCAACAGCAGCACAAAACACATTTTTCTAAAGCACAGATGGAAAATTGTCCAGCATAAATCATACGTCAAGTCACAAAATAATTTTAACAAATTTAAGAAGATTGAGATCTTTTCAAGTATTTTTTCTGACCACAATTCACACTCCTGAACAATCAATGGCTCAAAGAAGAAATCAAAAGGGAAATTTAAAAAATCTTCATACAAACAAAAATGAAAACACAGCATGTGAAACCTATGAGATAAAGCAAAAACAGTACTAAGAGGGAAGTTCATCGTGATAAATACCTACCTTAAGAAAAAATAAAACTGTCAAATAGATAACCTAACTTTACACCTCAATAAACTAGAGGAAAAAACTAAGCCCAAAGTTAGCAGAAGGAAGGAAATAAAAGAAATAAGAGCAGAAATAAATGAAATAGTGATTAAGAAAGGACTAGAAAAGATCAACAATTAAGAGCTATTTTTATAAAAAGATTTTAAAAACTGACAAATCTGTAGCTAGACTAATTAAGAACAACTAAATAAAATTAGAAATGAAAGAGAAGATATTACAACTGATACTGCAGAAATACAAGGTATCTAAGAGAATACTATTGGATAACCTAGAAGAAATAGACAAATTCCTAGAAACACACAACCACCAAGCCCGAATCATGAAGAAATAGAAAATCTGAATAAATAAGGAGATTGAATCAATAATCAAAAACCTTCCACTAAAGAAAAGCTCAGGGCCAGATGGCTTCAAGGGTGAATTCTACTAAACATTTTAAAAAATTAATGCCAATTCTTGTCAAAAAATAGAGAGGAGACAATACTTTCAAACTTACTTTATGAACTCAGCTGGACAAGGACACTACACGAAAAGAAAATTACAGGCCAAAATAAAATATTAGAAAAATGAGTTCAACAGCACATTAAAAGCATCATACACCATCAAGTGGGATTTATCCCTGGGATACAAAGATGGCTCAACTTCTGCAAATCAATCAATGTGATACACCATATTAACAAAATGAAGGATATATATTACATGATCATCTCAACAGGTGTAGAAAAAACATTTGAGAAAATTCAACATCCTTTCATGATAAAAGTTCCCAACAAACAAGTATTGAAGAAATGTACCTCAACACAGTGAAGGTCATATATATGACAAGCTAACAGCTAACACCATATTCAATGGTAAAAAACTGAAAGTTTTTTCTCTGAGATCAGGAACAAGACAAGGATACCCATGCTCACCACTTCTATTTAGTAGAGTACTCAAAGTTCTAGCCAGAGAAATTAGTCAAGAAAAAGAAATACAAGGCATCCAAACTGGAAAGGAAGAAATAAAATAGTCTGTTTGCAGATGACATGACTATATATACATATATATATATATATATATATATATATATATAAAATCCTAATGACTCCACCAAAAAACTGTTAAACTAATAAACGAATTCATTAAAGTTGCAGTGTACAAAATCAACATACAAAAATCAGTTGCATTTCTACACACTAACAACACGTTGTCTAAAAGAGAAATTAAGAAAGCAATCTCATTCACAGTAGCATCAAAAATAATAAAGTACTTAGGAATAAAGTTAACCAAGAAGGTGAAAGATCTGTCCACCAAAAACTATGGGACATCAATGGTAGACACTTAAGAGGACACAAATCAACAGAAAGATATTCCATATTCTTCGATTGAGAGAATTAATATTGTTAAAATATCAGTACTACCAAAAGCCATCTGTAGATTTAATATAAAATTCCAATGACATTTTTCACTAAAGATAAAACAATTCTAAAACTTAGATGGGACCACAAAAGATCCCAAATAGGCAAAATAATCTTGAGAAAGAATAACAAAGCTTGAGACATCACATTCCTGATTTCTAACTATATTACAAAGCTTTACTTATCAAAAGAGTATGGGACTGTCATAAAAACAGACACGTAGACCAATGTCACAGAAAATAAGGCCCTGAAATAAACCCACACATATATGATCAACTAATCTTTGATATGGATGCAAAGAACACACAATGGGGAAAGGGTATTCTCTTCAATAAGTGGTGGGAAAACTTGATACCACACGCAAAGTAATAAAACTGGACCACTATCTTATACCATCTACAAAAATTAACTGTAAATGGATTAAAAACTTAAATGCAAGACTTGCAACTGTAAGACTCCTAGAATAAAATATAGAGAAATAGGTTATTAACACTGGTCTTCACAATAATCTTCTTGCTATAGCACCAAGAATACAGTCTGCAAAAGCAAAACTAAATGGGACTATATCAAACTAAAAACTTTTGTACAGGAAAGTAAACAATAAAATGGAAAGGCAATCTACAGAATGGGAGAAAATATTTGCAAACCATATACAAGATAAGAGGTTAATCCTTAAAATATATAAGGAACCCAAACAACTCAATAACAAAAAAACAAAACTATGCAGTTAAACATGGGCAAAGCTCCTGAATAGACATTTTTCCAAAGACATAGAAATGGCTATCAGATTCATGAAAAGACCTCAATTATCAGGCAAGTGTAAGTCAAAACCACAATGAGATATCACTTCACATTTGTTAGGATGGTCATTATCAAAAAGTCAGGAGATAACAAGTGCTGGTGAGGATGTGGAGAAAAGAGAAGCCTTGTACACTGCTGGTGGTCATGGAAGACAGTATGGAGATACCTCAAAAAATTAAGAATAGAGTTACCATATGATTCAATAGTCCCACTTCCTTACATTTCCTGAGGAAATGAAATCAGTATCTCAAAGAGATATCTGCACTCCCATGTTCATTGCAACATTATTCACTATAGCCAAGATAAGGAAACAACCTAAGTGTCCATTGATGGATGAATGGTTAAAGAAAATATAGTACACATATACAGTGGAATGTTATTCAGCCATGAGAAAGAAGTATATCCTGCCATTTGTGACAATATGGATGAAACTGGAAGGCATTATGAAATAATGAAATAAGCCAGACAGAGAAAGACGAATACTGTATGATATCATTTATGTGTGGAACCTAAAAAGAAGATTAAACTTATAGAAACAGTGAGTAGTATAGTGGTTGCCAGGGATGGGAGTTGAGGGAAATGGGAAGATGTCGTTCATAGGGTACATGCTTTCAGTTATAAGATGAATAAGTTTGGGGGAGGTAATGTACAACATGGTAACTATAGTTAATAATACACTACTGTGTATTTGAAATTTACTAAGAGAGTAGATCTTAAGTGTTCTTACCACATACATACACACATGGTTAACTATGTAAGGTTATGGATGTGTTCATTAACATGATTGTTGTAAATATTTCACAATGATTGTCATGTACATGTTTAATAAATACAATTTTCTTTGTCAGTTATATCTCAAAGTTAGAAAAAAATACATGCTCAGTTATTTGATTTTTTAGAAACTTTCAAAATTTAGAGCAAATATCAATATAACTTTATTTTACAGAACATTTGCAAACCAAGTAAAATCATTTTAGTTTTGTTATTGCAGTTCAAGGGACTGGCCACAAAATAAGATAAATTTTATATTTTTAAGTCCATTCCCAAAGAGAAGCTCTATTTTCAGCAATTTCAACATAATTTGAATAATATATGGCCTCCCAAATTAATACTTTAGAAGACAACATGTTTCAACTACATCAATATCATTGTATAACGTTTTCCTTTAGGAAATAATATTTCATAGTCACTTGGTTTTTGTTTGTTCCTGACAGGTGTAATTATATAAGTCTTCCCTAAGAATAAATAAAATAAAATATTTTATTTAAAAGAAACAAATTTAGTTGCATGCTCACTAAAGTATACTCAGTGGCTAAAATGTTTCACCCTTGAGTTGTACGCAAAACAAGAAAGAAACTTCAAACTAGACAGGTATTAAGTTATGGGCTAATGATGTCAACTGCTTATTCAAGTATTAAGAGTTGGTAAGACATATTTTCATACCATAATTAACAAATACTTTCAGTACATTTCAAATTAGTAATAACTTAGTAACTGATTTAATTAAATGAACTCAAAACATTAGTTTAAACCAAATTATGTTACGTTGAACATGCGCAAAAGTATCAGCTGAGAAGCTGGCTCAGTTAACTAATGGATATAAAGATTTTTAGGCAATACCATTTCCACTACTGGCAATCAGTAAAAATCTGTTATTATTGTGGGTGGTTTGAATATTTGCTGTCACTTTTCCAGTTTGCATTTGTAAATCCAGTACTTCAAGAGTGGCACCTTTGCTCTCATAGTCTGTTAGCAGATGTCCCATCTATAGCTACATGGGCTATCCCAGGTAAATATCATTATGAATTTTTAAAACATGCATAGATAAAGTAGAGGTTCAATATACAATCCGGCTTCTTATACTGAACACACACACACACAGAAATAAAGTGATATGTTGTTTATATTATTATACAGCTTTGTTTGTGTTGAATGCCTACCATGTGCCATTAACTGAGTTTCACTCTTTTATGTAAAATCTAGATAATTTCACATAGAATCTACTTAATCTAATCTAATCTAGAGGGGAGGGTACCATCATTCCCTGGCACAGATGCAGGTGGTAGATCTCAAAAGATTAAATAACATGCTGATGACCATCAGAGATAATATATTAGCCATGCATCTCCAATTGCTAAGTAACATTAAATATAATACAGTTGCCTAGGTAAAAGCAGACCTTTTCTTAAAAATCTCAAATATGCCTTAAGTGACTTTGATTTTCCTTACTGCATGTCTCTGCATGATGGTGACATCATCCCTCTTGTTGCTGTTGCCTGGGGTGGGGGGCACACTGTTGGCTCCAACCCAAAAGCAATTCCACCCCCATGCTCACTGCTTTGATGACAGAGGCTGCCTTACACACAGGCTGGTAATGCCAAGGAACTTTTCCAGCTTCCCTTGAAGCTAGTGTGTGGGTGTAAAGCAATCCTGGCCACTAGGAAGTCTGCTGGGGTCCGAAGAAGTGAAAAGTTTGTACGTGACAACAACAGAAGCACTTGTGTGAGAATGTGACACTTGCCACCAGGAAGAGAGAAGCTCCCACTAAGGGTGGCAGGAGGGAAGATGGGGTAAGTCTGGTTCTTGTTGGAACCTCAAGCTGCTGCACCAACCTGGGAACATCCAGTCTCGACTTTTTGGTGTGGCGTGCAAGACAATTATGATCCTGGCTATTAAATGGTTACTACTCAAACTATGGCCCATGGGTCAGCAGTATCAACACTACCCGGAGCTTATTAGAAATTTGGGGTCTGGGATCCACTGAGACCTGCTGATCAGCATCTGCATTTTAACCAGATGCCCTGGTGAGCATATGCAAGTGTGAGCATCTTCTAGTGGCTTAAACACTGTTGAGTATTGTATAACTTGCAACTAGAAGCACCCAACTGACCCAGTTGTGGTTCAGCATCCTGTGTGTCTACCTGCCTGTACTGTGCAGCTCCACACGGCATATTGTTAAGACAGTCTACCCTTTAAATTCTCAGAAGCTCCTTCAAACTAACTGCATGACGCTCTCTGAACCCCTTTCCTCAGATGAAAAGAACTTTTCATCAGTACAAGTCATATGTCTGAACAGTACTGCATCAGAAGACTGAGAGGTTTTCAGGAAAGTCCGATGTGGCCTCAAACTCAGCATGAGATTTCTCCAGGGCTGACCATGCTGATTCATTATGACTCTATATGCTGCTTCACTTTCTTTCTCTTTTCTTTTTTTCTTTTCTTTTCTTTCCTTTTCTGTATCAAGTCGTCCGTTCCACTCTCGCAAATTCCCCTATTACTTTAAGAGGTATATTTTAATAGAACATTAAAGAGAAAAAGAATTGTCTTAGAATGATCATGATAATAAGTTGGCAGAGTAATAGGAATAGAGGTATTTGGATACTACTTGTTTTTCCCATTTTAATTCTCCTTTAGTACACTTTAAAGAAATTAGATAGGCATATCTTAATGGATAACTTCATAATGTTGGTGTATGTGTGCACTGGAAAACGCTTTTAATAGATTATAGATTTAAATAAGAAATCTTAAGCAACATCTAGTGTAACCTAATTATTGGCACTTAGCATCAAAAAGCTAGTAAATGTAGAGAAAGTCAAGATGTTTTCCCAGTTCCCAGAACATAATTTTCTGTCATGGGAATTATTTTGACAGTTTTAGCAAATGGGAGCTTTTTCCCCTCTTGTTTCTGGACATGAAACTGGACCTTTTGGCTCTTACACAAGTGATTATTAATCTTTCCAGATTTCCACTTTTTAAAAAGATCCATAAAGTAGTTATGTGGAACACAACACTGTAATTGAACACAGTCTGAAGACAGATGACTAATTTCCTAAACTATTTCTGGATTTTTCCTTTTCCTACTTGTAGCCTCAAACAGTTCCAGTAGAAAATTTCACCATGAAGAGTTCTCTCCTCTCCCCTGCCAGGCCCCTCTTCCCTTGAGAGGTAGAAAGTGAAAGGTTAATAATGGAATACTTAAAAAATGACTCCACTGGGCCCTGCCTGCTATTCACTAGTAAGGAATGTGGTTGTACTTATACGGCCAAGGTTAGTCTAAAAGAATTTTCATAAACCACCAGTTGCATTACATCAATGCATCATCTGAAATCCCATGGTGATTTTCCTAAATATAACTAGCTCACTGGCTTCAAACATATTATCTCTTCTTGTCATTGCGAGAAACATTCTCTAAATGTTTATATTCTTGCAGGGCTGTAATAAAATGGTCAGTTAGCTAATGTGGAATACTAAGGGAAAAAGTGTTGCATAACCTGTCAAGAAATAAGGCTGAGATGGAAAATATAGCCATCAAGCTAAACTGTCAGAATATCATGCGTCCCGTAAAACCTGTGATACGAAGCTTTCCAGTAACTCCTTTGTCTCTATATATTTCTCTACTGGGGCAGGATGGGTGGAGGAGACTTTGGTATAGAAACGACAGGGGTTGGAAATAGATAAGCAGTAGAGCGACTGCAGAGCCCTATTTTTCTTTCTAAAACACCATATGACAAAGTTGCCCTCCACCCCCGCCCTGGCCTCTCTCCTGAGCTCCAGATGCAAACATCCAGCTGCTTCCAGGACATCTACACAGGGCTGTTCCACAGGCACCTCATGATGACCTGGCTCTGCCCTGGGCTGCAGGTCACCATCCAGAACCCCTGAGGACCGCCCTGCTTGGCATCACGCTGTTCCCTTAGCACAGGCCTCAGGGGTGGGCATGTGGAACTGCCAGTCTGCCCAGCACTGTGTGGCTCATGGTGCACCAGCCATCACCCCAGAGGCTGAACAAAAGATCAGACCTTCTGATGGGAGAGAAAGGGAGTAATTAAAGAGAATGATAATGTGCTTGGGGGAAGCATTTAAAACTGAGTGCTAAAAGGACTATCTGAACATCCAGGGGAAAAGTCAAAAAACCCCAAACTTCTCCCAAGGTGGCTTGTGGGCACAGCCCAGAGCCTTCCCTCTGCCTCCTTCAAGCTACAACAGTGTGACTCCCAGCCCCTTAGGGAAGCCCACCCAGATTGCTCTCACTGTCACCCCTTCTCCAGCCCCTTCTAGGGTCCTTTGCTCCGGCCATGCTGAGTTACTTGTTCTCTCTCCAAAGGCCTCCAGCTGTTTCACCCTCCCTGCCTTCACACTTATTTTTCCTGGACTTCCTTCATCTTTTAGATACTGTATCTGGCCCCTTCTAAATCCCTCCAGTTCTTGTCTCAAGCATCCCCTTCCCTGAAACCTCAGCTGAGTTAGAGGAATATCAATGTCATTGCTGGTGCTGTACGCTCATACCTCCCTGTAACGCTCAACCCATCTCCTCTTCCCTACAAGTCCTCTAACTCGAAGGCTTTGCCTTCTCAGCACTTGGCACAGCATTTGGCACATAATATTTCATCAATATTTTTTGGAATGCTGTAAAGAACAGCATGCTTGTGTCCAAGACCCAGGATCAATGTCCCACTTTGCTATTTACAGGTGTGTGTTTTCACTGAGATAGCTTAATTTCCCAAATCTCAGTACTCTTGTCCATAAAATGGGGATAATAATATATTCTCTTTCTTATCTTGGTGAAGATCAGCCTCAAAATGGGAGTTCATAGCAAACTCAGAAGTCTTATCTAAATGTCATCTTTTAAAAAGGGAAAAGAGAAAATAACAAGTAGAACAGCCCAAACTTCCATAGTTCATATGAGGTGCCTGGCACTGCTCATTTAATCCTTGTAACCATCTCAAAACAGAGGTTATGTCATTTGCCTAGGAGCATAGAGTTAGGACGTGGTGGAGATAGGATGTGAACCCCGGCAGTTTGGTTCCAGAGTATACATGCTTAAAAGCCACTGATGATAATAATGATAAAAGATAACATTGACCGCATGTTTTATGCTAAACTCCATGATGAGCATTTTACAAATATTCTGCCCTATACTCTCTGCAGCCCTACCGTATGGACCACAGGGCTCCCAATGAACATATGGGAAAATTGAGGTGTAGTCACTCGACCAAGTGGTGGGGCTACTGTCCAGACCCAAGTGTCCCATACACAGAGCGCACTTTCTTAACACAGCGGAGAGGACACGGGAGGATTGAAACCAGGGACCATGGCACCCAGGCATGAGGATCCACAGAGGGAGCTGAGTCAAGAGTCAAGGATGACGCTGACTGTGATGCAGTTTTGACTCTAAACTCAAAGTGTTTGATTGTCTTCAAGCTTCTGCAGGAAAAGGAGGATGTGAAACAAGGAGTTAAAGCCAAGGATTGTTGGGAAATAAGTGGGCTAGCAAGTTCCTCTTGAGTTTAGAGGAAGGACCTTCACAGACAGAGCCAGGAAAGGTCCTTTCAAGTTCGGAACGTGCCTCAGTTCTGCCAGGCTCGCTGGGTAAATGGGGTCACCTGGGAGCGACTTTCCTCTGAGGCCTTGTTCTAACTTTCCTCACACTGGGTTAACATTCTAGTGTGTTCAGTTGGATGTTCATGACAGATTCGAGTTATGCATTTTTGGTGGAAACACAACAGAAGTAAAACTGTGTTTTTCTCAACGCATCACATCAGGAGGCATCTGAAGTCAGTTTGCACCAATATTGCTGATGTCAACTTTGATCGCCTAGTGAAGGTGGGGTGTGAAGTTACTGTTTTCTCCTTTGTAATCAATAATCATTTGGTGGGGAAGTGTGTACTTATCCCACTGAAGGGATAAGTCCCCGCATTGAGGGGACAATGTACTTATCCTGTTCCCTTATCAAACTTTCACCCACTCTACTAGTTCTAGCATTGAGTGATAACCATCTGAATCCATTCAGATAACCAATCTGAATCCATTATTGCTATGACCATTGCCAAAAGGTGACTTTCCAATTAATTCATTCTTCGAACACAAACTTAGGGACATGTTTACAAGTAACTGGCTTGTACTCCTCAAAACTATCAATCTCATGAAAAACTGAGGAAAAGTTCCAGATTAGAGACTGGGAGACTAAACAGACATAACAACCCTGAACAAGGGTTTTTTTTTTTTTTTTTTCCTTTTGCTCTAAAGGACATACTGGGACAACTGATGAAATTTGAATAAGGCCAAGAGATTCAGTAATATTATTATATCAATGTGAATTTTCTGATTTTGATCATTGTGCTTATATAATGTAAAAGACTGTCCTTGTTTTCAGGAAGGACACATTGAAGTATTTAGGAATAAAGGGGATTTGGGGCTATAACTTTCTCTCAAATGGTTCAGAAAAAAGTAGTATGTATCTATAGCAAATGATAAGACAAATGTGGTAAACTTTTAATATTCAGGGAATCTGTGTTCAGAGTGAATGGGAGTTGCTTGTACTATTCTTGCAACTTTCCTGTGAAATTATTTCAATATGAAAAAGTTTTAAAACTGTACCATGAGTCTAAACTGAATATGTGTGCTTGGCTCAATCTTACAAGGAGTAGATAGGATCTGTACCCTTATGGGGAAGGTGCTCTTGTCTCCGGGAACAGATTGGAGGACAATCTACTCCATCCCACTCTGACAGATGCAGACCCACCAGAATATCTGGTAAAAAACAGCCTTCTCTATTGTGCTGCTTGTGGAGGGATCAAAGCATTTCAGTCAAATCAACAAAGGCTAATTTTCTAGAAAACTTACTATTAGACCATTGCTTTTGCCTCCAAATTCCAATTTCTGGGCATGACATTGCTACTATCACATAACACCATTCTGTATCAGGTCTCCTGAAATAGATTATTACAGAGGCTGTGGCTTCCATATGACTAAAGGTTTCACATGGCTACAACAAAAAGGTCTTTAGCCACTAAGCCCTACAATAAAGGACAAGCCCACCAAGTAATTAGTCTTCACCAGCACATGAATAAGCTCCTGTCCCCACAGAGCCACCAGAACACAGGCTATAAGCCCACATGCCCACCCTTCAGACAATGATTTCAGCCTCCAAAGAGAAGAGAGAAGTGACCCCAAAAATAGATCTTTAAAAACCTCCATCGTTTTTTGTGACAGCACAATTTGCTGTTTCATTTTAGTCTCTTATCAGGAAGCCTACAGAATCAGTGCTCTATTTTGAGCACAAAGTCAAGATTTCTGTGGCCTCAGCCAAAGATGTTCACGTGCTGCCATGCTGAGCTGGCTCGCTGATTCAGGCCCTGACGATTCCTAAAGTCCTTCTGGGTGAGTGGGAAAGGGTTCACCCGTGATAGCTTTTTCTTGGCCTTTCTATCCCTTTCCCACCCTGTCCTCTTAGCATTCCACTAGAGAGAACATAAAATTGAATACATGCCAAGAAAATGGACACACTCCACATACATTAATAGCTTTACTATATTAGTAGCCTGACAAAAGTCAGCTATCTCCCTAGGGCATCTTAGTTTCTCCCCTTGTGAGTGTGTATTTTTTCTTTCTTTGTTCTTCCTTTTCTCTGGCCTTCTTACAGAAACAGAAGTGTCATTTACAGATAAGGTAGACAGTTATAAAACTTGTAATGGCGCTCCCATCTAGTGCTCCCTCTCAGTTACTGAGTTTCTATAATGTGAGTGCTTTACATATGCCATCCCATTCAAATCTACAAGGTAACTTATTACATCCTAATTTTTCAGATGAGAAAATAGAAATTCAAAGAGGATGACTATCATGTCCAAAAAATCCATGGCAAGTACAAGAGGTAAGGCTTAAACTCAGTTCTATTTGTCTAGAGAGTGCCAGTATTCCATTCTTCTATAGCTGGATGATAAGTAGAAAGATACCGTGCCCTCCATCTCCATCTGCTTGTGGAAAGTCCCAAATTCTTTTACCAAATTGGCTTTAGTGCCTAGATTGTGTAAAAACTCATTACCTTTAGCACCTTTCCGGGTAACCCTGTTTGGCAAGAAAGTACATATATTCAAGATTTTACTAGGGTTCGGGCATTCAGATTTCTCCCCATTGTGTGACGTGGGACTCTTCAGAATACAAAGCTGGGGCAGTGTCACCATGTCCTCCCCATGCTAGCGAGGTAAGCTGCAGTAGCCAGTAGCTGTGTGTTCAGCCATCTGCTCTAGTTTCTAATCTGTCACTTGGCTTTTTGTGAATTGTGTGATATCTGGGCCTAAGAAAGAAGATGTCCCCACTTCTCAGGGGACCTGAAAGCCTGCCCTGGATGCAGCTATCCCTTCATGGTAGGATCATTAGATAAGAGCATCCCTAAATTAATGCTTCCAACAAGTGCCTAAGATGACATCTCCTGTAGCTGACTGAGTAAGTGTCCCACAGCACTCACCGAAACCATGCACACTAGTGGGTTCTTACAGAAGCATGCACACCTCTCCATGTGAGGATCCTGTGTCCTCTACCCACACATAGGACTGGTCCAAAGTGATGGAGGGTTGAAGACCCCAAGAATAACCTTCAAGCCATGAACCAACAGGAGTTGGTAAATTAAGACCCTGGGTTCTTTGACCTTTGGGTGGGAGAAGTCTAAGGTGTGTTCTATACTTTCCTCCCATCTTGAGACCAGTGGGATTGAGCCACCAATGTCTACAGCAGTAACTTCAATAAAACCCTGAACTGGCTTCCTTCTCATCTGTCTCAATTCCACTCGCTAGTCAGTGTTTCCTGGAAGCAACATCTAGTACCTCCCTTGCACTCAGAGCCTAGTTTCAGAGTAGGCTTCTGGAGGAGCAAGCCTTAGACATCCATCAGGCCTCCTTCCCTATGTCCCTAGGGCAGTCAACACACTGTTGAGTCCTCCAGGGTAAAGTTGCTGACAAAGGTAGACAGGGTGGACAGCTATTTTTTTCTTTTCAAAGAAAAGACTCCACATTTAGAGTTTTCCAAGCCAGAAACCATCCAGAGTTTCTGGAGGATTCATGAGGATAGGCCTCAGGGTGGGGAACCACACCAGAAATGTTAGTGAATTTTCTGCTCCAACGTGCCTACATTGAAAGACAGGCCACTTCTGTTCCGAATCTAAGAGGGATGAGGCTCATAAACAAAAAGGAATTTTATCCATAGGGAGAGGAAGATTTCGCCTTTTATAGATTCACAATGTTTCAGGAGAGAAAGAGGACTAAGATGTTCCTTCTTCCTCCTTGAAGATCTCTTCCTTTTCTATCCCAGGTTGCATGTTCCCTTAAGTCATCTGAATGATTTTGGGAGTGGCGTGATTTCGTGGACCCCACTTCTGCTAGCTGACACTAAGGGACCCACGAGGCGCCGATCTCAGAGCACCTGGTGGTGAGGCAGTTGAGTGTTTCCGTTTCCTCCACACAGCACGGCATCCAGGAGAGGGCCCACTCACTCCCTCACAGTGATTGGGTCAGCATGGGGCACTTGACACCCTGAGACCCAATGAGGCCTCTCGGGACTTCTGGGGAGGAGCCCTTAGCTGCTCCACCCTGGATTTCCCCAGAGGAGGCTGCAAAGCTGCTCCCTTGAGAGCAGTTGGGGGTTGGATAGGGGTAGAGCCCACAGGCAGAGTGACACTGAGTCCTTGTGATGTTAGCAATGGAATCTACCTGTCCTCCTCTGGGTCTTTAGTAGTTGAGCCATTTAATTTCTTTTCTTGCTTAATCCAGTTTTAGTCAAGTTTTCTGGCACTTGTAGCAAAGAGTCTTAAGTGATGCAAGTGGAAGAGAGCAGTTTTCTTAACCTGCTTTGCACCACGACCCGAGATTCTTTTCTGCTGTCCTCTGTGGCACAGTGTGGTGACCAAAGCATGTGGCTCTGGATGCCCCTCTGCATTCGTGTGTGCAGAACTTTTATACTTGAAATCCTCATGGGCTGCGGAAATGTACTGATTCCTCCAGAAACGGATGACTACACTTACAAGTAATTTGCAGTTGAGATGCCCAAGGGTCTGTTTCTGACATGTTGAGGTTTTATCCCAAAAGTTAAGATTTCATTGACAAATAAGTTTACACAGAAACACTTGGGTAAATTAAACTTTAAGTTCAGGCACAAAATATATCCAGTTTAATAAATTGGGACCAATGTTTTGAAAAGAAGAAAAAAGTTATGTTGAAAACAAATGAAATCAAATATACAAGATAAGCAATATTTAACCTCTAGATCTTTCTTTTCCTTTAATCTTTTTACATCTTTATTGGAGTATAATTACTTTGCAATTTTGTGTTAGTTTCTGCTTTATAACAAAATGAATCAGTTATACATATACATATATTCCCATATCTCTTCCCTCTTGCGTCTCTCTCCTTTGCACCCTCCCTATCCCACCCCTCTAGGTGGTCACAAAGCACCGAGTTGATCTCCCTGTGCTATGCCGCTGCTTCCCACTAGCTATCTATTTTATGTTTGGTAGTGTATATATGTCTATACCACTCTCTCGCTTTGTCACAGCTTACCATCCCCCTCCCCATATCCTCAAGTCCATTCTCTAGTAGGTCTGTGTCTTTATTCCTGTCTTACCCCTAGGTTCTTCATGACATTTTTTTTCTTAGATTCCATATATATGTGTTAGCATACAGTATTTGTCTTTCTCTTTCTGACTTACTTCACTCTGTATGACAGGTCCATCCACCTCATTACAAACAGCTCAATTTCGTTTCTTTATATGGCTGAGTAATATTCCACTGTATATATGTGCCACATTTTCTTTATCCATTCATCCAATGATGGACACTTAGGTTTTTTCCATCTCCTGCTTATTGTAAATAGAACTGCAATGAACATTTTGGTACATGACTCTTTCTGAATTATGGTTTTCTCAGGATATATGCCCAGTAGTGGGATTGCTGGGTCATATGGTAGTTCTATTTGTAGTTTTTTAAGGAACCTCCATACTGTTCTCCATAGTGGCTGTACCAATTCACATTCCCACCAGCAATGCAAGGGTGTTCCCTTTTCTCCACACCCTCTCCAGCATTTATTGTTTTTGATTTTTTGATGATGGCCATTCTGACTGGTGTGAGATGATATCTCATTGTAGTTTTGATTTGCATTTCTCTAATGATTAATGATGTTGAGCATTCTTTCATGAGTTTGTTGGCAATCTGTATATCTTCTTTGGAGAAATGTCTATTTAGGTCTTCTGCCCATTTTTGGATTGGGTTCTTTGTTTTTTTGTCATTGTGCCGCATGAGCTGCTTATAAATTTTGGAGATTAATCCTTTGTCAGTTGCTTCATTTGCAAATATTTTCTCCCATTCTGAGGGTTGTCTTTTGGTCTTGTTTATGGTTTCCTTTGCTGTGCAAAAGCTTTGAAGTTTCATTAGGTCCCATTTGTTTATTTTTGTTTTTATTTCCATTTCTCTAGGAGGTGAGTCAAAAAGGATCTTGCTGTGATTTATGTCATAGAGCGTTCTGCCTATGTTTTCCTCTAAGAGTTTGATAGTTTCTGGCCTTACATTTAGGTCTTTAATCCATTTTGAGCTTATTTTTGTGTATGGTGTTAGGAAGTGATCTAATCTCATACTCTTACTTGTACCTGTCCAGTGTTCCCAGCACCACTTATTGAAGAGGCTGTCCTTTCTCCACTGTACATTCCTGCCACCTTTATCAAAGATAAGGTGACCATATGTGCGTGGGTTTATCTCTGGGCTTTCTATCCTGTTCCATTGATCTATTTTTCTGTTTTTGTGCTAGTACCATACTGTCTTGATTACTGTAGCTTTGTAGTATAGTCTGAAGTCAGGGAGCCTGATTCCTCCAGCTCTGTTTTTCGTTCTCAAGATTGCTTTGGCTATTCAGGATCTCTTGTGTTTCCATACAAATTGTGAAAAGTTTTGCTCTAGTTCTGTGAAAAATGCCAGAAGTAGTTTGACAGGGATTGCATTGAATCTGTAGATTGCTTTGGGTAGTAGAGTCATTTTCACAATGTTGATTCTTCCAATCCAAGAACATGGTATATCTCTCCATCATTTTGCATTTAGTTTTTGGGTTTTTTTTTGTTTTGTGTTTTTTTTTTTTTTTTGTGGTACACAGGCCTCTCACTCTTGTGGCCTCTCCTGTTGTGGAGCACAGGCTCCAGATGCACAGGCTCAGCAGCCATGGCTCACGGACCCAGCCGCTCCATGGCATGTGGGATCTTCCTGGGCCGGGGCACGCACCTGTGTCCCCTGCATGGGCAGGCGGACTCTCAACCACTGTGCCACAAGGGAAGCCCTCCACCTATTTATATCATCTTTAGTTTCTTTCATCAGTGTCTTATAATTTTCTGCATACAGGTCTTTTGTCTCCTTAGGTAGGTTTATTCCTAGATATTTTATTCTTTTTGTTGCAGTGGTAAATGGGAGTGTTTTCTTGATTTCACTTTCAGATTTTTCATCATTAGTATATAGGAATGTCAGAGATTTCTGTTCATTAATTTTGTATCCTGCTACTTTACCAAATTCATTGATTAGCTCTAGTAGCTTTCTGGTAGCATCTTTAGGATTCTCTATGTATAGTATCATGTCACCTGCAAACAGTGACAGCTTTACTTCTTCCTTTCTGACTTGGATTCCTTTTATTTCCTTTTCTTCTCTGATTGCTGTGGCTAAAACTTCCAGAACTATGTTGAATAAGAGTGGTGAGAGTGGGCAACCTTGTCTTGTTCCTGATCTTAGTGGAAATGCTTTCAGTTTTTCACCATTGAAGATGATGTTGGCGGTGGGTTTGTCATATATGGCCTTTATTATGTTGAGGAAAGTGCCCTCTATGCCTACTTTCTGCAGAGTTTTTATCATAAGTGGGTATTGAATTTTGTCGAAAGCTTTCTCTGCATCTATTGAGATGAAGGTTTTTCTCCTTCAATTTGTTAATATGGTGTATCATGTTGATCGATTTGCATATAATGAAGAATCCTTGCATTCCTGGAATAAACCCAACTTAATCACGGTGTATGATGCTTTTAATGTGCTGTTGGATTCTGCTTGCTAGTATTTTGTTGAGGATTTTTGCATCTATGTTCATCAGTGATATTGGCCTGTAGTTTTCTTTCTTTGTGACATCCTTGTCTGCTTTTGGCATCAGCGTGATGGTGGCCTTGTTGAATGAGTTTGGGAGTGTTCCTCCCTCTGCTATATTTTGGAAGAGTTTGAGAAGGATAGGTGTTAGCTCTTCTGTAGATGTTTGATAGAATTCGCCTGTGAAGCCATCTGGTCCTGGGCTTTTGTTTGTTGGAAGATTTTTAATCACAGTTTCAATTTCAGTGTGTGTGATTGCTCTGTTCATATTTTCTATTTCCTTCTGATTCAGTCTTGGCAGGTTGTGCATTTCTAAGAATTTGTCCATTTCTTCCAGGTTGTCCATTTTATTGGCATACAGTTGCTAGTAGTAATTTCTCATGATCTTTTGTATTTCTGCAGTGTCAGTTGTTACTTCTCCTTTTTCATTTCTAATTCTATTGATTTGCGTCTTCTCCCTTTTTTTCTTGATGAGTCTGGCTAATGGTTTATCAATTTCGTTTATCTTCTCAAAGAACCAGCTTTTAGTTTTATTGATCTTTGATATTTTTCATTTATTTCGGATCTGATCTTTATGATTTCTTTCCTTGTGCTAACTTTGGGGGTTTTTTTGTTGTTCTTCTTCTTCTTCTTTCTCTAATTGCTTTAGGTGCAAGGTTAGGTTGTTTATTCGGGATGTTTCCTGTTTTTTAAGGTAAGATTGTATTGATATAAACTTCCCTGTTAGAACTGCTTTTGCTGCATCCCATAGGTTTTGGGTCGTCGTGTCTCCATTGTCATTTGTTTCTAGGTATTTTTTGAGTTCCTCTTTGATTTCTTCAGTGATCACTTTGTTATTAAGTAGTGTATTGTTTAGTCTCCATGTTTTGTTTGTTTTTTTTAACAGAGCTTTTCCTGTAATTGATATCTAGTCTCATAGCGTTGTGGCCAGAAAAGATACTTGATACAAATTCAATTTTCTTAAATTTACCAAGGCTTGATTTGTGACCCAAGATATGATCTATCCTGGAGAATGTTCCATGTGCACTTGAGAAAAATGTGTATTCTGTTGTTTTTGGGTGGAATGTCCTATAAATATCAATTAAGTCCATCTTGTTTAATGTATCATTTAAAGCTTGTGTTTCCTTATTTATTTTCAGTTTGGATGATCTGTCCATTGTGGAAACTGGGGTGATAAAGTCCCCTATTATGAATGTGTTACTGTCAATTTCCCCTTTTATGACTGTTAGTATTTGCCTTCTGTATTGAGGTGCTCTATGTTGGGTGCATAAATATTTACAATTGTTATATCTTCTTCTTGGATTGATCCCTTGATTATTATTTAGTGTCCTTCTTTGTCTCTTTAATAGTCTTTATTTTAAAGTCTATTTTGGCTGGTATGAGAATTGCTACTCCAGCTTTCTTTTGGCTTCCATTTGCGTGGAATATCTTTTTCCACCCCTTACTTTCAGTCTGTATGTGTCTCTAGGTCTGAAGTGCGTCTCTTGTAGACAGCATATATATGGGTCTTGTTTTTGTATCCTTTCAGCCAGTCTGTGTCTTTTGGTGGGAATATTTAATCCATTTACATTTAAGGTACTTATTGATATGTATGTTCCTATTCCCTTTTTCTTAATTGTTTTGGGTTTGTTACTGTAGGTCTTTTCTTTCTCTTGTGTTACTTGCCTAGAGAAGTTCCTTTAGCATTTGTTGTAAAGTTGGTTTGGTGGTGCTGAACTCTCTCTGCTTTTGCTTGTCTGTAAAGGTTGTAATTTTTCCATCAAATCTGAATGAGATCCTTGCTGGGTAGAGTAATCTGAGTTGTAAGTTTTTCTCCTTCATCACTTTAAATATGTCCTGCCACTCCCTTCTGGCTTGCAGAGTTTCTGCTGAAAGATCAGCTGTTAACTGTATGGGGATTCCCTTGTGTGTTATTCGTTGTTTTCCCTTGCTGCTTTTAATATGTTTTCTTTGTATTTAATTTTTGACAGTTTGATTATATGTGTCTCGCTGTATTTCTCCTTGGATTTATCCTGTATGGGACTCTCTGTGCTTCCTGGACTTGATTAACTATTTCCTTTCCCATATTAGGGAAGTTTTGAACTATAATCTCTTCAAATGTTTTCTTGGTCCCTTTCTTTTTCTCTTCTCCTTCTGGAACCCCTATAACTCGAATGTTGGTGTGTTTAATGTTGTCCCAGATGTCTCTGAGACTGTCCTCAGTTCTTTTCATTTTTTTTTCTTTATTCTGCTCTGCAGTATTTATTTCCACTATTTTATCTTCCAGGTCACTTATCCATTCTTCTGCCTCAGTTATTCTCCTATTGATACCATCTAGAGTTCATTTGTTGTGTTGTTCATCGTTGCTTGTTTCATCTTTATTTCTTCTAGGTCCTTGTTAAATGTTTCTTGCATTTTCTCTGCTCTATTTCCAAGATTTTGGATCATCTTCACTATCAGCATTCTGAATTCTTTTACAGGTAGGCTGCCTATTTCCTCTTCATTTGTTAGGTCTGGTGGGTCTTTATCTTGCTCCTTCATCTGCTGTGTGTTTTTCTGTCTTCTCATTTTGCTTCTCTTACTGTGTTTGTGGTCTCCTTTTTGCAGGCTGCAGGTTTGTAGTTCCTGTTGTTTCTGGTGTCTTTCCCCAGTGGCTAAAGTTGGTTCAGTGGGTTGTGTAGGCTTCCTGGTGGAGGGGACTAGTGCCTGTGTTCTGGTGGTTGAGGCTGGATCTTGTCTTTCTGGTGGACAGGTCCATGTCCAGTGGTGTGTTTTGGGGTGTCTGTGGACTTATTATGATTTTAGGCAGCCTCTCTGCTAATGGGTGGCATTGTGTTCCTGTCTTGCTGGTTGTTTGGCATAGGGTGCCCAGCACTGTAACTTGCTGGTCGCTGAGTGAAGCTGGGTGCCGGTGCTGAGATGGGAGATTTTTGCCATTTGTTATTATGTGGAGCTGGGAGGTCTCTTGTGGAGAGAGTGTCCTCTGGTGTCCTCAAGTTGGCTCTCGCACCTCAGAGGCACAGCACTGACTCCTGGCTGCAGCACCAAGAGCATTTCATCCACACGGCTCAGAATAAAAGGGAGAAAAAGTAGAAAGAAAGAAAGAGAGAAAGAAAGAAAGAAAGAGAGAGAGAAAGAAAGAAGGAAGGAAGGAAGGAAGGAAAGAAAGAAAGAAAGAAAGAAAGAAGGAAAGAAGGAAAGAAAGAAAGAAAGAATGGAAGGAAGGAAAGAAGGGAGGAAGGAAGGAAGGAAGGGAAGAAAGAAAGAAGATAAAATAAAATAAAGTTACTAAAATAAAAAAATTATTATTAATAAAAAAATTTTTTTAAAAAGAAAACAAAACAAAACGAATGGATTGAACCCTAGGACAAATGGTGAAAGCAAAGCTATACCAACAAAATCTCACACAGAAGCATACACATACACACTCACAAAAAGAGGAAAAGGGGAAAAAATCATATATCTTGCTCTCAAAGTCCACCTCCTCAATTTGGAATGATTCGTTGTCTATTCAGGTATTCCACAGATGCAGGGTACATCAAGTTGATTGTGGAGCTTTAATCCGCTACTTCTAAGGCTGCTAGGAGAGATTTCCCTTTCTCTTCTTTGTTCTCACAGCTCCCAGGGGCTCAGCTTTGGATTTGGCCCCGCCTCTGTGTGTAGGTTGCCTGAGGGCGTTTGTTCTTCACTCAGACAGGATGGGGTTAAAGGATCAGCTGCTTGGGGGCTCTGGCTCACTCAGGCCAGGGGGAGGGAGGGGTACGGAATGTGGGGTGAGCCTGCGGCGGCAGAGGCCGGCGGGACATTGTACCAGCCTGAGGCACGCCATGCGTTCTGCCGGGGAAGTTGTCCCTGGATCCCGGGACCCTGGCAGTGGCAGGCTGCTCAGGCTTCTGGGAGGGGTGGTGGGGATAGTGACCTGTGCTCGCACACAGGCTTCTTGGTGGCAGCAGCCTTAGCATCTCATGACCGTCTCTGGGGTCCGCGCTGTTAGCCGCAGCTCACGCCCGTCTCTGGAGTTTCTTAAGCAGCGCTCTTAATCCCCTCTCCTTGAGCACCAGGAAGCAAAGAGGGAAGAAAAAATCTCTTGCCTCTTCGGCAGGTTCAGACTTTTCCCTGGACTCCCTCCCCGCCAGCCATGGCGCACTAACCCCTTCAGGCTATGTTCAAGCCGCCAATCCCAGTCCTCTCCCTGCGCCGGCTGAAACCCGAGCCTCAGCTCGCTGCCCCGCCCGCCCCGGCGGGTGAGCAGACAAGCCTCTCGGGCTGTTGAGTGCCGGTCGGCACCGGTCCTCTGTGTGGGAATCTCTCTGCTTTGCCTTCCGCACCCCTGTTGCTGTGCTCTTCTCCGTGGCTCCGAAGCTTCCGCCCTCTGCCTCCTGCAGTCTCCACCTGCGAAGGGCTTTCCTAGTGTGTGGAAACCTTTCCTCCTTGACAGCTCCCTCCTACTGTTGCAGGTCCTGTTCCTATTCTTTTGTCTCTGTTTATTCTTTTTTCTTTTGCCCTACCCAGGTACGTGGGGACTTTCTTGCATTTTGGAAGGTCTGAGGTCTTCTGCCAGTGTTCAGTAGGTGTTCTGTAGGAGTTGTTCAACGTGTAGATGTATTTCTGGTGTATCTCTGCCCGGGGAGATATCCCAGTGGCACATATCTGTGACACATCCTCTTTTTGAGCAGGTGGCAGCCTGGCAACTCCTCTCCATTCTCTGATCAAAATATTAAGTTTCCTTTGCTTCTGAACCAAACTCAGTCTTGATCTGTTGACTCCAATGACCAGGGCATGGGACCCTTGTTGGGGCCCACTCTCATTTTTCATCTCCTGGTGCTCGCCAGTGGCTCGCCATTCCAGCCACTTTACTAAAAATCTCCCCACTTGGAGAATCAGCACCTTTAACCTCCTGTTTCGTACAGTTTGCAATTTGTCCAGAGGATGAACGGTCAGAGGGGGAACCAATGAGAGACTCTAGATCTTTTTAAAAGCTTATAGACATGGTCATTCTTTCATGGAGAGTTACTCTTATTGCCTCATTTAAATAATCCTTTAATTTCTCTCCCACCTTTTGTTATGAAATACTCAACCTACAGAAATGTTGCAAAAATAATCAAATGAATATCTACATGTCCTTCACCTAGATTCACCAATCGTTAGTGTTTTGCCATGTTTGTGCTATATACATATATATGTGACACACATCTTCAGGCAAAGCTCTTATTTTTTACGCACACACTGACACACTTTTTTGATGAACCATCTGAGTTAATCGCAGACATCATGACACTTCACCTTTGAATACTTTATCATTTATCTTCTAACAAAAATCAAATAATTATCACACTCAGGAAAATTAACATTTAAACAATACTATTTTTTCCCTATATATTTGGTCTGAATTCAAATTTTTCTATTTGTTCTTCAGCAATGATTTTTGTTGCTGTTGATCCAGGATCCAACCAAATATCATGCATTACATTTACTAATATTTTACTTTTAAACATTATTCTACAGTCTTTTTTCTTGTTCTTAATGAAATATCTTGGGTTATTGTAAAATCAATATTCCACCAATTACTTATTTACTATCAATTTCCATTCATTCCATTAACTACTTGGAAAATCAAAGTAATACAAAGAGGCTTGGTGGCAAAAGGTATGAGGATATTGATGACTTGTAATTGATGATGATGATATTGAAGAGAAAGAGGAGGAGGCAGAGGAGGAAGAAGAAGATAGTGGTGATTTTAAGTCAGGTTAACTAAATAAAAGTTTTGCCTGAAGATGGATGTATTTGTGCTCTTTTGTATTATGAGTGTTTGTTTGCAAAAGGGCAAAAGTATATTGTTATAATATCTCCTGGAAGCATAAGCCATCTCCTCCATGATCATCACCTTGACTTCATTCTCACCAAATCGCCACATCCCAAAAGCACAACGCTAATCATTCTGTGCACCACCTGCCACATCTGGCTGCTTTACTTGAGTACAGCGCTGTCCAGCAGAACATTCTCCAATGATAGGAATGTTCTAAACATGCACCATCCAATATGTGTGAGTGCTGAGGACTTGCTATGTGACTAGGGATATATAGGACCTGAATTTTAAATTTTATTTAATGTTAAATAATTTAAATAGCCACATGTGACTGGTGGCAACTCTATAGAAGACTGAAGCTATAGGTCATGACTGCAAACACCATTTGTGCCCTCAGGACTCCCAATTCAGAGTCACAGTCTTCACCTCTTGCAGCCTGTACACCATGTAGAGTTCACCAACAAGATTATGTTGACATCAGAAAATAATTTAGATATGGCCTTTTTACTTAAAATTAAAAATCACCCCTCTCCCCAGCCTACCCCATGCGAAACTCTCTGCTCCTGTCCACTGGTTTATTTTCTCCATAGCATTTAATCACTATTTGGCATATTATATATTAAAATTATTTGATTGTCTATTATCTATCTCTGCTCACTATTATGTAAGCTCTGTGAGAGAGAGGATTTTTTTTTTCTTTGTGGTATGTGGGCCTCTCACTGCTGTGGCCCCTCCCGTTGCAGAGCACAGGCTCCGGACGTACAGGCCCAGCAGCCATGGCTCACGGGCCCAGCCGCTCCGCGGCATGTGGGATCCTCCCGGACTGGGGCACGAACCCGTGTCCCCTGTGTCGGCAGGCAGACTCTCAACAACTGTGCCACCAGGGGAGCCCGAGGATTTTGTTTTATTTCCAGCTGCATCAGTAAAAATTTGGGAATAAGGCAGGAGTTGGAGATTATCACCCCAGGAATTCCTACTTCTTGTCAGTATCATGTGCCTTGCATGTCACACATGTCAGCTATGTCCACACATTTTCAGCAGAGTGTTGATGATGGGAAATCAGCACAGCAGAGTGAAAAGGGGCGGGGTAAACATTGAGGCCTAAACAGACCTGAATCCCAACTTTATGACTAATTTTTATTATGTAACATAAAAAAATTGTACTCTTTTAGCTAGCTATGTTACAAAAAGTGGAAATACCTATGTAAATAATCTTCACAATGCCAGAAACAGAGGAAGGGCTCCATGCATACACAGAATTTTATTAAAGTTTTCCAATTATGTTTTCTTATAAATGAGCAGGCAAAATATGTTACCAGTAAAGAAATAATAATGACAGCTAATGCTTCTGGAGCACCTGGGTGCTGAGTACTTCAAATGTGGTAATCCATTTAAGTGTAGTTATTAGACCTATTTTCAGTTGAGAAACTGAGGCTCAGAGAAATGTCCCAGATCATCATGGTTGTGGCTGGGCTTGAACTCACTGAACTGGTGCAGTCTGGTTCCGGAGTCTGTGCTGTGCGGCTCCAGACTGTGACATGCAAAAGGCTAAAAGTAATGCAACTGGAATGAAAGTCCCTCTTGTCATTCATTTAGGCTGAAGTCCATTCTGGTGAGCATTTAATGGAGTGAGAAGCAGGCGGTTGGTTAGGAGGGCAGCTGCCCTCTTCTCCACGTGCTCCAGGAAAAATCTCTGATGAGCCACACAGAGAATGAGATATTTTTATTTTAAGATACCTTTGGGGTCTTTAAAAGGCCTCTTGTTTGCTTCCTGCCTGAAAAGGCTGAAGGGCCGCTCATTCTAGCTCCATGGGGGTCCCCATTTCAATGTCAGAGGCTGCAGAAGTCTCTTCTGTAGATCTACATCATGAGTTTCTACTGTCCAGGCTTGGAAATTATTTTTAGTCACCAACGTCACCCCAGAATGTTGTGTTTCCAGTGATCACCACCCAGGCAACACTCAGGCAGCCAGCTGAGTAATGTGGGCAGCCAGCACTTGACCTGCAAGGGGGACAGTAAGGACAGAAAGACTACTCAAATGCCTCATGTCTTCATTTCAGCTGACTGCATGGTTCCAGCACCCTGATTCCTCCTGGTTCCTGCCACTATAAACTTTTTCTGGATTCCTTCTACTCTAGTCTCCATGCTTTCCAGTTTTGAGTAGGGCAAGTACTTTGGTCCCCAGATTCTATTTTCATCCTGTTAGTGTTGGGCCCAACTCTAGATATGATGGTATATTCCAGCAGATTGTTCATGGGCTGGTCAGGAAAAGAAAGGACAGGAAGGACAGGAGGGAAAGAGGAGAGAGAAGGAGACTGCAGCTTCCTAACTTCTGTACCCATGGGCACCAGGAAGGGTGCTGGGATGCCTCATGTCATCTTTGCAGAGAGCATAACCCAGAAGAGGACCCAGCAGGTGAGGACTCCCTGTGTACACTTTTGGAAAAGAGGCAGAGGAGAGAGAACAGGGACCTGGACTTAGGACAATAGGGCTTCTAACCAGGAGGTTGTGCCAGCCTGGACCCTACAGCCCTTACATGGTGAGGCAGTGGTCCTATCTGCAGGTGCTGTTCCCATGTTCCCCTTGGGGTGATGATGAAGCTCTCCATGCTATGTAACTTGTGCACAGGGTAGAAGTCCTTCACCCGACTCTAGGTTCAAATTCATTCAGCTCTTTAAAAAGATTCAATTACAAAGTAATCTGTGCTCATAGTAAAATCATCATCATCATCATCATCATCATGTAAGCCTGGATTTTTTGAATTAAGGTACCACCTCCCAAGGCTAACAGCCACGTGTGCCTTTTTTCACACCTTTCACAAATTTCACAGAAATTAGAGATAATATGTTAACAAAATCGTTTTATGCTTTACAAAACTGGACTCATACTACATATGTTTCTCAGCAAATTGTCTTTCACACTTCTTGTAGTTTTTTTGCCAGGCCAAAAAGTGCTGCCATAGACATCCTCATTTTATAGGATAAATTCCGAGAAGTGAGATTGCTGGGCCAATGCGTGTATTTTAACTGTTTAATAGATCTTGCCAGATTGCTTTCCAAAATAGTTGTAGTTATTCCAAAGTATGCAAAGTGCCCTTTCCCCTAAATCCTTGCCAGCACTAGGATGTCATTGTTTTTTCTCACTTTTGAACAAATATACTGGATGAAATTATTATCTTACTATGACTTGAATTTTCATTTCTCTGGGTAATAGTCAAATTAATCAATCATATTTTCATATCTTTATGGATCATTAATATTTCATCTTTTCAAAACTGTCTATTCCTATTCGTTGACTATTTCACATTGAGATTTAAAAATCTTTTTCTTATTAATTTTTAAGACTTTTTGTATGTTGTGGTCATTAACTCTTTATTTGTCAAACTTATTTCTTTATCATTTGACTTACAATATTTGAGTTAAATATTACGATATTTGCCCTGCAATTTTTTTACATGAATAAGTGTCATCAGTACTTCTCATGTTGTTTACAAAAAAAGTGTTTAATTACAAAATCAGAGGGAAAATAATTAGAAAAGTGTGCAAAGATATATACAGGACCGTATCAATTATAAATATTGTTTACCATTAAGAATGGAAATAACCTGAATGTTCCAATATTAGAGGTATAACTGTTAATAGTGTTGTGGATGCTTTACATTTTTATTGTTTTTCTCATTATTATTGTTTTTCTGTCTGAATTGCCAATATTGCTGTGGTTTCATTTTCTATACTTTTCATTGCAAATGCAGAGTGTTTTAATTACATATGGATTGAAAAGTTTCTTAGGGGCTGGTTGGCGATACCAATGACCAGCTTTAACACTGTTTCTATAGGAAAATGAATTCCACATGAAAAGGAACAAACTTAGTAGTTAAGTTTTAGAATGTCTGAAATGAGGCTGCCTCTGTGCCATAACATTTAGATGGAAGATGATAGATACAAAACAAATAGGCCAGGATTACTTGGGACCATGTCTACCAACTTTTACTTAGCTGGGTTTTTTTTGGGGGGAGTGGGTGTGTTGTTCTTTCTTCCTCTCTGCCTTTTTTTTTTTTTTAGATTGCTTGATAATAGCTTCTATCAGTTTCCCTACATCTGCCAGCAATTGGCATCATTCCATTTTGCTTCAATGATTCAGTAGCATCGCCTCCTGTGGAAATAGCTGCTTCTGGCAAAACTGTTTAGTTTATCATTTAATCAAAACATTTGCATAGTTCCACTCAGTTAGAAAGCAAAAATGGGGTTGATCATTTTTGCATGAAGACAAGTCAAATCAAGGAATGCTTTAAACCATGAAATGAAATTTAATTAAATATTGGAATGACAAACATTTCACCATGAACAGGCATTCTTAAATAATGGTTAAATGATACACAAAAGAAATTACATATAGAAAATATTTAGTGGTGACTTAATAAGTGTTTCCCAGGATCTTCAATACATGTTACCGATGTGTAGCTTACTCATTGGGGGAGTTGGTTGCTCTATGAAGATGCCTTGGATGGAGCTTCTCAGACTTTGCAACTGAAATATCCTCAGTGGTAGTAAGCAGTGAGCAAGTTGCCAGGGCTTGGCTGAAGAGGCTTGCTGCATTCAGGCCCTCCCACCTCCTGCTTTTATGTGCACAGTGCACTTTACCTCACAACTATTGGCACATGCCTGTTTTCATGTTAGAGTAATACTGTCTGCTGAAAAATACCTTTACATACAGTGATGCTCCAGGGTGGTACACTCTATTCTGTGCCTTCAGAAACTCAGGTGGTCACTAAGTACCTAGTGCAGGACGTGCACAGTCAAGTTTGAGAATAAGACCTTGGAGGAAATTGGAGAATCTATACCCTACCCAGCACAGAGCTGCTCAGAGGTACTGAATGTCACTTGAGACTGAGGGACACTTGGAAGTCTGACTAGATCCTGTAGACCTTCAGGTTAAAGAAAGGGTCTATTGTAAGGAAAACAGGAATACTTCTAAGGTCTGCATCCTCAACTATAAAAGAGCTGTATAGGAGGTCATCCAGGCTTTGGGAAACATCTAACAGGAAGCCAGACAATTTGGTTTGGGACCAAAATCAACAAGCTTGAGACCTCTGTAATGTTTTCTCCTAAATAACTTCATTAAGATACAGTTCAACATGGTACAATTCACCTACTTAAAGTGTACAACTCAACGATTTTTAATATATTGACATAGTTGTACAACCATCACCACAATCTAATCTAATTAGAATATTTTCATGCCCCCCCAAAGAATCCATGTATCCATGAGAAATCACTCATCATCCCACTTCTACTCACCCACATGCCCTAAGCAACCACTAAACTACTTTCTGCCTCTATAAATTTGCTTTTTGTAGGCATTTCATATACATGGCATCATGCAATATGCAGGCTTGTGTGACTGACTTCTTTCACTTAGCATATGTTCAAGGTTCATCCATGTTGTAGTATGTATTAGTACCTCATTTCTTTTAATGGCCAAAAGCATTCCATTGTATGGATATACCACATTTTACTTATCCATACATCAGTTGATGGACAGTTGGGTTGTTTCCACTGCCATAAATAATGCTGCTATGAACATTTGTGTACAAGCTCTTGTACGGACATATGTTTTCAATTCTCTTAGGTATAAACCTAAGTCGCTGAATCAAATAGTTTAACATTTTGTGTAACTACTAAACTGTTTTCTATAGTGGCTTCATTATTTTACATTTCTACCAGCAACATAGAGGGTTCCAATTCCTCTACATCTTTGCCAACACTTATTACTGTCCGTCTTTTGGATTATAGTCATTCTACTGGGTGTGATGTGGTATCTCGTTATTGTTTTGATTTGCATTTCCCTAATAATGATGTTGAGCATCTTTCATGTGCTTATTGGCTATTTGTATATCTTCTTCAGAGAAATGTCTATTCAAATGTCATTTGCTCATTTTTAAATTGGGTTGTCATTTTATTATTGAGTTGTAAGAATTCTTTATGTGTTCTGGATACAAGTTCCTTATTAGATGTATAATTTGCAAATATGTTTTTCCTTTCTATGGGCTGTGTTTTCACTTTCTTGATAGTATCATTTACAGCATAATTTTTTTTAGATTTTGTAGTCCAATTTATCTGCTTCATATTTATTTATTTATTTATTTATTGCTGCTTTGGGTCTTTGTTTCTGTGCGCAGGTTTTCTCTTGTTGTGGTGAGCAGGGGCTACTCTTCATTGTGGTGCGTGGGCTTCTCCTTGTGGTGGATTCTCTTTGTTGTGAAACATGGGCTCTAGGCACACAGGCTTCAGTAGTTGTGGCACGCAGACTCTAGAGTGCAGGCTCAGTAGTTGTGGTGCATGGGCTTAGTTGCGCCACAGCATGTGAGATCCCCCAGACCAGAGCTTGAACTCATGTCTCCTGCATTGGCAGGTGGATTCCTAACCACTGCACCACCAGGGAAGTCCCTCTCTATGTTTCTTTTGTTACTTGTGCTTTTGGTGTCATCTCTAATAAATCATTGCTTAACCAAGGTCATGAAAATTTACTCCTCTCTTTTCTTCTAAGAGTTGTGTTATTTCAGCTTTTACATTTGTGTCTCTGATCCATTTTTAGTTAACGTTTGTGTACAGTATGATATAGGGATCTACTTTATTCTTTTGCATGTGGTTATTATCCAGTTCTTCCTGCACAGTTTGACTGTTCTTTCCCCCAATGACTTATTTTGGTGTCCTAGTTAAAAAGCACCATAAGTGTATGTTTCTGGACTCCCAGTTCTACTCCACTGATCCTCATGGAGTAGATGTTTATCCTCGTTCCAGAACCACATTGTCATGATTACTATATCTTTGTAGTAAGTTTTGCAGTCAAGAAGTGTGGGAGCTTCCCTGGTGGCGCAGTGGTTGAGAGTCCGCCTGCCGATGCAGAGGACGCGGGTTCGTGCCCCGGTCCGGGAAGATCCCACATGCCGCGGAGCGGCTGGGCCCATGAGCCATGGCCGCTGAGCCATGGCCGCTGAGCCTGCGCGTCCGGAGCCTGTGCTCCGCAACGGGAGAGGCCACAGCAGTGAGAGGCCCGCGTACCACAAAAAAAAAAAAAAAAAAAAAAAAAGAAGTGTGAATCCTTCAACATTGTTTTTTTCAAGATTGTTTTGACTACTCTAGGTCCCTTGCATTTCTATATGAATTTTAAGATCAATTTGTCAATTTCTGGAAAAAAAGTCACTTGAGATTTTGATAGATATTGTATTGAATCTGCAGGCCAACTTGGAGAGTTTTTCCATCTTAACAATAATTAGTTGATGACAATGTCATCTCTTCCATTTATGTAGATCTTCTTTAATTTCCTTCAACAATATTTTCTAATTTTCATTGTACAAGTCTCATATACAAGAATACTTTTACACATTTATACTTAAATATTTTATTCTTTTTGATTTATTGTAAATATAATTGTTTTCTTAATTTTTTTCAGAATGTTCATTGTATAGAGATAGAAGAAATTTTTGTATATCTTTTATCTTGCAAACTTAATCAACTCATTTCTTAGTTCTAATAGTTTGGTTTTCTTTTTAGAAGATTCATTAGGATTTTCTCTATACAAGGTCTTGTCATCTGTGAATAGAAATAATTTAAGTTCTTCCTTTCCAATCTGGATACTCTTTCATTTTCCCTTCTTTGTCTCTAATTACCTTTTAGTACAATGCTAAATAGAAGTGGCAAGGACAGACATTCTTATCTTGTTCCTAATCTTAGAGGAAAACATTTTGCCTTTCACCATTAAGTAGATGTTAGGTGTGGGTTTTTTTTTTATTGAAGTATAGTTTTTTTACAATGTTGTGCCAATCTCTGCTTTATAACAAAGTGACTCAGTTATACGCATATATACATTTTTTAAATATTCCTTTCCATTATGGTATCACAGAATATTGAATATAGTTCCCTGTGTTGTACATTAGGACCTTGTTGTTTATCCATTAGTTTGCATCTACCAACCCCAAACTCCCAGTTCATCCCTCTCCCTCCCCCACTACCCCTTGGCAACCACAAGTCTGTTCTCTATGTCTATGAGTCTGTTTCTGTTTTGCAGGTAGGTTCATTTGTGCCATATATTAGATTCCACATATAAGTGATATCATATGGTATTGTCTCTCTCTTTCTGACTTACTTCAGTTAGTATGATAATTTCTAGTTGGATCCATGTTGCTGCAAATGGCATTATTTCATTCTTTTTTTATGGCTGAGTAGTATTCCATTGTATGTATGTATCACATCTTCTTTATCCATTCATCTGTCAATGGACATTTAGGTTGTTTCCATGTTTTGGCATTTTGAACAGTGCTGCTATGAACATAGGGGTGCATGTATCTTTTTGAATCATAGTTTTGTCTGGGTATATTCCCAGAAGTGGGATTGCTGGATCATATGGTAATTCTATTTTTAGTTTTCTGAGGAGCATCTGTACTGTTTTCCATAGTGGCTGTACCAACTTGCTTTCCCGCCAACAGCATAGAAGGGTTCCCTCTTATCCATACTCTCTCCAGCATTTGTTATTTGTAGACTTTTAAATGATGGCCATTCTGACCAGTGTGAGGTGGTACTTCATTGTAGCTTTGATTTGCATTTCTCTAATAATTAGTGATGTCATCTTTTCATGTGCCTACTGGCCTTCTGTATGTCTTCTTTGGAGAAATGTCTGTTAAGGTCTTCTGCTCATTTTTCAGTTGGGTTGTTTTTTGTTGTTGTTGTTGAGTTGTAGCTATGGGCTTTTTGTAGATGGCCTCTATCAGGTGAGAAAGTTCCCTTCTATTCCAAGTTCCTTGAGAATTTTTATTATGAAAGTGAGTTGGATTTTTCAAAAGCCTTTTCTGTGTATATTGTCCTTTTCCTAATAATATAATTTATTGCATTAATTGAGCCTTCCTAATGATTCCTGTGTTTTCAAACCACAGGTAGTGATTTGTAGCAAACCCCTCATTACAGTAAATTTTGATAAAGAATTGAAGAAGTTAAAGAGGCTGAACTTTAGTTTAAAATAATTTTTACTGAGAGAGGGAAGTAGAAATACAGAAAACTGTATGGCAGCTACTTAAACTGTGAAGGGAAACTGTAATGGCAGCTACTTAAACTGTGAAGGGAAAGTGATTAGAATCCATACAGACAAGAACTATATGGCAGGGGTTTCCCTGGTGGCACAGTTGTTAAGAACCCTCCTGCCAATGCAGGGGACATGGGCTTGAGCCCTGGTCCAGGAAGATCCCACATGCTGCGGAACAACTAAGCCCATGCACCACAACTACTGAGCCTTGCTCTGCAACAAGAGAAGCCACCACAATGAGAAGCCCGTGCACTGCAACAAAGAGTAGCCCCCACTCGCCGTAACTAGAGAAAGCCCACGTGCAACAATGAAGACCCAATGCAGCCAAAAAAAAAAAACTATATGGCACAGACACATTGGATACATTGAGTAGATTTTAATAAAGAAGTTCTTTACAAAAGTGAGCAGGGAGTGGGCAGCATAGTGGGCAGCAGGGAGTGGGCAGCACTTTCTTCAGAAAATCATTATCGGTGCTGGAAATTTAAAACTGACATCAAGGAAAGTGGTGGCCAGTTGTTTTCTCATTCCTTAGAGAGCACAACCAGAGCTGCTCACAGTGGTGTGCTGGGTTGTCTTGTAGAGCCAAAGGTTACCTCTGAAGGAATTTTATGAGCCTGTTGTTACATAGTCCTTGTTAAAAATAATCTTATGTGAAATTACAATTAAATAAATTACTTTATAAATAATAGTAATGTCTTAAAACTCATCACTTCCTAACTATTTTACTATTCTCTATGCCCTTATAATTATTTATGTCTCTTGTATCTGAATAGTGGAGATACTACATACTCGTGTGCTATCATGTGTCACTTCTCAAGTCTGTGTTCAGTGGAATCAGAGTTGTAGGTTGATTAAGCCACCATGGGAGTATTTACTCCACAAAAAACAGTAAATGTTACAATTTTTTGTTGAGCTAGTTGTTAAGCATTTACTAGGATGCCACACTGACATGTACAAAGGCATGCATGTTAGCACAGGGGAAAATTCATACAATATTTTAGATAGGAATGCTAAAGAAAAGTGTGTAACTCCTTATTGTTTTTTCCTGGGAAGAATTAAGAGCAGGATAAACTAAATTCAGTAGGGGTTTATTGAAGAAGATTTCTTGTGTGTTCAGTGCTAGAGTAGATACTTAGCCTGAATGTTTAAAATTATTTATGCAAATGATGCCTCTTATGGAGACAGGATTAAATGATTCTTCAACAAATCTTCAACGAATCTATTCATCTATAAAGAAATACTTCATATAAAGCCTAGTAGCCAAGATAATTGTTTTTCTCCAGATTGTTGAACTGCAACATCATTTCTTCTGTTTGCCATTCAAAGCACTCAGGCCATTCAATGGGTCTGTTTGAGCTGTTCCTGGGACATAAACAGATTTCGAAATGTAGATAGTTGATGTTTGATGCAGCCCTTTCTTATTGCTTTAAAAATTACTTAGAGTACTCAAATAAATTAATCTTTTTTTCAGGTACCCAAAGCAATTGTCTTTCATTAAACTCCATGCTTATAAGAGTGCATAATTCAGTCTCCAAGTTGACATCCCTACCTCCTTCCACTGAGCTAGCAATGTACGTAGCAAAACACAGGATGAAAATCCCAATCATGAGAAAAATTCTTCCCTTCATTATAATCTGTCTTCTTTACCAAACAATGACATAATCTTAATAGCTTAATCTTTCATTTTATTAGAAAGACTCTGTCTGTGTGCACAACTGTGGAAAGGGTTTGGAGAAGCTGCCGTTGATGTGAAATGCTCAAAATCTCTTGGTACTGTTTATAAAGGCCAGGAAATGGGTAGAGGCAGAGAGTCTGTCATCAGGGAACCATTCAAATAGAGATGCTAGGTGGATTTAACATTTAAATCCATGTAATTCACTATATTAACAGAAAAAGAAAAACAATGTGATCATGTCAAAAATGCAGAAAAAAACATTTGACAATGAAAATATCAATAAATATTTAGCAACACTGATGAAGAAAAAAAGATAAGAGGCTGTTAATTACCAGTATCACGAATCAGAGAATGGACATCATCACAGATTCCACAGACACAAAACATAAAATACTGGAGTATTATAGAAAACTTCTGTTAATAAATGTGACAACTTAAATTAAGTGGAAAAACTCCTTGAAGGGCATAAACTACCAGAACTCACTCTAGAAGAAATAGATAATTTGAATGGTGCTATATCTGTGAAAGAATTGAAAATTGAATTCACAGTTAAAATCTCCCACAAAGAAAACCCCAGGCCAGATGGCATCACTAGTGAATTCTACCAAACATTTGAGGAAATAAAAATATCAATTCTACATAAACTCTTTCAGAAAATATTAGACTAGGGAAAAATTTCCAACTCACTTTATGAAGCCAGTTTTACCCTATAACAAAACCAGACAAAGACATTATGAGAAAATAAAATTATACACCAATTCCCTCATGATCACAGATGAAAAATACTTTAAAAAATCTAGCAAAATGAATCTAGAAATACTAAAACAGGATAATACATCATTTCAAAAACAAGAATGTCTATTCTCACTCCTCAAAATCTACATTGTACTAGAGATTCTAGCCAATGAAATGTGGCAAGAAAAATAAATTAAAGATATACCAATTGGAAAGGAAGATGTAAAACTGTCCTCATCTGAAGAAAACATGAATTTTTTTTAGAGAGTCCTATGGTATGTAGAGAAAAAGGTTCTAGAATAAATACATAAATTTAG
Source organism: Phocoena sinus (assembly GCF_008692025.1). Classification (NCBI taxonomy): domain Eukaryota; kingdom Metazoa; phylum Chordata; class Mammalia; order Artiodactyla; family Phocoenidae; genus Phocoena; species Phocoena sinus. The sequence goes on from NC_045768.1 coordinate 95,885,881, forward strand.
TAATGTTGCAGAATATGAAGACAACACACAAAAAAATCAATTATCCAGTCTCTAGTCCAGATAAAACAGCATAGACTCCTTTCTCCCTGCTTCTACCCACTGAGGACAACTAAGAACCCTGTAAATAACCAAAGAAGACATCAAAAGAGAACTCTGAAATATGGTAAGAGTAAGAAGATTGGTTTGGGACCCTAGGACGGGAATAACAATATTACAGCAGGGTGTTTTATGATCCCCCCTCCACCCAACAGAACAAAGTGACCCAGACCTGGCATTCTCCAACCTTCAACTTAATAACACAAGGAAGTCCTGGTAGACCCACTCCTCTTCTGGATTGAATGAGATTCCCACCAATAACACCAGGTAGTCTAGTAGCACCAGTAAGGGAGATCAATCAGGAGTCCACCTTTAAAATGGCTAAAGAAATTCCTTCAAACAGAAAGAAAATTATAAAAGCAGGAATATTGAAAGTTCAGGAAGGAAGAAAGAACAGTTGAAATAGGAGAAAATGGTTACATAAAATATACCATCCTCCTCATGAGTTTTATATATTACATTGATAATCAAAACAAAAATTATAGGGAAGTTAATTGTAGGGAAGTTAAAAAGACTTAAATGAATGTGAGGTATCTATACTTCACCCAAGGTACTAAAATGGATATCAGAGAACTGCAATAAGTCATATACATATATTTTAATACCCAGAGCAACCACTGATCACATTATACAAAAAACCCCTCAGACACACTATAAATAAACCAATGTGGAATTCTAAGAATGTTTAATCTATGGGAAGGCATGAAAAGGGAAATAAGAAAGAGAGGAACTAAACAGGAAACAAACTATAAAAATATAATAATGTAATGTAAATGAGGTAAACATACACCCCAAAAGGCAGAGTTGAGCAGATTAAAAAGAAACATTATAAACTGTGTGTCTGTTTACAAGAAACTTATCTTAAATTCAACATATGTTGGTTGCAAGTAAAAGGATGGAAAATGATATACCATGTAAACATTTCTAACAAGGCATGAGTGATTATATAAATATCAGATTAGGCAGATTTCAAAGCAAAGAAATTTGCTAAAAATAAAGAGGGACATTACATAGTAATTAAAGTGTCAATCCACCACAAAGACAGAACAATCTTAAATGTGTGCTCACCAGAAAACAGAGCCTCACAATTTATGATGCAAAACAATAGAGTTGGAAGTTTAAAGAGGCAAATCTTAAATTCTGGGGATTCTTCAACCCCTTCTCAGGAACTGATAGAACTACTAGAGAAAAAATCAGCAAGGATATAAAAGAATAACACAATCAACCAACAGGATCTAATTGACATATATAGAATGCTCCACCCAACAATAGCACAACACACATTTTTTTCAAATTGCCCATGGAACATTCACCAAGACCATATTCTGGGCCATAAAACAAGCCTCAACAAATTTAAAATAATTATAGTCATACAGAATATGTCTTCTGACCATAACAGAATCAAACTAGAAATCTATAACAGAAAGAAAACAGGAAAATCTCTAAACACATGGAACTTAAACAACACGCTTCTACATAATCCATGGGTCAAAGAAGAGGTTCAAAAGAAATTAAAACCAAATGAAAATAAAACATTTCAAGATATGTGGGATGGAGCTCAATAGTTCTGAGAGGAAAATGTATTGCACTAAATGCTTACACTAGGAAAAAGAAAAGGTCTTAAATCAATAACCAAGTTTCTTAATTCAGGAAGAGCAAAACAAACTCAAAGTAAGCACAAGGAAATAATAGATAAGAGCAGAAGTCAATAACTGAAAACCGGAAAATGATAGAACAGAATCAATGAGACCAAAAAGTGGTTCTTTGAAAAGACTGGTAAAATTGACAAACCTCTATCAAGACTGACAAAGAAATAAAGAGAGAAAGACACAAATTAGCAATAACAAAAATGAAACAGAGTGTATCACCATTGATCCTTCTCTTAGTCTGTTTGGGACATTACAACAAAAATATCCTAGACTGAGTGGCTTATAAACAACAACTGGAGGCTTAAGACTCAAGATCAAGGTGTTGGCAGATCCAGTTTGGTGAGGGTCTACTTCTTGGTTCATAAGTGACATTCTTCTCACTGTGTCCCCACTTGAGAAGGGGCAAGGGAGCAATCAGGGGTCTCTTTTATAAGGACATTGTTCACATTAATGAAGGCTCAACCCTCATGAGCTAATCACCTCCCAATACCATCACATTGGGGTTTAGGACTTCAATATATGAATTTGGGGTGGGACACAAACTTTCAGTCCATTACAGTCCTGAAGACTTCAGAAGGGCAAGGGAAAGCCACTAACAACTTATATGTTAAGATTGACAACTTGTATGAAATGGACCAATTCTTTGAACAGTACAAACTACCACAACTTGTCCAATATTAAATAGATAATTTGAATAGATTTACTATGAAGGAAATTGAATTCATAATTTAAAATCTACTGAAAGAAGGCCCAGTTGGTTTAATTGGAGAATTCTAAATTAAACATTGTTAAACATTGTATAAACCATTCTTTTCCATAAAACAGAAGAGTGAACACTTCCCACCTCATTCTATGAAGCCAGTATTATCTTGATGCTAAATGTAGACAAAGACAATTCAAGAAAAAAAAAAAAACTACAGACTAATACTGCTCATGAATAAAGATGTAAAAATTCTTGACAAGTATTAACAGAGAGAATTCATCAATATACAAAAAGAATTATACACCATAAGCAAGTGGGATTTATTCCAGATATGCAATGTTAGTTCAATATTCAAAAATCAGTGCAATACACCATGTTAATATACTATAGAAGAAAAATCATATGGCCATATCAATTGATGTGGAAATTCCCCAACCAATTATGATAAAAACTGTTAGGAAATTAGGAATAGACAGGAACTTCCTCAACCTGATAAAGTACATGAATAAAAACCTACAGCTAATATAGTCTTTCAACATACTTACTGATGAAAGGCTAACTACTTTCCCCTAAAATTGGGAACAAAGCAAGGATGTCCAATCTCACAGGTGCTCAAAGTTCTGGGCAGCACAGTAAGGCAAGAAAAGAAAAAAAAGCATACAGATTACAAAGAAAGAAGGAAAACTGTTTCTAGTTGCAGATGACACAATGGTCTATGTAGAAAACTCCAAGGTACATCCCACCTCCCACTGCTAAAAGAGAGAGAGAGAGGGAGAGAGATAAACAGCTAGGACTAATAAGTGGGTTCAGCAAGTTTGCATGATACAAAAAGAACATAAAAATTAATCATATTTCTATATACTAATAACAAACGTAGAAACCAAACTTAAAACACAATAGACTATATAGTGCCTCAAAAGTAAAGGAAATACTTAGGTGTACATTTAACAGAGTGTATAAAGATTCTACATGCTAAAAATTATAAAATGTTGATCAAATAAACCAACACATATAAATAGAGAAACATTTATGAATTTGAGGATTCACATGGTAAAAATGTCAATTATCCCCAAATCAATCTACACATATAATATTTTTATCAAAATCCCAGCAATTTTTTAAGACATAGACAACCTCATTCTAATATTTATATGATAAGGAAAAGGCCCTAAAATAACCAAAACAATCTTGAAAAAGAAGAGTAAAGTGGGAAGAATCACTCTTTCCAATATTAAGACTTACTACATAGCTACAGTAATCAAGACAGTGTGGCACACTGAAGAGATGAACATATAGATGAATGAACAGAATAGAGAATCTAGAAATAGATCTACAGAAATGTGCTCAATTAATTTTTGACAAAGGAGCAAGAGCAATTCAATGGAGGAAATATAGACTTTTCAGCCAATGATGCTGGATTAAATGGACATTCATAGGCAAAAAATAAATTTCAGCCTAAATCTCACATGTTATACAAAAATTAACTCAAAATGAATCACAGGCTTAAATGTAAAATATAAAATTGTGAAACTTCTAGAAAAAAACAGCAAAGAGAATGTTTAGGATCTAGGACCAGGAAATAGATCTTGCACTTGAAACCACAAGCATGATCCATAAAAGAAGAAAATAATACATTTGACCTCATCAAAATTTAAAACTTTTCCTTCTCTAAAAGGACTTGATAGGAGGGTGAATCCAGACTGGGAAGAAATATTGCAAAACACATATTCAGCACAGTACTAGAATCTAGACTATATAAAGGACTCTCAAAATTCAACAGTAAAAAACAATCCAATTAAAAATCAAAGACATGAACAGGCATTTCACTTAAAGAGTAAATACAGTTGTCAAATAAGTTCATAAAAAGATGTTCAACATCGTTAGCCCTTAGGGAAACATAAGTTAAAATCATGCGCTATCACTACACACCTATTAGAACAGCTTAAATAAAAAATAGTGACAGCAGAAAATGCTGGTGAATAAAAGGAGAAACCAGATCACTTGTACATTGCTGATGAAAATGTAAAGTGTTACAGCCATTATGGAAAAAATTTAGCAGTTTCTTAGAAAACTAAACCTGCAATTACCATATGACCCATCAATTGCACTCATGTGCATTTATCCTCGAGAAATGGCAACTTATGGTTACACACAAAAATGTGAACAGAAATGTTCATAGCATCTTTATTCACTATAGCCCAAAACTGTAAACATTCACATGTCCTTTAATGGATGAATCGTTAAACAACTGTGGTATATCCATACCATGAATTAATATTCAGAAACAAAAAGGAAACTATTGATATACCCAACTTAGATGGAGCACTAGGGATGCTGAGTTTAAAAAGCCATTCCCAAAAGGTTACATACTATAATTTTATTTTAATAATATTCTTAACATAAGATTATAAAGATGGAGAACAGATTGCTAGTTGTCAAGGGTGAGGGTTGTGGGAGCCTGGGGGAGGTAGGTGCAGTTATGAAAGGGCAATACAAAGGAATCCTTGAGGGCAATGAAATTATTCTGTATTGTGTGGTGATGAGTACACAAACCTACACATGTAATAAAATTGCATAAGACTAAATACATATGTGCACATGCACACAAACACACACGAATACAAGGGAAATGGGAAATCTCAGTAAGATTGGTGGTTGTCTCAGACTTCTGTTTGTTGGGAGTTTTTTAATCACAGTTTCAATTTCAGTGCTTGTGATTGGTCTGTTCATATTTTCTATTTCTTCCTGATTCAGTCTTGGGAGATTGTGACTTTCTAAGAATTTTTCCATTTTTTCCAGGTTGTCCATTTTATTGGCAAACAGTTTCTTGCATTAGTTTCTTATGATCCTTTGTATTTCTGTGGCGTCAGTTTTGATTTCTCTTTTTCATTTCTAATTGTATTGATTTGAGTCCTCTTCCTTTTTTTCTTGATGAGTCTGGCTAAAGGTTTATCGATTTTGTTTACCTTTTCAAAGAACCAGCTTTTAGTTTTATTGATCTTTGCTATTGTTTTCTTTGTCTCTATTTCAATTATGTCTGCTGTGATTTTTAGGATTTCTTTCCCTCTACTCACTTTGGGTTTTGTTTGTTCTTCTTTCCTAGTTGCTTTAGGTGTAAGTTTAGCTTGTTTATTTGAGCACTGTTTACAATAATCAAGACATGGAAGCAACTTAAATGTCCATTGACAGAGGAATGGATAAAGAAGATGTGGTACATATATGCAATGGAATATTACTCAGCCATTAAAAAGAATGAAATAATCCATCTGTAGAAACATGGATGGACCTAGAGATTGTCATACTGAGTGAAGTAAGTCAGAGAGAGAAAGAGAAATATCATATGATATGGCTTATATGCAGAATCTAAAAAGAAATGATACAAATGAACTTATTTACAAAAGAGAAACAGACTCACAGACTTAGAGAATGAACTTTTGGTTACCAGCGGGGAAGTGTAGGGGGAAGGGATGGTTAGGGACTTTGGGATTGACATGTGCACACTGATATATTTAAAATGGATAACCAACAAGGACATACTGTATAACACAAGGAACTCTGCTCAATATTATGTAACAACCTAAATGGGAAAATAATTTGAAAAAGAATAGATACATGTATATGTATAACTGAATTCCTTTGCTATTCACCTGAAACTATCACAATATTGTTAATCAACTATACTCCAATACAAGATAAAAAATTTAAAAATTAAATTAAATTAAAAAGTAAAAAAAAAAAAAGTTGGTGGGTTATCTCAATGTTGATATCCTGGTTGTGGTATTGCACTTTAATTTTGCCACATGTTTCCATTGAGGGAAGCTGGATAAAGGATAGAAAGAATCTTCATTCTATTTCTTTCCATTGAATAGGTATCAAAACAAAATATTTAATTAAAAAGTCAACTTTTTCATTTTATTACTAATGAACAATTGGAAATTTTAACAAAATAATATTTCTATTTGCAATAGCATGAAAATATGAAGCAGGAATATATCAAACAAAAATGTGTAAAGGGCTTCCCTGGTGGCGCAGTGGTTGAGAGTCCGCCTGCCAATGCAGGGCACACGGGTTCGTGCCCCGGTCCGGGAAGATCCCACATGCCGCGGAGCGCTGTGCCCGTGAGCCATGGCCGCTGAGCCTGCGCGTCCGGAGTCTGTGCTCCGCAACGGGAGAGGCCACAACAGTGAGAGGCCCGCGTACCACAAAAAAAAAAAAAAAAAAAAAAATGTGTAAAGTATGTATACTGAAAGCTATAAAAACATTGCTGAGATAAATTTTTTAAAGATCTAAATAAAATGGAGACAGAGACCATGTTAACTGGTCAGAAGATTCAATATTGTCAGAATGTCAATTTTTCCCAAGTTAAAGTCTGATTTCAGTAGAATTCCAATCAAAATCCTAGCAAGCTCCTTTGTGGAAATTGCTAAGATGATCCTAAAATTTGTGTGGAAAATGAAAGGTCTAGAATAGCCAAAGCAATTTTGAAAAAGAAGAACAAGTTGGATGACTTACACTACCTGATTTCAAGACTTATTGTAGTAATCAAGACAGTGGGGAATAGACATAAGGATAGACAAAGAAATGTGTGGAATAGAATAGAAAGTTCAGAAATAGACCCATGGGGTGTGTGTGTGTGTGTGGTCATTTTTTCAGTGTTAAAAAGGCAATATCACTGGAAAAGAATTTTTTTCATAAAATGCTGTTAGAACAAATGGATATCCCCATTAAAAAAATGAACCTCAACACTTAGGTAATATATAAAAATTAACTCAAAACAGATCATAGACCTAAATGTAATTGCTAAAAGTATAAAATTAGAAATAAATGTAATAGTTAAAACTATAAAAGTAGATCATGAAAATCTTCACGATCTTGGGATCAGCAATGATTTTTAAAATATGGTACCAAAGAATGGTTCATAAAATTTTAAAAATTGATAAATTGGACTTCAAATTTTAAAAAACATTGCTTTTCAAAAGACAATGCTAAGAAAATGAAAGACAACCCACAGACTGGAAGAAAATATTTACAACTAATAACTCTGAGAAAAACTTGTATGCAAAATATACAGTTTTTCAATTTAAAAATAGAAATATGAACCAAAAAAGTGTGCAAATGATAAAAAACATACACTTATATGACCCAATAGTTGCACTTTAAGTTATTTTTCCAAGAGATACTTCATCAAAGAAGATAGGCAAATAGCAAATCAAAGATGAAAGATACTCTAACGTTAGTCACTAGGGAAGTGTACATTTAAAATATGAGATATCACTATACAACCACTAAAATGGCTAAAAATTTTAAAGACTGGCAACACAAACATTAGAGAAGATATGTTTCAACTACAACTATCTCCATACATTGCTAGTGGCAAAGCAGGATGCTACAACAACTTTGGAAAATAGTATGGTGGTTTCTTACAATGTTAACTATATACTTATATGACCTAGTAATTTCATTCCTAGGTATTTTCCTAAGATAAATGAAAATATAAGTTTATACAAAGACTTAAATACAAATGTTTATAGTAGCTTTATTCATAATAGCCCCAAACTAGAAACAACCCAATAATCCATTAATCAGTGAATGGTAAACAGTGTGGTGTATCTATACAACGGGATTCTACTTAACAGGAAAAATAATGGAGTGTTAATACACACTACAACATGAATGAATCTCAAAATAATTATGCAGTGTGAAAGAGGTCAGTCACAAAAGAATACGTGCTATATGATTCCACTTATATGAAATTTTAGGGCAATATCATAGCAAATAATAGCAAAAGAAAGCAGATCAGAGATTGTGCTAGGTGGCCAGAAGATGAAAGAGGAGATTAGCTATACAGAGATACAAGGAAATTTGATGTGGTGCTGGAAATGTGTTACATTATAACTGTGGTCATGGCTACACCATTATTTACGACTGTCAAAAGTCATTAAATAGTACACTTTAAATTGATTAATATTGTATATATAACAATAATTATACCTCAATAAAAATATACCCCAATAAACCTGATTTAATTATCCCTAATTAAAGGCATTAGGGCTACCAAGACAGTGAAGAATAAGGGAAGAAGGAAATCCAGAATCAACAGACACCTCTAAGAGGCTTGAGGCAGTGTGGAGCTGCATAAGACAAACAATTTACAGCCTTTTGATAGAGATGGACAAATATGCACGTATATAAGTACAATGTGATGAGTGCCATATCAGTATGAGTCATTCATGTAGACTACACTACCATAACTAGCCAAAGGATTTTTAAATTTATCTTTTTTGACAGCCTTATTGAGGTATAATTTACATTCCATAACATTTTAGTAAACCTGATGATTTTTAGTATATTTATTCAGTTGTGCAACCATCACCACAATCCATTTTTAGAAAAACTCCATTACTCCTAAAGTTGTCCTCATTCCCTTTTTCAGGCAATTCCTGCCCCAAACCCCAGCCTCAGGCAACCACTGACCTCCTCAAAGTTTTGCCTTTTCTAGAAATTTCATATTAATGAGATTATATAATACATAGTCTTTTGTATCTGGCTTCTTTCATTTAGCATAACATTTTTGAGGTTCGTCCATACAGTATGCATTAGCTGTTGGTTCTTTTGCTTACTGGATAGTACTCCATTGAATATTGAATTGTTTATCCATTCATCAGTTAATGGGCAATTAGATTTTTCCACTTTGGTGATAGTTTTAAATTTTTTTTATTGGGGTATAATTGTTTTACACTATTGTGTTAGTTTCTACTGTACAGCGAAGTGGAATTCCCTGTGCTATACAGCAGGTTCTCTTTAGTTGTCTATTTTATACATATTAGTGTATATATGTAAATCCCAATCTCCCAATGCATCCCACCTCCCTTTTCCCCCCTTGGTATCCATATGTTTGTTCTCTATGTCTGTGTCTCTATTTCTGCCTTGCAAACAGGTTTATCTGCACCATTTTTCTAGATTGTACATGTATGCATTAATATACGATATTTGTTTTTCTCTTTCTGACTTACTTCACTCTGTATGACAGTCTCTAGGTCGATCCACATCTCTGCAAATGACCCAGTTTCATTCCTTTTTATGACTGAGTAATATTCCATTCAATATATGTACCACACCTTCTTTATCCATTCGTCTGTGGATGGGCATTTAGGTTACTTCCATGACCTAGCTATTGTAAATAGTGCTGCAATGAACTCTGGGGTTCATGTATCTTTTTGAATTATGGTTTTCTCTGGGTATATGCCCAGTAGTGGGATTGCTGGGTCAGATGGTAATTCTATTTTTAATTTTTTAAGGAACCTCCATATTGTTCTCCATAGTGGCTGTACCAATTTGTATCCCCACCAATAGTGCAAGAGGGTTCCCTTTTCTCCACACCCTCTCCAGCATTTGTTGTTTGTAGATTTTCTGATGATGCCCATTCTAACCAGTGTGAGGTGATATCTCACTGTAGTTTTGATTTGAATTTCTCTAATAATTAGTGATGTTGAGCATCTTTTCATGTGCCTCTTGGCCACCTGTATGTCTTCTTTGGAGAAATGTCTATGTAGATCTTCTGCCCATTTTTTGATTGAGTTGTTTGTTTTTTTGATATTGAGCTGCATGAGCTGCTTGTATATTTTGGAGATTAATCATTTGACTGTTGATTCATTTACAAATATTTCCTCCCATTCTGAGGGTTGTTTTTGCATTTTGTTTATGGTCTCCTTTGCTGTGTAAAAGCTTTTAAGTTTCGTTAGGTCTCATTTGTTTATTTTTGTTTTTTATTACTCTAGGAAGAGGGTCAAAAAAGATCTTGCTGTGATTTATGTCAAAGTGTTCTTCCTAAGTTTTCCTCTAAGAGTTTTATAGTATCCGGTCTTACATTTAGGTATCTGACCCATTTTAAGTTTATTTCTGTGTTTAGTGTTAGGGAGTGTTCTAATTTCATTCTTTTAAATGTAGCTGTCCAGTTTTCCCAGCACAACTTATACAAGAGACTGTCTTTTCTCCATTGTATATTCTTGCCTCCTTTGTCATAGATTAGGTGACCATAGTTGCTTGGGTATATCTCTGGGCTTTCTATCCTGTTCCATTGATCTATATTTCTATATTTCTGTTTTTGTGCCAGTACCATATTTTCTTGATTACCGTAGCTTTGTAGTATAGCCTGAAGTCAGGGAGCCTGATTCCTCCAGCTCCATGTTTTGTTTTGTTTTGTTTTGTTTTGTTTTCTCAAGATTGCTTTGGCTATTTGAAGTCCTTTGTGTTTCCATACAAATTTTAAGATTTTTTTGTTCTAGATCTGTAAAACATGCCATTGGTAATTTGATAGGGATTGCATTGAATTTGTAGATTGCTTTGGGTAGTATAGTCACTTTCACAATATTGATTCTTCCAATCCAAGAACATGGTATATCTCTCCATCTGTTGTGTCATCTTTGATTTCTTTTATCAGTGTCATAGTTTTCTGAGTAAGGTATTTTACCTCCTTAGGTAGTTTTATTTTTAGGTATTTTATTCTTTTTGTTGCAATGGTGAATGGGATTGTTTCCTTAATTTCTCTTTCTGATCTTTCATTGCTAGTGTATAGGGATGCAAGACATTTGTGTGCATTAATATTGCATCCTGCAAATTTACCATATTCATTGATTAGCTCTAGTAGTTTTCTGGTGTTATCTTTAGGATTTTCTATGTATAGTATCATGTCATCTGCAAACAGTGACAGTTTTACTTCTTTTCCAATTTGTATTTCTTCTATTTCTTTTTCTTCTTTGACTGCTGTGTCTAGGACTTCCAAAGCTATGTTGAATAATAGTGACAAGAGTGGACATCCTTGTCTTATTCCTGATCTTAGAGAAAATGTTTTCAGTTTTTCACCACTGAGAATGATGTTGGCTGTGGGTTTGTCATATATGGCCTTTATTATGTTGAGGTATGTTCTTTCCATGCCCACTTTCTGCAGAGCTTTTATCATAAATCAGTGTTGAATTTTGTCAAAAGCTTTTTCTGCATCTATTGAGATGATCATATGGTTGTTTTTTGTTTTTTGCTTTTTGTTTTTTTGCGGTACCCGGGCCTCTCACTGTTGTGGCCTCTCCTGTTGCAGAGCACAGGCTACAGACGCACAGGCTCAGCGGCCATGGCTCATGGACCTAGCCTCTCCGCGGCATGTGGGATCTTCATGGAATGGGGCATGAACCCATGTCCCCTGCATCGGCAGGCAGACTCTCAACCACTGCACCACCAGGGAAGCCTGATCATATGGTTTTTATTCTTCAGTTTGTTAATATGGTGTATCACATTAATTGATTTGCATATACTTGATTGATTTGCATATACTGAAGAATCCTTGCATCCCTGGGACAAATCTTACTCGATCATGGTGTAAGATCTTTTTAATGTGTTGTTGGATTCTGTTTGCTAGTATTCTGCTGAGGATTTTTGCATCTATATTCATCAGTGATATTGGTCTGTAATTTTTTTTGTGATATCTTTGTCTAGTTTTGGTATCAGGTTGATGGTGGCCCCGTAGAATGAGTTTGGGAATGTTCCTTCCTGTGCAGTTTTTGGAAGAGTTTGAGAAGGATGCGTGTTAGCTCCTCTCTAAGTGATTGATATAATTCACCTCTGAAGCCATCTGGTCCTGGACTTTTGTTTGCTAGAAGATTTTTAATCACAGTTTCAACTTCATTACTTGTGATTGGTCTGTTCATATTTTCTATTTCTTCCTGGTTCAGTCTTAGAAGTTATACCTTTCTAAGAATTTGTCCTTTTCTTCCAGGTTGTCCATTTTATTGGCATAGAGTTGCCTGTAGTAGTCTTTTATGATCCTTTGTATTTCTGCGATGTCCATTGTAACTTCTCCTTTTTCATCTCTAATTTTATTGATTTGAGTCCTCTCCCTCTTTTTCTTGATAAGACTGGCTAAAGATTTATCAATTTTGTTTATCTTCTCAAAGAAACATCTTCTAGTCTTCTTGACTTTTGCTATTGTTTTCTTTGCCTCTATTTCATTTATTTCTGCTGTGATCATTATGATTTCTTTCCTTCTACTCAGTTTTGGTTTTGTTTGTTCTTTCTCTAGTTCCTTTAGGTGTAAGGTTAGATTGTTTATTTGAGATTGTTCTTGTTTCTTGAGGTAGGATTGTATTGCTATAAACTTCCCTCTTAGAACTGCTTTTGCTGCATTCCATAGGTTTTGGAGCATCGTGTTTTCGTTGTCACTTGCCTCTAGGTATTTTTTTATTATCTCTTTGATTTCTTCAGTGATCTCTTGGTTATTTAGTAACGTATTGTTTAGCCTCTATGTCTTTGTGTTTTTTATGTTTTTTTCCCTGTAATTGATTTCTAATCTCATAGTGTTGTGATAAAAAAAGATGCTTGATATGATTTCAATTTTCTTAAATTTACCAAGGCTTGATTTGTGACCCAAGATGTGATCTATCCTGAAGAATGTTCCATTTGCACTTGAGAAGAAAGTGTAATCTGCTGTTTTCAGATGGAATGTCCTATAAATATCAATTAAATCTATCTGGTCTATTGTGTCATTTAAAGCTTGTGTTTCCTTATTAATTTCCTGTCTGGATGATCTGTCCATTGGTGTAAGTGAGGTGTTAAAGTCCCCCACTATTATTGTGTTACTGTCTATTTCCTCTTTTATAGCTGTTAGCATTTGCCTTATGTGTTGAGGTACTCCTATATTGGGTGCATATATATTTATAATTGTTATGTCTTCTTCTTGGATTGATCCCTTGATGATTATGTATTGTCCTTCCTTGTCTCTTGTAGCATTCTTTATTTTAAAGTCTATTTTACCTGATATGAGTATTGCTACTCCAGGTTTCTTTTGATTTCCATTTGCATGGAATATCTTTTTCCATCCCCTCACTTTCAGTCTATATGTGTCCCTAGGTCTGAAGTGGGTGTCTTGGAGACAGCATATATATGGGTCTTGTTTTTGTATCCATTCAGCAAGCCTGTGTCTTTTGGTTGGAGCATTTAATCCATTCAGGTTTAAGGTAATAATTGATATGTATGTTCCTATTATAATTTTCTTAATTGTTTTGGGTTTGTCTTTTTAGGTCATTTTCTTCTCTTGTGTTTCTCACTTAGAGAAGTTCCTTTAACACTTGTTTTAGTGCTGGTTTGGTGGTGCTGAATTCTTAGTTTTTGCTTCTCTGTAAAGCTTTTGATTTCTCCATCAAATCTGAGTGAGATTATTGCCAGGGAGAGTAATCTTGGTTGTAGGTTCTTCCCTTTCATCACTTTAAATATATCATGCCACTCCCTTCTGGCTTGTAGAGTTTCTGCTGAGGAATCAGCTGTTAACCTTATGGGAGTTTCCTTGTATGTTATTTGTCGTTTTTCCCTTGTTGCTTTTAATAATTTTTCTGTCTTTAATTTTTGTCCATTTGATTACTATGTGCCTTGGCATGTTTCTTCTGGGACTCTATGTGCTTCCTGGACTTGGGTGTCTATTTCCTTTCCCATGTTAGGGAAGTTTTCGACTATAATCTCTTCAAATATTTTATCAGGTCCTTTCTCCCTCTCTTCTCCTTCTGGGACCCCTATAGTGCAAATGTTGCTTCATTTAATATTGTCCCAGAGGTCTCTTAGGCTGTCTTCATTAGTTCTCATTCTTTTTTCTTTATTCTGTTCCATGGCAGTGAATTCCACCATTCTGTCTTCTAGGTCACTTATCCATTCTTCTGCCTAAGTTATTCTGCTATTGATTCCTCTAGTGTATTTTTCATTTCAGTTATTGTATTGTTCATCTGTTTGTTCTTTCATTCTTCTAAGTGTTTGTTCTTTAATTCTTCTAGGGCTTTGTTAAACATTTCCTGCATCTTCTCAATCTTTGCCTCCATTCTTTTTCTGAGGTCCTGGATCATCTTCACCATCATTATTCTGAATTCTTTTTCTGGAAGGTTGCCTATCTCCACTTCAGTTAGTTGTTTTTCTGGGGTTTTATCTTGTTCCTTCATCTGGTACATAGTCCTCTGACTTTTCATTTTATTTATCTTTCTGTGAATGTGGTTTTCATTCCACAGGCTGCAGAATTGTAGATATTTTTGCTTCTGCTGTCTGCCCTCTGGTAGATGAGGCTATCTAAGAGTCTTGTGCAAGCTTCCTGATGGGAGGGACTGCTGGTGGGTAGAGCTGGGTGTTGCTCTGGTGGGCAGAGCTCAGTAAAATTTTAATCCACTTGTCAGCTGATGAGGTTGGTTGTTTGGCCTCAGGCGACCCAGCACTGGAGGCTACAGCCTCTTTGGTGGGGCTGATGGTGGACTCTGGAAGGGCTCATGTCAAGGAGTACTTCCCAGAGCTTCTGTTGCCAGTATCCTTGTCCCCACAGTGAGCCATAGCCACACCCCACCTCTGCAGGAGACCCTCCAACACTAGCAGGTAGGTCTGGTTCAGTCTCGTATGGGGTCACTCCTCATTCCCCTGGATCATCATGCACACAGCACACACTACTTTGTGTGTGCCCTCCAAGAGTGGAGTCTCTGTTCCCCCCAGTCCTGTCAAAGTCCTGCAATCAAATCCTGCTAGCCTTCAAAGTCTGATTTTCTGTGAATTCCCCCTCCCATTGCCAGACCCCCATGTTGGGAAGCCTGACGTTGGTCTCAGAAGCTTCACTCCAGTGGGTGGACTTCTGTAGCATAATTGTTCTCCAGTTTGTGAGTGACCCACCCAGCATTTATAGGATTTGATTTTATTGTGATTGCACCCCTCCTACTATCCCATTGTGGCTTCTCCTTTGTCTTTGGATATGGGGTATCTTTTTTGGTGAGTTCCAGTGTCTTCCTTTCAATGCTTGTTCAGCTGTTAGTTGTGATTCTGGTGCTCTCACAAGAGGGAGTGAGTGCATGTCCTTCTACTCTGCCATCTTGAACCAATCTCTGTATTCTGTGGCTTTTGTATAGAATGTTCTATGTATATCTGTTAAGTTCATCTGGTATAATGTGTCACTTAAGGCTGATGTTTCCATATTGATTTTCTGTCTTCATGATCTATCTACTGATGTTAGTGTAATATTAAAGTCCCCTACTAGTATTATGTTACCATCGCTTTCTCCCTTCAGAACTTTTAACATTTGCTTTATGTATTTAGGTGCTCCTATGTTGAGTGCATAATCTCCTTTTTTTAAAATTGATATCTGATTCAATATGCATTATTTCCTTCCATATAATTACTATTGCTTCATTTACCCTTTCTTTTCTAGATTCTGGGTGAGTAAGATTAAAATACTTTTTAAAGAATTTTGTTTCTTTCAAATATGAGTTTAAACCTATAAATTTCTGGCTAAGCACTGCTTTATTGTGTCTTATAAATGTTGCTATATTGTGCTTCATTTTCGTTTAGTTCAATATATTCTTAGTTTTGTTTGTGGTTTCTTCTTTGAACCATGAATTATTTAGATAATATAGTTTAATTTCCAAATATTTGACAATGTTTATATTTATTACTGTTGTTGATTGCTAATTCTATTTTGATTATAGGACATAATTTATGTTATTTTAATCCTTTTAAGTTTAGTGACAGTTATATGGTAAACTAAGAAATGGTCTCCCCAAAGATATCTATGTCTTAATCCTTGGAATCTATGTATGTTGCCTTATATGGAAATAGAGTCTTTGTAAATGTGATTAAATTAAGGTTCTTAAGATTACCCTGGACAATGTAATCACATGTATTCTTAGAAGAGAATGGCAGGGGGAGATTACTCTTACTGAGAAAAAGAGGTGATGTACAGATAGAGGCAGAGATTCAAGTGATGCAGCCACCAGCTAAGGAATACTGGCAGCTTGATCAGAAGCTGAAAGTTGCAAGGAATGAATTTTCCTGCAGGGCTTCCGGATGGAGTGTGACCTTGCCAATTTTAAAATTTCAGCCTAGTAATACTGAATTTGGACTTCTGGCCTCCAGATATGTGAGACAAGAAATTTCTGTTGTTTTAGGCTATCACATTTATAGAGATTTTGTTGCAAGAGCCAAAGGAAATGAATACAACCTTTTTTGGGGATTAATGTGGAAGCTATCCTTCATAATGTTCCTTGAAGTCTTGGAAAAAATGTGTATTCTGCTGTTTTGGGGTGAAGTGTTCTATAAATGCCATCTAGGTCAAACTGGTTGATAGTGTTGTCAGAGTCTTCTATATCCTCCCTGATTTTATTGGAAACTTCAACAATGATTGTTGAATTGTTCATTTCTCCTCTCAAGTCTGTCAGTTCTTGCTTCATGTATTTGGGGACCCTATTGTTTGATGCATTTACATTTATAATGTTATATATTTCTGATGTTTTTACCCTTTTATCATTATGAAATATTCTTCTCCTCTCGTGATATTTCTTATTTCAAAATCTATTTTGTCTGATATTGGGATAATCAATCCAGTTCTCCTTTGCTACGGTTTGCATGATGTGTATTGTGTCTTCCTTTTATTATCCACCTGTTTGTTTCTATGAATCTAAAACATGTCTTTTATAGACGGCCTCTAGTTGGATCTTGCTGTCCTATGTGAGACACTCTGCTAACAAGGTTCTGAGAGAGAAAGAGGTCTCAAATCCAATTTTTTTTTTATAGATATTTCCTTAATCTCCACATTTTTTGCTTCCACCTTGCAATACATATGGTTTCCCCATAGCAACATCTCTTCTGCTCAGTTTCTCCAGAGAATAATACTGTTGTCTCATCCCTGGTGGGTAGTGATAGCAGGGTATAAAGGGTGAGAAAAGTATCCCTGGCCATTGACTACTCTGCATACAGACTTTAACCAATTCTATCTGTGAACCCAGCCTGCCCTTGTATATGGTACCTCAAATTCCTGAGGTTTCAAGGGCTCTGTAAGGCAAATGGCTCTCTGCCCATTGTTATCATTCTTCCAGGCACCATAAGCTGAAAATATCTGCCTTCCTTCCTCTAAATCAATTACCATTGTAACAATTGATTTTTATCTTCCAAATGTCTGTTGAAATCCTTTGTTTTTCCATGATCTTCTGCATGCACATTGTTTCTACCTCATGGTCAAAATGACTATCTGGCTACCATATCTGCATTCCATGCATCAAGAAAGAAGAGGATGAAAAGGCCCACCCTCTTTTTTAAAGACACTTTGTGGAAGTCTCACATAACATGCTGTTCACCTCTCATTGCCTAGGGCCTGCCACATGGTCACACTAAACCCAGTGGAGGATGGAAAATACCAGCCTTTATTCACCCACCTAAAACAGTCATGTACCCACCTAAAAGTTGGAAGCACATAACCAAAGAAAAAGGGCAGAAACAGATTGGCAACTTTTCTCACTCTGTCACACCCAGGATGACAATATTTTAAAAAATATTAAAACCACTAAAAAGAGTGGCTATTCATTTTACTATGCACACTGGGTCATCAACTCACAAGTGAGTTACCCCTAGACAATGCCTGATACACAAATATTTGTCAAATGGATGAATCTGAATAAACTGTAAACCTGAGAGAAGGGTGGATTCTTGTGTTTACTATATTCCATGACAGGTGATAACAATAATTTTTTTCTTCTATTGAATTCATCAACAAATAAAAAACATCAACTTGCTTGTGATATTCTATACCAGCTTGTGTCTTGCTGTTTTATTATATTTGATCATAAGCCTCCAGGCCTATTAATCAGTGCCAAGTAGGATGTCTGGGGAGACCAAAATCATGAAATAGCAAGAAGTCTTTGTTTGACTCTTATATACCTACAAAGCCTCCCCCAATGCAGAAATGGTGGCAGCATCATCACAAGCATACTAGCCATTGTTACAGTGAACTTGAATCAGAAGCCATGAAAAAATGACTGGCATTTTTCAAAGAGGCAAAAGCACCCCTGTTTAAAACAGCTGACTGCTGTGAGACAAAAAAAAATTATTACAGAGGCTTAACAGTGAGACTTAGAGTAAATTTCTCCATGAGCAGAATACTCTAAAAAGGGGATAGATGTGAGAAAATTTACTCTGCAAGTGTGGGAAAAATGCACCTGAGGGTAAAGGAATGGTTCTTGAGTGATTGTAAAGATTGAGATCTTAGTAAAATATCTCTAATGTTATTGGAATCTTACTCTTTGAAGATAAGAGGAGAAACGAAGGTAAGAAAAAAAGAGACACTGGAAAGGAAAGTATTTTGTTTAATCCATGGAGATGTGAATTATGATTTGCATGAGTCTGTGTAACTTTTCTTCACACTTGCCATGAAGATCAAAATAAAGACCGTTCATTAGCTCTGAAAATGTTCATTAAACAGGAATGGTATTAAGATTTTACATTCTAGTGGTGGTGAGAATAGCAATTGGCAAGTAAGTAGTAGACAGTGTCAGGTGGTAAGGACTTCTGGGGAAAGATGTTAATCAGGTGGTAGGAGAGAGAGTAATCAGTGGGGTGGCAGTGGGGCTTATCTCTGGGAAATGATCTATCAGAGACCTGATGCATGAGGAGAGGCTGGTCATGTAGAGGGTGAGTATGAAAGGTTGGTGTGGGGTCGAGGTGAACTCCAGGCAAAAGGGTAAGCAAAGGACAGGGTCGTGGGGCTGGGGAGAGCTTGGCTTGGTAGGTGGCAGAGTGAAGGCTCCCGTGCTGAGCCCGGTGTGTGGGGGTCGTGGAATAGTATGAGACTGGAGAAAAGTGCTGGGACCACCTTGAGGACAGACTTGCTACCCACAGGAAGGAATCTGAGTTGCATGCTGGGTGTGATGGAAGCCATCCGAGGGTGTTAGTTGATAGGACGACATTAATATTTACTTTGCAAACAGCTCCCTATGACTAATGGGTAGAGAATGAACTACAGGAGGGAGGCAAGTGGCAAGTCAGGGAAATGTGCTAAAGAGCTGTTGCATAGTTGAGACAATTGATGATGATGCTTTTGGTGAGGAGCAGTAAGATGGAAAGATGTAGGAAGAATTGAGGTAGATCTTGGAGGAAGGCCAAGAGGATTTGGATGTGGAGATGAAAGTTTTTGTTATAGAGTTTCCATTAAATGCAAGATTGGTTATCCTGTTTGATGTTTGAGAACACCTTTGTGAAACCGCAATATAGAAATAAAAGGAAACATCCCACAGGCAATAGTCTATGTATTAGTGGAGCCTTGACCTTAGCATTTTAGAGTTATATTTCTTACCTAACCAGATGAGATTAAAATGGCCTTTTTAAGAAGTATGAGTTATCATGATTTGATGAACACTCTACAGAAAATAACAACCATAATTCAGAGTAACATTTCCAGACACAGGAGCCCAGGTGTTCTTTAAAATGAATATATGTGTAACCTTTGGGACCCTCCAGAACACACGAGGCCTCTGGCAGGGGTCCCTTGCCTGGGTCTAGAGACAGGACTATTTGTAGATGTCAAAAAAAGAGAGGTGGGAGGTAGGTAGATTCATCTGGTCTGCTGATGCTCTTTCCCCTCAAGTTGCAAAAACAGAGTATGCACAATGAAACTGGAAAAAATGAGAACAATCAATCACAGACATTTACTGAACACCTGCTATTTGCTTACCTCTGTCTTTGGGCGAGGGGACATAAATATAAGCAGTTTATGGTGTCACTGGGGACAAAAGATAAGTCTTGAAGTGATGGGATGAGTTTCCCATGTGAGAATCAGACTCTTTATGGATTAGTTGCACCTACTCTGTACACAAATTAAAAGTGGAAACTTCTCTAGACTGAGTATTTGTGTCCCTACAAAATTCAAACATTGAAACTTAAACTCCAAAATGAAGGTATTAGGAAGTGGAGCCTTTGGGAGGTAATTAGTTCATGAAGATGGAGGCCTCACAAATGGAATTAGTGCCCTTATGAAAGGGACTCCAGAGGGTTCCCTCATCCCTTCTGCCATGTGATGACATGGCAGAAGGATGACCACTTGTGAACAAGGAAGCTGGTCCTTGCCAGAAACCAGATGTGCTGCCACCTTGATCTTGGGCTTCCCAGCCTCCAGAACTGAAAGAAATAAATTCCTGTTGTTCATAAGCCACCTAGTCTGTGCTACTTTGTTATAGCAGCAGTACTAGGATAGCATTCACACAAGTGCTAAATTGCACAGAATAGAGAAAAAGCTAATCATGTGGCTCAAACTCTGAATGGAAAGGCTTAAAGAAAGAATAATTCCATAGGCTGTAGGAATGTTGGTTGCCTTCAAGGAGGCAGATGTTGAAAAGGACATTCAGTTGGGTGAGATGTGGCCAACCTTGAAAGGAAGTGGGGGATGGTCTTTTTTGGGGAGAATGGGAAGATACGTTATGAACAGAAATGTATGAAGAAACATTAAGGAGAATTCCTAGCCCATGTTATCCTCACAACCTGAACGTTCCACCTGGATACCTCCCATTTCAACCCAAGTCTCTCCGTAGAAGGCAGAATTCCAGACTCCTTTGTTATGTGTTCTACAGACTGAATTTACACCCAGTCAGGAAACTGTTATGGTCTGAATTGTGACCCCGTAAATTCATATGTTGAAGTCCTAACCCCAGTACCTCGGAATATGACCTTGTTTAGAGATAAGGTCTTTTTTTTCTTCTTTTTCAGCTTTACTGAGATATAATTGACATATAACATTGTGTAATTTAAGGTGTATAGTTTGATACAATTATGTATTGCAATATGATTATCACCATAGTGTTGGCTAACACCTCCATCACATCACATAATTATCATTTCTTTTTTGTGGTGAGAACATTTAAGATCTACACTTTTAGCAACTTTCAAGTGTAGCATACAGTACTGTTCATTATAGTCACCATGCTGTACATTAGATCCTCAGAACTTACCTTCTAAATGGAAGTTTGTGCCCTTCGACTAACATCTCCCTAATTCTCCTATGCCCAGGTCCTTGGTAACCACCATTCCATCCTCTATTTCTAAGAGTTTGGCTTTTTTTGATTTCACATATAAGTGATATCATACAGTATTTGTTTTCTCTGTTGGAGTTATTTCACTTAGCATAATGCCCTCAAGGTCTACCTCTATGTTTATCACAGCACTATTCACAGTAGTCAAGATATTGAAACAACCCATGTGTCCATCAACAGATGAATGGATAAAGAAGGTGTGATATATGTATACCATAGAATATTATTCAGCCATGAGAAAGAAGGCAATCCTGCCATTTGTGGCAACATGGAGAAAAGGTCTTTAGAGAGGTAACCAAGTAAGCATGAGGTCTTTAGGGCGAGACTTAATCCAATGATTGGTGTCCTCATAAGAGGAAATTTGGACACAGACACAGAGAAGAAAGATGACATGAAGACACACAGGGAGAAAAGATGGCTATCAATCAGCCAAGGAGAGAGAGAGAGAAGAGAGTCTCCCTCATGGTCTCAGAAGGAACCAACCCTGCCAGCACCCTGATCTCAGACTTCTGCCCCCTGAAACTATGAGACAATGCATTTCTGTTGGTTAAGCTGCCCAGTCTGTAGGGCTTTGTTACAGCAGCCCTAGCACATTAATATAGAAGCCAACACTTCTGAATTTGATTTTAAAGACCATTCTGTATGCAGTGGGAAAGGGCAGGAAGAGTGGAGAGCTGCTATCTCTTATATTTCATATTTATCAAGACTCCTCCACCTAGAATTAAGTTGGATCTCTTTGGAGGATTACTGGAAGTGTTTCAGAAGCCCACAGTTTACTTGTCTTCTGTAAAACAAATTGCAAAGTAATAAACATCTTCCCAGACAAACAGCTAGTTTATATAGTGAAGTGATTCTGTCTGCCCTTCCAGCTCATCTTCCCCCGACCAGAGGGGATAAAAAGAGGGTAGACGAAAAAGAGACACAGCAAAATTGAATGCTTTTCATTAAAGGCTTGTAACAGCCCCTTTCTGGGTACAGCTATTCAATTGTTGACACCGTTTTCTTCAAATGTAAGTTCTGGGTTATATATTGTACTTGTTTCTAAAGATTCTCTTTATTCAACTCCCAGGACCTGCCCCTCAGGTATGAGCCTGTTGAGCCTGGAATTAACAAATAGTCATATTTTAGCAGTGTTTAAAACTATGGTAGTCCCAGCAAATAGCTCTTTGGGAAAATATTCTCTTTTATTTATTTTTTTTATTGAAGTATAATAGATTAACAATGTTGTCTTAATTTCTACTGTACAACAAAGTGATTCAGATATATATATATATATATATATATATATATATATATATATATATTCTTTTTCATTTTCTTTTCCATTATAGTTTCTCACAGGATATTGAATATATTTCCCTGTGCTATACAGTAGGACCTTGCTGTTTATCCATCCTATATATAAGAGCTTATGTCTGCTAACCCCAACCTCCCACTCCATCACTCCCACAGCCCCTTTCCTCCTTGGCAACCACAAGTCTATTCTCTATGTCTGTGAGTCTGCTTCTATTCTGTAGATAGGTTTTTTTTGTGCTCTGGACCCCTTAAGTGGGCACTTCTGCATCCCAATGGTAAAAGACATGAGATTCTACCTCCCTGGTTTTTCTATAGATAATGAACAGGTGTATTCCCAATTTGGGATGCCCCCAGAGGACCACTGAACCCCAGGAGAGACCCTTCCACCAAAGTTGGAAGAATTCTTGCAAGCTGCCCAGGAATCATGACATGAAATACACAACTTGAGTTCTATTGCAGTGTTTGTCCTCTTAAAGAAAAAGAAAGTTGTACTCCTGAATGTTACACAGAACTTAAGCATTATGGCTTTCAAAGGAGAGGGATGGGAGGAAATCAAGAGCTGGGTTGCAGCAGGTTGAAGAACTGTCCCTGGCAAACTCCCTCAAACAGAAGGCTGCTCTGTGCCTCTGCAGGCCTGAACAGAGCTCAACAAAGCACAAAGCAGCAGCAGCGGGAGGGGTGGATGCAAGCACCTTCCCTGTTGTGTGGCTGGGAAAATCCACCACTGTCCTCCCCCTGACTGGCTGCACAGGGCTCTAAAGCTTGGGGGCAAGTTCCAACATTGCTTTGCATCAAGGACATGTCAGATCCCTACTAGGCCTGGAATTGCCCACTGGGTAATTAACGGTGCTCCTGAGGATCATTTATGAGCTCGTCATTCCTGGCGATGCTTGATTGGCAAGAGCTGCCTCTCTGAGGAGCCAGATATGGCTCTCAGTGGCACAGAACTTGACTTTTAGTGTAAGGCTGATTCAAACTTGCGTCCTGGGATGTTCCCTTTCATAAGCAGGGTTCCCCATAAAAAAGGGGATAAGGGGACCTAGAGACTCCTGTAGGCTGGAGGGTTCTTTGGATGCCTGAGGCTGCCAAATATGTTCCTGTCTGGCTTTGGTCCATCCCGGTTAGGAAAGCTGGAAGGGCTGGCTCCTGCCAGAAAACCATGAGGAAGACAGAGAATGAGCCATCCCAGGTCCTCCATCCTACCCTGAGCCTGGGCAATCTGCTCAGAAGATTCGCCTGGAAATCAGGAAACTTCAATTTAAATCCTGGCTCTGATTTTTAAATTGTTATGCACAGAACTGCAGTTTCCTATTGGTGATATTGGAGAGACTGAAATTCTGGGCTGGCCATCCCTGTCCTGTTAGCTCAGACATCCCACTTGCGGGCCCCAGATCACTGTTGCTGAGGGCAGGACTGTCACCTCCTCCCCTCCCTTCTCCGTGCTGCAAAGAGCCCCCCCACCACAGACACCTGCAGGAGTTGTTTAGACACACACTCTCTTCTTTGTGAAGTTAAACGGCTCTGAAATGGAACATGGGCACCTTGCCTCTTCTGCAAGCTCAGGGCTCGCACCGTCAACAGTGTCTGGTCCTCAGCTGCAAAATACTTTTTAATCCTGAAGTAGCTTGGAAAAAATTACATACTGTGGTTCCCATGTACAGGAAACAAATGTAACTGTCTATTTTCTCTGACTGATCTCACAGTCAGTCTAGTGATAACGGGGGAATTCAGCGTACCAATGACTCCCAGCTCCTTTGGGCTTGGCTAGACTCTTCCGAGCACCTGCTCAGTCTGCTGTGGGGCACTGGCTATGGGAGACGCCTGTGCCCTTCGGCAGCTGCCTCATCCATTTTTTGGTCCCAAAGGGCATCCGGTTGAGGGAGGTGCTTCCAGATCTTGTGGTGCTGGAAGAGGGTTGCTGGTCCAGGGTCTGCCCACTGGTCCAGTGGTTTCACCAGATCTCTGATGCTGCTCCTGGTCTGAGGTCCCTGTGTGCCTCTCTGGTGTCCCTGTGAGCTCTCTAGCCAGCAACCTCAGCCACAGCCCTTGTCCCCCAGTTTCCACAGAGAAGAAGGGGCGCCTGGATGAGGTTGCCATCTTAAGCTTCACTCTCTGCCACCTCTGCTTGGCTGTGGCTCCCCCACGGAGGTAAAGGGAGTAGCTCTGGGAGAAAATCCCCTGCAATTTCCCTAATTAGGGCAAGGACAAGCCCACTCTGTGTCCTGCACCCCCTCACTCCATCCCAGGTCTGCATCTTCTCATGGGGGGCCGATAACATCCCCACTGGGCCTTGTCCTTCCCTCCAAACCTCTCTCTCTCTCCACTCTACCTCCCCTTGCTCATCTCTAGGCAGGGGGCCCCTCTCTGCCTCCTTAATGCAAAGCCTTAGGTCTCTCTACCCAGGTTGAAAGGACACTTCAGTCAGACCTCATCTTTGCTCTCAATATTTGAAGGCTACTTTGGGAATTTCAAATTTCCCTCTTTCTTTGCAAAGCCTGGCTTGAGAGACCATTTTTTCACCTAGCGCTTCAAAAGTCTGGTTTGGAAGTTAAAAGCTCTCCATTGCCTCTTTCTCTTTGCTCTCCATCTATAAATGTCTAGGCTGAGAGGAAGAAGGTCACATCAGAGAAAGTGAAAAGCACAAGAGCATTAACATTTGTTCAAAAAACATGTTATCCTGGAATCTAGAAAAGATTTTGTTCTTCAGGAGGTTCAAAAGTCTCATTCTGTCAATTGGCAGAGGAGGACATCTAAGTTGCCTAGGTAAAGAGAACCTCCATTTCATGTGTTCATGCACATGGAGAAGAAATGCAGGGCAGTGTCACAGGACATGGTCTGTAGTCCCTGAATGGTTGTGATCTTCAGGAAAGAAAAACATTTCTGAAAATGTTTTTACCATTGTTGTCACTTTTAACAATGTTATTTGCCAGATAACTTCTCCTATAATAATTATTGTTATCCACACACCAAAGGGAAGCCAGAGCTAGTTTTAATGTCTGTAAAAGATAATATTGACATTAACTATCTAGGCTGGAAAAAGGCTGGCTGCACCGGGATCCTGACAATCCCAGCCAGACCTTCTCCTCCCCTTTATCCCAGACAGCACGAGTCCCCTCAACCCCAACGCCGTATGGGCTAAAACAGGGTTTGTAGTTTACCCACCAGGCTTGCTTTTCAAGAATGCATAGCAGGAAGTGGGTAGAATTTCTCTGAGTCTTTGTTCCCACATCTGAAAAACCCCTACTCTCTTGTTGGTGTCTCAGGTCAGTTAGAGATAACGCACATAAAATATCTGCATACTCTAGATAATAGGTGGATAATAGGAAATGCTATCATTAGTCCTGTGAATTTGGTGGGGCAGGAAATTTTATCCTCCTGACACAGAAAATGTGAAATAATACATGTCTGGTTTTTTAGCCTGCTAAATTTGTAGTAATATTTTTTTTGCAGCAGTAGAAAAATAATACACTGGGTTTCTGAATTCCAGTGCTCTTCTGACTGCTACTATTTCTTTTTATTTTTTTAACGGACAGGAAGGGTTAGGACACCCTCAAATGGATCCCACATCCCACTAGGGAGAGGTTATGATGACTTGTTTGGCCCCTGCCTTCCCATCCTTCCTCGCTGTGGTTACTCAAGTATAATGGACAGGACGCTTACTGCTCCCACGGGGAGGCAGGAGGTGGGAGTCACTGGACGAGGGAGTGTTTCCTTGGTTCAAATGACTCAGCACTGTTCCCCCCTCTGCATTGAGCAACGAGCTATAAGAAGAGAAATTAAATTTCACTGTGTATCTTTTTGTTTTATCCCCAGTACTATGCCAAATGATCAAAAAGAATAAATGGATGAATGAGTGGATGGGTAGATGGATGGATGGATGATGAGTGGATATATGAGGCTTGAACTTGTGGTTAGTCTCTGGTGAGCTTGGGCCTACTCTGAGGCCTGGACTTGCACCTTTTCTCTGTAATGAAGCACCCACTTTTGCACCACAATCCACCAGCATGTGGTCCCTGCCGTTGACCTTGCCACCTCCCACCATTTCACTCAAGGTCCAAGGTTACCAGTGGCCTGCCTGGATCACTACATCTTCTCTATTCCTGGTCTCTGGATCCCATCATCTGCTCTGTGAGCTACCTCCTGGAGCCTTGGCTTCCACCAGTTGTGGTCTTATGAATGTCCTCCATTGATGGCATTGGTGTCTGGACACCAACTCTGGTCTTCTGAATGCCCTCCACTGATAACCCAGTTTCTGCTTCCCCTCCTCACCCATGGGTCTGCAGTGCTCAAGACTTCCCCTCCCCAAGCCTGGCCTTGCTCACTGTTGCCCATCCATGCCCCTCCATGACAGGTGTTATAAAAACGTAGTCTCAGCAAGCATGGCCCATGTCATCTGGGATACTGTAAAATACCGTGTGGTTACTATTTCGGGGAATGCACTTACAGAAATGAGAATGGCAGCAACCCCCCAGTTTGGATGGAAGCAGGAAAAAAGTGTTCCCAGCTCCTATGTTTGGCTCATACATGCTTCATTGCACAGGTGAAGTCAAGGGCTGTGGGTCCACTAGAGAAATTGCTGCAGGATGGGATATGCTCCTTGAGCTTTGCCGAGGTGGGACACACTGATCTACCTGACTTTCTTCTTTGGCAAAGAGATGGGCTCTTGGTGCCAACTTGGACAACTGGCTGGGCAGTTGTGGGAGTAGAAAGGGTGAGTGTGGGACTTCATCTCAGAGGAGGGTGTAATGAGCTGCCTCTGCCCACGGCTCTCTTCACACTGTCACCTCAGAGGGTGGGAGCACCCAGCGTGGCCCTTGGTAGAACCCACCGAATCCAAATCAAAGCATGTGGGTTCATGCAAGCAAAATTCAAACCAAAGACACCTGAGATGGTTTCCTCCCATACCCTGCTGTTCACATGCTGGAAAACTCAGCACAGCTATGGTGTTGTCACAAGGAACTTTATAGTTCTTTTTTCAAAATTCATAAACATAAAATAATTTTCATTTAAAATATTATTTTAAGTCCAAGGTTAACTTACATTTTAGGACAGGGCCATTGCTTAAAGGTCAAGCATTTCAAAATAGCCACCATTCTTGTACACCTAAGTCCACTTTAGATACTTTTTCTCAATTATTCCTTTTAAATTTTATTCTTTTATTTATTTTTTAAAAATTGAAGTATAGTTGATTCACAATGTTGTGTTAGTTTCAGGTGTATAGCAAAGTGGTTCTGTTATTCCTTATGACAACGCTGTAGGTGAAGCATTATTATTATCCCAATGTTATCAGTGAAGACACTAAGCAAGGTCATACAGCTAGTTGGCAGCAGAGCCAGGGTTCAAGCCGTGGCCACCAGGGTCCAAGTGTCTCAGCTTAAGTCCACGCTGCAGCCTCCAATACCCATCTTATCCAGGATGCTACTAGCAGAAGACTCTGCAGGTTGAACCAAGGAGTCAAAGACTCGTCAGTCAGTACCTGCTAACTACTCAAGGTGCTAGCAAGAGCTTCCTTGTGTTAAGTCAATCTCCAGGGTCACTTCCTGGGCGGGGAGGAGGCCAGTGGCCACTGGCACCAGAAAGGTAGGGCCAGGTTTGGGTGCTATCAGAGCTGGCATCAATTTGAGCTCTGCCATTGCTTAATTTTGTGAACATGGGGATGCTATTCAACCTCTCTTGCCTCTGTTTTTCATCTGTCAAATGGGAATGATAGCAGTACCTATACTTCATACAGTTGTTGTAAAGAATCAATTTGCCTAAAGTACCTAAGCCAGTACCTGACACCTAATGAGAACTGAATAATGATTGGCTGTTATCATTTCAGCAACAAATGTTGGTTTCACAGGAGATAAGGTGTTCTTGATGGTCAGGACCAACAGGAAGCAGCCCTGGATGCCTGATCTGCATGATTGGTGTGTCACTGCTGAGCTTGGGACTGGAGGTGGGTGATGGAGGTGGCTGTGGATACAGGCCATGGAATGCTATGTTGCCGTGACAAAGTCATGGCTAGAGGTAGTACTGAGCATCCATGTCAGAGAGTTCAATCAATCAGTCTTCTTGATTGCAAATCCCAAATGCATCAGCCAAAAATAACTCTCTACTAGATAGGGGCCCTCTTTGAAACAATCTTCTCCAGGACGAATATGCACATGTCATTTCTCGATGCCAACACGGAAGTGTTCCCAGCTTGTTTTCTGAGTATGAGTTTTAATGATGTCTGGACTGGAGGCAATGTTGGTTGCAGTGCTAAAGCAAGTCCCTGCAGAACCTGGAGCAACTACCCAACCCAGGATGGTAATTCACACAGAGAGTTTTGATGTGGTCTACTGCAGCCAGAGCTGCACAGCTGACTCTCCTAGGGAATATCAACAGTACCAACTGCACACACCCAAGCCAACGTGTCATTCTCGCCTTTGGAGCAAATCATAGCTTACGGAACACTCTGGAAACATTGCCAGAGAGTGACGAAAGATGTTAATTTGACTATTAAAACTCAACAGAGGGGCCTCCTTGTTAACCAAGAACAACTTCAGACAAGAAAGAAACTAAAAACACACCACCTAAACTCTGCTCTAAACGTCATCAACCATACGGAGTGTCTTAGAGGGAGCCGAAATTCTCATGCAGAATTAACAATAGTCAGACAAATGCCTTATTTCCTCAGACTACACACAGCAACTCGTAGGCCACTGGGTCCTCTGGGTCTGAGATTCCCAGGCAAACATTTAGACAAGGCTGTGAGTTACAGCTTGTTCATCCAGTGCCCCATAGGGAGCTCCCCCTCCATGCTTTCGGTTCTTTCTCCCCTCTGTTCCCATTCAGATCAGCAGTGAATGCGGGGCAGATGTGTTCTGTCCAGTGTGGACTGGTTAGGTCCAAATCCTCCCTGTGCTCTGTCTCCACTGGGGGGCTGGGCATTTGCCCGCCATCTCTGAACCCAGGCTTTCCTCTGAAACAGAGAGTCATCGTGGCACTAGTTTCAGGGGGTTGCTGGGAAGATTCCACAAGGAAAATAATGTGAACTGGCATTTATGTAAATTGCTTAGCACAGTGTTTGGCAAATACGACTGCTGCTGTTGCTAATAGTAGTCATCAAATTTTCCGGAAAACAATTCCATCTTTCTGGCCAGTGCAACTCCGGGGAGAACTTTGTGAATATTCAGAGGGGACCGTTTCTATTCTGCTCCTTTGGCAGGTCCCCAAAGCATACTGTCTGCTTTTGTTACTGTCATTTGTTCAATGAAATGTCTATTGAGAGCAATGCAGAGCATGGAATTTACACTCTGGAATTTTAGACAAGACTCTAATAGTGCAATCTAAAATTTTAAAAACTGTAAATTCTGTGTGCTCACTGGAGATTTTAATTAAGTAATATCTTGCTGATTGATTTATAAATGAATCTTGCGGCATATGTAATCGCCCTGGATGATAGTTTTAGATGGATGAATAAATCTTATGTGAGTATTGTCTTATTGACCAAGCATTGCTTAAGCAACTGGGCTTCAAGGTGTAATAGTGCCAAAATAAGGAGCATTGCTACTGTTTGGGTGAAATAGGGAAAGAAAAAACAACATTTCTCTTCATTTCTGAATGCCTCAGTCTAAACCAAACAGTTCAGCTTTAGAAAACTGTAGATTCTGCAGATTATAGGTGTGGAGATGCCTGGAAGAGACACCCACTGATTTTTTAAAATGCAGCTATGGTCTTTTTTAAGTTTCTGAGTTTTTAAGCAAACAATAATACGTCCGCATGCCTGCAGAGAGGGAGAAACAAAGAAGAAATTACACTTCTTTAAATGTAGAATTGTTTGTCTCATGTTTGAATTGCCCTTCCTCCCTTATTTTCCTCAATCCATTAAATTGTCTCTCCCCCTCACAAGCTTCCCCGTTTATACTTTTCACCTTCATTGTTGACCTTCTTTTTTCCACAGATCAATCTTTTGAAAATCTGATGAAAGGAATGGAGTCTCTCCTTGGAAAGATGAACAAACATACATGGGATCTGCTGGAATCTCTCAGTGCTCCTTGCTTAACTTTTTCCTCCATCCCAAGCTTGACTTTCTGGTCAGCCATCCCTCATGGGTCAGCTGCAGAGTGAGACTGCAGGCTGGGAACTCAAGAAGGGCCAATGTTGCAGCTGTAGTGTGAAGGCTGTCTGTCTGCTGGCAGAATTTTCTCTTGCTCAGGGGAGGTCAGTCTTTGTTCTCTTCAGCTGATTGGATGAGCCCCACCCACATTATTGAGGGCAATCCACTTTACTCTAAGTCCACCAATTTAAATGTTAAATCTCATCCAAATGCACTCTCACAGAAACATCTAGGATAATGTTTGACCACATCTGGGCTCCATGGTTCAGCCAAGTTCACCATAACAAGGATGGTAGAGTGCCTGGGATCAGATGGCTCGGAATCAGTCACTGGTAAATCAGGCTTCCTTAACTGTCATTTTCTTTCCCTGTCCTGACGTCTTACCCCTCTGCCACCATTATTTTTCCTTCATCGTCCTCTCTCCCACATGAAAGAGGAGGCTTGCTAAGACAAAACTCAGCTTAACACCATATTTATGCAAGCAGGTTAGGCACTGGCATGAGTTTTTGGGTTTTGTTGGGGTTTGGTCTTTTGCAAACTACAGGGCAGGCTGCCACTGGGTGCCAAAGATTATGTGGTCCCTAGGTCCACCTGGCAGGGACCCCATAGCTCCCTGGCTGATTTGCTGGAATGGGAGGGTCCCCATTATCAGAGAGCAGGTCCCTTCCCCATGTCTAGTCATATCTGATTGTGACCTGGCTTCCTGCAGCCTGATTTGCACCAGGTGGGCTTTGGAGCAGAGCACCATGAGGGTGACATTTCCCCACCACTACTTTTTAATTAACTCATCAGCTTATCACATCGAGACCCAGGAGCACTGAGTGCCAGATACTGCCTGCCTGGCACGATGTGTGCATACCAAGGGGATGTCATGGTCACGGCCTTGGGGTCACTGCAGATCCCTGGGGAGGCAAGCATTCCTGCCACTATGCATCATCCCAAGAACCTCACACGTGCCTGTGGTGTGAAGGTGTGGGCAGGGGGCCATGCTGTGTGGAGAAGTGGGGAGAGCTACAGGACCACTACTGACATCTCTGCCCTGGGACCAGGTGAGCAGAGCTGTGGCAGGGCCAGCTTGTTCCACGTGCATGGTTGCAGTGAACTGTCTTGGATCTTTGTTTTACCATTTCTCCAGGTCTGTGATGGCAAACCCTGTCTGCTGGACAGACGTCACAGTGACCAAGCACCCTGGCCAGGTTTGGCTGAGTCACTGTGTTGGTTCTAATGTCCGGAAGACATGCCATGACCTCCATTTACTCTTGGTATTTCCAAGCACCCGAAACACCTGCCCAAGCTGTGCACAGCGAGGCTCAGGGCTGTTCAAGGGTCAACCATCCATGAGGTGAGGATGGATCCAGCACCCGAGCCCCACCCCCAGGACTGTCTCTTTCATGCTGTGTCCTGCTGCAGGGCCGGCCTCAGTGGCTTATTGCAGTGCCACACAGAAACAAAACTTCATCCCCATAAACAACACTGGGTGGGGAGAAGGATGTATTAGGAGCTAGGGTTTAACATATACACACTATTATATATACAACAGCTAAACATCAAGAACCTACTGTATCACACAGGGAGCTCTATTCAATATTCTGTTATAACCTAAATGGGAAAAGAACTTGAGAAAGAATAGATACATATACATATACAACTGAATCACTTTGCTGAACACCTGAAACTAACACAACATCGTTAATCAACTACACCGCAATAAAAAAAAAAAAGGTTAAAGGAGATAATAAAAGTAAGATGTTTGACTCAGTGCCTAGGAAAAAAAACCCAAAACAACACAACAAAAAGAACAACATGGAGCTCTCATTGAATTCACGATAATTAAAAGTGTGCGTATCTCTGTGGCAGCTGTCAAATGGAAATCAAACTAAATAAAACAAACAAAACCCCCATATTTCCTAAGCGCCAACAATCTCAACTGAGTGCTAACCGGTTGGGAGCTAAGTTTCTTTCTTTTTCTTCAGTCCTTCTTTCTCATTTGGGGTTGTCTTCCTCCACATATGTGGAAGCTCCCTTTACTGCCTAGAAAAAGCATAGAGCCAGAATTTGGCAGAGCCTAAGAAGCAAGGGGGAGAGAAACCACTCACTAGCATGTCTTCATGAAGGCTGTGAGGCGCAAGGAAAGTTGTCCACTTTACACATCTGAGCTCCTGAGGTCCCGTCCAAGAATAATCATCGCAAAGCTGCAGAAGTGAACGTCAGGCCTCAGCCTGCAATCCTGGGTGCCCGTCCTCCCTCCCAGGCCAGCTCCTGCCACAGAGAGGGACCCACGTCCCCACCTCCACCCTGTGTGTGGGTGTGTCTTGCTCCCACCTCCCTTCCTGTGTTTAATGGAACCCACAGTGTCCCTGTCCTCTTTCTTACCCACCTCCCCACTCCAAAAGGTGAAGAGGGGTGCAGGATAGTTGTGATGAGAGCAGTGTTTCTCAAAGTGTGTTCCCTGAGTCAGCAGCCTTGACACACACTCCTCCCCACCTCCCCTGGGAACTTGTGAGAAATGCACATTGTGGGGCCCACCCTGTGCCTGCTGAGTCAGGGCCTCTGTTTGTGGTGGGGGGGTGGTCAGCATCCGTGCTTTCACAAACCCTCCTGACAGTTCAAATATTGCTCCATCCAAGGAGCTCTGCCTTAGGGATGAGGTTAGGTATTCCTGCCCCAGACCTTTGGTTCCTAGGAGCACCAAAATGGGCCTTAAAAAGGGCTGTGCATTCCAACCAGTGCTTTCTTTCTTCTTACAGAGAAATAGAGCCCATATGAGGCTTAGGTCTCCCCCAGAGGTCTGCTTGAGCCCCAGGGCCCAGCCTCACTCCCCCTGCCTCGTCCCGGGCAGCCCTGGGAGCACCTCCCCCTTACCTCACTTAGCCTGCGGGTTTTCACTTCACCATCTTTGCAGAGTGTGGCTGCTAACATGGGCCCCAAGGAGAGGCACAGGGAACCAGACCCTCACAACTGCCATGAACTGTGCCCTCCCACTCTCCCTCACTCCTTCTTTTCTTCCACAAAAAATAAATCAACCACAGTACAGGCAATAATGTGTCACCTACTCACCACTATGAGTCCCACATTAACTCTTTGCCACAATTACTTGTTTCTTCAGTATATCCTCACCTGTACAGGTGAGATCCGCGCCCCTTCCTGCCCAGAAGGAACCCCTCTGCTGAAGTGCGTAGGGATTTAACAGACCCACTTTTTTATACCTTTATCTCACTATTAAGTATTCAAAACCGAATTATCACTATTAAGTATTCAAAATCAATTTATAATATTGTAGTGTGTGTTTTAAATTTGTATGAAGGTACACATTCCTTCACAATAATTGACTTTCCTCATTCAACAAGTGTCTTCAAGATGGCTTTACGTTGATACCCATGGCTTAGCTTATTCGTTATGGCTGACAAACATTATTGCATTGTAAGAATATACAACAATTTATCCAGTTCCTTATAGGTGGACAACTAGGTGGTTTTCAGACTTCTTCTGTTACAAACACACACCTTTGTTAGGTCTCTATGTGATCATAAGTATATTTCTCTAAGAAATATACCTAGCACTGAATTCCCACCATATTGCTAAACGACTCACCACTCCACATCCTACCAACACTTGGAATGATCAGACCCAATATTTTTTCCAATCTGATGGGTGTGAACTATTTCATTTATTATTTACATTTCAGAAATTTTTACTGAGATTAAGCCTCTTTCACACATTCATTGACCATTCAGGTTTTGTTTTTGAAGAATAATCCCAACTTTTACCCATTTGTTTTTCTGTTGCCCTGTGCTATAGCTGAATGTCTGTGTGCCCTCCACCTCACATTCGTATGTGGCAACCTAACCCCCAGTGTGATGGTACTTGGAGGTGGGGCCTTTGGGAGGTGATTAGGTCATGAGGGTAGAGCCCCCTTGAATGAGATTAGTGCCCTTGTGAAAGAGACCCCAGAGAGCTTCCTCACCGCACCACCATGTGAGCACACAGCAAGAAGGTGGCCATCTATGAACCAGCAAGCAGCCCTCACCAGACACCAAATCCACTGGCACCTTGATCTCAGACTTCCAGCCCCACAATTGTAAAAAACAAATTTCTGTTGTTTGTGATTCACCCAGTGTACGGTATTCTGGTATAGCAGCCCCAAAGGACTAAGCCGATTGCCTTTTTCTTACTGATTTGTATAAATTTTCATATATTATGAAAATAACATTCTTCTGTGATTATGGGTACTTCTCTTGCATTTTCCATATAGACAATACATCATCTGCAAAAAATGGTTTTGATTTTTGTTCTTTCCAATTGTATGCCTCTTTCCCCATCCATCCTGTTGTGCTGGCCAGGCCCTACAGAACAAAGCTGACTATAACTGTCAAAGTGGTCAGCACAATTTCACGCCTGATTTTAAAGGGACTGTTTCTAATCTTCTCCTGCTAAGTAGTAATATTTGCTGTAGGTTTTCAGTAGTAAATATCAATTATAAAATCATCTGATATTTGTGATTTTTTTGTTCAGTGATTTTGACTGTTGATTTAGTTTTTTTTATGGCTATAGATCTATCCATGTTTATTATTTATTCTATACTCAATTTTTTTCTTTTCCATTAATGGTTTATAACATGATATTGAATATAGTTCCCCATGTTATACAGTAGGACCTTGTTTATTTTTCTAGAAAAATGAACATTTTGTCTAGGTTTTAAAATTTATTGGCATAAAACTGTCATCATGCTTGGTTATGATTTTTCACCTGTGGTTCAGTTGCATCCAAGTCTTGCTTTCCTTCCAGTGGCCTTTTTGTTGTTTTCTTTTTTCTTCCAAATAAACTTTCCAGAGTTTGTAGACTTCATTTCTTTTCAAAAATTAGCTTCTGCTTTTAATTCTCCCTGCTATTTTTGATTTTTAATTCCTTAATGTCTTCTTATTCTCTCTCTCTTTTCTTCAAATTCCTGAGTTGAACACTTGACTCATTAGTTTTCAGTCTCTTTTTCTTTTTCATAAATTTATTTAATTCTATTGACTGTTTCTCTGTGCATTGTCTTTTGCATGTTTTGGTATGTAGGTTCTTGATTAATTCTATATATTTTACAGTTTTTATAATGGCTATCCCTTAAACAGAAAGTGTCTAGGATTGTTTTGTAGGCAAAACATTATTACTAAATATAATTATTTTACATTGTGGTCAGAGGATATCATTTATAGCACAGGCAGCAAATCTTTTCTTTAAAGGGCCTTATTGTAAATATGCACAGCTTTGCAGTTTGTACAGTCACTGTTGAAACTACAAAACTGCCGTTTTAGAGCAAAAACAACCAAATACACTATGTAAATGAATAAACACGGCTGTGTTCCAAGAACTCTGTTTATGGACACTGAAATTTGTACTTCATATAATTCTCACACATCACAAAATATTATCCTTCTTTTGATAATTTTCCAACCATTTGAAAATGTAAAACTAATTCTTAACCATTGTACAAAAATAAGGAGTAGTTGGGATTTGACCTACAGGCTGTAGTTTGCTGATCCTATGCTTATTTATTAGTTATGTTTTCCTATGTGTTTACTTTTATACTCATTTAGGATATTTATTGTTTATTTCTCTTTCCTCCCCCTCCTGTTATGTAGGGCAGGGATTTTTCCCTCGTTTATTCCCTGATGTATGTCAAGCACTTAGAAAAAATGTGTACAATAGTAGAAAGTACTCAAAAATAAATAGCTGTTAAATAAATGAAGGTATGAACGAGCAAATGATGACAACATTGCTGTTGCCTCTGTTTCTACACCACCCTCTGAATTCACCTCCTCACTGACTAGAAGGTAAGAGGTGAAAAATACATTTGACTTAACAGGTGTTCAGGGTGCATCCTGACCTGTGTTTAACAGGTCAGGGCCAGGTGAAAAATCTTTCTTCGAGAAAATTCTTGAGCCAGAAGCTAAGGATAGACATGTTTTGTTTTCTCTTTGATTTCTACCTAACAGAACTACATGACAGCATTTTATCAAAATTCCATTTGCCCTGCGTCCTAGGTGGAAATAACAGAAAAAGAATAAGAGAAAGAAAATCAGAAAC
This sequence comes from Phocoena sinus, assembly GCF_008692025.1. Classification (NCBI taxonomy): domain Eukaryota; kingdom Metazoa; phylum Chordata; class Mammalia; order Artiodactyla; family Phocoenidae; genus Phocoena; species Phocoena sinus. The sequence goes on from NC_045768.1 coordinate 95,922,628, forward strand.
TGTATCTCCATAAAACAAAAAAGAAAACTATATAAATATTTATAAGTAGGCTTCTTCAAGTAATGATTCAAGGCGGTTTATAAAAATACAAACACTATTAAGATTAAAAAAAAAAAATAGAAGGAAGGGAAATGGGAACCAGAGAATAAGAGCAGGGTGTCAGGGGCCAGATCAGTTCCAAAAACTCACTGCAGAGTTTGGGACTAGTTAGAGGGGAGCTGTGGCTTGATTCAGCTTTCAGCATCTGACACTAGCAGCTAAGCGCAATCATCAACGTGACTAAGTATTCTCAGGTAAAAAACAAACCCAGGGTTCCGGGGGAAGAAGGAAAAGTGTTCTCCTGAATAGTCAGGAGACCAGAGAAGGATGGCTTCCAGATGTCCTCTTATGGAGGCCAAGTTCATGGATGAACTCCTGAAGCTCCAAGTATCCAAGACTGCAAGGCCAACTGTCCCTTGAAGGAGGCAGAGTCCACTGTACCAAGAGGCATTCTTGGTCTTTTCCAGGTCTGCATCTTTTCCAGGTTTTCTCCTCTTTTTATAAAATACTCTTTGGAGGAATATTCCAAATAAATTACTGAATGATGTTGTGATGAGACTCACTTTGAAGACCATCAAAAGAAATAGCACTCTGAAGACACCACCAGATTCAACAGCATTCACCTGGGTATCAACTGTTCTTTAGTTGTCCTTTACCAACTGTTTTTATTATGCTAAGAGAGGTGCAGACTCTGAAACCAGACTCTGAACTCTGAGTTCCAGCTCCTGCACCACCACTAGCTGTGGGGCCTTGGGCAAGCCTTGGAACTGACCTGATCCCTGACACCCTGCTCTTATTCTCCGGTTCCCATTTCCCTTCCTTCTATTTTTTTTTTTTTTAAATCTTAATAGTGTTTGTATTTTTGTAAACCGCCTTGAATCATTACTTGAATAAGCCAACTTATAAATATTTAAATAGTTGTCTGTTTTGTTTTATGTAGGTACAGTTTCTGATTTCCTTTCTCTTTTTCTTTTTCTGTTATTTCCTTGCCTGATTTCCTCATCTGTGAAAGAGAATGATACTAGAACTTCCCTCATATGGCTCTTGTGGACTTTACTGGGTTCCTATATAAAATTCTATAGGACAATGCTCAGAGCATATTAATGACTGCATTTCATTTTATTGGAAATTCTTTTCAGATTTTATGATATTTTTCATGCGGTAGCACAAACACATCTTGGCGCAAACTTATTTTCAAACTTATACACTCTTAACTTTCTTGGGATAGAAGTCTCAAGACATAGGGTTCTTGTTCTTTAATGCAACCCATTGGGAAGGGAGTTAGCAGAGAAGATCATTGACTTTGGAGACAGAGGATGTGGGTTTGACTCTAAACTCTGCCATCAACCAGCCCCAAGCCCCAAATTCTCTGACACTCCAATGTAAACACAAATGTACTCCCCCAAGGGTGGTGTGAGGCTGAAGTGGAGCAGTGTGTCTGGGCTTCAGCTCAAGGCTGGCAAGCCTCATGAACTCATGGAATGGCACCTCTTAATATCATGATGGTGAAATGAACAGGTGTGTGCCAAAAATCCTCACATTTACCCTTTTCCATGTCTTTCCCAAGCATCTCTTTATTCTTGAAAAGGAAGGTATATCATTTACAGCTTTGAATGATTTGGTCTGGTGCAAAGAGCATTACCCAAGCACAAGGTCATTTCTTAGCAGAATCTTTGTGTATTAGCAAGCACTCTTTGCTAGTGCACTGTTGAAGTCCATAATTACCATAGGAAGTCTTTTTTCTTGTGATCAAAAGCAGTTGAACATTATTTTCTGCTTGTCTCTCATGGTGACAAGCCTGAAGCACAATCACAAGCGGGCCCTTAACTCGTGAGTGGGAAGTGGCCCTGAGAAACACTGTTTTGCTTGCCCACAGAGCAGTAAACATGGTCCCCATTTCAACACCAAGACAGTCTCTGAAAGAGTCTTCCCAAGCTTGTGTGTACCAGAACATGCTACTTTGTGCAGATGACTGGACTTACTTTTTAACCATTAAAAATGAGAAAAATGACTCCAAGTGGTAAGAAGACCCTTTTTATCCCAGGAAGACCCTTTTTGTCCTTCATCTGAAGGTAAAGTCGAGATATATTTATTGGATAGTGTAGCTAACCTTGGGCACTCCTTAAGAAAGCAGTTTCTTTAGAGCATCTATATTGTGAAATATATTTTTATTTTCCAAATATAATATGTGAATATATTTTTGAAAGAAATACAAGCATAAATAAGTTCAATAGCATGAACACTGGCATTTGTTTTTGAAGACAAGAAAACTCACCTTTCAAAAATGATGTAACTCATCATTTTCTAATTCATTATCTGTGGACTTTCTAACCTTTATTGAATGTCTACTATGGGCAGGCATTCATATATGAAACAATTGTATGAAATACCTTTATTTCTATGCTTTTTATAGGTGAAGAAACTGAACACAGAGAAGGAAATTAATCCCCCTAAGTTCTCTGGAACAGTTACTCTAGGACAAGCCAGCATTTGTATCTTGCCACCCTGCTTTCCCCAGGACCTCATGGGCCTCTAGACCTGTGATGTGCAGTAGGGCAGCTAATAACTGAACAGGACTATTTAAACTTAGCTATAGATTAACTAAATCAAATTAAATTAATTAAATCAAATAAATAAATAATTCAGTCCTTCAGTTGCACTAGCCCCAGTTCAAGTGCTCAAAACCTTTATGTAACTAGTGGCTCTTGTATTAAACAGCACAGAATACATGCTTCCAGAGGAAAAATGGCACCAAACACTGGCTTCACTTGTCCTGGCTCTGTGACTTCAACTCCTTGCTCTTCTGATAGTTTTCTGGTTCCTTTATACAGATTATTTTTTGTCCAGGTTTTTTAGATCTCAGCAGCAGGATTGGACTAAAACTAGTCAGGTTTTCCAGCACTTAATTTTCCCTGCAGCTCTGTCTGCAAGCCTTCCTTTGCTCTAATCCACGGGCTTTTATGTTGCCTGGTGGGGAGCACATCCAAGCCTGCCTGAAATTTAAAATAAATGTTGTTTATAAATCACATCCAGTGATAGCCCCAAGGGGCCTTAGCCCCTTGTCATGCATCCAGAAAGTTCCATTACATCCCAATGCCACCAGCCTCATTGGCCTCCATCCACACAGGAATCCACATGGACAGCAGCACAGCCAGGCCCACCCTTGCATGCTCCCAGGAACCCCGTCAGCCAACTCTCTCCAAGCTTCCCCAAGTGGTATCTCATTTGAGCTCCCAACCAGGGTGCCAGGCACAGTTAACACTCAGCACTGCTTGTGCTGCCCCTGGAGCTCCAGGCCCCACTTGTCAACACATCACAGTCCCAAAGCCACTAGAGGAGTCTGATCATCACTGCATACAGGACTCATCATGAATATACCATTCTTTATGCCTCTTGATGTTGCTCAGGTTGCAAATTTCAAGGACCCAGTGCACAGGTGTATTCCACACAACCTGGGGAGAACAGCCCAACTCTTTGCTGGAATTTGCTCTGGCTCCTAAGCACCAATTCATGTTCCCAGACTTCCCAAAACTTCTATAGACACAAAACAAATCTCCACCCATGTCGATAAATAGAAATAGATACTAAAGTCTTATGAGGAGGAGGGGAAAGGGTGCTTTCTATGTTATAAGTCTGTCCAATCACCTTTTCACACTCGAAAGGTCTCTAAGTGCTTTACCCAGACATGTGTACTAAGTCTTTTATCCTGCTTCAAAGATTTTTATTTTACTTTTATTTTGACACTAACTGGTGTAACTACAATTCAGTTCTGGCACAGACGATCCAGAGTTAGCACAGATCCCACAGTGAAGGTCATCATCCTCCACAGACTGACCCTACTTCAGACACCAGCCACAAGTTCATGGGGGTCCCACGTCACCCCCACTTATGACCAACTGGCAATAAAATTGGGAGTTCCCACGACCCCATCAGGTTTGATAATTCTCTAGAACGATGCACAGAACTCAGGAAAGTGCTATACTTAACTATTACAGTTTTATTTGAAAGGATACAACTCAGGACCATTCAAATGAAGAGACTGTGGTGAGGTCTGGGAGCGCTTCTAAGGTCCTCTCCTCATGGAATCAGGGCACATTACCCTCTTGGCAGATCAGTGTGTTTATCAACCAAGAAGCACCCCTGAGATTCAGCATCCATAGTTTTTACTGTGGTTTCATTAAGTAGATACAATTGATTAAATCATTGGCCATGTGATTGAACTCTGTCTCCATTCAGCTCCCTCTCCCCTCCCTGGAGGTCAGGTTGGCTCAAGGTCCCAACTCTCTAATCATGTGCTTGGTCTTTCTGGTGACCAACCCCCATTCTGAAGCTCTCTAGAGACCCACCACAATCACCTCATTAACATAAACTTAGGGGTGATTCAAGGGACTCATGAATAATGAAGACATTCTATCACTCAGGAAATTCCAAGGGTTTTAGAAACTCTGTGCCAGGAACCTGGGAAAAAGACCAGACAAATTATGTATTATATAAATCCTTTATAGCTTGTTCACAGTTACAGGATGAGATTCTTTTTCACCAACAGAGGGATGTGAAGATCTTGCTTTACTACCCAAGAATAAATCTAAATACATTGTCTTCTTTTGTGTGACTTCCTTGAAATCTGTCCAAGAGAAAAATTTTAATTATTTAGTGACAATGGACTATATTTTTTACTTGAAGAAGATAGTATTGCTACTGCTGCCTCTTCTACCGTGATGACGAATAATAATGACTGATTTTGCTTTTTGGGTGTATACTACATACCACCTAAAGGCAATAAATATAAGAGAATCAGACTTCAGAAAATTGTTTCCAAGGTTTGCCTCTTGGAGTTGATTTCCACCAAAAGCAAACATTATGCACGCTACACATGTACATCACCATGAATCATGTGCATAAATACATGAGAATGGTTGGAAAATCAGGTTTGCAAAACCCTTAGTGACAGGCTTGAGTGAAAACGCAAACCTGAGTCAAAACCATTTTACAATATGGAACACAACTGGTTGGCCTAAAGTCTGCTGTAAGGCTTGAAAAATTAAATTAAAAAAAAATTTTAATTGAGGAAAATTGGTGGGAGGAAGGCACACACTGCCTGGAGCCCTGATTCTAATCAGAGAATTCCTAGAAAATCCATGGCAAGCTCCAGTCTTAAATAGTTTGAAGAATGTGGCAGAAGCCCCCCTCCAGTAAGAATTAATACTGGTAAGGTTAAAATGAAGTTATCAAGGGACCATTTTGGCCATGCTCAAAAGACTAACCACATCTGCCAATACAATGACATTTCCAAACACTTGACTTTTTGCAACATATTTATATGAGTTCTCAGTTTCCAGTTTATGCATGACAGAAAGGAAAAGAAAGAACCAGAGAGTAAGTAGAATACTTTTCCATTAACCAGGTGGAGAGGTTAGGCTGCAGTCCCAGCATCCTGTACACAGCAAGAGTCAGAGTTTACATTGCCATGCAAAGGGTTGATATAGAACAAAAAATAAGAGTTGAACTTATTCCTGCTTTACACCAAAAAGTGTCATGAATTTTTCATTTCCTGAGAATATAGTACAGAAAAGCATTTTCTGAATTAGATCCCAAGAGAGTGACTTTTACTATGCTGCCCCTAGTAAGAATGTCTACATAGATTCAGTGAGAGTGTTTTTGAAAAACTTTTTAGCTTTTGTGTGTATGTGTGTGTTTGTCCCAAGTCTTGTAAGTTCCATGAGTACTAAAAGACAAACAACAGCGACAAAAACCTGATAGAATGAAAGAGAAAGCAGAGACTACTTTGCTCAGTGGATAAAAGGGTAAACTCTGGGCTGACAGACAAAGCCAAAAGCTGACCTTCATGGACTCTTTGAATGCTGCGCTGGTGAATTAATGAACAAGACATGGGGTTCTGCTGTCAACTGAAAACCCTGATGCAGAGGGCCATGCCTCCCCACTTAATTTTCCTAGCTCCATCTTGCTACCTGTACCTCATATAGGTTCCTAAGAGAAGAGAATGTACTTTGCAAGGATTCTAAATCAGTATTTCTGAGTTGTAAATTTTCTTTCATTTATTTATTCAACAAGTATCTGTTGAGTGACTACTTTTTGCCAGGACTTCTCAGCATGGGGTTCAGCATCCTCTGTTCTCCCAGCTATTCTAGGAAAGAAGCAAAAATAAACAGAGGAAACTTAAAAGTGATTACTATTATTCAAATAGTGATAAATGCCATTAGGCAAACATGTGATACATAGGGGCTTGGGGTGAGAGAATAGTAGCGTTCAATAAAATGGCTCTGGAAAACCAGGCTGAAACAGCAACATTATTGCTGCAATTGGACTTTGAAAAAGATTCAGTCCTGCTGTGATCAGCCAAGGAGAGAATGGATGCTTGAGGGAAATGGTGAGCATTTCAGACAAGAAATATGCATTGCAAAACTGAAGTGGGAGCAAGATTTGTCTGTTGAAGGAATATAGAGAATGCCCTTGCAGACGAGGCACACAGTGGTCATAGAACCCGAAAAAGAGTCCCCACCAGATCATGCAGGCCTGAGACACCAAGATAAGGTGTTTGGATTTTTGTTCTCAGTATGCTGGGAGACCCATTTGAGACTTTGCAACCAGGAAGCAGTGTAATCCGATTTACACGTTTTAAAAGTCTCTGGTTGGTGTGGGGATTATCACCTGTAGGTACTCATGATGGGTATTAAGGGCTTCTGACACTGCGGGATTCTAGATACTCTGAAGGATTCTCTTACTAGAACAGACATGCTAGGCTCCTAAGACAGTAGGGAAAAATTCCAAGCATGAGAGAAGAGGGGAAAAGGTGGTAAAATAATGAGCATAAACCTGAACAGAACAGGTAAACACACACAGAAATCTGAGGCTAATTGTGAGAATGACACTGCAAAGAAGAGGCCAAACTTTGAACCACTGAGGCGTTAAGGATCTGAACTTAAGCTTCAAAAGAGATGATGTAGATCTGGTTTGGTAGTACCTAGCAAAAGCAAACAAAAATGCTATATGTTACAGACTAACCTACTTTAACCCTGAGGACTCTTCTCAGATTATGGTCAATCAAATATGAGCTCACAGCCTATAGTCATCAATACCCAGATAAACAGCAACTTGATTGAGCTTGATTTGAGAAAATCCTCAGAATTAGATACCATTCTCCACTAAAAAGAATCCGGGCTTCTTGGAGAAATGGTTGATTCTGGGGCTGGGGCAGGACAAATATAAAAGAGCCTGAAACATTTTGTCACAGAGTGTAAGGACATGCTTAAAGAAAGATGGGGACATGGCAAAAAGACATAGAAGAAAATGCAAAGGCGTTTCCACTGACTAAATCAGAAATAACTTGAATGTCAAGATAAATAATGGTAATAAGGGATGATAACCTTTTTAATAAAACAAGAAACCATGAATCCATACTGATGTAATCACAAAACAAATAAAATACAAATGGGGAGAAAATAAAGCATTTTTTTAATAATATAATACTAATAATAAATGTATAATAAATGTACTGTAAATGCCAAACATCATAGTTTGCCAAACATCATAGTTTACCAAACATCATAATTAACTTAGCCAAGAAACATCACTAGGTGTTAAAATGAATGGGTATAAGTTTGATAAGGGATTGGATAATCAAAGAGTCTCAAATACCCTTTCACAAAATGACACTCACAAACAGAGAAAGAATAACATTACAAGGGAAAACTGGAACACCTCAACCATGACCAAATTTAGCATCACCTGGAGTGGGATACATATCACTTACCACCCAGTAGAAGGCATGAGACCTCAGAGTACTTCTGTAATATTCTCAAAATTCATAACCGGCATCCAATTATGAAAAAATATCAGACAAACCCAAACTGAGGCATGTGCTACAAAATGCCAGACTTCAAGGTCAACATCTTAACTCTTTCAGAATGAAGGAGACTAAAAGGACATGACAGCTTAGTGCAACACATGGTCCTGGGTTGGCTGTAAAGGACATTGTTGGTGAAAATGAGTGGGGTCTGAAGAGTGGATGGTAGTAATGTATCAGTGTATTGTCCTGATTTTTTATGGTTATTCTAGATTACCCAGAGAATGTCCTTGACAGTCAGTATGCATACTGAAGTGTTTGGGAGTGCTGGGCATCCTGGTTGCAACTTACTTTCAAATGATTCAGGAAAAAGACCCCAACAATTTATACAGTATAGTATTTGCAACTTTTCTCAATATTTGGATTTCAAAATAAAATTAGCACACTGAAAAAAATTATTCAGATAGCTTTGTGAAGAACCAAAGACAGATGGAATCTCTACTAACCTATTACACTGCTTGGTAGGCTGAAGTTTTTAACCTTAACTTCAGACACTCAAGGGTTTTAAGTCTTCAGGACTCTGATTAACATGCAGGGTATTATGCACCAATAGCTTCAATCTTAGTTGCTAAGAATGAGAGAAAGGCAGATAATATTAATTGAGTTAATCAGTTTACACATACCTATACTATGAGTTATATCATCAACACTACTGCCATATTTCAGATGTGAAAAAAGCTCAGAAAGGTTAAGAAAGTTGGCCAAGATCACACAGTAAACATTCCAGCTGGAATTAGAATAACGACTCCAAGGTCTATGCTCCAGCCAGCTTTTTATCAGGGTTTATGTTCCTTCTGGGTAATTAAGAGCCAAAGGGCTAACTAGTGGTGGTGGTCTGGTGATGAGGAAAGGGGAGCTTGCACTGGATAAAAGCTATCATCCGTTACTCTGTACTGTGCTGGATTCTTAAGTTCATTCTCCCTTGCTGCCTACCACTGCTTCCTGGAGAACCACAGGGAAGCCCTTGTTTGACAGGCAGAGCCTCCCTTCACTTCTGACCTAGAATTTTCCAAGGATTTTCTTTGCTTCAGTCAATACTGGGAAACACAGCACCGCAAAATTACAGTTTTCTCAGAATGTCCTCTAGACCCCTCTGGAATGTCATCTCAGTTAGAAAACCTTTTCATGACTTTTAATTCCCCTTGGTTGTTTAAGAAGGCATTCGATTAGCTGAGGGTTCAGTGATATTTAATACTGACTCTAAAAATTTAATTTAATTGTTATTTATCAAGTAGGGGGTGTTGAGATATGAAAGATAATGTTTTATCTTTGCAAAGGCATACAAAAATTTTTAACCTGTAGTTCAAAAGAGTGTCTGTTGGGAGTACTACACAGATTCTATAAGATCTAATATTTGTTCCCTCCTAAGAAAAACCAATTACATTTTGAAATGTAAGTTATTTTCTAAATACTTAGTTCAGTGCCTACCACAAGGTGGGTATGCAAAAAATAGTTATTGTATGGATAAATTAATGCTGATAACAGGGCCAAGAAAATTGTCAATATCATTCAAATTCTTAATATGCTGGGTTGGTCGAAATAAAAGTTCTTTATAATTAAATTAAAAGCACAGAATTTCCTTTAAGAAAGTTTCCAGATTAATCCCATGATTGTCATTTTGCTAGTGTTTTCCCACAGTGATGTTTAAATAATTTATTGACATTGAAAGCACTTTTCACTAATAAAGGCATTTGAAAGTTCAAAGTGGCAACCAAAGAGGAGAGTTATGGAGAATTTTAGATCAGTATTGTAGCTCTCAATGTTGTGTTTTGATTTTTTTAATTTTGAATGTTATCTTTTGAACTTTTAGAGTTTAAATAATTAATTTTTTTGGTGTGACCATGTATGCATTGGCATTATATCCCCAGGTCCCAGGGACTTTGCTGCAGAGCAGAGAACACAGTAACTGCATACTCTGTATCTGTGCTGCTTCACCATTGGCTTTCCAACCCTTCCATGAACTTCCCACCCTCTTCTGCCCGCTCTGTTCTTGAGGCTCACCTCAATGCTCTGCACACTCCAGGCTCCACTGCCTTCTGGCTTCTAGGTGAATCTTGCTCACCATCAGGAAATCAGCCATAGAAAGAGAAAGAAGTTGGAGTGTTTATGTCCCCTGCTCATTCCTTGCCTTGCCAAGTATGTCAGAGGTCCCCAAGAACCCCAGTTTTGATGATTACCTAGGACAACTCACAGGACTCAGCATATAGACATACTCATGATTGTGATTTATTACAGTGAAAAGTTACCAAGAAAAATTATCCAAAGGAAATAGCACATGGGGCAATGTCTGGAGAAAACCAGGCAGAAACTTCCAAGTGCCTCCCAGGACAGTCACACAGGATGTGCTTAATTCTTTCAATAAAAAGTTGTGACAGCACATGTGAAATTTTGCAACTCACGGAAGCTCATTGGAGACTCAGGTCCCAGAGATTTTATTGGGAGCTGGTCCATGCAGGCAACCTCTGCCTAGCCTGTACCAAAATTCCAGACTCCCAGAAGGAAAACAGAGGTTCGGGATAAATCACATTGTTTGCACACAGCTTTGGCACAGTGAACAACTCTTATCAGTTAGGATGGTAGGGAATTCTCAAATCCAAGTTCCCAGAGACCAGCCAAGGGTTAACCCTGTAAGTAGGCTTTCCAGAGGACAGTGGTCAGGCCTGCTGTGCTGACTCTTTTCTGCACACCAAGGTGATGGCAGTGGCTATTTTCCCCTGTGGTCCCAGCTCCTCCCAGTTGACCCTCTTCTCTAGTTACACTCCCCAGGTTCCAGTAGCACCTGCCTCCTCCTTGCTTCTGCAGGTACAGGTGGGGACTAATCCTTGAGTGTATCCCTATAGGTTCCCTTAACTCTGCCAACCCACCTCTACATATAGTCCCTTCATTACCAATCTGTGAAAAACTTCCATCTACCACCAACGTGGACAAAAAGAAACTTGATGTAGCCTCCTGCATGAAACAGCCCTCTAAACTAGACAAAATATAGGAAACAACAGTTTTTAAGATACTGAATATCAGACAACAAAGCCAGTGATCTCTGAGAGACAGAAAACAAAGAGGTGAACCTTATGGTCACACAGCTTACTGCCTTGAGTGAGTTTGCAGGCCACAGCACTGGGAGGGGGGAACTCACAGGACTCCTTAAATTAAAATGGAGTTGAGACGCCAGAAAGACCAAGGAAACTGGAGTTCCAGGAGTACTGGTGAGGAGGGAGTGGGCAGAGAGAGAATTCTACAGATCTGAAGAAGGTGCATATCACAATGATAAAAAATAAATAGAAACATAGGATGATCTCAGTAGATACAGAAAAAACATTTGAAAATATCTGACAGTCATTATCGATTAAAAAAAACTCACGGAAAAGTAGAAATAGAAGAGAACTTGTTTAACCTAATAAAGGGAATGTATGGAAAACTTGCAGTTTACACATATTTAATGCTGAATGATTGAATCCTTTTCCCCAAATATAAGGAAAAAGATAAGGATGTTTACTCCATCAATTCTATTCATTTTACTGAAGACTGGAACCAGTGTTATAAGACAAGAAAAGAAATAAAAGACATGCAGTTTGGAAAGGAAGAAGTAAAATTGTGTTTATTCACAGAAAACATGATTATCTATGTTGAAAACCCAAAGGAATAGAAACAAAATCACCTAGAACCAATGAGTGAGTTTAGGAAGGTTGCAGGATAGGAGACCAGATAAAATATTGTATTTATATTTATAACAAATGAATAATTAGATATTCGAATTTTGACAATTTTATTGAGATATAATTCACAAAACATACAAGTCACCTATTTAAAGTGTACGATTCAATGGTCTGTAATATATTCACAGACACATGCAACCGTCAGCACAGATTATTTTTATCACCTCAAAAAGAAATCCTGTATGCTTTAGCAATCATCTCCACCTCCTTCTCCCACCCCAGTCCTGGAGCAACCACAAATCTACTTTCCATCTCTATAGATTTCTCTGTTCTGGTCATTTCATATTAATGGAACCACATAATATGTGGTCTTTTGTGACCAACTTCTTATGCATAGCTTGTTTTCAAGGTTCATCCACAAGGTTCATGACATGTATCATTACCTTTTCTGGCTGAGTAATACTCCATTGTATGAATATAACAGACTTTGTTTATCCATTCATCAGTTGATATACATTTGGGTTTTTTCTACCTTTTAACCATTACTAATAATGTTACTATAAACATTAGTGTACAAGTTTTTATGTGGACACATGTCTTTATTTCCTTTGGATTTATACCTGGGAGTGGAATTGCTAGGTCATGTGAGAATTCTGCCTAATAGAGTTACCACATGAGGAAGTGCTAGACTGTTTTACAAAGTGACTGCATTATTTTACGTTCCCATCAGCAGTGGGTGTGGGTTCTGATTTCACATCCTTGTCAACACATTGTTATCTGACTTTTTTATTCTAATCATTCTAGTGAGTATGAAGACATATCTCACTGTTGTTTTGATTTGCCTTTCCCTAATGACTAAGGATGTTGAACATCTTTATTGGTCATTTGTATATCTTCTTTGAAGAAATGCCTATATAGATCCTTTGCTCACTTTAAAATTGAAAATTGTGTTATTTGTCCTTTTATTATTGAGTTGTAAGAGTTTTTATATATTCTAGATACAAGGTCCCTATCAGATATATATTTGCAAACATTTTTTCCCATTCTGTGGATTATATTTTCACTTTATTGATAATGTCCTTTGAAGCACAAAGTTTTAAATTTTAAGTCCTATTTATCTATTTTTTATTTTATTGTTTATATTTGGTATGATACCTAAGAATCCTTTGCTAAGTCCAAAATCATGAAGATTTACCTTATGTTTTCTTCTAAGAATTTTATAGTTTTAGCTTTTACATTTCAGTCTTTTTTGTAACTAGTGCCAGTACCACACTGTCTTGATTATCATTGCTTTGTAGTAAATTTTGAAGTTGGGAAGTGTGAGTCCTTTTACTTTGTTCTTCTTGGCTATTATGACAAGTATTTTGGGATTTTTTTGTTTTTTTCTGGGTTCCTTGCATATCTCTATGAATTTTAGAATCAGCTTGACAATTTCTGCAAGCAAATCATCTGGGATTCTGATAGGGACTTTGTTGAATCTATAGATCAGTTTGGAGAGTATTGTCATCTTAACAATATTAAGCCTTCCAATCCATAAACATGGTACCTTTTCTAATTATTTTAATCCTCTTTAATTTCTTTCAACAATATTTTGTATTTTTTGAAGTATAAGTTTTGCACTACTTTTGTCAAATTCAATCCTAAGTGTTTTATTCTTTTAGTTGCTATTGTGAATGGAATTGTCTTCTTAATTTAAGTTCACATTGTTCATTGTTAGTGTATAGAAATACAACTGATTCTTGTATTTAGATTTTGTATCCCTCTATCTTGCTGAACTCATCTATTAGTTCTAATAATTTTTAGTGAGTTTCTTAGGGTTTTCTATATACAAGATCATGTCATCTGTGAAGAGAAATAATTTTATTTCTTCATTTTCAACAGGGATGTCTTTTACTTCTTTTTTATTTTTGCCTAATTGACCTGACTAGACCCTTCAGTATGGTATTGAATAGAAGTGGCTGGAGCAGACATATTTATCTTGTCCATGATCTTAGGAAGAAAGCATCTAGTCTTTCACCATTAAGTATGATATTATCTGTGGGTTTTTCATAGAAGTGTTTATCAGGTTAAGGAAGTTCCCTTCTAGTCCTAATCTGTTGAGTGTTTTATATCATGGAATCATGCTGGATTTTACCAAATGCTTTTTTTGAGTCTATTGAGATGATCATATGAGTTCTATATTTTGAGAGTTTTTTTAGTGGTTGCTCTAGGGTTTACCATATACATCTTAATATATCAGAATCAGCTTCATATTTATGACAGCTTATTTCCAGTGATATATAGATATGTTAGTCCTATGTATCTGTTTCCTTTTCCCTCTTTTTGTGGTATTATTATACATGTTACTTCTATTAATGTTATAAACCTCCAAAAAATTGTTATAATTATTACTTTACCATCTGTAGTCATTTCTTTATCCCAATAAACCTTGACTCCCCACACTTCCTTTGTGCTGTTATTGGCAAATATATGACACATATGTTACATTTCTATATGTGATAGGCTCCACAATACATTGCATACATATTAGTTTATACAATTTTTTAAAATCAGTTAGGAGATGACAGGACAAAAATATACCCTTATTCTGTCTTTTATAATTACATAGTTACTGATGTCAGGGCTCTTTTTTGTTTGAATTTGAATTTTTATCTTGGGACTCTTGCTTTCAACCTGAAGAACCACCTTTAGACTTTCTTCTAAAGTGGGTTTGCTAGCAACAAATTCTATGTTTCTTTATCTGTAAAGTCTTTATCTTGCCTTCAGTTTTGAAAGAAAATTTTGCTGGATATATGAGACTTGTTTGACCTTTTTGACTTTGAGCACTTTGAATATGTTATCCTACTGTCTACTGGCTTCTATTGTTTCTGCTGTGAAGTCAGCTGTTAACCTTATTGGGTTTCCATTGTTAGTGACCAGTCATTTTTCTCTTGTTGCTTTCAAGAATTTCTCTTTGTTTTTCATCAGTCTTGTTGTGATATATTTGTATTTCTCTTTGCATTTATTCTACCTGGAGTTCACTGAGTTTCCTGGCTGTGTAGGTTATTGTTTTTAAGTAAATTTAGGAAGTTTACAGGGATTATTTTCTTAAATTTACTTTCTATTTCTTTCTTTCTCTCTTCTTCTTGTATTCCTGTTATGCATATGATGGTGTATTTGACGATGTCCCACATTTCTCATAAGCTTTCTTCATTTTTCTTTATTCTTTTCCCTCTTGACTTGCATAGTTTCAGTTAATGTGCCTTAATCTTGGTTATTCTTTCTTATGCCTATTTAGATCTACTACTGAGCCCATAAAGTTTTAATTTTAGCTATTGTACTTTTCAACTCCAGAATTTTCCATTTTGTTCTTTTTTTCTGTATCTCTTCATGATATTTTCTATTTGATGCCAAATTGTCACCATATCTTCCTTTATTTCTTTCATCATAGTTTCATTTAGTTTTGTAAACATGTTTATAATATCTACTTTGAAGTATTTTTGTGATAAAGCCAACATCTTGTTGTTCTCACAGGTAATTTCTATTGCTTTCTTTTGTTTTGGTGTATGGGTCACACTTTATTTATAGGCTTCATAATTTTTGTTCAAAAGTGGACAGTTTAGATAATATATTGCAGCAACTCCAGGTACTGATGCCTCCCCTTCTTGGGGGTTATTGTTGTTATTTGCTTATTTGTTTAGTGACTGGAAGTAATATTTTAGTTAAGTCTATTTCTCACCACCACCATACACACACATACAGAGTATTGAACCTCTGATGTTGCTCCTCAGGAAGGCTCAGTTTGGGGTATGCCCACAATCACTCTGGGATGACAATGGCTTTGGTAGAGCTTTCTTTCTCTCTTTCTCTGATCACACCCAGCTTATAAACGTTACTAATTGTCAGCCGATTTCTCTATTATTTCCAGCAATGCCTTGGGGAATAAACTGCTCTGCGAACTAATCCAATCAAATTTTGGTTCCTTTGAAAGAGTAGTTTCTAGGGTCAGTGTTTGATATTTGTTCTGAGCCCAGTAGGTCTCCCAGCTGCCTTATTCCACAGTTCTCTCCTGCAAACTACTAGGCCTACAGTCTAGCTTGTATCTTAAACCTCCTTCCAATTGCCTTCACAAAATCTCCACTGTTCTTGAGAGTGCCCTTAGGCTTGAACTTTTCCACCCTTTATTTGGAATGAAGTCAGCTCCTTTGGGAAGTGATTAGGTGCTGTTTTATGGCCTGCTTCTTCCCTCCAGGCAGAATCTGTGAGCCAGAGCACTAAAGTTAGCTGTGGGGGCAATAGCAGGCTTCTCTCTCAGTGACACCCACACTCTAGGACCTGAGTACTCAATGAAAGGGGGGTAGAAACCTGAGATTCTCTCAGTCAACTGTTCTGATGTAAAACCACTGTTTTAAATTGAGGCAAGCATGATCAGGGCCCCAGTATTCTCAAGATTTCATGCCCAATGTAGAGTCTCCACTCCACAAATGGGGACTGGATAGAAGAATGGAACCCCCACTTCCCAATGGCACTCGTGCAGGACTCAGTAATGAGTGAAAGGAAGGGAATACAAGAGGCAAGAGGAAACTTTTAGATGTGCTGATTATTATTTTGATTGTGATGATGGTTTAATGCAGGGGTCCCCAACCTCCAGACCATGGACCACTACAAGTCCATGGCCTGTTAGGAACTGGGCCACACAGCGGGAGGTGAGTGGCTGGCAAGCGAGCAAAACTTCATCTGCTCCTCCCCATTGCTCTCATTACCACCTGAACCATCCCTCTCAACACTTGCATTATCACCTAAATGATACCCCCACCACCATCCGTGGGAAAATTGCCTTCCTCGAAGCCAGTTCCTGGTGCCAAAAATGTTGGGGACCGCTGATTTAATGGACATATACATGTGTCAAAACTTAACACAAATATGTGGCCTATTGTAGGTCAATTATATCTCAATAAAATTGTTACAATGGGAAAAATAACTTGGGGAAAATATTTCCAATATGATAAAAAGTTAGTATAGGAAAAGCTCATGCATACCAAATGAAAGAGGAAACAAGACAGTGTAATAGAAATGAATTCAACCATGAACTCAAGCATTTATCCATCTGTATCTCTAGGGAGGAATCTTGGATACAGAAGTGTAGAATAAGGGCAGAATGCCTGGAAGAGAGCCTGGCATTCACTACACATTCCATGAATGTTTGTTGCATAAATATTTGTTGAGTACATTGCCCCTGGAAAGTTACTTTCATACCCAGCACACCCCTAGTGTCAGTTTCTCAGTAACATTACCACTTTCCCATCACCACTATAATAAATATTTGATCACAATAGGAAGTCATATTGCATTAGGATCAAGAGTCATTCAGCATATTTTCCTTACATTGCCTTAGTCATAATAATGAAGAGTGCTGACCTATTCATTACATAGCAACACAGTGGTAACAATTGCATTTAATTTCTTCACATATTTTTTATCTGAAAATCTCAAAATTCATGTGACAGGTTTTATACATCCTCCATGTGTCTCCATTTTTAAGAAATTTTGAGCAGTGGGGACTGATTTTAAAAGAAATTACATCAGTTAATAGTATGCCATGATTTGGCTCCTACTGTATTCTTCTAATTCTACTTGCTCCCACTTTCCTCAGCCAGACTTGTCTCCTCATTGCTCCTGCCCACATCCCATTATAATTGTGGCTATCATTTTACATCATTTCATGAACATCATGCACATCATACACACTTCACATATGTCAGCAATAATTCTTACATCCACCGTCAACATAGATGTTAATTATTCTCCATTTTACAGATTGAAAACGTGATGGTCACAGAGATTGAATAACTTGCCCAAAGTCTCTCAACAAGTGATAAGTTTCTGTCAGACTCCCCAGACCTGTGCCATCATGCTCTCTCTCTGTGCTGTTCAAAATTTTGCCTTTGCCTTTTTGCACCTGCCATTTCCCCAGTTTGGATCATTTTTCCTTCTCATCCCTCAAGAGCCTCTAAAATCCAGTCCTACACAAACCCTTCTCTGACAGTCTTGGCCACGAGCTCTTCCTAGTACACCTTGCCAGTTCCTTGTCTGGGAAAAAGAAGGAAGGGAAAGATAGATGGATGGAGAGAGGTAGAGATGGGAATCAAAAGTAAGGCCATTAGAGAAGTCAGGAGGTGAGAGGTGGGGAGCTGAACAGGCAAGCTTGAGAAAAAGAAACTCCAATTCTTTCCCCTCCTCCTTTAAAAATTATGCAGCAGGGGGGGACCTTGAAGATGGCGGAAGAGTAAGACGCGGAGATCGCCTTCCTCCCCACGGATACACCAGAAATACATCCACACGTGGAACAACTCCTACAGAACTCCTACTGAAGGCTGGCAGAAGACCTCAGACCTCCCAAAAGGCAAGAAACTCCCCACGTAACTGGGTAGGGCAAAAGAAAAAACAGAGACAAAAGAATAAGGACGGCACCTGCACCAGTGGGAGGGAGCTGTGAAGGAGGAAAAGTTTCCACACACTAGGAAGCCCCTCCGCGGGCGGAGACTGCGGGAGGCAGAGGGGGGAGTTTCGGGACCGCGGAGTAGTGCACAGCGACGGGTGCGGAGGGCAAAGCGGGGAGATTCCTGCACAGAAGATCGGTGCCGACCAGCACTCACCAACCCGAGAGGCTTGCTGCTCACCCACCGGGGCGGGCGGGGCTGCGAGCTGAGGCTAAGGTTTTGGTTTTGGACGGAGCTCAGGGAGAGGACTGGGGTTGGCGGCTTGAACATAGCCTGAAGGGGTTAGTGCACCACGACTAGCCGGGAGGGAGTTCGGGGAAAAGCCTGCACCGGCCGAAGAGGCAAGAGACTTTTTCTTCCCTCTTTGTCTCCTGGTGCGCGAGGAGAGGGGTCTAAGAGCGCTGCTTAAAGGAACTCCAGAGACGGGCGCGAGCCGCGGCTAAAAGCGCGAACCCCAGAGACGGGCGCGAGCCGCGGCTGAGGGCGCGAGCCCCCGAGACGGGCGCGAGCCGCGGCTGAAAGCGCAAACCCCAGAGACGGGCGCGAGCCGCGGCTGAGGGCGCGAGCCCCCGAGACGGGCGCGAGCCGCGGCTAAAACCGCGGACCCCAGAGACGGGCGGGAGACGCTAAGGCTGCTGCTGCCGCCACCAAGGGGCCTGTGTGCGAGCACAGGTCACTCTCCACACCCCTCTTCCGCGGAGCCTGTGCAGCCCGCCACTGCCAGGTTCCCGGGATCCAGGGACAACTTCCCCGGGACAGCGCACGGCGGGCCTCAGGCTGGTGCAACGTCACGCCGGCCTCTACCGCAACGTCACGCTGCCTCTGCCGCCGCAGGCCGGCCCCGCACGCAGTGCCCCTCCTTCCCCCATCCCCCAACCCCCGGCCTGAGTGAGCCGGAGGCCCCGAATCGGCGGCTCCTTTAACCCCGTCCTGTCTGAGCGAAAAAACAGACGCCCTCCAGCGACCTACACGCAGAGGCAGGGCCAAATCCAAAGCTGAGCTCCTGTGAGCTGTGAAAACAAAGAAGAGAAAGGGAAATCTCTCCCAGCAGCCACAGAAGCAGCGGATTAAAGCTCCACAATCAACTTGATATACCCTGCATCTGTGGAATACCTGAATAGACAAGGAATGATCCCAAATTGAAGAGGTGGAATTTAGGAGCGAAATCTATGATTTTTTTCCCTTTTCCTCTTTTAGTGAAGGTGTACGTGTATGCTCCTGTGTGACATCTAGTCTGTATACTCTAGCTTCCACCATTTGTCCTAGGGCTCTATCCGTCCATGACTTTTTTTTAAAAATTCTTTTTCTTAATAATTAAGTTTAATTGTAATAACTTTATTATACTTTACCTTCGTTCTTTCTTTCCTTCCTTCCCTCCCTCCTTTAGACAACGAATCACCCCAAATTGAGGAGGTGGTCTCAGGGAGCAGGATTTATGATTTTTCCCCCTTTACCTCTTTTTGTGAAGGTGTATTTGTATGCTTCTGTGTAAGATTTTCTCTGTATAGCTTTGCTTCCAACATTTGTCCTAAGGTTCTATCCGTCCCTTTTTTTTTTCTAAATATTTTTTAATTCAATAACTATATTATACTTTATTTTATTTTTACTGTATCATCTTTCTTTCTGTCTTTTTTTCCTTCTTTCCCTCCTTCCTTCCTTCCTTCCTTCCTCCCTCCCTCCCTCCCTCCCTCCTTTCTTTCCTTCTTTGCTTCTTTCTTCCTTCCTTCCTTTCCTCCTTTCCTTCTTTCTTTCCTCATACTTCTACTAATTCTCTCTACTTTTTCTCCCTTTTATTCTGAGCCGTGTGGATGAAAGGCTCTTGGTGCTCCAGCCAGGAGTCAGGGCTCTGCCTCTGAGGTAGGAGAGCCAACTTCAGGTCACTGGTCAACAAGAGACCTCCCAGCTCCACATACTATTAAACAGCGGAAATCTCCCAGAGACCTCCATCTTAACACCAGCACCCAGCTTCACTCAACGACCAGCAAGCCACAGTGCTGGACAACCTATGCCAAACAACTAGCAAAACAGGAACACAACCCCACCCATTAGCAGAGAGGCTGCCTAAAATCATAATAAGGCCACAGACACCCCAAAACACACCACCAGACGTGAACCTGCCCACTAGAGAGACAAGATCCAGCCTCATCCAGCACAACACAGGCACTAGTCCCCTCCACCAGGAAGCCTACACAACCCACTGAAACAACCTTAGCCACTGGAGACAGACATCAAAAACAACGGGAACTACGAACCTGCAGCCTGCAAAAAGGAGACCCCAAACACAGTAAGATAAGCAAAATGAGAAGACAGAAAAACACACAGCAGATGAAGGAGCAAGATAAAAACCCACCAGACCTAACAAATGAAGAGGAAATAGGCAATCTACCTGAAAAAGAATTCAGAATAATGATAGTAAGGATGATCCGAAATCTTGGAAGTAGAATGGACAAAATGCAAGAAACAGTTAACAAGGACCTACAAGAACTAAAGATGAAACAAGCAACGATGAACAATGCAATAAATGAAATTAAAATCACTCTAGATAGGATCAATAGCAGAATAACTGAGGCAGAAGAACGGATAAGTGACCTGGAAGATAAAGTAGTGGAAATAACTACTGCAGAGCAGAATAAAGAAAAAAGAATGAAAAGAACTGAGGACAGTCTCAGAGACCTCTGGGACAACATGAAACGCACCAACATTCGAATTATAGGGGTTCCAGAAGAAGAAGAAAGAAAGAAAGGGACTGAGAAAATATTTGAAGAGATTATAGTTGAAAACTTCCCTAATATGGGAAAGGAAATAGTTAATCAAGTCCAGGAAGCACAGAGGGTCCCATACAGGATAAATACAAGGAGAAACACGCCAAGACACATATTAATCAAACTGTCAAAAATTAAACACAAAGAAAGCATATTAAAAGCAGCAAGGGAAAAACAACAAATAACACACAAGGGAATCCCCATAAGGTTAACAGCTGATCTCTCAGCAGAAACCCTACAAGCCAGAAGGGAGTGGCAGGACATACTGAAAGTGATGAAGGAGAATAGCCTGAAACCAAGACTACTCTACCCAGCAAGGATCTCATTCACATTTGATGGAGAAATTAAAACCTTTACAGACAAGCAAAAGCTGAGAGAGTTCAGCACCACCAAACCAGCTTTACAACAAATGCTAAAGGAACTTCTCTAGACACGAAACACAAGAGAAGGAAATGACCTATAGTAGCGAACCCAAAACAATATATAAAATGGAAATAGGAACATACATATCGATAATTACCTTAAATGTAAATGGACTAAATGCTCCCACCAAAAGACACAGATTGGCTGAATGGATACAAAAACAAGACCCTTATATATGCTGTCTACAAGAGACCCACTTCAGAACTAGAGACACATACAGACTGAAAGTAAGGGGATGGAAAAAGATATTCCATGCAAATGGAAACCAAAAGAAAGCTGGAGTAGCAATTCTCATATCAGACAAAATAGACTTTAAAATAAGGACTATTAAAAGGGACAAAGAAGGACACTACATAATGATCAAGGGATCGATCCAAGAAGAAGATATAACAATTGTAAATATTTATGCACCCAACATAGGAGCACCTCAATACATAAGGCAAATACTAACAACCATAAAAGGGGAGATCAACAGTAACACATTCATAGTAGGGGACTTTAACACCCCACTTTCACCCATGGACAGATCATCCAAAATGAAAATAAATAAGGAAACACAAGCTTTAAATGATACATTAAACAAGATGGACTTAATTGATGTTTATAGGACACTCCATCCAAAAACAACAGAATACACATTTTTCTCAAGTGCTCATGGAACATTCTCCAGGATAGATCATATCTTGGGTCACAAATCAAGCCTTGGTAAATTTAAGAAAACTGAAATTGTATCAAGTATCTTTTCCGACCACAACGCCATGAGACTAGATATCAATTACAGGAAAAGATCTGTAAAAAATACAAACACATGGAGGCTAAACAATACACTACTTAATAATGAAGTGATCACTGAAGAAATCAAAGAGGAAATAAAAAAATACCTAGAAACAAATGACAATGGAGACACAACGACCCAAAACCTATGGGATGCAGCAAAAGCAGTTCTAAGGGGGAAGTTTATAGCAATACAAGCCCACCTTAAGAAGCAGGAAACATCTCGAATAAACAACCTAACCTTGCACCTCAAGCAATTAGAGAAAGAAGAACAAAAAAACCCCAAAGCTAGCAGAAGGAAAGAAATCATAAAAATCAGATCAGAAATAAATGAAAAAGAAATGAAGGAAACAATAGCAAAGATCAATAAAACTAAAAGCTGGTTCTTTGAGAAGATAAACAAAATAGATAAACCACTAGCCAGACTCATCAAGAAAAAAAGGGAGAAGACTCAAATCAATAGAATTAGAAATGAAAAAGGAGAAGTAACAACTGACACTGCAGAAATAAAAAAAATCATGAGAGATTACTACAAGCAACTCTATGCCAATAAAATGGACAATCTGGAAGAAATGGACAAATTCTTAGAAATGCACAACCTGCCAAGACTGAATCAGGAAGAAATAGAAAATATGAACAGACCAATCACAAGCACTGAAATTGAAACTGTGATTAAAAACCTTCCAACAAACAAAAGCCCAGGACCAGATGGCTTCACAGGTGAATTCTATCAAACGTTTAGAGAAGAGCTAACACCTATCCTTCTCAAACTCTTCCAAAATATAGCAGAGGGAGGAACACTCCCAAATTCCTTCTACGAAGCCACCATCACCTTGATACCAAAACCAGACAAGGATGTCACAAAGAAAGAAAACTACAGGCCAATATCACTGATGAACATAGATGCAAAAATCCTCAACAAAATACTAGCAAACAGAATCCAACAGCACATTAAAAGAATCATACATCATGATCAAGTGGGGTTTATTCCAGGAATGCAAGGATTCTTCAATATACGCAAATCTATCAATGTGATAAACTATATTAACAAATTGAAGGAGAAAAACCATATGATCATCTCAATAGATGCAGAGAAAGCTTTCGACAAAATTCAACACCCATTTATGATAAAAACCCTCCAGAAAGTAGGCATAGAGGGAACTTTCCTAAACATAATAAAAGCCATATATGACAAGCCCACAGCAAACATCATCCTCAATGGTGAAAAACTGAAAGCATTTCCACTAAGATCAGGAACAAGACAAGGTTGCCCACTCTCACCACTCTTATTCAACATAGTTTTGGAAGTTTTAGCCACAGCAATCAGAGAAGAAAAGGAAATAAAAGGAATCCAAATCGGAAAAGAAGAAGTAAAGCTGTCACTGTTTGCAGATGACATGATACTATACATAGAGAATCCTAAAGATGCTACCAGAAAACTACTAGAGCTAATCAATGAATTTGGTAAAGTAGCAGGATACAAAATTAATGCACAGAAATCTCTGGCATTCCTATATACTAATGATGAAAAATCTGAAAGTGAAATCAAGAAAACACTCCCATTTACCATTGCAACAAAAAGAATAAAATATCTAGGAATAAACCTACCTAAGGATACGAAAGACCTGTATGCAGAAAATTATAAGACACTGATGAAAGAAATTAAAGATGATACAAATAGATGGAGAGATATACCATGTTCTTGGATGGGAAGAATCAACATTGTGAAAATGACTCTACTACCCAAAGCAATCTACAGATTCAATGCAATCCCTATCAAACTACCACTGGCATTTTTCACAGAACTAGAACAAAAAATTTCGCAATTTGTATGGAAACACAAAAGACCCCGAATAGCCAAAGCAATCTTTAGAACGAAAAAAGGAGCTGGAAGAATAAGGCTCCCTGACTTCAGACTATATTACAAAGCAACAGTAATCAAGACAGTATGGTACTGGCACAAAAACAGAAAGACAGATCAGTGGAACAGGATAGAAAGCCCAGAGATAAACCCACGCACATATGGACACCTTATCTTTGATAAAGGAAGCAGGAATGTACAGTGGAGAAAGGACAGCCTCTTCAATAAATGGTGCTGGGAAAACTGGACAGGTACATGTAAAAGTATGAGATTAGATCACTCCCTAACACCATACACAAAAATAAGCTCAAAATGGATTAAAGACCTAAATGTAAGGCCAGAAACTATCAAACTCTTAGAAGAAAACATAGGAAGAACACTCTATGACATAAATCACAGCAAGATCCTTTCTGACCCACCTCCTAGAGTAATGGAAATAAAAACAAAAATAAACAAATGGGACCTAATGAAACTTCAAAGCTTTTGCACAGCAAAGGAAACCATAACCAAGACCAAAAGACAACCCTCAGAATGGGAGAAAACATTTGCAAATGAAGCAACTGACAAAGGATTAATCTCCAAAATTTACAAGCAGCTCATGCAGCTCAATAACAAAAAAACAAACAACCCCATCCAAAAATGGGCAGAAGACCTAAATAGACATTTCTCCAAAGAAGATATACAGAATGCCAACAAACACATGAAAGAATGCTCAACATCATTAATCATTAGAGAAATGCAAATCAAAACTACAATGAGATATCATCTCACACCAGTCAGAATGGCCATCATCAAAAAATCAAGAAACAATAAATGCTGGAGAGGGTGTGGAGAAAAGGGGACACTCTTGCACTGCTGGTGGGAATGTGAATTGGTTCAGCCACTGTGGAGAACAGTATGGAGGTTCCTTAAAAAACTACAAATAGAATTACCATATGACCCAGCAATCCCACTACTTGGCATATACCCTGAGAAAACCAAAATTCAAAGAGAGTCATGTACCAAAATGTTCATTGCAGCTCTATTTACAATAGCCAGGACATGGAAACAACCTAAGCGCCCATCATCGGATGAATGGATAAAGAAGATGTGGCACATATACACAATGGAATATTACTCAGCCTTAAAAAGAAATGAAATTGAGCTATTTGTAATGAGATGGATAGACCTAGAATCTGTCATACAGAGTGAAGTAAGTCAGAAAGAAAAAGACAAATACCGTATGCTAACACATATATATGGAATTTAAGGGAAAAAAATGTCATGAAGAACCTAGGGGTAAGATAGGAATAAAGACGCAGACCTACTGGAGAACGGACTTAAGGATATGGGGAGGGGGAAGGGTGAGTTTTGACAGGGCGAGAGAGAGTCATGGACATATACACACTAACAAACGTAGTAAGGTAGATAGCTGGGGGGAAGCAGCCGCAAGGCACAGGGATATTAGCTCGGTGCTTTGTGACAGCCTGGAAGGGTGGGATGGGGAGAGTGGGAGGGAGGGAGACGCAAGAGGGAAGACATATGGGAACATATGTATATGTATAGCTGATTCACTTTGTTGTAAAGCAGAAACTAACACACCATTGTAAAGCAATTATACCCCAATAAAGATGTTTAAAAAAAAAAAAAAAATTATGCAGCAAAAATCGAACTTTTGAAGGGAGGTAAGGAATAAGAGCAAGCTGAAGAATGCAAGGTGTCTAGAAGATTCTCCTTCATCCAGAAATGGCATCAACACTCAGGGCCAGAATCCAGGCTTTGCAGAGCAGGAGTGAAGGGTGACAGCCAATTTATTTAGCATCCTACAGCCACAGAGCTCCTGACTCCTTTGTCCATTTTGTTAATTAAACTAAAAATAATTCACTATCAGTCCATCATGCCTCCATGCCATGGTCTTTATGAGCACCTGATTTGGAACAGCAAAGTAATGCACACTCCACTAAATCAGATTTCAAAAGACAGAATTAAACATAGGGTCTCTGGGCCAGGAGATGGGAGAAAAGTATACATGCCCTATTGTTCTATGTAGGTAATAAAACACTTGAGGAAGAGAACTGCCTGAAAATCTTTTTATGTTTTTGTTTGGCAAAGGGGGCCAGGAGAACTTTATAGGGATGGTGGTAATGTTCTATATCTTGATTTGGGTGGTGGTTACACAGGTATATACATTTGTTGAGTCATCTAATTGTACACTTAAGATTTGCATTTTATTGCAGACACATTCTACTGCAACATGGTTGATAGGGAAGGAGAAAGGAAGGAAAGAAGGAAGGAAAAGAAAAAACAGCCCTCCCACTCCTGTAAACTTAAGCTCTGCTGAAACAGAAATCCAGGAACCAAGTAGCGTCTTGCTGTACTTTTTGCTACAAATACCACCTGGACACTTTGGGTAGTTTTTGCTTATGGACCAGGAGATGATGAAAGAATTTGCTGTTTGATGGAGTAATTGATCTTACCATTATGAGAAGGTGGGGTTGCTGCTACCAAGTGGGGATGGCAAGAGGTGGTCTGGAATTCAGGGGATTCAGTGGGCCCTCTTGCTGCTTTCATGCCCAGTGTTGATGGCACACAAGAAATTGCAGCCAGTCTGACCATCAGAGAAGGCGGGTGGGAAGGTACTTGAGGCTGGATGGTAGGATGCTAACATGTCCATTTTGACATATCAATCAAACCCTGAAGGAACCTTTGGGTTTCCTAATGAGATCTGCTTGAAACTCACTTCCTTTGCGATGCAAAAAGTGATGCAATGAGGAACGTATTGTACACCTGGATTGAGTGTCTCACCCACACTCACCATTACCCCTGCACACCCTCCCTGCTTCAGGGCTGTGCCATCTTCTCCAGCCTGATACATGTCAATTGTTGTCTGTTTTATATATGCAGAACAGGTTACCTGTAACAGGTGGAGACTGCTGTGACAGTTTTGATTAAGGTTGATGCATGGTTTTAACTGGCCAGAAGGATTAAAACATATCACAAAGTACTCATGAGTTCTCAAGTACTAAAAATGAAATAATCTCTGCAAGTTCACTTACTCCCACAAAGAATTTAGAATAAAAATAGAGGTAGAGGTAGGGGATCTTTCTCCAGTTCCTTCCTGATCCCCTCTTCTATTCTAGAGTATCCCTGCTCAGAGCTGTTCAATCTCACCATTCCTGTTAATTGTGAGCCCACACAATTCTTTCAAGTCAATAGTTTTAATTGTGGTTACACTCAGGACACCAACTGAGGGCTGTGTTTATCTAAGTGTTGGCCTGGATCCCCTCAAGGACTTTCCCAATCTCTCTCACAAAATGACAAGAATGGCAAAGGTGGCATCACCATGTGAATTTATTATGCAGTCTCCTGAAGAATGTTACCCAATGCTGTTTTAAAGCTTTATCTTTCAAAATGCCATTTTAAATGGTGATAAGGTATAAAGTAACTTATGGCACTTGTAAGCTATGGCACTTGCCAATAAGCATTAGAATGGAGCCATGTTTCCAAACTACATTATATTTTTCACAAAGATGTCATAGATAGAGGTTATCAAGCATAGATCCCTCACCTGTTTCTTTCCTAATGGCTATAGATCCTCTAGGGTTCTCTTTCTGGTTTTGTAATTCTGAAATATTCATGTATATTTCATCCCATCAACACATTAAAGACAAAATTTAAACAGACTACCAAACCAAAAAACAATGATAGAGAATCTTCTAAACCAGGCAAGGTCATTGAAAAAAAAATTACTCAAATGTAAACTCTGGGAACAGAATAACAAAGCATGAGGTTGCAATAAAGTGACTCTTTTGCTTGAGCAACAAAGCATGCTTTATAAAGTTGTTTGATTGGAAAATGTAGGAAAATGATTGTACAAAACAATAATGAGAGGAAACAAAGAAAAGAGAAAGAAAGAAAGAAAGAGGAAGAAAGGAAGGAGGGAAGAAAGGAAGGACAGAAGGAAGGAAGGATGGAAATAGGGAAGGAAGGAAGGAAGGAAGGGAGGAATAAAGGAAGGAAGGAAGGAAGAGGTATGGTACAGTATGTAGAGAAAAGCCATAAAGTTAAACAATGGGCTGTTTCTTACTTTATAAACTATTTTAATAATGACATAAGAAGAAATTGGTATGACAACATGTAATAGTTACAGCGTCATTAAACTCAGAACACATTGTCAAAACATGATACTGCCTATAAGATATTGCCTACAAGATATGGAAAGAATGTGACATTTTCAAAATATTTTATGAATAATTTATTTTCTTTCTAAAGAAAACTGAAAAACTAGATGAGAAAAGTTTTATTTCCCTAAGGCCTTCTCTCAGTCTTTGTTTATAACAACCAAGAATAATCCATACATGGATTATTTATCCCTCCCTTCTTTTTCATTCACTTCATGTTAGCCAAGTGAACTTCATGGATACCAGGGGTTTCACCCTCAGGATTCTGGGCAATCAGAGACCTTCCAAGTAGATTGGAGTAGAATGGATCCTTCTTAGAAAATTTCACAAAAATAAATAAATAATGCCTGTTACCCAGAATTAAGAAGAAAAGAGTGGAGAACCTGGCTTTCCTCTCATCTTGTCATTAAAGATTTACTCTTCTGATTTAGAGATTCTTCGCTTGATTGCCCTAGCATCCCAGTTGTTTTGTGAAACCCACTGGGCTTTCCCACAGACAGATCATGTTCTTGTTTGCTCCACAATTGAGCCCAGCTTTCCTGGCAACATCCCTCCAACTCTGGCTTATAGTCTACTTTGCAGATTTAAAGATATTGTACATTGTGTTATGGAAATTAGAATGGGTAGACTGTAGGCAGATTTTGAAGTGGTCCCATTAGAAATGGACCCTTCCCCAGTTGAGCCTCTGATGAGAACCCATTCCTGGGTGACACCTTGAGGGCTGCTTTGTGAGACCCTAAGAAGAGGACCCAGATAATCAGTGCCCAGGCTCCTGACCACAGGCACTTTGAGAAGATAAATGTATGTTGTTTTCTGCTGCTAAGTTTGTGGTAATTTGTTACACAGCATAAATAACTAAAACATAGACTTAAGGAATATTCACCATGAGAGGGTCTTTTCAGCCTCTCCCCACCTTATTGATAAGGAACATGATACACAGATGGGCTATGGAACTGGCCCCAAATCGTCCACACATGATGTTATCATGGGGTACTCCTTCACTGCTCTTCTCATCTGAATCTACATCCCTGGATCTTTCATTTTCCTATTTCTTTAGCAACACTAAAAATTGTTTTATCTTAAAACATTAAGGATATTGCTTCATTTTAAGGAGTCCGAAGCCAATCTGAATTTCACTCTTTTAAAGAGGAATTTTTTTCTCCTAATTCTCTCTGGGATTCTCTAGAACTTCTTTTTTTATTTGATGTTCTGAAATTTCTTGAGGATAAGTCCCAGATAGGATCTTTCCTCATTCACTGCACTCAGAAGTCAACATGCCCATTTAATCTGAAGACTCATATCCTTCAAGCCTGGAAATTCCCTTCAAATTTTTAAAAATATAATTTTGTTCTCTTAATTTTCTCTTTTCACTCCTTCTGGAACCCCTGTTGAATTGATTGTCTATATCTGTTTTTGGTTCTCTTATTTTTCCTTTTTTTTTTTTCTCGTAGTCTTGGGAGATAATTTAGTTTTCTAAGCCTTCTCTTAAAATTTTTCAGAAATTATATTTTTACTTTATTAAACATCTTTCAGTCTTTTGTCACACCTTAATGACATCTTGTAAGTTACATCTAGATATAATATCTTCTAAATCTTTTTAAATTTATTAATTAAATGGATTTTTAACGTTTCCTTCTGATTCTCTATTTCTTTCCTGGACAATTTTTCTGTTATTTATTTTGGATTTATCTCTTTTGTTTCTTGGGGTTTTGTTTTTGGTTTCTCCTTACATAAAAATGAGTTTTTCAGTTGCCCATTTCTAGTTAAATCAGAAGGTTGTGGTGAATGGTATGGTTTCCTCTGCTCTTGTATACATCCTCCTATTTTCCACTTGTCTCACCACTACATGGGAATTCTTGCTGGGTGCTTTGGGCAAGGTGGGGCATGCCAGAGCAAACAGACCGGCAGGCTTTACCTTGGGTAAACAGGGAAGTATTAGCATCTAGACTGAAGGCTCCAAAAGTGCCAAAATGAGAGACACACAAGATGCACACTCCCAGACTAGAAGACATAGCTTTTTCCAAAGTGCTTTAGCATAATTTCCTTAAAAGAGGGCCCATTGTTCTTTGTTGGGGATTGGCATTCTATCCAATTTTGTTCTTATCACTGAAAAACATAACTTCAAATAATTAGTTTTCTTTGCTAATTTAATGGAAAGGTAATTCTGTATAATAAAAGTAGACTAATTTACAAGTTACTGAAGAACATAATTCTTTAAAGGCAATGTGATCAATCAGCATATGAAAATAATGGAAGAAAATTTTGAAATAAAGCAAAATAAACAGAAAATACAAAATAAGATTGTAGAAATACACCACATGTTTGAGTTATAATAATAATAATAATAAATACATTAATAATAATAAATACATTAAATTCTTCTAATAGGATTAAACAATGTAAGGATTCTCCATCTTGGGTCTAGTACCAAAGTCTGGCTACAAATTCTTTACAACTTATTGTATGGTTAGGCTATTATCTCTCAGCTTCAAACCTATCCTTCCATATCCAGCTACATGATGCTGGGGCAGGGACTCTGCAAACCACATTTATGTTCTGTCAATAGAAAGGGACACTTGGAGACTGGAGGAGGGAAAGAAAAGGCTCTGCTTCTTCACCCTGACAGTGCAATTTGTTCAGCTGCAAGGAGTTAGTTCCTGATTAAGATTCTTCCAATACCTCTTGAAACAACCTCCCCCCACCAATTCATAGATACCAGCACCAACTGACCAGTGACCTCTCCTTAGAGGCCTATGTCCCACACCATGTGACCATCCCTTCTAAATTTTAATAAGTCCAATTCCTTTCCTTTGTTCCTCTACTTCTATGGGTGGTAGCTGTTTCCTGCAGTTGCTACCTCCATGAAACTTAGAATTCCCTTTATATTATTTTAATTACCTAACAATTTATTCCTGGTTAACAAGACAAATCTACATTATCCTTTAAATGTCATCATAGGGACTTGATGTGAGAAACCACAGAACAAATACTCAAGTAAGTTTTAGCTTCCTATATGTGAAAGTGGAAGAGGTGAATAGACAAATCCAGAGCTAAGAATTTGAAGGCTGGGAGAAAGGATGGATCACAGAAGCTTTAACATGACAGAGATTACTGATATGATGGATTATATGGCCTGAACAGGATAGAAAAGAAGTGAAGAAAAGCCAATCAAGTGAAGAAAACAATCAAATTGATAGACTGGAAAAAACTTCAGGACTTAAGAGTCATGAAGTTTGTCAGATATTAAGCTCTGCTGTAGTGGGAGCAGCATGGAGAGATGTGTGTAGCCTATGAATGGAAGAGTTCACTGTTGAAGCAGTCCCTAAAAATGACAGAATCAAAGGTGTGGAATTAGAGTTGAGATGGAGATGAAGATCATTGAAGACAAGGACATTGTTCTAGTTATCTATTGTTGTATACAAAGTTATCCAAAAATTTAGTGACATAAAACAAGAACCATTTTATTATAGATCACAATTTTTTAGTCTAGGAATTCAGACAGGATTAGGCCGAGCAGTTATTCTGCTCCATGTGGCAGTCATGTCTGGTCTGGCCTAGCGAGCCCAAGACAGCTTCTCTCACATGCATGGTACTTTGTTTGGGATGGCTGGGCTGAGCTGGGTTCCTTGCCACTCTACATAGTCTCAGACTCTCCATGCATTTTCTCTAGCAAGTCAGTCAGCTATGGTAGCTGAGGACGTATAGAGACCAAGGTAGAGCTGTCAGTCCTCATAAAAAAAAAGGCTTGGAATTAACACAGCATCATTTCCTCGATACTTGATCAAAGCAGTCATAGGCCTGTCCATATTCAAGGAGAAAGGAAGCAGACCCCACTTTTTGATGGAAAGAATGCCAAAGAATTTGTGGCCATCTTTAATTTGCCACCAAAATCAGAGAACTACTAATATAGGAATTAGCTCATAGGGATTAAAAGATGACAAGAGTTGGGCTTATGAGGGATCCAGTAGACAAAGTCATGAATAAATACAGGGGAATAGTCCAAAACTAGGAGACAGCTACAAGGTAAGGCAAAGGGTGATGTATCTGGGTGACACAAAGCTCTGTGGTTAATTAACACATATCTATTCTCACCTCCAGTGATTTTCTGTATTACAGAGGCTGAAAACCTTCAAACTAAATTTCCCAGACTCTCACTGTTAGGGTTCTAAATGAAAGTCAGACTCTTCAATTATATGTACTTAATAAAATATGGACAGTGAAAACAGGTGGAGATTATTTTCTTGTACTTTGGCAATTTTCTGCTGGCAAGCAAGATTGTGGGGTCAGAGGATCTCTGTGGCTACGTTCTGGTGGCCAATCTCTAGATGCATGAATCTTGAGAGGCAAATGCAGCTCTGGCTGGGATTAGGCAGCATTTCAGATACATGGATGTTGAGAAACAGTTGTAGCAACAGTAGTAGCAAAAGCTTCCTGATTCCAGTTGCCTGATCCCTGAATTGAAACTATGGCAGTGTGTTCTTCAAGTCAGTACTTACAATGGTGACCTGTTATTGTTCCATGTCTATTCTTCTCCTCCTCCTCCTCCTCCTCTTCTTCTTCTTCCTCTTCTTCTTCTTCTTCTTCTTCTTCAACTTCTTCTTGCATTCCGCTAGCAGGCCAGTTCTGTGGTCTTATGGCTGTAATTACTAAAATCCAAGACGAAGATTTACTTCTCCAGACTTTCTAACAATTTTGTAAGATTTTAATTCCCTATATTAAAACCTTGTGGCTTAAAGCTTCTTGAGTTAACAAGACTAAATACTGAAGAATCAGCCTCATAGGAAGAGGCACTTTTGCTGAAAGGTAGAAAAACAATGACTGAGAAGAATCTGTGGGAGTTAGAATTCATACACTGCTTAGTCACCCTTTGTTATTTAGCATGAGGGAACAAAGAGCTTGCATTCAGGTGGAGAGAAATTCAAAAGCATTAAAAATCTAGGGTGGTTCAGTTTCCAGTAAGAGCAAGTTGCCCTTATCAGATCAACCTTCCTGCAAATAACAACCTGAACATAGCACAAACTAGGTGCTAAATATAAAAACAACTATCTGAAGGTACTGAAGAGTGATCTGGAACAGACAGACTCTGGAAGAGGGTATACATGTGAAGGAAGGGAACAGAACTGGGTGTGTTCCCATTTGTTTTGGCACTTAGCCTGATTGCAGTCCCCAGTGTACACCATAAAGTAGATAAAACTCTGACCAAAAATATTCTGCAGTTTTACAGGCTTGAAAAATAAGACAGAGTTCAGAGCAACTGCAGCATTTGGAAAATAAGAGGGGAAATCAAAGGAGAAAACCACAGAGAGTACCCCAAACTCTGTTTATCAACTCTGCCAAAATCTCTGGTTGACTCCTGAACATCATATCTGTGAGGTAGACTTTAAGCAGCCCAGCATAAGGTAGATAACTAACCTGAGATTTCAGAGTGAGGAATTTGAATTCATCCAGGTCAAATGCCTACTGAAACAAACAAGCAAAAATCAATACTCTTTGGAGTAATATAGAACCCAGACCCTCGACATTTTATTCATAATGTACATAAAATCTCCATAAAACTCAAAATTACTAGACATAGAAGAAGCAGAAAATATGACAATCCTCATTAAAAGTAAAAGAAAATCACTGAAAATCACATGAAAATCATGGTGACCCAGATGTCAGAAGTAACAAACAAGGAATATTAAGCAATTATTATAGATATGCTCAAGAACATGAATGCATTCAATGAATGAAAATATTTCTCATCAATGAAATAGAAATATCAAAAATAACCAAATGGAAATTCTAGAGATGAAAAATACAACTTAACAGGAATTATAATGCAAACAGTAGTTTAATAATAAATTGAAGATGACTGAAGAAAGTGAGTTTGAAGATTAGTCAATAGAAAATATCCAATCTGAAGACAAAAGATGAAAAGACAAAAAAAATATAAGCAGGGGCTTCCCTGGTGGCGCAGTGGTTGAGAGTCCGCCTGCCGATGCAGGGGACACGGGTTCGCGCCCCGGTCCGGGAAGATCCCACATGCCGCGGAGCGGCTGGGCCCGTGAGCCATGGCTGCTGAGCCTATGCGTCCGGAGCCTGTGCTCCGTAACGGGAGAGGCCACAGCAGTGAGAGGCCAGCGTACCGCAAAAAAAAAAAAAAAAAAAAAAAAAAAAAAAAAAAAATATATATAAGCAGACCTTTAATTACCAATGAAAAATATAAAAAGTTCTTATGTATGTGTAATTGGAATATCAGAAGGTGAAGAGACATTGGGGCATAAAACATATGTGAAAATATAATGTCAAAAATTTCCCAAATTTCTTAAAAACATAAATTTTCAGATTCAAGAAGCTCTGTAAAGTCCAAGCAGGAATAAAAGCAAAGAAAACCACATCTAGGAACATCATAGGCTAGCTGCTAAAAACCAAACATAAGGAGAAAACATTAAACAATTTGAAAATCTGCTGACTTATCATAATTATGAAAAATGAAAGACAATAGGACAGCATCTTTAAGTGTTAAAAAAGAAAAATTTGTCACTTCAAAATTCTGTTACAGAGACCTTCAAGATGGAAGAAGAGTCAGAAGTGGAGATCACCTTCCTCCCCCAAAATACATCAGAAATACATCTACATGTGGAACAACTCCTACAGAACACCTACTGAACGCTGGCAGAAGACCTCAGACTTCCAAAAGGCAAAAAACTCCACACGTACCAGGGTAGGGCAAAAGAAAAAGAAAAAACAGAGAAAAAAGAATAGGGATGGGATCTGCACCTCTGGGACGGAGCTCTGAAGGGGGAAAAGTTTCCACACACTAGGAAGCCCCTTTACTGGTAGAGATGGGGTGTGGCGGGGGAGGAGCTTCAGAGCCATGGAGGAGAGCACAGCAACAGGGGTGCAGAGGGCAAACGGAGAGATTCCCACACAGAGGATAGGTGCCAACCAGCACTCACCAGCCTGAGAGGCTCGTCTGCTCACCCACAAGGGTGGGTGGGGGCTGGGAGCTGAGGATCGGGCTTCGGAAGTCAGATCCCAGGGAGAGGACTGGAGTTGGCTGCATGAACACAGCCTGAAGGGGGCTAGTGCACCACAGCTAACTGGGAGGGAGTCCAGGAAGAAGTCTGGAACTGCCTAAGTGGCAAGAGACCATTATTTCAGGTGCATGAGGAGAGGGGATACAGAGCACTGGCTAAACGAGCTCCAGAGATGGGCGCGAGCCACGACTATCAGCACAGACCCCAGAGATGGGTATAAAATGCTAAGGCTGTTGTTGCAGCTACCAAGAAGCCTGTGAGCAAGCACAGATCACTATCCACACCTCACCTCCCAGGAGCCTGTGCAGCCCACCACTGCCAGGGTCCCGTGATCCAGGGACAACTTCCGCAGTAGAACGCATCACATGCCTCGGGCTATTGCAATGTCACGCTGGCCTCTGCCAACTCAGGCTCACCCCACATTCTTTACCCCTCCCTCCCCCTGGCCTGAGTGAGCCAGAGCCCCCCAATCAGCTGCTCCTCTAACTCCATCTTCTCTGAGCAAAGAACAGACACCCTCAGGTGATCTACATGCAGAGGCAGGGCCAAATCCAAAGCTGAACCCCAGGAGCTGTGCAAACAAAGAACAGAAATTTCTCCCAGCAGCCTCAGGAGCAGCAGATTAAATCTCCACAATCAACGTGATGTACCCTGCATCTGTGGAATACCCGAGTAGATGCAAATCATCCCGAAATTTAGGTGGTGGACTTTGGGAGCAATGATATATATTTTTTTTCTGTTTCTCTTTTTGTGAGTGTGCATGTGTATGCTTCTTTGTGTGATTTTGTCTGTATAGCTTTGCTTTTACCATTTGTCCTAGGGTTCTCTCTGTCCATTTATTTGTTTTGTTTTGTTTTTTAGTATAGCTTTTACTGCTTATTATCATTGGTGGATTTATTTTTTGGTTTGGTTTCTCACTTCTTTCTTTCTTTTTTATGATTTTATTAATTTTTTATTATTAATAATTTTTTATTTTAATAGCTTTATTTTATTTCATTTTCTTTCTTTCATTCATTTTTTTCTCCCTTTTCTTCTGAACAGTGTGGCTGACAGGGTCTTGGTGCTCCAGCCAGTTGTCAGGCCTGTACCTCTGAGGTGAGAGAGGCGAGTTCTGGACATTGGTCCACCAGAGACCTTTGGCTCCACGTAATATCAAATGGTGAGAGATCTCCATCTCAACACTAAGACCCAGCTCCACTCAACGGCCAGCAAGCTACAGTGCTGGACACCCTATGCCAAACAACTAGCAAGACAGGAACACACCCCCACCCATTAGCAGAGAGACTGCCTAAAATGAAAATAAGGTCACAGACACCCCAAAACACACCACCGATGTGGTCCTGCCCACCAGAAAGGCAACATCCAGCCTCATCCACCAGAACACAGGCACTAGTC
Organism: Phocoena sinus; assembly: GCF_008692025.1. NCBI lineage: Eukaryota > Metazoa > Chordata > Mammalia > Artiodactyla > Phocoenidae > Phocoena > Phocoena sinus. The sequence continues at coordinate 95,959,060 of NC_045768.1, forward strand.
CCTTCCACCAGGAAGCCTACACAACCCACTGAACCAACCTTAGCTACTGGGGGAAGACTCCAAAAACAACAGGAACTATGAACCTGCAGCCTGCAAAAAAGAGACTCCAAACATAGTACATTAAGCAAAATTAAGAGAGGAACACACAGCAGATGAGGAGCAAGGTAAAAACCTAAAAGACCAAACAAATGAAGAGGAAATAGGCAGCTTACCTGAAAAAGAACTCAGAGTAATGGTAATAAGGATGATCCAAAATCTTGGAAACAGAATGGAGAAAATATAAGAAATGTTTACCAAGGACCTAGAAGAACTAAAGAGCAGAAAACCAATGATGAACAAAACAATAAATGAGATTTTAAATTATCCAGAAGGAATCAATACCAGAATAACTGAGGAAGAAGAATGGATAAGTGACCTGGAAGATAAAATAGTGGAAATAACTACTGCAGAGCAGAATAAAGAAAAAGGAATGAAAAGAATTGAGGACAGTCTCAGAGACCTCTGGGATAACATTAAACACAACAACATTCAAATTATAGGGGTCCCAGAAGAAGAACAGAAAAAGAAAGGGACTGAGAAAATATTTGAAGAGATTATAGTTGAAATTTTCCCTAATATGGGAAAGGAAATAGTTAATCAAGTCCAGGAAGCACAGAGAGTCCCATAGAAGATAAATCCAAGGAGGAACACACCACAACACAAATTAATAAGCTATCAAAAATTAAAAACAAAGAAATATTAAAAGCAGCATGGGAAAAACAGCAAATAACATACAAGGGAATCCCCATAAGTTTAACAGCTGATCTTTCAGTAGAAACTCTGCAAGCCAGAAGAGAGTGACAGGACATATTTAAAGTGATGAAAGGGAAAAATGTACAACTAAGATTACTCTACCCAGCAAGGATCTCATTCAGATTCAATGGAAAAATTAAAACCTTTACTGACAAACAAAAGCTAAGAGAATTCAGCACCACCAAACCAGGTTTACAACAAAGACTAAAGGAACTTCTCTAGGCAGGAAACACAAGAGAAAGAAAAGACCTACAATAAGAAACCCAAAACAATTAAGAAAATGGTAATAAGAACATACATATCGATAATTACCTTAAATGTAAATGGATTAAGTCCTCCAACCAAAAGACATAGACTGGCTGAATGGAATTTTAAAAAAAGACCCATATATATGCTGTCTATGCTTTAAGTGTAAGAACAAATTCTTAGAAAAGCACAAGTGGGTCTTCCAAGAGACCCACTTCAGACCTAAGGACACATACAGACTGAAAGTGATGGGATGGAAAAATATATTTCATGCAAATTGAAATCAAAAGAAAGCTGGAGTAGTAATTCTCATATCAGACAAAATAGACATTAAAATAAAGGCTATTACAAGAGACAAAGAAGGACACTACATAATGATCAAGGAATCAATCCAAGAAGATATAACAATCGTAAATACTTAGGCACCCAATAGGAGCACTTCAATACATAAGGCAAATGCTAACAGGCATAAAAGCGGAAATCAACAGTAACCCAATAATACTAGGGGACTTTAACACCCCACTTTCACCAATGGACAGATCATCCAAAATGAAAATAAATCAGGAAACAAAGCTTTAAATGATACATTAAACAAGATGGACTTAATTGATATTTATAGGACATTCCATCTGAAAACAATAGAATACACTTTCTTCTCAAGTACTCCTGGAACATTCTCCAAGGTAGATCATATCTTGGGTCACAAATCAAGCCTGGTAAATTTAAGAAAATTGAAATAATATCAAGTATCTTTTCTGACCACAATACTATGAGACTACATATCAATTACAGGAAAAAATCTGTAAAAAATAAAAACACATGGAAGCTAAACAATACACTACTTAATAACCAGATTACTGAAAAAATCAAAGAGGAAATCAAAAAATACCTAGAAACAAATGACAATGAACACATGACGAGACAAAACCTATGGATGCAGTAAAAGCAGTTCTAAGAGGGAAGTTTATAGCAATACAATTCTACCTCAACAAACAAGAAACATCTCAAGTAAACAACCTAACCTTACACCTAAAGCAATTAGAGAAAGAAGAACAAAAAAACCGCAAAGTTAGCAGAAGGAAAGAAATTATAAACATCAGATCAGAAATAAATGAAAAAGAAATGATGGAAACAATAGCAAAGATCAATAAAACTTTAAGCTGATTCTTTGAGAAGATAAAAAAAAATTGATAGGGCTTCCCTGGTGGCGCAGTGGTTGCGAGTTCGCCTGCCGATGCAGGGACACGGGTTCGTGCCCTGGTCTGGAAAGATCCCACATGCCACAGAGCAGCTGGGCCCATGAGCCATGGCAGCTGAGCCTGCACCCCCGGAGCTTATGCTCCACAATGGGAGAGGACACAACAGTGAGAGGCCCGTGTACTGCAGAAAAAAAAAAAAAATTGATAAGCCCTTAGCCAGACTCAGTAAGAAAAAAAGGGAGAAGACTCAAATCAATAGAATTAGAAATGAAAAAGGAGAAGTAACAACTGACACTGCAGAAAAACCAAGGATCATGAGAGATTACTACAAGAAACTCTATGCCAATAAAATGGACAACATGGAAGAAATGAACAAATTCTTACAAAAGCACAACCTTCCAAAACTGAACCAGGAAGAAATAGAATATATAAACAGACCAATCACAAGCACTGAAATTGAGACTGTGATTAACAATCTTCCAACAAACAAAAGCCCAGGACCTGATGGCTTCACAGGCGAATTCTATCAAACAATTAAAGAAGATATAACACCTATCCTTCTCAAACTCTTCCAAAATATAGTAGAAGGAGGAACACTCCCAGTGTCATTCTATGAGGCTAACATCCCCCTGATACCAATACCAGACAAAGATGTCACAAAGAAAGAAAACTACAGGCCAATGTCACTGATGAGCATAGATGCAAAAATCCTCAACAAAATACTAGCAAACAGAATCCAACAGCACATTAAAAGGCTCACACACCATGATCAAGTGGGGTTTATCCCAGGAATGCAAGGATTCTTCAGTATACGCAAATCAATCAATGTGATACACCATATTAAAAAACTGAAGGAGAAAAACCATATGATCATCTGAGTAGATGTGGAAAAATCTTATGGCAAAATTCAACACCCATTTATGAGAAAAACCCTCCAGAAAATAGGCATAGAGGGAAGTTACCTCAGCAAAATAAAGGCCATATATGACAAACCTACAGCCAACATTGTTCTCAAAGGTGAAAACCTGAAACATTTCCACTAAGATCAGGAACAAGGCAAGGTTGCTCACTCTCACCACGATTATTCAACATAGTTTGGAAGTTTTAGCCACAGCAATCAGAGAAGAAAAAGAAATAAAAGGAATCCAAATTGAAAAAGAAGAAGTAAAGTTGTCACTGTTTGCAGATGACATGATAACTGTATATAGAGAATCCCAAAGATGCTACCAGAAAACTACTAGAGCTAATCAATGAATTTGGTAAAGTTTCAGGATACAAAATTAATGCACAGAAATCTCTTGCTGTCCTATACACTAATGATGAAAAATCTGAAAGAGAAATCAAGGAAACACTCCCATTTACCATTGCAACAGAAAGAATAAAAGACCTAGGAATAAACCTACCTAAGGAGACAAAGGACCTGTATGAAGAAAACTATAAGACACTGATGAAAGAAATTAAGGATGATACAAACAGATGGAGAGATATACCATGTTCTTGGATTGCAAGAAGCAACATTGTGAAAATGACTATACTATCCAAAGCAATCTACAGGTTCAATGCAATCCCTATCAAACTACCATTGACATTTTTCACAGAACTAGAAAAAAAATTTCACAATTTGTATGGAAATGCAAAGGACCCCAAATAGCCAAGGCAATCTTGAGGAAGGAAAACGGAGCTGGAGAAATCAGGCTCCCTGACTTCAGACTATACTACAAAGCTACAGTAATCAAGACAGTATAGTACTGACACAGAAACAGAAGTACAGATCAATGGGACAGGATAGAAGGCCCAGAGAATAACCCCCACACACATGATCACCTTATTTTTGATAAAGGAAGCAAGAATATACAATGGAGAAAAGATAGCCTCTTCAATAAGTGGTGCTGGGGAAACAGGACAGGTACATGTAAAAGAATGAAATCAGAACAGTCCCTAACACCATACACAAAAATAAACTCAAAATGGATTAAAGACCTACATGTAAGGCCTGACACTATAAAACTCTTACAGGAAAATATAGGCAGAACAGTCTATGACATAAATTACAGCAAGATCCTTTTTGACCCACCTCCTAGAGAAATTGAAATAAAAACAAAAATAAACAAATGGGACCTATTGAAAATGAAAAGCTTTTGCACAGCAAAGGAAACCATAAACAAGACAAAAAGACAACCCTCAGAATGGGAGAAAATATTTGCTAATGAAACAACTGAAAAAGGATTAATCTCCAAAATTTACAAACAGCTCATGCAGCTAAGTATCAAAAAAAACAAAGGAAAACAATCCAAAAATGGGGAGAAGACCTAAACAGACATTTCTCCAAGGAAGATACACAGATTGTCAACAAACACATGAAAGAATGCTCGACATCATTAATTATCAGAGAATTTCAAATCAAAACTACAATGAAGTATCACCTCACAGCAGTCAGAATAGCCATCATCAAAAAATCTACAAACAATAAATGCTGAAGAAGATGTGGAGAAAAGGGATCCCTTTTGCACCGTTGGTGGGAATATAAATTGATACAGCCACTATGGAGAATGTACGGAGGTTCTTAAAAAACTAAAAATAGAACTACCATACGACCCAGCAATCCCACTACTGGGCATATACCTTGAGAAAACCATAATTCAAAAAGTGTCATGTACCACAATGTTCATTGCAGCTCTATTTAGAATAGCCAGGACTTGGAAGCAACCTAAGTGTCCAGCGACAGATGAAGATGTGTCACATATATATACAATGGAATATTACTCAGCTATAAAAAGAAACAAAATTGAATTATTTGTAGTGAGGTGGATGGACCTAGATTCTGTCACACATAGTGAAGTAAGTCAGAAAAAGAAAAGCAAATACTGTATGCTAACACATATATATGGAATCTAAAAAATAAAATAAAATGGTTATGAAAAACCTAGGGGCAGGACAGGAATAAAGACACAGACGTAGAGAATGGATTTGACATGGGGAGGGGGAAGGGTAAGCTGGGACGAAGTGAGAGAGTGGCATGGACATATATACACTACCAAACGTAAAATAGATAGCTAGTGGGAAGCAGCCGCATAGAACAGGGAGTGCTCAGTGCTTTGTGATCACTGAGATAGGGAGGGTGGGAAGTAGACGCAAGAGAGATGAGATATGGGGATATATGTATATGTATAGCTGATTCACTTTGTTATAAAGCAGAAACTAGCACACCATTGTAAAGCAATAATACTCCAATAAAGATGTTAAAATAAAAAGAAAAAAATTCTGTGTTAAGCAAAAACAATGGTATATTCAGATTAAAAATTAAAACGAAAATAAGTCGTCACCAGCAAACGTTTACTACAAAATTTCCTAAAGGAAAATTTTCAAGCTGAATAGGAAGACCATCATATGGAAACTCTGATCTTCATGGGGGGAAATAAGGAGCTCCAGAAATGGTAAATTTGTAGGCAAATATAAAAGACTATTTGTCGGCTTAATGTAAAAATTATATTTTTAGTTTAGCGTTAATGTATATAGATATAACACATGTGATAAGTATAACTTAAAGAACAGGGGTGGGAGTAGACACTTCGATTTTTTAAAATATTGTGTGAAATGATGCAATATTAACTGCAAGTAGACTGTAAAAGTTAAGAATGCATATTATTTCTAAAAATGCAAGAGGTATATCTAAAATGTAAAAAGGTAAATTAAAATAGAATTTAAAATATTAAATAAGAATTTTTTTAATAATTTATTTTTTTGGTTGCAACAGGTCTTAGTTACTGCACGTAGGCTCTTAGTTGCAACAAGCAGGATCTAGTTCCCTGGCCAGAGGTCGAACCCAGGCTCCCTGCATTGGGAGCACAGAGTCTTAACAACTGGACCACCAGGGAAGTCCCTAAAATAATTTTTAATTACTTCAACATAAAGTACAAAGGGAAGAATATAGAAACAAAAACACAGAGCACAAATAGAAAACAAATAGTAAAATGACAGGCTTAAATCTAACCACAATAATAATTATATTAAATGTTAACATTCCAATTAAAAGACAGCAAAGGTCAGACTGGATAAAAATAGAAGATATAGGCACAAGGGTTCATGTCATATAGTATAATGTCAATATGAATAAAAGTAATGATAGTAATTTAAATATTTGTATTGAGCACTTTATTTTATGCCAGATATTCTACTAATAGTTTTACATGCGATACCTTCTTTAATCCTCAAAGCAATGCCTTAAAGTAAGAATCAGTACTATCTCCACCTTGTGGGTGAGGAACTGTGTGAGAGAGAAAAGTAATTTTTTGTATTAGAAACACTATAAACATCCAGATGTAAATTGGGGTACATCCAGTAAGCAAACCATTATGCAATCATTTAAAAGTAATAATTATTATAAATTAATATATAATAACATAATACTTATGAAGACTAAAATTTTGTAGGGCCGTTGAAAGGTATTCATTGTAATACATTTTCAGAAGCCCCAAATTATACATTCTCAATTATTTAATCTATGTAAAACATTATGTAGGCAGAAAGTCAAATCTGAAAGTGAGTACACAAAAGTAAGCATAGTTGATGTGTTTAGGGGTGTCCCAGTATGCTATAACCTTCTTGTTGGCAGGGACTATGTCATTTTATTTACTCACTGAATTATTATTGATCACTGTCTACTTGTCAAGCACTACAATAAGTGATCAGGGTACAGAAAAGAATAAGAGAGAATAAGAGAATAAGACAAACAGGGTCCCTCTCCTTAAGGATTTCAACTTCTAATGAAAGGAGCAAGCCATATATTTATATTTCACTTCTTATATTCACTATGTGTATATTGATCAAGTGTTTTATAGGAAATAAACAAGTTGATGCAACAGAGAAGGTGGACATGAGCTGGACTGGAAGTGTGAGAAGGAACCAGCCCTGTGGCAGGCAAGGGAGGGATGAGTTTAGTATGTTCTAGGATAGAAAGAAAGCCAGAGTGGCCAGAGGATGGTGGGCTTGGTGTGAGGTATAAGGATGGAGCTGGAGATTGAGTGGGGCTCAATCACTCAGCGCCTTCCAGACCACGGTAAGGAATTTCAATTTTATTCTAAGTGCAATTTGGAGCACCACTGAAGTGGTATAAGCTGGGAAGTCACCCAACATAACTTTTACTAACTTTTACTGCCAAATGATCACCGCCATGGAGTAGACAAACTACTGGGAACAAACTGCTGAGAGACTGGGGAGGAAGCTGTGCAGAAACCTAGATGATGGGAAGTAATGCCTTGTAATTGGGGGACATCGATGGCACTGCTAGAAATGGAGATATTTAGGGTGTAGGTTGGAGATAGAACCAGCAGAACCAAGAGACGTTTCCCTGGGAAGGATGAGGGGGAAAGGATGACACAGGGATGAATCTTCAATTTGGACTTGCAAAACATGAGAAAAAAATTTCTAGGAGAGAAAAGGGTATTTGTTTTTGCCCCATGGGTGTGATCTAAGTGGATGAGCAGAAATAAGAGTTATGGTTTAAATTTGGGTTTTGGATGCTTATCAGACATTGAGGTTACATTATCAAGTCAGAAGTTAGTCAGAGGTGAAGAATTCAGGCAAAGAATCTGAGTAATCAGCCAAAAGGTAGAGCAAAAAGCTATGGGCTGGGGTAAGACTCCCAAGAGTGAGTGAGTAGATGGAAAATAGGAGTTCTCTTGGAATTAATTCTTAACCTTTACTCCTACCATTGCTCCAAAATCAAGAGGCAAGAATTATTTGGGTTTTTTAAAAGTAGTTTTATGAGAATCCTTTAGATAGTACTCCACTTATTTGAAGAACTGTTGAAAAGATATTTCTCAATATCATACAAATAATTAAGCCCCAAACACCATTTTTTGATTTTGGACTTAATGGGTCGAGATGAAAAGAGAAACAATAGTTTAGAATGTGGTTAATAAGAAATGATCTTCTTTTAATTATCCTCTGCAGTACTAACTATATTTCAAGAACTCAGTACACTGCACGTGAGGTGATCATATTCTATAACCACATAAAGGGAAGCAAAGGAAGACTTCTTCATTATTTTATTAGGTTTGAGTTGATCTTTCATTAATATACAAAGATATTAGTGTATAATTTGATGAGGTTTTTTTGTTTGTTTGTTTGTTTTTTGCGGTACGTGGGCCTCTCACTGTTGTGGCCTCTCCCGTTGCAGAGCACAGGCTCAGTGGCCATGGCTCACGGGCCCAGCTGCTCCACGGCATATGGGATCTTCCCGGACCTGGGCACAAACCCACATCCCCTGCAATGGCAGGCGGACTCTCAACTACTGCGCCACCAGGGAAGCCCCTAATTTGATGAGTTTTGACAAATACATACACCCATGAACCACCACTCCATTGAAGATAATAAACCTTTCCATCCTCCCCCAGGTCAGTCTCCATTTCATACAGGCTAGTGTTCTGATTTCTATGATCATATCTTCTAGCCTGTTCTCAAACTTCATATTAAGGAAAATATGCAGTGAGTACTCTTGTGTCTGGCTTTCTTTTATGGTTTTAAGATTCATATATAGTGTCTGTTCTGGTAGGTTTTTTTTTTTATTGCTTGACTTTTTTATTGCATGACTATATCAGTTTGATTCTCTATGTAATTTGGCCTTACACTTTGTAGGACAGGTCTGTTCTGTTTTTGCCCTTTATTTTTAGGCTTTTCTGGGGTTTCAATGAAAAGACTAAGGTGTCCACTAACCCCTCAAACTAGATAGCACTCAAACCCTAAGCTCTGTCTCAGCTGCAGCAAAGAAAGCCCACCCTGATCTTTCAGACTTCCAGATGTCGTTTTCTGCTGGTCCCAGTTGAGTTCCCACCCCCCATGCACGCAATTCTGGGGTAAGTTAAGGATTTTATGGGAGTTTATATGCAGATATAGGGGGGTTCCCTCTGTGACTGCCCAATTCCAGCTGTTCTGACAACCCCTCAGTCCTCTGACACCTCAAGCCAGTAAGAATGTAGGTCTCTGTTTGAGTTCTGGCAACCCAGTGCCAGACAGACTGGAGAGTACCATCAGGGAAAAGGCTATGTAAGCGCTGATCCTTTGTTTAAAGGTTAAATTTACTCCATTTTCTGCATTCAAATTGTTGCCTTTTTTTCTCTTTTTTTTTTTGTGGTACGCAGGCCTCTCACTGTTGGGGCCTCTCACTGTTGTGTCCTCTCCTGTTGCGGAGCACAGGCTCAGGTCGCGCAGGCTCAGCGGCCATGGCTCACGGGCCCAGCCGCTCCGGGGCATGTGGGATCTTCCCGGATGGGGGCACGAACCCGCGTCCCCTGCATCGGCAGGCGAACTCTCAACCACTACGCCACCAGGGAAGCCCCCAAATTGTTGCCTTTTAAGCTGTCTCCAGCTTTTAAATCACAATCTACAAGAGGATTAACTATTTTATCATTCCATTACTGAAAATGGAATTCTTTGGATTGATTTTTACTCACTGAAAAGAAGTATCATAGTTTAAAATCTCCAGCAAGAAGCTGCAGAAAAGGAATAGAAATCATTAATAACAAACAAAATTTTGTAGATTTAGAGATGTACCACTCAAATCTCCCTCAAGGAAGGATCTGCTGCCCATCTGTGGGGAGTCTGCCTCAACTGTGTTCTCTGTGGTCACACCCTTCCTGTGAGTACAAATCCCTTTGTCAAAGAGGGCTAGAAAATGAAGACAAATGTGGGACCGAATAAGCAGCATCTGCTCCAGGGATCCCCAGTGGATTGACTAAGGATTTATAGGATCTGCATCCCAGTTCAACAACATCCTCTTCCCAATTTTGTTCTCCCTTTCATTCCACAGATAATGATTCCAAGTAAACATCTTGCACTGCAAACTTGTCTCACCGTCCGCTTCTGGACTACCCAATCTATGACACAAAACCCCATTATTCCCCTTTCTTTCATTTCTTTTCTCTTTCCTTCCCTTTCCTTCACCTCCTTTCCTGAACAATCCAGTCCTAACTTCAGTAGGGGGAGTCAGCAAGGTATCATCTACACTGGGTGGGGAGGTGCGAAGAGAAACACACTGGCCCAAAACAAATTTTGGAGATCTAGGGGGTTGGAAAGGCATCAATATGGCCATTCAGGAGACAGAGACCAAGCAGTGTGGGATGGCATGCAGCAGGGAACAAGCCCCGAGTGAGTGTTACAGCCCAAAGAGAGTGAGGAGGTTACCCATGGGGGCTGGTATTAGAGGGCAAATCTGGGGCAGGGAGTTGGGGCACAGGCAGGGAAGAGAGTATCTTTGAGGGAGAGGGGGTGTTATGGGCTGAAAAGTGTTTCCCTAAATTCACGTGTTCCATTCCTAAACGCTGTACCTCAGAATCAGACTGTATTTGGAGATAAGATTTTTAAAGAGATAATTAAGTGACCTAGGGCCACTAGGTGGCCCCTACTCCAATCTTATAAAGACTGGTCTCTTTATAAGAAGAGGAGATTTGGACACAGACATGCACAGAAGGCATATCATGTGGAGACAGAGGGAGAAAACTGCCACCTACAAGTCAAAATACAGGCCTCAGAAGAACTCTGAGCCAACTCTGCTGACACCTCAATCTCAGACTTCTAGCCCCCAGAACTGTGAGCAAATAAGTTTCTGTTGTTCAAGTCCCCCGGTCTGTAACTTTTTTTAATGAAAGTCCTAGCAGACTAATACTGTGGGTGACTGTGTGGAACGAAGAGACTGTTCACACAGGATAGGAGGTAGAAGTTGTGGTTGAAGAGTAGTTATTTACAGTGGAATTGACCAAATAAATATATTAAGAATAATGGCAGCCTAGTTTCCCACTGTCAGAGAAGGAAGTTAAAATATGGAAAGGGAAAAATTTAGAATGAACCCTCTGGTTCTCCATTGGAATTGGAGATATCAGGACAAATCCATGCTTTTCAATACATAGGTAGGTAAGTAAGCAGATAGATATGTAGGTAGGTACATAGATAGATAGATAGATAGATAGATAGATAGATAGATAGATGGACATGTAAATGCATACATACATATATTCCTTAGTTCTCACAATTGAAAACACCTGGGAGCTGCAATACATCAGAAGCAATGAGCATATCTAGAACACAGGTCTTGGTATCTAAACATTATTCTCCACTGAAAGAGTCCTGGGATCCTTGTAGAAATGGCTGATTGTAGTGCTAGGGCAGGGAAAGAACAAAATGAACCTAGAATATTTCTTCTGTCAGAAAAGAATGAAGTGATCAAAACACAATGGAATTTTTTTTAAGATGTTGGGGGTAGAAGTTTATTAATTAATTAATTTATTTTTGCTGTGTTGGGTCTTCGCTTCTGTGCGAGGGCTTTCTCTAGTTGTGGCAAGTAGGGGCCACTCTTCATCGCGGTGTGCGGGCCTCTCACTATCGCAGCCTCTCTTGTTGTGGAGCACAGGCTCCAGACACACAGACTCAGTAGTTGTGGCTCACGGGCCCAGCTGCTCCGCGACATATGGGATCCTCCCAGACCAGGACTCGAACCCGTGTCCCCTGAATTAGCAGACAGATTCTCAACCACTGCGTCACCAGGGAAGCCCAAAACACAATGGAATTTTAACAAAAGATCACAGAAGCCAGATTAAAGGGGCTCTCACTGATTAAATCTAGGACAATTTGGTCATCAAAATAAATAATAACAATAATAGACTATAATCCAGTGAATAAAAAAGGAAACCCTGAATACATAGAGATAGAAGTGAATAGATGAAAAAATTGGATGTTGAGGAATAGGATATTTCCATAGTTCCAAAGTACCTCCCCAAAAGATACTATTAATTACAAAAGGAATAATATTTCTTTATAGTGATAAAGTGTGGCAGACACCAGTTTACTCAAGAGATCCAAGTGATCACTATAAGTAATGGGGCAAATCAAAATCATATGTCACCTGCTAGCATACAATGAGAACACAGCATCACTTCTGTGGTATTATTGCCAAAAATGCAACACTTGAAACAGAGTATGGGAAAATGTCAGACAAACCCAAACTGAGGGACATTTTGCAAAATAATTTCAGAAGTTTCAAGGTCATGAAAATCAAGGAAGGAGGAATCATTGCAGACTAAAAATGTGACACAGGTCCTGAACTGGATACTTTTGCTATAAAGAACATTATTTGGACAATTGGTGAAATTTGAATTAAGCTCTTGATTAGAAGCTTGTAATATATCAATGTTAATTTCCTGATTTTGATGGCTCTATCATGGTTATGTAGGAGAATGTCCTTGTTCGTAGAAAATACATGCTAAAGTATTCGAGTGTAATCAGGCAACATATTAACAACGTACCATCAAGTGACTCAGGAAAATAAAAATAATTTCTTTGTATTGTACTTACAACTTCTCTAAATGTGGTTTTAAAAATATTTCAATGAAATAAACATGCTGATTTCCTTTACCCAGTATAACAAATATAATCTACCTATTGTTAATATTTGTCAAATTCTAGGCAGGAGACAGAAGCTAGAGCCATTATTTGAATAGAGAGAATTCCATGTAAAGAATTGTTAAGTAAGTTAAAAAGTACTTAACTAGACAACTGAAATGGCAAAAAGAGAACTCTACAGTACCATAAAGAAGCAACATCCAGTCGAAGGCTGGGGGAATAAAAGGAAGAGGTTGGAATTTGAGGAGGGTCCCTGTGCCTGGGCTCTGGACTTCTGAGGAATCTGAGCTCCAGAGGGAGAGTCAAGGACATTGATACACAGATGGTAAGGATATCAATTTCTATTGCTGTGTAACAAATTATCCCAAAACTTAGTGGCTTAGAAAACAATTATATTACACCCACTGATTCTACGGGCACTTTCAGAAAGGGCACTGTCAAGCACCTTTCTTCACCCACCATTTCTGGGGCCTCAAATCAGAGGACCAGAAAGTGGGGAGTTACTCCGTGGATAGGCTCAGGAATCACCTGGAGACAAAATTTCTGGACAGGTCTAGCAGGTGATGCTGCAGTCAACCAGCACTTCCCCTGGGACTGTCAGCCAGAATAACTATGCATGGCTTCTACATGTGTCCTGATCATTCTCACAGCATGGAGGCTTGGCCTTCCAACCTGGCAGCTCAGACCTCCAAGAGAACCAGATAGAAACTCTATCACCTTCATACCTAACCTCAGAAGTCACGTAGATTCACTAGACTGCCTGTTTACAGGGAAGTAGACACTCCTCCCACCCTCATAGGAGTAGTGTCAGGGTCACCTTGTGGAAGATCCTGTGCAACAGGAGGGTGGTTGGAGCCAACTTTGGGAAATACAACCTGCTCCAGTGAGTAGAGTTGTGGAAGTAGTCATGGGAAGACACACTACAGATCTCAAGCTGTGTAAGGAGAGGAACATGAGAGCACCAAGACACAACAGACTCAAAATTACAAATCAGGATCCAGACACAGATCTAGATTTTCAAAAGAGGTGGTTCAGAGCCAGTTGCACAATTCTTGAGCCCCTCCCCTTCAAGGAGGGATGAGCACTGGAGAAAGATTTTATGGGAACGATTTGAGAGAGCCTTGGAAGGTTTGAGTCCTGGGGGAGGGTAGGCCCTGCCTCTTTCACTCAGGGCAAAATTGTGTGATCTTGGGACACATACTGGAATGGAGTGTGATTCTTGCCCAGGGAAATTAGGACAATGAGGAGACAGATTGTGTATCAGCTGTGGGGTTGGAAGAAAAGCAAGTGCCTGCCACATCTGAGAAGAAATGCCTTATACTCAGCCAGAGAAGAGGGAGGTGGGATCCCAAGGGGCATGATTGTCAAGAACTGGAGGGGAATGCAATGTTAGAGTATTGGCCAGGGCCTTTGTCAGTCCTGCCTAAAAGAACCTACTAGAAGGGGCCATGGACCCACCAGATTAGGTCATACGAGGTGAAAGCAGGAAAACCAGGGCTGGGTGGACTTAGGCTGCCAAGCTACTGATCACTTCAAGGAGAGAAAGTCTTCAGAGACGCCAGACAGGGGCCTCTGAGGACCCCCGTGATTTCCACAGCGCCCCACAAGAGAAAGAACTCAAAAGTAACCCACTCAAGCAGTTAGTGGTAGCTCCCACCAGACTAAGATCCCACCAGGTCATGGTGAATTCCCTCACCCTCTCCATCTGCACCATCAGCCTGCATGGGGCAGTGTATGCAGCTGGCAGGGCCACAGGCTGAGTGTGAAAGAAAGGGAAACAGTGCCTACCCTGCCCCACCTCCTCTCAGTGAACTTGGTGGAAGATCAACCACATCCAAGTCCAGGGCTTTATCCTTGTTCCAGAAAAGACGTTCTGATGTCCAAGTCGAGGTAAAAGTGTGTAAAGGTCATGGGAGCTGCTCAAGCTCTCCAGAGGAAGGGCAGGTTTACCCCCATGAAATAAATCACAGAAGGTCAGTGAAAAGCAAAACTCAAGCTGTGCTGTGCTTGTCAAATAGAGTGGTCACTGCCTCAGGGCCTTCCCTATGAGGACCATGTGTCAGGGGATCAGAAGGACACGGGGGCTCCAAGTAGCTGACTGAGAAGAAAAGGAACCAAAAGACTCTTTTAGGGAAGAAGTGGTGTCAGTTAAGAAGGAGGTGTTAGCAGCACTTGTCAGATAAGCAAGGCTCAGTATCCTGCCCAGGAGGAAAGAATGAGGCTCTGAGAGCTGAGTGGGCCTTGGAGGAACACACGACAGCACAGAGAGCCTTGGTTCCACTGTCCAGCTTCACAGCAAAAGCAGAATCAGCTAAAGTATAGACTGGCCACTTGTTCAAACACACATCACTGAGTTTCCAACTCAGTAGGTCTGGGGTTGACTCAAGAATTAGCACGTAAAACTTCCCAGATGACCGAAAATGTTGGGCTGCAGATCCTACTTTGAAAACTGTTGGTGTGAAAGAAGGCTGATTACAGTGTACTGTAGTGGCAAGGGTGCTCATCTTTGGCCTAGAGATCATACTTTCTTATTTTAAACATTGTGGTGTACAGCTATAAGTAGCATACAGCTTTACACAATAAATTGGAGATTAATTAAAATACTGCAGAAACACACAAACAAATAGATCGTGTGTTGTGTATGCAATCCTGGGACCATAAGCTCGCACACAAATACTGCTGCTCCTTGGGGGCAGTGCTCAGGAGAAAGGAATACAGGCCTCCAAAGGTATAAAGGACAGTTTATCAGGTCCTGAGCCAAGACAGGATTACCTGAAGTAATGACTGCCTCCTGAAATGAGAATTCTTTCACTTGGTAAATCAATAATTACAAGCACACCAGGGAAATTAAGCATCACATCAGTGTTACAATCATAGATGCCTAGAAATAACAAATCAGGAATTCCCTCAGTGGTCATCAATAAGCCACACACACTGCACACTTGCATAGGGATGTTAAAATGCAGAGTATTTGCTCTTCATCAACCATAACATACATGTGAGCTGGTTATAAAACGTGACAGTTATAACAACTATGGGAACCATAGCTTTAAATTTTCTGTAGTGTGTGCTTGCGTGTTTGTGTATGTATGTGTGTGTATGTGCATCAGGAGGTGGGTGGGGGGTGGTGGTGTGTTTCCAGGGAAGGCACTGGTTTTCCTTCCAGGAAAAAACAAGTATTGAATGAAGAAAAATTGACAATGGACCATTTTGGAAATCTAAACACCATATTTCAGGACCAGCTTAATGTCTCTAAAGCTACACAGATCTCCCAGTTCAAGGGGTACCAAATTCATTCTTGCCTTGCCTCTCACAAGTTTCAAAGCTAGATCTAAAGTATGTAGTTGAGACCCAGTCAGCTTCATTCTGCTGCATCAACAGAGGGCACTGTCTCTTCTCTGCCAAGCCAGCGCACGCACTCCTGCCCCAGAATTCTGTAATGCACCGCTTTGATTTTCTTTTCAACAATTTAAGGCCATCCTCCTTAAAAGTCCCCATCCTACCCACCTGCAAATCCTCACAGTCTCCTCAAAATCTTCCCAGATAAACTTCATCTTTCATGGATGCCTTTCTTGGTATTCTCAACACAATTCATCAACTGGTTTTATTAATTTTCCTCCCTTCACAAGTTTTCCTTCCCTTAATCATGCCCTTCTGCCCCATTAGAGACCTGAAGTCAGTGTCCTTCTGCCCCATTAGAGACCTGAAGTCAGTGTCCTGCCTAGACCTGACCCGCTTCCCTTTCACCACACATTTCTACCAATGTGGCAACACCAGGCTGTTTGGGGACACAGGCTGCTTGGACTGCACTGCAGCCACACTTACCAAGTACTGGTTCCCAGGAGAAACATATAGGGCCTCCCAGACTCTAGGAGCCAATGACAGTAGCTCTCACAACTCACTGTTTTAACCTTTTTCCACTCTCTGCCTCACTACATAATCCAGCTGTTTTTTTTAAAATCCGCCAGGCCCACTTTTACTGGGTCCTTGTGGAAAAGTCCAGAATGTTTGCATAGAGGGTGGGCACACTGTGCTTGTTTGTTTGAGCCAGATGTTACATGGAGCAATCTTCTGGAGGTTTGAATGTTGGCACTTCAGTAATGAGGGAGGTTCAATTATAAGCCAAGGAAAAAGAGCTTACACTGGGACACAAGCTAAGGAGAGTCAATTTTTTGGACTCGAGTCAGCCCAACAAAGATAGAAAAAGGATGCCTTTGGAGTTTCCTTCTTTGCCTGTCAGCTTCTATTACTTTCCTTTTATGAAGTTAAGGATGGGTTGTCACAAAACAAAGAAGGCAAGAAGAAAAAGGAAAACATGTTGAGCAACTGTGTTTCATCATAGTTGACAAGGCATATTTTGACTCAATTCTCACAATATTATCTTCTGGGATAAAGATATTAGTGAAACTATTTTACAAATGAGGAAACCAGAGCTCAAAGAGATAAGTAAATTATTCAAGATACTACAACTATTACTAGGTAGAATGCAGTCTGGCTTCCAAAGAAGCATATTTGTTCTAGAGTTCTAATTAATTCATCCAAGAAATACAAATATCCATACCAATCTTGAGCCTCAAATTGTGACAAGCACTCTGGGGCTAGAGAAGAGATCTCATAACTCCCACAGGGAGATAAGACCATGAAACATGAATGAATCAGCATGTGGCATATAATTATGTGTTGCATTGCATGACACATAGTAAAGGACTTTAAGAGTTCAAGAGCGAGAACATTAATTAAAACCAGTATATCCTTGGGTTTAAGGTGGTCATCAAAAGTGTGTTAAGATTTTATCAACAAATGTAAAAGGGAGGAGTTTCTGGTTCCAGACAAAATGGAGTAAGTACATTCCACCCTATTCCTCCTGCTAATTAAAACTAAAAACTCTGGATAAGATGTATAAAACAACTGTCAGGAGACTGAAAGTAAAAGAGACTGGCTATAAACCCCAGGACTCCAAGGACAAACTGATAATGAGTTCCTAGCGAGTTTTGTACTTCCTCTCTATATATTGATCCAGGTGCTATACAAACCTGGGTTGATTCTGCAACCCAGAATCACGAGTGGGCACAGACCAAAAAAAATTTAAGGAAATAAATAAGTCCCAAGGACAACCTACTATCTCCAGCCAAAGGCTGGGAATAGGACAGCCCTGCAGGATGGAACCACAGAGACTATACCTCCTCTACTCAAGGCAAACACCATGAAGGAAGTCAAACACTTCCCCACCTGCCCTAAGCTTGTGGAGACTCTAGGGTGGAGTGTTGTCAACCATCCCTGCCCCTGCACTAACACAAGCAATGATAGCATCCCTCCCCATCAGGTAGAAATGGTGGAAGCGGGGTCCTAGTGACTGTTACTACTCGACACTAAGTGAACATCAGCAAAGAAATGGTGCATCTCCCATACACACCTGATACATCAGACACAGAGACAGTGGAGAGGAACCATGCTGATAATCTTCTCGCTATACTAAGGGAACACAAGCAAAGGTGGTTGCCCTCAGCGTCTCCCACCAGGCAGAGTGGCCACAGAGACTGTTAAGTGTGTTATGGTCAAATAACCCTGTCTTGTTATGAATAACAGTAAAGTTGTGGTAGAGTCAGTGGGTGAGGGGGAGTTAAGGAAAGCAATCTTTTAATCTGGGTGTAAAGTCCTGGGCATACCCCTGAGTAGCCCATGTGTGAAAGGCAATATTTAAGAAAATTCTATCATCAGAAGGGAATGGAAGTTTCTACATTCCATTGAAAGTATTGATAAATATTGATAAATATTATATTGATAAATATAAATATTGATACTAGAAAACTGTAATATATCAAGATAGATTTTTAATCTCTGGAGTGTATACACACACACACACACACACACACACACAAAATAAAGATAAATAGACAAAAACTATTGCTGAATTATAATGAAATACTAAAAAAATGTTCAGGCCATCCACAGAAAGTCAGAAAATGGTAAACAGCACAATGAAAAACAGACAGAACAAACAGAAAACAAATAATAAGATAGACAGCCTAAGTCCTAGCATAGCAATAATTACATTAAATGTAAATTGTAAACATCTCAATTAGAAGGTAGAGATTATCAGAATGGATTTTTAAAATTTGAGTTAACTATATGCTATCTGCAGGAAAATCACTTCAAATATAATTGTATAATATGTTAAAGGTAAAAGGATGAAAAATATATACCAAGAAAATACTAATAAAAAGAAACCAAGAGTATCTATATTAATGTCAGACCAAGTAGGCTTTGGAACAAAGAAACCTACTGAGGATAAAGAGGGACATTACATAATGACAGAATGATTGATTTACCAACAAGGTAGAACAATCCTAAATATGTATGCACCAAACAACAGAGCTTCAAAATGCATAAAGTAAAAACTGACAAACCTGAAAATATAGACAAATACACAATTATGACTGTGGTCTTCAACACCTGTCTCTCAATAATAGATACAATACCTAGATGGAAAATCAGCAAGGCCATATACAAACTGAATAACACCATCAACCAATGGAATCTAATTAACAGTTATAAAACACTTCACTTAACATTAGCAGAATATATATTCTTTTCAAGCACATGCAGAATATTTATTTAAATAAAGTGTATTCTGGCCTATAAAACAAAATTTAACACATTTATGTTCTCTGACCATAATGGAAGTAAACCAGAATTAAATAGCAGAAAGATAATAGGAAAATCTCTGAACTTTGGAAATTAAAATTATATAGCTTTTACATAATCTGTGATTCAAAGAGAAAGTCTCAAAGGAAATTGGAAAATACATTGAACTGAATGAAAATAAAATTGCCATATTAAAAATCTTTGCAATGCAACTAAAGCAGTATATACAGGAAAATTTATATCACGAAAGACCTCTTATTGACGGTTTCACAAAATTAGCTTTTGAGTGGATTTTATCCATTATCTTTCTATTTACAATTTTATTGATTTCTTCTCTCATCTTTATTGTTTACCTCTTTCTGCTTGCTTTGGGTTTATTTTGTTCTTTTTATGGTTTCTTGAAGTGAAAGCTCAGATTGTTAATCTGTGAACTTTCTTTTTTTCTAATAGAGGTCTTTAGTGTTATAAATTTTCCCATATATACTGAAAGTTATACAGAGGGAATGGTAAAAGCAGGGAGAAATGGAAGCATATTTGACAGGACAGTGACATGATTTGGTTTATATTTTGAAAAAGATGATTCCTTTTAGGAGAATGGATAGGAGAAAGACTGGAATGAAAGTAGGTAAATCTATCAGGAAGCTCTGTGGTTAGGCAGGTGAGAGGTGATGGTGACTTGGGGAAGGTGGTAATTATGTGATGGAGAGAAGTAAATGGATTCAAAATCTGTTTTTGAGACAAAGTCTGAGGACTCAATGATGAGTATTAAGAGGGGGAGGAGGTTGATGGTGCATCCACTTCTCAGTGAGAAGCAAAGCCATCAGACTCAAGGGACGTGGGACTAGAGGGAAATTTTAGTCTACAAGAAAATGTGAAATAAAATGCTCTCAGAGTCTGAGAAAACAAAGCTAGTAGAGGAAACACTGCTGAGCTGCAGTAAGTGCAGATATGGAACAGGAAGATGACAGGCCACTGCAGTGTCATGACCTACCAAACTTAGGGCTAGCTCTCTCTTCTGCACTAGGCCTTGTTTTCTTGTAATTGTAGGGAAACAAATTTCATGACATGATGAAGCAAAAGTTAATCAAGGAAGGTTAGTGGTACTTTAATATCTACTCAATAGAATAATAAGTGATATTGAGACATTGCTCTCTGCTTACTACCTTGTTCCATCATGGCCTTGATCAAGCCTAAACCTTATGAAATTCCAAGCTGGCATGACTAACTTGGATGGAGGGGCAAACACTGAGGGGCTGTCCATGGACCAACACCTGCAAACAAGCACTATTTTTGAAGGATGAGGCAAATATTGGCCTTCCCAACATCTACTTTCCCTCCCAATCATCATTTCTCCTTCCCATCAACTTCCCCTTTCCATCATCAATTTCCCCTTTCCATCTTTTTTTTTTGAATGTTTATTATTTGGCTGTGTCTGGTCTTAGTTGTAGCATGCAGGCTTCTCTCTAGTTGTAGCACACCTGCTCTAGAGCACACAGGCTCAGTAGTTGCGGCGCACGGCCTTAGTTACCCCATGGGATGTGGGATCCTAGTTCCATGACCAGATATCGAACCCACGTCTCCTGCATTGGAAGGCAGATTCTTAACCATGGGACCACCAGGGAAGACCCTCCCCTTTCCATCTTTGATTTCCTCTTGGCAACATCAGTTTCTCCTTTCCATCTCAATTTCCAATTCCCATTATCAATTTAACTCCCAGCAACAATTTCCCTGTCCCAACAACAATTTCCCTTTTTCATCATCAATTTCATCTTCTCATCATCAATTTCCCCTCCCTAACATCAGTATCCCCCTTTCCAACATCAGCTTTTCCTTCTTCCTGCCTGACAGAGACTCAGTTCTGTGTAGGAGTACTTTTCTCTCCCTCACTCATGCTCTGCAGGGAGCATGGTCCTGTCCTCAGGACAGGCCATTTATTCCTGGAGCCAGGGAACCTGCTCCACTTTTATGTATAAGGTCACTTCACCCCGTCTCAGTGACCCTTCTCTTAAGGTCCCCAGTCAGACACTATTTTAGTTATTTTAATGTCCACGGTCCAGCAGTGCGGGCCTGAGAACATCCTAAATAGGCAGCTTCTGACTTATCTCTCTCAAATAACTCTCCTCTCTGAAATTTTGGTCCTGTTGTTCCCTTCCCTTCTCCATCTCTGTCTCTTTCCACAATACTCCACACCGGAAGAACTGGCTTTACCCCTTTCCCGTGATAACCCTCTGAGGTTTAGCTGATCTTGGCTTGCTTGGCTACCTGTCTTCTTAGTGAATCTGGCATCATGGACAGGTCTGTCCTTTAAAGTAGACATACCCAAGTTCAAATCCCTGTCTTCCCACTTATTTTGTACCTTCGGGACAACCTCTAACTTCTTTTCTCAGTAGTAAACTGGGCTCAGTAATAATCCCAGTATTCCTTTGAGGACTAAATGAATTAATATACTGTGTAGACAGCTGGAAGTGAGTAGTTCACTAATCTAGCTCCTTCACCCACTCCTTTGAATGCAAAACTTTCAAGATCGAAAGTTTCCCCATCCCAGGAGGGAATTTAATGCTGGAACTACTACTCACTTGTAGATGAGTGCAGAGTCTTTGGTTTTCCTCATGTCTCAACACATACACGCTCACCTGCTCAAAACCCACTCAGAAGACTGCCTATTAGCAGGTAACCATAGGATGTGAAGTTCAAACGGGACACCCTTGGGAGTGGAAAGGAGCACTGTTAGTTATTACTCTAGGATGACAGGCACGAACCAGCACTGTGTAGATGAACTGGATCAGCCCCAGGTTTTAGGAACCGTTCTAACAAAGTCTGTCTGTCAACCCCAGCATCTTGGCAAAAGCTGACTCATGTTCCAGCTTTAGGAGACTAGGGCTATGTTCTCCACACAGGAGATGCTCACCTCTGCACCACTGAGACTGTCAGCACCTGTGGGAAGAAGAGTAGTTTCCAAATCCACCAAGTCAATAAACAAACAGCGCTCACTGGATATAAAAACAAAGTGAGACCACAGAGCCAACAAGTTGGATCACTCCCGACTCCACTAGCTGTCATCCTGGGCCACCTTCAGGTGGAGAGGCCCCCCTCCCTCCTTACATCACAGCAGAATGAGAATAATGAGTTTCTGGAAATAATTAGCAGATGACACACTGCCCCCGAGGGGTGACGGGATAACAGCAGCACAACAAAGCTCAAGAGATTTTCGAAACGTCAGTGGCCTTATAAGCCTCACAAGGTAGACAAATTGTGCCAGAACCGATCTGCGAGGCTAATGCCTCGACTTGTGCCAGCTCTCTGATGCCCCTGCCAGTGGTGTGAGCACGCATGGCAGGGACTTAGCTCTTCTCTCAGTGAGCGAGAGCCTGGTGATGCCCGATTCGGAGGAAAATTAATTAGTAATAGAGAGAAAAGTCCACAGGTAATTAGAGAATCCTCCTCCACTGTCTGTTTTGTCCTGGCTCTCCACTAATGAGAGTGCCCACTCCACCCACAGTCAGGCTCCATGTGATACTTCATTTCACCGTCCCCCCCACCCCGCATCCTCAGATAGACTCATAAGGATGCAGGTGCCCATTTCCCAGAGGGTATCCAATAGCAGCAGCTACCAGCCATGGCACTATCGCCACTGGTAGGAAATAAGGATGTATTAAAATATATATAACTAGATTTTCACACCTAACATTCACAGACAGCATTGCCTGCGATGAGGCTAACGCAGTACCCTCCTTATGTTGACCACATGTATTGTGGTCCAGCTGCAAAAATCCTGAAAGAGACATTTTGGAAAGCACTAAGGCATACTGAGGTGGAGTGGACATGGTTCCTCCTGCAGGAGATGTTCTGTCAAGAAAAGCTGGGGTGCCCAGAGAAATCTTTCCCAATAAAAGTTTTCTAACTCTGCCCCTCTGTTAATAGGCAAATCCCCAGGCCACCAGGCCACCAATGCATCACTAACCCTCTATGAATTCATTCTCTAAAAGAAGCAGGGTTGTAAGAGGGGAGGAGAGAAGCAGGGAAGGTGGGTAAATGAGTGAATAGGGAGGGAAGGGAAACACCACCAACTTCTGAGATCTCACCACCTTGCTGATCAGAGGGAGTGTGTAGACTGCCAGCCATGCCTACCTCCGTGCTAGTGGAATTTAATCATTTGAGTTTAGCAGAGGTACCCTAAGAAGTTTATTGTCTTATTCAGATGAAAGTTTCTCTGTGGATGTTCCAAATAAATAAGAAGTGCCCAGGGCTTCCCTGGCGGCGCAGTGGTTGAGAGTCCGCCTGCCGTTGCAGGGGACATGAGTTCGTGCCCCGGTCCAGGAAGATCCCACATGCCGTGGAGCGGCTGGGCCTGTGAGCCATGGTCGCTGAGCCTGCGCATTCGGAGCCTGTGCTCCGCAAAGGGAGAGGCCACAACAGTGAGAGGCCCGCGTACTGCAAAAAAAAGGAAGTGCCCAGTGTAGCAGTTAAGTCCCTCATAGTGTAATAGATGCCTTTATAATTTAATTCCTGGGTGTTCAATGAATATTCATATGCATCAGATGAGAATTGTTTGGCTCCAGTGAGACTATGCAATGTCTCTTTGTCAACAAACAGAAAGAGGTGTACAGTTCTGCCAAGTTTATGTACTCTGTTCACACATGTTGACCAAGGCCCTGCCTCAGCTGCTTAGGTTAGAGTGAAACACCCTCGCGAGACTTAGAAATGCCAAGGCACACCTGTCCACTG
The DNA here is from genome assembly GCF_008692025.1 of Phocoena sinus. Taxonomy (NCBI): domain Eukaryota; kingdom Metazoa; phylum Chordata; class Mammalia; order Artiodactyla; family Phocoenidae; genus Phocoena; species Phocoena sinus. Next base: position 95,983,059 of record NC_045768.1, read on the forward strand.
CAGTCTGAGGGCAGAAAATAAAGCCTCTACACACAATGAGGGTGCTACATGCGTGATGACCTGACTTCATATGCCATCCTGTGGGATAAAGCCTGCATAATATCGACTCTACCCTGGTACTCTGCAGTAAAGAGGGCCAAAGAGCAAAACATAGGCAACTACATGGGTTCGAGAAATGCACACAGTGCAAAAGCTCCATACATCTGTTCAACACATTTGGACTTTTATACCATATCCCTCAAAATTAGCTTTCGAATGCTCTAGACCCCAAAGCTGTTTCCCTGTCTGGGCCACAAAACTCAAATTTCTTGATTTCATGCCAATGTGTACATTCTCTGAAAGGGTCTGAAAATCAATCACTCAACCCCAATTTGAACCATTGTCTTTGATGAGGCCCAGCCTTAGAAGTAACTCCATCTGTTAATGATTTATTTGGAAAACAGGAAGAAACCTCAGCTAGAATTGTGTTTGGTAATTGCTGTATCAATCATTATTTCTGTAGAACAGTTTCTGTGTATTCTAGCCAGCCCCATGGGACAATTTTCAGATTTTCTAACATGCCAAACACTCGAAATTAGAAAAAGGCTTTAACGGTTTAATTGTACAAACCACCAAATACCTTATTCTCAAACTTTAGACAAATATAATGATTAAATATGACTTATGATCATATATATTGGCATCTATTGAATATTATATTAATATATAGTACATGTGGTATATTCTCTATTAGTACATTGTGCTATATACTATATATTATATTATATATTATTGGATTGGGTGAACTTTATCTTAAAGGGTTAGAAAGTAAATATTTGGGGCTTGTGGGATGTACAACATATGTTGTCACTACTTATCTCTGTTATTGTAGCAAAAGCAGCCATAAACAATATGTAAATAAATGAATGTGGCTATGTTCAAATAAAACTTTACAAAAACAGGTGGCCAGTCCATGGGTCATAGTTTGCAGTCCTTGATATATTACATGTCATATATCACATTTTATTATATACTATATGTTATAAAATATGATTGTATATTAACTACTAGAAATATTTCATATTTGTGGACTGAATGATGGGGAAATAGTGCTAATTCACTCCATGTGCAATAGGGACTTCCAGGAGGCATTTGGTGAAGATAATTATACAGGGATAAAATACATCCGTGAAGTGCTCCAACAATAACATTAAATTTAAATCTATTTTAAAATGAATGTTGAAATCCTCAAACTGGGTCAATCTTATATTAGAAACTAGCAGGCATTCTGTCCTAGGCCTTGGGTAAGCCACATTCTTCTCCTGGGATCCTTTGTGGTAGGGGCTGCTGTCTCTGTCCCACAAATTCAAGCAAAATTTGTCATACACTGCCTCCTTGATTGGATTTCTCAGCAACCCAAATATAAATGCATTGCTAAATCCCACATCTAGAATCTTTGCCATTCATTGGAAATTTTTCACTTCTACATCTTTTTTTGTCATATTCTTGACTGGTTGACTTGGAACAGCCTCCCTTGATTTTGAGTTTCATTTTCACATGGTGGAGTCCCCAGCGCTTTCCTACGCTTTTGAGATTACCCAAGGGACTGGGCCTTGGAGGTTTGTGAGCCTTGGTGGGTCTCCAGTGGGGCTCCATAACCCTATTAATAGCTGAATTTCCTGGTAAAACTTGACCAGGGCTAGTTACTCGTGGATCTCCTTCAACATTTACTCTTAAACCCCCTAATAAAGAAAAAGTGTGCATATGTGTGTGTGCATGCATGTAAGAGAAGTAAAATGTTGCCATAGATACCCTCATGATTATGTGAACAAGGGGAGAGGGAAATAAGAAATGATTTCAAAACTTAAAGAGAAGAAGAAAGAAAGGATTATAGGGCACATTTTAAATTTAAATTCAGCTTAATGAATGACTGGAAACTTCGAAAAAGGTGAACATTAATGATGACAGGATTGGAGTCCAAGAATACCTTGAACTGTAGGATGAAGGGTATACGTTACAAAGGAAAATGTAATAGGAGTAAATGTGCAGTCCTATACTTGGATCCAAGAAATTAATAGCACAATACAAAACTGAATATGTGAAGGAAGACTGGGAGATGGGCTTAGTTGACAGTAAACTCAATATCAATAGCTCTTCAATAAAGCTAATGTGGTCATAGAGTGTAAAAAGTTAGCACATCTGGAATAAAGATGGTCATAGTTCCTACATGGGTGCATTCTCCCGTTCTCACTCCCTGGGATAGCCTTGTCTGCACCAAGGAGTTGATGGTGATGTTCAAACCCACCTACCAAGCAGAGGGAAGAGGGAAGACCAAATATTAAGAGAAGAAGTGTAGGGTCCAGTGGCCTCCAAACCAAGAGCCAAAATTAGTGAAAGCTTTGGAGGTTGAGCAAAACCCAAGGAGCGAGTGGAAGTGGAGACAGAGTGAATGCCTCTGCCTACATGAGCTGGTATTGCTAATCATTTGCATTTTTCAGTCTGCTAGGGCCTGGAGTGAGGGGTTCCAAGGACAACACATGTTCTACTCTGGAGGTTAAGTCCTTCCCAGAGCACCATGGCTGTTGGAAGGATTCAGTTTGTAAAGGAACTACTGAGTGGTGTCTCAAGCAAAGCAACTAGGAAGTGGGGGGTTAGCTCCCTTGTTGGGAGTTGGGGGCACATTGAACTGGGAGTTGTAGCCTGGAAAAGGGGAGTAGAAAGGAGGGCATTCAGGGCACATGGGAGCTGGCTTTAAATTTGTGAAGCACTGACCTCTGGAAGAGAGATTTAGTCCTGTTTTATGAGTTGCCAACAGAAGAGACACAAACACACACTTCAAATAAAAAACTTACAGTAAATAGATGAGAAATGGGTGAAAACAATTGCAACACAAGGAGATATCTGTTATAATGTGTTATACTGTTTGAAATGTAGGTGTTCCCCATCCTCAGGTTTGGAGAGACTGGAAAGTCTTTGGAGCCTGTGTCTTAGCTCTTCTCTAAATAGTGGTAAGACCTTGAGCAAGTCACTTACAACCTCCTGCTCTGGTGTGTGTTCGCATCATCCTGAATAATATACCTGAAAATGTCTAACAAACCTCAAAACACAGTAATGTCAGGTATCGTATGTGGCTATGGAATTATTTGTAGTTGCCCTGGATTAACGTTAAGATCTCTTTCAATCCCCAGAGTCTGTGGTTCATGAGACGTGCAAAGTTAGACTGCTGTCTCACTCAGGTAGAATTATCAGAAATTCTAAGGTATGGAATCTAAATAGTTCTGTGTCTTCTCCACTTCCCAACTGCTTGTCACTCATGGACACTGAGTCATGTCAGTGCTCCCACTTTTTTTATGAAGAGGATTTACCATGTTCAGTAATCAACTCTCAGACTCACTCACAAAGAGATTGATGAGGGGCATTAAAGAGTACTTCAGCTATCTCACTGACTGCTTCCTCATCCCTCAAAGGTTTTTGTAGGTCCCAGAGTCTGGAGCACTCCACACATGCCACTGGCTTAGTGCACATGCCACACTCCTTCCCTTGCACTCACTCACACTCCTGGTCTTTATATGCAGTGCTCTGCACCTGCCCCACCCTAACCCAAAGGCACCAGCATTGGTATGTTCTATAGAATCCTGGCCAAGTAGTACACCCGACTGATGCCTTGATTTCCTCTTCTCTAAGAGCAGGCAAATAACTCTGCACCACTCAGCTCCTTAGGTTTTTAAGGAAATCAAATGATCCAATAATGTAAAACATTTCTTTTTATTTTAGCAACCATTTATTAAGAATTTTCTAAGCCCCAAATGTCTATGTTTCTCTACTAAAGCACTACCCAAATATTAACTTCTAGCTCTCAAAAGTCTCTGTGATGGTTCATTTTAATAATTAACTTGACTGGACCGCAGGGTGCTCAGATATTTGGTCAAACATTATTCCGGGTGCATCTGTGAGGGTGTTTTTGGATAAGTATACCATTTAAATTGGTAAACTGAGTAAAGTAGATGGCCTTCCCCAACGTAGATAGGCCTCATCTAATCAGTTGAAGGACTAAAGAGAACAAAAAGACTGACCCACCCCTAAGTAAAAGGTATTTCCTCCTGCTTGACTGCCTTTGAAATGAGACATTGGCTTTTTCCTGCTCTGATTGAAACATCGGACCTTCGTGGGTCTTGAGCCTGGCAGCCTTAAGACTAGAGAGAAGCTATCAGCTTCCTGGGTCTCCAGTTTGTTCACTCATCCTGCAGCTCATGGGACCTAGCAGCTTCTAAAATCAAGTGAGCCAATTCCTTGTAATAAATCTCTTTCTATATATCTACACATACACATCCTATTGGTTCTGTTTCTTTAGAGAACCCTGACTAAAACAGTCTCCCATTAAAATATTGTTGCTCCATTTGACACAGGAGGAAACTGAGATTCTGCTGCAGAACTTGTAAATAGCTGTGCCAGGATTAAAATATGTCTCTGTCTAATTCCAAAACCTATGCCCTTCCCCTCCACTTCTTATACTCTACTTATTATGCCTATTCTTGTCACCTTTGGACAAAGCACAGAAGGATCTTTAAGGAAAGGAGGATGAGCAGAGTAAGCCCGGTATCCCTCAGAAATGCGGTATCTGTATCTTGGCGGGGGACCCACCAAAAAAACTGGGTGTAGAGGGCTGAGTGTGAACATAGCACTTGAACAGCTGCAAAAGACACACACACACACACACACACACACACACACACACAGCCCTTCAAGCTGAAGCCAGAATGGGTATCAAAATGGTAAAACATCACCCCCTGACAGTTGTAAAATTCTGGAAGAATTTAATTACACTGATATGTATCTGCTGGAAGCCTTCCCAGAGATTCACACACTCCATCAGCATTCTGCAGCCAAGTTAATCAACAGATTGTTATCAAGACACAAATCTGCTTGCAAAGATATTTTTGTGGAGTCTAATTCCACAAAGAAAACACTGCTGCTTGTTAGCGTAAAAGAAAGTCATAAAATACTAGGAGAAAACTGCATGCTTGGAAGTCCCCAGAACCATGTGAAAAGAAGATTAATAATCTGAACTAAGCAGGAATTCTGGGATGTAGGGAATAGAGTCTATCCAATATAAGCCTAGGGAATAGGGTCTATCCCACCATGTTGTTTTGGGCACCAAACATTCCATGTGTCACCATTTTGTACGACAGGTTTGTGAAATCACAGAAACCAGGTGGAGGGTCTAGCCAGCCCTTGCTTTCCTGGGGGAAGTTTGGTGACTTCACAATCATACACTGACCTGTCTCCATCCAAGGAAGGGATGATGAGTTACTACCATTTACTAGAACAGCTGAAAGAATGCACAATCTCTTGCTGATGTCCTTTGTCAAACCCATTAAGGTCCTTCTTACACCAGGGAGACGATCTTACCCACTGTCTTTTCTTGGTCTTGTTTTCTCTTAAATCAATACATATGGCCCATTACTTTGGAAACATCAGCAAAGTTTCTACAGAGTTGTGCTCATAAGAATCACAAAGTAGGAAGAGAAATGTATAACTACACTTATGTGTGGATTCATCAATTGGCCTAATTTATGTTTTCTTCTCTTTCATTTTCAGTGTCACCTATTTTCTCTCTTCATGATGATTCTTCCTTTTCAAATTATTTTTAGCTGGAGACCTTTAATCCACACCTAGGACTGGTTTCATTATAAACCCTGCAGTCCTGCTTGACATTTTAAGCAACATATCTATAGCACTTTAATACAAATTAAAAGTACATTAAAGAAAAGAATGAGTCCTTCCTAAATTCCCCATCCCACAGTTTTCTCTAGAAAGTTTTTTATCAATTTTTCTGTATCCTTTTACAACTATTCTATGAATGTATAAATATACACATGATTGCCAGTATATGTGGTAGAAGCTTAAATTACTTCTCATTCTCTAATATTCGTTTCACTTAAACTGCTTCCTTTCTACATTTTTAAGTATTTTTAATACATATAGTTCTGAGTCACTATTTTTAAAATTTGCTCAATATTCCAACATATGGATATACCACTTTTTATTAAACCAATTGACTATTAAGTAAGACATTAAAGTGGTTCCAACTTTGGACAATTCCAAACAATGTTGCCAATACTTCCTCTTCATACATGTTGTTACTACTGCCCAAGTAATTCTATAACATAAATAGCTACCATTTAAACTGCTGAATCTACGAGTCATCATATTTAAATTTTTATAGCTATTGCCAAAGTGTAGCCCAAATAGTGACACTATCCAGGAACTTTCTATTGAGTGCCCATTTCCTCAGTCTTCAGAATGCAAAGTGTAATGAGTTGTTTCAAATTATTGCTGATATGATCAATATTTTATGATGTTTCATTAATATATCCATTTGTATTTCATTGATTATTAGTAAGGCTGAACTTCTCTCCAGATATTGTTTGGCATTTTGATTTTTTTCTTCTCTGTTTATTTCCTTGGTCTATTTTTACATTACATATTCTCTCTCATTAACAGGAGCATTTTACGTATTATTCATTGTTGTGTTCCAAATACATTCTCCAAATTTGTCATAAGTCTTGTTTTATTTATGGTACAGCTTACTGAATAAAAATGTATTATTTCTAAGCATCAAGTCTGTTATCCTTCATTAGGTTCTAAATTCCACATCATGCTTAGAAAAACTATTTCCACTTGAATATTACAAAGATTATGCATGTTTCCTACTATTGATAAATATGATTTTAGTTCTTGAACCTTTCTGGAATTTCTTTATAACTTGGCATATAGATCTAATTTGTTTTGTTTTAGATTGCCAATTTTCTTAATTAAATAATCTATATTTTCCACACTGATTTGAAATGCCACCATTAAACTGTACCAAATTTCCATATTTACTTGTTTGAGTTTTTGGACTCTGTTCTGGTCTTTTGATCCTTTGGTTTCTACCACACTGTTTTAATTAGTGTAACTTTATATTTTGTTATTTTTGGAGCTTTTAAAATACATAATTATAGATCACAAGAAGTTGCATATATAGTAGAGAGAAGGCCCGTGTACCCTTCCCATTTTCCCAGTGGTTACATCTTACATAATTATAGCACAGCATCAGAAGAAGGAAGTTGACATGGTACAGTGTGTGTGTATATAGTTCCATGCCATTTTATCCTATGTGCAAATCTGTATAACTACAAGCGCCATTAAGATACAAAAGTATTCCATCATCACAAAAATCTTCCTTGTGCTACCCTTTGTAGTCACACCCATCCCCCATTCCCTCCCCATCATCTCTAACCCTTGGCAACCACTAATCTATTTTGGATCTCTATAACTTTGTTTTTTCAAGAATGCTGTATAAATGGAATCATACAGTATGTGACCTTCTGATAGTAGCTCTTTGCTCAGCATAATGCCCTTGAGAGCCATCTATGCTGCCATGTGTATCAATAGTCCATTCCATGTATAATGGATCACAGTTTGCTTAACAATTCATCCATTAAGGGACATTGTGGTTGTTTCCACCTTTTGGCTATTACCAATAAAGCTGCTATGAACAGTTATTTACAGGTTTTTCTGTGGACTTAAATTTTCATTGATCTGAGATAAATGTTCAAGAGTGCAACTGCTGGATTGTTTGGCAAGTGTATGTTTAATTTTCTAAGAAACTCCAAAACTATTTTCTAGAGTGGCTGTACCATTTCACATTCCCACCAGCAATGCATGAGAAATCCAGTTTCTCTTCTTCCTTGCCAGAATTTAAAGGTATCACTAATTTTTTGTTTGTTTGTTTTAACCTGTCTAATGGATGTATAGGTAATCTCATTGCAGTCTTAATTTGTATTCCCTTAAGGAAAATGTTTTTCAAGTGCTGAATCTTTTCAAGTGCTGAATATCTTTTCAAGGGCTTATTTGCTATCCACATATCTTTGCTATCCACATATCTTCATGTCTTTTGCCCATTTTCGAATCCGATTATTGTTTAAAGGTTGATGTCTGATGACTCTTTATTATTCTAGATGAGTCCTTGGTCAGATATTTGGTTGGCAAATATTTCATCCCATTGTATTTCCACACTTTTAGCAGGGTCTTTTGCAATAAAAAAAGGTTTAATTTTTGATGAAGTCTAATTTATCTTTTTTATTTCTTTTATAGAACATGCTTTTGATGTTATGACAAACTCTTCACCAAATTTTAGGTCCCAACGATATTTTTCATATTTTTTTTTCTGAAAGCATTATGTTTTATTTTAAAATCTTTGATCCATTTTGAGTGAATTTTTGCATGAGATATGAGGTTTAGGTCGAGGCTCTTTTTTAATTTTTGCCTGTGGATATACAATTGCTCCACACTATCTGTTGAAAAGACTATCCTTCTTCTATCAAATTGCTTTTGCAACTCTGTCAAAAATCAGTTGGCCATAATTTGGGGAAGATTTAAGGGTCCACTATTTTGTTCCACTGATTTATGTGTTCATCCTTCTTCCTATACCACATAGTCTTAATTACTACAGCTTCATAATAAGCTGTAGTAATCAAGAAATTGGGTAGAGTGATTGCTCCCACTTTATTCTTCTCTTTTCTTTTATTCTTTATTCTTCTTTGTCAGAATTGTTTTAGCTATTCCATTTCCTTTGCCTTTACATATAGATTTTAGAATAATATTGTCTATATCCATAAAAACATCTTTCTGGAATTTGTGTTAAACCCATGTATCAATCTGAGAAGAATTAACCTCCTTTCTATGTTGAGTCTTCCATTTGTTTATATATTCCATAAGCCCTTTGTACTTTTCTATATATATGTCCCATATATGTTTTCTTAGATTTACACCTAAGTGTTTTATTATTCTTCGAGTGAGCATAAATTGTATAGTTTCCACATGTTCACTGCTAGTATATAGAAATAAATCTGATTTTTGTATGTTGATCTTCTACCCTTCAACTTGCTGAACTCATTTTTTAGTTCTAGGGCTCTGGGGACTTTTAGTTATTTGTTTGTTTCTTTGTTTGTATTTTCCCTGGGACTTTCTAAGAACACAGACTATCATATTATCTGCAAATAGAAGTAGTTTTATGTCTTTCTTTCTGATCTATATGACTATTATTTCTTTTTCTTGCCTTATTACATTGCCTAGAACTTCCAGTACAATGTTGAATAGAAGCAGTGAGAGTGAACATCCTTGCTTTGTTCTTGATCATAGAAGGAAAACGTTTAGTCTTTCACTGTTAGGTATGATTTTTAGCTAATTATACTGTTAGGTATAATTTTTAGAATTTTTGTACATGTTCTTTGTCAAGTTGAGGAAGTTCTCCTCTGTTCTTAATTTTCTGAGAGTCTTTTTCACGAATGAGTGTCAAATTATTCAAATGCTTTTTTCTTCATCAATTGATATGATAATGTAATTTTTCTGCTTTAACCTGTAAATACAGTAGATTACATTGATTGACTTTTGATTATTGAACCAGCCTTGCATACCTTGGACATGCTGTATAATTCTTTTTACACATTGGTGAATTCTATTTGCTAATACTTCATTAAAAATTTCTGCTTCTTAATAAAACAAACTAGGGAATATAGCAAAAGAGAAAGAGATTACAGATATAGAGACCAAACTAATGGTTATCAGCGGGGAAGGGCAAAGGGAGAGGGGCAAGATATGGGTGGGGATTAAGAGGTAAAAATTACTATGTATAAAATAAATAAGCTACAAGGATATATTGTACAACACAGGGAATATAGCCAATATTTTATAATAACTATGAATGGAGTATAACCTTCAGAATTGTGAATAACTATGTGGTACACCTGAAACATAATATTGTACATCAACTACACCTCAATAAAAACATAAATAAAAATAACAGATTCAGTACATGAAAGAAAAAGAATTTATGCATCTTCATGAAGATATTGGTCTATAGTTTTCTTTCTTTCTTTTTCTTTCTTTGTTTTTATACTATCCCTGGTTTTGCTATTTGGATAATCCTTGCTTCATTGGGTAAGATGTAAGTGTTTCCTTCTCTTCTATTTTCTGGAAGATATTGTGTAGAATTGGTGATATCCTTCTTTAAACTCTTGGTGAAATTTTCAGGGAAGTCACCTAAGCCTGGAGAATTCTTTTTCAGGAGATTTTTAATTACAAATTCAGTTGTCAATTGTTAAATGGCTATTCAATGATCTATTTCATATTAGGTGAATTGTGGCAGCTTACTTTTAGAGGAATTGGTCCTTTTCATCTAAGTTGTCAAATTTATGCGTGTGCAGTTGTTCATAGCATTTCCTCATTATCCTGATGTCTGTAGGGTCTGTCATGAAACACTATTTCATTCCTGATAGCAATAATTTGTGTCTTTGTCAGTTTTGCTAGAGGCTTGTCAATTTTACTGATCTTTTCAAGGAACCAGTCTTTTGTTTCATTGATTTTCTCTATTGTTTTTCTGTTCATAATTTTATTGCTTTCTGCTCTTATCTTTATTATTTCCTTCCTTCTGCTTGCTTTGGGTTAATTTTCTCTTTTTTTTTTTTTTTAGTTATTTAAGGTGGCAGCTTACCTTATTCATTTGAGAATTTTACTCATTTCTTTCTCATATAAACATGTAGTGTTATAAGTTTCCCTCTCAGCACTGTTTTACTTGTGTCCAACAAATGTTGATAAGATGTGATTTCAACTTCCTTCAGTGTATTTTTTAATTTCTCTGAGACTCCCTCTTTGACCCATGGATAATTTATAAGTGTATTGTTTATGTTCCAAATGTCTCTCCACACACTTGGAGAAAAGTACTTCCAAAAGATAATTTCCAGTTATCTTTCTGTTGTTTATTTCTACTTTAATCCTACAATGGTCAGAGAACATACTCTGCATGATTTCAATTCTTTTAAATTTGTTTACTTTATGGCCCAGGATGGGATATATCTTGGTATATGTTCTGTGGGGTCTTGTAAAGTATGTGTGTATATTCTGCTGTTGTTCAGTGGAGTGTTCTATAAATGTTGATTAGATCCTATTTGTTGATGATGCTATTGAGTTCCATATCTTTGCTGTTTTTATATCTAGTTTTTTTCAATTCTTGAGAGAGAAGTATTGAAGTCCCCAACTTTAAATGTGGACTTGTGTTTCTCCCTCCAATTTTATCTGGTTTTGCTTTGTATATTTTGCAGTCCTTTTGTTTGGGTTATTCACATTTGAAATTGTTACATTTCTATGTGGATTGACTCTCTTATCATATGTAAAATTTCTTTCTAGCTTCAGTAATTTTCTTTGTTCTAAAGTCCACTTTATCTGACGTTAATATAGCCACTTCTGCTTTCTTTAGATTAATATTTTATTGTATATTTTTTCCATCCTTTTACTTTCAACCTTTGTATATCGTTACTATGGACAGTATATAGTTGGGTCACGTTTTTTTAATCCACTTTGTCAATCTATATCTTTTAATTGGTTTATTTAGAACATTTACATTTAATTTAATTTAATTTAATTTAATTATTACAATGTTAAGACTTAAGTCTGTCGTTTTATTTTTCTGGTTTTTTCTTTCCTTTTTGCATTCTCTGTTTTCCCACCTTTCTTGGGTTACTTGGCTATTTTTAGAATTCAATTTTTATTTTTATTTATTCATTTATAGCAATTTGTGTCTCTTTTGTTGTTTTTTCAGTGGTTGCTCTTGGTATTATATTACATATTCATGACTTATCAAAGTCTATCATTGTTGACATCTTACCAATTCAAGCAAAGTGAAGAAAAATTACTTCCCTTTATATCCCTTTACCCTCCACAATTTAGAATATAATTGTTTTAAATATTTCCTCTGTATACATTGAGAACCACATACCTTTTGCTTCATCAAACATAATTTAGAAAACTCAAGAAGGAAAGTCTATTGTATTATACATACATTTGCTCTTACCATGTTTTCCTCTCTTTCTTGATTTTCCAAGATTGTTTTTATTATTTCTTTTCTTTTTAGAGAACTTCCTTAAACCATTATTTTCAGGTGACAACAAATTCTCTCAGTTTTCATTCATCTAAGATTATCCTTATTTCACCTTCATTCTTACAGGATATTTTTGCTGCATATGGAATTCTTGGGTTTAAAAGGTTTTTTCAGCACATTAAAAATGTTATGCCATTTCTTTCTGACCTTTCTGCTTTCTGATGAGAATCCACTGTCATTTAAATCATTTTTCCCCTATAGGTAATGTGTCATTTTCCCCTGACTACTTTTAAGACTTTTTCCTTGTTTTTAAGTTTTGGAAGTTTGACTGTGATGTGTCCTTAAGGGGGTTTCTTTGAGTTTATATATTTGGGGTATACTTAACTTCATTAATCTGTAGCCTAATGGGGTTTTTTGGGCCAAATATAAGTATTTTTTAGCCATAATTTCTTTGAAAACGTTTTCAGCCCCACTATCTTTCTCCTCTTCTTTTGGGATTCAGATGGCATGAATGTTATATCTTTTGCTATAGTCCCACATGTCCATAAGGCTCTGCTAATTGTTACTTCAGTCTATTTTCTCTCTGTTGTTGAAACTGGATAGTTTCTATCATTGCATCTCCAAGTTTCTTTCCTCTTTCCTCTCTATTCTGTTGTTAAGCCCATCAATTGAGTTTTTAAATTTTGGTCCTTATATATTTTAGTTCTGAAATTTCCATTTGGTTCTTTATATCATCTATTCCTTTGCTAAGACTTTCTCTTTCTTGGAGGTATAATTGACATAATGTTGTATTAACTTCATTTGTACAACATGAGACTTTCTATTTTTGTCATTAATTTCAAGACTGCTTATAATTGCTTGTTGGAGAATTTTTATGATGTCCGCTTTAAAATCCTTGTCAGATAATTCTATATTTGTTCCATCTTGACATTGGTGTCTGTAGATTTTTTTTTTTCATTCAAACCAGACCTTCCTGGTTTTTATATGTCAAGTGGGTTTTTTTGTTTTATTTTGTTCATTTGTTTGTTTCAAGACAAGACTATTATCTTCTCATTGATAACTCCAGAAAGGGAAATGTGTTTGGGGAGGTCCAGGTTAGGACTTAGCAACCAAATATCTTGGCAGGTGGAAGACAGAACTTCACTGCAGCACTCAGATGTCCAGCCTGCACTCGGCTAGGACCTCCTCAAGCTCACTGATGGCCCAACAGGGGTTAGTCTCCAAGTCAAAGGGGGATGAGTGGTGGATGTTCAGCATCACGACCCCCTGGTAGTTGGTCATCAGGAGCTTGGAATCTTTGCCAATTCACATCTTGTTCTTCATCCAGATGACCTTCAGCTTTGGGTGGCCTCTGATGGCAATGTTGAGAGCAGCAACATAACAAGCCATGATCACCCAGTCAAGTAGAGGCATCAGGAACTTGAAAGGCATTCAGAAGTCATGCTCCTTGTACTCAGGTGATACCTATCTTGAGGATCTGGGCTGTGTTCTTGGAGACACCAGGTGAGTCACTGAGCCCACAGATGTTCTTGCTGTAAACTCAGAAATAGTATTTGTTACCCACAATAAGGTCAGACACAGTGCAGTGTCAAGTGGTTTTGATTGAGACCTGGACCTCGTGGGTACTACATTATGAGACATCTCATTTAAACCTGTGTTTTAGCAGGCCTCTTCTTATACGACTCTGACGGGTGAAGTGGAGGTGAAGCATTACCTTGTTATTGCCAGATGGGGTAGAAGTCTAGGTTTCCAATTCGTCTCTATTGACTTTGGGAAGGAAGGAATTCCTAGGTACTGCTGGACTGTTAAACAGGGGCAGGATATCAGGCTCCCAACTAGGCCTCTACTGATACCATTGTTGCTGGGGGGAGGTCTCCACTGACACTGCTGGGAGGATGGCCTTTGGACTGCTTGTGTGTGGTGAAAGTCCTGAAACTCCACTAGACCTCCACCAACATCACCCCTGCAAGAAGAGGAGGTACACCTTGAGTAGGGATGCAAGTCCAACCTGCCATGTGATCTCCACAGACACCATAGAATACAGGAGAAGGGCTTATTACCACCCAATATGAATGAAAGTCCCAATTCCTCACTCTGCCTTGTCTGACACCACTTCAGTGGGAAGTTGGAACACCTTATTGGCCTGTCAAGGGTGCAAGTCTAGGCTCTCCATTCAGCCAGCTGTGAGTGTGGAGGTGGGGCCACAGCTTTTTCTGTGGTCTCTGGATGGAACAGAGCAGTCATTGTCTAAAAGTTTTCTGTCTTGCTAGGCTGCCCCTTTCCTGGTTCTTTGACTAGAGGGAGTAGTCTTTTGGGAGAACCTTTTTTGTCCTGTATACATTGGTGTTTACAGGTTGCTGGCCTTCTTCAATATTCAGTCTGAGCATACATGAAGGGAAAAGAAAACCCAGGGAACTCACTATGGTGTCATTCCTTGGGTCCAAAGATCCCTAAACAGTCTGCTTTCTTCCCTCTACCAAGTAGAGTATTCTTATGTTGGTTTTACATATGATGTCTAGGGTTTTTAGTTGTACTTACAGTGAGGAATAAGGAAATGTACATCTACGCCATTTCCCTAGAAGTAGAAGTCTCTAATAGTATGTTTTGCTTCTGGTAAGGAAAAGCAATCTCTATTTTTCCTTATTTTTCAAAACTTTATTGATGTTTTGCTCTTTCAGAAAATGTTTGGGATAAACTTGTTAAATTCTCTCTCAAAATTCCCACTGGGGTTACATTAAATGTAGGGTGACTCTATGATGCAATCATTTATAATTTATAGTAACTAAACTGTAAATAATCCATGGTCTCATATCAGAGCTATTAAACACCTTAGGTTAACATATCAGCCCTGGATACTTAATTAATATTCCAAGATCAGAGGCCTTCTACTTTGTACATAATAGTTTAGTCATGAAGTTTTGCCTCAATATCTTTCCTCATCAGTAATTTTTCTTTTCTACCACACCACTCTACTCTGTGACAGAAAATTCAGTTTTTCCCAATTTTCCACCATAGTGGTAGAGTTATGAACTCCTGAAAGTATGTACTATGCTAACTGGGTCATTTGGTCTAGGCTTTCTCATCTTACTGCTTTTAAATGAGAAGTCTTTAAGTTGATCATTGCATGGGCTGTCCCTCTCGGTAACGAATCTATAAACTCTGGCTTTCACTTGGTCTCCTTCTTGAGAAAGCAGACCAAGATTTTAAAAACTAGAGCAAACTGGAGTTTTCTGATTGTATTACATGTCTTGTGTTTGTTTTCTATTGGTTCCATAAATATAGCAAATCACTCGACAGAGATTTTTCTACTGCATTTCCTGAGCTCCGAGGAGGAATGTTTTCTTTCACTTGCCTTTTCTGCAAGAATGTGACAGCAAGAAGAAGGAGGTGGTGATATTAAAACAAGTAGTATGACTGCAAGTTGCAGAAGAAACAGTTTTGGACAGATGTCAGAACGAAGAATTTCTGGTCAGGAGGGTAATTTTTATGTAAGAGAGTATGTTATAAATCACAGTAAAATAGGAAGGAGGAGTAGTATCTAAGGCAAAGTGGGACTTTTAAACTCAACCAAAAGCACTGAAGACTTTTTAATTAAGGCCATCCTTACCATCAAAAATATGTCATAGTGTTGATGGGTCTCTCTTTTTCTTCTCCCACCATGCATTCCATCTCCGGGACTCGTGGTTACAACTGGAGTAAAGTCTAGCCAGAGAAAATCATTTCACACTGACATGTAACATGGCCAGAATTTACAACGCTTAATTTCACTCCTTTTTGTTTAAAGGTAAAATGTAAACATTCCCAAAAGAGTTCTCTTTTTTCCTTACTGGAAAAGGATAAAAGAATTTGATGGGGAGGGTGAAGTGCTGGGGGAGAAGGAGGAAGCCATCTTTTGTGATTCAATTACATAGATTTAGTGACAATAGGCTTTCCTATTGTACATAGTGTACAGATGCACTTAACTTACTGGTAAATGCATTCAATTAAATTTGACTGGTTGAGCTCCCAAAGTCTCAAGAGAAAATTTATTGGCTCCTTTGCTTCAAAATTCTTTTGAAGTAAAATCTTGTGAAAAGCGTTTTACTTAAGTGGGTGTTATGAGCCGAACTGTGCTCTCCGCCGCCCCCCCCGCACCGCCCCCCACCCCCTGCCACCAAATTTATATGTTGAAGTCCTAATCCCTAGTAGCTAAGAATGTGACTGTATGCAGAGACAGGGTCTTTTCTGAGGTAATTAAGTTAAAATGAGGTCATATGGCTGGGCGCTAATCCAATATGACTAGTGTCCTTATAAGACGAGGAAATTAGGACCCAAATAGGTACAGAGGGAAGATCATGTGAAGACAGAAAACATCCATCTACAAGCCAAGGAGATACCAGCCCTGCTGACACCTGGATCTCAGACTCCCAGCCTGCAGGACTGTGAGAAATAAATGTCTGCTGTGTGAGCCAGCAGTCTGTGGCACTTCATCATGACCACCCCAGCTGACTAGCACAGGGAGTTATACCACCTTGGCGATGATGCGGCAAACCTCTTCTATGAATATCAGTTATAGTCAAAGAACAAAATGTAAAGCAAGAGATAAGACAGGCCTGAGATGTGGCAATATATTCTCCTGGAGAATATATTCAGGAAAACCTCCCGGCTCCTCCTGGCATCAGTGTGACCAGGTCATTCTTGTGCTTAAAAAACCTCAAGGACTCTTCCCACTGCTGAGGGTCACGTCCAACTCCTGATCCTGGCTCTCCTGGCTGCAGAGTCTCTCTGCTCCCTTCTCCAGACTTGCCTTTCTGGCTGCTGCATCCCAACTGCGCTCACCTTCTTTCCCCCTCACACCTTGGAGTCTTTGCTTGAGCTGGTCCGAAGCAGCGGCAGGCTCTCCCACCCTGTCTGGATAATTCCTCCTCTTTCTGAGAAGTCCAGTTCTAACTCTGGACTACTGGTCACTTTTTGTCCCGCAGACCCCCAGAGCTCCCTCTGTCACTAACTTTCCTGCACCCTGTGCTTGTTGATGGACTGCCTCCCTGCGAGGCTACAAGCTCCAGAGAACACAGCCCCTGTTTGGTTGCTGCATTCTAAATAAGTATCTAGCAGAGTCACCTGGATAATTATTAAATACCCCTACACAATATTTGATGAGTAATTTAAAAAATAGTCTGTAAGTCTCTGTATGCTTCCAGAAAAGCAATGGAAGAAAGGGTTTAAAATATTCAACTATATTCCCACTGCCCCACTTATGAATTTTAGTAAGCTGTTTCCTCTTACACCCTAATAAGCATATAGGAAAGATCTCCTGAGGCAAAGGACTAGATGGAAATGAGGTCTATTTATCCTTTGGGCTATATTATTAAACTTGTCTCAAAATTTAAACCATCAATATGGACTGGGCAGTTTCTAAATATGAACTAAATGCTGGTAACACAGGCCTTACCTTCAATATGCTAGATAAAGAGGTGGGTGTTGGTACCCCATCAAGTATTGTTGAGACAAAAACATCTGGATAGTTTCCCAGAGAAAGGAGTGCTAAGCCACCTATTCTGGAAAAGGAGTAGTTAGAAGTCCATCCATGGTCGAATCTGGGAGCTCAAAAAGTGTTCTGGGTAAGTCATTCAGCTAAACAAGGGTTTAAAGCTAATTTAACAACATCACTTAGACTCTTTAGTAACCAAAGTAACTACTTAGTAAGTAATCCACAGCCTCATATGAAAGTGACTAAAAAGCTGAGGGCAACATATCACATCCAGATACTTGATAAAGACCATGGTCAGAGGCCTCTTACTTCACACCTAACAAGTTAATCATAAGGTTCTTCTACCCCAATCCAAAGGACAGCTTGTGGTTTTATTACAACTAAAATTAGTGTAATTCAATTCATAGTGTTTGGCTCATCATTGTATTATGACCTCTGTTTGCTCTGGCAAGCACATGGGTTTAATGAAAAAGAGACTCCATCTCCTGGTAAATTTCTAAATGTCCTAGAACTGACTAATTGTAGTTATGTACTGCCAGAGGAGGGAGTGGCCAGCATCAGCTTTCCTGGCAGCCCAAACAACTTACTGAATTGGATGAATTAGGAAAGGCAGTTGCTCTCCCTTTAGCTTTGTAGGAAAGGTCTATCTTTGGCTTTTCCTCCTACTAAATAGCCCCTTGCCTGGAACCCTACAGAAACCAGAGTTCAGATCTACTTAGTTTAGATGGGTATAAACTACAAAAACGTACATTTCAAATCCTATTGGCTTAAGTTGAAACCCAATTCATCTAATATTTTCTAGGGTTAGTGCTTTAAAATGGCATAGAAATCATTTACAACAACAGCGAGCCCTGTGACACCCTCCTTCCCCTCTCCCCTCGTGCCCAACTAACTCATCACGTGCATCCCACAAAGGCACCAGCACCCACCTCCGGGGTGTGCCACTACTACTCCCCACCCACCTTCCTCCCACAACAGGGGTAGATCTGACCACAGGTGTGGACATCTGTACCATGGAGGCCACAGGTCACATGGTTCGTTAGATTGCACTGTCCAAAATGAGTTTTGAGTTCATCTCCGTTGCTTTGTGGTTCACTCTTGCTGCCTTTTGTATAAAGGAAACAAGCCATACCAACGAAAGTTCTCCAAGGAGGTCTTTGCCCCCTTCTATCCTTCCCGTGTTTATGTGGGGGACAAGGCTAGTCTAGGACCCTGGTGGGAGCAGCCTCGGGTATTAAATCTGCCCTCAATCCTTCCCTTTCTTTAGAATATTTTCATTCTCTGGATCTGTTTCCTCTAATTTGGGAGAAGCATCATAATAGTACCTCCCTCACAAGGATGTTATAAGATTAATGAGGCGAAGTAAGTCATTTAAAGTCACAGAGTAAGCACTCCGTAAATGCGAAATCTCATCCCTGGTTACCTTCATTCACCAGGAAAATCACAGATTTGTAAAAAGCCTTTCAGCTTCTCCCATTTCCCTCCTCGTGGCTGGTACAGAGGTTTCTAAATCGCTATTAGAAATTAAGCATGTGCGAGCGCTTCTCCTTACACTAAATAATTCACAGATGAAGAATCGGCCATAATGAGACCACCATCTGTATTAATTGTGAGAAAATAAGCTCTCCGAAGAGCCCAGGATGCCAGGAGTAAATACAGACATTTCTAAGGAAAACCAGACAGTTGACAAGAACTCAAGCGCCACCTACAGCCGACGGAGGGAGACGCAGGAGACGGGAGAAGCAGGACTAAGCTTCACCAACTGAAATCCCTGTAGTGGGAAGTGATCAGTGTAGATAAAAGAGAATTTCAATAATTTTACTAAAAATTTAGACAGATAGATGATAGATAGACGGATGATGATAGATATATAGATGATAGATAGATAGATAGATAATAGATATATATGTATGTGTATATATACATATGTGTGTGTATGTGTTTTTAAATTGTTTTCAGTAAAGCAGGCCTGCCCCCAGCACTGCCACTCAATCTCCCTCCAACCTTGGGCAATCACTAAACTCTAAAAGTCAGCTTCCCCACTTGTAAAACGCGAGTGACACCACTTGCTTAACAGGCTATTTTAATGATTCAGGGAGATGTAGATAAAATGCTTACCACAGAGTCTGAGACAGAGAATGAGGTAACAGTAAGAAGAATATGACGACAAATGTTTGTTCATTTGCCTACTTATTCAGCAAATATGTATCGGGCCTGCTGAGTGCCAGGCCCTCACTGGAAGCTAGGAACACACAGTGAACTGGAAAGAGCCAGCCCCTCGCTCCTCAAACTGTCAGCTTGGCTCAAGTACTCTGACTTTGAGAGCATGTAGAATGCAGGCAGGAGAAGTAGAAATGTTATATATTTTAGAACCACTTCTAAGGTGGGAGAAAGTTAATATAAACATTCTCATACCTCTCATCTGGAGAAATACAAACTCGGTGGAATTGGTTGGAACACTCCAACCAACTTTATGCACTAGCCAGAGAAGTGACTTTCAGGAAGAATCTGTAAGTTAATGTATTAGTTTTTTATGGCTACAAAACAACCACCATGTTACTACCTGGCAGCTAGAAGACAACACACATTAACTATCTCAGTTTCTCTGGGCCAGGAATCCAGGCATTCTGAGCTGGGTCCTTGCCTAGGAGTCACAGGCTATATGTAGTCAGCACGGTGACCAGGGACAAGTTCTCTTCAGACGCATGATTGGGGAAGCTCCCTTGGGCTGTGGGCAGGGTTTGCTTCCTTGCAGTTGTAGGACTCACAGCAGCTTGCTTCTTCA
Source organism: Phocoena sinus (assembly GCF_008692025.1). Classification (NCBI taxonomy): domain Eukaryota; kingdom Metazoa; phylum Chordata; class Mammalia; order Artiodactyla; family Phocoenidae; genus Phocoena; species Phocoena sinus. Next base: position 96,003,213 of record NC_045768.1, read on the forward strand.
AAGCTAGCAATGGCAAGAGAGACTAGAGCAAGTCTGCAAGCAACAAGAGTCTTATACAATGTGCCCTCATCACAGTGACATCCCACCACCTTGGCCAGATTTCAGCTGAAGCAAGCCTGAGGTCTTGCCCGTGCTCAGAGGGAGGGGATCACACAGAGTTGTGCACACCAGTAGGTGGGATCATGGGGGGAGGGGCACTTAGGTCTGTCCACCACAGTGGACATCACAGTGGTCATCACATCTCTTTCCCAAAATATATAAAGTAAAAAAAGGAAAAACAGCAATTATCTTAAGTACATAATATTTCAGAAAACAAAACTAGGACTAATCCAAGATATACCATCCATCTGATCACAATAATTACCCCGTGTCAATTCTGAAGACTGGGCACACGGCTCAACAATTCAGAAGTCTGCAGTGCTGAGCTTCATGACTAAGTTAAGAAATGCTGGGAAGTTCCAAAAGAATAATAGATGATAAATGAATAAGAGTACACATGACACAATTCCTTAAGACTGCATTACCCTACCCTATGTATTAAGAAAAAAATAATCTCATTTTACAGATAAAAGTAAGCTGCTTAGAAATCAAATCTTTGCTGATGGATTGCCTAGGCGTGTGACCCCCTGAGTGTCCAAATTCCTTCTGAGATTGCAATCAGGAGTGAGGGAAAAGAGCACTGGTGATGTGGCCTTACAAGCAACTCAGAGGCACAACAAAAAGATGACATTCCTCTGTCTTATGCTCTACAGTGAAGAAAGTACTCTGGAAACAGACTTCTTCTGATGTTACCCATACGTATACGTGTTATCCATACATATGATATACTGTGCTACAGAAGCGGCACTTCATTAGAGAATATATGAATCTGGACATTAAAAGATGGATCTGGGCTTAATAATGCCACCAGGAACTTGTCTCTTTGAGTCTTTCAGCTCCATCTTCACACTGCTGATTCAACATAAAATGGCTTCTATTTTGATCTCAAAATTCTTGAGAGCAGTTCCTGGGGCTCCACGCTTTTTTAATCACATTCATCAGGGAGGATGAGAGGAGAGTCTTTCTCCCAGCATTTCTGGCAAACCCTTAAGCTGGTTGGTCTAGAATACATGCCCATCCCTGAACTGATTTCACTGTGACTGCTTAGCCCAGGGCCATTGCTCCACTCCTGAAGCCAAGTGCGGAGCCAGCTTCTCTAGAACCACGTGGATTTCCAAACTGAAGCTCAGGGATAGTGGGAAGGAGAGGTGGGGAATGGATGCTGGGGAAACAGCCAACAATTATTTCCTAAAATGCGGAAGCAAGGTTACAGGTAGCTGGCAAGTTGTGCTTGTATATCTGACATATTTCTCCCAACTGCCTCTGGGGTGGACACAGCAGAACAAGGAGCTGGTGGATCCGAGGCCACGTGTTAGATCAGGGGCTCCACAGGAGAAAGGAAATACATGGTAGGATGGTTCTGAAGGAATCAACAGCAGAGGTGTCTTTTTTTTTTTTTTTTTTTTTTTTTGCGGTACACGGGCCTCTCACCGTTGTGGCCTCTCCCGTCGCGGATCTCAGGCATCGGACGCGCAGGCTCAGTGGCCATGGCTCACGGGCCCAGCCTCTCAGCAGCATGTAGGATCCTCCCGGACCGGGGCACGAACCCACGTCCCCTGCATCGGCAGGTAGACTCTCAACCACTGCACCACCAGGGAAGCCCCAGCAGAGGGGTCTTGCCTTGCCTGGAGATCTGGAGCAAAGACCAGGCGTCCAACATCCCCTGATGCTCAGCCAGCAGGGACCAGCGAACTACCACGGGAGGGATCGCATCTCAGAAGCTGCCTTCTCCTACAGGATCTGCATGGGGTGCCCATCCAGATGGGCAGGGAGTCTCCTGGAGAGCCGAAATTGATCCTGTCTCTGTTGTGGGGACAGAGCTACTCCTACCCCTGGGAAGATAGAAGAGCTTAGTGGTTTGCCCCGTGCGTGGCAGTTTGTCGACTGCCACCCGATGAGACCAGAAGTTTTTTGCCTTCTAGCGCACACAGGTTTGTCGTTGCTTACGAGTTTCTTGCAGTTCTTCCTGACGGTTGATGAGATGCAGTCATGAGACGTAGAAGAGGAAGGAAAGGAGATACTCACCGCCGAGGTCTCAACCACCAGGCAGAGGAAGCCAAGATGGCAACCATGTCAAGCTGGTGCCTCCCACTTGGGCAGACAGAACTGGAAGAATCAGGTGAGAACGTTATCCACACTCTGGTAAGAATCCTCAAGGAACTTCACCAAAAGCATAAAATGAATTTGCAAAGACATGATTTTCAAAATTCAATACAGGAATGTTCATGTATTTGTTCGGATCTTCCATAAAAGACCAAGCAGAATGACTATCTCAGAACATAAAGCAAAAATACAAAGAGGGAAATCATGAGGAAGATAAGAGACTCGTAGGACAGACTCCAGGAGATGGAACGTGTGACAAGAAAGAAAGAATTCGAGAAGCAAAAGGAAACGTGGAGAAGAGCTATTTAAGCAAACAGGAAAAAATTCTCTGATCTGAATGAAGAATCAGACCAACAGCTGCAGGGCTGATTCGTCCTAAGCAATATTAATACTCATATTTTTTAAAACAGACACATGCTCAGCATTATGGGTTGAATTGTGTCCCCTACAAATTTATATGTTAAAGTCCTGACTCCAAGAACCTCAGAATGTGACCTTACTTGGAAATAGGGTCATTGCAGATGTAACCTAAGTTAATTATGAGGTCATAGGGCAGTAGGGTGAGCCAACATGACTGGTATCCTCAGGAAAAGGGAAAATTTGGACCCAGATACAGATACAAATGGAGGGAAGATGATGTGAAGACAGAGGGAAAAGAAGGCCACCTAGAAGCCAAGGGGAGAGACCTAGAACAGATCCTTTCCTCACGGCTCTCAGAAGGAAGCAACCCTGCCACCACCTTGATCTCAGACTTCCAGCCTCCAGAAGTGTGAGGAAATGAATTCTTGTTGAAGGACCAACCCAGCCTGTGGCACTTTGTGTTGGCAGCTGTAGAAAACCAATACATATGGCTCTAGCCTGAGGAAATTGGTGAATTAGAAGAACAAGGGAAAAAATCTTAGAAGCATCCAGAAAGAAAAAAGAGATTATTAAAAGAAAAAAGAGCATCAGAGTAGCATACAACTTGTCTCCCTGGACTGAGAGACTTTTTTTAAAGGATTCGTTGCCCACAGCCATGGTCCTTCACTTCTTCCAGTTTGCCCTTGACCCCTCTGCCTCTCCACCCACACATCCGTGGAGACCTCCTCTGGCGGTGGCCTCACAGACTGCGCACAGTGAGAGGCCAGGGGGGCCTCAGCAGCAGAATTCGGCACGGTCATCCTTTCAGTCCTTCTCCCACCTTCATGACACTCCTCCATCTCTTCTCTGGAACCCTTAACCAATGGGGTGCTCCAGGGATCACCTCAGTCTCTTCCATTTTTAATCTACGTGCCCTCTAGCGTCATGGCTTGGGGTGCCATCTGTGTGCTGTTGGCTCCCAAATGTATATTTCCAGCCCAGAATCCGCCCCCCCCCCCCGAATTCCAAGCTTGAATGTCTAACTGCCTCGGTCAACACCTCCAACAGAATATCCATCAGGCATGTGTCTACACTGGGGCCCCTAGGAGACACAGCAGGAGGCAACAATGGAGACAGGGGTGAAGGAAGAGCAGGCATGAGACAGCAAGAGACTGAGCTAGCACTGCTGGCTCCACGTCCAATCAGTTGGGAACATCTGCAGATATGTCTCAGGACACATCTCTGGGACCTCAGGAGAATCTGTCTGCAGGGGAGAATGCAAACTATGGGTCTGCCAGCACCCATCTCCCCCAGTTGCTGTATCCTCCCAGCGTGTGGTAACATCCCTGCTCATAGGGGCTGCATATGTGTGGTCAGCTCTGCAGCACCAGGGAAGCTCCAGGGCAGGTCCCAGTGGCACCTGGTATGGCTCTGCAGCTGGGCAGACCCCATACAGAGGATCCTTAGGACCACGGATGGGGAAGGACAGGCGGAGGAGGGTCCCGGGAGACTAGAGTGGAACAGGGCATTTCGAACTCCAGCTCACTGACGTCCCATCTCAGTCAACAGCAACTCCATCCTTGCCAAAGCCAAACATCTCACCCGATTATTCCATTTCTAGCCTGCTGTCCAGCAGCCAGCCAAAGAGAGCAGTAACAACCCCACACGCACCTGTTTTGCTCCTGAATCTGAGGTAGACTGGGTTCGGGTCTCCCACGCAGTTGCAGTCACGTGGTTGTTGAGGCTGAGGTCATCGCATGTCTGGTGACTGGCCTGTATGGGTTTCCAGTTAAATTAATATTAAGTAACTGATGGAGAGAAAATAAGTTGGCCAAAATCTCTATGGCCAAGGACCCCTGGGTGTGGCTCATTCCCTGGGGACCTGCCCTGCACAGACCCGCGCCATCCCCCGGGGGCCAACTGTCTCGGAGCCCTGAGAGGTCCTTCAGCCAAGCATCCCTCAGGCCGGCGAGTGGGTAGGTCCTGCAGCACGGGGATGGGGTGGGGTGCCGCCCCCGAGAGGAGTCCTGCGTCCCCCACGCAGTTCCCGGCCCTGAGAACATTTCGCACGTGTCCCCTCCCCATGACCCCATGCCCTGATTGCACCTCCCTGTGGGAAGATCTCCAGTGGGGATCCCATGCCCTCGTATGTCACCCCAGGGGTTGAAGCCCGGCCTGGCCGCGGCCCCCTCCTGTTCCCACTCCCCAGGCACATGTCATGGCCCTGGTTCCAACACCTGCTTCCTACTACCCTGCACTTTGGGTTGTTTGATTTCCCGGGGCCTCAGTTTCCCCAATTGCAAAGTGGGAAAAGTACAACCTCCCTGTGCGGATTTTGGGGAGAGCGAGGTGAGATAACACAACAGTTTCTCCTCAGAAGCTCATCCTGTCTCACCCTTTTCCTGTCTTTCTACTCCACCCCAATTTCATCAGTTTCCTAGTAAAAATGGTGTAGATACCCTGACTCTTTAGTTCAGGGCCTGATCCATACCTGGTTGGGGCGCTGAGGAGGCAGGGCACTGGGTAGAAAGAAGAAAAGTAAATTTAAAAAAACTTAAAGAAAGTCTGATTTAACCCAAGTGTAATTTAGTTTCTCCATGAGAAAAAATAATATTGAAGAGCATGATGTGCTGTGAGCAATTTTATCAGACAGGCTCCATAACATGGGCTGAACAAACTGTCCAACACTAAGAGTATGTCCATTAAATTTTGTTACCAGGAAAAAGAGATAGGTGATACTTATGTTTCATAGGGCAATGTTTACTTGACCTATCCCCTCACTCCTAAGAATAATCTTTCCTTAGGAACCAGCGTTTGTGCAAGAAAGGGAGGGGAGGAAACTTGTTCCTTGGCCTCTGATTTAAGGCCTGTATTTAAGGTTCTCCTAGGTCACCCTTCTCCCTATTACTTAACCGGATTGTTTCTGCGATAGAGGCAGAAAGAAGCGAAACGCTTTCTTGTGTGTCCTGGGGACCATCCTGCCTGCTGCTGTGGCTCTGTTACAGGATGTTACAATCACTAAAGCTGTGGGTGGGGGAATCAGTGGGAATCAACAGCTACAAACTTGCTTCTGACAAAAGAAAGAAAAAACCCAGACTTTTGTGGGCATGATTGTTTCAAAACTTCATTCCTTCTCCGTTGTGGAAAGGCCAATAAACAGTGAAATGATGGTGCCCACAGGGAAGGCAGACATCCAGGCGTGGGCAGTCTGCTGGCAGGGCACAGTGGCAGAATGCATATCCATGGACAGTGGGGTTCCAGGCCTCAGTGAGTCTGATTTTCTCACCAGGTAAGAAATGAAGTCAGTTCTCAATGCCTTTGACATCAGAAGATGATGGCCATCTTTAGATTTCTGGGATTGTGGTCAGATGGTCAGAGAATAGAGCCTGTGACATCTCTCCTTTGGGAATTGTATTCAGGTTGACTTTGTTGTCAAGCACATGGATTGATCACTGCAATGTGCCCTAAGATGACACATTGCATAGGGAACAAAGTTTTCAAGTCTATTCCCTCAAGCTTGGGATTGTGCTACTAACATCCTCCTGTGTTTTCTTATGTTTTCCTGACTTGCTCTTTCCGTTTCTAAAAGACGCATTTACGGGCTTCCCTGGTGGCGCAGTGGTTGAGAGTCAGCCTGCCGATGCAGGGGACGCGGGTTCGTGCCCTGGTCTGGGAAGATCCCACGTGCCGCGGAGCGGCTGGGCCCGTGAGCCATGGCCGCTGAGCCTGCGTGTCCAGAGCCTGTGCTCCGCAACGGGAAAGGCCACAGCAGTGAGAGGCCCGCGTATTGCAAAAAAAACAAAAAAACAAAAAAAGATGCATTTACTATTCCCACAATGGCTGTTTATTCCTGGGACTTGTTGCTCTGTGTACTTATCTGCCATGCCTGGTGTATACACATCTGTGGCTTCCCTGACATTTTCCACGGACCCCCTCATTTTCTCTTTGAGTTCTTTTGGCCTTAACTCCCACTGTATTTCACATTCACAGTGACCCCAGTCTCTTTTCCTTTGTGTTTTTATTCAATCTTTTTGACCTCAGACAATCACTTCACCTTGCTGTGGGGAAGGCTGAGTGGGCTGAGGATCACTGCCCAAGGAACACAGTGGACACTCCTGCCTGTGTTTGGATGATCACCTGCCTTTTAGCAACATAAGTCACCGAGGGGATAACTTCTGAAGGAACGCCAGCATTCAACATGCGCCCCATCTCCTATATCAGTACAGGCATTCTACATTTTAATCGGAATGAAGACTAATATAGACATTTTCCCTTGGTGTGGGGAGGTCACTCTGAAAATCTCAATACTTTAATTTCAAGGCATTTGTCCTAGTCTTGTTTCAACAATGTGTGTGCATTTGAATTCACACAGATCTTGACCAAGACCTCTGGCCATGGAGCCTTGTGAATGACAGCTTTATTACTTGGCAGTGCTTCAAGTCAAGAAGAGAGGGGTTTCTGGTGAAATGTGAAAATTTGTTCCCCAGGTTCCATCCCTACGCATAGATATTGTGAAAAGGCAATCAGTGTGGGGTAGAAGAAAGCAGAAGGGTGTCAGAATAGACCAGACTGGAGAGGCGAAGGAAAGTGGACCCAGAGAAAAGGTGGGGAGGACACACAGATCATGTAGCTCAACAAGAGCCCTGCGGGGGATGGTGAGGCAGCCACTCACCTAGGGCTTCTCCCCACCACGCATGGTGGCCAGTCACAATTTTGTGCACGAGAGTGTTCTCTGCATTCTTATAATTGCATTTAGAAATAGCTTAGTACTAAAAAAATCTAGAGTTGGACAATCTCACTAGAAATTTGCCATGAGGATTTTTAGAAAGAAAATCAGTCACTAGGCAAAGAATGACATTCCTGGAGGTGAATGGAGTTGCACGCGCAACGCGTGAGTGTGTGCACATGTGCATGTGTGGTATCAGGCCACCTAAGAGACTCAAAGCCAATGGGGAGGGGAAGGGAGAGAGGGAAGGATGGTGCGGGGGAGACAGCAGACACTTTGAATTATGAAATTTGGGAAAGGAGTTTTAGGAGGCCTTCTTGCTACTTTCCATGTCATCCTTTCTCTTGATTTCCTCCCCCTGTGTGCTGGAACACATCCTGAAGTGACTTCTTAGTAAAGGTTACAAATTAGATTAATGCTCTGGGTCCTCACTACAGTCTGTCCTGACACTTGATGGGAAGAGAAGTCTTTAGACACCTTACCGAGGGCCATGCTGGGCATCGTAGGGAAAATGGCCTCATCTGCATTCTATTGTCTACAGCGATTCCATTCTATGATCCTGCCCAGCAAAGCCTAAAAGTCACCCAGCACCCCACCCCCCGCCCCCCACCTACTCTAGCTGGGGACACAGCAGTGAATAAAACAGAGGAGAAAACCCCTGCCCTGGGACTTGACCTCCTGAGACCCTGCCTTTGCAGGTGGGTAATGAGGGCACCTGGGGCACAATTTTCTCCATTGATTTAGATTTAGATTTATGCCCCCCGCCTTTAAATTGGTGCACCAAACAGCTGTCCTGCCCTTTTTTCTGACTGTGGACTAAAATTATGTTTAGGCAAAGAGAGATAAGGATCTCAATGGATTAATTAATTAGAATTCATTTTCTAGTGGCCTCTAGTGGCATTTGTCAGAGTTACACCACTTCTGTTTGGGGGCTGAGGACTGAGAGAGGCTGAGGACACCCCCAGGCTGGAACCTGCTCCCAGCTCAGCTGCCCTGGGGGGCACAGAGTTCTGATCTAAGGACGTAACATTCTTGCACAGCTAATCATGTGGGGGAATATGGACTTCTTGTCCCCATAAAAATCAAATGAATCACCACCTGTTTCTTTCTCCCACTCTCCATGATCCTGAGATGCTAACCTCGTGAACAGGAAATTCACACTGTTCAGAGGGATGCAATTTTTTAGTAGTGAGAGTGTATTTCTCTGTTTTTCGTTATTCTCTCTTGCATAAGCCTATGTTGCTATACCTGCATGGTTTTGTTTCCAGTTAAAGAGGATGAAAAAACCATTGCTGGCCACAAGAAAAGGAACCTTGAAGACTTCGATCATTCTTGGTCACAGTATTTTTTAGAGGCACATTTGGTGAGTAAAGACCGGATTTCTTAAACTACCCACTCCTGCCAAGGAATCTCCCCTCCCCATGCTGTGTTTTCGTCAGAGAACTGAGCATCACAGACGTTAGAGAATGTAGTTGGTTGCTGGGTTTATCTACATGGTTCTCTGCCTGATCCCTGCAGCAGGGGCACAGCAGGCTTCCATCAGCATTTGTCAACAAATTAATCTAATGATCTCCCCTTGGATCAGTTTGGAAAGTAAGTATCTCCTTGTGATTTCTGTGGCCCAATCAGTAACATTGCACATTTGCATTTGCAACAGAGTGTTTCACCCACAACTAAATCCATAACTGCTATTCTAAATAGCTGTGTTAACTGCAGTATAGCAAAAAGCAGAACTTCTCTAATAAACACTCTAGTTTCCTTGCACATTTCAGGTTTTTATGCTAATTTGGCAAAAAATGCCCCCAAGGGGCTTCCCTGGTGGTGCAGTGGTTGAGAATCTGCCTGCCAATGCAGGGGACATGGGTTCAAGCCCTGGTCTGGGAAGATCCCACATGCCGTGGAGCAACTAGGCCTGTGAGCCACAACTACTGAGCCTGCGCGCCTGGAGCCTGTGCTCCACAACAAGAGAGGCCGCGATAGTGAGAGGTCCACACATGGCGATGAAGAGTGGCCCCCGCTTGCCGCAACTAGAGAAAGCCCTCGTACAGAAACGAAGACCCAACACAGCCAAAAATAAATAATAAAAAAAAAAAAAAAAAAAAATGCCCCCAAGGTATAATCAAGTTAATAAAATTTATTGAGAATACAACCTATGCAATGAATATTCATCTTTATAGCACCTACATAATCAACCTCTTATCAGATCACCGTACCTCATAAAGTGAACATGGCAGATTGTGTTTCGTAGGGAAAGCTGACTACAAATTGGCACTTGCCCTCTACCTCGACAAGGATTAAATCGTGAGCCACTGTAGCAGCTGAGCTTCAACGCCCGCTGAAAGGAGTTCAGGGCGGAGATCAGGAATGAGACACTCTGTGCTCTGGGAAAAACTGGAAGCACAGGTCTTCAGATAGTTAGATGTTTTCAGGAGAAGATTTTATGAGCCCAATTCTTGCATCTCCTCGTATCCAGAAAAGCACTAAAATCACTAACGGTGACGTCCGCTCCTCCTGAGGAGCGCCAAGCCTTACCCCAAATGTGTGCTTGACTGCATGTGCTCCCCCTTCACTAAAATCACATATAACACTGACCTCCCCGCTACCTCTTTGGAGCAGTTTCTCAGGGCTCTCTGAGATGCTGTCTCCTGGGTTATAGTCCTCTTTTTGCCCCAAATAAAAGTTAACTCATAACTCCCATGTTGTGTGTGTGTGGTTTTTTTTTTAGTTGACTGGAAGAAATGTGACATTTCTTATGTTAAGGAAATCCATACTGAAAGAGCTATTTTAAGGAACTAGAAATTTACCCTTATGGAATAATAATCAAAATTTGAAGAACATTTATCTGAAGGAAAAAAGGAGGGCTTCCCTGGTGGCACAGTGGTTAAGAATCCACCTGCCAATGCTAGGGACACAGGTTAGGGTTCGGGAAGATCCCACATGTTGCGGAGCAAATAAGCCCAGGCGCCACAGCTACCGAGCCTGCGCTCTAGAGCCCTCGAACCACAACTACTGAGCTCATGTGCTGCAACTACCGGAGCCTGCACACCTAGAGCCTGTGCTCTGTAACAAGAGAAGCTACTGCAATGAGAAGCCCATGCACCGCAATGAAGAATAGCCCCTGCTGGCCACAACTAGAGAAAGCCTGTGGACAGCAACGAAGACCCAATGCAGCCCAAAATAAACAAACAAATAAATAAATAAAATTGAAAAAAAAAAAGGAAAAAAGGTGGTTGCTCTTCCTGGTGAGACACTAGCCTGGCAGATGGAGCCTCCAGGAACCCAAGTCTCCTCCACCCGCTCCAGGGATGTTGTGGGGTTCGGAGAGAATAACTATTATGTTGCAGGATCCTGTGAGCCCCTGTAGACTTGAAAAAGCAACAATATTGCTATTTACTCTGAAAAAACATAGAACCAGTTTGCGCTCCCACTGGGCTAGGGAGACATTGTTCCTGGTTCTCTGTGTTGCTGTTTCTTCTTGATGTGCACTGTTGAAACAGCATGAGAAAGTAGGAAGGCAGTTGGTGGTACAGTACCCTGCCACCACCGCTCCATCTCACCTGGACCAAAGCAGTGGAGCCGGGGTGCAAGTGGGAAAGGCGGGTGTTGATGAGTGAGTGCAAGCAGGGGGACCCCCGGGTTCTGGGGGAGGTCACAACTAGAGAAAGCCTGCGGGCAGCAATGAAGACCCAACGCGGCCCCAAATAAGTAAACAAATAAATAAATAAAATTGAAAAAAAAAAAGGAAAAAGAGTGGTTGCTCAGTCTGCAGGCAGCATCCCTCCACCTCCCACCCAGAGAAGAACTGCATCCTGGGAGGAGCAGGGCACTAGGCACACAGTGGGTGGTCTCAGAAGAGAAGCCGTAAAGACGGCCTCTTTTTCTTATCTTTCTTCATCACAGATGAACCCCTTGGCATTTGGATCCTTTCTCTGAATGTAGGGTTTTAATGCAGAAAATAAAAGACTCAAATTACGGAGAAAACATCTATATTGAAATTATCAAAATATTGAAAAAGAAATTGTAATATATGTGCTTCTCTATTAACTCGGTAGCAAGATTTTGCAGCAGGCCCCATAATGGGTGTCATCTTGGAGTAGTGATGTGGCATTTGCAATGTGATGTGAAAAGAACTCATAGTGAGCAGCCATGAGCACGCTGAACACGTTTGGGGTTTATTCCTACATTTGCAGTAAGAGGAAATGCTACATTTCAGTTAGAGGTTAGTGAAAATGAACATGTACTTTTCCCCACCCACGTTCACAGGCAGATCTAGGAGGTCTTGGGCACCAGGGTATGGCCCTGCCAACATGTTCCAAGCCCCAGGAAATGTTGAGATCTCCAGATGGAGGTAAAGCCTCCAAAGAAACACTCCAGCCACACAAGCTCTAGAAGACAGGGGGTACCAACCCTGCCAGTGTGCCCATGATGGAGGAGGCATTTCTGTCCGTTGTTAGTTGCGAACGCTGGGACCCAATCTAGTGATGCTTGTGTGATCCTCTTCAGTTGACACAGCTGGGCTCTGCCCGAGGCCTCATTGCACAGAAAATACTGCTACCCATGGAAGGCTTAGCCTGTTATTACAGTGTTTCTCGTTTAATAAACTTCCTCCTGAGGAAGTGGGGATGGTGTTTCCTATCTCATTCACCACTGAATTTAGCTAATGGTACATGTTCAAGAAATATTTGTTGAATGGCTATAAGAACAATTAAGTGAAGGGCATCTGGTGAGATTTGATGAACAATTCGTAAAACTTGTCTGCAACCTTGATCTTTTCATGTAAGTAATGTCTTCTTTTGATAGTCTTAAAAGTTGATGGCTCTAATGAAAACAAATCACATGATAGCAAGTGTTGGAGAGCATGTGGAGAAGCTGGAGTCCTCATTCATTGCTGGAGGGAAGGTAAAATGGTGCAACCACTTTGGAAAATAGTTTGGAAATTTCTTAAAGAGATCAATGATTTTTGCATATGACCCAGCAATTTCACTCCTAGGAATCTACCCAAGAGAATGAAAATATATGTCCACATACGAACATATGCAATGTTCATAGCAGCTATTCATAATAGCCCCCAAATGAAAAAATCCAAATCCATCAAGGGACGAATGAGCTTCTGATGCGTGCTACAACTTGGATGAACCTTGAAAACATTCTGCTAAGTGAAAGAAGCCAGAAGCAAAATGCTACATATTGTATAATTCCACTTATATGAAATGTCCAGAAAAAGCAAATCCATTCAGACAAAAGACAGAGCAGATTGCCCAGGGCTGAGGAAGTGATGAAAATGTTGTAAAATTAGACTGGGGTGAAGGCAACACACTTCACAAATTTACTAAAATAAAAAAATCACTGAATTGTACACTTCGGATGGGTGAATTTTACGGAAGTCAATTATAGCACAGTTAAGCTGCTAAAGAAAAAAAACAGTGGCTCAGTCTTCTCTAAGATAACCAGTGGAGACTAAGTGACCTCCAAGATCTCTACCTGAAGGAAAGGAAAGTGCCTTCTCTGGGGCCCCTGTTACAAAATGCTGGGGGTCCTCCGGGGTTAGATGCATGAGTGTGCAGTGCATAAGAGACTGGAAACAAGATAGTGGCCAGATGTGCAAGGACTCATGGCTGGCCTTTCAGGTGGTCTATCTGCAGGTTAGAATGCCCGGCTATTCCCAGCCTGTAAATCGTCAGACTCTCTGACTAATGTAGTGCTGTGGCTAAAGTACACCTTTGCATTATTTGTGGGAAAATCTGGCCATCAAATTGAGACTGGAAGTCAGCTAGCAGGAGGATGCTTCCTGAACACAAAAACCACCTTTCAGGCGATTTGCATGTTAGTCTCTTCAGTCTTTTCCTTGGGCTCCTGTAGACTAATTTGAATTATTCTGCATGTTTCAAAGTAATGGTGAATTTCCCTAAAAAATTCTATGGTTCTACATTATTAGTTTAGACTAGCTTTCCCCCAAACTGCTTTAGTGCAGTTTTCTAGTAAAGATCCCATGGTGAGGAGACAATCAAAATATAAAATGCAGCAAAAACTGACAATAAGATGACTGTTTAAACCTGTTCAACATGGAACTGTCACAAATGGGGGCCACAGGAGCACAGGGAGGGGCCGGGCTGCCTCTCCCTCCCCTGAATTCTCCTTCACCTGTCTGGACACTGTCTCCCTTCCCATTTTCCATCTAGACCTGAGAAATACTGTTAATATCACCTGAACTTAGCTCCCTGGTGGATGCAGTCGTGACCTGGGTTGGGGTGGGGGGTGAGTTGTCCTTCTGCGGTGGGAGGAGTTTTAATTGCCATGGGGGGGTTGTTGTTGTTGCCATCGTGGGCCAGGGTGTGCGTGTGTGTGTGTGTGTGTAGCAGTTGCCATCCTGGGCCAGGGTGTGTGTGTGTGTGGCAGTTGCCTCCTGGGCCAGGGTTTGTGTGTGTGTGTGTGTGTGTGTGTATGTGTGTGTGTATGTGGCACTTGCCATCCTGGGCCAGGGTGTGTGTGTGTTTGTGTCTGTGTTTGGCAGTTGCCTCCTGGGCCAGGGTGTGTGTGTGTGTCACTTGCCATCCTGGGCCAGGGTGTGTGTGTGCGTGTGTGGCAGTTGCCATCCTGGGGCAGGGGGCGGGTGTTGTAGTTGCCTTCTGGAATTCCAAAGAAGTGGTCATTTGGCCCCATTTCTCGCCTGGGTACTTGCATATTTCCCCGACACCTTCCAACACACAAGGGCTGGTTTTGAGTCTACGGCTCTGTCTGGGGGCAATATTTTCCACTAAAACCTCAGCTCTTCAGACTGGGAAAGAGAATAAACAGGACAAATTAGTGAAAAAACAATACTAATGAGTTAAAAATGTTGACTTGCCCTGTCTTTCAAATAACACACATTAGAGCTGAACCACGTGTGTTGGTCATAGCCCCCGCTCGTCCACCTCACCCCAGCAGCCCTCCAGAGCCCTGTGGGCAGGCACTGTGGTGACCTCTGCCCCCCTTACAACTCCTGCCCTCACTTGCTCGCAAGGCCACTGCTAGGAAAGAACTCCAGCAGACAAGCTCCCATCCACTGACAAGCAAAGACCCCCAAGATACAGAGTTATGTGATAAAAGAGTACAGCAGAAAGCAATTTGTAGGGAAGGTTACCTCTTAACGTTTAAAAAATGGGATAAATATAAGAACACATTGGCAAGTATTCTTAGATATGCATTAAAAAACTGAGAGGATCCACAGTAATACATTTGGAGGTGGGATAGCTGGGGATGGACGAGGAACTTCCCACTGTGACTCTGAACTATAGGAATGTATGAGCTATACAATAACTAAACGATTGAAATAAAACTGAAAAAGAAATACAGTGCTACAAAAGATCTATGGTCTTAAGTGTAAACACCTAACACTCAGGCTCATGTTCTTCTCAGGGTGAGTGTCAGGTAGCCTAAATCCAGGCCTCCTTCGCCTAAAGAAAACATTACTCTTATTTCAAAAGCTAATTACTGAGAGAGACGACCTGTCATAGGGCTGTGAAGGGAGCAAATGAATGGATGTTGGTCCAGTGGAGTGAAGAAGAACTGCAAGGTGTCATCCTGGAAGATAGTCTTGAGCCCAGGCTCTGAACTGTTTGAGAGCCAGGGAGAGACAAGAGGATTAGGAAGTTTGGTTGTCTACTAAGTAAAGAGGAGTGACACCTCGATGACAGTGATCCACAGCAAACTGCTATCTGCAAAGACTGACCGGTAACCACTGGACGCGTCAGTAGTCAACAAACACTTGTTGATTAATTGACATTTAAAAGGAAATTATGCTTGGAACTGTTCTGTATCTTGTTTCTGGTGGTAATTACAACCATTGGTATTTGCCAGAACTTGAACTGTACATTAAAAAGGGTAAATTATACTGTGTATAAATTTTTAAAAGAATTTTTTAAATTAAGGTATAATTCAAAGCAATTATGCTGAAGAGATCTATTTATTTGATAAACGTGGCTAAATGTATGGGTAACGTATTACTGTGAGAAAAGAAATTTGGCCCTTTGAAAATAAATTTGTACATAATAGGCAAAAAAAAAAAAAGCTAATTACTGAGCACCCACTAAGTCCCAGGCCAAAAAACACTTATAGTCTCTACTACTTTGGGGACTGATGAAGGAAAACAAGGGGGTGAGCTGGGAACAGGTCTGATCTTGGAATGGTCACGTTGATTTCCAGTAGCCAGGTTGCGAGAAGGTCCTCTGACATTGCTTACTTTGACACATCCTCCTCCTGAAAAAGTCATCTCAAAAAAGATTTTCAGTGTTCCCGTCAGAAACTCACAAACTGTCTGAAAGTAGCTATCAACACTGAATTGCGAGGTGGAATTCACCCAAAGTGAACACTTTTAAACAAGCGCTTCCCTGTTGAGAGACCCAAGAGGTTTGTCTTAATTTAGTGGGAAGCATTATAGAACTGTAACATTGAGTGAAATATCCTAATATTAGCAGAGAAAAGTTTGCCAGTGCTCTGTTTCACAACAAGTATTGTATACCAAAAGATATAAGGAGTGTACAAGGTGTTTGTGGCTTTGTATGGCTTGATTAAAACTAATTACACTTAGGTGACTTTACTGAATAGGTGTGAAAATCTCCCTCTTGTGGGTATAAACAGGGACAGGCATGTGGGTGGGTAGAAGGTACGAGTGACATTTATCTGAATCACGCGGCTTAGCTCTAAAATCAGTTGTTCTGGAACATGCCAATTAAGTCACTTTTGTTCAACTGCATCAACTTTAAAGCCTCAATAATCTTCCTAAAGATGCATCAAGATTTTACAATTAGAATGAGCTGTAACAAACATGTGTTATTTCTAGCCAAAAAATCCTCCAAATCAAAACCTCCCCCCACTCTGCCAAAAAACCCTGTGTCTCTCCGCAGAATCTCTGTTCATTCTGCGGTTCTGTCCGTGGCCCCGAGCACGACGTTCAAGTCTTGGGGCTGAGTGATGGGAAACTGAAGTGGCTGCCCACCTCCCTGACTGCATCTGCGGAGGGAGCAGCCAGAGGGCTATTTCCCAGTGTTTACTCTTAGGCCTCGACTCAAGAGTTAAACCATCAGGTGTACCAAATTAGAGATAAACTGAAGTTCCTCTTTAAGATCAGCGGAAATGAGAAGTAGCTTCGTGTAACCCTGAGTTCTTTGAATATGCAATCCAGACCACACTTGCTGGTAGAGGGGCTCCGAGGGACTCCCAGTCATTCACATTACTTCCTTCTACCGAGCAGGGAAGAGTCCCCCCTGATTTTAGGATATACACTGGGACGTTTTATTTGTTTGTGTGTGGGGCTCTACCTGTCAGCAGCATTATGATAAAGCAGAAGAGCAAGGGGTGTACAAGATGACCCGATGTGCTGGAGAGCCAGGGAGACCCAGGGGGTAGGATCAAATGATGCTGTGCTTAAGGGGCGTGATTCACCATCAGGACCCTCTGGGCTCTTGTTAGAAATGTACTTTCTTGGTCCAACCCAGACTTACCTGGGAGCAGGGAGGGCAGTGCTCATTTTGCAACAAGCCTTGCCGGATGTTCTGATGCAGGCTAAAGAACCAATGCCTGTGGATGTGAAGCGAATTCCTGCCTGAGTCTTGCCTGGCCCAGGGTTATGGACCTATTCCATTAAACACGGAAAACCAACCAGGCCATGCTGGGAGACAGGGACGTGCCCGAGGGGCAGCAAAGGCCATTGGCTGGCTGGCAGAAGCATCTCCAGGACTCACCCAGCCCCTCTCCTGACTGGAAGCCCTGGAGCCACTGACCCCGCAGTTGACCCTGGTCCAGATGTACCTGGACTCAGCTGGCCATGCTGCCAGCCAACGAGGGGATGCAGGCAGCTCTGAGCAGGTGGTGAAGGAGGCCCAATCTCCTTCGCTCTCTCCCCCTCCAGCCCTGCTCCAGGGCCTTGGGAAGAGCCAGACTCCAGGTCTAAAAATGGCAGGGGCTCTGGGACCTCAGGAGGAGAGAGGTACAAAACAAAAGAACATCTTCACGTCATCTGCAGCTAATCCCTGCCACAGACCTTACCGAGAAAAGCAATGCAACTTGCTCCCATCATTCATCTGTCAACGTATATCCACATTCAAATGGAGTCGCTGGTCCTGGATGAGCCCCCTAAACCTCAGCACAAATCATTACCGTTGGGCGTCTCCGTCATCCAGCACCTCCCGCTGCCTGATGTCCTCAGGACCTGCAGAGGGCAGACTGAACCTTCTGTTTTTCTTTATTGGATACACCAGGTGTGGGAGTTATACAAGTGCGTTCTACCCCGTGTGTTGGATGCAGTGTACCTGTGTACCTTCTCTCATAGGAGCTCTGAAATGAACTGACCTTGCTTACATATGGTACAAACACAAGCAAACTAAAATACAATCAGGTGGCATCCCAATGTGGGTAACGTAAACAGTTAAATTACGAAGTCATTATTTTAAGCTCAAAATTCTTCAATGAAAATGGCATACAAAAACCATATAAATTACATTTAAGGTCTGTACAGGATTCTAAAAAAAAAAAGAAAAAAATAACAATACTGTGCTCTGTACAATATTGTCTCCTTTGTAACATTCCAAACCCCAAAAACACTTTCCCTTGAATCCAGAAAACTGGGCAAAATACACATGCAGGATAATTAAAATCATTTCACAGAAGTACAAAATTGTGTGGGTTTCTTTTAAGGCACATTTCGTTTTAATACGGAACTCCCATTCCAGGAGCCCCTTTCTCATCAGACTCTGACAGGCGGCAGGCGAACGCGTCCTGTTCCCACTAATCTTTGGTGGCTGAAGGGAGACTGTTACTGGTGGGCGGGCGGGTAGCAGAGAGAAAAGCAGCCTCCTCCATCCTCATGCAGCAGCCCAGTCGCTGGGCATCGCAAAGCCCGAGGTCCCACCTCACTGCCTTTTTGCAGGCCTATTTTCCCAATGTTTGGAAATATTCAATCCCTATGCAATATGGAGGGAAGATGCCACCTAATTTCCTTCAAAGCACAGGCACTGCTCATGGCCGACTGATCTCCAGGGAAATGTAGGTGGCACTGGGGGTCACCATGCGTCCTGCTGCGTTACCTACCACCCCTGCCTTGTTAGGAGCCATTGGCTACAAGACCCTCCAACCAAGCAGGTGGGCACAGAGGTGCTCCATGCACGAGAGGACGACAGAGGAGGACTTCGCCCAGGGAGACTGCACTCCAGCCCACTGGTACCCGGGGCGCGCTCCTCAGAGAGGCCCAAGTCTCCTGCCAAGCGCCCCGCGGCCCTGCAGCCCTCAGGCTTCCAGCTGGACCTCAGACTCGTCCATCTGCAGAGTGTCATTGTCTCCCAGCAGCTCGGTCTCGGGGACGGAACCGTCCTCCTCCTCCTCTGCTTCCTGCACGGGGCTCTGGGCCACGTCTTCCGGGACATTCTGCGTGTCCTCAGTGCCCTCCGAGAGCAGGGCTGCCCTGTCTGCCACAGACGTGTTGGAGGGAGCGGTGGTGACGTACCCCGTGCTGGTGGAGCCGCTGCCACTGTGGTGGGAGCCAGGCTTGGGCACCATCTGGGCAGGCACCTGCTGCGGGGCCATCTGCATCGGGATCTGGACCGGGTAAAAGTTGGGCAGGTAGGCCCCGTAGGCCGGCACGGGCTGGTACCCATTGACGGGGATGTAGAGCTGGGGAGGGGGTACCATGGGTCTGATCTGGCCCTTCATAGGGATGAACTGGGGCTGCGGGAAGGGCTGGGCCTTCTGCTTGGGGCCCCCGTAGCGGGTGTTGCTGACGTTGCTGACGGGGCTGGTGCTGAGGGAGCTGGTCTGTGTGACGTTGCTGGCGCCTGAGGTCTGCCCCGAGCTGTTGTAGGTAGACAGGTTGCCCCAGGCCCGCAGCCGGCTGTGGATGTCCTTGAAGCGGGGCCGCCGGCTGGGGAACTCGTGCCAGCACTCGATCATCAGCGCGTACACCCAGGCGGGGCAGTCGTCGGGGCAGGGCAGCACCTGCCGGCTCCGGACCATCTCCACCACGTCCTGGTTGGAGTGGCCGCAGTAGGGCTGCAGGCCGTAGCTGAACACCTCCCACAGGACCACGCCGTAGGACCAGATGTCCGAGTCCACAGAGAACTTGCCGTACATGATGGCCTCGGGAGACATCCAGCGGATGGGCAGCAGCGCGCTCCCCGTCAGCTTGTAGTAGTCAGCTGAGTACACTTCGCGGAAGAGCCCCAAGTCCGAGATCTTCACGGTCAGCTTGTCGTACACGAGGACGTTGCGGGTGGCCAGGTCCTTGTGGACCACGTGGTGGCTGGACAGGTACTCCATGCCTGCGGCGATCTGCGCCACCACGTGCACAAAGTCGGGGGGCTCCAGGGCGGACTTCACCGTGCGGTCATCGTCTGTGCTGCCCATGTCCGAGTGCGGTGAGCGCATGACCAGGAACTCATGCAGGTCGCCGTGCGAGCAGTAGCTGAAGATCATGCTGAGGGGCTGGTCCTTGGTCACCACGCCCAGCAGGCAGACAATGTTGGGGTGCTGCAGCCGTGCCCGCAGCAGGGCCTCGTGCCGGAACTCCTCCCGGAGCGGCCCCTCTGCTTTGTCCTTCAGCGTCTTGATGGCCACGGCCTGGGTCTGCTCGCCCGGCGCCGGGCCGAACAGATGCCCTTTGTAGACCTTGCCGAACCGGTCCTCCCCGAGCTCCTCCATGAACCTCACCGTGGACAAGCTGATCTCCTTGAGTTTGGCCTGCCAAAAAGAAAAGCTCTGGTGAAACATTTCTGCCACCGAGATGCGAGGAGGCAGAGCTGAACAGCTGGGAGGGCATTCTCGGGGGGCGGCAGTCCTAGAGCCGCCCCCCAGCCTGGGCTTGCAGAGGACCCGCCAGTCCCACCCAGCCCAGGCTCAGCCTGCCCCGCACAATGCTCTCTGCTCTTAAATGTGCTCTGACACCATGAGGCTGCCTGAAACCTTCAACAGGGTCCCAACCAGGCTGCAAACAATGTTCCCACCCAAAGATAACACTGCAGACTATATGTGTGAGGGTGTGTGTGTGCGCACACCTGTTTACACACCCCAGCCATGCTGAACTCCGGCTGTCCTCCCAGCTGTGTCCCCCACTTAGGGACTTTCCTGGTGTTCCCTGCCATGTGCCCACTGACAGGCCCAGTCACCACTGTTCATCACAACAAGATGCGATGTCTACTTCCCTCGAACCCTGAGGTGTGCTTCCCCCGATCTGAGTCATTTTTAGAGTCCAGGCCAGCTGTTCTCCAGATGTGCCTCCAAGGGCCTGTTTTGCCGCTTCCCCTCGATTAGATTCTCCAGTGGATGCCACCTGACAGAAGTACCACACAGGTGAAATCGATTTGAACCTTGCGTCTCAGCCTCTACAACTTCCCATCCCTTCTGTGTGCCTGGCCCCCGTCCTCGGAGGTTCTATGAACCCAAGGGAATCTGTGCCCTCACCTGCCAGCCCTTCACCCACAGCAAACCCTCCGTGACTCCTGGCTACTGAGCAGAATGAGTCCACCTTCTCCCTCTTCAGAGCCTGGATGGAAATGGTTTTCCCCCCGAACTTTCAAGTAATGTAAATGCCCCTTCACTGAAGCTAGGTGGGCTGGGAGAGACCTCCTCCTGTGATACACAGGGAGAGACCTCCTCCTGTGATACATTTCAGTGTGTTCTCGCTACCCTAAGAACTCAGGTTGGGGGTGGTCTGCCCCCTTACCACCACTACAGGACTGTTGCTGTGTCCTTCCCTGTAAAACAAAACAAAGCAAAACCAACCCAAACCCAAACTGACCAGAAAACAGGTCATCATCCCTTAAAAATACCATGTTGACCCTCTAGTGGTGGGGGTGATCTGAGCCCTTCTTTTGTGTGTCCTCCTGTGGGGACAGCTGAAGCACAGCAAAGTGAGGACACCTCATTCGGGCCCATGCTAAAATGGCTGGTCTCCGTCGAGGGAGAACAGTGAAGTCCAAACACACCTTCCATATGCCCCCTAAGGACACAAACGTCCTGGTATATTTTAGAGAAGAAACGGCAAAACGAAGGGCAGTTTAAAAGAATTATGTGCTGTGTATCAAGCAAATTAAGAATCTCCAGGTAGAGGTTAAGCCTGGGGGAGCTGCCTCTTTAAATACGGGGGCACACAGACCTGCTTGTGCTGGTTGATGAGAGGCATTTCCACGTCCTGGCTGGGTGAGGCCATCAGCTGCCGCCTCTGGGGCGTGGAGGAAGAAGCCTTCTGTTTATTCCGGCACATGCAGACCAAGAAGAAAAGGCATGCGATGACCAGGGGAATGGCGATGCTCGGAACCAAGATGTACAGAATTCCCATCCTGCTGCTGTCTTGGGGGCCTGTGAACAGCAAGGCGTTCATGAGTTTTCTGAAAACATCCCTGTTTGCAACTCGAAGTTCTCCACCATCCCACTCCCACCTCCAACTAAAATATTCAAGCACAAGTAGATAATCAGGGTAAGTTTCACAAAGGGACAAAATTATAAGCCAAACCTCAAAAAAAGTAATGTACCCAAAAACACACATCCCGCTAAACATTTGTGAGACACAATCTAGAACTGCCCACCACGGAAACAAAGAGGAATACAGAGCTCAAAAAATAAACGAACTCTTAGGGCTTCCCTGGTGGCGCAGTGGTTGAGAGTCCACCTGCCGATGCAGGGGACACGGGTTCGTGCCCCGGTCCGGGAAGATCCCACATGCCGCGGAGCGGCTGGGCCCGTGAGCCATGGTCGCTGAGCCTGCACGTCCAGAGCCTGTGCTCCGCAACAGGAGAGGCCACAACAGTGAAAGGCCCGCATACCATACCGCAAAAAAAAAAAAAAAAAAAAAAAAGTTAATAAACAAACTCTAAAGGCCTTACAGTAGCAAACACCACCATCACATTCCCTTCTAATTTGAATACCATTGGAAATAGGTGCTCTGACTTTTCATCTCTACTAAAGTCGATGAAACACATGGGACATGCTTGTCCTCAGTGAAGGAAACTGGATACTGGCATTAGAAATGATCCTTTTCTTCATTCAACATTTTAGGGTTTTCCACATTTTTGAACAATGAACCCATATTCTTTCAAGACAATAATTAAAAATGCATTTGATTTAAAAGAGCACTGGTAGCCAATGAGTTTGAGCTAACAATTTGCAGCAGTTCCAAGTGTTTTTCCTTCATTTTTTTCCACGGTGAAGAGCAACGCTCTGTCTCCCCCTACAGGATTTACAGAAAAGCACAGAGGGCCCCAGGCTGCAAGGCTAAAAGGACGGCCAGGAACCCTGTGGGCAGTGCTGCCCTCTGAGGGAGAGTTGAGGCTTCTGCTCTGTGATGTGGAAGGCAAGTCCTCCAAAAGGCCCCTCTCCCCACAACAGTTTTCACCTTAACCTTGTGAATAATCACATGGGACTTGGGCCTCCCTATGACCAGTGGGTAATGAGCTTTCCATGTAAAAGCAAACAAGTGATTTCTGGTCCATGTGGTCCCCCAAAAGAGCTAATTCAGTTCTAAAAATCACCACTACCACCACCATAGTAAAGAAGCCTTGTCCCGAAGCCAGTCTTGCCCCCCAGCCTCCAAAAGAAGATAAAAATCAAATACAACCACACACACGACTCTCCTGACCCCACCCCGGAGGCAGATATTTTAGAAGACTCAGGGGCAGTGGGGATTCTGGGTCATTTTTCACGATTAGGGCTAAGGGGAGATTCCAGGACCCTCAGGCCAAGGTGAGAGATGTGACCACCATCCATAGGTTTGTAAACCATTAACTTTTATCATTACCTTTTAAAAATCACCAACAGAACACATGCTTATTAATAATTCTATTGACAGCATTAGAGAAACGTGAATATTCCTAATAACTAATTTCACCAAAGGCTATATATACTACTGTTAATAGGTTGGCATTCACTTAATTTTTTATGTACATATTTAAGTTGAACATGAAATAACCAATATTCAACTAATTTGACATAGAGAAGCAGCAGTTTCATATAATTTTTAAAAACAGAATTTTAAATGGAATCACATCATCCATGTTTTCCTGCTCCTGGTTTTGTGGCAGAATAATATATCTCAGGCCACGTTTCTCGCAGAACAGACAGCACTAGGCACTCTGCAAGAGCTGCACACTGTCCCAAGGTACGGATGTACTTCAATTATCATCCAACCCCTTGTTGGTAAACAATTACTCTGTTTGTCATTTAGCTGTTAAAAGTGATTCTGCAACAAATATCCTTGCATTTCTGCCCTTTAAGTGCAAATATTTCTGCAATGTAAGATTCCTATGGCATTGCCAGGTCAAAGAACATACATATTTCTCTTTATGATTTGATTCATTTTTAATTACAAAAATAAAAACTGCTCATTGTAAAAACATCTTATGCTGTAACATATCTGTAGGTCATGGGAAATCACTGCGGAAAGTATGATGTTTATCTTTGCAAAACTCCTTCCATGAAATACAGGTGCATATGTGTGCTCACTCACATACCCTTCACTCATTTTGTTTCTTTTATCAGAAAGAAAGAAAGAGGAAGGGAGGAAGGAAGGAAAGTGAGAGGGAAAGGAAAGGGAAGGGAGGGAGAGGAGGAGGATAAGAGAAAGACAGAGAGAGACAGAGAGGAGAACAGGAAGAAAGAAACCAAAAAGACATCACACAGCTATTGCCCTCCAGCTTGCTTCTTTCCCTTAACAGGTCGATATGAACATCCTTCCTTGCAGGAAATTTTTTTAAACAACTGTAGCATTCCATTGAATAACTTTACTATAATCTATTTACCAAACTTTTCATTCTTAAAATTTATTCCTGCACAGAGATAATGATGTCTGTAACATTTGTAGCCATGAACTACAAACTTTTCTCCTAGTCATAATTTAAGACAGAAATTGCAGGGAAAACAGTTAAGAGATTTAAGTTCTATTTTCTCCTCACTCTGCTGAGTCTCTGTGTAAAAGCTGAGCAGAGTGGGAGGCGAGGGAGGGCAAGCAGGAGGCCTTGTGCCCCAACTACAGATGCTGGTCTGAGAAGCTGGTTGTAACAGTAATGGGAAGCATTTCCACTAATAGTGGGAAATGCATGACAATGTTCACTGGGAAACAAGAGGCCGAACTGAATATTCCAGGACCACACATGGAAAGAGGGCTGACGGAAGGGCCCCCAAGTGTAAACAGGAGTCTCTGCTGAGTGGTAAAATTAGAGGTGATTTACACATTCTTCTTCAGACTTTTCTATAATCTAAAACGTCCTATAATGACGAGATACTACTTTTACAACCAGCAACAGCTTTATTTAAAACAAATGATCATGGTGGTGAAACTCGGTGTGGGCAGGGGGCTCCCAGAGCTATCAGCCTCCCGGTTCCACATCATCACAAAGTACACCCCACAGTCAACACTTTAAAAAAAAAAGAGAGAGAGAATACATACTACAAGAGGGTACGTCACACAGTTCCATGCGTACGTTTTTATTCTGCGTGAAGCACCAGGGGCCTTCCATCTGCCCTCCAGGGTTCCGGCAGTAGGCGTGCCCTCCTCCGAGCTCGGGGAAGTCGGCGCTGGTCAGGTGGTGGCTGTGGGGATGCTGCAGGGCCCACGGCTGGCACTGGTGTCCCGACTTGGTGGTGCTTGCCGTCCCTCTGTAATCTGTGCCTGAGCCGTTGTAGCACTGATGGTCTGAGAGAGAAGATGCGTCAGGAGGCCCCAAAATTAAGAGGAAGCCGCCCTCCTCTGGGGGTCCAGGGAGCACCCTTCTTCAACTATTCCAAAAAGGAACAACAAAGCCACCTTGCCTGGATGTACCCACACTGAAATTTCCAAAAGACCGAAGAGTTTGACATCACTTCCAAGGAAAGCAGCATTAGACGTAATGACTGAATACAGTCCCAAGCCCACAAATTTAATGGGCGGGTGCACCAGGTACATATATGGGGAAACAACTGGTCAGAAGTTATTCTATGGCCCTGAAACACCTTTGGACTCACGAGGCACCCCCATTCCACAATGACGATGTCAACCCCAGCCTCACGTTCGCTTGCACTAGAAGCAAAACCAAACGACGCAGCAGGGAAGAGAAACTCCCAGGCCTGGCCCCCCAGCCTCAGTGAGGACGCGGCTCAGCCTCCTGTGCACAGAGCCCCAGGCTCACTCCACTCCGGGGCCAGGGGGACCCAGGGCCTCTCTGAGCCACACCTGGGGTGTGTGTTTGTTGAACACCGGTTACACCGTGCTTGCCGTGTGCAGGCACTGTTCTAAGAACTTTCTAAATACTAACTCATTTAATCTACATTCCAGCTGCTGAGGTCAGCAGTTGTTATCCCCGTGTAACATGAGGAAACTCATATTTAAGCAACTTGCCTGAGGTCCCATGGAGTCAGCCTGGCAAACAGGATTTGGACGGTGCAGTGGGTCTGCAGACCAGGCTCTGACTGCCCTGGTGAGGAGCCCTGCCGCCCTTGGGAACCCTGGCCTCGCCAAGGAAGTGAATATTTCCCAAGCCTGGGAGGGAGGCGACCACTTCCCTGGGTCCCCTCCCCTCAAGGAGGGCCACAATCCTAGTCAGCTGCTGAGAGATGCTTGTGCACCACAAGGCAGTCTTGGAAGCGGACCCTGCCTCCCCCAAAGCTCCTCACAGCTTTGGGGGCAAGTGCAGAAAGTCCTCCCATCTTAGAGAAGCCAAGTTTGTGGCTCATCAGGGTAGAGTGACTTACTGGGGACCCACAAGCAGGCAGGGCCAGGAGGGCTGTGCAACTGGAACTGGACAACGGCGAGTCCCCACCCCGCAACTGCCCTACCGGAATGGGGGCCGGTCTGTGAGACTTCCCCGGATGGAATGGGGTCCCCAGGCTCTTAAGAGGCAGGACCCCGGCCTCGGGGGCGGGCACAGACTCACAGCGGCCCAGCCTCTCGGCCGGGATGCCGATGCGCATGCAGTTGGCGGCGTCCGGGCTCTCGGGCATGGGCAATGCCTCGCACTTGGGCAACTGCAGCCGCATGAGGATGAGCGGGTTGGAGCGCGCAATCGTGTACTCCTGGCGGCAGAGGTCGCTCTCCAGCACCTCGCACTCGTCCCGGCACAGCTCGCGCGGCTTGGGCGCCCGGGAGCGCGCGTCGCACAGCGGGAACACGAAGTGGCAGAAGGACGGGATGGCGAACTGCGAGCACTGGTCCGACAGGTGCGTGGAGGTGCCGATCATGGTGAAGGCAGCTGCGGAGGCGGCGAGGCTGGCGTTAGGGTGGGCTGGGCCCTGCCTGGGACCAACATCTGCCCGGCAACCCCTGCCCAGCGCCCCTGGTTTCATCTCCAGCCCTGGCTCCCTACTC
Source organism: Phocoena sinus (assembly GCF_008692025.1). Taxonomy (NCBI): domain Eukaryota; kingdom Metazoa; phylum Chordata; class Mammalia; order Artiodactyla; family Phocoenidae; genus Phocoena; species Phocoena sinus. The sequence continues at coordinate 96,029,777 of NC_045768.1, forward strand.
TTCCCAGGGCCCCTGGTCCCACCCACCCTGCCCGGCGCCCGTGGACCCCCATCTCGACCATGCCCCGCCGCCCCCCGCCCTCCGCCTTGTCTTCTGCCAGCCGCGAGAGGCTCTCATAAGAGCAGGGGCCCGGGGAGCACATAAGCCGCCCAGGTTTGCACCACACAAAGAAGGTCCCTGGTGCCAGGGCTTCATTTACAAACATCAAAAGCAAGACAAGAAAGAAAGAAAACTAGGCCCCAGATCTCATCCACCTAGATGCTACTTCCATGACAGGAAGATTCTGTTATCAGGCCCAAAGCCACTTCCTAAGGTCCTGCTATGAACTGGCTCTGCAAGCACATGGCGGTAGGTAAAGCTGTGGGCTGAGTGGCTTCTAGAAGGAGAGATTGGAGCAGAGGCACAAGGACCAAGCCTGGGTCTTCCTGACATCTCAGGGCCTGTGAGAAGAGGGGAGGCCTGGCCAGGGGATGGAGATAGTGTGCCAGAAAGAGGAACGATCCGCCCTGTGACATGCAGCCTAAGGAGGAGTAAGATGACAAATGGGGGTACAGGGGAGTCCCTCAGGTGGAGTCTGGGGAGAGCCAAGAAACTGCTGGAGGAGGTTCTAAGTGGGGAGAGGGGCAGGGCTTTGTGATAAAGGAGAGCAGAGAAGCAGGCTGTTGCAGGAGAGTCTGGAGCCAGGGTGGGCTGGCTTGCTTTTTAGGGGCAAGATGTCACAAGATGGAGCCTGATGGGAAGAACCTGACACCTGATGTGGAGAAGGGAAGAGGGTGGGAGCTTCAGATACAAAGTCTAGGCAGGTGAGCGGGAGCAGAGTTGCCAGTGGCATGAGGGAAGGCGTGCACTCCAGGCGCTCTCCTCAGGGCTGTGGCAGTCAGGGTTCAAAGGAAAGCATCAGTTGCCCCATACATGCCCACGCCAGAAGGCCCACTCCACTCTGACCTATGAAGGACCTGCTTATAAGGATCTGATCTTGGACAGCTGGAGGAAAAGAGGCGCCTCTGTCTACACACCCTGCTGAGATGGGGAGGAGGAAACCAGAGAGGTTGGAATTTAGTTCCTGGGACACCCCAGCTTCACCCATGACTTGTAGTGCCATGCCCACTGTGGCCAGCAGGTGGCGCTGCTGGCACCCTTTCCCCACACTGCCCCCCCCCACGCCCCCCACCCCCACCCCAAGGACCCACCAGCCACCCATGGCAGGCATTGGGTTAGATGAGCTGGCATGGGAGCCCAGTTCTGGCCCTGCCCTGTCATTTACTACAGGGTTGTCAGTCACTCAGTCCTTTCTGGGCCTGGGTCTTTATCTGTCAAGTGATCTGTCGAGGCCATACTTTGGGGAATGAAAGCCCACATGGAGCCAATAAAATAGCACGTGAGGTGAATGGTCCATGAGGGTCTGGTAACAGGCTGTGTCCATGCGCTGCACGCAGCGCTGGGTTCCAGGCACTCTGCAGTGTGCTGCTCACATCATCCTTAGTCTTCTGGTCCCTTGTGGACAATATTAAAATTGAGGAATGGAGAGGTAAGAGGTTAAGGTGCAGGGTCTCTTGGAGTTAGCTGACAAACCAAGTTTGAACCCAGTTCAGTCCCATCACGTGAGCTGGCAACTGACTACCAAGAGGGTTGTTGCCAGTGTTGGACCTGACCCCCAGGCAGGGAAAGACCTAAGAAAGCCAAACATGGCATTGCTTTTGGGGTACCAACTGATAGGATGTCAAGGCTGACCCTTTTAGGATTTCTCCTACCCCCGCCCCAGAACCTATCATGTGAGGGCTTATTTCTGAAAGATGGTTCTAGGCACCGAGGAGGTCCAACCATCATGTCCCCGTTTTCGTTTACACCCAACACATCACTCGGACGGTTCTCTGGGGCCCATTCCTGGGAAGCTTCTGGAGTCCCTGGAATGAGTTCTGACAAGCACGCTCTCCAAACAGACTATCTCCACAACCAATGCAGTCTCTAAACCTCAAGTCAGTCAGTCTAGAGCAACTTCACGTTTATTTTTTCAAAAATACACAAATGTAGAGAACCCTCATTCTAAACTTGTACCTAAAAACTACTATAAAAATGAGTCTGCTGAGACATCTGATTTGTTAATCCTTTAAACAATTCCTGAAGAAATAATTGAGAGACAGTCTTGTGCCTTGAATCAGTGTTTGCCAATTACTGGGATATAAAATTAATTCTGGTCTGCGGGTAGCATTTTAAAAGATGACTAGAACGGAACAGAGGATGTCAGGGTGCATGGTTCGCATTAAGGCTGGAACCAACTTTTTTCTTTAATGAAATAAAACTGAAGAGAAAAATCGCAGTGCACTCACTGCCTTTGTTCAGGGCAAATGTTGTTTCCTGTAGCCCATTTCAGTTCTGTGAAGTAGAGGTATGTGTAGACTAAGTGACGATGTAAAATACACTTTTTATTGATACTGTACATTGTGGTCAGAAAGTTTGAGAAGTTCTGCTTTAAATGGCATAAGAAGCTTTTCCAATGAGAGATACCAACAATTATAAAAGATTCTCCCATTGGAACAAGATAGCACCTTCCAAGATCTCCGGGTCCCATTACTGCCCTTCCATTCTCACTGGACACCTGGCCCTGTCCTCAGGGGGCTCTGTAACCATGGGCCAGGCAGGCCCCTCTGTGACCGTGACCTTAGACCCTCCAGACTGTGGGTGAAATACAAAGCCAGGGTTGACCTAAAACTTAGAAGAACATCAGTGTCACCTATGTGAGTTTCTACCTGGGGACCTCCTTTGTGCCCTTACCAGGGCAGTGCTTTGCCAGCCCCTCCACAAATCCCTCCAGAATCACTGGGAGCCCCACATCGCAGGTTGGCCGGGGTCAAGAACCACTGTGCGGAGGATGTAGTTCAACGGGGACACCTGCCATCTTCACAAGATCCTCCTTGTTCCTTATAGAGTCTGAAGAGAAAACGTTTGGGCTTGTGGGGAGAGCAGAGAGAGGCGGAGGGGGGCTTTTTGGGGCCTTGGTCTAATTCATTTTCTCACTTCTCAAGGGCTTTCCCCCAGGAAGTCCTTGACATCAATGTGAGGACTAACAACCAACCAGAGACAGTAACTTCTAAAATGACGGAGAACGAGCAGCTTCACTCCTAAGTGATCTGCTCCATTTCTCACACAACGGAGCAGGTACCCAAAGACCTGGCTATGCCTGCAAACTGGGGGCCTACGGGGGTCTGAGTTCACTGCAGTGTCCCCAGGCACAGCCGATGGCCTGGAACCTCTGTCTCCAACAGCTAAAATCAGGCCCGGGTACCGTTTAATCAAGCGTAACTCCAAGAAGGCAAAAGAGTCAGGAAAAGTAAAACCGAGAATGAATGTGGCAGGTGCTGGCCTGGCCACGCGGTGAGGACAAGAAAATGCAGGGCTTCGGACCCACGTGGTTGACTTAATTCAGTGTGTTAGCACATTCTAAGCAGACTGTACTTGCTAATTTTCATATATAAATGGGAACATTTTAGGATAAACCGCGGTGGTAATTGCAACTGCTTCTGAAAAAGGCCTCTGACTTTCTCTTGCAGGAGGCAGGGCACAGGGACTCACTGCCCAAGGTCATAACCAACAAAACACCCAAGTGGGACTGAAAACACACCAGCGTGGCGACAGGCAGCTGCGTGTGTGCTCACTGTCTCAGAACAAAGGTCTGCGCTCCTACCTGTGATCCGGTTTTCAATCTCCCCCTGCATCTGGAGAGAGTCCACATAAATGGTCCGGTTCCCAATGAAACGTGCACAGGCGATTCCCCGGTAAGGCTGGCAGAATCCATCTTCATGGTAGTCGTCTCTGGTAAAAAACACATGGTCTGTAAGTGCACTGGAAAGTGTCAAATATCCCCGATTTTTTTCTTTTCTTTTTAAATTCAGCATCTGATGATCTAGCCATCTTGTCCCTTGGCATTTACCCAAATGAACTGAAAACTTCTGTCCACACAAAAACTTGCACATGCATGTTTGCAGCTTAATCCATAACTGCCAAAACTTGGAAGCAACCAAAATCTCCACCGTGAATGGATAAACCGTAGTACGATGTAATATTACTCAGCACTGAAAAGAAATGAGCTATCAAGAAAAGACATGAGAAGACACAGAGCAAACTTAAATGCACATTACTAAGTGAAAGAAGCCAATCTGAAAAGGCTGCATGCATACTGTATGATCTCGACTTTATGACATTCTAGAAAAAGCAAAATTATGGAGCAGTATAAAGATCAGTGAATGCCAAAGGGTGGGGGGAGGGTTGGTGAACAGGAGAACAGAGACTTTTAGCACAGTGCAACTATTCTGTATGATACCACAATGGCAGAAACATGTCATTACACATTTGTGCAAACCCAGAGAATACGCAACACCAAGAGTGAATTGTAATGTAAACTATAGACTTTAGCTAATAATAATGTATCAACATAGGCTCACTAACTATAACAAATGCACCACACACTGACATAAGATGTTACTGACAGGGGAAACTCTATGTACAGATGTGGGGAACCTGTACATGATATCTCTCTGTACTTTCTGTTCAATTTTTCTGTAAGCCTAAAATTGCTCTAAATATAAAGTCTATTCACTTAAAAAAAAATCCAGCATCTTTAAGGTCAGGGGGGATGGGACAAAGGAAGTTGAGTATGAAAGACAGATTATAAATGTGAAGTGTACACATGGGTGGGTACGTGCTCACGCCTATGTTCAAATACATGCAGGATATTAACGATTAACATGTTTCATCGTAGTCTTAAACTACATCAGAAACATTACACCCCTATTAACTTCCGTTGTTTGCAAGCGACGCTTTTATGAAAATGATGTTCATTCAGAAACTGTGTTCTACGGTTAAACTGTAGGAGAGAATGCTTTGAAACAGAGGAAAGCAATGGAGAGGATTCCGAAAAGTCAGGCAGGGCCTCAAAGAGTTTGTACAGCGAGGTGTGCTAATTACACCACAGAGGAGTGGTGACCTCGCCACTGCTCCACAGCGCAGACCACATGTATAAATACGGGGGACAGAGAGGGAGACTCTCAAAAGCACAGCCCTCCCACTTGCCCTGCAGTCCGACCTTCCCCCCAGCCTGTAGGGAACAGCCTGCACGTGTCCCCTTGGAGTCTGTGCTAAATTATTCTCGGTAAAACCTGTTAGTCCTGCCTTTGGCCAATAAAATCAGTCATTCTAAGCACCTAGGTGCTTTTTAAAGTGGCCCTGAGGATGCTCCAAGGAGATAGTAAAAGTGGGCCGAAGCACATATATTAGGGCTGCCGTCTGCTGGGGAGCAAAGGAGACGGGCCGGGAGCTCCCAGGACAAGTTTCAGCAAAGTGCCTCAGGCCTGTAATTAAGTCACTTGTTTTCTAGCAAATCTGCCACCTGCCATAAGCCTAACACTTGTCATCCACCCTACATTGATTTGGACCATCCCCAAACGAAATCGGGGTTGTGTCCAATTTAACCAAATGGACTTTAAGAATCCCTGTCTTAGCTTTCTCACAAATGTAAAGTCTGAATGCTCGTAACAGTGGAGACAAAGGGTCTGGCAGGACACAGTCTCTTCAGCCACCTCTGGCTCTCTCCCTCCTCTACTGTCTTCTCAGCCCCTGAAGAAAATTTCTTTTTCAAAGAAAAGAACCTGGGCTTCCCTGGTGGCGCAGTGGTTGAGAGTCCGCCTGCCGATGCAGGGGACACGGGTTCGTATCCCGGTCCGGAAGGATCCCACATGCCGCGGAGCGACTGGGCCCGTGAGCCATGGCCGCTGAGCCTGTGCGTCCGGAGCCTGTGCTCCGCAACGGGAAAGGCCACAACAGTGAGAGGCCCGCGTACCACAAAAAAAAAAAAGAAAAGAAAAGAACCTGGAGCCATAAATAATCTAAAACAGGAGATTCTGGTGTCAGTAAAAGCCGGATGCCCTTTCTCTCAAGCTCACCGGCCATTATTTCTTTGGGTCAAGGATTCCTTAAATATCGTTTAAATAAGCAAGCACATGTGCTAACAATACACACCCAACCCACCCCTCTCTCACCCTTTGTGAGCTGGAGTTAACTGCTGATTAAACTAAAACCAATGTTACACTTGCCAAATACACAAACACAAGTGCAAGTCAACTCTGCCCCGGTGTGTGAGCTCTGTGTCCCCGTTTGCAGGCTGGGTTTAGGTCACTTGCCTGCTATGTCAGGAAGAGCATGAAGATGCGCACGTTCTTATTAACGTCAGCCCACCTAGGGTATGAGATTTGATTCAGTTAGTCCCTTGGGTGACCCCCACAAGAGTAAGCGATTTCTCTCCTCTGCCTCAGGAGTCAAGGAATACAAAGCCTAGTCCCTCACTGTGGGCTTCTCCCTGGCCAGGTGCCCACAGGATGAGGGAGCAACAAGGGTGCAGGGAAGACACGCTGAGAAGGGGCTCAAGGCCATCACATCGTGTTCACAGCTTACTCATCTCAGTGGGCTTCTAATCTGAATTTTAGAGAATGTCCAAAAACGCAAACAGAAATGGTTGGACAACGACATCTTTCAGGTTTCTGAATTTTGAGAAAACAAGTGGGAATTGCTTTTTAGTTTCAAACAGAATTATGTCTTATCTTCACCTGGCATTGTTTAGGACCTCTGAAAAGTGACAGAGCTGGAGTAAGTCTGTAAAACTGGTCACTCAGAGACTAAAGAAAAGTGCTGACACAGAAGCTGCCTTCTATAAAATCCTTTAAACCACACAAGTGAAACAAGCATGCTCACCAAATCTCAGAACATCAATGTGATAGAAACTCAATTTTGGAAATCTCCTCCATTCCTAATGCTGCCAGGCACTAATAACACAGATGAAGAAGTAACTTGTATACCAACAAGTTCATGGTAAAGGAGGAGAGAGAGAGAGAGAGAGAGATTACTACAATATCGGGGGGGAAAAGCAATGGGAAAGGAGTAGGAGATTGGGAGGAAACAGAAAAAGGAGCCATCATATTGTGATAGAAAGGGCTTCTTCACAAACGGCTGAGGAGATGGTGGGGCCAGTCAGCACCTTCCCTGCAATGGTACCTGCTAAAAACAAAAACTGGTTTGAAGAAAACCATAGAAAAATTCCTTGTTATAAATAATGAATAACCTTTAAAGGAAAGTAGGCTCCTTTGAGGTTGAAAAGTAATCAATACCAAAACTCAAATGTAGTTACACATTGTGTAGGAAGGTAACATTTTCCCCAAACACTTTTTTTGTTAAAAGTGGTTAAACCATTTCATAATTATTATTCTTATTATGAGAGGGTCTGCCTGCAATAAACAGGCTTCCTGCTTGAGTGAAGCAGAGGAAGCAACAGCTTCAACAAAAAGTGATAAACTCCATAAGCTTCAGGTGACCTGCCAGTAATGTAAAAAGCTGCAGTAACAAAATATTCTTCAGAGGAAGGTAACAAAACCTAGAGTATAAACCACAATGTATGGTGTACAATAAATGTACAAATGACTGGTGTACAATAAAAAAATTACCAGGCATGTAAAGAAACAGGAAAATATAACCCATGGTCAAGAGAAATAAACCCAGATGTTAGACTTAGAAGACCAGCACTTTAAGGAACTATAAGTATGGTAAACAATGCACAGAAGAAACTATAATGAAGATATGGGTGATTGCAGGAGAGATGGAAACTGTAAAAGAATCTACTGGAAGAACTAAAACATAGAATCTCCAATAAAACATTCATGGTATGATATTAACAAAAGATTGGATAAAGCTAGGAAAAAAAATTGGTAAACTTGACAGGTCAATGGAAAATGTCCAAACTGAAACAAAGAGAGACAAGAAGATTTACCAAAAAATTAAACAGCCTTAGTAAGCTATAGGAAAGTACAGGAGGTCTAACTTATGTACAATCAAATCCCAAGAGGAGGGGAGAGATGCACGGAGTTGGGAAAAAGGTTTGAAGAAATGATGGCCAAAATTTTCCCAAATTTCATTAAAATACAGTAACACACCAACCAAGGAAGATCAGTGAAAAGCAAGCAGAATAAATACAAAGGAAACCACACCTGCTGATGTCACAATCAACTTGCTAAAAACCTAGGATAAATAGAAAAGGGGGGAGATAAAAAATAATGGCTGACTCCTCATCAGAAACAAAGCAAAACAGAAGACAAGGGAATGACAGCTTCAAGGCACTAGCAGAGAAAATGAACTGTGAACCTGGATTCCATACTCAGCAAAAACTTCTTTCAAATAAAAGGGTCTATTAAGCAGAAAGACATAACATGAATGCACCTAATATCAGAGCTTCAAAATATATAAACAAGAATTGACAGAACTAGAGGACAAAACAGAAAAATCCATAATTACAGTTGGAAATTTTAATACCTGACTCTCAGCAATTAACTGAACTAAACAAAAAAAATAAGCGAAGAAACAACAGAAATATTAACCACCCCCTTGATCCAATGGACATCTAGAACAATATACTCAACAAGACAGCATACATGTGTCAGTGTACATGGCACGTTCACCCAGACAGACCATATGCTCTCCATAAAATAACTCACAATATGTTAAAAAATTGAAACCATAAATTTCTGATCACACAAAATTAAATTAGAAATCAATAACAAAAATATATTTAGAAACTCTCGAACTATTTGGAAATTAAATAGCACACTTCTAAACAACCTTTAGGCTCAAAAAAGAAAATGCAAGAAAAATTAAACGGTATGTTAAATGGAATGAGAATATATAACATATGAGAAATGAAAACAGGATACCCCAAATCGTGGGATGAAGCTAAAAGAGTAATTAAGAGACACCTTTATAGCTTTAAATGCTTAAATTAGATGAGATTTTACACCTTAAAAAGCTAGAAAAAGAGTGTCAAGTTAAACCTGCAGTGATTAGAAAAAAAATATTAATGATGAGAGCAGAAATCAATAAAATAGAAAACAAACAATAAAAAAATCAATAAAGCCAAAAGTTGATTCTTCAAAAAATTAACCAAGTTGGCAACACCTAGAAAAAATGATTAATAAAAGAGAAAACACACATTACCAATATCAGGAATGCACAAGGGGACTCACCAAAGACTCTAGAGATGTTAAAGATAATAAATGAACACAGATATATATATCCAACAACTTAGAAAAAATGACAAATGACAATATACCAAAATTAGTATAAATAGGAATAAAACCTCAGAATAGCCCTAAATCTCTTGGAGAACTTGGAGTTGTAGTCAAAAACCTTCCCATGATTACAACTCCAGCCCCAAATAATAGAAACTGGTGAATTCTGTCTAATATTTAAGGAAGAAACATCAGCAATTTTACACAAACTCTTTTAGAAAATAAAGGAGTAAGAGATACTTTTTAGTTCATTTTATGAGGCAAACATAAACTTGATATAAAAAGCTGACAAGTCTGTTCCATGGACATTATAAGCCAATATGCCCCCTGATCAAAATGGCAACATGCTCCACTAAACAACAGCAAACTGGACCCAGCAAAATAAAAAGACAATATAGAAACGAGTAATGGACCAAACTGGGTCAACCCAGGAGTACAAAGTTACTTCAGCATTTAAAAACCAATCACTGAAAATACAGAGCTAAAGAGAGAAACCATGTAATAATCTCAGTTAATATTTTAAAAAAAAAGCAATTGACAAAACCAACACTCATTCATTATCAAAACTTTCAACAAAGAAAATAACTGTCAATCTAATAAAAAGGGCATCTGTGAGAAACCTACAATGAATTTCTTACTTAATGTTGAAATAAGGAACATTTTCCCCTTAGATATAGAAACAAGACAAAGATATCTGCTCTTACTTCTTCTACCCAACATCGCCATGGAAGTCCTAACCATTACAATAAGGAGATAGATAGATAGATAGGGGATGGTAGATAGACAAATGGCTTACAGTTTAGAAAGGAAGAAATAAAACTGTCTTCACTCATAGATATCATAATTTACATAGAAAATTCTAATGAATATATTAAAAAATTACAAAAATTAATATGGATTTAGTAAAGTCACAAGATAAGGACAATATAATCAATTATATTTTTATATTTGAGCACCAATTAGCAAATGAAATTTTTAAAAAATATTGTTTACAATAATATTAAAAATACACAGAGGAGTAGTCAAATTCATAGAAAGTAGAATGGTGGTTGTCAAGGGCTGGGGGCAGAAAGAATGGGGCATTATTGTTTAATGGATACAGAGTTTCAGTTTGGGAAGATGAAAGTGTTCTGGAGAGGGATGTGGTGATGATTGCACAACAATGTGATTGTGCTTAATACCTCTGAATTATACACTTAAAATGGTTAAAATACTTAGAAATAAACCTAATATGTACAAGACTTCCACACTTAAAACTTTGAAACACTGCAGAGAGAAAGGAAAGAAAACCCAAATGAATAGAAATACATACCATGTTCATAGACTGGAACACTCAATAGTTGAAAGAAGTCAATGTTCCCAAAGTGCAATATCACCCCATCAAAATCCTAGCAGGATTTCCCCGCAAATTACCTTTTACTACAAAAAGAAAAATAACTGTATAATGAGAAAACAGATCTTAACCAAGTGAGAAAAATTAACGTCACCAATAAGGGGCAAACTGACATCATGTACCTCCAGATGTGAAACCCTGAGAAGGAAATATCACTTACATTATTTCAGTCAAAAATGCATAACCAGATTCTAATCATGAGTGAACATCAGCCAAACTCAAATTGAGAGATATTCTATACAATAACCGTTCTGCACTTATCAAAAATCTCAGTGTCATGAAAGGTCCAGGAACTGTTGCAGAGTAAAGGGGACTAAAGCAACATGGTGAGGAGCTGTACCCAGGGGCGGGGAGATCTAAAAAGCATTACTGGGACAATGAAAGAAATTGGAGTATGAATGGCAATTCAAAGACACACATCCTGAAGTTGAAGCTGTCGTTCTGTAAGGAAACACTGTTGGTCTTAGGGAATATATACACTGAAGTGTTAAAGGGCAAAGGGGTGTAATGAATGCAACCTACTCTCATATGGTTCAGAAAACAATAATGGTTGCAAGCAGGCATAGAGGGAATGATAAGTCAAATATGGCAGAATGACAAAAAATTGGTAAACCTGGGTAAAGACATATGGGATTACTTATTACTATTCCTGTGACTTTTTTATAAGTCTGAAGTTATTTCAAAATCAAAAGTTAAAAACATCCTAGTAGGCACTGTGGTAGAAACTGACAAACAATCTAGAATTTAAATGGAAATGTAAAGGTACTGGAGTAGCCAAAACAATCATGAAAGAGAAGAAGAATGATGGAAAGTTTACAGCCCTTGATTTTAAGACTTACTGTAATGTTGCAGTTATTAAGACAATGTGGTATTGGAGTGTAAGGATAGATCAATAGAACATAACAGAATTCCAAAATATATCTTCACATGTAGTCAAGTGATTTTCAATAAAGGCGCTAACGCATTCAAGGGAGACAGAACAGTCTTTTCAAAAATGATGCTGGAACAACTGGATATTTGTATGGAAAAAGATGAACTTAAACGCATTAACTCACACCATACACAAAAGTTGTTTTGAAGATGGATCATAGACCTAAACATAAAAGCTAAAATTAAAATGCTTATAGAAGGAATCACAGGAGAATACCTTTTTAGTACTGAGGTAGGCGAAAGCAAAGCTTTCTTAGACATGATACATAAAAGAAAAAATGATAAATCAGATTTACCAAAATTAAAATTTCCTGATCAGCAAAAGACAGCATTAAGAAAATTAAAAAGGCAAACCACAAGCTGGCAGAAAATACCTTATAATATCTGACAAAGAAATTGTATACAGAAAATATAAAGAACTCCCATAACTCAACAGGAAGACAAACAACACAGTAAAAATTGGACAAAAGGCCTAACAGATACTTCACAAAAGTGTGTCCTTAGAAGACGGTCCCGTTTTTAGTGACTGAAGAAATGTAATTAAAACACCACGAATCATCACGATGCAAGACATTAGAATGGCTACAATTAAATGACTGAGAATATCAAATGTTGGTATGGATGTGGAGCAACTGGAACTCTTATACTTTGCTGGTGGCAGTATAAAATGGAAAGATCACTTTGGGGAAGAATTTGGCAATTTCTTATACAGTTTATATATACACATACCATCTGACTGAGCAATCTTACACCTAGGATTTATTCTAGAAAAATGAAAACATGTTCCCCCAAATTAAATATTCATAGCAGTCTATTTATAATTGCTCCAAATTGGAAGTCCAAATGTCCATCAACAGATAATACATTGTAGTATCTTCATACAACAGAATAATTGTCATCAATAAAAAGGAATAAACCACATAAAGTATTTTTCAGATACTATATTTTGTAGAAGAAGCCAGAAATAAGAGTCTCCCAGGAAAATGTAAGCGGCACAAAGCAGGAGTTTTTAGTTTTTGTCTGTTTCATTCATTGTTGGACCCCCAATAACTTGAACAGGGCCTGGCACATAGCTGGCCCTCAGTATAAATTTGTTAAGTAAATGAATAAATGAATGAATGATTTCCTTGAAAAATCAGACATCATACTTTATTCCTCTCTACTTTTGAGATGAAATACTCCTGCATGCAATTATACTGATGTCATATTTGATGGGCAAAAATGTGAACGGAGCAAATTCATTCATAAAGCCAACACTAACATTCATGTCATAAAAACCCAAGTCAGCAAAACCTTTTAGAAACACTGGCTTTTGCAACGGCCATCTCTAAGGCTAGGATCACATGAGACGGCCAGAGGCAGAGAAACAGTGTCTCCAACACTAATAGTTCATTGGCAAGTAAACGTTTTTCTCTTCTGTCATGTTCAGGGGGCTGGTCCCTCTCACATCAACCTTGGAAGATTGGTGACTTCAGGTGAATTTGGAGGTTGGTGTATAAAAAGCTCTCATTCATGTATAATAGGGCATCATAGCTGATACATGAGTTCAACTGAAAACAAAAAGACTTAGTGGGAGCATTAAATGTGCTGCTACCATCAAGTGCTAGAATTATCATTACTGCTAAAGCACAAACATTTTCATTTGTGTCACTATATGATCTGAATTTAAAAGAATGTGTATGTAGTCTCTAATTACTTTAACCATGACTGTGTTTAGCCACTTACCTCCTGTATCATATAATCTTAAAATGAATTAAGTTTCTATCTTTTATTCAAGTTCTGCACTATGGGATTTAAGGGGAGTTACTTTTCCAGAAAAAGGAACCTATCACAACAAGAAGTCATGGAGAAAAAATTAGGTTGGCTTCTCTCCCCCTTCCAACTCAATTTCATTAGGTTGGTGGTTTAATGAATTTAACATCAAATGCTAAATGTTAGCCTTTTGTCTAAGTTAATTTACTTTTACCAACTTGTCAGTAAGGCAGCTTGGTTTCTCCTGAAGTCACTTTTAATTACTGGCTAGTCAGTTGGCAGTTTCAGGGTTTTTTTTAATAGTGCTATTTTCCTATAATTAGGATAAAGTTTGAACTAGGCTTATGACAATTTCCCAAAGAGCAATGGAAGGAGTTTGAGGTAGAAGATGGCTGAGTTCCATTTAGACATGCAAATTGTGAGATGCCTGTGAGTCATCCGCCTGGAGACGCCCACCATGGGGCTGAACTGGGGGGCCTGGAGATGGGGAGGTAAGTCAGACTTGGAAGTGGAGATGCCGGGGTCATGAGCTTATGGGTGGAGAAGGGCTGAAACCTTGGAATTACCTGCAAGTCTTGAAGCAAGAAGGGCTCAGACATGGCCTCAAGGAAAGTGATTTCCCAGCAGCCGATAATTAACGTAACTTTTAACTGCCCAAAACACAACACATTTTCCTTTAAGCAGACGTTCGTTGAAGCACATTATGCGTGCATTTACTTGTGAGCCATCAGGATAGCCTAGGACAACCAACACAGGAAACATGGAAGCCCTGATGCTCACGCTTCAGGGAGCGCCCCGACGCCTTCACCCAACTCTGGTAACACCAGGCTACCCCACCAGTGTACGTATGTGTCTATCATCGTGAAAATAAACCACTTTTTAAAAGAGTAGCTAGAAATGATACCCAAACATGAAATGTGAGACACACAGCCTCACATTAATCCCCTCGCATTACCAAAACTGCTACCTGAGTAAGCTATAATCACCCTGTCTTTGAACCTACGTCTGTGGAGAGACAGCCTGTCCTTGAAGCTTTTGTTCTCCATACACACACCCTCCTCACCCCGCCTTCAAATGGATGGAAGGAAAAACAATGTTTTAATGGTAATAAATCCCTTAACCTCTGAGGATTTCCACCCTACCCCGCACCTCCTTCAATACACACAAACTGATATCCACCAACACTGCTGGTGACCCTGTGTGTGGATGTGTGAGGGCAGCGGCCAGAGGAAGAGAGCGAAGAGCCTGGAGGGGATGAGTCATCACAACCATCCCTGTTCACGGTTCAGAACCAACCTCGGCGTGTCCCCATGCTGACATGCTGTACACAGGGATCAACCAGCGCTGTATGATTATTCACTGTCTCAACTCTCCATTTGCAGGTACAGGATATACCACCAGACCAGCAATGAAAGAGCTTTAACTGCTGTGCATTTTCTCAGGAAAATTGGATAAGCTAGTGATATTCTAGAGACGAAAACGGAGAAATTGTGGGTAATTCTATTTTAAACCCACTGATATTCCTTCTTTTTGTCTTTGTTCTGGTCAACTTCCAGAGATATCATAAAGGAGTTGAAGGTGAGCCTGCTGAAACATAATTACAGTCAATGGGCAGAAAAAAACCATGGTCACAAAAAAGACAACCGTCAATGGGCTGGTGCCTTAGGCTACGAAGTATCTGAACAAAGCACGTCATCTGCCAACACAAAGTTAGCAGATCAATTCAGCATAATATTAAAAGAATATCTCACCCTGACAAAGTGTATTTCAGACTAGAACTGTGAAGCTACCTAGTAATAGGAACTCTATTACATACCGTAATATTAATACGTTGAAAGGAGAAAAACTACACCATCACCTTTGTATCTGAAAAAGTAACTGTAAAAAATCAAACTTCTATGCAATTTCAATAAAAATACAAACTGATAAAATTCATATGGAAGAATAAAAGATAACAGGCAAAATAATTTAGAAAAATGGTATAGTAATAAGGTAGCTGTATTAGCCAGCTCAGGCTGCCATAACAAATACCACAGACTGGGGGGCTTAAACAACAGACATTGATTTCTCACAGTTCTGGAGGTTAAGTTCAATATCAAAGTGCAACCCTATTTAGTTCCCAGCTTTCAGATGGCCACCTTCTCGCTGTGTCCCCACATGGCAGAAAGGAGAGACAGCAATCTCTGATGTATCTTCCTCTTCTTATAAGGACACCAGCCCTATCAGATCAGGGACCCACCCTTAAGACCTCATTTAACCTTAATTACCTACTTAAAGGCCCTATCTTCAATACAGTCCCATGAAGGGGGGGTTAAAACTTCAATATCTGAATTTGGTGGGGGGCACAATTTAATCCATAGCAATAAGCGAAAATATTTCTCTACATATAGCAAGATATATTACAAAGATACAGTGTTAGAATATTGTGGTATTTATTCCAGGCACAAAAGTTACTAGAACAGAATAGAGAGCCTAGAAGCAGATCCGCATGTATAGAAATTTCACAGATGACAGAAGTGACATTAAATTTAATGATTACAGATGGGGCTATTCATTAGATGACGCCAAGGCACTAGGCCACTGAGATAGGAAAATATTACAGTAGAACCCTAGCTGATACCAGCATAAAAATCAATTCTAGATGGAGTAGAAACTGTGTAAAAATTATATCTAGAAGATATTTTAAAACTCCTGCAAAAAAAAACCTCTTGCAAATCAATAGGAAAAAGAAAAACATCCTAATGAAAAATGGACAAAATACAGTCGACTCTGGTTATCTGTGACAGTCATTTTCTATAAAGTTGCCACAAACACTGAATTAGCAAATACTGAGCCATTGTTCCTAAGGCAAATAAAGAGATTCTTTTCTGCAAGTCTGTGGTCATAACATTTTCATCAACCAATCAATACATAACCTTGTTTTATGTGTGTTTCTGTTTAAAGATGTGTTATTTAATGTGGTTGGTGATTCATTAATACTAAGCTTGGAGCCAACAGCACTGTAACCCATGCTTGAATGAAGCTTATCTAACGTATTTCCTCCACAAGGCACATCACAGCCTTCTGGTGCTTAGGAACATAAGACTGCACTTCAGCACTGTGTTTGGGGCCATTCTAAACAGCAAAATCACCAACGAAAAGCACAAAACATAAACAGACCCAGAAAAGGACACGTGCACAGCAGGAGAGGTGAAACAAGATGGCAGACCTCAGCTGGGAACGCATGCACTGGGCAACTCAAATTTTTCACTGTTCCGTGCATATCCATGAGTGACCATGGAAACATCCTGAGTATTGATTTGGGGGTTACAAAGAAACTTTACTGAGTAAGAAAATTTGCAAGTATCGAGTCTATAAATAAGAATGGACTGTACTTGAACTGGCAATCCAATGGTTATTAAACCAATACAAATATGTTCAACTTCACTGTTTACTGATGAAATCTAATGTAAAATTACTATAACTTACAATTGACACCCAAGATATTGGCAAAATTTTGAGTTCTGATAATACCACGTGCTGGAAAACATGGGGAAATAAGAACTCATGCTTTGCTGGTGGGACTATGAAGTCCTTTATCACTTTGGAAGGCAATCTGACCATACATGGTAGAGGTGGGAAGTGAATACCTGCAATTCCACTCCCAGACTTCTATTGCTGGACTCTCGCCCACTGGAACAAGTAGACATGGAAAGATGTTTACATAAGATGGTCTGCATCAGTGAAAACAACTAACGTTCACTGAGTAAACACATGGACAATTAAAGTGAGACTGACTCACAGAATGGAGTATTGTATATTTGTTAAAATGAACTTAACCTACATGTATTAACCTGGACTTCCAGATTGGCAAACGCCCCTCCTCACCCACCCCTAAAAAAGCTGCACTTAATATGCTATTTACAAGAGACCTACATAAACCAGAACACAAAAAGGTTGAGGGCAAAAAGTGGGACAGGAATAGTAAAACAGCTTTCTAGCAAGTGCAAATAAAAAGGAAGTAGGTGGAGCAATATTATTGCTAGGCAAAATCGAATTCAAGGCAAAAAGCCTCAAAAGAGACTTAAAAACAAGACAAAACAAAAGCTATATAGTCTCAAACCTGGAGGTATTTAAGAACATAAACTCAAAATTTAAAAAAGTAGAAAACTGATAGAAATTAGCAAATCCGAAATGAGTATAGACAACTTTCATATATTTTCAGATATCTGTAACCAATGTGAACAAAAAATATAGACACTTTTAATAACACACTTAACATATGTGATTTAATACATGAATCGAAATATTGTGTACTGGCTTCCATCAGAGCACATTTATTTTTTGAAACAACAGGAAATATTCACAAAAATTTACCATATCAAATTGGCCACAAAGAAAATCTCAACCAACTACCGACTGTAAAATACATCCCAAATTCACTGATAATAATACAACAAAAATCAGAAAATAACAAAAAACAAAAGCTTATGTTGCCTGGAGGGGAAAAAGATGTAGCCAAAATGGTATTCAGAGGAAACTTTACTGTCTTAAATGCATTTGTATGAAAATTTAAAATGACTAATAAAAACTACTTTTTTAAGAAGTCAGAATGACATATAGATCACTTGAACCACTACATACACATCAGAATGGCTCAACTTAGAAAGACTAACCAGATCAAATGCTGGCAAAAAATGCAGTGACCATAACTTTCCTACCTGCTGGTGGGAGTACAGAGTGGTACAATCACTTTAGGAAAAGGTCTGGTATTTCTTACAAAACTCAGCACACACATACCTTATAAGTCAGATCTTTGACCCTAGGTATTTACCTAGCAGAAATGAAAATACATGTCCACAAAAAACTTGTATGAGACTATCCATAGCAGCTTATTCATCAATGTCAAAAGATGCAACCTGCTCAGGTGTCCATCAGTCCATCAAGGAAAAACTAACCGATACAGTCATACAAGGGCACACTATTCGGCAATAAATAGCAGCAGCCTAGTGAAACATGTACAGCATGGATGACTCTCGAGAGAATCATGTCAAGTGAAGGAAACCAGGCTCAGGTGGCTATGTACCGTAGGATTTCAATTTCTATGAAGTTCTAAAACACGTAAAGCTAGCTCATGGTAGAAAAAAATCAGAACAGTTGTTGCCTGGGAAAGAGGGGTAGTGACCAGGAAGTTGCATGATGGAACTTTCTAGAGTGATAGGAATGTTCTGTGCCTGGATAACGGTTTAGATTGCAGAGGTTTTTGCATTGTTTGGACCTTATTAATAGAATACTTAAGATCTGTGCATTTCATTGTATAAGTTTTTTTTTTTTTTTTTTGCAGTACGCGGGCCTCTCACTGTTGTGGCCTCTCCCGTTGCATAGCACAGGTTCTGGACGCGCAGGCCCAGTGGCCATGGCTCACAGGCCCAGCCGCTCTGCGGCATGTGGGATCTTCCCGGACCGGGGCGCGAACCCGTGTCCCCTGCATCGGCAGGCGGACTCTCAACCACTGCGCCACCAGGGAAGCCCTGTATGTAAGTTTTAACTCAAAAAGAAGAAACAAGAATAGTAAGTAAGTACACAGATGTTGAACTCTTGTTAATGATTTCCATAATATTTCTAAATGATATCATAATCCATAATGATATCCAAAATATTTCAGGATAAGTGTACAAATATCTGCAAATTCTTGTGAAATGAATAAAAGAAATAAGATAACTGATGGATGGAAACGGATGGAAAGATAGGCTAGCACAGTAAAATGTAAGCTAACACAACATTGTAAATCAATTATACTT
Source organism: Phocoena sinus (assembly GCF_008692025.1). NCBI lineage: Eukaryota > Metazoa > Chordata > Mammalia > Artiodactyla > Phocoenidae > Phocoena > Phocoena sinus. The sequence continues at coordinate 96,048,733 of NC_045768.1, forward strand.
CGATAAAATAAATTTTTAAAAAACATAGAAAAAAATTTTAATTGTATATAAAATTAAATATAAGTATATTTAATAAATTATAATTATACGTAAATTATTTATTTATATATTTTGCAATGTATTATATATGTTTATATTATATAATATTTACTTAAATTATACATAAATAGACAACATAAGATATAAACGAAAATAAGAATTCAACTTTTGAATAACTTATACCTTTTCGAAAGCCTCACAGATGTGCCCTGGATACAATTTCTTCTTTTCTCACTCTATGCATGAATGATTATTAAGGAGAAATGCTTGGACACTATGGCTCAGCACAGAAAGTTCTCAAAAATCTGCCTTCTGCAAGTGGCACCTGATGTAAGCTAAGAGGGGCCCCTGCCCACCCACCTCACCCCAATGGCCAGGGTTTACGAGGCAGCAGGGGGACACAGAGAAGCAAACACTGCTTGGCTGACCAGCACAGCGTCTGCACCACTGCTCAGAACTTTCAGACGTGAAGCAAAGGCTTTCTGATATGCCTGAAGAGTCAATGAGGAATCCAACAGCCATGGCTAACCTCGAACACAGGCGCTGAAAAGAGTGATTCTCGTGGATGTGTGAGGTCCGGAGGAGAAAAGACGCTACACCGGGAAACAAGAGGCCTGAGTTCACAGCCAGAACCTGCCCGCAGGTGGGTGAAGACCCCTGAGCCAGGCTCTGAGCCTCAGTCTCCTCAGCTCTGAAGTGGGTCTGAGACCCCGCCTATGGTGGAGGTTCCCCGAGGCTTGAAGAGCACACGTTTTGTAGACTGCAGCTGGCAATGCAGTTAAGGTGGCACTGGGACTTCAGGATAACTGCCTCTCTGTTTTAAATGTGTCCAGGACACCAGGGTCCTGGCAGCCCCGGCAACCTGGTCTGTACACTTACACTGCCTCCAGTTGCCCTGCAAGGTCACGATCTCTGATAGCAACTAACTATGCCTGCTTTTATGACTTTTCCCCTAACACTCAACATGGAAAATATAACAGTTTTCCATCCAAAAGCAAGCACATTGCCATCCTTGTGTGAAGTCCAGCCAACTTCTAGCAAATTCAGCAGAAACATGTGTTTGCCCAATTTAAAGCCGGGGTTCTTATATAACGGAAGCCCACAAAGAATGAGAAAATGGTTTGAGGAAAGCAAATACTTACTGAAAGTTATGATTTGGGCTGTGTGTTGGACCTAAAGGAAAAGAAAAAAGACAAGTTATTAATACTTCATGATTTGGTATAATTTTTTTTTCCAATCCAGCCCATGGTAAAGGCAACTGCAGCCCAGGGTGCTTATTTGTGGTGAGCTGTCTTCGGCCTCCAGCTCTGCCCCTGCCCAATATTATATGCCAAGGATGGGGGAAACCAGCAAGGATGGAAGGGGTGCTCTGTGTTGATGCAGAAATGTCAGGAGATATTTTGGGAGTTTTTGCTGTCTTTTCTCTCTTCTCATCTAAACTTGTTTCACAAGATCTGTCTTACTGGTGACAGAATGGCTGGGGCATTGCAGGGACCTCCACAGAACTGGGATGAAAGGGACATATTCCTGCCTGCCATTTAATTGCTTCATGCCACCTGTGACAAGCACAAGAGTACAAAATTGTCCTCACGCTCTGCTCCCTGCCCATCCTCTGGGCCGGGCTGGGTTTCTGTGGGTGGGTGGGTGGGTGCCTGTCTGGACTGCCTGGGCTTGAAGCGTGCGTGGCCAGTCTCCCTGTGGGGTGACCTCCTGACACATAGCCTGCCTGAGATTATGTTCTGCACTCCAGGTTTACAGACCTCTCCATCTACGTCTATTTTCTTTTATTACTAGTAAATGGGTAACAGGTTAAGCTAGGATCTCGTGCACAATGGGAAAGACCTCGGGGAAGGGTTTTATTGATTTCCTCTCTGCTGACTTGTGTGTGTTCAGTTTCAAACCGCAAATTAATCTGCTGCTCGGTGGCTGGGGACATTCCTATCCGATAAGCAACACACCGGGGACTGTCCCCACTCACCGAGCCGCACGAACAGGACGCCAGTGGCGGTGATGGTCTTCACCCCATTGGTGGCCACGCACTGGTAGTAGCCAGTGTCCGTCGTGTCCAGGTCCTGGATCCGCAGCCGAGAACCGTATTCCGTTTTGCGGATGATGACACGCCGGGGCTCCTGCACAACCGGGGCGTCGTTCTTCAGCCACCGCACGCTGGGCGGCGGGTTTCCGGCCACCTTGCAGTGCAGAATCGCTGTCTGGCCTTGGACTATGGTGATATTGTTAACCGGCTCCAGAAAATTCAGAAAGTACCCTGCAAAGGAGAACAGTCAGAGAGGAGCAAACGTCCGTGAGGGCTGGGAGAGAAGGCTGCCTGGGGTTCCTTCTTGGAACTGCTTGGGGAAGGTTTTGATTTTTCTCTCACATAGGTATAGCCCATTCTCGTTATTTGGGGTAATTTTGTTCTAGAATGTTGCCTCAAACACTGAATGAGAGAATATGGACTCACTGCTCCTGGGGAAACACAGGGTTAGGTTCCTGTGAGCCTCTGGTCACAGCATTCTAATCAACCGATCAATAAAGAACCTTGTTTTACTGTGCTCTGTTTAAAGACACCTTATTTAGTAAGTATTGTTGATTCATTAACGTTGATCTCACGACCAACAGACCAATAACTTGTGTCTGAAGGAAGCTTATCGAACACACATGCTTTCTCCATAAGGCACATCTTGTGCTTAGGACACCAGACAGCACTTCAGCACCATTATTGGGGGCATTTTAAATGGCAAATTACCAACAAAAAGTACAAAAATGCAAAAACCATGGGACTAAATAGATCACGAAAAGGACATTTGTTTACAGTATGAGTTGGGACATTAGGCAGAGTGTCATTTTGTTCAGGCTCAGCTGGGAATGTGTGCACTGGGCAATTCAAAATTTTCACTGCTCTGGGCATGTCTATGAATGACCATGAAAGTACTGTGAGAACTGATTTTGGGGTTAAAAATACATTTTAGGTAATAAGCAAACTTGCAAATATGGAATCTGCAAGTAATGAGAATCAACTTTACTCCTTTTTGAAAGCACTAAATCTAATCTCACTAAACTTATGATGCAAATTCATATTCAGAAAGTCCATCCTTCCTCTACCACACCATCAAGCACAAGCCACAATAAGGAAAGTAGAAAAAGAAAGCATGTGACAAAACAGAGATAGCCTCAAAAACAAGCTAATCATTGGTCTGAACAGAACAAAAATAACAAGGTTGAGTGTTGCTGCCCACTGCACCCAGGGCAGGAGCAGGAAGAAGCCGTCCGGGGCTCGTGCACAGGAAGGAAAACAGGGCCTAAAAGTACCTGAAATACAGAGCTAGTGGGGCTGGAAACACTGCCCAGGAACGTGGGGTTCCAGTTCAACCACAGACAAGAGCTTCTCAGCTGGTGACAAAGGCCACTGGGAACAAGAGGAAGTAAGGCAGACAGCGGTGGGGAGGGGGGAGGGGTGTGTGTGTGTGTGTGTGTGTGTGTGTGTGTGGTGTAGGAAGTCAGGGGCTGGGGGATACCCTCTGTCAAGGTAAACATGCACACGAAAATTCCAACACTAAAAAAACCCACTAAGGCTAGAGAGACAAGACAATCAATCATCAGGAGATGAACTTACTACAGACAAAACCAAGATAATAGAGCAATAAAAAAAAGCCTATAAAGCATATTCAAGTTCTAAATCTTTTGGCTTGATTTCTGGTTGGTCCCTATTCTTTTTTTCTGTTTTAATGAAGTGAAACATTGAAAGATGGCACATATCTGTATTACTGATTTAATTGGATGAAAAATTATAGGATTTCTAGTGGACCCTGGGGATAAGTTTCACAGGATGAGTGATGGCTCAGATGTTGGGTGATAGGAGATAACTGAGGAGGTGGGAGGTTGTGAATTTCAAGAGGAAGGGACAGTTTTCCTTCACAGGGGAGAGTGGATAGATATCGGTCTAGAGAGGTGTCACTAAGTAGTACTGATTACTATTTATGAATATTATTAACAACATCATTAAGGTCTACCTTGATTCTCTGCTAGCCAACCCCCTTCTCAGTGCACTCAAGTTGAGGAAGAGAATTCTTACTGATGACACAAAGCTGGGAGGTAACTAAAATGTCGATGACAAACACCTCGAAAAGAGGCTGAATCAAGCAGGGTGATATCTTGGATGTCAGGGCTGTTCATTAACAGCACAAGCTCAACTTGGAGAGACCTGCATTCCTGACGCTCCTGCACTAGACCCGGCATCTTTGAAAACAAAATGAGACCTGATTTGACATTCTGAAGCGGTTACTTGGTATAATCCGGGCTGCCCAGATTACAGCGAACACACTGTTTCACTATGTTCTGGCCAGAGCCCAGGCCCTTACAAGTTGCTTAAGATTCAAACGCTTCATTAAGGTCTCGTAACATGAAAATGCACAGTAGGGCATATAAAATAGTCATCAAATTATAATTCAAAATAGCATATGACAGAATACATCACCATGATCTCTTCTTCCTGGCATAAGTTTCATTATAATTCTCATCTCTACCCTGATGACAGTTTTTCCAAAGGCCTTTGACAAACCATGGCTTCCTGGGAGACACAGGCAATGGCTTTGTGTAAAGGCAGAGTGTAAGGATCTGTGTCTCCAAGCTGACTAGCAAAAACCTAAAAGGAGCAGGCCCAGGGGTTCTGAGGGCCGAGACAGGGTGGTCGCTGCTGGCTCTTATCTCATCCATTTGGGGGACTGGCTTGAGAGTAGTTCTGCTACCGCCTTCCACCATTTGCATACATCAACTTGGGACGTCGCCATCGATCAGCTAAAAATCTTGAAAGATATAGAAGGATCTTCTTCAACATGGAAACAACATTTGTCTAGAAAGGGAAGAAAGGGAAGAAAGGGAGGGAAGCATAGGAGAAAGTTAAGGAGACAGCTCCTTTTGTACAACTCAGAAGGAAACCTGGGGAGAGTCCAGGACTGTCCAGTTACTCTAAACATAGACCCTTAGTGTCTACTTCTTTACAAGAATATCTTTTTTACATCGAATGGGTATGGAAACGTGGAGTTCTTCTTCACTGTTCCCACCAACAGCTTCTCCTACACCCCTGACTGACAAATTGACAGCGGTTTAGACGTAGTCTTTCCATGTCCCTCAGGAAGGCTCCTTTCTGAGAAATGCAGAATAGGGCAGATGGGCTCGTGCCTGGTCTGTGCGCCATGTGGGCATAGACAGCCCTGATGCTAACCTTGTCCCACCGGGTAGGGCGCTGTGAAACCATCTATTAGGCTTAATCCAGAGATGGTGCTGGTATTTCCCTTTCCGATGCGTTATCAACACTAGCTGACAAGGAGTAAAGAAATCCACAGGTGCTGGAATCAAGCACCTTACACAGTTGACTTAAATTTTAAAGCACTCTTGGCTATTTCTGTTTATGTGAAATGTACAGAATAGGTAAATCCAGAGACAGAAAATAGATTAGTGGTTGCCAGAGGCTGGGGGAAGGGAAGTAAGGGAGTGACTCTTAATGGGTACAGGGTCTCACTTTGGGGTGATGAAAATGTCTGGAACTAGAGAGCAGTGATGGTTGCACAGCATTACAAGTGTAGTCCTGGGGTCAGGAAATGCCTGCTGAGGAGGGATGGGCAAGGTAAGACCAGGTGAACAAATCACGGACAAGCAGATAGAGGGGAGGTGGAGGTGTCAGGCAAAGGGGAGGGGGACCACTCTCTTGCAAGCATCCTTCCCAGAGTGCTGGCAACCACCCTCAGTTTTGCTCAGATCCCGGGGTAAGCCTTCCACTGATTTCCTCCCCAATTTATCCAGATTCCCTTCACTCTCAACCAGATGAACACTCACTCCTGAAGCCACACCTTCCTCAATCTACAAAAAACAAAGGAGAATCTAGTGAAGTGATCTAGCCCACATGGGGAGTTCTTGCCAACTCTTCTCGACCCTACACCGTCTAAACCAGTGGGGTTCAACAGTGTCTTCACATTGGGGTCACCTGGAAGCTTATAATATACATCCAGCTGCGCAATTTGTCAAAACTCTTAAGTGTGCAGCCCGAGCTAAGAGTCCCTGCTCTGAAGCGCTGAGGAGAAAGAAAAGCAACAATTCCAGTGAACGAAACCCATCCAAGAATGAACTTAGAGCAGACCCGAAACAACACTGAGAAGCATCGCTGGAGGGCATGGTAGGACTGGAAAGAATACCTGGGGAGGTTCTGAGTGCAATGGCATATAAGAGGCCTGTCCAGCTGGGAATGGACAAAAGGGCAGGATGTCCGCAGACGGCACCCATGTCCTGACTTAGGTCTTGAATCAGCCTCCTTCATGCTCTGCAGGAAGCTCAGAGAGACCAAAACTATGGGTTGATAACATGGTAACTTCATACATTCATAGCTCCCTCCCTAGGCAGGTGAGTAAAAGTGAGCCTTCAGGAAGAAATCAGAAAGACAGATAATGAAGAAAAGCTAATTTATACCCATGGTATCAAGGCTTCTGGAATATTCTTTCCCTTCCCCCATTCTCCCCCACTGGGAGGGGGGGTCCCTTGTTCTTCCTAAAACACACCCAACTGATCCCTCATGGTGCAGTCAGCCAAGAACCCCTAGTCCTCTGATCTTTTCTATTTCTCATAAGTCAATTCTCTGCCAGAAAGTCACCTCCACAGAGGGTGTTCCCAGCTGCCTCTATTCATTTCTAACCTTGCCCCCCCACCCCACTGATCTTGGCCTGTTGCTATGTCAAAGTCACATGCGTTAAATTATGATGACTGAAATACATTTTGACATTAAGAATAACAAATGTTACTTTGACGGAGGGGCGAGTTTCTCAATTCCACGGCTATTTCTCTTCCATTCTGATAAGTTCCATTTAAAAACTGGGATAGGATGATGGAGAGAGAACTGCATTTATTATAGGAAAACTATTATATTTCTACGTATTGTACTAATTTCCTGTTGCTGCTCTAACATGTTAGCACAAACAGCATGAGACAACACAAATTTACTAACATATAGTTCTGCAGGTCGGAGGTCCGAAAATCAATGTGTCAGCAGGGCTGTATTCCTTCTGGAGGCTCTGGAAGAGTCTTTCTCCTTGCCTTTCCTGGCTTCTGGAGGCCACCTGCATGCCCTGGCCCATGGTGCCTTCCTTGTATCACTCCAACTTCTGTTTCCATCATCACATCTCTGTTGGGTGACTGACCCTCCTGTCTCTCTCTTATAAGGACCTCTGTAATTACATTGGTCCACCTGGATCATCCAGGATCATTTCCCATCTCAAAATCCTGAACTTAGTCCCACCTGCCAAGTCCCTGTTCCATGAAAGGTGACATGCTCTGAGTTCCAGGACTTAGGACATGGACATCTTTGGGAGGCCATTATTCTGTCCCTTATGTATATTTTTCTTTTATCTTGCCACTTTACTGAACTACCTTAGTTATAAGAGTTTCTGAGTTGTCTTAGATTTTCTATGTAGATTTTCTTCAAATAACAATAATATAGCCTTTTTGCTTCCAAAGTTCATACTGCTCCTATCTCCTCTTGCCTCCTCTTCAATATTAATTATTTTTGAGTTAACAATTTGGAGAGGAGCACAGGCTCCGGACGCACAGGCTCAGCAGCCATGGCTCACGGGCCCAGCCGCTCCGCGGCATGTGGGATCTTCCCAGACCGGGGCACGAACCCGCATCCCCTGCAATGGCAGGCGGACTCTCAACCACTGTGCCACCAGGGAAGCCCTGAGCTAACAATTTTTAATACTGAAATATTGCAGAGAAAAATACAGATATTAACATAGTAGTACCCATGTACACAACATCAAGATTTTATGCAAATATTTTACCATATTTGACTTACAACACTTAAAAGATAAGACATTCTGGAATGTAACTAAAGCACACCCTTCCCTATTTGTCCTTTCCTCTCCAGAGAACTACACTATTCCAATTCATATTTGTATTATTTTATATTTTTAGAATTTTCTCTGAAAGATCATCTTTGCTAGTTGCTTTTTTTCACTCAGAGTCAGCTTGGGATTTACCTATGCTGATGTAGTTCATTTATTTTAATTACTGTATAATATTCTACTGTACAAACAAACCACAATTTCTTTATCCATTTCCCAATTCTGGAGCAGTAAATTGTTTCCACATTTTTGCTAATACAAACAGTGTTTAATGACCATCTTTATACACCTCAACTTGTACATGTATGGGAATAACCTCGAAAGCACCCACCTGGATGCATTAGTGATAAGTCATAGGGCCTTGAAATCTTTCATCGATCTAGGTCTCAAAAGTGCCTGAGTTAAAGTATTTCTCCTACAACTTTGCCAGCATTTGGTGTTTGGGGGCTTTCAAATGTTTGCCAATATTTTGGACATGAAACAGTGCTGTTGTTTTAGGTTGTATCTTAAGGATTCCTCATGAGCTCAAGAGTCTTTAGGAAGGTTTACCAGTCCTTGAGGCTCTCCTACTGTAGCTGTCTATTCAAATCTTTATACTCCTAACTTCTCCTAATAAATTTTCTATCTTTTTCCTTTTCTAATTAAATATGAATTTATTTAATTCATTAAATAAATTCATATTTAATTAGAAAAGGAAAAAGATTCATGAATTTTTTTATTTATTCATTAAATATGAATTTTTCAAGTTCTTATTTAGCCACCAAATAAATTATTTTATTTAATCTCCATGTGGTTGGTCAGACCCCAGTTAACTTGTAATTTATAATTTTTCTTGGTTGAGTTATTAAAGGTGTGCTTTAATTGCACTGTTGTCACAAAACATAGTCTGTGTGATGATAATTCTTTGATACCACTGAGATTTGCTTGCACAAACACCACAATTTCAAGGAATAAACAGAAAATGAAACATGAAAAAAGAAAAGAGAGAGAGGTTTGCTTTACAGCCTAGTGCAGAGTCAATTCCTAAAATGTCCCACATTTGATTGGTAAGAATGTGTTTCCCCTAATTGCTCAATGCAGGTGTTTATATATGCCCAATAGATTAAGCTTGTCAATTTGTTGCTCAAATTTTTAGTACTTATACTTATCTATTAGCTTCAATGAGATATGTGTTAATTTGATATTGTATATGGAAAATAGCCATTAATAATTCTCTGAGGTTTTGCTCGTATATTGGAAACTATGTTGCTGGGTGCAGTAAACTCCCAGTTTATTATATCATCTAGTCTTTACATCACTATGTAAGGCTTCTGTGTCTAAAACACCATTTAGTTTGATAGCAATGTACCTATTTCAGAGTACTTTTGGTTAATGTAGTCCTACTCTGTATTTTTATTTTTTTAATGATTTTTATGTTTATATACTAGACATGAATCTTGTAAACAACGTATAATTTAACATGTTAATTTATGTCTGTATGTGTTAACCTTATGAGTTTCTTAACTGATGGGTTTATTTTTAAAGTGCTAATTTTGCTTCTTAATTCTCTCTTCCTATTTTCTACTCATTTTTTTTCTTTATTCTCCCATTACTTGTTTGAACGTTAGGCTTAAGTGGCTAGCTTTACTAACTTTTATAGGCATACCTAATTTGACAAAGTCTCCCCAGTACAACCAAATACAAGCACCTTGAAATGCTGTGAGCTACAATCACCCCCCAGACACCAGAGCTTTGAGTCATTGCTTCCCAGTGTTTAGTTACACTCCATTTGTACATCCCCAGGGGTCATTATTACTGATGATTTTTACTAACAGTATTTCTTTAGATTTGCCAACCTTTACCAAGGTTACCGAGTTCTTTCCTTGCCAAGTCTGCCTGCATCTCACTCCTTCCTCCTGGTTCAACTGAGCTCTTCCTGATTCTCATCCGCTCTTTGGGTAAAGGACTGAGGTTGTAAACACTCTTACTCTTGGTCGAAAATTACCTGTTACTTTCACACTTGAATAATAGCTTAGCTGGGTACAGAATTCTATACTGACAATTACAGTACTGTCCTCTGTCTTTTGTGGTTTTGTTACAAGTTCTGCTGTTCCTTTGTGGGTAATCTGACCTTTCCCCTCTTTGGCTACTTTTCATATTTCCCCTTGTCTTTGCCGTTTCGAAGTGTCACTAGCTGTGAATTTAGTTTTATTTTAGCCTCAATGGGCCTCCGTGCCATTTCCAACATCATGCCTTCCATCAATTCTGTGAAATTCTCTACCAGTATCTCATGAAATATCGTTTCTCCCTTCCCCTTTATGTCTCCTTTGAAATCTCCTTCTTGATATATGCTGAATTTCTTTATGTGATTCCTCCAAACTATTCACCTACTTTTATATTTCCTGTCCTTTTAGAATCTTTAGCTAAGCACAGTCTACTGTCCATCAAGTTTTCTCATTTCGTCTACTACATTTTTCATTTCTAGAAGGTCTCTTTGGTTCCTTTTCAAACCCACCACTGCTTTCTCTTCCTTTATCTTTAATCCTTCTGGCTTCATTGTTTACTAGCTCATCACTCATCCTGGGCCTCTCTGAGTGTACTTTGTAATTTTCCCCTGCAGGGCTGGTTTTTCTGTAAGCATCCCTTTAGGACTGGGTTCCTGCAACAGGCAGTGTCAAATGTTCATGTTCATTCTTGGGCTCAGGGTTCCCCCACAACATTCTGGTAAATGTAAATGTGGTTTCCTGATGTGTGGATCCAAGTCTGATTTCTCATGGGAAAGCCTTCTGTGTTTCCCACCTCGAACCAGGCTTCAGGCAAGCCCTCTTCTCACCCTCCTGGGCTAATGAATGAAAATTCCCCCCTGTTTCCTTAGGTCTCCTAGGACTTAGCCACGGTGCCTAATCTACAACATCTCTGATCTCTGCCTCATGGGTTGCCTTCTGGCATGATATTGAAACCCAAGGCTTCTGATGTAACTAAGCCTAGCAGAATAGTTTCTACAGCAGGGGTGATATTTCATAGGCCTTATATTAAGGCATAAAAAATGTAAATTCCTTCATTTTTCTAAAACCAAACTTCATTTTTTTCTCAACCCCTTATTTCTCCTGATTGAAGGAAATGTAATACATCCAATTCCAGTGAAATCAGTAACTTTAGCATGTTTAGTTATTTCATGTAATCTCAAAATCAGGATTTTCTACTTCTGGGTATCCTCTCTAGTGAAAGCTATTCCAGCGTCAAAACACTGAAGATTGATGTCTGTAGCTACCCTTTGCCTGCACCATCTTTTGCCAAAGTGTCCTCGTCTTACTGGTGCTCGTTCTACTCTGGAGCCCATGGATGCATCCACATCTGCCCCATGGCCACAAGGTGACACCGCTGAAGAGCTCACCACTGGAAAGCTCATGTCATAACTGCACAACACCTGCAGAGTCCAACTCTTTGTCTCAGTTAAACTTTTTCCCAGGAAAACTGGGCCGTTCTCCATGGCTGTAAACAAAGTGGAACCACCTGGCTGGTTCCTGCCTTGGCGGTCCAGGGCTATCACAATTTTGTTTCCTTCCTATTCCTGGCTCCTGGGCATTTCTCCATCTCTCTTGCAAGTTCATCGAAGCATTTACATCTTTTACGAATATTTTATTGAGCACGTGTATGTAGTTTAAGTCTGAGGGAGGCCAAGTTAGTGTGGTCCACCATTACAACCATCATTATTCTCTGGAGGCCGAAATGAAAGTAGAAAGAAAATTCTATGAAGACTAAACTAAGCACAATATTGCTTTCTCCCTTGGTGTTCAACTGCCAGCCAGTTTTTCACCTCTCAGCTTCACTTCCTTTCCGTGTGAAATATGGCATTTGTACTGGCCATTGCTAAGTTCTCCTCTAGCTCACAAAGCCTTCCTTTAGAGTTGCCCCAAACCTCTCCAGACGCAACTGAACAGGCCAGGAGGAGCTAGACATAGGCGACCGCAAATTCTGCTACCTTGGATCCGGTCAGCCCGCCACAGCGTTAAGAGAGGAGAACAGAAGTTTTCCCTTTTGATTATCCAAGGGGGGGGGTTCCCCTTCCTCACAGCAGGGTCACTTCAACAACTGATGCTAATGCATTCCAACTCCCTGATGCCCAGGCCAGCTCTCTGCTTGCCCCTAAACTCTACACAGTGGAGCTTAGTCCAAGCATGAAAACATACTAAAGGCAGAGGTAACAAAGAACCTGTTTCCAGTGGACACCACTCCTGACCTCACAGTCAGATCAATGATTAACGATTTTTTTTTTTTTACACCAACTGACCGTCCACATATTCACCAACTTGGTCAAATGACTAAGGTGTTTGAGGATCTGCTTGTTTACCAGATCACGCTGACTAGCCTGGGAGGAGATAAGGAAAGCCATGTGTACTAGGGTCATGAGGTCACAGGGCTTTGATTGGTGGGAAATAAAACAACCTGCCTAGAAGGGCAGGTGATGAGGGGACCCTGAGAGCCAGCGCAGAGGACAAAGCTGCTCTTCCCAGAAGGAAGTATTTACAGGCCAATAAATCCGTCGGGGGCAGTGGCAGAGGCTCAGACCTTCCCGCTGAGCTGTCTAGCGGTCTGCACGGAACCAGCAGCAGAAAGAGTTGGAGGAGGGGAGCTTACCGGGGGAGCAACAGGGCCAGAGGAGGGTGTGAGACTAGAAAGGATGGAAATCAGAGAAAATGAGAAAAACAGGGGGAAATGAAATTAAAAGACCTGAGAGATGGAGAAAAGTAAGTAACAGTGTTTGGTGGAGAACAGGGTGCTGTGGGTTGAACTGTGTCCCCCAGTGAGATAGTGGTGCTGGAACCTGTGAATGTGACCTTACCTGGAAATTGAGTCATCGCAGATGTAATCAAACTGAGATGAGGACATATGGGTGGGCCCTAATCCAAAGGCTGGTGTCCTTTAAAGAGGGACATTTGGATACAGACACAGAGAAGATCACGTGAAAACAGAGGCAGATTGGAGTAATGCGGCCCCAAACCCAGGAACTGCACGGACTGCCGGCAATGCCAGAAGCTAAGAGACATGGACAGTTTCTCCCTCAGAGCCTCCAGAAAGCGCTAACCCTGCCAACACCTTCATTTTGGACTTCTGGCCTCCACAACTGTGAGAATAAATTTCTGTTGCTTAAGGAACCTAGTTTGTGGTCCTTTGTTACGACAGCCCTTGGAAAATACTGCAGGGGGCTCGAGGGATTGAGGAATAAAAGCAGAAGAGAGGGAGAAGGAAGGAGACCATTTGACAAACAGGGTGACACCCACATCCTTTCAAAGGGACAGGGGCACAGATACATTCACACACACAGACACACACACACACACACACTTGGAGAGTTCAGGCATAGGAAGACAGACCTAGACCCAGAAAACCAGATGCAGGCACCGGCAGGCTCAGAGAGAGAGAAGCACACACGAAAACCAGGCGGCTGGGAGTACATAGGACTTGGTACATATCAGGGGTGGGTCATAGGGAGAGAACACACACACACACACACACACACACACACACACACACACAGAGACAGACGCACACACCTGAGAAAGACGTTAGACAAGCACACATGAACAAGCTCCCTGCAGTTTGGTGTTCAAACTCAGTGGGCTGAAGAAGAATGACTGCCTCTCTGTCACCTTCAATAGGGACAACAGTGGATGGTCCAGCCAGACAATGGCCACCAGTTGCCGTGACTACATCCCAGCTGATGTGCAGGTCTCCAGCAGCTACCCTGGGAGAGTGAGTGGGGGACATGAGAAGGAGAAGCAGAGAGGAAGGCTTGGAGACAGAGACTGGCCTCATGCTCCTGGAAGCAGGCTGTGTCCCCGCCCTCCCCAGAGTGGGCTCCCGTGCACGTGTACGAGCTCCCGTGCCACCCAATCCGCCCCGGACAACATGACTGTGTACATTTCGAAATCTCTCATCTATGGGTTGAGGCTTTCTCCCAACATGGCTGAGTTTGTCCAGATCCCGGGCAGCCCAATGGGCTCTGCAAATTCACAGCCGGCAGGAGGGTCAGGGGAGCTCAATGAGCAGCCTTCACCTCGAGAGTGGCCAGGGATCAGAGCCTGGAAACCCATGTTACATCTGTCCAGAGGAAGTAGGGCAACATTTTAGGCCCTCTGCTCACTGTCTGGGGGAGCCCCAGGTTTCCATGACCAGCCAGGGCACACTCAGAGGGGAGGTGCCAAGTTTCCAGCCACAGACGTAACGCTAACTGTGTCTGCAAGCAGGGTGCTGTTTTCAAGTTTACCCCGTCAGCCCTGGAGACCCTCACTCTCTAGTAAACTGCAGGAAACACTGACACACACATTCACACACACATCAAGAGTTCCAGAATAAAAGAGAAATGCACCCAACATATATGCTAATCAATCCTTGTGTCCTATGTGAATCGGGAACCAGGCATCCAGTAAACAGACATTAGGCATCGTCTTCATGCCAACATGGTGAACTCTGTTGATGGCTTTTTTTTCTCTGTCCCAGGAAATTTTAGCTCAGCACTGCAGCACAGCGTGTCGCAAATAGCAGGGGGCAGCCTGGTGAGTAAGGCATCGACTCTGGCCCTGTGATTTAGAATGCCCTACAGATCACCTCTCATTGCAACACATCCTCAAGTGGGGAGAGTCAGGAATTCCCCTTCTGGTTTCAGTGGGGATGATGAGTAGTCCTCCTCCTAAGACAGGAGACACAAGCAAGCGAGTCTATTTTTGGAGGTTGCAGGACGAACAAGATGAGTACCACCTGTCCGGGCTCTCAGAAATGATCCACTTCCCACACACATTCCAAAGTACTGATTTTACAAAACCGGAGATGTGTTACGTATGCATTTAAAATACAGCCTTGGAACAAAAGAGCAAATGGTTTCTAGGCCAAATGCACACTTTTGTTAAGTATAATAATAATAAATAGAGTGTCTAATATAGCAAAGAATATAAAACTCCTGTTAAATATCGCTATAACCGGAGTCGTAAGCCTTCAGTCCTAACAGTGACAGTACTTTGGAATACAGAAATTTCAGGCAAACGTTTCAGCTGTAAATCACAGTGTCTTTTGTATTCATTTTTTCCTTCTAGACTCTGGGATCTCTCTCTCCCTGAATACCAAGCACCAATTACATGTTAAGTGCTCAATCTTGGCCCAGTGCATTTGAACTCAAATGCTTTTTACGCTTGTCACTAATTCTCAGATCCTGTTTTGTTTGGTGACAGGCTGGCCGCTGGTCGTTTCCACCTGCCTGCAATTTTACAGATGCGTGGGCATCATAAACGGTAACTGGGTTAAAGAAATAGCTCATACAGTCCATTCGGCTCTTATTATTTTTTTATATATGATTTAAGCCAAATGTGGCCAAGTAGTAATGCTCCCTGAAACTCTTTAAATAAAAAAATGCGTGGAATAATAAATTTGGCATTGCCAGGCCAGTTCCTTCCGTCACTGAGGGTGTGAGAAGGAGGTCGGGGGATCAGAAAGGAAGAGTGGATTGAGTCCTCGTTTGTGCAAGAGCCATAACCCATAAGGAGGTAAAATCACACGACGGGACTAGAGAATTGTGTTGCAAGGGAATAACTGAGGCCCCTGGGTCTCCCTGGGGGCGCCATTCACCAGGCTCCTGTCCCTGAGGGGCTGCTGCGGTCTCGATGCTTAGAAACTGATGGACACACTGAAAATCATAACTGTGATAATGACAAATGGCCTCAGCATCCAGCCACTGCTTTTTGGGTGAGAGCTATACACTAAGCCCTTCCATCCCTCCAATGGCTGTGGGTGAGATGTGGCCGAGAGCAGTGCCCGGACCCCAACAGGATGGTGGAGCGCCACTCAATCCAGGCCTGTCTTCTGGCCAAGCCAAGCACGGACCGCTGCACTCACCATGCTTCACTATTCGGTGCTGCCACTACAGAAAAGGGGCCCAGCTTGTTGTGGTCCTCTGCATCCTTTTTTACTGCCTTTTTTACAAGCGTGCACACATGCTCACAGACACGTGTACACACACACGCACACCCGCTTGACAAGTTAACTTCTGCAATTGGTATTTCTGTGCCCTGGAGAAGCTTCCAAACTCTAACTGAAACTCCCCTCAGCCCTGCACACACACTGATGTGCACACAGTTGTAACACAATCACAAGTGTGTTAACAAAATCAAGAGGCAACCCAATCCCAACTAAGCAGAGGACATTAGAAAGCGTCCTGTTCTAGGCTTGAGAAGTTGCTCGAATACCAAAAAGGAGGTCAAGGAATTCCACCCAAGCCACTGAAGCTGACTTATTGATGTTTGGAACTTACGGCTAGTTGGCAATAAAGTTTCTATGACCGTTCAGCCCATGGTCATTCAGCACCTCGATTAGCAAATGCATCTTCCAACCAAGTGGACCAGGAGTCCAGCGGCTGCTTCTGCCTCCTTTAGGGAAGCTGTGAACACTCGGCTTGAAGAACAGCAGCGGCCAGTGCAGCACTCCTTCCTGGCCCCTGCACACCCCAGCCCATGCCCACAACGAGGCCCCGCTCTGCCTGGAGGAAGAGGTCTGCACATCTAAACACAGCCCCAGAGGACGTTTTCCCGAGGGAATATTAGCGTCCACGGAATTACTGCAGGTTGGATTTTAGGCTGCTACTGTGGCTCGTCCACTTATTTAGCCACACCTTCCTCCTAATTCCCCTCTACTTCCCCTCCATCGTCCTCCAGAGCTGCCAGGGAGATCTTCACAAACAGTAAATCAGGTTACACCACGTCCCAGGCTTTCCAGAATGAAGGGCGTCTCTTACAATGAAATAGAGCTTTCTCCTGCCATCTAAACAGCTGTGCACGCTCTCCTAGGGCTGCCCAACAGAACTTTCTTTGATAATGGAATGCTCTAGATCTGTACTGCCCATATCATGGTGGCTTCTAGCCACAGGTGGCCCCTGAACACTTGAAATATAGCTAGTAAGACCAAGGAACTGGAGTCAATTTGATTTAATTTTAATTGACTTAAATTTAAAGACCCACACATGGCTGATGGCCATGGTACCGGACCCAAAAACCTCTCCAACCTCAGCTCCCCCAGCCCATAAGCCCCCACCTTCTCCCAGCTGCCCCAGGACACCGAGTCGTCTTGGCCTCAAGGTCTTTTCACAGGCTTCTGCCCCGGCCCCAGACACACCCTCCTCCCACCTTCTTTTAGCGAATGTCAGATGTTCAGACCTCAGCACAACATCCTTTCCGTAAACCAAGACATCCTTTCCTTTCCTTCCAGCTCACCACACCCTCATTTCTTCCTTCAGACTACTCGTCACAACTCCTAGTTTTATAACTTAACAGTTTTCCCTTACGATGCCAATTCCCCAGTCCAGTAAACTCTGAGAGGCAGAGACACACTTGTTTTGATCACCAGTTGTGCCCAGCCTCACACAGTGCCTGGTACGGAGCAGTCAGAAATCTGTGTGGGCTGTCTCGACTTCGGGCTCAGTCACACTTGTGAGAAGTGATTTCAGAATCTAACCATCAAAAAGTATCTTTCTTCCTAAGAAACCTCTCCTGAGGCCCAGCATTGTACACAAGCTTCCAGAGACCAAGTCTTGTCTGCCTGGGGAACATATCCTTGTCCCAGTAGAGGCTCTCCCCTAACAAGCAAGGTCACAGCGACCAAAGTAGGACTGCGAGGCGGTCGACTGAGGAAACTAACTTGTGTATTTACTGCATAACATACTAAAGATGAAAATCCTTGTCAAGGAGCCTCCAGACACCAGGTGCTACGAACAGCATGTAGAGCCACGCACTCTTTTTTTTTTTTAATTGGAGTATAGTTGATTTACAGTGTTGTGTTAGTTCAGGTGTACAGCAAAGTAAATCAGTTATACATATACATATATCTGTAGGGCGCGGCCGGATAGCCATTACGCATGCACTAAGTATGCCGCTAGGGCGTATGCACCTAATATGCTAATCAGGTTTTGAAGCAGTGGCCTATCCAAAGTCCGGCTTGCGAAATGCGATAACCATACGGACGAATCAGGGACTTACACGAGTCCTTAAGCCCTTATATAAGCAGACAGGCTCGAGCGTACGGGGTCTTCCTTCCATCCGCCCGAAACCAAGCTGTACTCCAATAAAGTGTGATGCGAGAAGAATCTAGCGTGTGGTGATTCGTCATTCTGCTGGTCAGAAGCGGCTCGCCGCAAGTGGTGCCGAAACCCGGGAACCTGCGCGCCCCGCATGGAGGACCGATTCAGAACTCGACACACGGAGTGAACCGCCGTTAAGTAGTCCAGTTTAGGTATGTTTTTGCTGCAATAGAGCCCGAGATTTTTATTTTCGCTTTCGTTCTCTTCGTAGCTGTCGCACTTTTTGTCTGCATGTGGCTACGGTGCCATCAGCCCGACCGAGTGTGTCTCCCCTGGCCATTAGATAGGTCAGAGATCTTCCCGCTTTAGCAAGTTGTTCATATATGAGAGTGAACTATGGGGAATAGTTCATCCGCGGAACCAACCGTTGGATTCCATGAGCCCATCCAAGCCCTTCTGAACGATCGAGGACTTAAGATTTCACATAAAACTATTAGTAAACTGTTGCAGGATATTGATGGTGCCGCCCCATGGTTTGCGGTGTCTGGAAGCCTGACTGTTCCATCTTGGGAAAAACTGGGGAAGGACTTGGCTGATCGTCACAAAATGGGGGAGCTCTCTCGAGGCACGTTTCCGTTATGGAGAATGATACATTCGTGCTTAAGAGAAGGGAAATGCGAAGATATTGTACAGATGGGCCGTAAAGCTCTTAGCATACATCAAGATAGTGCGTCAGAAAGTGAAAATATAGGGACTACGGTAGATAGGCCTAAGAATCCTAGGAAAAAGAGAGAAAAACAAATAGAAAAATCGGATGCAACGCCAGGATTGTATCCACTTTTAGATGAATTTAAAGCGCTTTATTTGTCTCAAGATGAGTTGAATCCCAAGGAGGAGGCGGATCTGGAAGAAGCAGCTGCCGAATATGAAAGAGGACGATATGGCAGTTCCCCATGTGCTCGTCCGCCATTTTGTGCCTCTGCGGGTGCTCGTCCGCCATTTTGTGCTTCTGCTAAATCAAAAGCTTTAACATGTACTCAGACTTCCGCTTTTATTGCTAGCGCCCCCCCTGGCGCTGCGGTTCGGGAACCGCCAAAGTGTACATTCATACCCAGAGAAGTCTGGTCTCAGGTACCCACAGCTTTTCCGGTGTTTGAAGACCCAGCCACGCGTCAAAGATATTATGAGATGGTGGATTATAAAATACTTAAGGATCTTGCAGAGGCTGCCAGGGGATATTTAAGCAGAAGTTGAATATCCTGCAGCTGAATGCAACCAGAGTGGATCCAGTGACTCTTGGAGAATTTACCGCATGGCTAGCTAGAGCATTTTCCTTTTTTAAGGAATGGGTGGGTGTGGGACTGTTCGCAGCCTGCTGTTTGTTTGGGATAGTGTTGTGTCTCTGGTTGGTCTGTCGTATTCGCATTCGAACCCGGCGAGATAGGATAATGCTCACTCAGGCGCTTGTGGCCATCAGTGAAGGCGAGTCCCCCGCAGCCTGGCTCTCCACCCTAAAAAACATATGATCGCCCTTGCACAGAGGGGCCTTGCCGCCATTGCACCTCTATAGGGGATCGGCCCTAGGGGCTGCCTCAGCACGGAGAGGTCTCGTTACCATTGCACCTCCATGAGGAGCCCATGCCACGTGAAGACAGCCCTTGCACCCTGCAGTTCGATTGCGAGCATTGCACGCAGGAGGGTGTCTGCGAATGCAAGCGGAAACTACCGGTACACCGTGTACATACCCCGGTATGAGCACTGGTACAGGTCAATGTCCGCTGCAATGGTCGAAAAGAAAAAAGGGGGAGATGTAGGGCGCGGCCGGATAGCCATTACACATGCACTAAGTATGCCGCTAGGGCGTATGCACCTAATATGCTAATCAGGTTTTGAAGCAGTGGCCTATCCAAAGTCCGGCTTGCGAAATGCGATAACCATACGGACGAATCAGGGACTTACACGAGTCCTTAAGCCCTTATATAAGCAGACAGGCTCGAGCGTACGGGGTCTTCCTTCCATCCGCCCGAAACCAAGCTGTACTCCAATAAAGTGTGATGCGAGAAGAATCTAGCGTGTGGTGATTCGTCATTCTGCTGGTCAGAAGCGGCTCGCCGCAAGTGGTGCCGAAACCCGGGAACCTGCGCGCCCCGCATGGAGGACCGATTCAGAACTCGACACACGGAGTGAACCGCCGTTAAGTAGTCCAGTTTAGGTATGTTTTTGCTGCAATAGAGCCCGAGATTTTTATTTTCGCTTTCGTTCTCTTCGTAGCTGTCGCACTTTTTGTCTGCATGTGGCTACGGTGCCATCAGCCCGACCGAGTGTGTCTCCCCTGGCCATTAGATAGGTCAGAGATCTTCCCGCTTTAGCAAGTTGTTCATATATGAGAGTGAACTATGGGGAATAGTTCATCCGCGGAACCAACCGTTGGATTCCATGAGCCCATCCAAGCCCTTCTGAACGATCGAGGACTTAAGATTTCACATAAAACTATTAGTAAACTGTTGCAGGATATTGATGGTGCCGCCCCATGGTTTGCGGTGTCTGGAAGCCTGACTGTTCCATCTTGGGAAAAACTGGGGAAGGACTTGGCTGATCGTCACAAAATGGGGGAGCTCTCTCGAGGCACGTTTCCGTTATGGAGAATGATACATTCGTGCTTAAGAGAAGGGAAATGCGAAGATATTGTACAGATGGGCCGTAAAGCTCTTAGCATACATCAAGATAGTGCGTCAGAAAGTGAAAATATAGGGACTACGGTAGATAGGCCTAAGAATCCTAGGAAAAAGAGAGAAAAACAAATAGAAAAATCGGATGCAACGCCAGGATTGTATCCACTTTTAGATGAATTTAAAGCGCTTTATTTGTCTCAAGATGAGTTGAATCCCAAGGAGGAGGCGGATCTGGAAGAAGCAGCTGCCGAATATGAAAGAGGACGATATGGCAGTTCCCCATGTGCTCGTCCGCCATTTTGTGCCTCTGCGGGTGCTCGTCCGCCATTTTGTGCTTCTGCTAAATCAAAAGCTTTAACATGTACTCAGACTTCCGCTTTTATTGCTAGCGCCCCCCCTGGCGCTGCGGTTCGGGAACCGCCAAAGTGTACATTCATACCCAGAGAAGTCTGGTCTCAGGTACCCACAGCTTTTCCGGTGTTTGAAGACCCAGCCACGCGTCAAAGATATTATGAGATGGTGGATTATAAAATACTTAAGGATCTTGCAGAGGCTGCCAGGGGATATTTAAGCAGAAGTTGAATATCCTGCAGCTGAATGCAACCAGAGTGGATCCAGTGACTCTTGGAGAATTTACCGCATGGCTAGCTAGAGCATTTTCCTTTTTTAAGGAATGGGTGGGTGTGGGACTGTTCGCAGCCTGCTGTTTGTTTGGGATAGTGTTGTGTCTCTGGTTGGTCTGTCGTATTCGCATTCGAACCCGGCGAGATAGGATAATGCTCACTCAGGCGCTTGTGGCCATCAGTGAAGGCGAGTCCCCCGCAGCCTGGCTCTCCACCCTAAAAAACATATGATCGCCCTTGCACAGAGGGGCCTTGCCGCCATTGCACCTCTATAGGGGATCGGCCCTAGGGGCTGCCTCAGCACGGAGAGGTCTCGTTACCATTGCACCTCCATGAGGAGCCCATGCCACGTGAAGACAGCCCTTGCACCCTGCAGTTCGATTGCGAGCATTGCACGCAGGAGGGTGTCTGCGAATGCAAGCGGAAACTACCGGTACACCGTGTACATACCCCGGTATGAGCACTGGTACAGGTCAATGTCCGCTGCAATGGTCGAAAAGAAAAAAGGGGGAGATGTAGGGCGCGGCCGGATAGCCATTACACATGCACTAAGTATGCCGCTAGGGCGTATGCACCTAATATGCTAATCAGGTTTTGAAGCAGTGGCCTATCCAAAGTCCGGCTTGCGAAATGCGATAACCATACGGACGAATCAGGGACTTACACGAGTCCTTAAGCCCTTATATAAGCAGACAGGCTCGAGCGTACGGGGTCTTCCTTCCATCCGCCCGAAACCAAGCTGTACTCCAATAAAGTGTGATGCGAGAAGAATCTAGCGTGTGGTGATTCGTCATTCTGCTGGTCAGAAGCGGCTCGCCGCATATATCCACTCATTTTTAGATTCTAGTCCCATGTAGCTCATTACAGAGTATTGAGTAGAGTTCCCTGTGCTATAAAATGGGTCCTTATTAGTTACCTATTTTATATATAGTAGTGTGTATATGTCAATCCCAATCTCCCAATTTATCCCTCCCACCCCCTTTCCCCCCTGGTAACCATAAATTTGTTTTCTACATCTGTGACTCTATTTCTGTTGATTTAAACGACTGTTTCGAGGCCAGAAGGGAGCAGCTCCCTGTGTGACCCCAGGAGGCCCTTTCAGGACACAGAGGGACATCTGGTCAACTCGGCTGAGACTGGTGGACTTGAGTCATTGCTGCTCAATCCCCGGGAGACCCAGCCTTGGACACGTGGAGGTGAACACATTCCTGAGGGAACACAGGGACCTTCAATGTGCAAGGGGCTGAGAAACTAATATGGATTTCTGGGTTCTGAATAATGCTTAAAAAAAGAAATTAAACAGAAATGAAGTGGTTGTTTTAATCGTTAATTGTTATACACTGAACTGTGTCCCCCCATATTCACATGTTGAAGCCCTAACCCCATGTGTGTGACAGTATTTGAAGGAGAGGCCATTGGGAGTAATTAGGGTTAAAATGAGGTCATGAGGGTGGGGCCCCCAGGAAGGGATCCGAATCTTTATAAGACAGGAAGAAACCAGAGCCCGCTCTCTCTCCCTGTGAGGACACAGCAAGATTGCACTGCCTACAAACCAGGAAGAGTGCCCTCACTAGGACCTGGCCATGCCAGCACCTTGATCTCGGACTTCCAGCCTCCGGGACTGTGAGGAATAAATATCTATTGATTAAGCCATCCAGTCTGTGGTGTTTTGTTGCGGCAGCTCAAGCTGACTGAGGCAATAATCTAAGGCAATATGGTGACAGCGGATGCAGCAGGAAAATCGTCACTTCCTCAAGTGACTGGGCTGCATCACAGGAAATGGGGTCTATCGACTCTACAAATCTAAGACGCCAACAAAGAGTGCCAAGTGAACAGTAACCCTTACAGTGACCTCTGGGAAAGCCCGGAGCAACAAGACAAAGAACATGGTCTTCGGTGATCCTTTGCAGGAGGGCCACCTGCCCGCCTGAGGTGCCCCTTAGTCTGGACAATTACACCTCGACAATAAGCCCAGAAGACGGCCACTTGTCCTCAGGAGACTTTGTGGCCAAGCCAGGAGTCCAGCTCTTAAGGCTCCACTCAGGCCCCACGAAACATCCCCAAAGCCCCTTCCTCCCTCCAGTGGCAATCTGTCTACCCCTGCCCTCTATCTCCCACCCACCCACAGGCTTCTGACTAGCTCCAACCAGCCCTCAGCACCCTCACAACTGCATCAAGAGACACAGATGTAGAGGGAGGCAGGCCACTGCACGGATACTAAGCAGGACCCTGTGGGGTTCCTGGGCACAAAAGCCTGTGCCCCCCATTTCTTGATTACAGGAAATAGGCTTCATTCAGCCTCCATGACCTTCCCTGAGTTCCAATGGGCAGTTCCAACAGTTGCTAATCAGGGAAGGGAGAGGATGTGGAGACAAGGGAGGAACAGTCAAGAAACAATAGTGCAGCCTTGGGTCAGGGTCCTGGTTCCCCCTCAAGGGATACACATAACAATATCTTTGAGCTGTTTTGCAGAAACTGAAACCCCCACCTGGTGGGAGAAGTGAAAGGTACGCTGCTCACAAGCATGTAGACCCCAGACCAGTTAGAACCAGAAGGCTGATGATGCTGACTCCCACTTACCTCACCACCAACCAGTCAGAAGAATGTCCACAAGCTGATCATGCCGTCTTTGAGCCATTACTATAAAACTCCTCACTACCCCCTGCAGGTTGGGACACACAGTTTTGAGGGCATTAGCCTGCTGTGACCCCCTCTGCCTGGCAAAGCAATAAATGTATTCTTTCCTACTTCACCCAAAACTCTGTCTCCGAGATTTGATTCAGTGTTGGGATACAGAGGCCGGATTCGACTTCACACCCACCCATGGGGCAGCACTGGGCCACAGGGGACCCTGACCATCCATCTCATCAGGCCAAGCCTTGAGTAGAATGGCACTGTGAGCCCCTCTACATGGTACCGTGAAAACACTTTCGAACACTTGCATTCAAAGAGCACTTCACAATTTACCTTTTAGAGTTGGAATAGGGCTGTCGTGTCCATCCAGTTGTCCCAAAGGGTCATTCGGGTCGGGAACCTCTGCTTGCCCTGTGCAAAAAGAGCACAGCACACACATTACTGAGGTTTCCCTTCAGGACCTTTACTCTGCTTCTCATGCAGAGATAATAATGTTTCAGCAAAACTCCCCACTGTATAGAAAACCTAGAGGGATAAGGCGTTATGGTAGCTTCCAGAGGGCTTTTCTAGCATCAGATTTGATACAACAGCAAAAGTGATTCTTGCTTTATCCCAAGAACAGCAAAATGCAAATGCTTTGCGGCACATACGGAGGAAGCAAACATGTGGCTGAAGTTTCATTAAGGGAAAGACAGAGAGATTAAAACACGGGATGGCAAAATTAAACACTCTGGAGCCAGAGTCAGCAGGTGGCCCTCCAAATAGAGGCCCCTGGTAATTCTGAATAAATTCAGAATTGGAGGGTTTCTTCAGCAGCTCATTCCCCTCCCGGCCCCCAGACCCACCGGCAGCCAGCAGCCAAGGACTGATCTACCCGTAACTGTAAGGACAGAAGTTTCTGATCCTTATGGCAATTGCAACCCCACACCTCAGAGGCTGTGTCAGAGGGAGCAGCCACCCCCAAAATCATAAACACCAATGGCAAGAACAGATCTGGTCTGTTCAAGTGGGAATACAACACAGAGTCATGGGTCCCCTGTCCTGGAATGCCGGGGAAGGGTGGGCAGGTGTGACTGATGACCTAGAAACTGTTTGGGGCCTCATAGAGACCCTTCTCAATATCCCAACGCAGTTTACTTTCAAGACTTTCACCCCATACCTTGGCCTTGACTGGGTCGCACTGGTTGGAGGTGGGGGTAGAAATGGCGAAGTCAAGGGTGACTCTTACAACACATCTGGATGAATCTGGGTTTATAGCATCAAAGCCTATCAAAGAGTGGGACACACATACGATGGAAAATGATGCAGCTTAGAAAGAAGGAAATCCTGACACGTGTTACAACATGGATGAAACTTGAAGACATTATGCCGAGTGAAATAGCCTGACACAGAAAAACAAATACTATATGATTAATGAGATACCTAGAGTACTGAAATTCAAAGAAAGTAGAATAGTGGGTAACAGGGATTGTGGGGAGGCAGAATGGGCAGTTAGTGTTTGTTTAACAGGGACAGAGTTCCATTTTGGGAAGATGAGAAAGTTCTGAAGCTGGATAATGGTGATGGTTTTACAACAATGCGAATGTACTTGATGCCACTGAATTGTGCATTGAAAATGGTTAAGATGGTAAATTTTATATGTATTTACCACATTTAAAAAAAATTATTAAAGGCAGTTTATAATTCAATATTGGGTCATCCCACTTGCCTCTCAAATGAGAGACGAGAACTAACAAAGCCCCCAGACACTTCAGATCCCGCTTAAGATGAGGCCTTGCTCAGAAAAACTGGTGTCTAAAAGTGCAGTACAAGTGATTTTCAGGCAGAACCAGGTACGCAAGATTCTTCAAATTATTTAGCTAAACAAACACTGGCCGGTTTACACTTAAGGGTACCCGTGTGTCTAAGCCGATCCTCTCTACCCGCTTGTTCCTAAGTCACGGGACACTCGAGGCGACGCATCAGCTTGCAATGCCCTTAGAATTCAGGCCCAGTTCCCAAGCAACCAACAGGAGACATTATTTCTGAATGGGCCCATGGCTTTTCACATTCAATTATGGTAGAGTCCTTTCTATCACTCCCAGTCCAAACTTACCCACCCGTCAGAAGCCATGCACCCGTACCATCTTTCATAAAATGTCCTTGATCAACCATTCAGAAGTAACACCTTTTAAAACTATGCCCCAAGAGACTTCCCTGGTGGCACAGTGGGTAAGAATCCACCTTCCAATGCAGGGTACTCGGGTTTGATCCCTGGTCAGGGAACTAAGATCCCACATGCCCGGGGTAACTAAGCCCATGGGCTCTAGAGCCCACATGCCACAACTAGAGAGAAGCCTGAGCACTGCAACGAAGAGCCCGCGCGCCACAGTGGAGGATCCCGCATGCCTCAACTAAGACCCGACGCAGCCAAATAAATTAATAAATATTAAAAACAAAACAAGCCAAAACAAACTGTACACCTCTCCGGTGGCAACCACATCATTTCTCTGAATTAATAGTTGCATATGTTTTAATTTTCCTCAGTGGATTGTAAACAGCTGGAGGACATCAGAGGCTGTGTCTCTATTGAGGGCTAATGGTCCTAGCACTAAAACCTAGACAGAATCTGGGGCTGCTACAGGACAGGGACAAACATGAGCTATGTAAGCCAATCAACACGGTTCAGTTGAGGTTTGAAATTTTAAATTGGCATGTTACACATACAATCACTCAGCACTGTTTAAATGTAGAGAGACCACAGGAAATCAAACACACTTGTACTATATACACATATCTGAAAGAGGCATAAAAATTATTAACTGCTTAGAAATTGACAAATGGTGTGAAACAGTCAAATAAATATACACTCTGAAGAAAAATAAGCGCCATTAGCCCAATTCCACTGGGCACGAGGCTCCTGGCTCTTCCAAGGCAGCTTTTAGTTTGGAAGCATAAGTATTTTCATGAGCATCCAAGCCGGGGTGTGGACATGCGCACTCTTCATGGGAGAAGAGCCGGAGGTGATCCAAATGCTTCTGTTGACTCATGAGCAGATGTCACCCCCACAGAGACATGCAAAGTTGTTCTCGACATTAGAAGTGCTGAGATTCTCCCTGTGTATATTGCCCTGGTCAGCACATATGCTGGAATTTGATTTTTTGTTTCTCCTCAGCCTTAATTTTTACCCTAGGTAAAATTTAGCTTGGGCATTTGAGCAAGAGAGCATCATCTACATATTTGGAAAAACAGGTAAGTTTCAAGTAGCCCACCAGGCTAATATCAGGGACCCCAAGCTTTGGGACTTAGATGTGAAAGCATACAGTGGCTGATATCCTGCCCATTTCCTCTGCAAGTCAAATGTGTGAATAAATTCATGATATCCAATCACCTCGGTCCTTAGAACTGACACCTTAAGTTCCAGCAAAACTAGGTCCTATTGTTGCTTCCTGAGAAATAAGGGCAGTATTTACATTCTGAAGTTAAGAGTCTTCATTCTCCTGGCAGAACAGCCATCTTTACTCAAGATGCTGCACCTCCTAAAATTTACAAGCAAAATGTAACAGGGGCAAATGTGAACCTGGGGTATGGGGACAAGTGAGACCAGGGTCTAGTGCCTTGGCAGATTCCAACAGGATTTCTCCTGGCCCTAAAAGGGTCAAGAACAACCTAAAGGGAAAAAAAAAATGAAACAAACATAAAACAGAAACAACAAAACTGCCACCCACGCATCAAAGTGTCACTATTAGTTATCTGAAATTATATAGGTAATTTAAATGTCCTCTTTTATTTTTCAACATCTTTACAATGAACAAGCATCAAGCTTTTAACTGACATAATTCACATACCACAAAAGTCCGCATTTTAAAGTCTATAATCAAGTGGTTTTTAATATATTCACAAGGTTGTTCAACCATCTCCACTATGTAATTCTGCAATATTTTATCACCTCCAAAAGTAACCTTGTTCCCATTAGCAGTCCCCCAGAATCTCACCTCCCCCAGACCCTGTAACCACTAACCTGTTTCTTGTCTCTATGGATTTATCTGTTTGGGCCATTTTATATAAATGGAATCATACGATATGTGGGTTTTTGAACAAATATTAATTTTATTAGGTTTTTAAATTTTCATGCCCAAAAAGAGAAGAAAAAAAAAAAAAAAAGAAGGCTAGAGAGAAGCACACTGTACTAGGTGATTAGCAAAGGCCATTAAATGCTACATCAGCACATCAGGCCACTGCCCAGACCCTGTGGGGAGGTTTTGGCTGCCCAAGTAGACAGGATATGGAGTATGCATGGGAGACACAGTGATGACTAAAGGATGAAAGACAGAGAACTATGGAAAGCTAGAGAACTAGGATTATTTATCCAAATATATGACGGTTTAGGAGCTGAAAGTCTCACTTGGAAGAGACCAGCACACGTTCACATTCCTGCTGTAGATAAGACATGGCTCGTGACAAGAAGGACTAAGGAAGGATTTCATCACTGCGAGTTTAGGGGCCACCAAAATGAATGCAGCATTGAGAACTCGTGTCATCTGCTTTCTCCCCGAATAGCATGTTCTTCTGCAGGTCACCAGGGCTGGACGAATGATCTCTATCCACCTTCTTCACCCCATAACCCACCTTGGCAATTACTGCCAGCCCAGTTCAGTCAGCGATTAGTCCAAGGTAGTGAGAGTCCAGTCAGATCTCCCACATGGCTGTCCTGAGTGCTTCTTTACACAAAGGTCCCCTTGGGTTTACCTGATGCCGGTACCCTCACCCCAGCTGGCTGACTGGAGATGGGGAAGACCTAAAGAGAGAAAAGGTTCTGGGAGGAATTGGCTGCCCTAACTCCTCAGGACTTAATTATTGTTTTCTGAAAACTAGGCTATTACTTGGAGCAAATCTACATGTCCTTCGTTTTGGTAAAATACTAGAAGTTGTACTAACACCACATGTGTCCATGAAGAATGTGAATTCATGGGGGCTTCCTTGGTGGTGCAGTTGTTAAGAATCGCCTGCCAATGCAGGGGACATGGGTTCGAGCCCTGGTCCGGGAAGATCCCACATGCCGCAGAGCAACTAAGCCCGTGCGCCACAACTACTGAGGCCCGCGCACCTGGAGCCCATGCTCCGCGGCGGGAGAGGCCACTGCAATGAGAAGTCCACGTGCTGCGACGAAGAGTAGCCCCTGCTCCTCACAACTAGAGAAAAGCCCCGTGTGCAGCAACAAAGACCCAACGCAGGCAAAAATAAAAATAAATTAAAAAAAAATAAACTTATTTTAAAAAATGTGAATTCATGACGCTCTAACTTTTTCCATTGGATGTGAGTGATCTTCACTGGAAAAAAACACACAGGGCGACAATGTAAAGCTACCAGAAAACTCAAACCTTTGATAGCACTAACCAGGTAGTGATCATTAACTCTTTATTAGTTTTTTGATGTTTAAAGAAAGGAGAGCATTGGGCTTCCCTGGTGGCGCAGTGGTTGACAGTCCGCCTGCCGATGCAGGGGACACGGGTTCGTGCCCTGGTCCGGGAAGATCCCACATGCCGCGGAGCGGCTGGACCCGTGAGCCATGGTCGCTGAGCCTGCGCGTCTGGAGCCTGTGCTCCGCAACAGGAGAGGCCACAACGGTGAGAGGCCCGCGTACCGGAAAAAAAAAAAAAAATACCCATCATTTATAAAAAAGAAAGGAGAGCATTTAATATGGAAAAATTTAAGTGTGGCTGGTTGCCATGCAATGATACATTAAGTGTATACTTTCACCCATGTCAAAATTACACTTTAAAACCTAGAGCAAAGACTAACTACAATGTGGTAACCAGAGTGGGATCCTAGAACAAAAAAAAAGATATCCAAAAGTCCAAAGAAAGACGAATAGTATGGATTTTAGTAAAGAATAATGCGTTGATCTTGGCATATCCGCTGTGACAAAGGTACCACACTAATATAAGATTTAACACTAAGAGGAAGCAGAGTATGAGGAATATGCAAACCCTCTGCCCTATCTTCACACAGTACAAAGTTTATTGAAGAACAATTAAACATTCTTCCACACTGGTCAAGCACTTAACCAAGGCTCACAAGTAAAGAAGAGCTGTAGGAAAGAGCCTATCTCCAAACAGCCTTAATGGTGCAAGCCAGGCATGAACATTAACCGCGCGTGACACAGATTCACAGAATCTGATACAGTTTATTCAAAGATTCAACAGCATAACAGTGAATGCTCAGCAATTAAATCACTTTTGAGAATATCGGGTTTTGAGCTAAATTTTACGTTAATTGTCATGGCATGGTGATACTGGCTCCTAACCTGATACTTAGCATGTATTCTTAGCAGCACTTATCACTGTCCCGTATATTCAGGGCTGAACCAATTGGTGTCTGAAGAAAGACCAGATGAAAGGATGCGTTGTTGATGTTGCTGGGCTGGTTAAAAAATCAGGGTTTCCCACAAGCCCGCAATAGCTGGAAATGCACGGCCGGCCCAAATGGGTGCAAATTCTGAGTAATTAGAAACCGTGCCTCAGTCAAACAAGATCTCCTACAGACCTTCTCTCAACACAGGCCTCTAATGTGACATCTTGATTTAAGGCATCAATCAGGTAAGAGAAATTTATATCTGCAAAGTACAAGTGGGTCTGTTCTGATTTCCAGGCTCCTTCTCTGGTCTTAAAATACAGCTCTCTCATTAAGAGCAGAGACATTTGATTAACAGCGAGTTTACTAATGAAGTTCAACCCACACCCTTGGATTTGAGTTCATGTGCTACTCTGTTTTTGATTTGTGTTTCTCTTAAAAAATGTTTTGTTACTCAGACTATTCACCCATCAATCTCTACCTGTTGATGTGAATCAGTACACTTGTGATTTAATTACATGCAGTCTCTGGCCTATTCGGACAAATTCAAAGCAGCCTCCTTTTAATTAGTGATGGTATTTCATTCACCAAAGCTTTGCATTCTTGGATTTGGTCGTCCTTAATGATGGTGTAATTTCCAGAATATGAGAATGAACAGCAGTCAGGGCACGTGGGTAAAAGACCACAGCCTGGAAGGGAGGACCGTGCGGCAGGCCAGGAGCCTCTGGAAGGGCAAGCATGGATTTTATGATGAGCTGTGCTGCATGAAAAGTCAGCACATCCACTGGCAACTGGAAACGTCCATAACGTGTTCCAGAACAATCACTTAGCTCAGCAACACATCAAATTGAAAACATCCGTGATGCTGGAAATGCAACAATTTAAGGAAGAGAATCAATAACTGGAAAGGAGCAGAGTATAGAATCCTAAAAGGTGAGTCCATTAGCCTGGGAACTGGGCCAGAGAAAGTATGTCCATAGTAAAGAGACTCGATAATGTTTCTGGGAATGCGCTTACTAAAACGTCACACAGTGTGTCTCAACTGCCAGCTAGAAAACCACACGGCGTTCAAGGTGAGCTGCCAGTATCTAATCGGCAGTAGTCTTAACAGTCTGTAATTTTTCATTTCGTTATTTTGAACTTGGAGTTGAGCAAATATTAGCCTCTGGGTCTACATTCCTTAAGGGGCTGACCTAACGCTGCTCTGGAAATACAAAGTTAAATCCAACAACCTGAAAGTGGAGTGACCAGTGTCTCTCACCAATTTAAACTTCACTTTGATTCTACTTCCACAGCAAAAATATCAAATCCCCAAAAGAGTCCAGGCACAGGCCCAATGCCCTCCAATACTGCTGTCATAACGCTTTTCCTACCTCTGTCACAGACAGCCCCCCAGAACCCCCAACAAAGGTCCCACTGTCAAGGGCCAAGTGTATAGTCGGTTGAAGGGGGAGTGAAGCTGCTCAGGAGGCTGAATTGGGGCCTTTCACTGACCTCTCTCTTTCCCAACACCTACAGCCCCTGGCCGCGGTGGCACGGGGCCTGGCAGAGCTGGGAGGCCGGGAGACCCCACCCATAACAGATGCCGCTGAAAGGGCGAGACCCTGACACCCTTCACTGCAACACGAGCTCCGGGGCCTGATGCCACTGATGCGCCTGCTTGTTAACTGCTGGTTTCTGCAAAACCAACAGAAGAGGAGCAAACAGAAACGTTGGGTAAGTACTCCGAGCTCATTCTCTTTCCACTTGGTTTCACAGAAGACTCTTTTGAGTATCAATTATTCCCATGAACACAAGGAATCACTTTTTCACCTTGAACCTCTGGAAGGTGTTTAATTAAAGGTAAGGAGGGGACTTCTCTGGTGGCGCAGTGGTTAAGAATCCACCTGCCAATGCAGGGTACACGGGTTCGAGCCTTGGTCCACAAAGATCCCACATGCTGCAGAGCAACTAAGCCCGTGCGCCCAACTACTGAGCCTGTGCTCTAGAGCCCGCAAGCCACAACTACTGAACCCGCGAGCCACAACTACTGAAGCCCATGTGCCTAGAGCCTGTGCTCCACAACAAGAGAAGCCACCGCAAGGAGAAGGCTGCGTACCGCAATGAAAAGTAGCCCCCGCTCGCTGCAACTAGAGAAAGCCCGCGTGCAGCAACGAAGACCCAATGCAGCCAAAAATAAATAAATAAATAATTTATTTTTCAAAAAACAAAAAAAGGTAAGGAGGGAAACGATTTTTTTTTTTTTTTTAAAGAAAAACCCTTATTAGTAAAAGAAACTGCGTATTGTCCCATGATAATGCTGGAAGTTACTTTCTGTTTGCTTCAGGGAGAGTTTTAAACTCCTCAGCTGCAGGTGCAATAGCCTTGGAATCCAGGGCTGCCCGGAGAAATCTCAGGGTGGAGTAAATGAGACCCAGAGGGAAGGGATTCTGAAGGTTTGCAGCCTCTTTCAGCCATGAGTCTACGTCCAGCCTATGTAGCCTGAAGTTGCACTCATCCCCAGAGCAGGTCGACCAGTTGGCGTATTTGAAAGCAGAAGATTTGTTGGCAGCAATCACTTGGAGCTCATGGAAACAAACAAGGATATACATCTGTTATAATCAAAGATGACAGCAGTGATTTTCTTTTTTTTTTTTTTTTTTTTTTTTTGCGGTACGCGGGCCTCTCACTGTTGTGCCCTCTCCCATTGAGGAGCACAGGCTCCGGATGTGCAGGCCCAGCAGCCATGGCTCACGGGCCCAGCCGCTCCACGACACGTGGGATCTTCCCGGACCGGGGCACGAACCCGTGTCCCCTGCATCAGCAGGCGGACTCTCAACCACTGGGCCACGAGCGAAGCCCAGCAGTGATTTTCTTAAAGGTAGCTCCTGTATGAGTTTTCTAGGGCTGCCCTAACGAAGTGCCACAGCCTGGGTGGCTTAAACAACAGTCTGGAGGCCGGAAATCCAAGATCAAAGTGTTGGCAGGGTTGTTTCTCTTGCAGCCACTCTGCTTGGCTTGTAGATGGCCAGCTTCTCCCTGTGCCTTCACATGGTCTTTCCTCTATGCATAGACACCAGTCACAGTGGATAGAGGCCCACCCCAGTGACCTCATTTTAATTTAATTCTGTAAAGACACTATCTCCAAATAAGGTAACATTCTGAGATACTGGGGGTTAGGACTCCATTATATCTATTTTGGGGGGACACAAATCAACCCATAACAGGTAGTGTTACTTATCTTCAAAGCTTCTTTATACTTAATGCTGATTTGAAAGTGACTTTTGCAACTGCATGGAACAGGCTGACAGAGACAGAGAAAGCCTTGATGAGAAAGAATAAACAGGGGGTCTGGACTAAGTACAGAGGTGTCGGGGGTGGGCTTGCCCACATACTGAAAGGATCTGCCAACAACTTGCTAATGACTCTAGCATCCCGACTCCTGCGTTCTGAAGGTGTCCCCTCATGGCTTCAGTTGGGGACACCACTGTCCTCTGAGCTTCATCTCCCTAAGTTTCTGGCAGCAGCCGTGGCATCCTCCCAGAGCCCCTCCTCTCAGGCTGGCATTCCTTCTTTCTCATAATATTTACACCACCAGCACTCTTCCCAAAGAGCGGCATGGCAGGCCCAGAGGGAATGTGTCGTGGGATCTGGAGCAGTCTGTCTGACCATTTTTGGTAATGATTCTGCTCAACGTTTACACAGGGCTGCCCACTTTATACGACGCACACCATCCGCACGACTCCCTTCACTTGACCCTCCACGTTTGGATCCTCTCCTGCTTCAGTTTCTCTTGTGAATGTCTCCTTGTCTCCGGCCCCGTAAATGCTGCAGTGCCCCAGAGCTGGGCCTGCAAAAGCTTTCCCTCTCTTTCTGTACCTGTCCCCTTGATGACCTGGCTTTAAACGACAGCAAAACACCCACAACTCCCCAGCACACCTTTCCGAGCCTGCCCTCTCCACAAAAAGCCAGGCTCAGAAACGGGAGGACCAGCTCACGTCTCCGCCTGCACATCTAATAGACACGTCACGCTCAGCTTGTCCAAACACAAACCCGGCTTTCTTCCACAGACCACTCCCCTGCAGTCACCAGCCTCCCTAAACTCTGACTTCAGCCTTCCACGGGCTAAGGCCACACATCCTGGTTATCTCTGACTCCCTTTCCTCTCATACCCCACGTGCAATCCAACAAGAAATGCTGTTTGCTCTGTCTTCAAAATACATCAGAATGCGACGCTCCTCACACCTCCCTGCTCACACCCAGTCTCAGTAGCTCCGGCTCTGCTGGATCACATGACAGCCCCCCCAACCCTCCCCTCCCCCCCTCCCCACTGCTCTCCATGTAGCAGACACACTTGCACCTCTAAAAGGAGCTTCAAATACCATCTCCTGAGACAGCAGGGGCGAATCACAAAAGCCTGAGGCTGAGAGGAAGAAAATACACATACAAAAGACCCTGTATTGTATGATCCCACTTACACCACGTTCATAAATGGGCAGAGGCATCTGCAAGGATGGAGGTCAGAAGGCTGGTGACGTTGGGGGTGATGGCCGGGAAGGAGCAGGGGATGGGTTTCTGAGAGGCTGCTGGCATGGTCTAGTGATGTGGGGATTTATGCACTTTTATCTATGTATATTATACTTACACAAAGCTTACCACGTTGCTTCTATCTTCATCTCTCTCATATAATGCTACCTCCTGGGACAAGGCCTGCCGGGATGTTATTCAAACACTTCCCTCCACATTTGTGCACACAGTCCTGCCACTTAACCTGCTTCCCATTTTTCTTTTCCCCTTAGCACTTCCAAGAGATGATTTATTCATTAGTTTATGTCTCTGTCTCCTCTTCCTGGGAGCAGGGGTTTCTGCCTGTCTGCTCACTGCTCTATGCCCAGCACCTGGAGCACAGCCGGTAGTTGCTCAGTTGGTGAATGAATGAATGCTTTTGTGCTCAACAACTTCCAGCACCTTCCACCTCCTCAGAGGAGCAGCCAGAGCCCCGTCTCCAGCCCCTCCACATGTGAGCGTGCATGCCTGCACACACACACACACACACACACACACACACACACACACACTCCTGACCTCACCTCAACGCCTTTCCCCTTCACTCTCCAGGAACAGTTCCAGCTCCTTTTCCCTCTGGGGTTTGCATTTCCTTTTCCCTCTTCCTGGAAAACTCTTCCCCAGACCCCCCTGTAGGCTCACCCCTTACTTCCTCTGCTCCAAGCTTCGCTCATAAACAAGGCCTCCCCTGAAAGTCTGTATTGAAAACATCTAGGGCCCACACGTGGCCTGCCCTGTCCGTGTCTCTCTCACATCAGAAGAGGGTGGCTTCCATGATGCCAGGCTCTGGGTGACCATCTGGTGTTCACCACCTGGAACCCCAGCATGCAGGAGGCACTCCATGACCATGTGAGGAATAAACAAACACGGGTAGTGTCCTGGGACCATCACGCTCATGTGTGAGGAGAAGTCCCGAGTTTCACCTCACATTTTGAGGGATGGAGCTCATACCGCTCCAAGCACGGGTAGTACCCACCCCACCAGCACCTCCTCCTACATCATGTCAGCTCCTCTTCCCAGAGGCAGACGATGGTGCCACAACTCTGCTGCCCGGGGACGGGCTGCTCCTCCAAACCACTAGTGAACACTGCCCTGCTCAAAGGTGCTCAGACCTGAGATTCCTGGCAGTGCCCCAAGAAGCGCCACCAGGCCCACATTCCACAGTCTCTCTGACGACATGCCCTTTTAAATGAACATATGCATCTTTACAACTCCAAATGAATAAAAAGAAGCTTTTACAATTTTAAAACCATACCATGTGCTACTCAAACATAAAAAGGGCCGACTGTTGATACACACCTCACAGTGGGTGCATCTCACATGCATCTGGCTAAGTGAAGAGGCCAGACTCACAGGGGAATGTACTGGAGAATCAACTTCCAGAATGGCGGCATGGGGATATTGATGAACTCACTTTCCCTCCAGAATTGCAAAAATGCAGGCTAAACAACTAAAACCAACCATTTAAGAACTCAGATAATGAACCAGAGCCACAGAATGAACTGAAAAATCATCCATCCAAGAGAAGTAATGGAACCTTAGCAAGATGGCAGGGCTGTGCTGGTTTAACGTGGGCTGTGACCATCTTCTCTCCCTCTCCAGCAGCCCTGCAGGTGGCCAGCAGATCTGAAGCTTTTGAAGCTCTGTTCAAAGTGCCATCCCATAGTCACCATTTTGTCTGGACTTGCAGCACTCTGGGAAATCTCTAGGTTTGACTCAGAGCTGGGCTGGCCTGGGGTCGTGGGGAGGGTGGCAGGTGGTGTCTGTCCCTGGGGCGTTATGCAAACAACAAGCTGCTGGCAACGCTTCAGCTGCCTAATGCTGTGACTACAACTGCGGTCAACTTGAGCCCAGCCCGGGATCTAAAAGGAAATCCAGGAGAACTAGAGGACTTCAGGGCACTTCAAAAGCGCCGATGTATTTCCAGGGCCAAAAAGGCTGTGCACACGTGGAAGGCTATGCACATGCCCAAGGAAGACCTGCAAAAGGAGAAGACACGAGTCCCTCATCTCTGGTGCAATCAAGAACTGACGGCTAATGTATACCTGAAACTAACATGACAATGGAAATCAACTATACTCCAATAAAATTTTTTAAAAAAAGAAGTGACAGCTAAGGCTGATGTTTGATGGCATGTCTTCTCACAAGATCCCCTGGGCCAAAAGTGCAAGAAAATCTCACGACCAGTGACTGGCTAATCACACAACAATACTGACTCACATGTCATCCCTAGGAATCAAGCCTTAAAAATGTAAGAGATCTTACGTTAAGTGTTCTGACCACACACACACACACACACACACACAATAACAATAATTATAACCACAACAATAAATAAAGAGGGCACGAGGAAACTTGTGGAGGAGATGGACATGTTTATGGCATATAGATTGTGGTGATGGTTTCGTAGGCTTATACTTCTCTCCAAACTTATCAAGTTGTATATATTAAATATGTACAGCTTTATGAATGTCAATCATACCTCTATAAAGTGGTTTAAAAAAAAGAAAATAACTTTAAAAATAATAGATAACTCGGTGGTCATACATTAGAGGGAATACAGAAACTTCAGAATTAGTAAAGGAAAGCCGCAAACAAATGAACAGTAATAGAAAAAAACACCAACAATATCCAAAATGAAACAAAAACAAAACCACAGCAGCAACAAAAAACTTTGAAGAGGGCTTCCCTGGTGGCGCAGTGGTTGAGAGTCCACCTGCCGATGCAGGGGACAAGGGTTCGTGCCCCAATCCAGGAAGATCCCACATGCCGCGGAGCAGCTAGGCCCGTGAGCCACGGCCGCTGAACCTGTGCGTCCGGAGCCTGTGCTCCGCAACGGGAGAGGCCACAACAGTGAGAGGCCCATGTACTGCAAAAAAAAAAAAAAAAAAAAAACTTTGAAGGGCTTGAAGAATTAGCTACCAGTGTTGTTGAAACAATATGTAAAATGACCAGTTTAAAACAAAGAAGTACAAAGACACGTGAGGAAAGAGGAAAGTATGCCACATACAGGAAGGAAAATAACACCCAACAGAAAAGGGAGCCCCTGAGGAACCAACCCAATAAATATGTTCAAAGAACTAAAGAAAAGAATATCTAAAGAATTAAGGGGACTCAAAATGGATTAAAGACCTAAATGTAAGGCCAGACACTATCAAACTCTTAGAGGAAAACATAGGCAGAACACTCTATGACATAAATCACAGCAAGATCCTTTTTGACCCACATCCTAGAGAAATGGAAATAAAACCAAAAATAAACAAATGGGACCTAATGAAACTTCAAAGCTTTTGCACAGCAAAGGAAACCATAAACAAGACCAAAAGACAGCCCTCAGAATGGGAGAAAATATCTGCAAATGAAGCAACTGACAAAGGATTAATCTCCAAAATTTACAAGCAGCTCACGCAGCTCAATAACAAAAAAACAAACCACCCAATCCAAAAATGGGCAGAAGACCTAAATAGACATTTCTCCAAAGAAGATATACAGATTGCCAACAAACAAATGAAAGAATGCTCAACATCGTTAATCATTAGAGAAATGCAAATCAAAACTACAATGAGATATCATCTCATATCGGTCAGAATGGCCATCATCAAAAAATCTACAAACAATAAATGCTGGAGAGGGTGTGGAGAAAAGGGAACCCTCTTGCACTGTTGGTGGGACTGTAAATTGATACAGCCACTATGAAGAACAGTATGAGGTTCCTTAAAAAACTACAAATAGAACTACCATATGACCCAGCAATCCCACTATTGGGCATATACCCTGAGAAAACCATAATTCAAAAAGAGTCATGTACCAAAATGTTCATTGCAGCTCTATTTACAATAGCCAGGACATGGAAGCAACGTAAGTGTCCATCAACAGATGAATGGATAAAGAAGATATGGCACATATATACAATGGAATATTACTCAGCCATGAAAAGAAACAAAATTGAGTTATTTGTAGTGAGGTGGATGGACCTAGAGTCTGTCATACAGAGTGAAGTAAGTCAGAAAGAGAAAAACAAATACAGTATGCTAACACATATATATGGAATCTAAAGGAAAAAAAGGTCATGAAGAACCTAGGGGCAAGACGGGAATAAAGACACAGACCTACTAGAGAATGGACTTGAGGATATGGGGAGGGGGATGGGTAAGCTGTGACAAAGTGAGAGAGTGGCATGGACATATATACACTACCAAACGTAAAATAGATAGCTAGTGGGAAGCAGTCGCATAGCACAGGGAGATCAGCTCAGTGGTTTGTGACCACCTAGAGGGGTGGGATAGGGAGGGTGGGAGGGAGGGAGATGCAAGAGGGAAGAGATATGGGAACATATGTATATGTATAACTGATTCACTTTGTTATAAAGCAGAAACTAACACACCATTGTAAAGCAATTATACGCCAATAAAGATGTTAGAAAATAATTAAGGGGAATTACAACAAATTTATTTCAATAAATAGAGAATATCAATAAAGTGATAGAAATTAAAAAACTCAAATAGAAATTCTACAGTTGAACATACAATAATTGAAATTCACCAGGTGGGCTCAACAACAAATTTGAGATGGCAGAAGAGAGAATCAGTGAACTGGAAGACAGTTTACTGTTTTTACTGGGATAGAGATTGTACAGTCTGTAAAGAAGAAAATAAAACAAATGAAGAAAAATAACAGAGCCTAAGAGACCTGTAGGACACTGTCAAAAGTACCAACACGTAAATAATGGGAGTCTAGAAGAAGAGAAAAGCAGAAAAAATACCTGACGAAATAATAACCAAACACCAAATTTGATTAAAAGTATTAACTTGCACACTTAAGAAACTCAAGGAACTGTAGGTAGGGTAAGCTCTAAGATATCCACAACTAGACACATCATAAACAAACTGCTGAAAAATAAAGAATATTAAAAGCAGCAAGAGAAGTGACTCATCATGTACAAGGGATTCTCAGTAAGATTAAGAGCTGACTTCTCATCAGAAACCCAGTGTGATGACATATTTAAAGTGTTGGGGAAAACAGACCATCAACCAAGAGTTCTATGTCTAGCTAAACCCTTCTTCAAAAATGAAGAAGTTAGGTCACTTCCAAACAAACAACAAAAAAAGAGAAAATGTGTTATTAGCAGACTGCTCTACAGGAAATAGTAAAGGGAGTCATTCGACATGAAGTGAAAGAACACTGGAAGGAATTCTAATTTATACAAGAAAATAAAACAGTACCAGGAAGGTAACTTCATAGATACTATGAAAGACAATATAAACATATTTTTGTTTTTAACTCTTTTCCTCTCCTATTTGTTTTAAAAGACTACTGCATAAAACTATAATTATATAATGGTGTCAATGGACTTAAAACATATAAAGATATAATTTGTATGATACTAGTAGTTCATAGAAGAGAGGAGAGAAGACTGATATGCTGGAGCAAATTATCTACTTTTGAAACTAAGTTAGTATTAATCTGAACTAGATTTTTTTTAAAGTAACACGATAATAGTAATCCTTATAGCAACCACTATGAAAATAATTTTCATAGAGAAAGAGAATATAAAGGAATTTAAAGTACACTAGGAACTATCTGTTTAACATTAAAAATGTAAGGATCAAGGAACAGAGGAACAAAAAAGGTATGACATATAGAAAACAAGTAGCCAAATGACAGAATTAAAACCTACCTTATCAGTAATTAAATTAAGTACAAATGGATTAAAAGGACAAATCAAAACACAGAAATTCACAGAATGGGTTAAAAAATTATCTGTCAACAAGAGACATTTCATATTAAAAAACACAAATAGGCTGAAAGGATATATCATGCCAACAGCAATCATAGAAAAGTTGAAATGGCTATACTAGTATCAGACAAAATAAAGTACAAGACAAAAGTCATTACTAGAAACAAAGAAGGACATTTTACAATGATAAGCTGGTCAACCCATCAATCTTTATAAATATATACACACCTAACAACAAAGCCCCAAAATACACAAAACAAAAACTTACAGAAATAAAGGGGAACATAGAAAATTCAAAAATAATAATCGGAGACTTCAATATTCCACTTTCAATAATGGATATAAGAACTAGGCAAGGGCTTCCCTGGTGGCACAGTGGTTGAGAGTCCGCCTGCCAATGCGGGGGACACAGGTTCGAGCCCCGATACAGGAGGATCCCACATGCCGTGGAGCAGCTGGGCCTGTGCGCGCCACGGCTGCTGAGCCTGTGCTCTGGAGCCCGCAAGCCATGACTGCTGAGCCCGTGTGCCACAACTGCTGAGGCCTGCGCGCCTAGAGCCGGTGCTCCGCAACAAGAGAAGCCACCACAATGAGAAGCCCGTGCACTGCAACGAAGAGTAGCCCCCGCCTGCCGCAACTAGAGAAAGCCCAGACACAGCAACAAAGACCCAATGTAGCCAAAAAAAAAAAAAAAAAAATTAAATTAAATAAATAAAATTAAAAATAAAAAAGAACTAAGCAAATCAGCAAGGAAACAGAAGATTAAACAATACTACAAACCAATTAGACCTAATACTACAGGACATTTCACCTCAACTGTAGGACACATTCTCCTCAAGCTTACACAGAACATTCTACAGGATAGACCATATTCTAGGCCATACAATAGGCCTTAATAAATTTAAAAGGATTAAAATCACGCAAAGAATATTCTCTAACAAAAGAATGAAACTAGAAATTAATAAAAGAAGAGGGGCTTCCCTGGTGGCGCAGTAGTTAAGAATCCGCCTGCCAACGCAGGGGACATGGGTTTGAGCCCTGGTCCGGGAAGATCCCACATGCCTTGCAGCAACTAAGCCCATGTGCCACAATTACTGAGCCTGCGCTCTAGAGCCTGTGAGCCACAACTACTGAACCTGCGAGCCACAACTACTGAAGCCCACGTGCCTAGAGCCAGGGCTCCACAGCAAGAGAAGCCACTGCAATGAGAAGCCTGCCCACCTCATTGAAGACTGCCCCTGCTCACTGCAACTAGAGAAAGCCTGTGCACAGCAACGAAGACCCAACACAGTAAAACATAAATAAATAAAATAAACAAATTTTTATAAATAAATAAATAAAAGAAGAAAATTTGGGAAATTCACAAATATGTGGAAATTAAACAAAACATACCTAAATAACCAATGAGTCACAGAAGAAATCACAATGGAGATAAGAAAATACTTTGAGATAAACAACAATGAAACACAACATAACAAAACTTATGGAGTAGACCTAAAAAAGTGCTTACAGATAATTTTATAGCTTTAACTATCTATATTAAAAAAGGAGATCTCAAATCAATAACTTAATTTTATACCTTAAGGACTTATAAAAAAAAGAGCAAACTACACACAAACCTAGCAGAAGGGAAAGAATCAAGATTAAAGCAGAAAATTTATTGTTAATAGTAAATAAAATCATTATTTTATTTAAAATAGAGAATAGAAAAACAATAGAGAAAATCAATAAAACAATAAGTTGCTTCTTTGAAAAGATAAAAACAATGGACAACCTTTAGCTAGGGTGACCAATAAAAAGAGGAGAAAACCCAAATTATTGAAATCAGAAACGAAAGAGAGGACATTACTACCAACCTTACAGAAATAAAAAGAACTATAAGAGAATACTGTGAACAATTGTGAGCCAACAAATTAGATAATGTCGATGAAATTGACAAAGCCCTACAGAAACATAAGTACTGAAACTGACTCAAGAAGAAAGAGAAAATCTGAATAGACCTATAACAAGTAAAGAGATTTGATTAGTAATCAAAAAACTTCCCACAGAGAAAAAGCATAAGACCAGATGACTTCTCTGGTGGATTCTACCATACATTTTGAGAAGACTTAATACCAATCCTTCACAGACTCAGAAAACCAAAGAGGGGAGACTTTCCAAACCAATCTATGAGACAGTATTACCCTGATACAAAACCAGAAAAACATGTCACAAGAAAACAAAACTAAACATCAATATCTCTTATGAATACAGATGCAAAAGTTCTCAACAAAATACAGCATATCTTCTTTGGAGAATTGTCTATTCCCACTAGCACATGGAATTTGAGAATCCAGAAATGACCCAAGTATATATGCAAACGGCGATTAGAAACAGGCGGTTTTTCAACTAAATGGGAAGGAATCCACAACTGGTTGGGATAGGACAGTCACTGAAAGCTGCAACTCTGTAACCTTTCATGAAAAAGTAAATTCTGGCTGATCAAAGACTTAAGCATAAAATATGAAACCAAGAGTCAAGTACTTGCTCAAGAATATGGAGCACTGAAGAACATGAGAGTTTGCAAATAAATTCAAATGGCTAATAAGTCTATGAAAAGACTCAACACCACAGTGTTAACAAAGGTGAACTGAAATGGGAGACTTATGTTCACGTGTCACATTGGATAGGAAAGGAAGCAGGCATTCCTTGTCTGGCCTAGGGCATGCAGAGTTCCTCAGAATCTCTGCCACAGCAGGTGTCCATCTCCCCAAACCAATCAGGTCCCTGTGCAGCAATTCCACAGTCAGGAGTTTATCACTCTACAGGTGCAAAGTCACAACTCTAAGGATGCTTGTTCCAGCCCTTGCTGTCACAGCAGAAGATGGCAGATACCCAAATACTGATGGAGCCAGTATTGGTTTGACACAGAATGGTTACATGTGATAGGTAATAATAAACATGGTACATAAATAATAATGATAGCAACTGTCACAAGTTTTAAGCCCTTAACCTGTGCTGGGTGCCAAACCCCCTCTCATGGATTATTTTTCTTACCCTCAAAGGACCCTATGAGCTCCTATGGTCACCCCCAATCATTGATAAAGAATTTTAAATGTCTGTATTTCGGGATTGCAGCATGAAGTAAATCTGTGTATAAGATGCAGAAAGATGATAAGGACAGACTCAGGTGTGAGCAAAGCAAGATAAAACTGACTGTACACAGCCACTCCTGATCACACACAGGCTGCTGACCTATTTACAGTTGCTGAAGCTACATAAGAAACAGATCACTCTGGAGGGGGAAACAGGGTGAGCCTGTGTCTGAATTGTTTTAGTACACTCAGCCTTCTCCTTTTCAAAAACAAAAAAACAAAAAAAATCACCTACTTTTTTTTAGAGTAAAACAAAATACTTCACATCGGAAATTCTTTGGTTTTTAAAAGAATGTTAACAATTTAACAAACTCTATAACAAATATCTACCGCACAAAAAGGGATGAAGCTGTACTGAGAATTTCCCTGAATGTCCCTCCCCCATGCATTTGAAACAACTTGAAGATAGAGCCTTTATATTCTATTTCCTGAATGTCTTCCACTGCAGTGGATACCACTGCATGATGTCTAACTTCTTCAACAAAAAGCAAGAATTCTGCAACATCAATGTACACATTTGTATTTTATAGTCAGCGTATTGTAGTATTAATATTGAACAGATTAAAGCAATATAAACCATTGCTAGTGGTTATCATAAAAATGCACATAATTGCCAACTGTGATTCT
The DNA here is from genome assembly GCF_008692025.1 of Phocoena sinus. Classification (NCBI taxonomy): domain Eukaryota; kingdom Metazoa; phylum Chordata; class Mammalia; order Artiodactyla; family Phocoenidae; genus Phocoena; species Phocoena sinus. The sequence goes on from NC_045768.1 coordinate 96,093,002, forward strand.
TTTCTATAAATTAATGTCTTTGTCTTTTCTAAGCTTTTCCTCTAAGGAAAGAATTTATTGAAAGAATTAAGTTAGCAATCATATCACCAGACACTACTTATTTCCCCTGCCCCTATAAAAAGGGACATTTTTCAATACATTGTTTTACCTAATTGAGACTCTTAAACTCATAAATCATGGTTGTTTCAGGCTTTTCTTTGAGGCTTTTTTATTTTCACAGCCAGAAGCCCTAAACTAATCAATCATGGAATAATGTCATGGGTAATTACCACTGGGGTGACTTGCCTTTTCTGTCTCTAGAGGCCCCAGGTGTCTCTCAGCTTGGTATTTTTAAAGCACTTTTGCTTTAACAACCAAATGGCACCAGGGATCCTCTCTCTCCATCATTATCACAAAAATACACATGAAGGTACACATGCAGGACACCCAGGAAACAGGCACACACACATGATTCAGGAACTCAGGGGATCCCCACGGCTCCATCCTCACAGCTTTACACTCTCAGTAATCTTAAACCGTTGGATTTGGAGGAAAATGTGACCTGCTGAAGAGAACAAGGTAGGCTCACACATCCCCTAGCACACAGATGGGGGCTGACATCCCTGGCTCTCCTTCCTTGTCCAGGAAAATGGGAGCACAAGATGCCTCCGATCAAATCTAGCCCTGTGTTCTACTTTCCTCAAGCATAACTCAGAGGAAATCCTATTTCTTCTCATAATGTATCTGTGAGGCTAGGTAGACTTTGGGATACAGGAAGGAGAGAGAGACTGCAAGCCAGAGAAAATAAAATCCCCTCCCTGCTCATCCGTGGGTAATTTCACATGAACAAAACACGTTTTAGGGGGTGGATCTGCTTATGAAGAATTTTTCAAGCAGAACAATCAAGTTAAAAGATCAATTCCTCTCTCTCTCTCTCACACACACCCCCAAATACACACACATACGCATACACACACACACACCCCTCCTCTCTCACGATAATTTTGTATTTTTCCGTTTCATTTTGGGGCCCGCATGTGCGAGGGGTAGAGGAAGTTGTAACGAACCTCTTTTCTGTTTCCCATTCCAATTCCCTTTCCACCCTTCCAGAGATTATATCTTTCCTTTACTCTAGTAGTTCTCAATGGATAAAATGGATTTTGCCCCCAGGGGACATCTGGCAACACCTGGAGACATTTTTGACTGTCAGATGGGGGCCACCCTTGACATCTAAGGAGTCGAGGCCAGGGATGCTGCTGAACATCCTCAACGCACAGGGCAGCCACCACCGCAAAGATTTACTGGGCCCCAAATGTCAACAGTGTGATGCTGAGAAGCTCTGCTCAACTCCAGGCTACCTTCTATTTTCCTGCAGGTTCTCAGTTTTGAGTCAGCAAGCCTGAGAGCTGAAATTAAATTTAGAGAAAATCTCATCCAGCCTTGCTCGTCCTTGTTCCCATTCCACATACAGAAAGTGAGCCCTCAAAAGATGCTGGTGCCTTAGTAAAGCCCAACCTTACAGTCAGATGCCCATGCAAATCCTGCCCCTGCCACTTATGAGCTTTGAACTGGGGGCAAGAGAAATGGCCCACAGGCAACTCCATCTCCTTAAGTGCAGGATGGCAAGTAAGGAGGCCTCACTGTCTGGGGTGCCGATTTGACGAGATTCATGCCGAACTTCTCAGACTGTGTTTTGCATGCCTTACACGGAAGTCAATAAATGCTTACTCTTGGTCCATGACTCTTTTTGAATTATGTTTTTCTCAGCGTATATGCCCAGTAGTGGGATTGCTGGGTCGTACGGTAGTTCTATTTGCAGTTTTATATATGGAATCTAAGAAGAAAAAAAAAAAAAGGTCACGAAGAACCTAGGGGTAAGACGGGAATAAAGACACAGACCTACTAGAGAATGGACTTGAGGATATGGGGAGGGGGAAGGATAAGCTGTGACAAAGTGAGAGAGTGGCATGGACATATATACACTACCAAACGTAAGGTAGATAGCTAGTGGGAAGCAGCTGCATAGCACAGGGAGATCAGCTCGGTGCTTTGTGACCACCTAGAGGGGTGGGATAGGGAGGGTGGGAGGGAGGGAGATGCAAGAGGGAAGAGACATGGGAACATACGTATACGTATAACTGATTCACTTTGTTATATAGCAGAAACTAACACACCATTGTAAAGCAATTATACTCCAATAAAGATGTTAAAAAAAATCAATAAGTAAATAAATGCTTACTCTCTTTTTCCATCTATCACCCTTTTTCTAATTATTCCTCCTCTTCCAATTCAGTTGGGAGATGTCCCTGAGGCCAGGTGAAGCCTGTGGGTCACTGTGAATGCCTTCTAGGCCAAGGTCACGGCTCCTTCCTCCATGAGATGGCCATACGGCACCTGGCACCAGCACCAGCACCAATACCCAACACAGCACCAGAACCAGCACCCACACCAGTACCCAGCACCAGCACCCAGCAACAGGTATTCCTGACCTGGGCCCCCTCAGCAGGGAGAGGTGGTAACTGAGAAGGGAAGGAGTGGGCAGGACCAATCTTGGGGCCTCGCTTTCCTTCTCTGTGACACTGGCTATGTTTCTATTTGTTTCTCATAATCATTTGGCTTCTCAGACAGTGACATCATTGCAGATGTTGCCATCATCAGTGTGTTTTACAGCAGCCACGGGCTAGCCCCCTCTTGGTACCCCGGCTACGGTTACAGAGAAAGGTGGGGACGGTACTGCTGGCTACAGAGACTTGGGTTACCCAGATATTGGAACTACTGGAGGAAACATGTGTCCTTACACAAAGGCAGGGAAAACTTCGTGGTCTCACCTTCCTGTGTTTTCCCACTGCAATAAAAATGCAAACATGAAACGGAAGGAAGGTCAGTGAGACTGCAACGCAGGCTGGACGGTGAAGGAGACACAGAAGGAGGCGAAGGGGCCAGGGGCTCACGCTGTGGACACACCAGCTCCAACACACAACCCCAACCTGCAAACCCTTTCCAAGCTGGTTTCATACTTCGTGACTAGGCCACCGTAAAGTTCACAGACATGTTTCCAAAGAGACTCATTATTTATGCAAACAAGCCTTTCTTCCAGGTGCACTGGCTTGCCAACAGTAAGGAGCTCATAACGGGCCACAGCCCTGTTTAAAATAGGCACCAAAACAGACGCCAAGTCCAACACCACGTAAAAGTCGAGGGGAGTAAAGGTCTGGAATCTCTCCTGGAGGGTTAAGTTTGGCCAAAATGGAGATGTCGGACCAAGGCATCCAATGAGGCAACTCCTGAAACTCTGCACACCAGCAGCCTACACAGGAAACTGGATCATACTCCCACCCGCCTCGCTGCTCCTCCCATCTTTACTCTCACGCGTAAAGAACATAAAGCACAGAAGAGTTTAGGTAAACTGGGCCCGGACATCTATGACAATCTACTGAGCACAGACGCATCCCTTAGAGGAGGCTAGGAAGTCATGGGGTCCCCACGCAGCTCTGCCTCCCCAGGGTGCGTTCCCTGAGGATGCTGAGGATGGCCTGAACACAGGAAGCGCCCCGTAAGGTGCCGGATGTGGCCTGAAAAGCTTTCAGGTTATCCTCTCTCCAAGCTCCTTTTGGACGTGACTGTCCCCAAGGCCTCGTGCTAAAAGGGGAAGTGAATTAGAGAGACCCTGAGAAAGTCTAGATGGCAGCTGTCATGAGGGAAAGATGACAGAAAGCCTCCCGGGGTGGATACGCTCTCCTCGTTGAGGACAGAAACGGTGCTCTCCCAAGCCATGCTGCTGCCCCACATGGGGAGAAGAGGCAGCATCCACTGGGGAAGGCACTGGAGGGGCGAACAGGCCAACCGGAGAAGCCGGTCAGAGGTGAGGGCCCCTGTGGTGTGCAGGAGGGCTAGAAAAAGATGGACTGGAAAAGGAAGCCAGAGCTCCAGTGCTGCCGTGATTTGTCCAAAATCCCTGAAGCCATCTTAACCTGCTGACAGGTGGAGTGTCGCCAGGTCCTAAGGGGCGGCGGGGCCTTGGGGCTCCACTACCAAGTCCTGAATGACAAGCGCACAAAAAGAGCTAAAACTACTGCTGACAGGCTGCTGAAAGGAGTTAGTTTCTTTCAGTTGACCTGAAGGTCAAGTGGATGAACCTTTGCCGTAGAAAACCATCCCAGAAAATGATGGTCCCACTTGTCTGTCTCTGGCCTGTGAGTGGCCCACAAAACAAAGCTCACCTGACATTTAAAAACCGTGATGGGGACTTCCCTGGTGGTGCAGTGGTTGAGAGTCCGCCTGCCGATGCAGGGGACACGGGTTCGTGCCCCGGTCCGGGAAGATCCCACATGCCGCGGAGCGGCTGGGCCTGTGAGCCATGGCCGCTGAGCCTGCGCGTCCGCAGCCTGTGTTCCGCAACAGGAGAGGCCACAACAGTGAGAGATCCACATACCGAAAAAAAAAAAAAAAAAAAAAAAAACTGTGATGGTTTTCCCCATCACCTGGCAAAGACCACGAGGCTAGGTCACCCAATGGCCAGGCCAGGCTGAGGGAGGGTGGAGACACGGCGGGAGGTGTATAACTGGGACAAACTCCACACAGGACCATGACCTAGATCTGTCACTAACAAAGGCACATAACTGTGACCCAACAATTCCACCTGTAGGAAATGTGACCCAACAATTCCACCTGTAGGAAATGTGTCCTACAAATGAACTCACGTGTATGTGAAATGATACGTGGACATGGTTATTCATTGAAGCACTGGTTTTGGTTTTGTTTTGTTTGCATTTTCACTGACTTTTACTTTGTCTTTTGGTGTCCAGATCTGTGCATTTTAACACAATAGATTCATTTCATCACAACCACAGTCAATTTATAAGAGTCTCATCACCCAAAAAACCCTTCTCATGCTCTCCCTCTACAGTCACACCCACACCACACCATACACACACACGCACACACACCAGACTTTTTTCTCCATCACTACAGTTGTATCTTTTTGAGAAAAATGGAATCACACAGTATGTACCTGAAGGGGATTAGAAGATGCCACCCCCAAATATGCCACTTTGGCGTAAGAATTATTTTGAGCTGAAGATAACCGGGAAACAGCAGAGACAGGAAGAGCTCTCTGCCCTCCCCATCTGCCTAAAAGCAGGACATAAATTTCTCTTTGTGAAGGCGTCCCCATCTCTCAGACCACGAAGGGAAGAACAACCCTTGTCACCATAGATACAGGTGGCACCAAGATGAATCTGCATAAACAAATCTTACCAAATAACCCTTACCTACCATTAGTTTCCACATATATGTCCTAGCCACTTCCTCACAATCTACCACCCCTAGAACCCAAACCTCTTTCCTTTGTCTAATCATGTCTCCACAATTTATCATCCTTTGTTTACATGGTATATAACCACCCAAGCCTGACCACGTCTTTGAGTTTTCACTTCTTTTCTGTGATGTCATGTGCACATAAAAATGTCAACATCAGTAAAGTCAGTATGCCTTTTCTCCTGTTGCCTTCTGTCAGTTTAATTCCCAGGCTCCAGTCACCGAATCTATGAGAGTAGAAGAAGTTTTTTTCCTCCCCTACATAACTTTTTGAAACTGGCTCCTTTCACTCAACAGAATGCCTTTGAGAGTCATCTAATTTGGTGCCTGGAGAGATAGTTATTTCCTCTTTTTTGAAAAACAGTATTCCATGGTATGGGTGGACCACAGTTGGTTTATCCATTCATTCACTGAAGGACATCTGCGCTATTTCCAGCTTTGGGCTATTTCAAATAAAGTGCTAAGAACATCTGTAGACAGGTTTTTGTGTGAACATTAAGTTTCCATTCTCTGGGTAGCAGCCAGGAGCCTGAGTGTCTACTCAGAGGTAATCCCTTTGGACCAGCCCTCTCACACTTTAATGAGCATACAAACCACCCAAAGAGCTTTTTAAGTGCAGATTCTGACTCTGTGGGGCGGGGCCCAGGATTTTGCATTCCAAACAGCTCCCAGGCGATGTGATGCTGCTGGGGTGTGGGCCACTAAGAGCAATGAGGTCTTGGCTTCCAGGCAGAGAGGGCTGTGCCCGAGGATGCCCTTTCAGGTAACCAGAAGTTAAGACTGGCAGCTCAAATGCTGGAGAGGGTGCAGAGAAAAGGGAACCCTCTTCCACTGTTGGTGGGAATGTAAATTTATATAGCCACTATGGAGAACAGTATGGAGGTTCCTTATAAAACTAAAACTAGAAATACCATATGATCCAGCAATCCCACTACTGGGCATATACCCTGAGGAAACCATAACCATAAAAAAAGAGTCATGTACCACAATGTTCACTGCAGCACTATTTACAATAGCCAGGACATGGAAGCAACCTAAGTGTCCATCAACAGATGAATGGATAAAGAAGATGTGGCACATATATACAATGGAATATTACTCAGCCATAAAAAGAAGCGAAATTGAGTTATTTGTAGTGAGGTGGATGGACCTAGAGTCTGTCATACAGAGTCAAGTAAGTCAGAAAGAGAAAAACAAATACCATATGCTAGCACATACATATGGAATCTAAGAAGAAAAAAAAAAAAAGAATGGTTCTGACGAACCTAGGGGCAGGACAGGAATAACGATGCAGACGTAGAGAATGGACTTGAGGACACGGTGAGGGGGAAGGTAAGCTGGGACGAAGTGAGAAAGTAGCACTGACATATATACACTACCAAACGTAAAATAGATAGCTAGTGGGAAGCAGCTGCATAGCACAGGGAGATCAGCTCAGTGCATTGTGACCACCTAGAGGGGTGGGATAGGGAGGGTGGGTGGGAGACGAAAGAGGGAGGAGATATGGGGATAGATGTATACATATAGCTGATTCACTCTGTTATACAGCAGAAACTAACATACCATTGTAAAGCAATTATATTCCAATAAAGATGTTATAAAAAAAAAAAGACTGGCAGCTGTCATCAGGTCCTTTGACTGGTCAACAAAGCCCATCACAAATAAACCTTCCCTTAATTTGGAGGGTTTTAGGTGGAGCACACAATCCGCATTTATATTACCCACCTGAGCCCTGCAGGCATTTAAGTTTGAGACCCCTGCTGAGACTCACCCAGGGGCAGAAGAAACTACTTTTTTAGCCCAAGGATGTAAGGGCAGCACTTTCTCTGTGCAGTGTAGCTTCTTCAAAGGCCATCAAAACACAGGCAGCTTCAACTATGGTGCTTGGCAAAGAGAGAAAGAAGGGAGAGGGGCAATAGAGAGGGAAGGGCTCACAGAACATCTATGAAATAGTGCCAGAAACACCTCCCCTTTTGCCCATGGGAAACGGACTGAATCCAGCCCGAGTGGGCGATGTGTGCCAGGAGAGCCCAGGTGGAAAGAATGTGAGGTTTTCCTGATTTCCCTGACCACCAGGGAAGCGAAGGAACCACCCAGAGCAACGACTCAGGGAAAAAGCTCAGAGTGTTCCAGGGCCATGCAGGGACGCTGACTCATGAAGACTTGAAGGAACTGACCAGAAAATGGGCAAAGAACAAAAATAGGCATTTCTCCAAAGAAGATACACAAATGGTCAACAGACACATGCAAAGATCACTAATCATTAGAGACATGCAAGCAAAACCATGAAATACCACTTGACAGAAAATAACAGGTTTTGGCGAGGATGTGAGAAACTGGAACCCTTGTGCACTGTTGGTAGGAATGTAAAATGGTACAGTTGCTGTGGAAAACAATATGGTGGTTCTACAAAAAATTGAAAATATAATTGCTATACGGTCCAGCAATTCCACTTCTGAAAGCAGGGTCTTGAAGGGATATTTGTACACCTGTGTTCACAGGAGCGTTATTCACAATAGCCAAAAGGTAGAGGCAACCCAAGTGTCCATTAGTGGATAAATGGATAAACAAAATGTAGTACATCCATACAAGAAAACATTATTCAGCCTTAAAAAGGAAATTCTGACACACGCTACAACATAGATAACATGAGGACATCATGTTAAGTGAAATAGACCAGTCACAGAAAGACAAATATTATATGATTCATGTGAAGTAGCTAGAGCAATCAAACCCATAGAAACAGAAAGTAGAAAGATGGTTCCCAAGGGCCAGGGAAGTGGGAAATGGGGAGTTGTTTAAGGGGTACAGAGTTTCAGTTTTGCAAAATGAAAATGTTTTGGAAGTTGGTTGCACGACAATGTGAATATACTTAACACGACTGAACTGTACACTCAGAAATGGTTAAGATGCTAAATTTTATGTTGTGTTTTAATCACAATTAAAAGAAAATCCACGCAAGCTAGATGAGAACTCCAGAGAAGGACCCAACGGGCTGCTGGAGGGACACCCACGTAGAAGGCTCCAAGTGGAGAAACGCCCTACATGCATGTCCTCTGTGGGACCACACGCCACACCTGGGTGAACATGAATGTGTATCCACTCAGGACCGTCTGGAGCCTTGCACACAAAGCTAAGTGATCTGTACTTTCCATGGAGCCTCAGTCACTTTCAAGAATTATTCTGACTAAAGGCTTCACAGATGCCTTTAGAATCTCCCTGAGTCAGGGAGTGGGCTTCAGGGCCCATGTCATACACTGTTTGGGATCTCTTCTCTGGGTGAAACATTTTAGATTTTATTTTTAATTGACTGACCCCATGGAGGCTACCACCACCAGAAACACACTCATTCTAAATGTCTGATGTCAGGAGAGCTCCTTGTGGCTCAGTCTGCAGGTCTGGAAATGGGAACAATACCAACTGCACCCACCTCTACAAGCGTGCGGAGCAGGGCTGGACCCCACCGTGAGCCTTGCCTAACTCAGTGATCACGGTGGAAAGCACTTAATAACATCTTTGTCTTGTGAAAGATGTTTATTCTAAACTGGAAAATCTCACGCTTGTGCCCTAAGAAAACAAAACTGAAGGAATGAGGGCTGACTTCTCGGAAATGCCTGATTTATCTCTATATTTATATTTGATACATTATTTATTTATAGATAGGTAGATAGATAAATAGATAGATTCTATCTGTTTTCTAAATGATAGGGAGTTGGTCAGGGGTTGCCTGCTATCACCAAACTCGGGAAGTTTTGCTTACGGTTTCCAGAGACACCAACAAGAAAGTGACCCAGGTCGGGCTGGTCTTGAAAAATAAGCTGTACTGAACCCTGTTTGTATGACTGGACTGGTTTTGTCTGCTCGGGGAACTTCCAAATTAGTCTCTGTCTGTTTTTTGATTTTAACGGATTCTGAATTCTCTCCTCTTTACATTCCCTGCCCTTAAATACAGCCTACCCCAAACCCTCAGCGGACTCGTCTGTAGCTTGCTGTGGCGTTTGTGTGCCAAACTGCAATTCCTCTGCTGTTCCCAAAGAAACTCATCTTTTTGACAATTTTGAGCTGGCGTCAGTCTACCTCTTTGTCTAGGTCAACACTGCCTTTGCCTGCTCTGTCCTCTGTCTTCCTACAACCCCCTGAGTTGAAACGGGGGCCAATTTACACATCATTATAACCCAGGAGCTGTCTTGGCAAAGCCCTGCCCCTACAGCTGCAAAGTCACCTAGCTGTCCTTGGAGGGCCTTTGCTTGGCGGCCTCTTCTTAACCTGTGGCCCAACTGGGGGCCTCCCAGGGCCCATGGCTCCCACCCTGGCGGCTGGCCCACAGGAAGTAACAGGCACAGAGGACCAAGGCTCTCTCCCAGCCTGGGCACAGAGACAGAAAGGCCACCCACGTCTCCGTGTCAGGATGTGGCAGTTTGGCAAGAGCCTAATTCCCAGTGCCTGTGCTCCTGGGCCTGCCTTCAAGCCGTTGCTTTGCATTTCAGCCCGCTCTTGCAGGGAGCTGATTCCTGAAGACATCCCCAAAATTCCCAGGCCACCCCAGGTCCTGGAATCCACCACCAAAAGCAAATCTTTAGGGATGAAACTACAGCAATGGATTAAGAGTAGGGCTGCAGTCCTGAGCTCTGGAGATGAGAAGTATGAATGAAAACAGCTGTTAAATTCCTTCAGCCCTCGACTTTTGAGTTGTTTTCCTCTATTTTAACGAACTGGATCACTTGAAAGCTTCATTTTCATTATCCAGCCTTCTCTGTTAGTATTTTACCCACCTCGGGAAAATTCCTTTTTCTTTCTTTTATGATTTAAAAGCTTAAACCAAATGCTCTGCAGGAATAAGGTATGCGCCCTTAATCCTCCTGTTTCTCACAAAAGAGCTCTTACTTATCCAGAGTACTTCACAGTAATACATGAATAGTGTTTAATCGCTAAAACCTATTAAAGGGCTTCTGGTCTTCAAAAGCCACATGACTGTTCTCCAGTCCCCTCAGAATCCTTCTCTCGGTATCCCTGGCACACACTGTGACACACAGCACACACACAGGCCTGCTGCCACCACACAGACAGTCACACAGCACCAACACTGGTCTCAGAAACACCCACACTAGGCTGACAAGGGTCATGGGATGACATTGCTTTGATTATCCACCCCCTTCCCAGGCACTGAGTTGCAGGAGGAAGAGAAGCAAACTTGAGAGGCCCCTCCTCTGGCATTAGTCCCCCCACCTGGGACCCAGGTACACAGGTGAGGATCCAAAGGCAGCCCAAGGCAGTCAGTGGCAGAGCTGGAGCCGCCTCTGAGGTCCACCTTCTCCCATCTGCCCTTGTCCTCCATCAAATTTAGCTCCCCTCCCTCTCTCCCTCTGCCCCTAAATAATACTCTCCATTCTCACCTCAAGCCAGAAGCCCAGAGAAGCTGCAACTCCTGACTAGACAGTCACCGCCCTTGGCATAAGAACTAGAAATCCAAAATGCAGGCACAAGCAAAGGGGGCAGCAGAGGAAGAAACACCAACATGCTGTGGCTGTGTCTTCAGGGAAAGCAGCACTCACGAGGGCGTGTGAGCACGCACGCACACACACACGCACGCACACACACACACACAACTTTCACCTCCACAGGAAGCATTCTGTGAGTTGAATGAAGAAGGAAAAGAGATGAGATGATGAAAATCCATTGAAACGTTCAACTGAATCCCATCCCATCATCAATACTGTCCACCCTGAAAGGATAAAGGTACACATTATCCTCAGCTAACATTCTTCTTGGGATAGAACTAATGGGAAAGCACAACACATACGCACTGCAGGGGAGCACACATCACCCCACAATAACTATACTGAGGCAGCTGAGAATCTGGTGGAATTCAGTACAGAGTTCAGTTTTATTTGATGTTAAAAAGTAAAATTGCCTATTATGTGCATTTCAGTGGTAGAACCAGCTGCTCTGTGACTAAGTGTCTGAGTGCAGGGAGTTGAGAAAGGGCCCAGCAGTGATTTATGAACAGAATTAGGGAGAAGATGCAGTGGTGGTTTGGAGAGGGAGAAGGACAAATTCCATTTAGACCTGATGGGGGAGGTCAATGAGATCACTGTACTTTATGATAATATGACAGAAGTATGTCTATTGCCAAACAAGCCCGGGCTGATTTGCCATAAGATCCTCTCCACTTTTTCTGAGAAGGCACCAATAGTTGGATGCCTGAGTTCCGCCCCTGGCTGGTGCCTGGTCCTCTCAGTGTCCCCGCTTGCACCAGCCAAGCCCTACGCCACCAAGGGTCAGCTGCTGTCCCTAACCTGTTTTTTTTTTAATTGAAGAATAATTGATTTACAATGTTGGTGTTAATTTCTGCTGTACAGCAAAGTGATTGTTATACATATGTATACTCTTTTTTTCATATTCTTTTCCATTATGGTTTATCACAGGATATTGAATATATAGTTCCCTGTTGCTATACAGTAGGACCTTGTTGTCTATCCATTCTATATGTAATAGTTTGTATCCGCTAATCCCAAACTCCCACTCCATCCCTCCCTTCACCTTCCTCCCCCTTGGCAACCACAAGTCCGTTCTCTATGTCTAGAGACTATGTCTAGTCTGTTTCTGTTTCATAGATATGTTCATTTGTGTCATATTTTAGATTCCACATACAAGTGATATCGTATGGTATTTGTCTTTCTCCTTCTGACTTACTTCACTTAGTACGATAATCTCTAGGTCCATCCATGTTGTTACATTATTTCATTCTTTATTATGGCTGAGTAATATTCCATTGTATATATGTACCACATAAATCTTCTTTATCCATTCATCTGTCGATGGACATTTAGGTTGCTTCCATGTTTTGGCTATGTGAATAGTGCTGCTATGAACATAGGGGTGCGTGTATCTTTCCAATTATAGTTTTTGTCTGGGTACATGCTCAGGAGTGGGATTGCTGGATCATATGTTAACTCTATTTTTAGTCCTTTTGAGGAAACTCCACATTGTTTTCCATAGTGGCTGCACCAATTTACATTCCCGCCAACAGTGTAGGAGGGTTCCCTTCTCTCCACACCCTCTCCAGCATTTACTATTTATAGACTTTTTAATGATGACCATTTTGACTGGCGTGAGGTGGTACCCTCATTGTAGTTTTGATTTGCATTTCTCTAGTTAGTGATGTTGAGTATCCTTTCATGTGGCTATTGGCCATCTGTATGTCTTCTTTGGACCAAACCTGTTTATGCCCATTGTAATGTTATTATACTGTGCTACTTAGTTAACTATTACTAAATGTGATGACACAGGACTGTTAACAAGAAGAAAGTTATTGTCAGAAAAACTAAGATGAATACTTTAGGAAATAAATAAAGGTGTCCGCTTAAAAAATAATCAGGTACTTGCGCACATGACAACTATAAAACATTGGTGGGGGTGAAAATCTATTAGGATTCTGCACATTCTAAATATCTAGGAGCTTTGACTTCATTTTAGAGAAATCAAAAGCTGGAAATCACTGAAAATGCGCTTTGGGTGTGGTTGATGAGAGAAGGATGACATGGCACTTATGCAGAGCTCCCCTCAATTAAAGTATCAATAATTAACGCACATCATGAGTTAAAATTAAATGTGTCAAGTAGGGATCTTTTGAATGTTTCCTGATTTAATCTACTTTTTCAACTGACAGCTCTCACTGCATCATAAGCAAGGAATCCACCTCCTAATTCCATCAGCAACTACTAAGCTTCTCATTTGCTGAATACTTATCGCGCGCTAGGGAATGTATTAAGAATTTTACAATATTATCTTTTTTATTCCTTTCAATGACCCCATGAAGTAGTCGTATTATATCCATGCTTCAGACAGGTAAACTGAGGTAAAGAGGAAGTAAGCAATTTATCCAAATCCACAGGAGGTCACGCCAAGGTTTCGCCAGGTCTTCCCATTGACAGCTGGTGTGGACACAGTTATGCTGAGAGGTGGGCCTCTGATCCTAGGAGCTGGATTTATCTGCATAGAAGACTCCACTGACTTTTACCTGAAACCGTTCAGATGATAACAAGACCAGCAAAAAAGAAAGTGTAAGGAAATACACATTAAGCAATTTTAAAGTAACTCTCTTAAAAAAAAGAGGGAGATCTCTGCTCACGCCCAACACATGAATTCAGACCACCAAATCTTCCCAACCACTTGCTGAGCACCTCACCCCAGCACCTAGCTCAGGACCTGGCACAGAAAGCTGAAGCTTACCAAAACCAAAAACGCAAACACCTGCTTCCCAATGAGAGGGACAGCAGGAGAACAGAATTGGGGTAAGACCCGTGCCGTTCGATATCCAGAATATTTAGGGGGCAGGGCAAGAGAAACCAGACAAAACTCTGCTCTAAAATGAGGAGACAGGCTGTGGTCTGAGCAGCTAAGCAGAGCTGCTGCACCACGTGGGGGGACTGAGGAAGGATTCTGTTCCAGTGGTCCCCAACACAGGACGTATCACATGTCACACACAGACAGAGCTCCCTCAAGTGGCCGGGCACAGGACACCCTGTTCCAACTGCGGCCCCAAACCTCACATCATCAGCACATGAAACATCTCGGTGTGCTGAGTGGACGCAAAAGGACACTTTTCAAGTTTGTGGAATACTTGCTGACAAACGAGACGGCTTATGTCTTCTTCCCTGAAAAGACATGAGAAGTGGTTTCGTATTTCAGAACTCCTAAATGCCTCACTGGTGAGTTAGTCATCTGAACATCCATCATCTGCCCTTCTGCATCTCATACGGAGAAAGCAGAGCTCAAGAAACAGCCAGGAAGACCACCTGCCTGGGGCATGGAGCCAGTTCACATTCTGACCTAATGATGGAGCACCTCTAATGGAGAAGTGCCCCACACAACTGGGAACTGGGAAGAGCTGGTTCTCCACCCTGGGGGCACTCCAGAATCACAGGGGATTTTTATATCCTACGATCAGACTGCAGCCCAAGCTCCCCGGGTGACGCCAATGGCAGCCAGGGAGAGGCGCTGCAGGTCCCCACGTGGCCCTACAGGCTGTCCCTGGACAGCGGGGCAACCCCCTTTGCCCAGTGGATCTGAAACCTGAGCCAGCATCAGAATCACCTGGGGGCCTGTTGAAAGAGCACTGGGTCCACCCCCAGGTTTCCTGCTCAGCCGGTCTGGGGTGGAGCCCAGGAATCTGCAATTCCAGCAAGTTTCCGGTTGATGCTGATGCTGCGGGTCCAGGGACCACACCTCAGCCACAGCTGCTCTGGACATTCTGCCCACAGTCATGTCACTGGAGCCACACCAGACACAGGATCTGTGACTCGGATGCTCAATTCAGGTCCATTTACAGAGATGACACGCCTTTAAAAGAATCCACTGGTGTAACACTATTTCTTCACTTGAATCTCAGGGCTCTCTCTCACTTAGAAACTGCACAAGCCCTAAGAGGAAGACAGGTTCAGGCAATCCTGAGAATCTCAACACGTTCTTGCCATCTCAATGGTCTGCTTCCTTCAGGGGTCCCCAAATTGTCTACAAGGCCCTTCCTTCCTGCCTCTCTCCTTTCCTTCCCCTCCTCCCTCCCTCCTTGGCAGGTATTCTTTTATGTCGACATTCTCTGGAAAAAAAAAAAATGCAGCTAATCTGCTCAGTGGGAATGTTGGTACGAAACCTATCATTTAGCTCATAAACCAGCATAGAGCTTATGGTCCTTCTAGGCTAGGTTCTGTGGGCTGTTCCTCTGCCCTCTGTCATTGTGATCTATGAGCAATAATCGGGTGCCTGCTTTTCTCTGCTTCCTGTTATTTCTGCTTCTTTATAAGCAACCACATGCATTTTCAGTCACTCTTCTGGCAAAGGCGACGATTTTACTTCACAGGTCTCTGGATCCCTTTTGACAAGCCACTGACCCCCTCCCAACTCCAGAGAGAAAAAGGAAGGGAGGAGGCGAAGGGGAGGGGGTAGAAGGGGGAGGTGGGGGAAGGGGGCGGGGGGGGGCTATAAAAGGGAGGAGCCAGGCCTGCCTCATAGCTGTCTGCAGCTTGTTCTAAGGGGGTAGTCCTGGGCCAGGACCAAATCCTGGTCAGCAGCCTGCTGGCGTGATTCACTTCTAACAACCCACTGATATGTGGTTTCTGGGGACAGGTGGGCAGCAAGGGAGGGCAAAGGTCGTGGGCATCCTCACTACGGCATGTTCTGAAAGCACATGTGCCCCCGGACCAGGCCCAGGAGCTTCCGTGAACCCCACTGTGACATCCCAAGGGCTAACGCTAGCCTTTAATGGAATGGGAGTAACATCACTAGGAATTGGCTTTAACACATTCCTGACCCAAAACAGTGTCTAAAGTAAGGACAGCTGTAACTGAAAATGTGTGCCTCTCTCAGACACCCAATGCGTGGCAATTTAGTTAAAACTGATACTATGCACCAAGAGGAAAAACACCAACCAAGCTGTGCTGTTAACTCCTGGCAACGGTCAGTCAAGGAGACAGCTGGGCTCCCCCCCTTGACACGTCCAAATGCGAGAGAGCGGCACAAGGTGACCCCCTCCCACCTCGCGAGGCTGCCACACCCACCACTCTGGGCAGAGCCTTTCCACCATCATTGCTGAGGCTGCCTGGTGACAGAATCTGGAATGGGGCACAATGATTTCCCGAAGTTCAAGAGTGTTTTGGCACCTCTCTGGGGAAGTTTCACAGCCACCCTACCTATTTCACAGTGAAAACCAAGCTCATCCCAAAGCATTCATGTTCAAGGGTATCTGTCACAAACATGAGAAGCAGGAGAAGGCAAATGCCTTCTTAGAAGCGACTGGAAAGACCCGAAGGGCCTGCCAGATTGACAGGTGTGGATCTGCATGATGCTTCAGCAGACGTTTTCACAGGTATTACTTACCTGTGATACACGGTCGAACAGTTCTACAGGAGAAGCCGAGACACACAGCCGCACTTGAAGCCCCTCCCTTCTCTGCACTCTGGCATGTGCCAGGCAGAGGCGTGCCCCAGCCCCAGGCCACCGTGTACTTCACGTTAAGCCCTGGTGCAGCCACACCAGGAGGAGGAAGCCCTGACATGTGACATCCTGCAGCCCACAGATGGCTAACACGTGGGTAAATTCAACCTCCAACAGGGCATTAACACAAGGTGCCTCCCAGGCACTCCCGACAGAAGTCTGTGTGCCCAGGAATGAAGGCTGCCACGTGGTGCCCTGTGACCTGTGTCATGGGGGTGGCCTGGAAAGCAGGGACCACACTCTCTGTGCTCACAGCACAGGCTTAGGAGGTGATGGAGGGCACAGCAGGGCCAGAGTGTCCAGGAAGGCTGGAATCGCCTGACCAGTACTGTTTGCCATGCGGGGCACACACATGGAACAAGGCCCCTATGAGGACTGGCCTTGGCAATGACCTCACTTCTCCTGGGAGGATGAGAGCCCAGGTGTGGGGAGGTGAGGGGGTGCGGTGGGCATAGTATGTTTGAGCTGAACAGGGCTACCTAAGCCCCACATGGCCTGGCCACTTTGCACAGGGAGGAGGGAGGCCCCCACCTTGGCCAGAGCCCTCTCCAAAGTGTTAGTGGTGGGGACGACAGAAGGTGAGGCCAAAGAAGCCCAACCCTTAGAAGTCCAGGACTTCTCACCCTGGACGAGCATTCAGTCTGCCACAAGGTAGCGTGAGCCTCACTCTCCTGCTCTCTCAGGTTGGCATCTGTTATGGGCTGAACTGTGTTCCCAAACCCACGTGTTGAAGTCCTAATTCCCAGCACCTCAGAATGGAACTGCATGTGGAGGTAGGGTCTTTAAAGAGGTGATTATGGTAAAATGAGGTTGTTAGGGTGCGTCCTAATCCAACATGACTAGTGTCCTTATAAGAAGAGATTAGGACATAGACACACACAGAGGGAAGACCACGTGAAGCGAGGGAGAAGGTGGTTGTCTACAAACCAACAAGAGAGGCCTCTCAGAAGGAACCCACCCACCCGCACCTTGATCTGGGACTTCTGGCCTCCAGGGCTGTGAGAGGATAAACATCAGTTGTTTAAGCCCCCTGGCTCTGGTGCTTTGTTCCTGCAGCCCTAGCAAATGAACACAGTATCTTTTAAAAAGAAGAGAAGCCTGTAAGGTGGCCAGTCCTCTGCGGGGTGGGCGGAGGGGGGGATGGGGGAGGGTGATGAGCCTGGGAGGCAGGCTGGGTGGGGCACAGAGAAACCAGGTGGGCAGATACAGAAAGGCCTGGACCAGGTGGGAAAAAGTACACAGTAAAGATGGTGGAAGGGGGAGGGGGTGCTGGGCTGAACCCCGAGCCCTGCCACAGTCTTACAGTGCCCCCGAGGCTGTTCACTCCATAGTTGTTTTTTTTTTAAGTCAACAGGAAGCAGCCTGAGGGTGAGTCTAAAGTCCTGCTACACGCAGAACCAACAGCCCCAACTTTCCACACTATGCCCATCAGCTCCTTCTTAGGACAAGGATGCAGGCAGGTAAGGAGTGCTGAGACCCCATCGGGTAATACGTTTCTGAGGTCCAATTAGAATTCCGAAGTCAGGGCCTTTAATGACAACAGCATATAAACTATTTGCATAGTGGAGTGTGAATGATGAAGCACGTTTCCCATAGAATTGCATACTCAGTTCTCCTAGCCTGGGAGACTTGAAGGTAAGACCCACAGGAAGTAAACAACAAAGCATGAGCCCGTCCCCCAAGCTGCCGCCTCGGGCACCGGTTTCCAGCACATGCAAATGTGAGACTATGGCATCTCAAGTTCAAGAAAAGAGAAAGCACAACATCCCCAGATGACTTGTTTGTCCAGAACCATATTAGTGTAAAAGGCAGGGTGATGCACTAAGATGCACCGAAGAGCCATCACAATCTCATAACTACCTGGACCATCTCTCTGCCTTGTGTGTGTCAAGCTGGGTGCACACAATTAAAGAGTCTGCTGGCAACGTGTGGTTTGAAATTCTTCTCACCACTTTTTCTTCTCACAATGATGTTGCTTGTTTTTTCTCTGCATAAATATCACATACATGTAAAGTAAATAAACTCTGATGCCCAGTATGGTAATACATTTCTGTGATCCAACTAAAATATCCAAATAAATCCAATAAATAAACTTAAAATTTCAAATAAAGTGAATTTCTATGATAACATATATACATAGTTATATATCCTCAGATAGCAACATATCTACCTATCTATATATATGTATCTGTATGTGTATATATATATCTATATATCTATACATGTATATCTATCTATCTTTATCTAGATAGATAGATAGATACAGAGACATACATCTCAACTCCTCCTTGGCTCACATTTTCATTCCAAATAATCTGGTAACCACTGCACAGTTTGGTGAGCATCCTTCCATTCTCTTCTCCAGAAGTATCAGATATTGACAGAGCTCTACTCCATTTTTTTAGCAGCAACTGACAGTCACAGTATGAATGCAGGTCCATGGTATGAATGCACCAGGATTTGTCCGGCTCTTCCCCTGGAGCTGTGCATTCACTTTGTTTCCATGTGGCTGTTTTGCTACTGCAAGCGAGGCTATAATCAATATCTTTGCACACAGGTTTATGATTTGGCAATTTAACAGTTAACGGACTATGAATGAAGGGGCTATCTTCTCATAGAACAAACATACAAGATGTTCATGTAGAGCTTCTCAGGGGAAGGTGAGGAGCGCTGGTGTTGGGCGTGTCACTCAGCTCTTTTCCCGGCAGAAGTACAACGTGTGGGTTCACATCAAGGACTACGGAGCTAGTGAAGTTCAACTGAGCTCAGTGACAAGCAGGAGAGAAGCAGTCACCATCCCTTTTGCCTTCGGGGTGAAGGAGGGGTGGCTGGGAGGACTGGTGATGCTGGGGCAGTGGCTTCAGTGTAGAATTCAGGGTGGAAAAGGACACACTCACCCACACTGATCCACTTCATCCCGCACTGCCCCTCAAGAGCCTACAGAATCCCCTGCCCAGCATTGCAGCGCTTTTAGCCCCCCAACCAGTCCCCCGTGGGGCAGTCACATGGGGAATGGTAGGAATGCTGACCGTGGGGATGCCCTCCAGGGCACCTGGACCATGCATGGACCTGGGTGTGGCTGGGAGTCTGTGCTCAGGCCCTGTGGAAAGCTGGCTGCTTCCCCCAGGTCCTTCCTCCAGCCCTTCTCTACCTGGGGTCTCCCTGAGGAAGAGACTATATTAATCACTCCTTTTTATTTTCTATATTTCTGACATCTGAGGCCTTGCTGACCCTGGAGAGGCTGTCCCCCCACCCCCATGCCCTGGGCTGGACAATACGCAAACCAAGCAAGGCTCCCACACTCTCAACATCTGCCCTCACCACCCCAGGGCTGGACCAGACACCTAGGGCATCCCCTACACCTTACACCTGCTTAGCCTGCTCACCCTGCTTCGCCCATTTCTTCCTGTGAAAACCACATTAAAAGTTCCTGTGACTTCCCTGGTGGTGCAGTGGTTAAGAATTGGCCTGCCAGTGCAGGGGACACAGGTTCGATCCCTGGTCCAGGAAGATCCCACATGCCGCAGAGTAACTTAAGCCCATAAGCCACAACTACTGAGCCCACGCACCTAGAGCCCGTGCTCCGCAACAAGAGAAGCCACCGCAATGAGAAGCCCGCGCACCACAATGAAGAGTAGGCCCCACTCACTGCTACTAGAGAAAGCCCGTGCGCAGCAACGTAGATCCAACGCAGCCAGAAATAAACACATAAATAAATAAATTTATTTGAAAAAAAAAAAAAAAAAGCTCCTGCCCACTTTCCCCTCTGCCTCCTGACAGACCCTGGTGCTTTCCTGTGTGGCCCTGTGTGGCCCACCTCCTGTTTCTAGGGCTCCATGAGGACAAAAACTTCTCGCTTCAAGACAATCATTTCTAAGCCTGTGTATTTACCAGACACGGTTAAAACAAATCCCAGGCATATTTTAAAACAGGGCCTTGCTGCTAGGGGAATTCCCCATACCTTCAAGCACCCACCTCCCTCTGACTCTGGACTCTGGTTTGGCCTGCCTGGCGTTCAGTTCACTCAATTCTCATTTCTACTAAAATCTAGACAAACCCTTCAGCTGTGTGTGTGTGTATAAGTGCGTGTGGAATGAATCAGTGGGCCCTCTCCTGGAAGTGGAGACATGGAAGAAAAGGAACAGAGTTAGCAAATAGCTAGTTGAGACCACCCGATCTGTACAGCTTCCCAAATAGGTGATCATAATACATATATGTCCTCAAGGCCCCACGCTGGGCTGAGCGT
The DNA here is from genome assembly GCF_008692025.1 of Phocoena sinus. NCBI lineage: Eukaryota > Metazoa > Chordata > Mammalia > Artiodactyla > Phocoenidae > Phocoena > Phocoena sinus. Next base: position 96,113,535 of record NC_045768.1, read on the forward strand.
TTGGGGTGTCAGGGAAGGTCTCAGAAGCTAATCCACGAATTCACAGTGACTGTGAAAATCAACACAAGTGTCATTTCCAAACGTAAGGCAGAATCAGCACCTCTGAGGGTCAGGCATGCACACGTGTGTGGTGGTCTCCCACACTGGGACCCTCTCAAACATGCCTTGGCTTGGAGCCGGTTCACATGCATGAACTGTGCCATCGGTGAGGAGAAAACCCAGTCATCCCTCACACCCAAGTGACTCTCTGCCTCACCTGTTTCTCATTGTCAAAAAAAAAAAAAAAAAACTACTTAATTTTATAGTCAAGTTACAGTTTTGGCCAAAAAATTAAAAGAGGAAGACTTCACTCTACCCATTCACCAAGAGAAGCCCCGCCAACACTGTACTGGCTTACACAGACCAGCCTCCTGTGCTCCGGAAGCAGAGAAATATTAGGTTTGGTACTTGGAGCCAACATTGTGGTCCTTTGTCACGGGTAACATCTTACAAAAAACCCGAACGCACTTTTGGGCCAACCCAATACCTCTGTCTACTTACTGTTGAATTCACCTTAATCACGTGCCTTTGTGGTTGGCCTTTAATTATTATTTTCAGCACCAGGAAAAGAGAAGCAAACCAACTGCAGTTCCCCGTACAAAGCTGACAGTCAGGCCCGGCCCAGCCTTGCCAGGACACTCCTTAACACAAGCCACCTAACCGAATATGCAAAGTTTACTTTTGGCCAAAACATTTTTTTCTGGCAGGTGCTGCCCGCTCAAGATGAATTCACAGCAAAAGAAATGTAACAAAGTTGACCTCCTGGCACAATGACAAAGTATACATAAACGAAACGTCGGCTTTCTCCAGTTTATATCACTCACACCCCTCTCTCTACAAGGGCCTACAAATTACAGCTGTTGATGTTTTCGCATAACCTAAACTTTCACTCTACAGAACTCTTACTTGTCTCAATGTATTTATACTCTCAGTAATGGAGGTGCTCATTATTTACATCGGTTGCTTAAACAGTAACCATATTGTTTAGGGCTGGCGCGCCTGGCTTGAGGTGGGGAGGCCGTCTGTGGAGCACAACTCAGAACCTACACGCTTAAAGGAGCCAAATAAATGGGCAGCAGGGAAATTATGATGCGAGAAAGGGTCTTTGTGAATTGTAAATAGGCCTACATTGTGTGGCCTGCTTTCTGGAGTAACCACACAGCAAAGCGATGCCAAAAAACATCCCACCACAGAAACCCAACTCTGTGGCCCAGGAGCCCAGAGCAGCCTTCCAGAAGGTTCTGTCATGCCCCATCTCTTAGGTTGCACTGCGCCATTCAGTACAAGTTCAGGGCCACTCTAGAAAGTTTTCTGAACAGCCTTTCTGGATCTCCCTTTCCAAAGACTTCCCATCATAACCATGCACTTCTCAGGAGAGAGCATTCACGACCCAGGAATGGGAGGCTTCCCCAAACCAAAGTGAAGAGAAGGCCCTTGGACACCAGAAATGACCAGAATGCACTGGAAAAACTTGAAGATGGCAGAACAAGAGATCTGAGAACCTGCTGGACATGGCTGGCACTCAGTGACAATTCTGAATGGTACTACATTTCCTCTCCAAAAAGAAAAGAAATTGCAAAATAAGATGTTCTGTCAGGAAGAAAAACGTTCAAGGAAGAAAAGAATCAAAGTGAAAGAAACCTTGGCATACTTCTACTCTTGGAAGGCATCTTCCATCTCTGGAAGGCAATAGCCCAGCTCTGTCAGCCACCTAGAGAACAGAAAACTACTCCCAAAGCCTGCATATACTCTGGTCTCTAATGTAGCCCTCTGTCCACTCTGGTGAGGAAAAGGGACACAAGGCCTGCAGATGCCACAGGCCCTGGGGGTCAGGTCATGGCTGGGAGGCCTCCCAAGGGCCATGGCATGACAGTCACCCTCGTTTCTCGTCACCCTCTTGGGTTCTCCCCCAGGGACTGCAGCGCTGCCAACAAGCTGACTTCCAGACATTAAAACAAAAACTGCACTTTGGACCACATTTTTTTAAAGTTACTTTCAGTTTCCCCCAAGATTTAGGGGCTCCCTCCATGCTCCTAATTCCTTCTCTGTAAGATAAAAGCGACAGGGCTCCTTCCCACCTTTCAAGGATCTGAACAGTGGTGGGAAAACAACTCAACTCCCAAGAAAATGGAGTTTACTGATTAACACGCATCTACAGTATGGCTGTAAAATGAGAACTTAGGCTTTGGAATTTAAAAAACAAAACAAAGAAAACTGAGTTCAAATACAGGCTCTGCTGGCTTCTACTTGCTAAACTCACTGGGCAGCCCTTTTCTCATCAGTCCACGGGACCAACACATTCAGCGACAAACCTCCGCTTCCCTTGGCCAGGCACGGGCAGAGCTGACAAATGAGTTGTTCCTGCAAAGGATCTGGTCAAATGTTTGCCACCCAGCAGAGTGCCCCCTCATTACCTCCTCAAAAAACAGGATGCAGAAAAATGATAATGGTTCTAAGTCAAGATCACCGAATACAAGCAATTTAACTCTTCTAGTGAATCGTGGAAGTCTACTTATGTAATGGGTTCATGAAAAAGTTCATGGTTACAGATTATGTTTCAAGAAAGAAATCCAATAATGTCAAATACCCTTTTCCATACTAAATGATATGCATTGCATTTTAAAATGATCAGTGGCTTCCAGCATGCCATTTTACGGATTCATGGCATATATAAAATGATTTTTCTCTGATAAGCAGTTATTACTGAGCAGTATAGCTCCCACTCAGTAGCAAAGAAACCACAGGCATTTTCATTCATAATTAAAGTTATCACATGGTTTAAAAAATAAACTTTAAGGCAATTAGAATACATATGTCTGAAAAGGTGCTTAAAAGAGAACATTAAATATTTACAGGTAAAATGAGTGCATTTTGCTCAAGACTGAGGCATTAAATCAAGCTCCTCTTGCTTTGACAGGGTCATAGGGAATTACAGGATTTGCACTAATCCTCAAATAAACAGAGTAAATACTGTTCTCAGCTCAGAAATTGCCTGCTGGCTATCGAGGGGTATTTTTGATGGGAGCTGTGACAGCACTTCAACTGTCAACCTTCTAGAAACTGATGGTTTTCGTGTAACTTCCCTGCAAACCAAAACTATTTGATGGGATGCCAAAGAAATTTAAAAAGACCACTCTGCAATGCAGAGTAGGTCTGGAGGCCCTTTTTAATTGATTAGGAGGAAATCATCAACTCCCTAGGCAATGCCCAGATGTCTGGAAGATAAGTATGTCTCAAAAACCTAACAACCACAGCAAGGTAAAGGCAACAACCAGCAATGGGGGAGGGGCTGCCCTTAAATACGCGTTCCATGGTTCCATTCTCTTAAGCGTGCTCACGGTCCCCCATACGGACAGCCTTGTAGAACCCCCAGTGCCTGTGGTTTGCCCATCTTAGAAAACCCTCCTCAGTAAACAGTAAACAGCCCCACCTTGGACCCAGTAGCTCAAGGCAAACACCAGTCACCATCTTGCTGCTGGCAGTCATTAAGTCAGGAGTCAAGTTTTACCCCCAGAACAGGTCGGAAGCCAGTTCCTTCTCTCCTCGTCCCCTGTCCCCACCCTAATACCAGCCCCCACCATCCTTGTTCTGACCTTCCTACCTGGCCTCCACCCAGGCTCCCTACTTCCACATTCAACCACCATAGCACACACACACCCAGCTGTTTGCCCGCAGCCAGAAGGGTCCGTTCGAAAGATAAACTCGGGCTTCCCTGGTGGCGCAGTGGTTGAGAGTCCGCCTGCCGATGCAGGGGACACGGGTTCGTGCCCCGGTCCGGGAGGATCCCACGTGCCGCGGAGCGGCTGGGCCTGTGAGCCATGGCCACTGAGCCTGCGCGTCCAGAGCCTGTGCTCCGCAACGGGAGAGGCCACAGCGGTGAGAGGCCCTCGTACCGCACAAAAAAAAAAAAAAAAAAAAGATAAACTCTATCACCTCACCTCATTGCTTCATACCCTCCAAGGGGGCGCCCAACCCACTTCAATTAAAGGCCCAAATCCCCACCATCCCTTGCAAAGGCCAGTGTTCACTCTGCCAGGCCTCCTCCTTCCAGAGTAGCTATTGATCTCCCTGCTGGTCCTGGTCCACCAAAGCTCTTTCCTGCCCTAAGACACGGACATGTGTTTCATCAGCCTGGCTCCCACGCAGAGCTCCTTCTCAGACAGGCCTTCCATGCCCACCTCCCCGGGGCTTCCCCCTGCTCCCCCCACCCCCATCACTCAGTCTCATCTTCTCATGTTATTGTCTTCATTGCCTTTGCCTCTATCCGAAATCCCCTTATTTTTTAGCTGTTAATTGTCTCCAGTCCCCTCCAGAATCGGTGGGTTCTGTATATTTCAAGCTAAAGGACGTGACAATCCACAGAGGATTTAAACGTGAGCTAAAGAAGCAAGGGCATCAGAGGGGAGGGCAAGGACTGTCATTTACCGTTTGTTACTGGTTTTGAGCCCAGCTTCAAAAAGAAAAGACACTTGTAAATGGAATTTGAGAAATACTCATCACCATTCACTAGCAAATTGCGCTATTTTAAGTGGATGTTATCTTAACTATCCTGAAAACCTGACAAAGTGTAGTTTCACTGATGACCTGTTTTTGGATTACTCTGAAGCTACCATGCATTTCTGAAGGAGACATGGATTCCTGGGAGGGAGCCCCATGGCCTCTGACACCCCCTGCCCTGCCTGCCTTCTGGACAATTCCTTCCCTCAAGCAGTGGGGAGAGCTGACACCCCCACTTCAAACACTACAGGCAACATACCCTCGAAGCTTGGTGCTGGCAAGGCCCTTGGCCTCAGTCTTGGCCAACTTCACTTCGGAGGTGGAGCTGTGGGGAGGGATGTTTGGACCCAGCTGTGGGCGCAGACCTGGGTGGGTTCATTTCCCCACCTCCCCAGCTTCAATCCAGGACAGTGAACTGCCTCCAGCACTGCAGGACGTCTTCCGTGGCATCCAGAGGCCGTGGTGGTTGCCCAGACCCGCAGGGCCACGCTGCCCCATGGCTAACTGACTGGATCACATGCTCACCATAAATGCGTGAGGCCACATCAGGACCAGCGTAACTGTGGCCTTGGGGCGTGTGGACGTGTCTGAGAAGAGATGGTACCAGAAGGAGCCAGAGAAGATGCTTCGCACCCTGGCAACTGTCACCCTACCTCTGCATACCAGGCAGGCGCCAGCCCAGCCCCAAGAAGGGGCCTCCCTTGGTCCGGTCCCCGTGGTCCAGACGTTGACGCCCAGGGATGCAGCGCCATGGCCGCTCTGAATCAGGCTGGCCCATGACCATCTTGCCAAGCCAAGGCCCCGTCTGGTATCCATGGGAACGGAAGACAATCAAGGCCGCATTTAACAACCACGATGAAGATTTACTTAGGGAGTAAAAGCAGAAAGAAACCACAAGCCCAGCGGGCTGTTAACAGAGGCGGGAGAGAAAGCAGGAGGAGAGGGGAGGGGGAGGGGCCGCCGAGGCTCTTTCAGTGTCTCCAGCTTTTGTTTATAGCTGTTCCAGATGATCTTAAAATTATCAGGTGGGGGAGAGGGAGCCTAGGCGAGCGGGTCCACGGTGCAATTTATGAAGCATTTCCTTTTCTCGGGGGCCAGAGCTGTGATCACATGAGCCTTTGCTTTTCTAAACTCCATGTTTGTTTTTGTAGTTTCTGCCAAACTAAATCAATTCAGCTTGTGGCAACCTTTAAAGAGTCATGACTCGCTCAAACAGTCTCAGAGTTTGACTTCTTTCCAAGAATGTCGACCAACATTTGTATAGGTTTCACATGCTTGGTGATCAAATCCTCTAATTACTCAAATCTGTGTCACATAACTATAAATTAGTGACTTTTAAGATGACAGATTTCTATTCTTTGATATGCACAGCTAAATTTTTTCATTCACATCAGGCAGAAACACTCAACTTTTCTTAACAGCGCTCCCTGTGCACTAGCATCTCTCCTAACATCTTTAACTGGAACAAAAGGCCACAGACCCCACGAGCCTCCTTCCTCCATCACAGTCACTCACCCCCTACGTGGTGTTGCCAGCCTTCCCCCACTGAGCCACCCCAATTGCCTGGACAATCGGCTACACTGAAAGCCTAAATCCTTCCTAACAGAGCCCTCTGGGGTAGAAGAAGGAAGAATTTATTACGAAGGAAGCTACTGTGGCTCCCTGTAGAAGGATCTGGAACAATTGCCTATTCTGGTTATAGATAAGCTTAACCCTTTTATGCAGAAGAAAACAGAAAGAATGGGGCAGAACTTAGGGGCACTTAGCAACTGCCCCAGCGGACTTGCACTATGGTCTAAATGTCTGTGTCCCATCAAAATTCATGTGTTGAAACCTAACCCCCATGTGGTGGCATTAGGAAGTGGGGCCTTTGGGAGGTGCTTCAGTCATGACGGTGGGGGCCCCCTGAGTGGCATTAGTGCCCTTATAAAAGAGACCACACGGAGCTCCCTGGCTCCTTCCACCACTTGAGGACACAGCAAGAAGTCAGCAGTCTGTAACCTGGAAGACAGTGCTCATCAGAACCTGACCCTGCCAGCAGCCTGGTCTCAGACTTCCAGCCCCAAGAAGTGTGAGAAATAAATGTCAGTTGTTTGCAAGCCACCCAGTCTGTGGTATTTTGTTAAAGCAGGTCAACTGGACCAGAACAGCTTAGAAACACAAAATACTGACCAAAGTGGTGACCCGGCCTACCCAGAGCTGCAGGAGAATGAACTCTGGTCTTTCTTAGTTGCAGTGGATGCATCAACTCAATGTAGGCCAACTCCAGCAAACTCTGACTTGTGGACCCTGGGTCATTTCCCTACCTGTGACCAGCAGAGCATCCTGTTCTGGAAATAGAACCTGCCGGGCATGCAGAATCTCCTGTCTGCCTCTCCTTTCTGCTCTTCTCTGTGTGCTTATTCGAATCTGCTCTTGAAGGATGGTGCCTGTCTTTTTCTGCTCCATGAAGAAAACTAAATCCCCAGTGCTCCCACAGCTCTGCCCAAGCAGACGCTAAAGAAGTCACCCCTCCTTCCCTACCTCAACTCCAGCGAGGAGCCTGACGGTCCACCTCTGGTGAAATGCCCACCACTGGGCAATCAACTAGGCCAGGGGTGAGCCTGGAGGATGAGTCGAACAGCTTCTACTGCAGCCCACAGACAGGTAGGCAAGGGAAGAGCAAGGAGCAGAGGACTGGGGTGCCGGGGAGGTGAGGATGCCACGGCCCAGGGCTTAATTCCCCATTGAAGCACAGTTTATGCCTTTACTGGGACAAGAATTTTAAAAGCACAGGAACAAAACATTTACAGAAGCCTCAGTCACTGCCCGTCTTCTTCCATATTGTTGCAAAGCTTCTGATTCCTCCACCCACCGGGCACCTCGCAGGGCTATCAGTACAGAGAATGGCCATGCTTCTCGGTCTCCTCCCAGAGAGGCCCCTAGGCAGTGAGTGGTGAAGTCTGTGCGTGAGTCTGTGTGTCCATGTCTGTGTGTGTCTATATGTGTGTCTGTGTGTATATGTCTGTATATGTGTCTCTGTGTGCCTGTGAATGTCTATGTATTCGTATGTATGCCTCTGTGTGTTTGTGTGCATGTCCATGTCTGTATGTGTATGTATATATGCCTGTGTTGAGTGTCTATGTATGTGTATGTCTCTGGCCTCTGTATGTGTGTGTGCACATGCCTGTGTATATGGCTGGAGCGAGATGAGTCAGGAGCCACAGGGTAAACAAGCCCCTCTTCCCAGACAGTGGGTTGTTTTCTTAACTCAAAACTTGGGGGGAAATTTAAAATATCAAAGCAAACATGGAAATGCAACAGAGGATAATACAAAATTCACGTTAATTTTTACATAAAAAGAAAAAAAACTTGCAAAGACGACTCTCACCCTTAGGTCTGCGTGCCTGACCTGGGTTCCACTGCCTCACCTTTGGGAAGTCGATACCAGCACAGCTGAGCCAGCCACCAATTAGGGGTTGGCTCTGGACGGGCCTGTTGAGCTACTTAAGCCCCAGGTTCTTCATGTAAAAGGCAGGGGAGTAGATGAGATCAGAAGAGGGCTGCCTGCATGTTGCAATAAGCTGGGGAATTTGAGCAAGATCAACGCCAGGGCCCCACAGAGAGCAATGAAATCAGAACCTCTGGGACTGGGTCCCAAGGAAATTCCAGTACATGCTGCCAGGGCTGAAAAGACAGAACAGACTTGGAAGTGTTCTGTGCAAATGGGATCACACTGGACCATATAAACGGCTACCATTATCCCCTTCGCTCCGGTTTTGTCCTCTGAGGTTCTGTTTCGCTGGGTTGGGCAGCCAGTGTTTCAGCCAGGCCGCCTCCACCGTGTTCACACACCTGGGCCACTTGTGGTACCTGGGGGTACCAGGGCTGGAATGGGTATTATTTTCCACTTTGGGATTTTTGCACAAATGCTCCAGGCTTCCAGTCGGACCCTGGCTCTCCTGGCAATCCACCCCCAAACCAACACCCCCTTCCCTCCCTCCTCTTCCCCTCCAGATAGAACCCATTATGCCGAGGGTCTCTGTCCTTCCCTTCAAAAGGCCAGCCTCTCCAGTCCACAGGCTCTTAGCTCCTGATACCTACAAGTGCCATGCAGCCCCTCCTGGGCAGCAAAAGCAATTTCAGGGAAGTGGTCTGGAGACACCAAGATGACCCGAAGGAGACTCTCACAGGGAAAGGAAAACCTTGCTGTGACCTGGTCTGGACTAGAGGTGGGTGTCTGGGAACTCTCGGCTTCCAAAAGATGCTGAGGGTGAGGGTCCCCTGAGGAAGGGAGCAGTGCTGGCCCTGGGCCTTGGCATTTAGAGGATGGACACAGAAAGAAAAGCCAGGAGGGAAAACACAGGGGTGGTGACAGCGAGAGGGAAGGAAGGAGTATGCTTCCCAGTGGAGGCACCTGAAAAGCAACACGCAGCGGATCGACCCACGGAGAAATGGAAGAGAAACGACTGCCGTCGACCAGGGGGTTGACCTCTAAATTTTATTTAGATTTCGCCACTCATTAATAGCTATGCAAGAAAACCTATCAATAAGAGAATAAGAAATAATAGTTCAGAAATTCTAACCACAGAGGCTGCCCAAGCAGCCGTATAGCCATCCTCCGACTGACCCAAGAAAAGCGGAGTGCCTGCTTGCCCATTTGTTTGTGGCCACAGCAGGTGAAAACTGTTTGAAAAAGCAAATTTGGAGGTGTTCCCTGGGAATGGCCTAACATGCTACGGGTGAGGAAGAATGCCCAGAACTCACTGCAGGGAGGTGTCCTGGAGGCCCAGAAAAGAGCCCGGTGGTCCTGTCCCCAGCCCAGAGTTGAGAACAGGCACGGTGGCTTCAACACCGTCCCAAGAGTGACAGTCACGGGAGCAGCTGCAATCCATTCATGGGGAGGGTCTGTCACCAAGCTCCTTTCCCCTCACCCCCACCCCCACGTCCATGTAGGCACAATGGGTTATTATGTAGCCCAGTGCTTTGCAATCTACATACGTGCTTGGGTTGAACTGTGTTCCTCAAACTCATATGCTCAAGCCCTAACCCCCAACATCTCAGAAGATGACCCTAATTCAGAGAGAGGGCCTTTACAGAGGTCATCAAGTTAAAATGAGGTCGTTAGGGTGGGCCGTAGTCCAATATGACCAGAGCCCTTATAAACAGGGGAGACTTGGAGACAGACACACAGAGGGAAGATGATGTGAAGACACAAGGAAATGAGAGCCGCCTGCAAGCCAGCGGGGAGAGGGGCCCCTGAAGAAACCAACCCTGTGGACAACTTAACCTCTGACGTCTGGCCCCCAGAGCTGTGAGACAGTGAGTGTCTGGTGTTCAAGCCGCTCGGTCTGTGCTGCTTCATTACAGCAGCCCGAGCCGACCCACATAGCACGTGACAGGCTCTCATACTGCTTGTTATTATTGCCCAACTTCCCCTTCAGTTGAGAAATGCTTCCCCTCCACCATGGACCAGTGCTCTGCGTTTGGCACCGTCCTGATCTTTCCACGCCCACTGCCTGATCTCCTAGCAGCCTGCGCCCTCAGCAGCCCCCGCAGGTCCGGCTGCCCCTCTGGTCACAGCTCCTGTCACCCCACCCTCCACGGTCCACTCATTTGGACACAGGCCTACCTGCCTGGGTCCAACCCTCGGTCTCCCAGCCCCTCAAGCATAAGCTTGGCTCAGCCGTTCACTCTGAGACCCAAACTTCTCCGCTGGGGAGACCCTCACATCTCATTCTCCAGCAAGGACCCCAGTAGCTCCGGCAGCCCACACACTAGCACGGTTGGCATCATTACTCAGCATCTCCCGACCCAGCCCTGTGCTGAGTGCCACACGTGCACACATGCACTCGGCCCCAAGGCAGCCCAGTACAGTGTGGCTGCTGGATTCCCACCATCACCCAAGGAGCCCGGTTCTCACTCCACCCCAGCCACGTGATACAGGCTCCTGGAGTCTTGTTTGCAAAACAGAAGGCATGGATCCTGGCCCAAGAAATCAGAAAACAAAGTTCCCTTGCTCTGCACCCTTAAAGCTTCAGTCCCTGGGAACAATCAAGGCAGATAAGGCTGGAGCAGGCCCCCTTTGAGGTATCCTCACGAGCAGGATGGCATCGAGCTGCCTCGGCTACCTGTGAGATCCTGCTGTGTGTCCTGGAGTGACACAGTAGAAATGTGACAGGATGGAGATGCAGACCCTCTGAAGCCATGCAGCCAACGCATCAGCCTTTACCATGGAGACGGCAGCCACCTGCACACGCATCCCAGGACAAGGTGAGACCCAGGCACTGCCCACCTAGAGCCTGGGCAGGAGTCGTCCACTTGCACGTTCTCAATCAGGTCCCCAGCAGCAGCACCTGCTCTTTGGGTGCTCCTGGGACGGCTGGCCCAGCTGAGCGCAGTCCAAGCAGCATAGGGTCAGGGGATGGAACTCAGGATGGCTCAGGGTGGGTCCAGCTTCCATGAGGGAAACCGAGGGGTGTGTGGAGCTCAGGAGAACAGACACAGGTGTTTAAAGAAGTCTGAGAGGCAAGAAGAGCTGAAAAGGCCCATGGGGAGGAGCCGGCACACCCCTGCAAACAATTTTTATAAAATGCATGTGCTGGGGGCAGAGAGAAAGAGCAAGAAACATGGCATAACGTCACTGGCTGTCGAATGTGGGTAGAGAGTTTATGTGTGTCTGCCATACTATCTTTCAACTTTTTTACACACTTGAAAACTTTTAGCATCAAAAGGTGATGGAAAATAAAGAGGCCACAGTAGCAGGGTAGTGATGAACCAACAGGATTCTGCTCACTTAGGTCAGGTTCTCAGGGAAAGCCCGGATATGCAACACCCCCAAAGTTCCCGATGCACAAGATTTCTCAGTCTCCTGAATTCCTTGAAATTCTGTACACGCTGGATTTGTGGCAGCTCCTTTAAGACCCCCACGCCTTGTGGCCACTCTCTCCCCTCTGCCCTCAGGTTCTCAGGCCCAGCTCTTAGAAAGCAGGTCTCTCACAATGAGCCATGAGCTCAAAGCAGACTCTACTTCATTTGCTCTCTGTCATCATCATGACCCCCTGCAGGAGACACTGATGCTGGGATTCCGCAGCAAGAGCGGACCTCAGGAAGGTGACCAGATGGCAGGGCCATGAGGAAGGGGGCACCGAAAGCAGGTGGTCTGATATGAGCCTGTGAGGTTCCCACAACCCTCTGCTGTGACCGCAGGGAGCCTCCCCACTCTAAGCCAGGCTCCTGGGCACAGCGACACCAGCCACCCCGGGGACGCCTGTGCACTGGGAGATGGGGTCCCTGCCAATCCCTGAGGAAAACAGAACTTGGCTAAAGGCCAGGAACGTGCATGGAGGGCATCCCTCTGCGGGACACTCTGCATTCAAGAAGTCTATTTATAACAGCAAGTGCGTTCATACCAAGAGAAAGAAAAGGGTTAAAGTCTTCAAAATCATTCCCTAAAAATGCAGGAGGAAATAGAGGATAACTGAAATGTTCACCAACTTACACCAAAAACATTCGAGGCAGGCACATTTGGGAGGGCCCAGCCCAGCCAAGGCAGCTCTCCGCTGTCCCTGGTATGTGGTGCCCCAGTTCCCTTGAAGAGAAACAGGGCATTGGGTGAAACAGACACAGCTCTCACCAGGCAGGACCTGAAATCTGTCCCTGCTCTCTCGAACTAGCCCATGTGTTTGCGATTAGGAAGCAGCCCGCCATGGCAGGAGGGGAGGGCCCAGCAAGGCCTCTTGCCAGCGGTAATTTCTTTTCTGCCAAAACAAGGCCCCTTAACCTAGTGAAGAACACTGCCCACCGGGCAGCCCAGTCCTCTGGCCTCCAGCAAATGAAGGGAAGAGGGAGCTCTGGGCTCAGTCCTGTGCCCCGAGTCAGACGGGCCACATGGCTGAGCCGCTGAATGTTTCTTTGTGGCCTTATGGAAGCCAGTGACGAATAGCATGTATCTTTTCAGACATGGGGGACAATAAGAAAAACACACACATCTGTTTACACCACTGGCAACGAGTCTGTAATACACAGAAGCCCTTCAAACAAGCCCGCCTCCCCGGATGTGGAAGAAAGCCTTCGTAATCCCGGAAGACTCGGCACCAGCAATATATTAAAAACTGCTCTTGGGCCACTTGCCCCCAGACAACAGCAGATGCTGTGAGGTACGAGACGCTGAGTTCGGGACAGGCCCGGGCCCCATTCCCACCCTGGGTATCCGGTGTGGAGGGGTCAGACCTTTCAAACTTGCAACCAGTAGGTACCCGCTCACATTCAACTCGCCTCTAAGGACTCTGGGGTGAAAACGTGAAACAGAAAGCAAAGTATCCGAGAAACGATCCCTTAGGAGATCTGGAGAGCTGCCACTGCCCAAATTATTTGCAGAGATTTCTACAGGGATATCCTGCAGAGTGGAGTCCTGGGAGTGGAGGCAGGGGGTGGGGAAGGGGGTTGAGGAAACATCACAAATCCCATCTTTTAGGAAGCATCTGCTAAGGACTGGGGCCACCAGTCACATGGCATATTTTTCTATATCACAGGACTTTTGAATTGGACTGTGAAAGGAGAAGCATCAATTTAGCAAAGCCACAGAGAGAATCCTCAGATCTTCTCCATGGCCACAAACTGCTGACTTAGACAAACACTCTGACTTCTGAGCAGAGAAAAGAAAGGGAAGATCCCTGCTTCAGCAAATACACCAGTGACAGGCATTATGGCTCATTTAGTCAGCTGTGACCCACAGGCATGAGGGACAGATCCTTTCAGGTCCTCTCCGTTGCTATTTCTATGAAAGTCTAACTGGGTGGGAAACCGGGAAGGTTCTGGCCCCCAGCTACGGGGAAATAACTGCTTTTCCGGAGGGAGTGCTGACGTCATCGTTGTAGGTGTCTTATGGTTTTGCTCCCTAGCTTCAAATCCCGGTTCAGCCAGGTATGAACTGGGTGACAGACGCTCCCAGGGAGCATGCAGGCCCCAGGCCGTCCGTAAAAGGGGGAAGATGCCTCACAAGGTGAAACGCATGAGGGCAGAACACAGTAAGCAGCCCACCCACACTGACCTTATTATTTTATTTTTGTACAGTCTGTGTCCCCCATACTCTCCAGGCCCCATTTCTAATTTCATGCTATTTTTAACACTGACATACCCACATCTTTATTTGTGTTATAACCAACGTGTTCCTAAACAAACAAGCAAACAAAAAACCCAGAGAAAAACCCAGAGTATATCATGGTTAAATTCCATGACCCTGCAACTGTACAGAGTAACATGTTGGGCAGAATCCAGTGGTCAATTCATGGGTTCAGCAAACGACCTTTTGTAAATGAGAATAAGCAAAAATTACTATGTCTGTAAATCACTACTGTGTGTGTACTTTGAGAAAGGGAGCCTTGGGGGGGCGGGGATTCTTTTTTAACTTTGCTCTGATTACTAAAAATCTAAGTCAGCTTTTATAAAAAATTTGGAAAAGCATAAGGAAACAACAAAAATATCACCTGTCATACTCTGACCCAGACAAAGCCAGGATTAAAATTTGGGTGCCTTTCTTTCTGGCTTCCCAAACTAGACACGCTCTACATACAGATACAAACACTTTTTGTTACAAGGTTAGAGTTAGTTCCCAAACTGAGCTTTTTGTTATTAATATCACTGATAATATTACATTATTATATTCCTCCCTGGACTCTTTACCCTATAAGGAAGGGAATCCTGCTACATAATTCAGACAGATCCTGGGAGTTTGGGGCACTTCCTGGTGCCTATTAAGCATTCTATACGTCTTAGTTGAACAGATGAATATTACATTGTAAAATTGTTTCCATATCATTATAGATAACACTGTATCATGAAGATTTTGCTGTACTATTAATTATTCTCTGAAAATGTGATTTTTTTAAAAACGTCTACGAAACATTTCTCTAGGTAGCTTACCAAGTTTACTTAACTCTTCTACAGCTACCGAACACTGGTTCTCATCATCAGCTGGACCAAATAAAGCTATGATAAACATCCCCATCTGTAAACCTTTGTTTATTTCTCTCCCCATATTCTCAGGAAGGATTCCTAGAAGTGAGAGTACTGGGTCAAAGACTGGTCCAATCTACACATTTATCAGCAGTGCATAAAACTCTAATTTTCTATGACTTTTTACAATTTGATAGCCAAAAGTAGCTCAGCATTAAGCTTAATATCTTTCTGGATTTTGAAGGATTCTGATTGACATTTCTGTACCCCCATTAGTTTTTTTTTTTTTTTTTTTTTACGATACGCGGGCCTCTCACTGTTGTGTCCTCTCCCGTTGTGGAGCACAGGCTCCAGACGCGCAGGCTCAGCGGCCATGGCTCACGGGCCCAGCCGCTCCGCGGCATGTGGGATCTTCCCGGACCGGAGCACGAACCCGTGTCCCCTGCATCGGCAGGTGGACTCTCAACCACTGCGCCACCAGGGAAGCCCCCCATTAGTATTTTTCTTCTGTGAATTCACTAGTGTCCTTTGCCTACCCTCCTATTAGTCATCATTTGGGGTAGCACCATACCGTTTCGGCATCTGCAGGTTTACAACATATTATTAAACATAGTAAAGATCTTCTTTTATCACTTTCCATATTCAAAATTTTCTCGGCAATTTAACCATTTCTTTATTCTCCCAGATAATCCCTGGAGTCATTTTATCCAGTGTCCCCCACCTTAAAGTCCCACTGGGATGTAGACTGAGATTATTTTAAATGTGTGCTACTCCGAAAAGAACTGACATCTTTAAAACAGTTAGTCTTCTAGAGCATGAATAAATTATTGGCCTTTTAAAATTTTCATTATTCTAACATGATTTCATATCCTTTGGTAAAGTTTTTAGTTTACTTCAATAGAATCTACACATTTTTTGATGATATGATGGTATAGTTTATCTGGTTTTGCTTTTTGCAGTAGAATTTGTCCCCCATACAGCTTCTGATTTTTGGTGATACACAGGAAAGATTTTCCAATATATTTTTTCCAACTATATTAATGAATTCACTAATTCTAAAAAGTTTTTCGTCTCTTTACTAGGATTTTTAAGATACACAGTCTCGTAAAAACAATAGCTACACCTTGTACGATCCATAAATCTCCCCCTTGTTTCTGTTTCATGTCTTAATACGTTGGCAAGACTTACAGAGTGACGTCACCTAAGTCTTTTTTAACCAGCCTTGATATTAATGAGAATATCTAGGTTACGTCACTAATGTTTGTTTTTAGTTTGGCATAGATATTAATTAACATTATAAAAAGGTATCCTTCTATCATCTCTAGTTTCCTACAGTTTTGTAAAATGAGAAACGTGTGATTAATTTTCTTAAAAGCCTTTCGGGTATGTCATAATCTCCCTATTTATAGTGTCTAAATGATTATAGACCTCAGAAAGTAAACACAAGCTGAGAAGGAGGGAGAATTCCACTTTCAAATGACCTCAAGATATAGCTTAAGTATACATTAACTATAGCTTAAGTATACATTAACTAACCATTGTCACACTGTCCCATCTCTAAATAAACTACACTGCATGTGCGGTCACTTCCCCTGCAGTGCATTTGGAGGGAGACAAATGAATTAACACTCTGGGCCATCCTTGTAAACATAGGGCCACATTTACATGCACATCTGTAATTAAACACAGGCATTTCACAGCAGGCAGGAAGCTCAGGCATAATCTGTGAGTATTTCCGTGTACCAGGAACCACGTGAAAGAAAAATTTAAATAATTAGAGCAGGGAGTGATGAAATGAAGGCACAGCCATATTCTGGAATACCGGTCAGGTGACACATTCTTACCAACGTGATTGTGATTTATAGATGGTTGATTAACAGAAGCCAATGACATGAAGTGGGGAAATCATAAAAAGTGATGTACCCCTACAATAAATATTTTAATTTAGCCTAAAACACAGAAATGAACCATCATTAATCAACCTACTGATGCTTTCTTGGAATGAAAAATCTACTGATTTTTGTTTACATTAATTTCTTCATAAATATATCATCTATTTCCTGGTTTGGTTTTCTTAAAAGTGACATGTTTACATACACCTATGAAACTGAATACAAAACCCTAATCAATTTTCATTATGACATATCTAAATCAACAGCTAAGTTTTATCAAGTTTTTCTCATTCTGTATTTTCAGAGCATTCACCTTGAGTTTTCCTTTCTTTGCATACTGTATCCCATTGGGTTACAGTTACATTGAGTTACATAATTATGTATGTGTGATAACAAACAAGGCTCCCATAAGCAGGTTTAGGAAGACTCTCGGCTAAAAATACACAGCCCCACTGTGGAAGCAGGTATGTGGAGACTTAGGAGAGAGGAACCCAGCAGCCTCTGGTGCTGCCGTGCCATGGGCAACCGTCAGTTTATTAACACAGGAAATGGAGCTTCTAGTTTATTTTGCAGCCACTAAAAAGAGTAAGAAAGGGCTTCCCTGGTGGCGCAGTGGTTGAGAGTCCGCCTGCCAATGCAGGGGACACGGGTTCGTGCCCCGGTCCGGGAGGATCCCACATGCCGCGGAGCGGCTGGGCCCGTGAGCCATGGCCGCTGGGCCTGCGCGTCCGGAGCCTGTGCTCCGCAACGGGAGAGGCCACAGCAGTGAGAGGCCCGCATACCGCAAAAAAAAAAAAAAAAAAAAAAAAAAAGAGTAAGAAAGAATTATACAACCAATCCTTGAAGTAAACGATGTGTATGTTACAATATTAAGGGAAGAAAGAGTTTCCCGAAAAAAGTTAATATGAACATTTTTTTAAATACACACACACACACACACACACACACACACACACAGAGTTTGTATATAGAGAAAAAAGGTTGGAAAGACAGACTCCGAACTGTTACCAGTAACTACATTTGGTCTTTGAGAAATGGAAAGGTTAGAAGTAACATGACACATTGTTTTGGATTTGAAATTTTTTTTTAATTCGTATTATTAGTTTTGCAACATAAGTTTGTTTTAAAGAAAAAGAATGGGAGCAGGAAGTGCAGTTTTGGGGATGGATGAATCAAATGACTTCCTGGAAGGAACCAGGAGAGTCTGGTTGGAATGAATCAAGGATTTCATGCTACTATTTCTTAGAGGCGGCTGTGTACTTATATAAGATTGTTCCCTTTAAGAAAAGCAGGCAAAGGAACTGCAAACCAGGCTTGTAGCAGCAGAGAGGACGGCCCCACCTCCCATCCCTGTAAAAAGATGATCTGTGTGACGCCAAGTACAAACCGAGCACGTCCCTGACTCAAGACTCCGCAGACCTAAGATGCCCACATGGGGCTGGGAGCAGGGCTTCTGTCTTGTTTGGACTTTTGAGCTGACCACTTGGTGATCCTGACCGGTCAGCACAACGCTGACCTTGCAGAACTCAGATGAAGAATGGAGAGAGCCCAAAAGAGGCGCACACGGTGCCCAGGACACAGCGGGCTGCCAGTCCATGTCTTTCCAGGAGGGGGGTCTTTCTTTAGATTGACATTGGTACTACTTTCTACTTTAAAATTTAAACTTTGAGTCAGCTACAGATGAAAGCACTGATAAATTTTTTAAGAAACATCAATGAGATGTTAAACAAAGCATTAAGAGGGCAGAGAAAAGAGATGTGATCCCCTCTCACACCCCTTGCCCCTGTGATGGCCGGATCCACGTGCTGGCCACAGCCTGGCCATTACATCAAAGAGGAAGGTATGAGTTGTATGTGATTAACGTCCATCACCAGCTGGCTTTAAGGAAGGGGGTCACTCTAGAAGATCTCAGTGGGCCTGGATGATCAGCTGACCAACCTCTGGGCAGGGTGGGGTGTCCCCTGAGGAGGAAGGCGTTCCGCCGTGTGTGGGCAGCAGCCGGAGCCAGAGTCCAGCCCTTCCACGCGGCCTGCCCGAAGATGCGTCTCCAACTTGCCTCGTGGTGCCACAGGCCAATTCCTCATGATAAAGCTCTTCATACTCGTTCTGTTTCTCTTGTTGAACCCTGACTGAACCCCAAATCACTCCAAAACAAGAGAAACAGAAATGTGATCTCCATCTTGAGGGAGGACAGGCGCCTCCTGCAGGCCTGAACCTCAGTGGAAAAAGGGCTCCCAGGATGGGTGAGGAGATGTCCCCGAGACGAGGTGCGGTGCTAGCCCTCGGGGCACTGCTGCAAACAGCTTTCCCGTTAGGAGCCCCTCAGCACCTCCAGATTCCACAGGTGGAGTCTCCCCCAGACCCCACAAGAGCCCAGAAGAGGAACAGGGGAGGTGGGCAAATGCACCAAGCCCACATCACAGCCCCCTGCCTCAGCAACCACTCCCCCTCCCAGTACAGGGAGGTCACATCTTCCAGGTGCTTGGAATCTCCAGTCCCCCCAGTGGTACCCACACGTCTACTCTGTGCACATTGGTGCCTCCCCGTCACTAGGAGAACGGCCCAAGTCCCACCCCGGCCTGCAGACCCCTTGTGACCCGACCACCACCCTCGTCGACTCCCACCCTGTTAGCCTTCCCCGGGTGCACTCTGCAGGGAGGGCGAGCTCAAGTTCCCTCCTCCCCATGAGCTGCGAGCGAACTCCTTGGGCCCTGCTGCATAGGCTGCACTGATTAGAACAGCTTTTTCCCAGCCCAGCTTTTGGAAAATCCAAGGCAGTTGTGAGCATGATTCCTCCCCGCGGTCTCGCCCCCAGCCTCAGGCATTGGTGGCTGAGGTCAGGAACTGTCCAAGAAGGCAAGGAGAGGGAAGGGTCCATCCTCCTGGACTGCAGGGCTGTAAATTTCATCCAGGTTCCATTGCAGCTGATGAATGGAAAGTAAAAAATCCATCTCAGGTTGCAAATTGATCTCCATGACAAAAACTTGTAAATCTTGTTACTCAGAGAGACAGGCACAGCCCTGGCTCAGGGGACAGAAATGGGGGCAGTGGGTGTGGGAGCCAGAGCAGGCAGGCCTCCAGGGCATACCTCTCCCCACCCGCGCATCCCCAGACGTCCAGAAGCCTCACTTCATCAGCTCCTCTGCCGCCACCAGGACCAGCATTCCCCCAGTTTGGACCTACCACCTGCAGCTCACTGGAGGGCTGCGAGTTCTTAAAGCCAGCCCTGCTTGAAGGGCCATTGTGTTTAGTGCTTCATTTTTTAATCCAGCCACAGAGCAAATGTGAATCCTCACTCGGTCCTGGCGTGTGCCCTGTCTGAATTTTCGTTACATCTAACTCTAGAGGAAGTGGAAGACCTCTCGGCCAAGGCTCACACACAGAGTAATGGGGAGAAAACGTCCCCCAGCACACATCAGCAGGACGGCTCTTTAAAGCCAAGCAAAGCAAATGTCGGCGAGATTTATGTTCCAGCCCCCAAAAACCCCATGACGTTGGGTAATGGACCCATCTATCCAAACACTTAAAATTCCAAAATGAAAAAGTGAAGTGGAATTGAAGTTTTAAAGCCTTCTCAAAAGCTATGGGTCCTAAGTGAAAGCCCATGTGATTTTAAGGCCGAGAAAAACTTTTCTTGAGTCCTGAAAGGAAGGAAGATGAGGTCCATCAGACTCAGCCCGAAGGTTCGCCTAAAAGTTCCACTGGAATAACGGCTCTGACTCTCACAGGGCTCAAGATAAACACAGCCCTAATAAAAACCCGATAGCGTGGGCTCTGCTCTAGGGAGGCCACTTTATAACTGGACCAAGCCCTCTGCCAGGAAATGATTGCTTTTTCAGTCCATCCCAAGAATGTGCTCTGCCTTATGTCTGAGCATAAGCGTCAGGCAAACGGGTGGGCCAGGAGGAGGGCCGGGGCCCGCACAGGTCTAAACACACGGTGACAGAATTTAAGATGCCCGAAGGCCCTCCAGAAACAAGGTCCCTTCGGTCTTCGCGCCACCCTCCTGCTGGAAGCAGCCAACAAGCCATGCTCTGCCAATGCCTCCCTCTTCTCCAACCATTTTTCACCAGCCCAGCCAACCGGCTGGTTCAGAGAGAGCTGCTTGCTAACGAAAACAAAGATGTGCCTTGTTTACCGAACGTGTAAGAAATAGCCTTGTCCTGTCTTCGTAAAATACTCCGATTTCAGTGGCTTCTTTAAGACATCTGTAATTTCACTGGATAGTGGCATCAGTATAAGGGTTCCATCACTCTCTCCACACACCCACAGCCCCAGCCCTCATTCCATATCCTGAAAAGGCAGCAGCAGCAGGCCCAGTACCACTGGGGATGCCCTGGCACGCTTCAGGTTAAAGTGCCAGACAGGTCTCTCCGTGGCTGCCCCATCACCGACCAGGAAAGATATTCCCAGTAACACTCCTAACTCACAGCCATGGACTCAGGAGCCTACAGCACCGGTGCTGGGCATCTTTCGGTAAGATCTTTAAGTAACAGTGAACAGCGTCTCTGCAGAAAGATGCACAGAGGCAGGAGAATGAAAGGCCTGCAGATGAAAGGACCTGCCACTGCGGGAGGAGGCAGAAGGACACACCTGTGGGGACTGAGCCTGACCCCGCAGGGGCAAAACCACCCACCAGCCTAAGAAGGATGCCTTGTGACACCTGTTTTTCAAGAAGACGCTACAGGGCTTCCCTGGTGGCGCAGTGGTTGAGAGTCCGCCTGCCGATGCAGGGGACATGGGTTCGTGCCCCTGTCCGGGAAGATCCCACAAGCTGCGGAGCGGCTGGACCCGTGAGCCATGGCCGCTGAGCCTGCGCGTCCGGAGCCTGTGCTCCACAGCGGGAGAAGCCACAGCAGTGAGAGGCCCACGTACCGCAAAAAAAAAAAAAAAAAGAAGAAGAAGACGCTACAAAAATACTCTCCACGGATGTCTCCTCTGTGTGTCCTTCCCCTCTCAAGGATGACTACTTCTCGATGCTGTGACAATGCTTTGTGGTAATCACTTCCCTACTTTTCTGCATCCTTCTGCCACCTACATTGGTTGTCGGTTTTAAAAAACCAACTCTGGGACTTCCTTGATGGTCCAGTGGTTGAGACTTCGTCTTCCAATGCAGGGGGTGCAGGTTTGATTCCTGGCTGGGGAGCTAAGTTCCCACATGCCTTGCAGCCAAAAAACCAAAACATAAAACAGAAGCAATATTGTAACAAATTCAATAAAGACTTTAAAAATGGTCCACATCAACAGGCCCAAGTTGTATGCAGGCCTTCTGAATCTGACGGTCATCTCCATAACAATCCACCAACTGCCCAAGCAGCTACCTTAGGAAAATCCACCCCACTACGCAGGCATTTACTAAGGCCCTACTATGTGCATCAGCTTGCATACCAAACGCCTACTTCTATTCAATCATGACAGTGGCTCTTAACCTTGGCCACACTTCAGAACTACCTGAGAGTACTTTAAAACGATACATATTCCCAGACTACACCTAGACCAATGAACTCAGAGCCTCTGGGCATGCAGGTGGGTTCAGCAAACGCTGAAGATGATGACCACTGAGATGATCCAAAGGGAGAATCACAGGCGTCCCAGGTGGGGAAGCATGGTGGGCTGAAGGTGGAACAAATGCCCTGGTCCTCTCTCCCACCTCCCCTTGGGAGGATCAGGGTGGGCTCTGCGGCCATGTGACGCAAAGAATAAGGCAGAAGTGGTGCCATGCCACTCCCAGGCGCAGGTCTCATGAGCCTGGCCACCTCGGCTTCCGGTCTCCCAGAACACTCCCCTGAGGAGCCAGAACCACCAGGTGAGACACCACCTGCCCCCAGGCTCCCCTACGCCTGGGAAGAGACCCTGTCTGTGAGTCTGGGGTTCCAGCCTCCCAGCCCAGGTGCCAGGTGAGGACACCTCGGGCCACCTGAGCCCTGTCCCTGGTTTCAGTGTGTCTGCTCTAATGCACTGGACTAATGCAATATTTTAAATTGGGGTGATTTTTGTTTGCAACTTTGGTCAATGTTTATTTCCAAAGGAAAGAAGTTACAATAGTTTAAGATTATTGGATTAGAGAACCATCAGAAGAAAGTTCATAAGTCATTTTTCTTTAAGGAATGTGTGTCCAAGAAAAACTATTTTATAAGTTCATTTCAGATTAAAAAAAATTATATATATATATATATATATATATATACACACACACACACACGTTTTTAAATCTTTCCCTAAGAATTTCTCTTCGGCAGTGTTTCCTGGTCTTAAAAAATATATATATAATGAGATCACATCCACTACAATGAAACCATAATTTATAACAGTTAAAAAATCACCAAATATTATAGGTAAGAGGGAAAGTAAAAACAAAAACAAAAACCTGGCCATATTAACAACAAACCCCTCCACCCCTGCATGTTTTATGAGCATTACCCAAATGTGAGAGATCTTGAGGGGTTTGGGGAGGGGGCCGATCAATTAAAGGGTCAGCAGTTATTCTCAAAGCCTCCTCATAAATTGTTTATTTCCCAGCTGTCTCATTTTCAAGATGTTAAAACTGTTTTTAAAAGGACAGGAAAGATTCCACTTGTGCACAAGAAATTTTCTTGAGGCTCAGGGTTCTTAGATTTGATTTACACACATTTGCAACGTAGGAAAAAATATAATTTTTAAGCACTGTTGTAGGTTTAATTTATGTTCCCCCACCTTGACTTTGAACTACAAAGTAGAAGTTAAAGGAGAAGAGATGTGAAGTGCCACCTGCTGACACATTCTGACTGGAACATGTAAAAAAACACAAACTCAAATGATAGTTTTCATTGTCAAACTGCCACATTAAATACACATTTTAGGAAAAACAGAAATGATCCATACTCCCACTGCCCTCACAAGACTTGTTTCATGTAAGCATGTTGACCTGGAGCTTTTCCTGCCTTGTTCACGAGTTTATTTTGAGATTTACAGTTTATGAGGCAGTTAACATCTTTAGCATATTCCTTAACCTGAGCACACTTGATGTGTATAATTCTCCCTTTGGACCCTGAAAGATATGTCCACTGCAACTCATAACAGAGGAAAAGAGTATCCTCTTGAAAAGCTCAGCTATGCCTGAGAGCTCATAAAGGCAAATTCAACCAGGCGATACGAAGCCATCTGGGGACAGAGCAAGCCACCCAAACCAAAAGTTTGGATTAGCCTGAAGCCCAGAGAGGAGGTATGAGGGTGAGTGAACCCATCGGGAGCTCCCACTGGTCGGGAGGCCCAAGCTATGCAGAACTGAGCTTCAAGGCCCCTCCTCTAAACCCCTCTGGAACAGCCCCTCTGTCCCCAAGGGTGCCTCCTGGCCATGGGATGGCCTGCAACCACCCTCCCCCCATGTCTGCAGTGACTCCCCCCTCTCCTAGCACCCAGAACATTCCAGAACCACCTAGTCCCCCTGCTCTGCAGCCCTCTACCTCATCTGCCTTCATCATAAATCACCTTTTCAAAAACAAGACACAAAAACACTGGACAGATCAAAACCCAGGGCGGTTCCACTCTGATTTAGGACTTCGAATTCAAAAATGTCCCATTTCTGAGCTGGTATGCTGCGCTGCAAAACCCAGGGCCTGTTCCCCAACTGGGTGCACAGGGAGTCACCCACAGCATGGCTGCATCCTCTCCGGAGGGGGAGGAGCTGGGCTCTGGGGCCAGAGACCCCAAGCGTTCAGAAAATGTGATCGATCTTACCAGGGCCTTTTAAAGGAGTAAAACAGGCATTGTGTGTTTACGCACTTACCCATTACAGATGTTATGAATTTTCTTGAAACCCAGCATTCATAAAAGCAAATGCTCCACTCTGGAGTTTTCAATAAAAGAGCACAAGGAACAAGAAAATCGTTTTTCAGCATACGGTGGACGTCTGCTTCAGCAGAAACCAGTGAGAAGGTTTCTTTGTGATCTCTGAAGGGAAAGTGGACACATTGCACTTTGGTTGAAAGGAAAACCTCATAACTGATCCTGGGCAAAGAGTCAAAAGGACGTTAAAATAAAGATACTTGGCGCTCACACTGCACAGGCCCAAGGCCCTCTGTGTCGCTGCACACGGCTGACAACGCAGACGACGATGACGGGAGACTAGGAGTAAACTTAGTGATCTGACAAGATGAAGGGTTTCATGGGGGACCGGAGAGCTGTTAGGCTGACTTTGTCTTTACCAAAACACCTCCTCCAATAGCCGGTGTGGCCAGACCAGAGCCTGCGACATTTGTATGTCTGTGTGTCTCTCTGATATATGAGTGTGTGTGTCAGTGTGTGTCTGTGTCAGTATGTGTCTGCCTGTGTGCCTATGTAAGTATATGTATCTGCTTCTGTGTCTCTGTCTGTCTGTGTGTATCTGTTTGTCTGGAGTGGCATCAGGGGCTTGAAGCCACTTTTCTCAGCTGATGCCACAACACTACCTGGAGATCAAGATAGGTGTAATAAAATTTACTACTCCCCACTACCTTTTATTTTAAGATGCAACGTGAACCATATTCCTCTTTCTCCACAAGCACGTTTCTTTCAACTGCTCACAAAAAGCCTTGGTGATGTAAAGCAATCTTCTAAGCTACATGTTTCTCTTTGGGGCATCAATGCTTTTTAGAAGCTCATCCACCCAACAGATGTTAATAAATTCCCTAGGGCTCAGAATGTAGTGCAGGCCCAACTTTGGAACCCAGTTACAGGCCCTAAGGTGGTCCCCGCCAGGAGGAGCTGAGGTCAGAAGCTCTTCAAGGAAGTTAATTTTAAAAGACTGTGCTCGTTGGTTTATTTAAAGTAATAAGATTTTAAATTCACCTGCTAGGTAGGTGATCTACAAATGAGAGCAGATGTGGGTCTGCAGGGACATCTGCAAACGTCCCTATTTATTTCCCCACAAGAGCATTGGGTAGGGGGCTCCTATGTGGCCTCCCTCCTCCCCTCGGCCCCCAGGTCGCCGCCTGAGCTCTCCCAAAGGCCAGCGGCTCCTCCACTCTTCAGATTCCAAAGCTGCTGGCGTTCAAGGCCCTTGGAGTGCCAGCTCCTTGGCAGCTCCTCCTCGGCCCAGGAAAAGCTCTGATGCCATCCCCACCAGGCTGCCTCTTCTTGAACTTTCTCTTCTTACATTAAGGGCACCTCAACCGCCAGAAGCTTGTGCATTTCCTCCACCTTCTGTCCAGAATCTGGCACCAGTCATCTCAGAGCATCTCTGTCTGTGTTTCCCAAAGAGAGGACAGGGCACCTTCTCCAAGGCCCGGCAGTAATGACCCCGCTGGGCCAGGCCTCTCGCCCTATGCTCGGTAACAGGCCATGGATCCGCACCTCAGTGCAGTCCAAATCTGCTCAGCCAGTGCTGAACACAGAAGAGAGAGGGTAGGAACGAATAAACAAAAGGCGAGGAAAAGCACAGAGAGGAGAGACTGTCATAAAACAAGTTTTTTTCCCAAGATGGATGGTGAGTGTTGGGAAGGATTTCTTTTTTTTTTTTTTTTTTTGCGGTACGCAGGCCTCTCACTGCTGTGGCCTCTCCCGTGGCGGAGCACAGGCTCCGGACGCACAGGCTCAGAGGCCATGGCTCACGGGCCCAGCCGCTCCGCGGCATGTGGGATCTTCCCGGACCGGGACATGAACCCGCATCCCCCGCATCGGCAGGCGGACTCTCAACCACTGTGCCACCAGGGAAGCCCGGGAAGGATTTCTTAATCTTCTTCCTCCTCCAAATTCTCAAACCTAAACCCTCTGAATATCTCCTGTAGTTATGAATCTTGCTGCTACACATTTCAGGAACAGCCAGTGCATATGGCCTGTGTGCCAGACGCCAGAACTGATGTCATCTCATATAATCCTGGTGACCCCAATGTTATCCCACATGTCAGCTGAGAACACTGAGGCTCATGCCCACAGGCTGGCACTCGCATGCCCGCTCCCAACCCTGCACGCGAGTGTCCTGCAGGAGAAACCCACCTGGGGCCGAGCTGAGCTGGCCCAGCTTCAAGCCACAATTGTCCCCACCATCTCCCTCTCCTTCCTTGTCACCTAAGGACACACAGCCAGCTTAGTTCTAATCGCCTGCAGCTTCCTGAATCCAAGACAACAAGGAGAAACAGCCCATTTTGCCCAGTCAGTTCTGAACATTTCAACATTTTCATTCCCCCTTGAGGGGCCCAGGATGGAGCTGGGAGGGGACACGGACCCAGGACCCAGCAGGGTTTCGAGTGAGGAGACCGGGAGGGCCCAGCGCCTCAAGGGTGGGCAGAGGTGCCGCGCTCTCACTGCCACCCCAACCCCTGGACCCCAGGGCCCTGTGCTGCCAGCCATGTGTCTACTCGGTCTGTAGGGCCCCCGAGTTACTCACACGTGGCTGGAGGGAAAAGGCGTGGACGTCACCGAGTCATCTCGGGCTCCCAGCCCCCCGGTCAGTGGGGCAGCATCTTCTCATGGCCCGTTTCCTCCCGTCCCTTGGACCGAGGTGTCCACCTACCCACTGGTGGAACCCACCCTCCCCTCCAAGAAGGCTTTTTCCAGACATGCTTTCCTGATCGATGCTGAGGAACATTTGTGGGGAGAATATGAATTTGAAAGAGAACAACCTGGGGTGAGAGTGGGACCATCCGGACTGTGTTTACGTGAGCACAAATGTGTCAGGACTGGAGTGAGCAGCTGCAGTTACCCAGGGAATCTGGGAACAAACAGAGGATGGCTGGGGCCGAGGAAGCGGCCAGTGGACTGGTGGAAAGATCGTGACCACAGGCCCGGGGACACACCCGGTTCCCATCCGAGGGGGGCACTCCACACTTTCCCGGGGAGAGGCAGGGGTGCAGGAGTGGGTCAAAGGCCCACATGGCCCCATCAAGACAACCCATTTATTCTAGACTTACTGATTGTTCTTAATACCCCACATAATACATCCTGGAAGCCCACAGCCCCTGTAAGAAATGCTGCTCTAGACTGGGGTAGAGGGGATGTTATTACTGAAATTCCCTACTTTCTTGGGAGGAAATGGACTTCCCCTACAGGGCTCTGCCCCATTCCATAAGCTTGCTCCCACTTAGCGATTACTGTGTCCATAGATGCACCCCCGCCCCCACCCCACAAGGCTGTGTCTTTCTACATGTGAGTCAATGTCTGTATGTAATAAATCCACAGGGCACGTGGGAGCCTGGAACACCCATCACCATCCTTCTTCTCTCTTCCTGCCCCTGTTCCTAGAAACCCCAGCCTCGCCAAGACACCTGGCAGAATCCACTTGGCCTGGGAGGTCATCCCTGCCCACTGACGGAGCTGTCTGAAAGAAGGTACCAGATCTGACTCACGCTGGGCACAGGCAGCATGTGGTCCCTGGATAAAAACCACAAGCCAACAGGCTAGACCCCACCTAAGGGGAGGAGAGCAGAAGGCTCGTGCTGGACCAAGGATGAGAAGGATGAGACGGGGGCCCAGGAGGTCACACAGCCCCTCCACCCCATTGGTGTGGCGCTTGCCTACCTGCCACCATGGGGAGGAAATGAGCCTCCAGCCCCAAATCCACACCTGCTTGACGTAAGAAATTCAGACGACCTCACCCCCCGTGGAGAGAAGGAGCCGTGACGTCACCCCCAGGGGAGCACTGAGTCAAGCCCAGAACTGGACACGGAGGTGGGGTCACGAGGTGCAGGGCCACCCTCACCACGAAGCCTCAGCCAGCATGCGCCCTGAGAGGCTGGCGCCGCCCCTGCTTAAGGAATGAGAGTCTCCAACATCAAATTCAAGGAAACCCGTCGAGTTAGAGACGCAGAGCACATCTTCCTAAAACTCAGTTCAGAAGAAAACGAAGCAAGCCTCAGCGTGCACTTCCCAGCCAGCTGGCCACACATCTCGCCCCATGGCCTCCTCCCTGCAGACCTGCGTCCTTTCAACAGCCACTCTCTGGCACTAAAGGCCTTCCGCAAACTCTCCCTCTGAAATGTTTTTTATCCCCGGAGAGGGGGAGGAAGAGGGGAGGGGTCAGCGTTACTCTGAACGTTTCAGTGAGCTGCCCAGAGCCAACAGCATAAATCAGAACGTGTTTTTAGCATTTCGGGGCAGAGGAAATGGTTCTCCAGCTAAGCTCCCTACCGTTTCTTAAAGTGATTATTTTGATTTAAACCACTGCCTGGTGGCTAGACTTCTAGCTACCAGCTGCAGGCTGTTAGTCCCGGGAGCCCAGAGCACAAAGAAACACTGTTGGCAAGTCCCAGGCCTCCTCCAGGAAGGCGCTGTGCGCTCCGGGCTGTGCTCCTTCCACAGACGGGCACTTGTTCATTGCCCAGGGCGCTTCCACGCTTCCCTCTCTGCCAATCGCTGTCACACACGCTGCGGTTTTACTCGAGATCCTCAGGCTGTCTGCAACATTGCAGTTTCTCTCTGTGTCTGGACTACAGCTCTTTGCCACCAGAACCTGCATGGTTGGGAAGGTTGAAAGGAAAACCAGAACCCAAGTGAAATCACTGGGGCCCAAAAGGCCGCATTTAGGAATTCATTTCCATAACCTCAGCCGTCTCCCCCGTGGGTCAGGGCTGGAGGGAGAAGGGGGAAGGAATAATTCCTGCATTTTTCACACATGTGTCCTGATTTAAAGCAACCATTGCATGGTTTGCGAAATATTGCTAGACAAAGCAAGATGCATCCGTGACACACTTTAAAATTATGAATCTAATCAAAACTAGGGGAATTTCCCGTGGTCTGCCAGTAGAGGGATGATTCCTGATTCTCTGCCCTCTCGAAGACATGCAGTTGCCCTCCCACTTCCAAGGTGCTCAAGATGGGACGAGGATCGCTTTCTCATCCATGGCCCTCTGTCCAGCAACACGAGGACACAAGGTGGGGGGCTCTGGACACTGTGTCCCCAGCATCCCTCACCTCTGGTGTCCAGCCTGCGAGCCCAGAGTCAGAGCTAGTCTGGGGGGAGCCAGGCCCTGACTCTCCTGGGAATCTCTTCTGGGAAGCTAGCAGCCAGGGCTACCCGGCCAGGCCTCCCCCCAAGTCGGTGACCCTCAGGCCAATTCTGCTCAAAGCAGTGTTGAACCCAGAGGACGTTCATGGAAATATCTATCCATCTTTCTTCTCATCACAATTTAATTCTTACTCAAAGCTCACCCACTTGACAAACATACAGGAATTCCTGATGAGTGTACTTCCAGTGCAAACCCAAAACTCTGATGGGGTAGATTCAAATGAACATACAACCACCAAAGAAGGATTCTTTTATGTTAATAAAATAAAGCAAATGCTCTTAATTTAAAGCACAAAGTGCAAGAACTACATACATCAGACTTTTTAAAACACATACAACTTCTTCTATATTAGATGTCTCCAAACAATGTCAGAAGGCATTATACCTGCAGCTTGCTCTTGGGAGGGTCAGGGGGAATAAAAGTTCTTTGTCTCATTCTTATAACTCTTCTGAAGGTTTTAAACTCATTCAAAATTTTAAAAATTAGTCCACATATAAATATCTAATTCATCCTAAAATCAAATACAAAATAATGTCACAATGAAGGATTCTTAAATCAACTATACTGGGGTATAATTTACACACAGTAAAACACACCCATTTTAGGAGCACATCTTGGTGAATGTCAACAAATACAGACTGCACCACCACAAGCAGCCCTAAGAAGCAAGTGGCAAAAGAAGTGACTGCAGTGAACTGGCACAGTCAGTCTCTGAGAACTGCTCCAGGCTGGGCAATTATGAAAACAGCTCACCAAGGTGGTAGAGGTGACAGGAGCCTAGGCCTAGGCCCACTGGTCATATCTGGAGTAGCTGGATCAAGTTAAGACTCAGACTCTTTGTCTTAAAAGTAAGAATGCTGTATAGTGGATTTTGACTTTGCTATGAACTGGGCTGTGTCCCCCGGAAAATCCATATGTTGAAGCTCTAGCCCCCAGTGTCCCTGTATTTGGAGATCGGGCCTGTGAGGAGGTGATAAAGGTTAAATGAGCCTGCAGGATGGGGCCCTGATCCCATAGGACTGTGCCCTTACAAGAAGAGGAAGAGACACCAGAGCTCTCTGCCATGTGAGGACACAGTGAGAAGGAGGACGTCTGCAAGCCATGAAGAGGGCCCTCACCAGAACACAACCATGCTGGCACCTTGATCTGGGACATCCAGCCTCTAGAGCTACAAGGAATAAATGTCAATTGTTTAAGCTGCCAGCTCTGTGGTGTTTTATTATAGCAGCCCAAGCTGACTGACACAGACTTTCTCTCAGCAGTAAAACCCTCTCCTTACAGGAAATCTCAAGTCAAACCTCACTATGCAACATGTGATGGATCTGAAACCCTCCTACACGTTGGTGGGAATGTAAATTGGTGCAGCCACTATGGAGAACAGTATGGAGGTTCCTTAAAAAGTTAAAAACAGAGCTACCATATTATCCTGCAATCCCTAGGCAGTTATCCAAAGAAAACTCTAATTCGAAAAGACACATGCACCCCAATGTTCACAGCAACACTATTTACAATAGCCAAGGCACAGAAACAACCTAAATGTCTATCAACAGATGAATGGATAAAGAAGATGTGGTACATATATACAATGGAATATTACTCAGCCATAAAAAAAGAATGAAATAATGCCATTTGCAGTAACATGGATGAACCTAAAGATTATCATACTAAGTAAAGTAAGTCAGACAGAAAGACAAACATCATATGATATTGCTTATATGTGGAATTTTAAAAAGTGATACAAAGGAACTTATTTACAAAACAGAAAGACACTCACAGACATGGAAAACAAACTTATGGTTACCAAAAGGGAAAGGGGTGGAAGAGAAATAAATTAGGAGGATGGGATTAAAATATACACACTACTGTATATAAAATAAATAACAAGGACCTACTGTATAGCACAGGGAACTTGACTCAATATTGTAATAACCTATAATGGAAAAGAATCTAAAAATGAGTATACATACATATGTATAACTGAATCACTGTGCTGCACACCTGAAACTAACACAACATTGTAAATCAACTATATTTCAATAAAAATTTAAAAAAAACACACATGATGGATCTGCTCTATTCACGTGGGTGTGGGGCTTCGGTTTCAAGTCTTGCTGTCCCCTCCATGGCTGAACCTCCTTTGAAGCCAGAGCTCCTGAGAACACCGCTGGAAGCCTTCGGGATCAGGAGTGTCTTTGTAGTTTTTGCTCCCCTGCTTTCTAAGGAAGATGAGATACCTTCCCCTGGAAATCCTATGATCCAAATATCAACTAGTCTGGGGACATAACTAATGTGGCAGAAACTATGGGTCAAAGTGCATAAAGACCTGCTGAAGAAAAAGTGCCCTTCAGATACCAGGCCAACCATAGCACACAGCATGCAGGTGCCATGGGGCAGAGCCTAGTGGACTTCCTAGGAGATGGAGGGAAGGGCAGCACAAGCTGAGGGAAGAGCAGGTACAAAAGCACCAAGATATAAAATGTCATGGGGTCGGAGCAGGGAATGGAGAAGGTGGGAGGTGAGTCCAGGCAGGGAGGCAGAAGCTATGCAAGAGTCTGGACTTGAAGTGGGCATGCCCCCTTCCTTCCCAAAAGTATACCGGAGTTACTATGGCCCAATGGGCCCCATGAGCCCATTCCCCACAACAGACAAATGGGATGAGTTTCAAGGTGTCAGCAAGAGCCAGCCCTGTGAACAGCAGGGGTGTGCTGGGCCCTGGAAGTGAGCATTGTCCCACCCAGATGGGCTCTACGCCAAGGGCTCCAGTGGTGGAGGCACCGTACCTGACCGCTGTGGGAGGCCACGGTGCCTCCCTCCTGGGCCCTCTCATTCATCCTGAGGCCTGTGTTAACCTCAGCAGGCAGGGCTACTGTCTCTCTGAGCTCCAGGAGGTCCTTTCAGGGACCAATCTATTGCTAAGTACTTAATATTTGCTAAGTACCTGTGACCCTATGCCTCTCTGCAACACAGCCCAAAGTGGAAGGCTGTGTTTCACACCACAAAGAAGCCCAAATGTGCCCCTGGAAGGGGCTCCCAAACCTATTTCCCCCTCTCTCAGTCAGCTCAGGCTGCCGTAACAGAACACCATAGATAGGCAGCTTGAACAACATTTACTTCTCACAGTTCTGGAGTCTGGGAGTCCAAGACCAAGGTGCTGGTAGATTCAGTTCCTGGTGAGAACTCTCTTCCTGGCTTCCATACAGGTGTCTTCTCATGATGGAGAGAGAGCTCTGTTGTCTCTTCCTCTTCTTACAAGGGCACTAATCCCATTGCAGGGACCCCACTCACATGACCTCATCTAAACCTAATCACCTTCCAAAGGCCCCATCTCCCAATACTATCACAGTGGGGGTCGGGGCTTCAACATGTGGATTTGGGGAGGCAGACATTCCATCCACAGCACCCCCTTGTAGGCAGCCTCCAAGGACGCCAGAGGAGACAATATGAGAGGCAACAAACAAAGCGACAAGTCCAGTCTTTAAACATAAGTCTGAACAGACAAGACCCAACTCTGCTAAATCGCATCTGTCCTCCAGAGCTGCTTTTCTCTTTTCCTTGTCAGGTGTGCTGAGAGTGGGGGTGGAAGATCAGGTGAGAATACCCCCTGCACAGGGTGGACCCTGCTCCTTCCATCCGAGGGGCTGCTGCTGAGCAGGAAGACATCCTTCATGTCTTTGCCGCCACCAAAAACTACACTCCCCAGAGCTCAAGTTCCGCTCAGCTGGACGCAAGTCGGTCTTTGATCTTGAAAGAAGCACACAGACTCACTCTCCAGCATGGGAAGTACATAGGCACTGGCTTCAGCAGAACTCCTAGGCTAGCATATCCACTCCCGCCCCCCGCCCCAAGCAGTGTCGAAACCGCCTCAAAATGTAAAACAGATGAGTCTTTTAAAGAAAAAGTTATTTATATTGTGGAATCATTCAGAGCAAGCAGAAACCTGAGGTTTATCACCTGGGGCACAAAACCAGTGATACTCGAGTCTTCTCACAGTGAAGGGGCAGATGTGTTTTATGGAAAATAAAACACGGAAATGTGTTGGTTTGATTCTATTTCTTGATTTCTCTTTCCATTAATGGATGCATGTTGGTGTTCACAATCAAGGGAAAATGCCATTCAAGAAGCCCGGAGAAGGGCTCTTTCCTGAGAATCCCCCCGAAGGTCAAGATTAAGAGCGAGGTGGCTCAGGTAATTAAACCAGCGGGGTAGGCTGTATCGAAACTCTGCTGGCTTTTCAGAAAGGGGTGGACATCTGTGTGTCTACCCATCCCGAGACTCGAGGAGATGCGGACTCGGATACATGGGGCCTCTGCTCAGGGTGGCCATCCACTCTCCTCACCAGTCTCCCTGAAGAGTTATTATCTCAATAACAGCAGGACATAAGGCTGTAGTCCATAATATCATGTGGACTCGTGTTGGCCTACAGTTGAGGACATTTTTGTAATAATCTCCAAATAATACATGAAGGAAAGAAACGCATTATGTAATACTTCTGTGTCCCAAGACTTTTAAAGCAGTTGCAACTCTAAGAAGTATTCTTTTCTAGGGAAATCAGAATTCTTAACACTCTACCCTTGAGAACTGAGAATTCAAGTCCACAGCCACCACCGTCCACAAGCTCACCCACGTGTCCACATTCAAGGAGACACAGGTGATTATAGGACGGCTGCTCACTGTGCGAGGAGATCACTTCGGTCAACCTTACTGTGATTTCGTGTGATTTCAGGAGCATCAGAGAAACCGTGCCCGTGACATGACCTCCCCTTCTCATCCCCAGCACAGTCACGCAGCACTCCCAGGCTTCTCTTGATGTCAATGCTGAGAGTCCCAGGGCAGGGAAAGAGAACAAGAGACCAGCCGCAGGGACCCAGGAGACGGAGATAAATTTCGACATGAAAAATATCTCAACAGACGAGCCAGTTGGTATTGGCGGTGAGAAAACGCAATGCAAATCTCCAAGCGTGACCAAGTGCTTCCAGGCTCTGCTCTTCAACCCGCCAGTTAGGACTAATGTTTGCAAGGAAACCCACCCACTACAAAGAGCTGTAGCTCCAGCCTGGGTCCCCACCTCAGCCACATAGCCGAGTTCATGAAGAACCCATAGTCCAAGGACCAAGTTCACTGTCTTCAAGAACCCACACTGCTGGGTGATCACCACAGAATATTTGACCTTTTGCTTCAAAGAAGATGCCCTTGTTTTTCTAACTTTCTTTTACACTATTCAAGGAGTACGTGAATTACGCTGCCCACCCCGAGTCACGCTGGTAGATAAAGCTGAATGAAGTCCACTCAAGCCCATCTCCCCAGACACAACCAGTTTGTGCTTTATGCTTCCAAGTTTTTCTCTACCTATAGAAATATGTTGTTTTGAGTGTAGCTCTTCCCCTAAATAGCATCACTGTACACATGCTACTTTGCAAATGACTTCTGTTCACTGAGCCATGACCTTTGAGGTTAGAGCCACCTCCAATTTTCCATTTCATTCATAGGGGATGTATAATATTCCCTAATATGAATATGCCATGTTTGTGAGTTTGTTCTTGCTTTTTTACCATGTCCAAAACAATAAACAGTTAATGTTTCTTCTTCTCTCTCCTCAACAGCACTGCCATGAATATCCCGTACATGCTCCTCTGTGCTCCAGGCTCAGTGAGTCTGGAAGGCAAGCCCAAGTCCATGTGGATACACGGTGCTGATTTTAAGAAATATGGCTCATTGCCCTCCAAAATGGAGGCACCAATCTATACTCCAGTTTATCAAAATGCCTATTTCCCCACACCCTCACTAGCCCTTAATGAACTCTTTGAACCTTGCCAAAATGGTGGCTAAAGATCATAACTTATTTTATGTTTCCTAGTACTAGTGTAGTAGACGGAATAATGGCCCACCAAAGATGTCCACAGCCTAATCCCCAGAACCTATGAATATGTTACCTTACATGGCAAAAGGGATTAAATTAAGGATCTTGAGATGGGGAGATGATCCTCGATTATCTGGGGGTGTCCAGTGTCATAATCAGGATCCTTACAAGACGGAGATAAGAGGGTTAAAAAAGGCAATGTGAGACGATGAACCAGAGGGAGAGAGACTGGAAGATGCTCTACTGCTGGCTTTGAAGATGGAGGAAGGGGCCACAAGCCAACGAATATGGGAGACTCTAGAAGCAGAAAAGGCAAGGAAACGGATTCTCCTCTGGAGACTCCAGCAGGAGCACAGCACACACTGATCCATTTTAATATTTGACCTCCAGAACTAAAAAAGAATAGGTCTGGGGCTTCCCTGGTGGCGCAGTGGTTGAGCCCGCCTGCCAATGCAGGGGACACGGGTTTGAGCCCTGGTCTGGGAAGATCCCACATGCTGCGGAGCAACTAAGCCCGTGTGCCACAACTACTGAGCCTGCGATCTAGAGTCCCCGAGCCACAACTACTGAGCTCGCGTGCCACAACTACCGAAGCCTGCATGCCTAGAACCCGTGCTCTGCAACAAGAGAAGCCAGCACAATGAGAAGCCCGCACACTGCAACGAAGAGCAGCCCCCGCTCGCTGCAACTAGAGAAAGCCCGTGGACAGCAACGAAGACCCAATGCAGCCATAAATAAATAAATAAATAAATCTATTAAAAAGAATAGATCTGTGTTGCTTTAAGCTACTAAGTTTATGGTACTTTTTACAGCAGCAATAAGAAAATAATACAACTACTGAGGATAAGCATTTTTTCTAAATTTACTGGCTATTTTTATATTCTTTTCTATAAATTCCTTTTTTCATATCCTTTGCCCAATAAAGCTTCTTATGAAGATTTCTCAATCGTTCCATTAAGGTCTTCATTGACTTATGAATTCCCTACTTGTCATAAATAAATTCTCATATCGTTTTTTTGGTGACTGGTGTAAAGAAGGTGTCTCATATGATATTTTCCCAAAGGCACATTCAATTATTTCAACACTATTCATTTAAAAAATCATTATTTCCCCCACTCATTTGAAAAGGCACGTTTATCATCTAATAAATTTCCATATATTCCATGGGTCTGTTAATTGATTATTCTCTTCCTTTGATCTATTTGTCTAGTTAATCACTATAACACATTGTGATATCAGATAGAGCAAGGATCCCATTAGGTTTTCTTTTTCAAAATTACCTTGGCTCTTCTTACTAATTTTCAATTCTACACAGATTTTAGAAACAGCAAGCCAAATTCTATTAAATAACTTACCGGGGTACTAAATGGAACTGCATTAAGTTAATATGTTAATTTCAAGAGCACTGATGTCCCATTCAAACAAATGGATTCCCCTTTCCAGTTATTTTAATCTTTCATACCCTTCAGTGAAGTCAGAGCTGTTGCACATTTCTTACTAAGGTGATTCCTGGGTATCTGATTGGTTTTGTTGCTACTGTGAACAGGATTATTTCCCATCCCGTGTTCTCACAGTTTTCTGCAAGTAAACAAAAATGATACTGATGTTTCTAAGTTGATCCTGAATCCAGCCAACTTGCCATATCTCCCCTTATTAGTTCTAAGATGTTCAACTGAATTCCTTGCATTTTCTATACATAGAAAATTGAACCAACTGCAATTAGTTTCAGTTTTATCGCTTAAAAAATGTATACTTAGGGGCTTCCCTGGTGGCGCAGTGGTTGAGAGTCCGCCTGCCGATGCAGGGGACACGGGTTCGTGCCCCGGTCGGGGAAGATCCCACGTGCCGCGGAGCGGCTGGGCCCGTGAGCCATGGCCGCCGAGCCTGCGTGTCCGGAGCCTGTGCTCCGCAACGGGAGAGGCCACAGCAGTGAGAGGCCCACGTACCGCAAAAAAAAAAAAAAAAAAAAAAAAAAAAAAAAAAAAAAAGTATACTTATTGTTTGCTACATTTAACTTTGTCTTGGAGAAATTAGCCTCTTTACAACCTCCTAGTGTTCTTGACACTAGTTTCACCTCTCACAATAGTGGATATGACTATCCTACAACCATCCCACGTGTGATGGGAAGTAACTAATTCCATCCCAGGAGGTGGAGGGGGAGTAAATTCAAGGTATATTGTGATGATTTATATCCCAATAATATGGGATGATCTCCTTGAAGAGGTGTGGTAGGCAGAATTTTATCCCCAAATGCAGGAAATGTGAGCACATCTAAAAGGAGGTGAGAAGAATTCAGTTGAAAGGGCAGGGTTATAAACAAATGAAATCAATGCAAGAAGACATGAGGGTCCATAAGAAGGCAGAAAGGAATGGAGCCATGAAGTAAGTGGAGGAACTGTCCTTCAAGAAAGAAAAGAAATCACTCCTGTCCGAATAGGAAGAGAGAGGACAGGATGCTGGTAGGATGTAGACCAAGAACTGGAGGGATTTCCCTTCTAAAGCTTTCTTTAGTGTCTGTGAATTAAAAGGCAGGAACGCCTGGAGAGATGAAAGGAAAGGGAGATTTCTACCATCAAAGTGAAGCTGGTCTCAGTCACCCATCACAACATCCTGCTTGATTTGCAGCACATCATTTCACACCGCCTACTATTTGTCCACCTGCTTATTGCCTTTCTCACTCCCTCTTGAACATGAGCTCCTTCAGGGCACTTGAGAAATGCTGGTTGAGTCAATGGTTAAACTTTGGGGAGCACAGGAGGATGAGCTCTCAAGCCAAAGGTGAGTCTGCCAAAGCGTGAGAGCCCAGCTGGGGGCACTGATCACCAGCAAATGGGGTTGACCACGCTACCCTGTGGGATGCCCTCCAGCTGTCTCAAAGACTACAGTCAGCTGGGCTCCTCCAGGGCTGGGTCTCACCAGATGATGCCAGGACTAAATGAGCAGAGGGCACAAGTGTGAAGACCTGGAGAAAGACTACTGAAAGGTGACCATGTGCCATAAACAGGTAGGATAGTGGTCATTCAGTGAACAGGTAAGTGGTGACCATGCCATGAATAGGTAGGGTGAGCCAGAAGCTCCTGTGAGGTAGAAGGAAAGGAGGCTTTTCTCAGATAAGAGAGCTTCAGAGGTGTCAGCACCTGGGGTAGGTGAAGGACAGGGTCCCTGGAGATGAGTAAGTCCAGGCCCCAGACATCAGGATGTCAGATGAGCCAGCCACATGGATGAACTTTGCAGCCAAGTGACACAGTGACAAAACCGAAGACACTGCAGTCCACCTTCCTTCCCTCCACTACCCTCTAATCATCAGAAGCAGGAGACTCAGGGGGGCGTAGCGTTAGGGGTGGCAGGGCCCACTCAGGAGCTCTGCAGAGTGGTGACCACCCCTAGGTCCTCCCCCTTCTATCCTCAGCCCAGGGTCCTGGTTGCTAATTCAAGAGCACAGGAAGTATCCCACTCGACATTCTGTCACATGAATCAATGACACATGAACTGATACTGTGTCAGGAAAGCGTGAACAGCCGAGTTCTGTCAAATTCCACGCATTAATATGCATCTAGGTCTGACAGTGCCGTGGGGCCCATATTGAATATGTAAAAGGACAGAGACATAGAAGATGACAGAAAGGGTAAATGTGAGCAAAACAAGGATTTTTTGAGATGTGGATGAACAAGGTACCTCCTAGTCAAAATCCGCAGTTTCTATTGTACGTTGGGTTCCTCAAGAAGCCAACTCAGAGACGACAATTTGAGGGCAAGTGGTGTATTTGGGGAATGACCCCAGGCGGCCCTGTAAGGGAAAACTGTTTCTCTACTCACAATACTTCCGACACAGAACGTGTTGGGGTATCTTCCCCCCATCAACTAATTCTCCAACTCTCTGGACACCAACTGGGTGTCCCATATTTAATTCAATTCTCACATCATCTGCCTAGAGACTCCACAAGATACCCTCACTTCAGATTGCCAGTCGCGAGTATTGGGTCCCCAGGGTAGCCACGCTTCTGTCCAACTTGGCTGCAAAGCCAGGGGTTCTACAACCCTCCCCTCAGACTTGATAATATGCTAGAACCACTCGCAAAACTCAGGGAAATATTTACTTACATTTACCAGTTTATTATACAGAATACAGGTGAACAACCAGAAGAAGAGAGGCACATAGGGTGAGGTCCAGAAGGGATCTGAGCCTAGGAGCTTCTGTCCCCATGGAGTTGGGGTATGCCACCCTCATAGCACATGGATTTGTGCATCAACCCAGAAGCTCTCCAAACCCTGTAGTTCAGGGATTTTTAGGGAGGATTCATCTTGTCGGCAGGATAAATCACTAACTCAATCTCTAGCCCCTGTCCTCTCCCCAGGGGGTGGGGGTGAGGCTGCAATTTCCAAACTTCTAATCACCGCTTGGTGTTCCTGGTGACCCTCAGGAACACCATCCCTGAGGCTTGAGCTCAGGCCCTCATCCTGAAGCTATCCAGGAGCCTACCACAAGTCACCTCATTGGAACAAAAGATGCTCCTATCACCCAGGAAATTCCAAGGGATTTAGGAGCTCTGTATCAGGAAATGGGTTCAAAGACCAAATACTGGAACAAAAGATGCTCCTAGCACCCCTGTCACTCAGGAAATGACCCAGGTTTTAGGAGCTCTGTGTCAGGAACCAGGTGCAGAG
Organism: Phocoena sinus; assembly: GCF_008692025.1. Classification (NCBI taxonomy): domain Eukaryota; kingdom Metazoa; phylum Chordata; class Mammalia; order Artiodactyla; family Phocoenidae; genus Phocoena; species Phocoena sinus. The sequence goes on from NC_045768.1 coordinate 96,153,379, forward strand.
ACCAAATCTATATCGGTTATATCACATCCTGGTAGTGGAGTAGGAAAGAGGGAGACCAGATGGAAGCCCATCCAAGTGAGATGATGAGCAAGTTACACCCCTGGAGGCTGTGCAATCATATACATTACGGAACTGACCCACGTAACGGGTAAGGCAGCTGGCATATTTCTTTACTAGGTCCTGGTCATTGCTGGTGGAGGGCTAGCTGGAGGCCGAGTGTATGTGCTAGCTCCCCACACCTCCAGGGTACCTTATCTGTGGGCCAGGGTGACTTTGGCCAGAAAAGGCCTAGGGCAGAGTCACAAGGGCTTGCAGTCAGCAGCCTGTGTGACATGGGAGGGAGGCAGGGCAGATACCAACTGGCAACACTGGCTACTACATAATTACTGGCCTTGCACTTTCCTTGTCACATATATGCTCTGTGGCTACTGACATTCTGTATGAAGATGCTACTCATTTGCAAAGTCTTGACTGCAGAGTAATAAAGCGATGATTTTTCTTCACTCTAATCTCTCGGTGAAGGTGATCTGGCTTCATATCACTTCCCGATTATTTAAATCAAGAAATTAAGATCGGGCTTCCCTGGTGGCGCTGTGGTTGAGAGTCCGCCTGCCGATGCGGGGGACGCGGGTTCGTGCCCCGGTCTGGGAGGATCCCACATGCCGTGGAGCGGCTGGGCCCGTGAGCCATGGCCGCTGAGCCTGCGTGTCCGGAGCCAGTGCTCCGCAACGGGAGAGGCCACAACTGTGGGAGGCCCGCATACCGCAAAAAAAAGAAATTAAGATCAAGCGTCCTCTTTTAAGGAACCCAAGTCACATGACAGAATTGCAAGTTTCATAATCTAATGGCACTTGATCCTCTGTGGCCTCCAACAAGAACTAGCAAAGGCTTTATTTTAAAAACTGTAATTAGTAGTGATGACTCAAATATTTTAGAAGAGGCAAATGAAAACACATATTAATAGGTTATAATCACAACTGATATTTCTAAAATACTTAAAACCTTGTTTTCAGAAGAACAGAATTATCCTCAAGTTACTATTCCTTCCTTGAGAACATAAAATTGAGCTCAATTGCTTTTAAAAGTAAGTTATCACCCACTCTCCCATCCCCCAAAGGAGGGCTTACCTTTCTACCAGGTAGGAGGCAGCTGGGCCCTCACTTACGTTGGCCCCTCAGTTCTGAAGTGCTGTCAGCTGTTCTCTGGCTCCAGGAAGCTCCTACTAGATTACTAAAAATTTATCTTAAAGTCAAACCCATTCTCACATGTGACAAGAGAGCAATGTTCCCAGAAGGCTCAATAAAAATCCCTGGGCCTTTTTTCCCGCTGGTGCTTTTGGACCAAGACATGGAGAACGTCCCTGTGTGCAGAGTTGAGCTGTTGGACAGGACTCAACCCAGAGAGGCCTTCTGCCCCAGGGCATGGTATTCAGGCCACCCTACATCTCTGCCAGGCCCCGGGCCATGGTCAGAATGTCATGCAGACCCTGAAGTCCAAACACCCAGGCTGGCAGGGATTCCCTCCTTAAGAAAGGAAAGGGAGAAGGTTCGTCTCCCACAGCACTGGAATGGGTACCTTCCCTCAGAAGTTGTGACTGCACTCCCATGAGTTTCCTGCAACCAGATAGCAGGGGAAGGTCTAAGAGGTAGGCGGGTCTCAGGCTAACAGGTGGACGGGACCCCAGAACTGTCAGCTGCCTCAGGGCGGAGGCACTGCGTGCCCAGTGCCAGCACATGTAGGATGCAGTGAGCATTGGCTAAGACAAACCCGACATCCTTCCCCGCTCCCTGTATCGCTCTTCCCTGGACACTGACCCAGGCCTCCTCCCCGGTCCAGAGGCAGACCCTGTTTACACAGACACGCACAGAGGGACGACCAGGTTGAGGACGCAGGGAGAAGCGTCTACAAGGCACGGAGAGAGGCCTCAGAAGGAACCAGCCCTGCTGATAATTTGATTTCCAGCCTCCAGAACTCAGACAAACAATGTCTGTTGTTTAAGCTGCCCAGTCTGTGGTACCTTTTGTGGCAGCCCGAGCTGACTGATATAATGCCGCAGTCTGGGGCCTCACAGCCCTAAAACAGGCATCCCATAACAACAGTGATAATTCCCAACATATGATGGGTGCCGGCTGTTCTTAGCGCTTCACTCATTCAATCACTGCCACGACTCCCCACGATAGGTATTATTTTTATTATCCACAATAGACAGAGGAAGGAAATCAGCCATTCTCTGCTGAAGTCACTCACCCAGCCTCAGCCTACGGTTAAGTGTCAGGGTCAGGGTTGGGGCTCTGGCTGTGAGGCTCCAGAACGCATGCTCACACCTGGCCCCTAAAACGGCCCCTTAGTCAGGGGGCCCAGGGCACACTCTTGGGTGGTTGTGGCAGAATGGGGACTGGACGACAGCCCCCAGCCCTGCTCCTGACTTCACTGGTGACCATCGCCCTTCCTCAGGCATGCCCCCCTCCTCCCTGCATCTGGCTCTGTAGGTCTGGGACTTCAGGACTCTGTGTCTCAATGTTCTAAGCACCCCATACAGATCACAGAAGCCATTTCATGAGCGTCAGCAAGCTCGTCTTCCCTTCTGCTGCGAGACCATCCCACCCGGCAGTCTTGATCTCGCTCAGCCAAGTTCTCATGGACCCCTTAGCTCCTGGTCCCTGCAAGAAGTGAGGGCTTTGTGACCTCCCAGGTGGCATCGCGACCCTTGCAATGTCACCTGTATGAGTCAGCCTGGCCAGCTCTGAGTCAGCTAGAAGCACGCTCTTCACAAACGTCCACGCGGACACAGAAGGGGGTTGGCGGGCCCCACGGGGAAGGGTCTTTATGAGCTGGGCTGTGGCACACAGGCGGCTCACTGTGCCTGAGTTAACACCATGGGCATAGTGCCTCGGGGCAGGGCTGGGGCCGGTGGGTTGGTAGACTGCTGTGCCCATGACCTTGGATCATCCCGGGCAGCACCAGGCAGGCACCTCCCCACTGCGGCCGATCTGTCCCTCTGGAGGCCGGTTCCCGGCCGGGCGCCGGATGCACAGGGCCGTCCTTGTTTCCCTGCAGGTTCAACAATCTGGTTTTCATTGAGTGGAGTTTGGAGGGCTCTCCCACCACATTTTTCTTTAATTATGATAAAAGAGAGTAACTTAATCAAGCATAAATCCTGTTGAAATGAACATGAGAAAATAAAGGGGTGAACGTGGAAAAGGGGGGTAGATGCTACGCCCACAGATCCTCTGGATTTCAGAGGAAGCCAGCGTGTAGCCGCCAAGCCCAGTAAATACAAACGAGGGCTGGTTCCCACTCAGAACCCAGCCCTAATCCTGCACAGGAAGAGAAAACAAAGGCAGTCTGAGCCCTACTTGATGGCGGCACCGGGGAGCAAAGACAACGTCCACCTAGGCCATACCTAAGGGGAGGACCTGTTTTCCTACAGCCCCCAACCTGGGCCCCTGTACCCGCCAGGGCTGACCCGGGGAGGGCGGTGACTGTCAGCAGCCCCCCTGGGCAATGGAAAAGGACGCACAGGCACTCGCATGCACACACACGCAACTGCACATGCATACACATATGTACATGTACACATTCACACACGTGCACGCACACATGCACAGGTACGTGTGCACACGTGTGAACACATGCGTGGTTATGTGTCTGTGTTCATACAGCCCACAGAGCACTGGCTCCCAAAGTGCCTGCCACCAGCAGCAGCCTCAGGAAGTCCTTAGAAATGCATAATCTCAGCCCCTCCCCGAGACCTACAGAATCCAATACACTGAGGGCAGGACTGAACAATCTGTATTTAACAAGCCTCCAGGCTAAAGGTTGAGAACCACCACTCTGCAGAGCAGGTCTTATTCATACAGAGGCAAAGTACTGGTTTAAAAAACAATAGAGCCATTCACACAACTGAATATTATTCAGCATGAAACGAAATGAACTATCCAGCCATGAAAACACAAGGAGGAAACGAAAATGTACATTACTAAGTCAAAGAAGCCAATCTGAAAAGGCTACGTACTGTATGATTTCAACGATAGGACATTCTGGAAAAGGTAAAATTATAGAGATAGTAAAAGATCAGTGATTGCCAGGGGTCGCGGGTAAGGGGTTAACAGGTGAAGCACAGGATTTTTAGGGCAGCGCAACTACTCTGTATGATACCGTAATGATGGATACATGTCTTTATACATTTATCGAAATCCACAGAATGCACATCACCAAGAGCAAAGCCTAATGTAAACTATGGGCTTTGAGTGATGATGTGTCACTGTAGGTTCATCGACTGTAACTAATACACCACCCTGGTGGGGATATTGATGGTGGAGGAGACTGTAGGCCGTGGGCCGGGAGGTATATGGGAAATCTCTGAACCTTCCACACAAAGTATCTGTGAACCTAAAACTGCTCTAAAAACAAAGTCCATTTACATTCAAAACAAATAAGAGAGCGATTTTATGACTTCCCTGAAGAACACTTTTTGTGCTCACAGGCAGTAATGATAACAAGAGCACTTAGTGTTTCCGCAAGGCCTCCCCACAGCATGCCTGTCCTAACCACTGACTCGTACCAACTCATTTACCTTCACAATGACCCTTTGAGGCTAGTGCCAGCATCTCGCCTTACAGGTAAGGAAACTGTAGCACAGAAAGGTTGAATAACTTGCCCACGATCACACAGCTAGTGAGGGACAGAACCACTGGGTAGGTCCCAGTGTCCACCTCCTGAACACACAACTATGGTGAGCACTGCGAAGGACACAGTGCTGCCTCCCAGTGTCACCACTGAGGAGAGATGAAGGACAGATGCTAGAGAGGCCGGAGAGGCAGGGGGCTCAGGAGCCTACAGCCCTGGGTCCAAGGCCAAGGCCAGGCTGGGGCAGGTCAGTCAAGGAGAAATTTGGTGACCCACAAGGAGATCCAGTGCTGACCCTGCCCCAGGTGAAGGCTGAGGAACTTGAAGGTCCCAACAGGGGGGTAACTCAGCCCTGACTGGACAGAGCATTTGAAAGTCTGAGCCACAACAGACTTTTTAAAAAATCTGTAACTGCATTTTCATACCTTGCTGATAAAATTCCGTCTTTGCAATCTTATATGGAATACAGTAAGGTATTGTAAAGCTTTTGATGTATATCTATTATATATTCAGGTAATCAGAACACACACCCCACCTACTTGACTGTTACACCAAACTAACACTTCAGAAAGGCCATCTTGAAGGTCTGATAGCTGAGTAAACAGCACCCATTGTTAAAAGACTGGGGAGTGGGGAAGACAGAACTTAAAGTAGTAAGCAGCACACATTTCAAAGTCCACTTTGAAGTGTTCAACATTATATTTTTTTAAAGGGATGCTAAAAAAAAGGGCAAGTCAGCATTTTCAAGAAAGAGCATTTTGGCAATATTCAACGTAAAATCTGGATGCGTGTTTGAGCTCCAGCAGGTGTGCACAGCTCCAGCAGGTGGGAGCATCACAAAGAAAACCTCACCAAGAAGATCCAAACACCCCCAGCGCCAACCCACTCTTGAGGGGCACTAGGGCAAGTGTGGTTCTGCAGGCCTAGGATGCTATCCAGAACAGCTGCAGGGCAGGAGGCCTTTCTCTGGAAAAGTTCTGTGATCTACTGGGACGGTTTAAGAAGACACCGGATGGAAGAAGGAGGCACCCCCCTACACCCCAGGAAAGGCTCAGGGTCTCAGGCCCTTCCCAAGAGGGGTTTCTGGAAAAATGGACCCCTGACCAGCTTACAGAGACCTTCAACGTCTGGGAGAGGGAAAGGGTAAGGAGTCAAGCCCGCTCTCCTCCCTGTGAGCGGGTTCCTGCAGAAGCAAAGCAGGAGAGAGGGAACTTCCAGTGACTCCTTGATTAGGAAAGAAGTCAAATCCCACCTAGAGTCTCCTCCTACTCTCTGGACGAATGAAGGGACCTTACCAGGAACAGAGGAGTCAGAGAAAAGAGCCAGCTTGAGAGGGGAGATATTTAACCCATCTGTCAGCATTCTGATGATCAATTTATAAAATATAAATACAAAAACTAATATACAAAAAGCAATTGTATTTCTATGCACTAGCAATAAATAATCTGCAAATGAAATTAAGAAAGCAATTCCATTTATAACAGTATCCAAAACCTTAAATGCTTAGTACACATTTAAAGCCTGAAAACTACAAAACGTTGTTGAAAGAAATGACAGAAGATCTAAATAAATGGAAAAACATCCCATGCTCATGGATTGGAAAATAGTATTAGGATAGAAATCCTCCCTAAGTTTTTCTATAGATTGAACACAATCCCTTCCAATATCCTGACTGGTGTTTTTGCAGAAATTGACCAGCTTCCATCAAAATTCATATGGAAATGCAAGGGACCCAGAATACCAAAACTATCTTGAAATAGAGCAACGAAGTTGGAAGCCTCACACGTCCCAGTAACTGAGACAGTGTGGTGTTGGCATAGGATAGATGTATAGATCAATGGAACAGAATTCAAAGTGCAGAAATAAACCTTCACATTATGGTCAACTGATTTTTGCCAAGGCCACCATGACAATTCACCTGGTGCTGGGACAACTGGACAGCCACAGGCAAAAGAATGAAGTTGAACCGCTTCCTCACAAAATACATAAAACTTAACTCAAAATCAATCATGAAACAAAATAACTATAAGAGCTAGAACTATAAAACACTTAGAAGAAATCACAGGTGCAAATCCTCATGACCTTGAGCTAGACAATGGTTTCTAAGATATGAAACCAAAAAGAAAGCAACAATGAGAAATACGTAAATTGGACCGCATCCATATTAAAAACTTTTGTGCTTCAATGGACTTCATCAAGAAAGTGAAAAGACTCACAAAATGGGAGAATATATTTACAAATTACATATTTGACGAGGAACTTGTGTCTAGAATATATAAAGAAGACTGTTATATGTGTATGCCCTACCCCCACTGCAAATTCACATATTGAAGTCCTAACACTCAGTGTGATGGAACTGGGAGGTGAGGACTTTTGAAGGTAATTCAGTTCGGATGAGGTCATGAGGGATGTGTCCTTATGAGAAGAGGAAGAGACACCAGAGCTTGCTGTCTCTGCCATGTAAGGACACAGTGAGAAGGTGGCTGTCCACAAGCCAAGAAGATCCAAATCCTCATCAGGAACCCACAATGCCAGCACCTTGATCTTGGACTCCCAGCCTCCAGAACTGTGAGAAATCAATTTCTATTGTTTAAGCCACCCATTCTGTGGTATTTTGTTATGGCAGGCCAAGCTGACTAATACAAAAGACAAGTAACTCGATCCAAACATGGTCAGAGGGTCTGAATAGTCATTTCTCCAACGATAATACACAAATGACAGATAAGTACATGAAAAGATGTTCAACATCATTAACCATCCATGAAATTAAAAGCAAAATCACAAGGTAATACTAATTCACACCTACTAGGATAATTATAAGCGAAAAGATATATAATAACAAATGCTGGCAAGGATATGGAGAAACTAGAACCCTCATATAGTGCTGATGGGAATATAAAATGGTGCGGTTGCAGTGGAAAATAGGCTGGCAGTCCTTCAAAATGTTAAACATAGAGTTACCACATGACCCAGTAATTCCACTCCTAGGTATATACCCAAGAGAAATGAAAACATATGTCCACACAAAAACTTGCACAGGAATGTTCACAGCAGTATTATTCATAATAGTCAAAAAGCAGAAAGAACCTAAATGTCCATATACTGAAAAAATGTGGTATGTCCATACAATGGAATATTATCCAGCCATTAAAAGGAATGAAGTTCTGGTATATGCATACAGCATGAATGAATCTTGAAAACATGACGCTAAGTGGGGGGAAAAAGCCAGACAGAAAGGCTACATATTTTATGATTCTATTTATATGAAATGTCCAGAACAGACAAATCTATAGAGACAAAAGTACGTTAGTGAGCAGTTAGGGCTGGCGATTGGGAGATGGGTGGGGGGATGGGCAGAGAGGGATGATAGCTAAAGGAAACATTTCTTTTTGAAGTGATGAAAAGTTCTAAAACTGAGTGTGGAGATGGTTGCACAACTCTGAGAATATACTAAAAATCATTGAATTGTACACTTTAAATGATGAGTTGCATTTGTATGTGAATTATGTCTCAATAAACGTGCATCAATAAGAATGACTAATTTGGAGATGCTGGAAATGGGAAGGGAAAAAGGAAAGGCTCAGACAATAAGCAGAAAAGAAGTGGAAAATAAGGTGGTATTTCAGGAAACGGTGGAGGTAGACTCAGTTTGGGGGATGAACTCCTGAATCCCTTCAATGTGCAAGGTTTCCAACCTTATCCTTGTGTACAGCCAATTTTCCTTTCCACCACACACCTCCGTGTTCCCTAGAAGTTAAACTCAACCTGAAAGACCCAGCACTTGTGTTATACTATCAGATGACTGCGCTGGGAAAGGGGTCCTCTTGTTTCTGACACAGATATCGGTAGTTTTGACCAGAACAAGGCAATGGAGAAAAATCTACGTTTCCCTCTGAGTCGACAAACCACCCTGGGTCCCCTCTCTACCCCTCCCCAGGCAGCTGAGAACCAGGACCATGGGCATGGGGAGTACAGGGGGGTGTGGGAATAAGGAAGCACCGTCAATTGCAAAGGGGAGGGGGGACACTCCAGTCCTGTCATACAATCTTAATTATGACTTAGAGACGTTATGATTCTCGTGCCAAAGTTTGCAGGGAAACACCACCAGAGATCAAAGTGTGTGGAAGGCACCCGCCTGGACTGTGAAAGTCACATGAATTAAGAGGGTCTACAGTACATTGGCCCACTTTACAGCGTGGTCACACACACAGTTGGTCCTTCCAAACAGAAGTCCCAAGAATCTGTTTCCTATGTTCATGAGGACATGCCAGAGGAGTCGATGAGGCTGGGATATATTCAGGATGTGCTCATTTTACACAACAAGTTATTTAAAAAATAGATCCTTTTCATCATAACTGAACAAAGAAAAAGGAACAGATAAACAGAACTCGGTAAATCCAAATGTACTATGTCTTATTTCTCCTGATGATACACTCCAATATATCTTCCTTCTGTCTGCTCTGAAGGTGGAAGATGGTAGTTCCTAAAGATAAAGTTCATTTACATCACTTTAGCCATAGCATTCCTCAAAAGGGAAATTCAAATGGCCACAATATTTCCCTTAGCCAGGAATCTGTGTGCTTTGCAAAATACTCTCCCCCAACAGCGAAGTCTTTGACTCAGTTCTGTGATCTACAACATTCCCAAGGTAAGAGCTAAGACAAAAGCTTTTTTTTTAGTATAGTTTTCAAATACAGTAATTCTAGATGCTAATAAAATGCTTAAAAGATCTCCACCAGCTCTTTCATAGGACAACAAAAGGAAAAACCACATGAAGGCACTCACTGTTCTTAAGCCCATCACTCCCAGTAAATAGGCAGTTTGCACACTTCCAACCAGCAGGCTCTTCCTGCGACTGACGGTGACACCTCTCTGTAAGTGACACCTCAGCTTAGGAGAACAGTCCCCCAATTAGAGAATCGTGGAATCAAACGACTCATTTGCGAAGCCTTTTTTCTTAACTGAAAAAGAATGTGACTTTAATCACATTAACTTTCCTCCTCTTTACCTCTTTCCAAATCAGAATACCAAAACGCTGACTTTGCAGGAGTAAAATTAGGGAGGGCAGAAGAGCCCTTTCATTTTTATAAAAGCACACAAAGCAACCAGAAAGCAACTTGGTAAATATAAGCACTAAGCTAGAAAGAGGTACGTTTTTGCAGGTCAGTCCTTTGTCATTCCTTAAAAAAATTAAACAAAGACATGATAATATTTCAAAATATGGGCCCAAGACACGAGTTTATTTTAAACACAATTATGAGATCACTAAGTTCTACTTTGGTTTTCAGTTGGAAGCGTGGGTTGGGGGTACAGTGAAAAATGTTGGCTTCTTCGGGGGGCCAGGTCATCTGGCTTAAGGTGACTTCTAAACGAAAGGGAACAGCTGAATCAGAGTTACCAGAGCTGTTCAATAGAGCCCCACGCCCAAAAATATAATACAGAAGATGTTTTTCTTTAAGTGGCTCCACAGGATATGCCTCAAACACGGACACTATCCAAGCTTAGCAACGTATGTTGAAAAACAGCCACTTCCCAAATTACCTAAATCAAAACACTCCAGCTAGGTGTTGTATTACAATAGTGGAGTCACAACAAAGATGCTTTCATATGAACTTAACAAAGCAAGAAATAGAGAGGTCCTTTCCTTGGACCCAAATCCAGGCTTGCCAGTTGCATGTTTTAGGGCTGCACTGCACAGTAAAGGAGCCACTATGGGGCTCCTTCAGTAGCCATATGGGGCTACTGAAATTTAAATTAACTGAAATTAAAGAAGATCTAAAATTCAGTTAGTCTCACCAACCACATCCCAAGTGGTTAAGAGCCGCGTGAGGCGAATGGCTACCATGCACAGACGTGGAATACTTCTATCATCCCCAAAAGTTCTATGGGACAGGACTTACAGAAATCTAAGAAACCAGTGCCTTGGAAGAAAACCTGGATAGGATCTCGAAACAACCTGAAATCTGCAAATCCTCCTCAAAATGAAGTTGGTGCTATTGTGTTTTAAGACAAAAAAGAAAATAAAATCTGCAAATTATTTACCATGATCAAAACACCTTAAAGGTTGTGGTTCTGGACAAGACGGTCTAAGCACACTGTACCTGTCTCTCCCACTGAATAAATGCAGGGAACAGCTGGTTGGGGCTTCTGCAGTACTCGCAGACCTGAATTTAACATAGCCCAAGAATCCCATACGGGCATCAGCACAGAAGAAAGTGCCAGGAGACGCCTTCTAGCTCTTCTTGAGGAGTATAAAGATAATTACAGATCTTCCTCGACTTACCATGGGATTATAGCCCTATAAACCCACCCTAAGTTGAAAAAACTATAGAAATTGAAAATGCATTTAATACACCTAATCTACTAAGCATCCTAGCTTAGCCTAGCCTACCTTAAATGTGCTCAAAACACTTACATTAGCCTATAGTTGGGCAAAATTATCTAACACAAGCCCTATTTTATAATACAGAGTTGAAGATCTCATGTAATTTATTGAATACTATAATGAAAGTGAAAAGCAGAATGGTCATTCGGGTGCAGAATGGCCGTAAATGTATCAGCTGTTTACCTTTGCAATTGCATGGCTGACTGGGAGCTGTGTCTCACTGCTGCTGCCCAGCATCACAAGAGAATGTTGTACTGCATACTGCTAGCCCAGGAAAAAAAATCAAAATTTAAAATTCGAAGTATGGTTACTACTGAATGAGTATCATTTTCGCAACATTGTAAAGTTGAAAAAGCATTAAGTCAAACCATCGTAAGTCGGGTCTATATATCTTTCCCTACTAGAAGAGCACAGAGAGCAGCCCAGCTTTTTCTTTATCATTTTCTTCCTTTTTTCACTCTCTTGCACCCCCAGCCCCATGGGCTGATATGGAGGTAGTACTGCAGGTAGCAACAGGTGACTGCAGGAGCCTAAAATTCAGGAGAAGAACCTACTTCTGCAATTAGAGGAGCTGGGGTCCCAAGCAGTGGTCAGACTCATTGCCTTTTTCTCTTTCTGTCCTCCAACTGCTTAGCCCTGGACATAGGCATAGTCAAGGTGGGTATGGAGCAGAACATGTAACTAAAGCACAAGGTTTTGTGCCAGGGGACTGAAAATGGACGTTCCAACGAATCAGAAAGTACAAGGGAGGCCACGGGAGGAAAAAATTCAGAAAAGTGATCCCTTAAAGTTGTTTATAAACTCCTGAGACCACCCATGAGCTGTGCATGTGTGGACTTGACCCTAAACAGATGTTAGAATAGAACTGAAAAATAGAACACCACTCAGGTCCCAGACTGGCCACAGCTTGGCACACATGCAAGACAGATCCAAATAGCACTACAAAGGCTTTGAAAGCAGAACTGTCACTGGAACCACAAATACAGAAGGCTGTTGGGAGTTTGCAGACTGAACCAAACGGATCAACCGCCTGTTAAATCAGTATCAATATTCCCCATAGGGGCTAAACAACACTCAAGAATCTTGTAGCCAATATACAATATGTTAAATCTCCATGATGCAATCCAAAAGTACTCAACAGACATCAAAAACAAGATGACATAGATGCTGGAATTATCTGACAGAAACTTTAATACAACTACTATAAAAATGCTCCAATAAGTAATAAGCACTTTGGAAACCAAAAGAAAGAAGGAATGTCTTGGCAAAGAAATTGAAGGTATAAAAAAAAAAAGGAAATTTTAGAGTAAAAAACATACAATAAATGGAAGAAAATCTCACTGGATGAGATTGATACTAGTATGGAGATGATAGAGAGGTGTCAATAAAAATTATAGAATCTGGACAAAAAGAGAAAAAAGATTGAGAAATAAATGAACAAACCCTCACAGACTTGTGAGACAAAATAAATAGTCTCACATTTGTATCATCAGAGTCCCAGAAGGAAATGGAAAAAATCATGGCTAGGAACTTCCTAAATGTGGCAAAAAAATGTAAACCCACAAAACAAAGAAACTCAGTGAACTCCACAAAAAATAAACCCAAAGAAATCTACACTCAAACATATAATAATCAAACCACTAAAAAAAACCCTAAAGACATGGACAAAGAGAAAAGAATCTTAAAAGCAATCAGAGAAAAACAACAAATTATTTATTTTAAAGGAACAGCTACATCAATGGCTGCAGATTTCTTATTAAAAATAATGGAGGTCAGAAGGATGTGGAACAGATATTAAAGTATTCAAAGAAGCAAACTATCAACCCAGAATTCTACACCTACTCAGCAAAAACACATTTGCAGAATGAAGGTTTTAGAATATTTTGAAATGTAGGAAAACTAATAGAATTTATTGTCAGCAGACTGGCAGTAAAAGAACTACTAAATGAAGTACTTCATACAGAAGAGAGTTAATATCCGAAGAAAAACTTGGATGATCAAGAATTAAGGAAGAAGAACAAAACTGGTAAACTGAAACTTTCCTACATTGATGGTGAGAGTGCAAAATGGTACAGCCACTCTGAAAAACAATTTACTAGTTTTTTAAAAAAATTGAACATACACATCATACGACACAGCAATCCCACGCCTAGCATTTACTATAGAGAAATGAAAACTCATGTTCTCACAAAAACCGGTACATGATGAATATTAAAGCAGCTCTATTTATGACCATCAAAGTAACGCAAATGCCCTTCAACAGGTGAATGGACAAGCAAATTATGCTTCACCCATACAATGGACTACTACAATTGCTCAGCAGTAAAAAGTAATGAACTATTGATACCTGGAACAACGTGGGTGAATCACAAAGGCATCACGCTGACTCAGAGGGTTAAATACTTTATGATTCTACTACCTGACATTCTTGAAAAGACAAAATATAGGACAGAGAACAAAGAGATCAGTGGTTGCCAAAGCTTTTGGGTGGGGGGAGGAGCAACTATAAAGGGGTACCTCAAGGAAGTTTGGGGAGCGCTGGAACTGTTCTGTATCCTGATTTTGGTGGTGGTTATACAAATATATCTGTCCTTGTGATGCTGAAAGCAACTCAGGATCAAAAATGATTTTTTAATGTTGAATAAAATACTGAATGCTGAAAATGCAGACGTTAAAAGAAACAAAAGAAGCCCTTACATTTCAACCAATCTGGACTGCATTATTTCATGCAGCCTGCAAATGGCCCTTAGCCACAGATTTGGAACTGATTTTTAAGGAGAGTCTGAGTAAGTGTTATAATATTTTTATATACCTGGGGAAAATACTTATTCTGATGACACTCTGACAGGAGCAAGAAAACTCCAGTCATGATCATCCTTTAGTTTCCAGAATGCTATCAGCAGAGTTCATATTAAGTAAAAATACAGTTGTAAAGATTGTTAATACAAACATTAAAAATAGTATTGTTCCACAGGTCAATCAAATTACTCTTTAGAGTGGCACCTTCCAGAGAGAGGCTGTAACATCCAGATTTAAGAACTCTCCTGACCACAGAAACTCCTGGTTGTTTCAACATGGCTCACAGGGTGAGAGTCCACTATTTTCTCCAGAGGTAAGAAAGTACAACTTGAGATGGTCTGTGCTGTGCTGCCCCTCCTCGGCTCTAGTATGCAGCTCTCCCCTCTGCCTCTGCCCTGGAGAGTCTCATTTTCTGTATTTATGCATTGGGTTCCCTCCATGTGTAGAGCAGCTCTCTGATTGATATATCACTGTTTGTTTTTCTCTATCTAAACCATTATCTGTGTCTTTTACTCTCTCTTTCTATCATTCTTCCATCTTGTCACTTATTGGTCCTGATACTTCACACAACATGCACTAGATAAATGTCTGATGAATGAATGAATGAATCAGCCTGCAGACCTGAAGAATGTGGTTGTGTACTGTAATAATACAAATGTGGATACGCCTATCTTTTGGAGGGCCCACCCTCCAAAATCCAGGTGGGCCTTGGCATTGCTTTGACCCATAGAATAGACAGGAAATGACCATATGCCAGTCTGTATGAAGCCTGTAACTAGCCAGATTCCACTTTCTGTCCTTAGAACACTCACTCTTGGGAGAGTCCTTCTTGGACACTGGCTGCCACACCATGAGAAGGCCAAGTCATATGGAGAGGTTACATATGGGAGCTCAGGACAAGAGATCCCCTGAGCTCTGAGCCAAAAATCAGCATCAACCACCTGCCCTGTCAGTGCACCATCCTGGATGATCAGCCCAATTGAACCTTCGATGAGACTGCAGCCCCAGATGACACCTTACCACAGCCTCACAAAAGACCCCAAGTAGGAACCCTGACAACCCACAGAGCTGGGTAGCATAATAATAAACTACAGGTTTAAGCCTGTAAGTTGTGGAGTGTTTTGTTATACAGCAACAGATAACCAAAACAGATCTGTGGAAGAATTTCATTTTCTCCATAAATAATTCCAAATAAAGAAGTTTACATTACTTATTTAACCTCATTTGCTCTTTCTTTCTTTCTAATTATTTATTTATTCATTCATTCATGCTTTCTGGGAAAAGTCAGCATCAGCATAAAAGAGATTCCCCATCTTTGGTATAATTAAAGTTAAAGTGAGTCTATGGGGGGTGAAAAGTTTTCTGACCTGGCTCCCTCAGGTAAATGCATTTGGAGCTATAGCCTCAGGTTGGCACTATTCACCCTTTGATCCATCCGGTCACGTTAATTATGAATAATTGCATCACTCGAGGAAAGCTACTTTTTTTTTTCCAACAGATGTCGGATTTCCAACACACCCAACAACTCTTCCTCCCTCTCCTGCTCGGCCTTAAGGGGGGATCAGGCAGCATTTACACATGACCAGAATCAACTCTATTTTTGTCAAGTCAGACTTTTGTAAGGTTGCTAGTAAGTTAACTCTTCTTTCATTTCAGCATTTCCCAACTCCTCCTCTTGGGCTGCTGTGCTTAAAGATCGGTGTATTCCATGGGCCACCTCATACTACATGGTGCTCAATAGGCAGCACTGTCAACTGTCAAAACACAGGGCCTGCATTTTACTATGTATTCCAGGAGGCTGGCCTAGAGATACAAAAATATACAGAGTAAGAACTCCTTTAGCAGCCCCTCAGTATAAATTAGGAAGGTATGGCCCACAGCCAAAGTAACAACACACGTTGGGGGACAGAAAGGGACCTGGACAGTATGGTCCTGTTCACAGTGAGAAAAATTAAAGCACCGTGGGGTGCTTTGCCTAAAACTAAGGAACTATATCCACAGACCCAATGTCCCCTTAATTCACGTTTTTGACTCTGAAGGAGAACGTGAGTACAGCTCTTCAAAAGTTCTTAAAGTTCACGGAGGCTTAACATTTTCATTTTATCATCATCATCGTACTTTCCTCCAATTTTGACAGCAATGGGATAAGGCTGGTCCCCATGACTCCTGGCCCTGTGGGTCTGGTTCCTTCCTCTGGATGAAACATCATAAAGGTTGGTTTTTACCCACTCCTCGCACTGCCCCAATCCCATCATTTTGCATTTATGAAAACTGCAAATTGACTCATTTACTGCTGCTTGTGTGCCCCTGGCGCGTATCCCCCTTGTCAGCCAGTGAAAGTGTTTGGCAATAACACCATAATGCCACCAAGGGAACACAGGGTGCAATAAGGCCTCTTTGTTACAGTCCCAGGGACATCTGAAGTGCATTTTAACCAGGGCAGATGCACATACCACCTCTACAGTAACATACTGTACCCAGCCCAGCTGCATTGACAGCACTGTAATTCATCCAGCGCTGAGCAGCTGAATACCGGAGTCCAACATCTCACTCTACATCCAAATTCTTCCATAAAGAGATGCCTTCAGGGAAACTTTTTCTCCTCTGAAAATTCAGGTTGTAAATTACCTTTGACAAATTAACTTTCACTTCTCCTTGGAGATAGATTTTAAAAGCAGAGTGTCTACCAGAGTACATTAAAGGCTTTTCCATCTGGTGGTCTGTTGGATTGGCTGGGGGAGTTGGGCTTCTTTTGCTTCAACAAAGACTTACAGCCGTAATTCAGTGTCTGTCCATAGAAAATCAAGTCAGGACATGGGGGAATGATAGCCACCTGGAAGGGGGCTGCCAAAGCCCCGCTCCCAAAAAGGCCCTCCAGGAACCATTAAATTTGGGCTTACACTCAGAGAAAGAGAGAAGACTCTTCATTTCCACTCTGATGGTGGAAAATCAATCTGCTTCCCGGCAGGATTGTTCCAGCAAAAGGCTCTCGAGCAACTTCTACTAAGCCAACTCCTCTGGGAGTCACGGGAGGCTCTTCATGGCCCCTGCGAAACACACTGACCAATCACAGCAAGTCCAGACTCCACTTTTGCTCCATGAAGTGACACACACACTCACCAGGACTCAATCACATCTGTTCTCAGGCCTGCTTATGCCAGTGGCACTTATGGTCATTAAAATACATAATTAAATATTATTTAAATATGTAACATTTATGAGGAAATATGAGGGTAAAAAGAGTTCTCTCTAGGAAAGCTCAGTTGGTTTTGAAAGGACTCAATACAATGAATAAAAACTATTTTAGAATGAGGTGTGGAAGATAAAACTATAAATGTCTAAGAAGATATTATAAACATCTGACCTCGGCCTGCTTCACAGGTTTCTTTCAGTTTTCATTTCATTTCTAAAGAAACCAAACTCAAAACCTTGGATGTAGCCTATACAAGGAAGACAACTGAGGACTCCTATCAGGTGACCCTCGCCAAAAGACCTTGGCTTACATCAAAAGACTGGTGGCTTCATGTATATTTATATGATTTAAGTTTAATACATTGATTATTATTTTCATATGTTTCACTAATTTTAAAAGACTTTTTTGATTAGCCCACCCAATTACAAGTCCTGGCAGCAGATGGTAAGCAGATTTCTATTCTAATTTCAATATGCAATGCTATCAGTGTAATGCCTATAGATATTCTCCAAAGCCTTTCATATTTTTGTTGATACCAACTTTCTAAATGGATAAGAATTTGACTCAATCAGAAATAACAAATATCTGGCAACAAGAAGTATATGTAGAAATCCTAGTAGAGTACTCAATCCACTTGAGAAAGGTGTAGAAATGTAAATTCTTTTCAAGGAATCACCAACTGCCCTTAAGAAAGTAACTGGTTCATTTTCTTATGTTTAAGAGTCAGTAGAAAATAGGAGAGGCCAATTGCAGTGCTTCTCAAATTATTGCATCCAGAAGTGAAAAAATGCTGGATTGACCTCATGCTTTTCTCTGTTTTCTTTTCTAAAAGCCCCACAAAGTAATAAGAATAAGGTAAAATAAGGTATAAACACATAACCACAAAGAGAACAAGAGAAAGATCACAGGAGGTGAGAGAGCTCCATAAATTTATAGAAGAAAGCAAGTCAATAGAATCATGGTACAACAGGTAGGAGGACCCAAAGCCTAGGGGAGCTAGGGGGGATGCAACTGAAAAATAAAACAGTATAAAGGGGGTCCAAGTGGCTAGCACAGGCGTAGAAAGATTCAGAATTCAGAAATACTGACCAAGTTTATCCAAGAGCAAGGCAAGGGTGAAATAACAGCAGGACTGCAAATCTATAGATGGACAAGCAGAAACCCAAACCATCAACTCTCATCCCTACTGGGCCCACAACCCTTTCCCATCTGAGCCCAGAGCAGGCCTGGCGCTCAGGTATCCATTTCTTATCTTTCTTCTAATCCCCACAGGGGACCAAAGAAAAAGGGTGTGCCAGATATTCAAGAGTAAAGCAAAGTGGACCACCTAGGAACAGACTTGTATATCTTGTAAAGTACCCAGCCCCTGACACTTAACCTGAAGTGAGTCTACCCATCCATATTGGTAAATGGGCCCCACAAATCATATGCTACCGCTTTAATCAGGAATCAACGAAGAATCACCACACATTTGAAGAAAGCCCCCATTTTGAAAAAGAGGTACCAAGATAAGAGCACAAACAAACAAATGACTCCAGAGGAGTCAAAAGAAAGAAAACTAAACTTTTGGAGACAGTAGAGAGATGGTGTTGGATTCTTTGAAAATTACGGGAAAACAATGAAATAGGAATCATTAGAGAAGGAGGAGCTACTGGAAATTAAAATATGATGCCCAAGTTAAAAGCAAAATTCAGTGGAAGAACTGAAAGATAAAGCTGAAATTTCACAAGGAGAGCAAAAAGGAAAGGGGGAGTTTTAGAACGATAAAACAGAAAAAAAAAAAAAAATGGAGCAGGGGATTAAAAAAAATACAAAGAACATTCCCAAGCTGAAAGACTCAGGTATCCATATTAAAAGAGCCAAGCCAGCACTCAGAACAACAAACCATGCTGTTGTTCACCTAATACTAATGTAAAAGACATGTACATCTAATATACCATCATGAAATTTCAGAACACCAAGGATAAATAGAAGATCGTCAAATCTCTCCAAGCAAAAACGAGTCACCAGAGAAGAAATGAGGCTGCAAGTGGCAGTGGACCTCTCAGAAGGCAGAACACGTGCTAGGCAACTGTGGGTGATGTTCCAGGGAACATGACATCCAACTGAGAATGATACCCAGTCAAACTATCGTGTGTGTGTGTGTGTGTGTGTGTGTAACTTACAAGGACTCAGAAAACTTACCATTGACACACCATTTCTTAGCAAGTTCCTATCTCATCTTCCCATGCCTCTCTTCACTCTCCTTCCAACCTCACTCACCACCACACAGTCAAAGTTTCATCCACACTTCCTGAAAGAAGAAGAAGACCAGGAAGTCCCACGGATGCCTGGTGTGCGGAGCACACCCATCCCTAAGTCAGGTATCCAGCCTAGACAGACGGGAGACAGAAAGACACAGAATAAGCTCTCCAGGGGATTGAGGGTTTTTGTGACCATAAAGGACCAAGAAGGTCAGACAAAGACTACCGTGTCAGGAAAAGAAGAGATACCTATAAAGGCAAAATTATCATCTACATGTTCGCAAAAAACTCAATTTCCAGGAAACATATAAGGGGTTGCCAGATAACTCTATTACGTTCACTCGATTCTTGTTCAGTCTCTTAGTAATTCTGAATAACCATAGCAAATGACATTATCATATCATTTTGCAGCTGGAGTTTTTTATATACCCGTCATTCCTGTTATGTCCATTGACAGACTACATTATATTTAGGCAAGTCGCTTCATCTCCCAGGGTTAGATTTAAACTAAAAACAGGAGGGGAAAGGGGCCAAAGGGGTAATAATACTTGCCTCTTACCTCAGTAGGAGGTTGGAAGATTTATAATTAGATTGCATTGCAAACTGTCCCAGAGCTCCCCAAGGAGAAGGACTATAAATAACTCAAGGTATTATTATCCCCAAAGATAATCAATTATTTTCTCATCAAAAGGAAGCTAACAAAAAAAGACGTTAAGGATGGAGACCGCTTAATTTGTTTAAGCCTCGAGCTTTAACAAGATTTCCAGAGTGTTTAGAACTTCACAGGGCCCCAGTACCACCTCTGGTTTTCTCCAACAAATGGAATATTTACAGTATCTGAGAAATCCCTTTCTGGCTAGAAAAATACCACAGTAGCACTGTAACTGTGCCCATTCATTCAATTCTCTTATTCTACAGACCAGTATAAGATGGGGTGGTGGAGGGCAGTAAGAATGAATGAATCTTGCCTCAACAGACCATGATAGCCCCTCCCCTCCTCGGGCTCAAGGTCCTGTGTTCCTTCACACCTCCACAGCTCTTCTTCTCCTCCACCTGTGAAAATGACTTGCCCCTCACCGTCAGCTCCAGAGGCCACATCCTCTCCACAAAGCTCTCCTGGCCTCACCTGGCAGAAGCAGGTCCTTTATTTATAGGTCATCAACTGGTATTTCGTACAGACCCAACCACCTCATAGCATCTACCAAACTGAACAGTTATTCACTTGTTTGGCTCCTCCTGTAAAACATGGGTTCCCTGAGGACAGAGTCTGTTTATTCATTGTCAACCTTCTGAGAAGCTCCTCATTACACATTCAGGACTCTCTTGGGCTTGATACCTTTTTTGTTTTTTTGAATGAATGTGGCAAATTAGTGTCTCTACAACACCACTCAGAGGCTTCAAGCAAACTGTGGCCCACCATCTTCTAAGAAGCATAAATGTGAGAAGGACTCTCACTTTCTAGAGGACAAAATTAAAAGCCAACCATGTTTCTAGAATACTCCTGCAAAACTCCAGTTTTCTTAAAAAGACAAATCCAAAAGAAAGGCACCCCCAAAGGTCATGGAAATCGATCAAAAAGGAACTCTTAATACGTGGCATATATTCACTCACGTCACCAGCGAATGGGACTTGGGCTCTGTTCCAGGAAAGGAGATGAGGAATCCCAGCATCCTGGGCCACAGGAGCAGTGGGGAAAGTGACAACATCCTTCTAAATTTAAGGACAAAGGATAAGGCCATGAGAAGAGGAACCGATCCTCTTTACCACTCTACTCCCTTTTTTTTTTAAGATAAATTTAGCTATTTATTTTCTGAATAAGAGATATACATACACACGAAATGTATCAAAATTCAAAAGTTTTAAAGAAATGGAAAGTAAGGTCTTCTTCCACTCTCACCCCCAGCCACCCATCCCCCCACTCTGCAGAGGCAACAACTTCAGCTTTCTTTAAATACCCACAAATCTTTGATCTCTTCTGATGTACAGTCAGGCATTTATGACGGTCAGAACATGCCTACCAAAAAACAAATCCTAGGAAAACCCTGGGGCATGACCAAAGCCTGGGCCCCAAAGACTAAGTGAAGACCTCACCAAGTAACAAGAGAGTCCTGCTAACTTAGACAAGCCCTGCCCTTACCCGCGACTCCTCTTCAACTCAGAGCCTTTGCCTCTGTTTGCATTCACATTGTCTGAGAAGATTCTTAGCAAGGTTAAGAAGGGCAAAACTGAGTATTTCATCATAGCAAATGTTGGCCAGATAGAACGTCAATACAAAAAAAAAAGCCCAGTTAATGACTGCTTTGGGCTGAATGGTGTCCCCAAAATTCATATGTTGAAGCCCTAACCCTCAGTACTTCTGGATGTGACTGTTTTTGGAGAAAGGGTCTTTAAAGAGGTGATTAAGATAAAAATAAAGTCATTAGGGTGGGTCCCAATCCAATCTGACTGGTGTCCTTATAAAAGGGGAAGTTTGGACACAGATACACATGCCAGGGAAGATGGCCATCTACAAGCCAAGGACAGAGGCCTCAGAAAAATCACCCTGCCAACACCTTGATCCCAGACTTCCAGTCTCCAGAACTGTGAGGAAATAAATTTCGGGTGTTTAAGCCACCCTGTGTGTGGTACTTTGTAATAGCAGCCCTAGCAAGCTAATATAGTAATAAATACACTTAAAGTGTTTGTGGCTGTAGACACATTCACATTAGGTAATGACACAATAATCACAAGCTCCCATGGCAGGATGATAATCCACTGAATAAAACATACTAACATAAGTAAACTAATGAATAACGTGAGAGTCTGATGAAGAACAAGATGGTTTCAAAGTACCTCCCCACCAAATACCAAATACTGATCAATTTCAAAGGAAGAGCCTGGCAGATGCCACCTCATCAGTGAACCCCCCCAGTCAGGGACAGATTGGACCTACGTGCCATCTGATAGAAGGCAGTGAGAAAGATATACATAACATCACGTCTACATTAGTCCTGCCGAACACACAAACCCTGATAAACCCAAACTGTGGGACTTTCTACAAAAGTGGGCTGTTCCGTTCACAGGTGTCAAGATTGCAAAGATCAAGAACAGGCTGAGGAATGTCCCAGACTGGAAGAGACCAAATGCAGCATGTGATCCTGAATTGGATTCTTCTGTGCAAAGGACATCCCTGGGACCGCCAGTGAAAGTGCCCTGGATGGGATCTGATGGTAATTATGTTATCAATACTAATTTCTTGATGTTGATGGTGGTAAAATTAGGATTACATACAAGAACGTCCTTGTTTGTAGGAAATACACACTAAGGTATTTGGGGTGATGATGCATCCTGTCAGCCACTTACTTTCAAATGGTTCAGGGGAAAAATGTTCTGTGTACTGTACCTGCAACTTTCCAGTAAGCTCTGAACTTCATACATATAATTTGGAAAAATCAGAAAACTCTACACGGGCTTCCCTGGGGGCACAGTGGTTGAGAGTCCGCCTGCCGATGCAGGGGACACGGGTTCGTGCCCCAGTCCGGGAAGATCCCACATGCCGCGGAGCGGCTGGGTCCGTGAGCCATGGCCGCTGAGCCTGCGCATCTGGAGCCTGTGCTCCGCAACGGGAGAGGCCACAACAGTGAGAGGCCCGCGTACCGCAAAAAAAAAAAAAAAAAAAAAAAAAAAAAAAACTCTACACGACTAAACACATTGGAGTGCTTGATAGGAATATCATACTTGATTAGATAATATGCAACCATTAAAAGTGGTGGTTATAAAAAGACTAAATAGGCAACAAGAAGAAATGTTTATGTAATGAAATGAAAATTGTTATGTAATGAAAGCACATTCACACATTACAAATGTGTGAAAATGGAAGTAAATACTCCAAAATTTTTAAGAGTGCATTATCTCCAGTGGCGTAATTACAAATAATTTGTTTTCTTCTTTATACTACTTTCCTTCCAAATATTGACATACATGCACCCATTTTATAGGTGAAAAATTTAGGAGGCAGGTGAGCACCACTGGGTTGTTAAGCCTTGTCAGCCAAGGCCATTATCAAAGAGCAAAAACAAGGCCATGTGGGAATATTGCAAAGAAAAAGGGCTTCTAGGGAAAGTCCCTAGAGGACAAGGAGCTTTGCGGGGTGAATAGAGGATGAAAAGGGGGGAGGGGCGGGGGGATGCTGGGGAGAGGTGTTAAGAGATCACTGTCATACTGAGTGAAGTAAGTCAGCCAGAGAAAGACACATATCATATGATATCGCTTGTATGTGGAATCCAAAAAAAAGGTTACAAATGAACCTATTTACAAAACAGAAATAGAGTCACAGATGTAGAAAACAAATTTATGGTTACCAGCGGGTAAGGAGGAGGGTGTGATAAATTGGGAGATTGGGATTGACATATACACACTAGTATATATAAAATAGATAACTAATAAGGACCTACTATATAGCACAGAAACTCTACTCAATATTCTGTAATGGCCTATATGGGAAAAGAATCTAAAAAAGATTGGAATATATATTTATATATGTATAACTGATTCACTTTGCTGTACAGCAGAGACTAACACAAAACTGTAAATCAACTATACTCCAATAAAAATTTTAAAAAGAGAGACTAAAATTCTAAAGCAGAGGCTGGGAAGAAAGTTCTATTAACGGACCAGGAGGGCAGTAGCCTCTCCTAGGCTGGGCATCAGTGTGTCCCCATCTAGTTGGGCAGAGGGGGTGCAAGGCTCCGGGCAGAGCCACCTCTCCTTGTCAATCCAGGGCAGAAGCCTACTGATTCTACAGTAAGTAATGTTTGGTTCTGGCCCGTTCAACCCCGAAAGAGAACCCAGAACTGATCCCTCAGCCCAAAGAACTGGCCCATTACCAAGGCAACCACACCCCAAGAGAGTGGTAAGTTGGTCTCTAAGTGACCATGAAGAGGCAATGAAAATGCTGAGTGAAAAAAGCAGGCAGCAAAAGCATCCATAACATGCCTCTACTTATATAAATGTCAAAAACAAGCAAAACTAAGCCATATGCCATTTAGGGGGTGTTAGGGACTTAACCGTATCCCCCCTAAAATTCACACATTGAAGTCCAATACCTCCAATACCTGAGAAGGTGATTACAGTTGGAGATAGGGTCTTCAAGGAAGTAATTAAGTTTGCATGCGGTGGTTGAAGCGAGCCCTAATCCAGTATGACTAGTGTCCCTGCAAGAGGAGATCAGGACACAGACACACACACAGGGAGGACCAAGTGAGGACACAGGGAGAAGACAGCCGTCTGCAAGCCAAGGAGAGAGGCCTCAGGAGAAACAACCCTGACCACACCTTGATCTTAGACTTCCAGCTTCCAGAACTATAAGGAAATAAATCTTTGTTGTTTAAGCCTCCCAAGCACTTTGTTATGGCAGCTCTAGCAAACTAATCCAGGGGTACACACTACTATATGGTAAAATTACAATTAGCACAGAATAAGAGGACGATCGTTACCTGGGAAACCGATGGGACCCAGAACACTTCTTAGGAACCGAGAATGAAGCTCAGTTTCTTAATCTGGGTGGTAGGTACCCGACTGCTCATTTTATCACTCTTCACACTGTACACTCACACTTTCTATACTATTTTGCATGATAATATAAAATGTTTAAAGGTGAAAGGGAGCTGGATCTCAACACAGCACCATCCAGGATGGAAGCCACTAGCCACATGGGGCTCTTTAAATCCAAATTAATTAAAATCAAGTAATACAATTAGAAACTTAGTTCCTTAGCTGCACTAGTCACATTTCAAGTGCTCAATAGCCACGTGGCTGGTGGCTACTATTTTGGACACCATGAATGTAGCATGTTTTCATCATGGCAGGAAATTCTATTGGGCACTGCTGCTCCATACGATTTCACCTACAAGCGGCCTCAGAATGAGACACGTGAGGACTAGAATCCTCTCACTCCCAACAGGAAAGCTCCCTTTGCTCTGTGTTCTGGCAGCCACAACTACCTCGCACTGCCCTTGCCTCTGGAAGTTGCTGGGTCAATTTTAGCAAAGCACTTGCTTGAGCTGAAATCCCGCCAAAGTCCCTTCTCCTAAGGAGATGCCACCCCAGTCCCAGCTGGGGGTAAAATCTCAGGGGATTTCACACCAACACGGTTCTTGCCAGGGTACATGTGTGTCTTGGGAAGCATGTTATGGTCACTGCCAAAGCCACATGAGGGAAAAACCAGAGAGAAAAAACACTCACCAGCCCACTGGTAGCTAGAACCACCATGCCACTCAACCAAAAGGAAACTGGAAGAGTCGCCCGAGGAATCTCGAGCTGGAAAGTTGAGGTGCTTAAGCCCTAATCCCTTTCTTTTCCCCTTCTTTTCACCACTCTGTCAGTGCTTTTCAATTCAGTTCCATCGTTCCTCATTCAACACCATCCAATAAAGCCTGCCTCACCTGTCCACATGTCAGTTTCTGCCCAACTAAATCCAAATAAACACAAGCAGAAACACCCCGGTCGAGGCCCTTTGCGCTAGCATTTCGGATTCCACCTCACAGTGATGTGTGTGTGACTGACAGCCACCCCTCCAGGAATCACTGGGGGAAAACTCAGGTGCAATTTACCTAATTGACCTACAAAGAGGATTACTTACTCTCCACTTATCCTTGATCACCTTTAAAATAAAAAAGGCAGGCCTTCTAGGTACACACAGCTTCTGTATTCTACATTTTCCTTTCACCATGACTGTTTTCCTGACAGTTTTTAACATTGTCAGAATATTAATGCTGCAGGGCTTTATCTCAATCTTCTCCCTGATCTGACAATTATCTAACAAACTCATTCCTCTACTGGATTTCTGGCTTGAGCAGCAGCTAAAGCGTCCTTCGGACTGCCAAGCACGTCCAAGACTGATCTATGCATTCACTGAGCATGCTTCCATTTCCAGTTTGGCAAAACTTTTGAGTCCTTTTTTTTTTTTAAATTAAATGAATGTCAGGATATAATCTGGAGAGATATTAACATGCACTAAATTAAGTCCAAAGAACCTTTGGGACCAACTTTTTGAAACCATAAATTAAGTCATCGATTTCCTGTGCTGAGAAGGTGATTAATTGGTGGGCGAGACAATGTAGGAAACACTTCATTGCCCTAACTCAGAATTTTCTGTGTTACCTGGCAGAGCTCACTAAGCCTTCTACCAAGAAAGCTAACATGGCTTTGAGCTCAGGAGTCCAGAACCCAAGGTGATTAAGCTGGCAGCCCTCTCCACCTCCACTTTCCCCCACTGAAAGGCGCGAGCCTCTGTACCCCAGCTCTCTCCCATTTGTTAGCCAGACCCAGGGAGAGAGCCCGGTTTCCAAACAGCAGCATGGCCCACAGGTGGCCGGAAAACAAAGGGACTGGCGGGGTGGGGGGGCGGGCGGGCAGCAGAGGGCCTCGGAGAGGTTAAAAACAAAACAAACAAGACAGCCTCTGCAAAAGTTTGGGGGGAGTGGTCTCTGGTTCTGGAGGCCCACTCGCGGACCTCCTCCACAGGAATGAACCAGCCTCCACAGACTTCCTGTGTCATCAAGCCCAACACAGGCTGTCACATCAGGATGACCACTTGTCCTCCTTAAAGTGCTTCACGATCCCTTCATCCCACCCTTGGGGTGGCAGGGGAGGGGCTTCTCGGTGGCCAGAAGTAGAGTGTGACCCCATGCCTGCCTTGCTGCACCAGGTGAGTATGACATAGGATGGAATTAAAGGACAGGGCTAGATGCCTGGGCAAGGCTGGGATCAGAAAGGAAGGGCAGAGTTACCACAATGTAATTCCAACATGAAACCTCCAAAGCCCCTCCCCGCCCAGCTTGTGATTGTCTCCATTAGTGAGATTTAATTTAATGTGTTTAAGTCAATCTACCATTTGCAAGGTGTAAGACCTTATTTCAATCCTGGTTGAACAATTAAAAATAAAATAATCATGAAATCAACAGTGAAATGCGAACACTGATTGCATATTTTATTTTATGAAACAATTGTTCACTGCTTCAAGTGTGATAATGGCAGAATGCAGTTCCTTCGTCAAGGAGTCCTTATCTTTTTAAGACACATAATAAGATGTTTAAGTATGAATGAAATGAATTCAAAGAGCAGAAGGGGAGAGAATGGAGGTGTGAATAGACTATTATTATTGGAGCCAGTGAGGGGGTGGGGTCCACGGGGAGGGAGGGTGGTGCTTGAGGGGTGCTACTCCCTCTACTTCTGTAGGAGTCGGAAAGTTTCCGTAAAGAAAACTCCTATCATTCCTAGCAATCCTTCCCCCTCCCCACTTTGAGGGTGCGACACAAGTCCAGGCTGACCTGGGCTGGAATGATGACATGTACACCACGGACTCCGTCTACCCCTCAGACTATCTACACCTCGGCGTCTGGGCAGGGGGGCCAGGATGGGAGCAGCTGCCTCCCCCGCACCACCACCCAACGCTGAGACAAAGGTCTTCCGATTTCCTGCTCCAGGGGCTATGCAGGAGGGTTAGGAAGTGATCCCTGACCACCCCATGCTTCCCTGGAAATACAAACCAAATTCCGTTCCCGGGATGAGGTTTCTTTTCTTTTCTCCTTAAGAAAATCAGGTTTTCCAGCTTCGGGGGGAGGGGTGAGTGGCAAAGGGTGTAATTGCAGGGTTCTGGAGAGCACAGAGACCCAGCACTCTGGGGTGTTTGGCTGGCAGCAGGGAGATTAACAGATGAAAGGAAAAGATAATATTACCTGCTGGGGTTATCTTTCTTCTCACCAAGGGTCATGAACCCATTACTCACCATTTAAAAGCCCTGCAGGAGAGGATCCTATGAATATATAAAAACAGACCCAAGAGGGGCTCCCCTGACAACAGGAGAGACAGCCCGCCTTTCTTTTAACCAGGATCCCAGGATCTGAAGGAAATTCAACCTCTTCAAGCATCTGGAGCAAAACAGCTTTTAACGTCTCTGGCTCCCCAGAAGAGACCCACAAAGGCAAGGCCGAGCAGGACCCGCTGGGTAAGGGTTTTGCTTCAGGTGACAATCTCCCATCCCAGGCACAGGGCACACTGAGGGAAGATCAGAGTTCCATTTCTAACATACAATTATTCACAGTCTTCGGGGTTCATTTGTTTTTCACGTTTGGAGTAATTTAGAGGTACTACTTCAGATGTATCCAGAAAAAGTGAATGAATAATACAACAGCCAAATTACAGTCCTATTCCTTTCTCAGTCCCCTTACAAAGGCCCCCACTATCCTGAATTTATATTATTTTAGTATTCTCATAAATAGCTTTACTCTTTTACCATATATGCATTTATCCCAAAGCAACATATAAGATTGCTTTGCATAGATTTAACCTTTACGTAAATAGAATCGGGCCATTTGGATCCTCTTACAACTGGCGTTTCCTACTCAAGTTATGCTGTGAGAGCCATCCACGTTAGAACCTGCGGCTCCACTCAATAAATACATCACAACTTGTAACCATCTGAGTTGTCTGCAGTTTTTGTGAATACCCCCGCTGCGGTTCCCATTCGCCCTGCGTGAGGGTTTCTTTGGTACCTGCCTCGTGGTGTGGCAGGATCCAACTTTTCCAGCTGGGGCTCAGCTGCCTGATATAGATAACCAATAAGGACATACTATATAGCCCAGAGAACTATATTCAATATCTTGTAATAACCTATAATGGAAAAGAATCTGAAAAAGAATATATATGTGAAAGAATATATATATGTATAACTGAATCACTTTGCTGTGCACCTGAAACTAACACAACACTGTAAATCAACTATACCACAATAAAAATTCTTTTAAATAAAAATAAAAAAGCAGGGGCTAGTCAGAAAAAAATAAAACTAAAAGGAGACTAAGAATAAGACATGCTAATCCAAATATGCACATTCATTTTAAGAAGCGGGTAAAATAACCTATTTATAATTTGTAATTTATCCACATAATTTAATGACTTAACAGAGAAAATGTGAGGTTGTGATCTGGACAGAAAATATTTTGTATTTCACAGATTGTTATTAAGATAGCAATTCTGGGGCTTCCCTGGTGGCGCAGTGGTAGAGAGTCCGCCTGCCGATGCAGGGGACATGGGTTCGTGCCCTGGTCCGGGAAGATCCCACATGCCGCGGAGCGGCTGGGCCCGTGAGCCATGGCTGTTGAGCCTGCGCATCCGGAGCCTGTGCTCCGCAACGGGAGAGGCCACAACAGTGAGAGGCCCGCGTACCGCAAAAAAAAAAAAAAAAAAAAATAGCAATTCTGTTTATTTAGAAGCTTACAAATCAAGAATACTCATGTTACACAAGGAAAAGGATAGAAGAATACAGACACAAATATTTCACCTACATCAGATTAGGTCAAATATAACCAGGTCAATAAAGATCTCAATATTAGAAAACCAGAATTTGAAAGGATACACACACCCCAATGTTCGCTGCAGCACTATTTACAATAGCCAGGACATGGAAACAACCTATATGTCCATCGACAGAGGAATGGATAAAGAAGATGTGGTGTATACACACACACACACACACACACACACACACACACACACACACACACACACAATGGAATATTACTCAGCCATAAAAATGAACAAAATAGTGCCATTTGCAGAGACGTGGATAGACCTAGAGACTGTCATACAGAGTGAAGTAAGTCAGAAAGAAACAAATATCGTATATTATCGCTTATATGTGGAATCTAGAAAAATGGTACAGATGAACTTATGGCAAAGCAGAAATAGAGTCACAGATGTAGAGAACAAACTTACGGTTACCAAGGGGGGAAGCAGGGGATGGGACAAATTGGGAGACTGGGATTGACATATATATACCACTATGTATAAAAAAGATAACTAATGAGAACCTACTATTTAGCACAGGGAATTCTACTCAGTGATCTGTGGTGACCTAAATGGGGAGGAAATCTAAAAAAGAGAGGATATATGTATACATATAACTAATTGACTTTACTGTATAACAGAAACTAACACAACACTGTAAAGCAACTATACTCCAATAAAAAAATTTTTTAAAGAGATCTTAACATCAGAATATGCTGCGTACTATTTTAAATAAAAAACATCCTTCTTTCTGAAAACAAATCAACTCCCTCTGCCAGTTTCTTCTCTCACAGCATATTTTTGCCCACACTTGGAATTGTCAGACTTAAATTTTTTTGTCTCTGACAGGGGCAAATTGGTACCTCTTTGAGGTTTTAACTTGCATTTCCAGGTTCATGAGTCTTTTGAAGGTTTCCTCATAGGTGAGCTGCCTATTAATATTTTTTAGTTCCATTGATTTAGGTAGAGGGGAATGTGGATATTCACACAGATTTAGAGGTACAAACAATGAACCACAAACCACACTGACCCATGGGAAGGAAGTGCGCTGTATCCAGGGAAATACCTGGGCAGTAATCAACCTCCTTCCCCTCCCCCCATGCTGACACCCCTCCAGGAGACGTGATGAAACACCCGTTGATACTAGCTCTGTAGCCAGCTAGCAGTAGACACTCTTAAGGCTCCCTCTTTGCTTAACGTCTCTGTCCACACTGTCACAAGTGTGGCAGTGTTGGGATGGGGTGAAACAGAAGTAAACAGTTCTCCCTTCCTGCCCAGGCATGTTGGACCACACTGCTCTCTAGGAGGCTGGTCAAGGCCGAGGCCACTGCTCAGAAACAGCAGGACAAGATGCGTGTCTGGCCATGAAAATAAAGGCTAAATTAACAAGGAGGAACCAACCACTGGCCACCAGGAGAGGAGTCACTGCAGCCCAGAGACAGAAAAGGGCCTCCTCGTGGCCAAGGCCTCTCTGGCTCCCAGCATTTAGGGGGAGAGCTGTGTGCTCCAGACCAAGCCCCTACCCACTACTATTTGCCCACAGGCTATCACCAAGTGGCTTGCTGGGCTTCTTTTTCCACTTTTTAACATTAACTGTCCATTTTAGTTTGCGCTCTCACTGGGTCTGAACAACTCCTCCGAAAAACAATCCATCACAGGTAACGCCATTTGGAAGAGAGATGGGCGCTTCGTTCCCCCATGGCTAGCCAATACTAAAATTTGAAAGCTCTCCAGCAAGACTGGCGGAGTGACTCAGTGGTCCCAGGGCACTTCCTGAGCCTGTTAACACCTGATGCTAAGTACGAAGCCCCTGCCTGCAGGGCTGAAGCTGGCAACGGTGGGCCCACGCCCAAGCCTTAGGGGTCAGGCAAACTGCTGGGCCACCCAGCACATCAGGCCTGCAGATGGACACACCGTGAAGGTCACCATCTCAAAGCTACATCATGCAAGTCTTCCCACAGAGAACTGAGAAATGTCCCGATATGTAGCTGATGTGCTTGGCGTGGCCGGGTCAGGAGGCCTGAGCTCTGTAACTGCTGCTCCAAGATTTTGGACAGACACCCCACCTCTCTGCGATGCCTCCTAGCCACCCACACCGACCAGTGCATGCAACAGACCAGAAGACAGGCTTACTACAAACATCATGGCCAACGTCAGACTCGAAAACTGCACAGAACATGCTGATTCCCTGAGACTGGGCCCAGAGATGGGCTTCAGAAAGGCTGACTCAGAAATTTCTTGAGGTCCGAAAACATAGCACTCAACTTTAAAATCTGCATTCATGTACCTCGCCTCTTTAAGGGGCCTACAGAGTGAGAAATGGGTGTTTTATGGCTGACCCACACAGGAAACCCCCTCACATAGGACAGGCTCCAGAATAATTCTGGCTTGAGCCCCTGAGAATATTGGATGGATATTGGGGTGGGAGTCACCATTCCCAGAGCCAGGGCTCCAAGCCAGCCAGCCCAAGGCAGGGCAGACAGGCCTGGCTGGCTCTGCTCCCTAAGCTGGCTGGTCAGGCTGCACCCCGAGTCGGGGTGGGGAGACAATGACTTCAGCTGTGTGAGCAGTGAAAGCCCAGAGTAGGTCTGTCGGTCTTTTCCCAGACTGTTCTTTTCTTAGAAAATGGAAACAAACTTTTTTCCTCAGTTTCCTGGAAGAAAAGCCAGAAGAGAAAATCAGGGGCCAGAGAGCAATTCAAAGGCCACATCTGGGGACGTGGACAGGACGGGCAAGGACACATCTGTGAGCAGAGATCCTCTCCCCCGGGAGCTGTGCTCAACCTCAAACAGGGAGCCTGTCCTTTGGGACGACGGTGCCATGTCTCTCCTCGGGGCGGTGTGTCCCCGCACCCTTCAAGACCTCTCTCATGACAAGCTGTTAGAACCAGCACTGGTTTCTCTGCACCCCCATCCAGAGAGCAAGCCCAAGTGCTCCAGCCTCCCAAGGTTCTGCCAGGGGTTCCCCCAAACCCCTGTGTGTGCTCACCCCTCGATCCAGATCTTCTGAACCAACTTTGTAAGTACAACTCATAGAACACAGTTGGGCTTCACAGGCCTAAAAAGATACCGAGCACAAATGAATGTTGTTCAGAGACGGATGTTCACACACATTGAGTCCATTAATACGATGCCACGGCTCTTCCAACAGAAATAGGATCCCCTCGATCCAGAGCCATTTTTCTTGTACGTTTTTGGGTAAACATCACGATTCAATGCCTGACACACATGGTTTAAAATGAGGGCTTATGAGGAAACGCCGACACTGGCTGTACCATGAATGTGACCTGGCAGTAAACGTGCCTGGCTGTTAGTGGCTCTCGAACAAAGCCCCTCACCCCTCAGAGCACTGCGTGAAACCTCCACCCTCCCAAACAGGGTCTCACCACCCTTCCCATTTAGCCTGGCCTCCTTTTTCCAGAACAAGAGCCCACTGCATCAGACTTGAAAGTGGACGATTTTCTCAGGAAAATAAAAGAAGAAATCACTCACTTAAAGATATCTTCACTATGGAATGATAATGTTTCACATAAAGAATGTTGGAATCTTCTCCCACATAGCTTTTTGTCTTTTTTTCTTCACTAAGAAGACTTTCCAGAGTAAGACTACAAACTTAAC
Organism: Phocoena sinus; assembly: GCF_008692025.1. Taxonomy (NCBI): domain Eukaryota; kingdom Metazoa; phylum Chordata; class Mammalia; order Artiodactyla; family Phocoenidae; genus Phocoena; species Phocoena sinus. Next base: position 96,186,571 of record NC_045768.1, read on the forward strand.
CTCTTATATGCACTTCTTCAACTTTTTGGATGACTATTCCATCTGAAATTAATTTTTGTGAATGGTGAGGGTAGAGCTATTCTCCCCCAAATGAATACCCAGGGGTCCAGCATCTTTATATTAAATTTAGTTCACACAGACATGGTTCAGTTTCGAGATTCTTCAGTTTTCTTATTTGGTTGTTGTATTAGTTTTCTAGGACTGTTGCAACAAAGTCCCATGGTCTGCTGGGCTTAAAAAACAGAAATTCATTTTCTCACAGTTCCGGAGGCCGGAAGTCCAAGATTAAGGCATGAGCAGGGTTGATTTCTCCTGAGGCCTCTCTCCTTTGCTTGCAGATGGCAGTCTTCTCCCTGTGTCCTCACATGGGCTTCTCTCTGTGTGTTTATGTGTCCCAATTTCCTCTTCTCATAAGGACACCAGTCACACTGGATTAGGGTCCAACCCTAATGACCTCATTTTAACTTAGCCACTCTTTGAAGACCCTACCTCCAAATACAGTCAGATTATGAGGTCCTGGGTGTTAGAACTTCAACATATGAATTTCAGGGGCAACACAATTCAGCCCATAGCCCTTGTCTATTCCTATGTCAACATCACACAATTCCAATTATTACAGCCTTAGACTAGGTTTTGATATCTAGTAAGATAACCTCCCGACTTTTATTGCTAATTTTCAAAACGATCTTGATTGCTTTTAGGTTTTGTACTTCTACAAGAATTTTAGAATCAACTCATTGAGTTTGATGAAAAAGGCTTTTGATGTTGATTAACAATGCACTAATTTATAGAGTATCTGTTGGGGAACTGATATTTGAACAAAACTGAGACTTCCTAGATAATAACACAGTTTCTCCTTTCGTTTGGATCTTCTTTTGGGGTCTGTTAAGAACGTTTATGGTTTTCTTCTCATGGATGTTGCACTTTTCCTACTGGACTTATTTCTAGGTGTTTTACAGTTTTTGGTTTTGTTCTAATAGCGTCACTCACGATGCATCAGGAAGCCAATGGGTTTTCTGTTAACTCATATCCAGTCACCTTGCCTAATACTCTCCTTAGTTTTAATACTTGTCAGTTGAGTCTCTTGAATTTTCCAGAGCCAACATTTATATAACCTACAAATGACAGCTTTCTCTCATTTTTTCCAATTATCATGTTGGCTGGGACTTCCCAAACAGCACTGCAGAATAACAATGATAGCAGACATCCATTTCTTGTCTCTGACGTTCAAATGTTGTACTTGAAACGTAATACTCACTGCACGGTTTCTAAAAGATTCCTTTTATTGAGTTATCTAAGCCTACTTTGTTAATTGTTTCATCAGCAAAGAATTCTGAAATTTAGCACAAGCATTTGTAGCATCCACTGAGATTATTTTTCCTTCTACTCTGTAAATGTGGATTTTTTAATGTCAAATCATCCTAGAATTCCTAGGATAAACTATTTTTATTATTGCTCTTTTAACATATTGCCAAGTCTTATCTGCTAAATTCTACATAGGATTTTTGCATCTGTGTTCAGTATATTTCAATTGCTGCATAACAAAGTTCCACAAATGTAGAGGCTTAAAACACCACTCACTAATGAGCTTACAGTTGTATAGATGAGAGGTCCAGGCACGGCACTGCAGGTTCTCAGCTCAGGGTCTTACAAAGCGGAAATCAAGTTGTTAACAAGGCCTGTGTTCCTTTCTAGTGCCTCTGGGCTCACTTGGGTTGTCCTCTGATTTCATTCCTTGGGTCTGTAGGACAGAGGCCCCCATTCCCTTGCTGGCTGTCGTCTGGGGGGCCGCTCTCAGCTTCCAGGAGCCACCCACGTTCCTTGTCACAGGCACCCCTCCATCTTCAAAGCCAGACACCAAATCCTTCTCACAGTTCGAATTCTGATTTCCTATCTGCCCTGTAGGCCCAGGTGGGTCTCATGTGACGTGGCCAGGCCAGACGGATAATCTCCCTTTCTTAAAGTCAACTGTGTCACATAATATAACCTAACGACGAAAGAGAGATCCATCACAGTCACAGGCTGGGAGGCTGGAGCAAGAAGCTTGGGGGCACCTTAGCGTCCTGTCTACCACCTACAGAAAGGTAGAACAGCCTGGCCATGAAGCCAGATGCCCAGGACTGAGCTCCATCTTCTGGCTGACCTTTGGGAGGGTGTTTTTTAACGTAAAACAAGGTAACAACGTTCTTTTGCACAAAGAGTCTCAAAAGCTTCCCAGTACACACAGAATGAAGTGTAAATCCCCACTGTGGGCTGCAAGGCCCTAGGAGCCCTGGCACTACTCCCCCAGCACCCACCTCCAGTCATGCTGGCTGCTCCTCGAACACTCCAAGCTTGTCCCAGCCTCAGGTCCTTTGCACCAGCCACTCCCTCTACCATGAAAGTACTTCCTTATACATTCCAGAGTTTCTGCCCCTCATTTTCTACCTTCATTTCATTTGCACAGTGTGCCTCACTCAGGCTCATCTGATCTCCACTCACATCACAATATGGGCATTTTTAAACTGGTTAGCACCAATTTTAGATGAGATTGCCACTGAACAGAAAAGCACAAAACTTGGAAGTTTTCATAGGGAACTTGTACGTACCTAAAATATGCCCAGGACCCTGGTGAGAAACACTGGATGTCCCGAGCATTTCCATTGTGATTCCTGGGGATGAAAAGAAAGTCTGCCCTTTCCAGTCCCTTTAGGATAGTCAATCTTCACTGAAAACTCTTCCTATCCAAAACAGGCAGGGGGTATAGCTCAGCGGTAGAGCATTTGACTGCAAAACACTGACAGCACCAAATGCTGCAAAGATGTGGCACAGTAGGAGCAGTCATTAGTTGCTGGTGGGCATGCAAAATGGTCTAGCCACTTTGGAAGACAGTTTGACAGTTTTTTAAACAATTGAACATACTCTTACCAGTCGATCCTGCAATCACGCTCCTTGGTACCTTACCAAATGAATTGAAAACTCGCGCCCCCACAAAAACCTGCACGCAGATGTTTATAGCAGTTTTATTCATGATTGCCAAAACTTGGAGGCAACCAGAATATCCTCCAGTAGGTAAAAGGACAGATAAACTATGGTCCATCCAGACAATGGCACATTACTCAGCACTAAAAAGAAATGAGCTATCAAGACAAGAAAAGACATGGGGGAAACTTAAATACATGTCACTAAGTGAAAGAAGCCAATTTGAAAAGGCTACATACTGTATGATTCCAACTCTATGACATTCTGGAAAAGGCAAAACTATGGAGAATGTAAGAAGTTCAGTGGTTGCCAGGTGTTGGGGATGGGGGTGGAATGAATAGGCGGAGCACAGAAGATTTTTAGGGCAGCAAAACTATTCTATAGGATACTATCATGGTGGATACATGTCATTACACATTTTCCTAAACCAGAGAATGTGAAGCACCAAGAGTGAACCCTAATGTAAACTACGGACTTTGTGATGTGTCGACGCAGGTTCCTCAGTTGTAACAAATGTACCACTCTGATGAGGGATGTTCACAATGGGGAAGGCTATGTATAAGTGGGAGCAAGAGGTATATGAAAAATCTCTGTACCTTCCCCTCAGTTTTGCTGTGAACCTAAAACTGCTCTAAAACATAAAGGCACCTAAAACAAACAAACAAAAAAACACTCTTCCTTTACTTGATGATTCAGGCATTTGGTGATGGAGAGAAGCCCTGTCCATCTACAACAACCCTGTGCCAGTGCTTCTCACCAGGGAAGCTCTGAGACTGCTAGCATATCAGTAAAGTATTAACCCTTGTCAAATCACTTAAGAATATTCAAGCAGCCTCCATTTTTTACAAATGACACAGTGTTGCAAGCAATAATAAAATCCAAAGGATCCAAGTGAAATTAGGATTCATTATTAAAAAGGTTTCCTCAAATCTGTCTGTCTTCCTCCCTCGAGAAGCAACATTCAAGCAGTCTATATCCTGTAGTCTATAAGAAAAAGCAGCATCAGGCTACCCTGTTAGGCTCTGCCAGTGCTGCTCCCCTGGGCATATTCATAGTCCTTGACTTTGTCTCTGACAGAACCTTGGACCCCCTGCTCCTCCACGATTCTGTCTTCATCAGGTTTATCTTCAGAAACAACACTACTTTAAAACCAGCAGAATTCACTCTCCTTCAGCTCCCATTTCTCCTTGCAAGGTGATCAAACTCCAGGTTTCTCCCTTCAGCTTCTGGGACAATCTGATCCATCTGGATTTTGTGCAGCAGACAGAACTGTAAGCACCAGGTGACATCTTCTTCTCACACTAGTCTGTTTCTCACTTAGCCTCTGCTTCCAGTTCCCATTATAGAGACTGTCTCATCTGATTGAGGAAAGAGGAACACAACCAGGAATAGAGACTTGTCTGGCCCCTTCCCCCTAAAGTTTAAACCTGTAAGCTAGGTGGAAAAAACATTCACGTGTATGTTGCAATCTCTTTTTAAATGACTTCTAAGGGTTCTTTCTTTTTTTCTTTTGGACTTAGAACTGATTAAACAAAACAATGTTCTGTCCAAACCTGCATTTTTCTTATTACTTCCTAATCATTTTACCACCAACATAAAGGCTTGTTCTTTTCTAACACTGGGCTCTTTAATCATTCCTGACGGGCCCACTTTCCACTTGGCCAGGCCCCAGCAAACACTGCTGGGCTCTGCCGCCCTCCACTGCTCTCCTCAGACCCTCTCCTGGGGTAACACAGCTCATTTAAAGAGGGAGCATGAGCTGTGGGAGAGATGGGGGTGTGTTTCTGCTCCACAAAAGTTCCTCTTTCTTGTCAGTTATATTTGACACCGGGAGCTGGGTATACCCTGGACATGATGAGGGCGCTGGGGGAGCCCTCACCCAGCCCAGCAAGGTGCTGTGATCAGAATCAATACCCCCACATTAAGTGGGAGGTGAGGAGTTTTCAAGTCCCATTAGACTTGAGAGTCAAGCTAATTATTAATATTAGCAATTAAAACTATACTACTTAATTTTCAAAGTGCATCCAAATACGATCTCTTGTTTGAGGTCAAAATAATCGCACAGGGATCCAGGGTAGACAGTCCCATCCCATTTGCATAGAGGGAGGAAGGTAACCGAGATCTCCTGGCATACCCTACTCTAAGGCACTGCAGACTTCTTGGAGCTAATAAATGGTATAAATAGTCCCACAGCTGGGCCCCCCTAAAAAGTAGTGCAAAATTCCATCACTTCAGGAAATTTTTATGAAATGAAAGCAGGAAGTCATATGGAGCAGTACTCAGTCCAGCAAAAGCAGGATTTTGAAGGTGTTCCAGGTGAAGGGAACTACCTGGCCAAAGGTGCGGAGGCCTGGATGTGGGGTGAGCTTGAGAAGCCCACAGTGGGCAGACAACAGGCTTCCCCAGAGCCCAGAGGTGGGAGCACCTGGGCTGGGCAGTTGTTGGGTCCTGCCTGGGAGGGACTCTGTGGGAACCAGCTCATTCAGAACCTCGCCACTCCTTCGAGGCCTGGGACGTCCACTCCAAGGCTCCGAGAGAGGGGCCAGGCAGGAATCCTAGGGGTGGACCCAGCTGGGACACCCAGAGTTCCCACCCTGAAGACGGATCAGCTTCTGAGAGCATCCTAGGCTGCATCACTGTGTTACGAAGGGAGCAGCCCTGATGCCTGGGAGCCACAAAGGGTGAGACTGGAGATGCCTGAAGATGGAGCAAACGTGACAGACAGGCCAAATGGACACCCAGCCACAGCTGGGTCCCCAGACCCTTGGACCCCTTGGGCCTCACCATCATGGTCACTACTTCTGGAAAGCATGTCCCAAATGATTATCTGTGTGCATTTGGTGAGTTTCTTCTCCACAAATGGTCCATTCCAAGCTTCCGTCAGAGGAAGAGTGACCATGGCCGACTCAAAGACCCCAAGCAATGACAGCAGTCACCCGGACAACACCAGAGGCCAGCAGTGTGCTGGTGCGTGACCTGGTCACACCCCTGTGAGGGAAGAAGTGGTGTTCCCTTTTACGGGTGGACAATGGGACCCAGGATATTAAATGACCTGCCCAAAACACGTGGAAAGAGCCAGGATCTGAAGCTGGAGAGGTCCCAGAGAGCCCACACTTTGGTTCACATCAACTTTACTGAGGTGTAATTTACATGTGACAATGTGGACCCATGGTTGGGTGTGATGAACACTCACCTGTGTAGCAGAACAATGCAGGACACCCTTTTACCAGGGTGTCTGGGCCAGTGACCTACTGGCAAGCGGACCATTCACCCAGGTGCCCTTAACTCACAAACTCCTGCATCAGTTTAAAAGGACACAGTCCTGTTTACAAAGCTGAATTTATTCCCCCTCTCAGGGTGGAGCTTCTGGTCAGCTAGCAGAGACCGCAGGGGAACAGCACCTACTGGCCTCCCCTGGTGCGGCCAATGCTGTCCTGCCTCCACCCGAGGCCTCTAGGAGGCTGGGGGAGGGCTGGGACCCCCGCATACCATGTGCCCCAAGGCACCTCGCCCTCGTCTTGCCCCTGGTCGCTCTGTGCTGCTCAAGAAGCAACAGCAGGGGCAGCTTTCTGAACAAGGAGGGCAGCTGAGAAGGCAGCCCTGTCACTCATTCTCCATGTGTCCAGGCAACACAGCTGCCAGGAGCCGCCCAGGCCACACCAGGAGGCCTCGTCCCATTCAGCTCCCTCGGGGATTTGTGGCCGAGTCAGTGGGTGGGACACTCGCATCCCCCAAAATCAGTCTATGAGAGCACACGTGCTGTGAGAGAGGACCTGGGCGGTAAGTGCCACCAGGAAGGCCTGGGGTGCGGGTGACAGTGGAGAAGGAACCACTGGAATGAAGGAGGCAGCTAAGAGGGCTCATGTGCCATGGCTGGGGGGGATGGAGCTGGGGGTCTGTAAACATCTGAGTGCAACGGGAAGAGCAGGGTCTTGGGCTGAGGCGCTCACTGCACGTGTGACCGGAGGCTAGGCCTCCTCCTGCCCGTGCCCGTGCCCGTGTGCAACTCGCCCTCCCTGCCCCATGGTCAGGTGCACACGAGTGTAAATGGTTAGGTTACCCCTGGGAAACAGGCCTCCTTAGAAGCAGAGAAGCCAGGAGAGGCAGGACTGGGTGGTGGTGGTGTGGCGGCTGGGAAGACCCTCTCCCGTTCAGGGAGGGGAGAGGAGGAGGGGCTAAGGTATCCACCTGAGACCAGGTCCCCCAAAGGGTCCCCCAAACTCTGCCTTTACCCAGCGACACCTCAACCCCAACACAGTCACAGGCCAGGAAACTGCACACACATACACACACGTACACACACGAACTCACACACAAACTCCAGGAAACTACACACACACACACACACAAATACACACACACATACAAATATACACACACGCACTCACAGCCACACACATGCCAAACACACACACCAGGAAACCACACACTCATGTACACACATACACATTACAGGCATGCGGTACACACTCACACATACACGCACACCCACACACCAGGAAACCAAGAGTAAGGGAATTAAGCTTATAGAGGTATAGAATCTTTAGTGACCTGTGAATGCAGCCTTGATAACTTAGTGAAACATTAACCTCTAAGTACCTAGGGACCAAAAGCATCCAGCCCCTAACCCGGCGGTTCTCGACCACGGAGATAAGTCAGTCTGAGCAACAGACAGTTGGAGAGGAGGAAACTGGCCTCAGCACTTTATCCACCTGGGCTCCAGATGCCGGAAGACACACAGAGCTGAGATGAGGACATGTGTGCAACAGGGCCCCAGGGCCTAGAGGCCCCGCACCATGCAGACTTGAAGAACAAGAAAGAAGTGTGCTGAAGTGGTGACAGAGGCCAACAGGTCACCGAGACGCCAGCATCCCCTAGAAAATGGTAAGGTGGCAGGGCTGAGCAGCGCCATCAGGCCTGGCCACAGACCCCCTGAGGAGAGCTTGTGTGGCAAGGCTGCACCCCGCTTCCCCAGGGGCTCCTAGCTCTGCACAGGCTGAGGCACCCCATGGCTGGAAGACACAGCTGCTTTGAGATCTGGGGCTCATTTTGCCGAGTGCCTACGATGAGTCTCGGATGGGATGGAGGCTAGGGAGGGCCGGGGATAGGGAGGTCCCTCTCACCAGCCATTGTCTCTCTCGTAAAACCACGGTCCCCAAATTGTCACTACAACTGCACCCACTTTGCACCTCGATTCTGTGATAACAGAGGAACATAAATCCCCTCTTGGAGGCAAAAAAACTTTTAAGTCAAGAATGCACATGTGTTTTTTTAAGAAAGGAATCCGTTATTAATTAAAGAGCAACTAAGAAGCAAAACTCTTGAAATTAAAAAACACAGTTTAATCAGATACTAGATTGTAAATTCCTTTTCCCGGCAGACGAAAAAGAAAAGCTACAGGGTTTTCCCTGTACAAGCTGGGAAGCTGCACCATGAGCCCCTCTGCCTTACTGATCACACAGAGGCTGATCACAGGGCTCTCGACACCATCGCCTGTGATTTCTCTAATCTTTCTCTTGTCATTCAGTTAAAGAAACAGGAATTGTAGCATCAAATTTTTTTGCTTCTCTGCCCAACTATACCCATCTGAAATGCAAAACTATACTATAAATAGGGATGGTGTAAAATACATGGTGTATATAAATAGATAAATTATGTAGTATATCCAGTATAAACTACACTTTATCCAACCATATCCACTGGAAATGTAAACCTGCATGCTAACAGTTTGTGGGCATGTTTCAGATCTCTCTGAGAAGTCATAAAACACATGCAACTAAGGAGAGACAGTTTAGAAGTTGCTTCAAATGTAACCAAACCTTCAATGACCTCACTGGCTTAATTTCCCCCCAATTTAGAGCTATATTCTAGGTTCTCCAACAGGCGGAAAAGCTCCGTGTCATTTCAAATGTTGGCTCAGTACATTATCTCGTGTAATTTCAAATGTTGGCTCAGTACATTATCTCCTTCTGCAAAGGGTTAAAAATAAAAGTGATCTGATGTTTCTAAACCTGAAGCATAGGAGGAGCTTGGTTTATTCTTCCAAAGCTCCTGCGTGAAAGAGGCCATCTGTACCTGAGCCAGGTGCCACTACCTGGGTCTAGAGAATCAGGCCAAGAGCGCTAAAGGCACTTGAAAAAAGACCATTTGCACAAAGTACCTCCCTCAATTCACTCAACAAGTCCCAACACTTTAATCCACATAATGGGGTTGTCATGCCCATTTTGCCGATGCAGAATCTGAGGCTCAGGGCGATAAATAACTCACAAGGGCTCCACCCAGCTCAAAATCCCAACTCCAAGGCCTTCTGTGCTTTCTCCTCCAGGACAATGATAATGCCAAGGCCTGAACAGGACAGGATCTCCTCCAAACTGAGGAGTCTGCCTCCCAGGGTCATGGGGGAAGCAATCCCAAAGTGGTTGACTGACATTCTACATACTCTGCAAACAACTAAGAGATTGGGATACACACAAAAATGGAGAAGGACGGAGAAGCAATCATTCCAAAAGTTTTCCTTGTGTTTTCTTTATCTAATTCTTTCCTACATGGGAGAAAGCATCAAGCCAATGCAAAATGTTCAATGTTCTCTCCTGACTTATCCCCAAAGGAAGTAAACCTTCCCTTCCCTCTTAGAGCCCTTTGCTTTCTTTCCTTCCAGGATCAGCTCTCCAGCGGGGCCCACCCGACTTGCCAGAGCCACAAAGCCAGGCCTTCCCGTGCCCCCAGCCCCTCCTCCCTCAGCCTACAGCAGCCCTCACTAGAAGCATATCTCCAAAAGCAGTTCCTGATGGGGGCCACATGCCCTGGGGCCTCCTAACTGCTTGTGGGTCAGGGCATAAGGTCCAGGGCCCCACCCTCACCAGACCCCATGGGCGGGGCTGCCCTCACTGACATACCAGCCCTTCAGTAACAACAAAAGAACATGTTGGAACTATTTTAACATGAACCCGGCTCATCAGAGTAGAATTAGCATATGAACATTTATCGGCACTGGCAAAAAAAAAAAAAAAAAAAAGTTTAGAAACCGTATGAAATTTTTCATAATGAAAAATTTCAGGAATGAAATTTTGACACATGCTACAACACAGATGAACCCAGAGGGCATTATGCTGAGTGAAACAAGCCAGTCACAAAAAGGCACATACTGTATGAGTCCACTCACACGAGCAATCTAGAGCAGTCAAATTCATAGAGACAGAAAGTAGTATGGTAGGTGCCACGGGCTGGGGAGGGGGAAGGGGGAGTTGGTTTAACAGGAACAGTTTTTCAGTTTTGCAAGACGGAAAGAGTTCTGGAGATGGATGGTGATGATGACCCACAACAATGCGAATGTACTTAATGCCACCAGACAGTACACTTAAAATGATTTAAATGGTTAATTTTATGGTTTGTCATGTTACCGTCATTTTTTTAAAAAGGAAAAAGGCCATACACTCAAAAATAAAAACAACAAAAAGAATATTCTCCCCTAAAGTGTGAATTCGAGGAAAAGAAAAACCGCCACTTCAAAGAGCAATCAGATCTTTCTGTGCTCCTGCCTGGAAGGACCCAAGGGCAGGCCTGACTTCCAGCCAGCCTACGTGGATGCTGGACTGCGGACCCTCCCGGCCCTGAAAGCCAAGAGAAGGGGGTCTGGTTCAGTCCTTCCTACCCCGGGGCACCCTTTCACTTCTGCAACACAAGCCCCCCCAAATAAATGTACCCCAAGAGGTCATTCCATACTTTCTCAAGTCAGAATGAAGGCCAGGTCCACGTCTCCAAATTCTTCTATGGCACAGGTCAGAACAAACATGTCAACCTAAGTATTCTCTGTAAAGATAACAACTTTCTCCCTGCAGCCAGCAAATCGGCTCCTTCCCCAGAAATGGGTTTACCCCACATTCTCAGTGTCAGGCAAGGCAGCACTCGCCCAGCAGGCACAGTTGCCCGGTCACCCCGGTCGCCCTGGTCATCCGGGTCCCCCTGGGCTCAGCGAGAACACGAGCAGCCCTGCAGACAAAGGGGGTTCACAACGGACTTGGTCAGTTTCCAGAGCAAGTTTACCAGGAGCTTATAAAAATGCCTGAGACTAAGGGTAACTAGCAAGTATATGGCAATTAAGGCCCACGCTTGTTTTATGCATTTAAAGGGCTATTGCACATTCTCAACACATTCTGAAGGGGAGTGATGGGCAGGAATTGGGGGTTGGGGCAAATATGAGAGTGTCTAGGGGGCTTAAGAGTGGAAACTAACTGGGCTGGTGAGTGTGTGTGGTGGCCACCAGAGCCTGGCTTCCTACCAGCTCAGGCCCCTTCCTCAGTCAACAATGGGGTGGACAAGTGTCCTAAGAGGAAGGTGGCCCATCTGTTCTGTTTCAAACACAAGGTCAGCGTCTGCGCAAGCACTGCCTAGCGAGGCCAAGGTGGGGCTGTAAGGGGGGCGGCTGGGCAGGGTACTGGGTGGGCAGGAAGCGTTGGCTTCCTCCTGACCCACAAAGGGCCTGGCGCTAGAGTGGATACACCACAAGAGCAAGGACTTGCCTTATTTTATTCACTGCTATATCCCCAGCTCTTAAGACAGAGTCTGGCACATAGTATGGGCCCAATAAATGTTTATTTTATTTTATTTCTTTATTGAATTATAGTTGATTTACAATGTTGTGTTAGTTTCTGGTGTATGGCAAAGTGATTCCGATATATTTATTTTCTTTTTCATATTTTTTCCATTATAATTTATTACAAGATATTGCATATAGTTCCCTGGGCTACACAATAGGACCTTGTTGTTTATCTATCTATCTATATATAGATATATATATTAGTTTGTATCTACTAATCCAACCAAGAAGAAAAGAGAGAGGACCCAAATAAAATAAGAAAGCAAAGAGGAGAAATATCAAAAAATAATAAAAATAATAATAAAAAAAAGAGGAGAAATAACAACTGATACCACAGGGGAAAAGGGGGGTTAAATAAATAAATGTTTATTGATTGGAAAAACATCCCTTTGGTTTTCAAAAACACAATCAGATGATGGTTGAACTATGTTTAAAGGAGAGTGGCTGTACATATTCAGAGGAAATAAGAGGTGAACCATCCACAAGCCCAGGCATCACTGCCCTACCTGTGTGAGTGGCAGCCTCATGTGAACCCTGAGCCTTATTGAGAGTCAGGAGAACGACAGGATACTGGAGTGAGGAGATTCCCCAGGTCAGAACCCGAGAGCCCTCCCAACTTCACTCTGCCATCACTCAACCCAAGGATGCCCGTGAGTCACCAGGGTCCAAGAATGTTCCATCAGACAGGTTCAGCCTGGGGCAGGGGCACCGACTTCCTCTAGACCACCATCTATAATTGAGTGGCAGGACCTGGGACAAAACCAGACATGCCCTCTCCTTGGAGAAAAGTCATGACCCCTTCCGTTTCCCAGCAAGTAGACAGAGGCAGAGACTGGCAGGGGTCTAGGCACAGTGCCGACCACCTGGGGCTGCCCTTGAGATATGAGAGCAGGGGGACCCCCTATCTGCGTGAGGAGAGCAGCCACCAGCCTTACAGGAAGGCGAGGATGGAGGGCGACCAGGCATGCTGCGGGGCCCTTCCAGCCTAACAGTGTCCTGTCTCCAAAACCAGATACCCCAGCCAGCCATGGGATGGCTCCTCATTTCTGATGCCACCTATGGCTTTAGGAGCCCCTGCTTCCAAGCTAACAAGGCAGAGCCTCCAGAAGGGAAAAATCAAACTGCTTATTACTCACCACCTTCAATACCACCTGCTACCTGGGACTGCACTGTGCTCACGGCTGCAGAATGCACGCCCACACGTGCATATACACACAAGCACATGTGCACGGACACACACACCTCCAATTTTTTTTAAAAAAAAAACCACAAGCCCTTGCTCCACATGGTAGATGAACAAGGGGAGGAGAAGAGGGAGCGAAACAGTACACTTTTCAGAAAAGAAAATGGAAATGAAGGCAAATATGAAGAAATGGGGGAGACAGTCCAAGAACAAAGAAAGGGAGCCGACAGCATACTCTTCTTTTCTTTTAAGAGCCAAAAGTAGAAGCACTCCTGGGAAATCCTAGATCCCAGTAGAAGATTGCATATTGAAGCAAATGTAGAAAATTACAGGCTAGATTTATGTGCAACACTGAATTGCTGGCTTTGAGAAACTATTATTAATGAAGAGGCAGAAACACTGCTCATTTGAAGAGAATTCTTTAAAAAAAAAAAAAAAAAACAGTAATAATTGCTGAGCAGGCATAATACTGCTAAATTCAGGGGAGGGTTTTTAAACCACACCAACCCCAGAGAGGCGTCGGTTGTCCCTGAAGCTCCTGCTGTCCCAGCAGTGACCTCAGCTCTGGATGCAGGAGATGCGGACAGGGCTGAGGGATCAGTGTTGATGCATACAGATGGCAGCCATCCTGGGCGCCCCTCTGGCCTGGCCTGCAGGGGCTGAGTTCAAGGGAGCCTGTATGTCCCCGGGCTGCAGGTGGCTCTAGGGCATGGGGTGTGAGTTGCAGACTGACATTTCAGGTCCTGGGTGCCGACCTGGGATGTCAGCCATGACAAACTTGCAGTTTATAAGGAAAATTCTTTGTTGACCAACAAAACAAGGTCTGTGCATCGTAACCTTTGAGAGTTTGTGCATCTGGAGGAAAAGAACCCCTCGAGAATGGCTCAGCATGTGTACTCCCACCAAACCCTGAGCAGCCTTCCCACCGGCATGTGGTGGCAGGTGCCACAGAAATCACCAAGTCGAGATCACATGTACAGTCCCAGCTCCAGACAAGGGACCACCTAACTGCAGCCAGGGATGGTCCTCAGTGTCTGACCTGCCGAGATGAAGACTGACAGTCTCTCCTAACTTCCTTCACGGAGTTTAAGAAAATCCCTTAGATTTTATTGATTTTATTGTTTTTTTCTTTCAGTTATGGTCATATGAACTTTGCATTATTAAATGGATTTCATCTAATTGTTTTGTCTTTATTTTTCTATTAATTCTTTCTGTTATATTTTAGAAAAGCACCAATTTGCAATGATTGGGGAAAAAACCCAACCAGTTCTTTCCCTAACAGTCTGAGGAGCACAGAAGATTGTTAACAAACTGTCCGGGCTTCAGCTGTACACATTTTCCATCCAGCCCAGTGCACTCAAGCTTCCAGGCTTTTTAAAAAATATATTTTCTAAATTGTGGTAAACACATGACATAAATGTACCATCTTAACCATTTTTCAGTGCATAGTTCAGTGGCATTAAGTACATTCACAGATCTGTGCAACCATCACCACCCTCCGTCTCCAGAACTTCTGTATCTTGCAGAACTGAAACTCTGTCCCATTCACAACAACTCCCCATTGGATCTCATCTACTTTTAAAATGAAGGGAGATAAACCAGCAGGGGCTGAATCACAGCAGCAAATAAAACCTCATCAAGTGAGAAATCTGCATAATTATCTTTAAACCTTAGACAGGAAGCCATTTATTTACAAACTCCCTACAAGGGGGTCAAGCCTCACATTCTCAGGAGCCAGCGTGTATTTTTTCTCCCAGCCGAGCGGTGCCACAGCCCCCAGGCCCCTCCTTGCATGACCAGTGGGACAGTGCCTGTGTCACAGGAGCTGACACACATGGGAATGCCCTTCCCAAACACAAATGGATGCAAAGAATTTCTCCAAAATCCACAAGGAAAGGAAGGGAAGAACAGACTCTCCTGCACTCCCGGCGCACGAGGATTTGTGCGGCTGCCCAGCCCAAGTTCTTTCAGGGCATCACCTTATTAATCCGTAAGTGACCTGAGATTCTGCAAATTGAGGAACCAAAAACTAAAGGGTTGGGAAAGGGGATTTTAAAACAGAAGGGATCAAAAATGAATGAATTAAGCCATCTTTCTGAGAAAACCACACTCTAAACAGCTATACTGCAGGCCTCCTCAGCCAGCACACCACACACTTTAATGTCTAAAGGGGCAGCTTCCATTCCTTAAATAGAAGTCATCGTCTCGTGTTCTAAATGGACTCGCGAATGGAGTGAAATGAACTGTGAGCCTCTTACCTCCTACCAGCCTCTTCAGTGCAGGATCGGGGGCCACCCCCGCCCCCAGGCTTAGGATGCATCCAGGGAGCCCTGGACACCCCACACACACTGCCCCCAGTGGGGGCAGGGCAAAGCCTCAGAGTAAAGGGAAAGAAAGAGTCTGGTTTTCGGGAAACATCTGGGGTTTGTGATGAAACTAAACTGTAATGACAAATAACTTCCTTGGAGACTGCAAATGTCACGATGCAAAAACTCCACAATGAAAAATTAAAAATAGGATTACCCTACGATGCAGCGATTCCACTTCCGGGTACTGAAAAGAATTGAGAGCAAAAGAACAGAAGGCAAGGTCTCAGAGTGGTATTTGCACACCCGTGTTCACAGGAGCACTATTTACAATAGTCAAAAGGTGGAAGCAACCCAAGTGTCCATGGACAGATGAATGGATAAACAAAATGAGGTTTACACTTGCAATGGAGCACGAAGCCTTAATAAGGAAGGAAAGTCTGCGCATGCTACAGCATGGATGATTTTCGAACACATTATGCTGAGTGAAATAAGCCCATCACTAATGGACAAGTACCGTCTGATTCCGTTCATACGAAGTACAAACACAACATTGTAAATCAACTATACTTCAATTTTTAAAAAATGAAGTATAGAGAGTAGACAAATTCAGAGACAGAAAGTAGCATGGTGGTTGCCAGGGCCTGGGGAAAGGGCGGAACGGGGAATTGTTTAACGGGTGCAGCGTTTCAGTTTGGGAGGACGAAAAGAAGTTCTTTGCGTGGATGGTGGTGATGGTTGCACAGCAGTAGGAGTGTACTTAATACCACTGAACTGTTTCACTGCTTGAGCTGAATGGTTAAAATGGTCAATTTTATGTTATATATCATTTGCCACGATTAAAAAAATTTTAAGATTTTTTTAAAACCCAAGACTAGTTATTAAGTGTCTTCCACGCATCTGGGCATTTGGGATACAATGGGGAAACAGGTTCAAGGGCCCATCCCCCTTCCAGGTTAATAAGCCGGGAATCAAGCAGCTCCTTACACAGACACATGCTAGGTTATGTACCTGAAAACCGCAGATTCTAGATTTTGTAAAGATACTTCTAAATACCGAGGGAACTCGACCTAATGCACTGTGGTAACCTAAATGGGAGGAAAGTCCAAAAGGGAGGGGATATGTGTATGTGTATGGCTGATTCATTTTGTTGTGCAGTGGAGGCTAACACAACAATGTAAAGCAACCATACTCCAATAAAAATTAATTAATTAATACCAGGGTTCATGGGTGGGGCCTTACAAAGCATGGGTGGCCTTTGTTTTTTTCCCTCAGAGAAGTTTCTGGTTTCCACCCTAAATTTTGTTGTTTTCCCAGAAACTGGCCTCTTCCGATCAATGACAGTCTCAGAGGGCTCCCTCCAAATGTGTGCAGTGAAGACAAAATGAGGAGGGTCAGAATGGAGGGTCACCAGGCTGAAACAAGCATGGAGGTCCGTCCATCCTGAAACAAAGCCAGCCACCATCCTAAAAGCTCCTGTGCACTGCTTTTAAATGAGGCATCACAGGGGGAGGGAGACAAGACCCGCCACCAGGAGTGCAGCCTGAAGAGAGGGCATGACAGAGGAGCCTGGTTACCCTCACTGCTTCTAGAAGCCAGTCCTGAATTCTGCAGCAGCCTGAATGTCATCGAGGCTCTGTTGAAAGGCACCTCAAAGTGCCTGTGGAGAGGCGGCATCTCTGCCAACATCTCTACAGCCGTGTGAGTCACCTGTGCACACCAGGAGGAACCTGAAGGGCACCCTGTAGTTTACAGTAAGGACACCATGAAATAAATCTGAGGATGCTGTGCAGATTTTAGTGGCACCCACAGCAGAGGTGGCAGGCAAAGACAGGCTGGGTGAGAGGGATAAGATAGAGCGGGGAATCCAAAATTAGTCTGGAACTGAAACAAACACATGGCTGTTTTATCAACTGGGGAGGAAGAGGAGAGATGTGAAGAGAGGGAGGAGTCGGGAGCAACTCCCTGGCTTCTGTCTTGGTCACAAGAGGAATGGAGGGGACACTCCGTGCCTTGAAGGACAGGCTGGTAGACCCCAAAGGAGGCTGATGACAAGTTTGCTTTTGGAGTTGTAGCCTCTGAGGCACCCCCGGCACATCCAGTGCGAGACCTGTTGTAGCAATGGATCTATGGAAAACATCCACCAAAATGTCTCCCAACAATGGGAACAAAGACAGTTTTTCAAAAAAGAATATTTAGCTAGGGAAAATATAGGTTTTAACAACTTTTTAACAAAAAGCACAAACAGGCTCTATAGAAGTTATCTTAGAAAACACCAATCTCACACTCTCTGCAAGCCAAGTATGGCCCGAAGGGTTTTATAACTATTAAATCATTTAATCCCCAAGACAATGACCCTGTGAGGTAGGTCGGTGCTGGTACTTACCCTATGGAAGAGGTGTTTACATAGGAATCCAGAGGACATCATTACCATGGGGAAATAAACAATATTAGTCCCAAAGAAAGATGCTTAAAATAAACATCCCTCCACTGTTCCTTCAAAATTGATTACTAATGATATGAATAACAAATAAAATTAATGCCATTAAAGAGATTATCCAAAATGAGCCCCACTGAGATTTTAAAACACTCAATAGAGCCAAAAGAAACAGCACTGAGTTTCAAGTGGAAGATGCCAATTAAGAAAAATGACTCAAATTCCTAGAAATCAAACCCCTTACAATTTCATTATGGAAACCCATAAAGCTGACACCTTGGGCAGTTGGAATCTGCTGACCAGGAGGGAAAGTTTCTCTTCCATCCCCCCAAATTAGCACATCATGGTGGATCCAGCTGCTGGCGGCATCAAGCCAACAAGAGGAATTTAAGAAGAAACCACAATGACTCCAACCTCTTTAACTTACAGAGCACCAGAGTCCACGGAGCCTAACGCAACACTTTGCCAAAAACAACCTATAGAATTTCTTTCAGAAGAGAAATTTTAAATTGCTTGTTAACTGCTTTTCCTATCCTGCGATCTGTCTTCAAATCTCTGGGCCTGGGTGTGCTTCTCCCACCAGGGTAGAGTCAAGTCTGTACACCCTCGACCCCGGGGGCCAGGGTCCAGTCCCTCCACACAACTGCTGCTTCCTTGGCCAGTGCTCGCAGGGAAGTGGCCCAAACAAGCAGATGACAACAGTATACATGAGGCTGTACACATTGGTTCCCAGTTCAGAAACCAGGGAAGCTCCTCTTCTTTGCCGAAAGAAGAGGTTTATCCCCACTGATTGGGAAACGAGAATGAAGACCAAACTCTCGACAGGTATCCTCGCCTACTTCTGTCTTTCAGACACACATGAATTAACTGTATCTCAGACCTGGTTCCTCCCTCCTGTCCCATCTGTGGATTTTGATCCCTTGAAAAAACTTTATTTCTTTCAAAAGAAAAGAAATACTGTGCTTTTTTTACTTCAAATCATCTGCTTTTTTTTTTTTTTAAGCTTTATGCTAACTGGAGACACTGCTAACAGACACTGCTAACTGGAGAGCAGATTGATGAATGTGTGCTAGAGGCCATCTGGTCAGATTAATCACACCACTTCAAAATACCTGGACCTATTATTATGACTGCTAATATCTGCACCCCCAAAATATGGTGAGGACCTATTAGCTTCACATGTGGGAATCCACGTTTAAGAAATAGCTTTGAATACAGAGAGATGCCCATATTCAAAGAAATTTGGCTTTATGTTTAATGCATAAAATATGTGACCCTTTTAATGATATAGCACAATAGAAGCAAATTAAAACAGGACAAAAGAAAATAATTTTATTCAGTTTATTTAAACTAAAAAAAAATTCACCATTTCTCCCACCTTCCACCCCCTGTGTCTAGCAACCACCAATCTGTTCTCTGTAGCTATGAGCTTGGCTCTATCTACCTATCTATTTATTTATTTTAGATTCCACATAGAAGAGTGATCATATGGTATTTATTTTTCTCTGATTTATTTCACTTAGCATAATGGCCTCTCGGTCCATCCACGTTGTCACAAATGGCAAAAATTCATTCTTTTTTATGGCTAAATAACATATATGTATGTGTATATATACATATATATGCACATATATATGTGTGTGTGTGTGTGTGTGTGTGTGAGTGTGAATAAATTTCTTTATCCATTCATCCATCATTGGACATTTAGGTTGTCTCCATATCTTGGCTATCATGAATAATGATGCAAGGACCGTGGGGCTGCATATACCTTTCAAATCAGTGTTTTCGTTTTCTTTGGATAAAGAAATTACTTTATCCAAAGTAAAGTAATTTGTGGAATTACTGGATCATATGGTAGTTCTGTTTTTAATTTTTTGAGGAACCTCTATACTGTTTTCCATAGTGGTTGCACCAATTTACATTCCCACCAACAGTGCACAGGTTCCCCTTTTCTCCACATCCTCACCAATACTTGTTATTTGTTGTCTTTTTGATAATGGCCATTCTGACAGGTGTGAAGTGATATATCTCATTGTGATTTGCATTTCCCTGATGATTAATGATGTAGAGCATCTTCTCATGTACATGCTGGCCATCTGTATGACTTCTTCCGAAAAATGTCTATTCAGATTTTCTGTCCATTTTTTAATCGGACTATTTGGGTTTTTGCTGTTGAGTTGTATGAGTTCTTTATATATTTTGGGTATTAGCCCCTTATCAGATATATGATTTGCAAATATTTTTTCCCGCTCAGTATGTTTCCTTTTCATTTTGCTGATAGTTTCCTTCGACAGAGCTTTTCAGTTCTATGTAGCCCCATTTGTTTATTTTTGTTTCTGTTACTTCTGCTTTTAGTATCAGATTCAAAAAAATGATAGCCAAGATTTATGTCAAAGTCTTTACCACCTATGTTTTCTTCTAGGAGCTTTATGGTTTCAGGTCTTAAGTTCAAGTCTTTATTCCATTTTCTCTTAATTTGGGAGTATGGTGTAAGTGAGTGGTCCAATTTCATTCTTTTGCATGAGGCTATCCAATTTTCCCTGCATCATTTATTTATTTATTTATTTATTTATTTATTTATTTATTTTTGTATTACACGGGCCTCTCACTGTTGTGGCCTCTCCCGTTGTGGAGCACAGGCTCCAGACGCGCAGGCTCAGCGGCCATGGCTCACGGGCCTAGCCACTCCGCGGCATGTGAGATCTTCCTGGACCAGGACATGAACCCGTGTCCCCTCCATCAGCAGGTGGACTCTCAACTACTGTGACACCAGGGAAGCCCCCCTGCATCATTTATTGAAGAGACTGTCCTTTCCCCATTGTATATTCTTGGCTCCTTTGTTGTCAATTAATTGGCCATATATGCATGGGTTCATTTCTGGCTCCCTACTGTGTTCCATTGATCTATGTCTGTTTTTATGCCAATACCACACTGTTTTAATTACTACAGTAATATCATTTGAAATCAGGGCATATATTCATGCTTTGTTCTTCTTTCTCAAAATTTCTTTGACTATTCAGAGTCTTTTATGGTTCCATACAAATTTTAGAACCGTTTGCTCTATTCCTGTGAAAAATGCCACTGAAATTTGTAAATCGCTTTGGGTAGTATGGACATTTTAACAATATTACTTCTTCCAATCCATGAAGATGGACTATCTTTCTATTTATTTGTGTCTTCTTCAATTTCTTTAACGTTTTCAATATATAGGTCTTTTACCTCCTTGGTTAAATTTATTCCTGGGTATTTTATTCTTTTTGATCCAATTGTAAATGGAATTGTTTCCTTAATTTCTCTTTCTAAGAGTTTGTTAGTAGTGTATAGAAAGGCAACAGATTTTTGTACACTGATTTTGTATCCTGTAACTTTACTGAATTTATTAGTTCTAACAGTTTTTGGTAGAGTCTTCAGGGTTTCCTATATATAATATCATGTCATCTGAAAACAGTGACAGTTTTACTTCTCTCTTTCCAATTTGGATCCCTTTCATTTCTTTTTCTTGACTAATTGTTCTATCTCTTCCAATACTAATGTTGAATAAAAGTGGAGAGAGTGGGCATCTTTGTCTTGTTCTGATCTTAAAGGAAAAGCTTTCAGTTTTTCAGTGTTGAGCATGTATGATGTCAGCTGTGGCCTTGTCACAAATGGCCTTCATAATGTTAATATATGTTCCCTCTATACTCACTTCATTGAAAGTTCTTATCCTGAATGAATGTTGAATTATTTCAAGTGCTTTTTCTGCATCTATTGAGATGATCATATGATTTTTTATTCTTCATTTTGTTAATATTTAAGAATACTATTATGCACTCACTATAGATGATGTTTTCAAATACATATCTGGGACAAAGGAAGGAACTAACCCTTGCTGGTCCCATCACTATGACTCCACCCAACCCTGTCACCTGCTCCTTTTAAAAATAGACAAAACTCAGTGCTCTAAACACAAGCTCTCTCTGAAAGTAGATATTCCAATTGCTAAATGTAGAATGAATGATGGAAATACAAAGCCACTTGATCGAAAACCACAGGAATTATTTTGGCTATTAAAATCACTGGACAAACCATGACGAGAAACAGAATTTTTACATACTCACCAAGTATCTCCCTGCAAGATATGTACTAATAAAAAAGGAAAAAAATAGAAACTGTACAGCAGAGAGATCTGGCTCACACGACCTTAACCAAGTGATCATGCTAACTTCCCCACCAGAGGAACATGTGGACATAACACACCTACTAATATAATACATCATCACTTCTGTCTTCTTCCTGCCAAAAATATATCACCTGAATCTAAGCATAAGAAAACAGACCAACCCAAACTGAAAGACATTCTACAAAAGTACTGACCAGTGCTCTTCAAAAGTGTGAAGGTCAAGAAAAACAAGGCAGTACTGAGGAACTATGACAGACTGAAAAAGAAGAAAGAAAGGTGTGAATCAAATGAAATGTGGAATCCTGGATTGGATCCCAGACCAAAAGCAAACATTAATGAGAAAACTTCAAGATTCAAATATGGTCTGTGGCTCAATTAACAGTATCACACCAAGTTAATTTCCTAGTTTTGATAAATGTGCACCTCGACATATGATATTAACATTGGGGAAAACTGGGTGAAGGGTTAAGGGAACGGCCCTATTTTTGCAACCTTTCTATACATCTAAACTTACTTCAAAATAAAAGTATTTGTGTGTGCATGCGCACGTGTGCGTGTGTATTCTCCTGCTAGGATGCACCTTCTTCTAAAGTCAAAACAAAAATCAAGGACTTTCCTGGTGGCACAGTGGTTAAGAATCTGCCTGCCAATGCAGGGGACATGGGTTCGAGCCCTGGTCCGGGAAGATCCTCGATGCCGCAGAGCAACTAAGCCCGCGTGCCACAACTATTGAGCCTGTGCTCTAGAACCCGTGAGCCACAACTACTGAAGCCCACGTGTCACAACTACTGAAGCCCGTGTGCCTAAAGCCCATGCTCTGCAACAAGAGAAGCCACCGCAATGAGAAGCCCACGCACCGCAACAAAGAGTAACCCCCGCTCGCCACAACTAAAGAAAGCCTGCGCATAGCAACGATGACCCAACACAGACAAAAATAATAGAAAAAAAAAGATAACCCTTGATTCTTTAAAAAAAAAAATCAATGTATTTGAAAGAATGTGAAGAATAAATTTTTCAGAAAAAAATTATTAAATCCATCAAACAAGCAATAGGTAAAAATTTAGGATCTTCTTGATTTATCAGTTATAACTCTATTCTTTAAGCAATGTTTAAATATAATATTTCTTTAATATTGTATTTCTATATTGTATTAGTGAATACAGTAATTAGATCTTTAGTTAATATTTTCATAAGATCATAAAAATGGACATAACTAATTAAGTAATAAGCCAGCAAAGAATATAAAATGGTACATCTTTTTAAGGGAAAAATTGATAACATTTATTAAAATTTAAATTGACTACAAAAATCTATCAGATGACACTATATGATAGAAAGCCTTCAAATGCGTTGGTAACGAGGATCGTCACTTGATACAGGCTGAGCAGACTTTTATTCTTTGGAATGAATCACACTGGAAAGATTAGTCTCTTTTCTCTCTACAAAAAGATCCCAGCCTTTCAAGTCAATGAAAAGGACATGGAATTCTATGTTGCGTGAGCTGAGAGAATTCACTAGAACTTTTCATCTGCCTTCTAGAGACTCAATGGCCAAAGCTGACCAAGGGGAAGACAATTACCAATAGCTGCCCCAGGACCCACTATTACTTAAAAAGATGACATCAATTGAGAGGAAGCTAATTACCTCTAGTTAGCAAAGGGAAGGCAAGAATTAAAATGCCCAAGGAAAGTTCTGAATAACAGTGAGAGGCAGAGACTCAACTCAGAATGACTATATCAGGCAAATGCAATGCCCACTTCTTGCTCTATAAAAATTCCCCCAAGGTCATGAGCTCTGCTTCCCAGGAAGTTAACCCCCATTTCTTTTCCAAGCTATCCCCAAATCCTACTCTGTGCTGGCCAGTAATGCTTTCACAAGTCTTGAGAGTTTAAGAAATCTGATTTTCATAAAGCTTTTACATATGAGGTTAACTTAAATAGTCACAGAGACTAAAGGTAGAACAGTGGGTGCCAGGGGCTGAGGGGAGGGGGGAATGGGAAGTTAGTGTTTAATCGTTTCGAGTTTCAGTTTACAAGCTGAGAAGAGTTCTGGAGATGGATGGTGGTGATGCTGGCACAACAATGTGAATGTCCTTAATGCCACCACTGCCACCAGCCCAGGTGCTTACCTGTGTGTTTACATCGTCAGAGCAGGCCTCGACCACAGCCGGGCCCTAGGAAAGAGGGAAGCTGCAGACAGAGCTCTGCAGAATCAAGTCAACTTCAAGTTCAAGAGCTAAGAACTCAGCCACCAACTAGCCTCATTTTAGCTCATTAGGTAAGGCTTATAGCTTCATAAACTTTATTTTTCCTACCAAACATGACAATATCCCAAATGTATCTGCAGAGAGGTTAAGCCTCCAAAAAAGCTCAGTTCAATTTTGTTCAGCAAATCTATCACCAGAATGAAACTGAATTCCTGAGAGATATGCATACAATACAAATCTATATTTGTGTCCAGCAGTTAGGATGTTTGGGACTCTAAGTATGACAAAAAATCCTAACCATTAGGGTCTTTACTTAGGAAGAGGTCTTCAGGGAGGGGTCCAGTGACATCATAGAGGCCTAAGGTTCTATCTGTCCATCCCATCATGTTTAGCAATGAGCTTTCCACCCTCTTGTTGGTTACTTCATAGTCACAGATGGCAGCTCCAGGGATCACACCAGCTACAAGCAGTGAAGGAGGGGCAGTGGCCAAAGGCCTTCTCCAACAGACTCTCCTTATTCCTGGAAGAAGCCCCTCCTTCCCTCACATCTCAATGGTCAGAACCAGGAGATGGACTGGCCCCAGACCAATCACTAGCAAAGAAGAATGTGATTGCCATGACAGGTCTTGGCCAGCCATGACTAGTGGTCAGGTGGGCCATGGACTGGGTCTGAGCTCAGAGCCTCAGCCAGCTCCAGGACACCTGAACACTGGCTGCAAGAAGGTGAACAAGGAAGGCCTCAGGGAAGGTAGGGGAAGCCCTCACATAGGGCTTAATCTTTGTTTCTTTTGCTGGTTTCTGGATTAAAACATCACAAGTCTACTCAACACCACCACTTAAGCGCCAACCGGCCGCCTTTTACCTCCACAGGAGGCTCCACCACCCATGTCAGAACATCCCCATCCCCCTAATGTAGCATCTGACGTCAAGACTGCTTCTAGGGTCAGCAACTGGCCGTTCTAATCCAGGGGCCACCATCCTAGCAACAGCGGCAGTGGCTTTCTACAGCTGGTATTTCCAGGTGCTGAGGTCTCAACACCAGCTCAGCAGCCAGCCTGTGTCGGCCCCTTTGTGACAGAGAAGGATGAATCCAAGGTTCCACACCCTCCACCTCACACAGGGTCCTGAACTGAATACAGGACTCTGACTGCCACATGTGGCCCCCAACAGACGGCCTGCACACGCGGCCTGCCGTAAGTGGCTCCTTCTAACTAGAATCCGTCTTTCTCTCTGGCACCCTCAGGGGAGGAGTTGAGTACATTTCTGTTTCCCTTTGGGGAAGTGAGACAGGAGATGTAAAGGGCAGGCTGCTAGCTTAGGTTCTAGAACTGAGTGTCTGGCAATCCTTAATGTCTCTTCCTCAGTCATATCACAGCATCTGTGAACAGAGGCTCTTAGAGCTCAGTCTCACAAAGGACTGTGCCCAGTGGCCTCTGGGATGGATGTGAAGTCACGGCTTGGCTACAACTGGTTCCACTCAGAAGGGCAAGGTGACTCTTCCTAGGAGCCACTGCTGACTTGATCAAATCATGGAAATGGGTTTCCTTGACCACTAATCATTTTGGCACCTGGAATTCTTCCATGGTCTTGCCAGATGTCCATAACTCTAGAATGAAATTAGAAACTTGAAGTCATGAATAATCTCAGAAGAATTTTAAGTCCTGTTAGCTAAATTTGTTCAGGGGAAGCTTCCAAAACTTTTCTGTCGGTGAATTCTTTAATCTAGCCAAGTGTTTCTGATGTGCAATGCCCTGCCTGTGCTCAGTCAGCAACCAGCCCCATCTCACCACTTCCCTGCCCCCTCCCCAAAGCCTCAACTGGTCACCTGAGGGACTGTGGCCTCCAGTCACCTGCCCCGCACCTTTTTCCTCACTACCCTTCCTCCACCCAAATGCCAACATTCACTAGACTTCAAATCCAAAAGCCCTTCTTTGAAATAAGAGTTGTAACCATGAGCCAGCTGATCTCATCTGTTTGCATTATGGTCACGGTTTTCCTCATGGTAATTCAGATCTCAAGCAAAGCATCCAAATAGGTGACAATTACTTGGGGGCCTTTCCCATGCCCTGATGCCCAGTATTTCATAAAATTTCTAATAAAAATTTTTAAGAAGAGAAACTTAGGGCTCCCCTGGTGGTGCAGTGGTTAAGAATCTGCCTGCCAATGTAGGGGACACAGGTTCAAGCCCTGGTCCGGGAAGATCCCACATGCCGCGAAGCAACTAAGCCCGTGCGCCATGGCTACTGAGCCTGTGCTCTAGAGCCCGCGAGCCACAACTACTGAAGCCCGCGTGCCTAGAGCCCGTGCTCCGCAGCAAGAAGCCACCGCAATGAGAAGCCCACACACTGCAACGAAGGGTAGCCCCCGCTCTCCGCAACTAGAGAAACCCCGCGTGCAGCAACGAAGACCCAACACAGCCAAAAATAAATAAATAATTTAATAATTAATAATTAATTAAAAATAAATTAATCAACTAAAAAAGAAGAGAAACTTAGCAACAATCCTTTAGAATGTGAAACCTCATTATATAAATGGCACTGAACTACTGCTTTCTCACAAGAAACAGGCAAAGGAGGAAAAAAAGCGCAGGTGGCCCCCAGCATGGTAGAAAGACCCTCTCAAGGTCTTTAAAAAGAACAAAGCTTCACTTTGCTCAAGGTTTTCCCATGCTTAGATGGAAAATATCTGCCGCCTCTGAGTCTCGGGGAACAAATAAAACCACAAGACACTGTGCTTCCATAATTCTTTAGCTTTACTTCTTCCCAGTGGCTCCAAAATTAATTCCCCGTGTTTATTCAAGTGTCACTTATCTGTTTCATCACCAACCATCCGTCGACGGTCATTAATTTCCTCCTGACCCCACTGCATTCCTCCTACTCTCTTGAACAGTTTAAGAGCAACACTTCAGCTCAGCCGTTTTTGGTCTGGCGTGGATTTCAAATTCCCTCGCAAACGGAATCCGTGTGCTGTCTTTCATGCTGTCATGTCCCCCCTCCACTGGTCTGTCGGTTTCTAGACTCTTGAGCCACGGCTATCTAAAAATCTACTCAGGAAAAAGAACCCAAAGCCCAGATACTTGGGGGAAGAAGATACCTGGGGAGAAGCTACCGAGAGAGAGGTTTTCTGGGGAAGTATAATTAATGCTGAGGCTAATGGCACTGCTCATTATGCAGCAGGGGGGAAGGCCTGCGCCCTCACCGTCAGAGGCAGTGGCATGTCAAACTCCTGGACCTTTGATTCAAAGAGCCCTCTGTGCTAAAACAGATGAGCTAAAAACACTAGAAAGCTGCCCAGGAGGGCCTGAGTACCCAATACCTGCCTACCCGCCCCCCACCTTCTTCCACAGCAGGCACAGACCCAACTCTCTGCTGCTTCTGAGCTGCAAGATAAATGGGCCAGCTAAACTCTGCAGCATGGAAGACACATGTGACACTAAGAAAATGCCCAGAGGTAATTTCAAGGAGTTAGACCGGGTCCTTTAAACAACAACAGAATCTATCAAAAAGACAGGCAATAACAAGTGATAATGAGAATGTGGAGAAGCTGGGACGCTCTGACACTGCCAGTGGGGATGTAAAATGGTGTAGACACTATGGAAAACAGTCTGGAGGTTCCTCAAAATGTTCAACATAGAATTACCATATGACCCCACAATTCCACTCCCAGGTAGATACCCAAAAGAACCGGAAATGTGTGTTCACACAAAAGCTGGTACATAAATGTTCGTAGAAGCATGATTCCCAATAGCCAAAAAGTGGAAATACATCAAATGTCCATCAGCTGATAAACAAATAAATAAACAGTGATACTTCCATACAATGGGATACATTCAGCAACAAGGAAAGAGTGGTGAGCCAGGTGGACGGCATCAGTAACGAGGCATGGTGATAGCGTGGTCCCTTAATAGGATGCGTGCACCTAACCTCTGTGGTTTTCCTCCCCAAACCCACAAACCCAGTCTAATTATATGAAAAACAGCAGACACACCTCAATTGAGGGGCACTCTACAAACTACCCAAAACAGTACTCCTCAAAACTGTCATGGTCATCTAAAACAAGTCTCAGGGGCTTCCCTGGTGGCGCAGTGGTTGAGAGTCCGCCTGCCGATGCAGGGGACACGGGTTCATGCCCTGGTCCGGGAAGATCCCACATGCCGCGGAGCGGCTGGGCCCATGAGCCATGGCCGCTGAGCCTGCGCGTCCGGAGCCTGTGCTTCGCAACAGGAGAGGCCACAACAGTGAGAGGCCTGCATACCGCAAAATAAATAAATAAATAAAATTTTTAAAAAATAAAATGAAACAAGTTTCAGAAACTGTCACAGCCCAGAGGAGCCTAAGGAGACCTGACAACTAAACGGAAGGTAGAATCCTAGAACAGAGAAAGGTCATTAGGTACAAACTAAGAAATACAAATACAGTTATGGACTTCAGTCTGATTCACTAATTTTGAGAAATGAACTAGTCTTGTGTAAGATGTTAATAATTAGGGAAATGGAGTGTGAGGTATATGGGAACTCTCTGGACTATCTTGGCATTTTTTCTGTAAATTTAAAACTGCTCTTAAATAAAGAATTTAATTTTAAAAAGGAATGAAGTACTGATGCGATGTATAACACGAATGAGCCTTGAAAACATAATGCTGAACGAAAGAAGCCAGTCATAAAAGGCCACCTATTGTATGATTCCACTTATATGAAATTATCCAAAACAGGTAAATCCATAGAGACAGAAAGCAGATGGTTCAGGGCCTGAGGTGCAGGGTTTCTTTTTAGAGCTATGAAAATGTTCTAAAATTGGCTGTGGTGATGGATGTACAACTCTGTGAATATACTAAAAACCACTGAATTGTATACTTTTAAACTTCTATGACATATGAATCATATAAAGCTATTACTATTATTAAGAAGAATCTAACAGAGGGAAGGCTGAATCATAAAAACTGCTCCTATTCAACCTGTGGTACATTTGTTACAATTAGTGAAACCATACTGATAAAATATGATTAACTAAAGTCCATAGTTACAATAGGGTTCACTCTTTTTTGTTAGGAAGTTATAGGGGTTTTAACCAATGTCCGAGTCATGTACCTGCCATTAAAGTATCGTACAGAGCAGTTTCACTGCCCTAAAAATTCCCTTAAAATTCATCCCTCCATTCCTCCCTAACCCCTGACAACCACTTATCTTTTTACTGTTGCCATAGTTTTGCCTTTTCCAGAACATCATATGGTTGGGATACGTGCATAGCCTTTTCAGATTGTCTGCTATCACTCAATGTTCAGCCATTTTCAACCCACAAAGGCAGTGATTTCATACCATTCATTGTAACCTAATAGAATTATTTTCCTTTGGATATACACAAAATAAAACACACACACACACATATCTGTGTGCACACTCTCACACCTGCTTACAAGGCAAGTCCCATCATTTCTTCTGACACTGAAAACCTTGGGACCTGGGCCCACCGTAGAGGGAGCCAGGGGTGCAGCAATGAGAAAGGTGGCCACAGACCTGTCCTCAGGGAGCTTCTGGTCCAGCAGGGGAGCAAGGGCCCAGAGTGGGGTCACACCATCCTCAGCCTGGGGGACCCCAGATGAGGACATAGACACAATGAAACTGGCATATTCTGGGAGCAGTGCTGACCAGGCAAACGTGGGGAGCTTCTCGGACAGAAGAGGTGGCTCCTGCAGGTTGAAGATGCTGAGGGCACTTCCCATGTGGGGTGCTCAGGAGAGCACCTGGACAAGTGAGAAGAAGCCAGAGAGGCCAGTGGAGGAACCTCCCACCTGTGCCCCAGCCCAGGCATCCCCCATCTCAGCTCAAGCTCACCCAGCGATGACTGGACACAGCACAGAGCTGGTTGGTTAGGCAGCTTTATACCTAGAAATCTCATCGCTGTATCAAGCTGAAATCTGTGTCGCAATCCCTCCTCCCAGTGACCCTACTGTCCCCTTACTACTGCTTCCCTTAGAAGCCAAAGCACACAGAGCCATTGGGACAGACTTCAAGGGGCCTGAGGGTGGCCCAAGAGTGGGCTGCCCATAAATCCCCTTTAACTCTTCTCCACACACAGGGTTCCTGATGCCCAAACATTTTTAGGGTAGTTTAAGATGGAGGAAAAATCTTATGCTAGCTTTCAGGAGAAACTCTTTTAAGACAATGTTTGAAAACTGGAACATAGGAGATTGCCATCTTTGTAGGTTGAAAATGGTCAGAGGCAGTCAATCTTGTATGGTACACCCTCCTCTATCTCGTCAAAACAGGCACACGCTATAGACAGTTCTGCAATCCGATAGTCGTGGTGGCTGGACAATTTTGAGACTATCCTAAAAAATAGTGACTTGCACATGCTGAAAGGGAATTTTATGGTATGTGTACTCTATCATCTCAATAATTCTGTTGGTGAAATAAAAGGGGCAAGAAGCACCTGCAAATGTCCTGAGCACATAATTTCTGGTCAAATCTAAGAGCTTGCTTAAATGTAGCAAAAACTGCTTTCATTACAGATGAATGAAGCTGAGGGAACAAACAGGGCAGAATTAGCAATTAGCCTCCTCTGGCCCTTGTAAGGCCTGTACACTGAGCTTCTGTCGATTCCCAGATCTTCCCTAGATCCCATCCCCAGACCTCCCCTAGATCCCATCCCCAGACCTCCCCTAGATCCCATCCCCAGACCTCCCCTAGATCCCATCCCCAGATCTCCCCTAGGTCCCATCCCCAGACCTCCCGTAGATCCCATCCCCAGACCTCCCCTAGATCCCATCCCCAGACCTCCCCTAGATCCCATCCCCAGATCTCCCCTAGATCCCATTCGCAGACCTCCCCTAGATCCCATCCCCAGATCTCCCCTAGATCCCATACCCAGATCTCCCCTAGACACCACAGTGGTCACTTTCTGGAGTCTACATCCCCTGCTGACCTGATTTTCCAGCCCCCTCCTCTTGACACAATCGCTGTCTAGGATTTTACATCATTTTAAAATGTATGTAGGCCAGCTTCCCAAATACATTGGAAAATCTCTAAGGACAAATACTACATTGTGAACAAACTTCTTCACGTGCCCAAGGCAACACTTTGCTCTTAAACGGGCATTCAGTAAGTGTTCCTTATAGCTACTAACATAATTAGGATTTTTACACAAGATCCCCTGCTTTTAAACAGCTGATTTCTCAGGCAATCAAAATTCCTCAGCCAAACTGTGTAACATGATGTGCTCTGGATTTGTACATGAGCCTATTTTCTCTGAGTCCATTCTTTCTTTAAATACCAATATATTTAAAGAATTTATACCAATACCAGTATAAATTCATATTAAAGCAAAGGCCAACTTGTAAAAATAACGGTTCAATAAACCCACAGATCCCTCTCTGTCTCTGAGCACAGGACTATCTGAACAACTAACCCGAGATTTATGGCCTTCCAAATATTATTCCTCCCCCTCCACCCCTCCACCTCACTTCCAGTATTAATGTCACTGAAAAATCTCAGAGGATCATTTCACATGTTTAATGGCCTCATTTAACTTTTTTTCTTCTTACCAAACATGAACCTGGGTTCCTACAATACCAATTTAGCCAAGTCTCCAAACAAACTTGTTCCCTTTGACAGCTGGCGATACAAATTCTCATTCCAGCTGCTTCCACCAGCGTGCTCAGGTCTTTAAGCCCACCAGGTGGAGGTGGGAAGGTGGAAGGGGTGGACCCAGCCCCCCCCCCAAGTCTTAGATTCTGCTTCCTCTGACCTCACTGGAAAGGTTCTTCTGCACCCCTTAGAGTATCTGTTGTGCACTACTGGGTGGAATCGAGGGAGAGAAGAACCGACTGTCAGCTCCAACATTTACTGACCGTGCCTTTTTCTGCAACGTGTTTGACGAGCTGGCTGGGACTGCTCTGAGAAGCCAAGCACCGCACCCCCTACATCTGCCCCACCGAGGCCACCTATCCCGACTGTCTGCAAGTAACCAAAGGCCCTCCCCAGCACCCAGAAATCCACAACCCCTAAGAAGACACTCTGTGTTAAATGAAAGTTTGAAGAGATATTTCTTTCCCCTTTAGAGTAACTCCTAAAATGTTAGAAAAGAATCTAATCCTTAGTGAATTACATATGAGATTTTATTAGGACCCAAATATTGATATAGAGCATACTGTCTGATTCGAAAACTCTGGGACTACAATGTACATTTTTTTTCTTTAACTTTAGGCCTTTGTATGTATTTGAGAATAAGCACTGTGCTTTATCCTCCCGCATGAGAGTGCAGAGAGGGGAGAAGGGGCAGAGTCCAGGGGAGGAAGCTGACATCTTCACTCAGCAGGCATGTCCTGAACACCCACTATGCTTCAGATGCCCTTCCAGGACCCTGGGGGATACATCAACAAAGGGAAGGAGGATCTCTGCCCTCGGGCTGGGAAGCAGACAAAAAACAAACACATCATTAATAGATCAAGTAGATGGTATGTTCAAAGAGAACATACCACAGACAAAATGGACAAAATGGGAAGTGGAACCCCAGTAAAGGCACCAAGGAGAGATGTGAAGTGAACATAATTCAATCACTGGGGCCGCAGTCAGCCAAGGGATGTGCCTCATTGGTCTGTAACAAAATAGAAGTTTGAGTCCAGTTGCAAAATAAATGTGTCATGGGTATGAAATGTACAGTGTGGGGAACAGGGTCAGTAACTATGTAATATCTTTGTATGGTGACATATCATAACTAGACTTATCATGGTGATCATTTTAAAATGCACAGAAATATCGAATCACTAACAGTGTTCTAGGCCAAATATACTTCAAAAACAAACGAACTTGGGCTTCCCTGGTGGTACAGTGGTTGAGAGTCCGCCTGCCGATGCAAGGGACACAGGTTCGTGCCCCGGTCCGGGAAGATCCCACATGCCGCGGAGCGGCTGTGCCCGTGAGCCATGGCCGCTGAGCCTGCGCATCCGGAGCCTGTGCTCCGCAACGGGAGAGGCCACAACAGTGAGAGGCCCGCGTACCGCAAAAACAAAAAGACGAACTCATAGAAAAAGAGATCAGATTTATGGTTACCATTGGCAGGGGTGGGGGGAGAGGGAATTGGTTGAAGGCAGTCAAAAGGTATAAATTTCCAGTTATAAGATAAATAAGTACCGGGGATGTAACTTACAACATGATAAATATAATTAACAGTGCTGTATGTTACATATGAAAGTTAAGAGAATAAATCTTAAGAATGCTCACAGGGAAAATATTTTTTCCATGTCTTTAATTTTGTATCTATATGAGATGATGCATATTTGCTAAATTTACGAAATGATTGTCAAATCATTACCCTGTACACCTTACACTTACACGGTGCTGCATGTCAATCACATCTCAATAAAACTGGAAGAAAAAAAAGTTTTGAAAAACAGAATAATTAGGCTTTAACATTTTTAAGAATTTAATGGCTTAAACTGAATTGTGTAAGTTAAAATTAAAACAAATTCTCAGGAAAAAGTAACTGAGGTTTGAGGTTTTATATAAAGTACTTCCTTAGCGGCTAAAATATAGAACCAGCTAAGACTGAAATCAGCCAGATGCTGCAAACATTAGCCAGCATCAGATGCCTATTGGACTTGCACCACAATCCTACTCCTAGGTGTACCCAGGAGAGCTGAAAATGTTCTGTGTGAAGGAAATGTGACTGTGGGAATCCACACCGACTTCTCCAACAGATCGCATCTTCTTCTTTGCAATCCAGTGAGAAACAGTTTAAATATTAACTGTGTGATGTCCATACTAAATGTTTTATGTTAAGTAGACTTAAATAATGTTTTAAAAACCATTGGATGGGAATCTTTTCCAAAGCCTGTCGACTCACCTGTGTTAGTGTTTCCTCTCCCGGCTAGCTGGGCAAACCAGCCCTGTGGCTAAGCCGCACAGCCCGGTCCCACCCCTCCTTCCTGGGGAACAGCCCTCAGCCCCTCCAAACACTGTCCCCCACGGGCCCACCTCTCCAGGGCTCTGTGGGCATGACCTCCCTCAGCCCCACCAAGCACTCTTGCCCAAGACACCTCCACCTTCACATAAAGCCACTCCTTCACGTATCAAAGGCTTTTTCCAACTTAAAAAAAAAACAAAAAAACCCACTAATAATAACAGTAAAAGGGAATGTGTTACAGAGATGCCCAGTGTATGTTGTTGAATAAACCAACAAATTAGCAGCTCCTGGGCATACAGCAGGTGCTCAATAACTGGCTGGTTAAAACGATGGCAACAAGAGGACACAGTACAGAACCCAGCAGAAATCTCCGTGGTGATAATGATGCTCTGTATCTGCGTTACCCACCACGGTAGCCGGTAGCCACCAGCCACCTGCAGCTGCTTAGCACTAATGCTTGGCTGAGGAGCTCCGTCTGTAATCTGAATTTTAATGACTTTAAATTAAGTAGCCACACACGGTTAGTGGCTACCTACTGGACAGAGGAGCTACAGAACAATGCACACCCCAGGCATCCTGAAATTACATTCCAGAAATGTCCAAAATAAGAGAATTTGCAGCTAGTGAATTTAGGTCTTGGGGAGGAAAACGGTTATGGAGACCACAGGCTGGGGAAAAGATCTGAACGTTTTCTTTCTAAAATTTACACTAAAAGCATTGAAGATGGCAGATGGGAGGACCACAAATATTATATTCTTCCTAAGTAACCAATGTCTTATAATTTATTTCAAGTGGACAGCAGTGACTTTAATACTTTAACCCTGACCTACAATTTTATCAAAGCACTAATAAATTTGTGGCTCGTTAACAACAACATACATATAAAGGAGTACATTTTCTGGACTGTATACCTATCCAACAGGTATACCCTTACAATTTGGGAAAGTCGGGCCCCTGTGGACACAGAGATGGAGGGACCCTAGGACTCTGTAGGTGGCAAAAGTGTCAGATGAACTGCCCTATGTGACTCCCACTGAGAGAGCTGAGGACAGCCTCTGGGTACACGGGTGCCTTCCTCTCCCCCAGATTTTGCAGGAGGGTCTGCTCTCACACATTTCCACTGCAGGCCACACTTCGATCCACTATATGCTGACACCCTTAATTTTCCCCTGCAATGCATCTTGGCCATACTGACTGATCATAATCCCCTCCAGTTCTCCCCAAACCGCTGCCCCGCCGCCCACACGCACTGTGGACAAATGGCCTGGCACTCCATGCCCCCAGGGGCATCTTGGGGTGAGGGCTTTGCTCCTCTGTGGTAGGTGCTGACCACAGAGCCCCTTTTCCTTTCTTCTTTGTCCCATCTGAAACCCCAGGAATTCCGCAGTCAGGCTGGGGACTGCCCCGGTCCCTGCCATGGGGGAGAAGGAGGAAAAGGCAGAAGGAAACTGACGTCAGTTTTAATCCCTTGGTGCTGAGTGACACCCTCAAGGCTAGTGGCCTCTGCCAGCCTGCCCCTGTCCCAGGCCCGCTACAGGAATCACAACTGGTGGTTCTCAAACTTTAGCATGCCTCAGAAGCCCCTGGAGGGCTTGTTAACACACAGACTTTTGAGCCCCAGCTCAGAGCTTTTGATTTGGGAGGTTCTGGGGCAGGTCCAAGAACTCACATTCCTAATGCATTCCCAGGTGCTGCTGGCGCTTCTGGTCCAGGGACCAAACTGAGACAATCCCTACCATGGGGTTCCTGTTTTTTGGAAAAGGATACCCTCGTAGCACCTAACATCTGTTCATCTTGCAGATGTTAACTGACAACAGCCCTCAGGAACGAATTGCCCCAAGATTCAGCCTTCCACAAATGAGAGCAAAGCCCCCCCCACAACCAGGTGTGCTCCACCCTCACCCAGGGCAGGAGGGCTCACTGAGCCAGGTCTCCAGAGATGCTCTCGGCCTCTGGTCTGTATGCACATGCATGCGCTTGCTTGCTTTTGGCGCTTGGCATAAATATCCGCTTCTGGACCTTGTGACTCGTTTCTGCACAAGCCTCGATTCCCAATTCCCTCTCCATGATTATTCCCTGACCCCAAATGCTCACACATAGCTAAGTTGCTTAGAAGTCAGCAAATCTACGGACAGGCAATCCTCAGGAACTCAAACTTGGAATAACAGTAATCCTATACTAGGAGTGCCGGTCAGAGATGAAACCTTGCTCACTGAACCTGTTCATTCCACAGAATTTGGGGGGCAGATCCTGAAGTGGACACCACTTTGGGTTCAACAGTGATGGATACCTGGGCAGAAAAGTCACTCATAGGGCCTCGGAGAAAGGCCCCCAGAAAAGCAGAGATTCTCATTAGAGTCACTGGAAACCTTGGTACCTGACGTGGATCTCACTATAGACAAATGAAGAGCTCCATCAGTGAGTCCATCTCACGGGCAAGGCTGAAAATCACATAGAGGGAGTTGAGAAGAAAAAGGGTAGAGCTGCTGACTACAGAAGCTGAGACACAATATACCCACGAGTGTTGTCCCAGAGAATACAGCAAACATAAAAACATATTCAAAGGTATAACAGATGAAAATGAACTGAAATAAAGGAAGACAATTAATTTGCACAATGGGTCCCAAGAAAAATGGAAACAGATCAGCCATTATCAGGGCACAAACTGGTAAAATCACTCAAGTTCAAGAATTCATAGTATTTTCCTGGTAAATCTTTGCCCTTCTTTTTATTTTTTACCTTCTAGTAACTTGGATTTAGATAGCTATGTTACATAAAAGTCAAAGAAAACAAATCAAACAAAAGGGAGAGAAAAAGGAAATAGAAGTAGAAGATATAACCCAAAAAAGGCAATAGATTTAAGGCCATATCTCAATAAATATGACTGAGGAACACTTATTATCTAGAAGAAAAAAACAATCAGGATCAAAACCCAAATAAAGCTATCCATTATATCAATATTTAAAATATCTATCTAGGGCTTCCCTGGTGGCACAGTGGTTGAGAGTTCGCCTGCTGAGGCAGGGGACACGGGTTCGTGCCCTGGACCGGGAAGATCCCACATGCCGCGGAGCGGCTAGGCCTGTGAGCCATGGCTGCTGAGCCTGCGTGTCCGGAGCCTGTGCCCTGCAACGGGAGAGGCCACAACAGTGAGAGGCCCGCATACCACAAACAAAATAAATAAAACAATAAATCAATAAATAAAATAAAATAAAATATCTATCTAAAACCAAACAATGAGGAAGCAGAAACATCTTTGGAAACAAAGACTTACTAGACAAATGCCATAATTAAGAACAATAAAATTATATATTATTATTAATGTACATGATTTAATTAGAAGCAAAAAGCAAAAGGGACACTTTTAAATTATTAAGGTTACAATCCTCAATGAGGAACTTTCATGATATATGTAGCAAATAACACAGTGTCTAAAACACAAAAACTGAAGTAAAATTAGAGAGATAGACAGAAATAATAGCATAGGATACTGAATTCACTTCTTTGCCTTAGGCAAATAAAGAAAAAAAAAGTAACTAAAGATAAAGAAAAATGAAATTACATAATCAATGAGGTTGCTCTAAACTGAGATTACATCTAAGTCCCCACTGTACATAACAAATAGTAACCATATTTTAAGCCATTAAAAAACATCAAATTCCCCAACACCCAAATACAGTAGACCACACTCTCTATAAACAAAATGCAATGAAACTACAAAATGAGTCCCTAGAAGTATGAAATGTTCTTCTTAACTTTTGAGTCACAGAGAAAATAAAAATTGAGATTAAAGACTATCTGGAAAATAACAACTAAAACATTATGCAACACAATCTAAAAGCTGTATCCAAAGCTACACTCATAAGAAAATTCATACCCTTAAGAACTTGCCTTACTTATAATTAACAATGTTAATTGTTCTAAGATTCATGTAGAAAACTAAGTGTGAATAGCCAGGACAGTTCTGGGGGAAATGTGCAAAGGGACAGACTAATCCTACTAAATATTAAAACTTATAAAGCTATGGTA
The DNA here is from genome assembly GCF_008692025.1 of Phocoena sinus. Taxonomy (NCBI): domain Eukaryota; kingdom Metazoa; phylum Chordata; class Mammalia; order Artiodactyla; family Phocoenidae; genus Phocoena; species Phocoena sinus. Next base: position 96,224,347 of record NC_045768.1, read on the forward strand.
ATTAATTAAAATCAGGACAGACACTGAATGATCCGGAAATAACACCAAACAAACATGGAAGTTATAATACCAAAAAAAAGGCTGCTTTTCCAGTAATTGAAAAGGAACAGATTATTCAATAAAGGAGTTCAGGGCACCTCATTTTCCTGAGGAGAACAACTAAAGTTGGATCTAAATTCCATGTGAATGAAAGATTTAACCAAAAAAAAAGTCCTAAAACTCCCCCTCAAAAAGGTTAATTTTTTAAAATAATCTTGGAATGGAAAAGAGATTCCAACGTCTGACTCAAAACTCAAAATACATAAAATAAAAGCTAGCTTAGCTTGACTCAATAAAACTTTCTGCATGGAAACAATCATAAGCAACGTCAAAGGATAACCTGAGAAAAAAAATTTTCGTATGATCTGGAATACAGATAGTCTTAGAAATCAGTGAAACAACTGAGACCGACTAGTAGAAAATAGTAGAGAAAGCAAACATTTATTTCCCAGAAAAAAAAAATGAATAAATGACTTATGTAAACATTCAGCCTCATGGACAATTTTTTAAATGTCAACAGAAAGAATTAACATGCCACTTCTCTGTTGAAGACTTACTAAGATTAAAATTCCTGATAATTTCCAGAGTTGGTCAGGGCTTGGAAACACCAGAGAAGTTCATACACTTTTGCTGTCACATAAATTGCTGCCACCTTCTGGAAGCGTAACCTTGTAGAATCTATCAAAAATCTATATCAATATCTTGGGCAAAAAAAATTCACCTCTGGGGACTGACTCTACAGATACACAGTACAGAAGAACAAAAAATGTATGTACAGATGTTCCCTGCAGCACTGTTTTCTGTAATAGCTAAAAATCAGAAGTATCCATCCACAGGAGACCAGTGAAATTAATGATGTGTATCCAAATGACAGATATGAGCAAAGATTTTTAAAAATGAGGTGCACGGCGTGCGCTAAGATGGAAAGATTTGTAAGAACTATTGTTATGTGAAAACACCAAACCTCAGTTCGGTATGCATGGTATCATTTCATTGTATATAAAAACAAATTCATTGTAAAGCAATTATACTCCAATAAAGATGTTTATTTATATATATATATATATATATGTATATATATATATATATATATATAAAATCAAGGATGCTACAACAAGGATGAGCCTTGGAAACATTATGCTCAGTGAAAGAAGCCAGATACAAAGCCATAGCATGTATGATTCTATTTATATGAAATTTCCAGAATAGGTAAATCCAGAGAGACAGTAAGTAGATTAATGGTTACAAGAGACTGAGGGAGGGGAGTGAGGCGTCACTGCTAAAGTAGGGGGTGATGGAAGTGTTCTGGAACTAGATATGGGTGATGATTGCACAATAAAGTGAATGTACAAAATGCTACTGAACTGTGCACTTCAAAATGGTTACTTTTATGTTATGTGCCTTTTACCACAATTTAAAAAAAAAAATTAACAAGAGAGCTGAACCGACAAGCACATGAGCCTAGGAAATGTCTGGAAAGAAGTACAAAGACTGTGGGCCGAGATTATCTGGGACCTTTGCAGGGGAGAGAGTAGCAGGGGTAGGGTGAGAAGTGACAGGCTCTTTTCATTTTACACCTTCTCAGTTTTGTTTTTCAAGCCATAAGCATTTGTTACTGGGTTTTTTGTTTTTGTTTTTCGTGATTATTACTTAATCAAGGAATAAATGCATTCCCTGATTTAAAATGAAAATAGGGAATTCCCTGGAAGTCCGGTGGTTAGGACTCCACACTTCCTCTGCAGGGGGCCTGGGTTCCACCCCTGGCCAGGGAACTAAGATCCCCACAAGCCACGCAGCGTGGCGCGGCGGGGCCAATTAAAAAATTTTTAATGTAAAAAATAATAATAAAATAAAAACAATCCAGAGGAAGCTACATGAAGTCCCTTTGAATCACATCCAAGTGCCGGGAGGGCCCTCTTATAAGTATTTGTTCACAGAAAAGATAGAAAGTATATAGTATTGTTTTGTGGGAGTTTTCACATAGTGATTTTTTAATAAATACCTTCAATTATAAAAAGACAATTGGGCCGAAGCCAAAGTTCCCTCAATATCATGAGGACACCCCACGCCCCACACACACCCAAAACTCAGGGCAGGCCCCATTCCACCGATGGGGAAAAAAGTAATTATAAAGAGCATTTTTAAAAACTTAATCCCAGGCAGATCTACTTATACCCATACTTGGCTTTCCCTCTTTCCCTTTGTTTTGTTTTGAATCAGCTTGGCTTTTAGACCCCATAGAAATTTGTGGTTAGTCAACTAGAAGAAACGTGACTATCTTGGGGTTTTTTCTTAATTATTATTTTTTTTTTAAAGAAAGAAAATAAATGGGCTCAAAGTTTAGAGTAGCCAAAAAAAAAAAAGAAAAGTAGGTGAACCTTATCTGAACTCTGAAAACACTTCACTAATTAGAGGTTAATTGTGCCTGGGCTCTCTCTGCCTTGCTAAACAAAGGATTTTCCTTCTTCTAAAATAAAATGAGACAGACATACTGAAGTTAGCAAATAGTGAAGGAAACCTAGTATGTACATGTCAAAAAAGCTAGCTGAATCTTAACAATGAAATAATTATGTGCTTGACCATTACTGATACAATCAGAAGGTTATATCAGAATTACACTTCTTGTTTCCACTCAAGAAGGCATCCTCTGGGCTCCTTCTTATAAAGCTGCCTTCCGGTCAGAAGCCCCAGCAGCCACTTGGTGCAGGCTGACACCCCTACGTGTGCTCATTGCTAGCTCTCATCCTCTGCACAGCTCCATGCATGCCCCCCCCCTAACACCCAACAGTGCCTACACCAGGTGCCTCTCCAGGAAGCAGCTGGCCTCGTCCCGCTGCGCCCCTGTCTGGGGTCTCCAAAAAGCTACTGGGGAGCAGCCTGAGGGTCCCCCTTCGCAAAGTTTTCAGAGTTTAGGGCCAGCACAAAGTCAACGCTTTTTTTCTGTCCACAGGATCTTCCTGCAGCCTCCAGAGCTACCCCTGTGCTCTGGAACAGGACAAGGGTGAAGGAAGGAGCCTCTGATCCGACGGACAGAGAAATACACTTCCAAGGGCTCCTTCCCTCACCAGCCCTCTGGACCCACTTGCTCCTTCCTCTCCATTTGGCACTTCCAGGCCCTTCCCACGGGGCCAGCCTTCAGGGAGTCCAATCACCTCCTGCTTCAAAGGCTTCCAGGCCAGATAAATCACACATGCTGACAGCCACACCATCCCAGTGCCTGAGGATGTATGCTTTTGTTGAATTTTGTTTTCACTGTTACCCAGGTTCCCCAAGGGAACAAAGGATGGGTGCCTGGCATCTCAGGGCCTCAACGGGCCACCTCTCTCTGCTCTGACCTCCGGGAGGTCCCCATTAAAGCCTCTCTTGACAGCCAGGCCAGCAGCTGGAGGAAGGTGAAGGGGACCAGTGATGTCCACAGAGCAGGCCTGGACACAGAGCTGGTTACACAGAGGTGCTCCAGAGGCCACACAGGCCTGGCCGCAGCGCTGTCCAGAGCAGCAGCCCCAGACAACAAGCTTTCCAGAAAGTGGACTTGCCCTCTGATGCCAAGGGACTCGCCTGAGTCAGGCCATAGGCATAGAGAGGCACCCTGACTGCAGTCCATGCTGGGCCTGGTAACACTGACTCCTGACCACAATACTAACCAGTTGTGGGGTCAAGCCAGTTAGCTACCACCCCAGGCGCGATGGGATCATTGACAGGAGTGTCCGTTAGCAGTGGAACATTTTTATCAAGTAAATTCCAATGCAGATGCTCTGAAAAGAAAATCAATAGAAAGCCGTACTTGATTAGCACGCAGGTAAGTGCAGATGTGTATGTATGAGTCAGCTCAGCCTGCCTTAACAAAGCACCACAGGCTAGGGGGCTTAAACAACAGACATTCATCTTCCCACAGTTCTGGAGGCTGGAAGTCTAAGATCAAGGTGTGGGCAGGGTTGTTTCTCCTGAGGGCTCTCTCCTTGGCTTGCAGACAGCCACCTTCTACCTGTGTCCTCACATGGTCTTCCCTCTGTGTACGTAGGGCTGTGTCCAAATTTCCTCTTTTTATAAGGATACCAGTCATATTGGATTAGGGCCCACCCTAATGACCTCAATTTAACTTGGTTACCTCTGTAAAGACCCTATCTCCAAATAAGGTCATATTCTGAAGTACTGGGGGTTAGGACTCCAACACTGTATCTTTTGGGGGGAAACACTATTCAACCTGTAAACTGTATAATATTCTCTTTATAATACAGTCATTAAGTGAAAGCAACGAACTTCATCTTAATAGCCATAAAACTTGAAACTGTACATTTTGAAAGACAGCTCCAATCATATTTCTACCTCAAAGTCCTTTTATATTTCTTGTGTTTTGCTTTAGTTTCAGAATATCAAGAAAATTCTGACTCTTGTGGGCATTTACACAAAGGAAAAGTATTTCAGCAGCGCTCGGAGCAAACTTAGGATTCTAGGCTTAAACAGAGACGGCTGCTCCTATCTGCACCAAAACAAGCAGACCCAAAGATGCCCACTGACACACCACGGGGCTGGTATGAAGCAACCTTAGGGGTATTCTTCGTGACAGCTCTAAAGCCGTTAAATATGTTCAGGATGGAATTTGGATCAAATATTTGTAAAGCCAAGAGAATCTGACAACTCAGAGAACTAACTGACGTGAGTTTCCTGCATCCCCAAACTTCCATTTCTTTACCCGCTCATAGAACACCCCAAAGATCAAGATGCACCCCTGAAGAGCTTATGAATTACCTACAAACTTCCACAATCTCCTCAACAAACTGACTTTCCATGTTTTTCCTTCACCTTCCCCTCTGGCCAGAGCTGGACAAGAACTTTTCACAAAGCAAAGGGAAAGATGATGGGAGGGAGGAAGTCATTGTGTAACAGTTCCTGCTAATGTATCTAAATGTCATCCCCCAGGAGCTAAAAGACAGGATCCAGTAAAGTAATCCCTAGCACAGGAGATATGATGGAATCAAAGATCCTGAAGATTCCTATGTCTTCCCATCTCTCCCAGGGTAACCACTGTTGTCAGTCTGATGTGTAGATTGGAGACCTTATTCTAGAGACCGTTATATCCGCAGAAATGGGGGAGGGAGGTGGGATTTTTAGATCGATCCCATGCAGCACATATCCCCGTGCAACTTGATTTTCTCCTTATCCAGAATCTTGCTTTGAACTCTCCCTCCGTTGACATCCACAGATTTCCATCTTCATTTTAGCCACTGTACAATAATCCACAATTGAGACATGGTGCCGGTTCGATTATTTGGCTCCCATTAAAAGGCATGTTGATATTTCCAACTTTCGCTATTAGAAATGGTGGAGCTGTGAACAGGATGCCTCCCAGGCATGCATGTATTTTTTTAGAGCAGACCACAGAATATGTGTATTTTAAATGTCACACAGCCCTCAAAGTGGTAACTTACACACCACTGTGCCACCCACCCTCCCCGCATCATTACTAACATGCTCCTTAATACCCACTTCTGACTTCAGGCAAAGCTCAGTCAGAAGAACATTGGGATAACTGCCTCATAATTTGCATTTCTTGAATCCTAAGGCCAAACTCTTAAGTTTTGGGCTGTTTGTATTTGTTTTTCTGCAAACTGCCTGCTGTACTCTGTGTCCCTCTTTTAACTGGAACATTTACTTTATTTATGACTTCTTTATGTATTCTGGATACAGACGCCCTCATCTGTCCTATAATTGTCTTCATTCCTTGATGAAACTCTGTCTGGCCTGAAAGGCACATGGAACATGCCCTGCCCCATCCCTGGATGAGGTCTGACACCATTTCCCATAAAATTATAACTATTTGAGTCTTTCTCTTAAGAGAATATGCTCAACTCTATTGTTGATTCCACTGGCTACAGTCATACATTTGTGTCAATTAACATGATTTTAGTCCTTTATTTTGAAATAATTTCAAATTTACCTAAAAGTTGGAAGGTTCATACATGAAACTGCTCCATACTCATTACCCAGATTCACTAATTTTTCACATTTCACCCATATACTTCACTTTTCTGTCTTCACAGTCACACTGTTTTTTTATTCTGAATTGTCTGAGAGTAAGTTGCAGACATCATGCTTTTTACCCCTTAACACTGAGTACATACTTCCTAAGACCAAAGATGTCCTCTTACGGTATCTCCGTAAATTGACAAACTCAGGAAAGTGAACTTTGACAACACTGTTAAATACTTTACCTCCATATTCCAATTTCATCAGAGGTTCCAATGATGTGCACATCAGTTTTCACTCTAACCCAGTCCTGTCCAGAATCACTCTGCATTTACTTGTCTCCTCCTGTCGTCTCCTTTAAGCTGGACCTGTTTCTTGGCTGTTTTTTTCCCTTCACGACACTGAGGTTTTCTCCTACAGGCCAGTTGTTTAATAAAATGCCCCTCCATTTGGGCTTGCTGGTTTTTTTTGTTTTTTTTTTTTTTTTTTGAGGAAGGATTGGTTTTTCTTGCCTGTAACTTTTCTTTCTTTTTTTTTTGTTAACTTTTCTTTCTTTTTTTTTTGATGTTGGGGGTAGGAGTTTATTAATTAATTTATTTATTTTTGCTGTGTTGCATTGTCCTTTCTGTGTGAGGGCTTTATCTAGTTGTGGCAAGCGGGGGCCACTCTTCATCGTGGTGTGCGGGCCTCTCACTATCGCGGCCTCTCTTGTTGCGGAGCACAAGCTCCAGACGCGCAGGCTCAGGGGCCATGGCTCATGGGCCTAGTTACTCCACGGCATGTGGGATCCTCCCAGACCAGGGCTCGAACCCGTGTCTCCTGCATTAGCAGGCAGATTCTCAACCACTGCGCCACCAGGAAGCCCGGGCTTGCTGGTTTTTGTCACCATGAGACTCAGGTTCTGCATCCCCAGCTGGAATGCAGGCTAATCAATGCCCTTGTTGGAAGGACTATGTCCACCTGCCCACAGTGGTGATGTAAGCCTTGGTCACAGAGTTAGATGACGTCTGCTTTCTCCAGTCTGTAGCTGCTAATTGTTCCCTTGCAAATAAAGGCTCTGTGGGGAAATACTCTGAACCGTGGACATTCCCTGCTCCCCACCAAACATGGCCCCATTTAATTGCATTCAACATTCATCGCCCAAACAAATTTGCACAATTATTGCTGCAAATCATGATTTTTTAAAGTCATCTCAATTTTGTTAGCCTGCATTTTACTGTATGGAAGTACCCTCTGTTCCCTCTCTATTCTGTTCATTTATGTAATGTAGTGGGTTAAATAGTGTCCCCCAAAATTCATATCCATCCAAAACTTCAAATGTGACCTTATTTGAAAATAGTTTTTGCAGAAGTAATGAGTTAAGGATCTCAAGATGAAATCATCCTGGATTTAAAGTGGACCTAAATCCAATAACTGCTGTCCCTTATAAGAAGAGGAATGGACACAGAGAGACATCTAGGAGAGAAGGGCATGTGAAGATGGTGTAGAGATTGGAGTGATGCTGCCACAAGCCAAGGGACAATGGGAGCCACCAGGAACTGAAAGAGGCAAAAAAGGATTCTCCCTCAGGGCCTTCGGAGGGAGCATGGACTGCTGACACCTTGATTTTGGACTTTCAGGCTCCAAAACTGTGAGAAAAACAATTTTTGTTGTTTTAAGTCACCCAGTTTGTAGTACTTTATTACAGCGGCCCTAGGAAAATAATGCATGTATTTAACTATATAGTTGTCTCTCAGTATCTGTGGGGGATTGTTCCAGGGCCACCCCACTACCCCCAACCCCCTGCAGATACCAAAATCCAAGGATGCTCAAGTCCTTTATATAAAATGGCAGTAGAATTTGCATATTACCTACACACACACCCTCCCGTATACTTTACATCATGTCTAGATGACTTATAACAACTGATACAATGCAAATGTTATGTAAAAGGCTGTAAATACAATGTAAATGCTATGTAAATAGTTGCCAGTGTGCAGAAAATGCAGGTTCTGCTTTTTGGAACTTTCTAGAATTTTTAAAATATTTTTTTTTTTTTTTTTTTTGCGGTACGCGGGCCTCTCACTGTTGTGGCCTCTCCCGTTGTGGAGCAACAGGCTCCGGACGCGCAGGCTCAGCGGCCATGGCTCACGGGCCCAGCCGCTCCGCGGCATGTGGGATCTTCCCGGACTGGGGCACGAACCTGTGTCCCCTGCATCGGCAGGCAGACTCTCAACCACTGCGCCACCAGGGAAGCCCCTTAAAATATTTTTGATCCATGGTTGGTTGAATCCGAGGATGCAGAATCCACAGATACAGAGGGGCAATTGTACTTATTTACTTATCGGTGTTGAATCATAGATTCCTATTTTGTTCCACGTATAATCCATGCTTGTCCTTATTTATTTGACGCTTAACCTGTCGGAGATTTGACCACTGGAACGCCTCCAAGCTGGCAACTGTACATTTGATATGTTCCCATTGTTTCTGTTCACTTTCTATCACAAGATTACGCTCCTGGCTCATCTTATATTTTTACCTATCCTGGCCCTATCTTCCTTTCAGCACGTGGGATCTTCGTTGAGGCGTACGGGCTTCTCTCTAGCTGTGGCGTGCGGGTTTTCTCTTCTCTAGTTGTGGCACAGGCTCCAGAGCACATAGGCTCTGTAGTCTGTGGCACGCGGGCTCTCTAGTTGACGTGTGCAAGCTCAGTAGTTGTGGTAAGCACGCTTAGTTGCCCCGCAGCATGTGGGATATTAGTTCCCCGACCAGGGATGGAACCCATGTCCCCTGCATTAAAAGGTGGATTCTTTACCACTGGACCACCAGGGAAGTCCCTGCTTTATTATTTCAAGAAAGGTAAAAATGCAACTGAAATGCAGAAAAAGATTTGTGAAGTGTATGGAGAAGGTGCTGTGACTGATCGAATGTGTCAAAAGTGGTTTGCGAAGTTTCGTGCTGCAGATTTCTCGCTGGACAATGCTCCACGGTCAACTGGACCAGTTGAAGTTGATGGTGACCAAATCGAGACATAAACTGAGAACAATGAATGTTATACCACTCGGGAAATAGCCAACATACTCAAAATATCCAAATCCAGCATTGAAAATCATTTGCACCAGCTTGGTTATGTGAATCACTTTGATGTTTGTGTTCCACATAAGTTAAGTGAAAAAAACCTTCTTGACCGTATTTCCCCATGCGATTCTCTACTTAAACGTAATGAAAATGTTCTGTTTTTGAAACAAATTGTGACAGGCGATGAAAAGTACATACTGTACAACAACATGGAACAGAAGAGATCATGAGGCAAGAGAAATGAACCACCACCAACCACACCAAAGGCCAGTCTTCATCCAAAGAAGGTGATGTTGTGTTTCTGGCGGGATTGGAAGGGAGTCCTCTATTATGAGCTCCTTCCGGAAAACCAAACGATTAATTCCAAGTACTGCTCCCAATCAGACCAACTGAGAGTGGCACTCCACGAAAAGCATCCAGAATTAGTCAAAAAAAAAAAAAAAAATTTTTCCATCAGGATAATATAAGACCCCATGTTTCTTTGATGACCAGGCAAAAACTGTTACAGCTTGGCTGGAAGTTTTGATTCATCTGCTGTATTCATCAGACGTTGCACCTTTGGATTTCCATTTATTTCAGTCTTTACAAAGTTCTCTTAATGGAAAAAATTTCAATTCCCTGGAAGGCTGTAAAAGGCACCTGGAACAGTTCTTTGCTCAAAAAGATAAAAAGTTTTGGGAAGATGGAATTATGAAGTTGCCTGAAAAATGGCAAAATATAGTGGAACAAAAGGGTGAATACGTTGTTCAATAAAGTTCTTGGTGAAAATGAAAAATGTGTCCCTTTATTTTTACTTAAAAAACCAAAGGCACTTCTTGGCCCACCCAACAGGTTTCTTTTATAGTTGGACTTACTTGTTTGTATTCAGCTTTAGTTTCCTGCCATTTTCAGTGATTTAATTTTATTTTTTGAACATGTAGAACATTAACATGTTCATACAAAAATATGTCAGAGTGAACTAAGAATGGAAAGAAACTATCTTAACATAGTAAGGGCCATATATGATAAGCCTACAGCTAACTTCGTACTCAATGGTGAAAAACTGAAAACTTTTTCTCTAAGATCAGGAACAAGACAAGGATGTCTGCTTTCGTCACTTCTATTAAATATAATATTGGAAGTTCTAGATAGAGCAATTAGACAAAAATTTAAAAAGAAATAAAGGCATCCAAAATTGGAAAGAAAGAAGTAAAATTATCTCTGTTCACAGATGGCATGATCCTACATACAGATACACAAAAATTCTATTTGAGCTAATTTGAGCTAATTAAACTATTTAAATTAATTTAAGCTAACTAAACTATTTAAACTAATCTATTTGAACTAATTAAACTAATTTGCAGGATACAAAATCAACAGGCAAAAATCAGCTGCACTATTATACACTAAAAAAAATCAATCCAAAAATGAAATTAAGAAAGCATTTCCATCCACAAAGCATCAAAAAGAATAAAATACTAAGAATAAATTCAATCAAGTGGATAAAAGACTTGTACACTGAAAACTACAAAACATTGTTGAGAGAAATTAAAGAACATCTAAATGAAAGGAAAGACAGCCTGTGTTTGTGGACCAGAAGAACTTGTTAAGATGTCCGTATTATCCAAAGCAATGTACAGATTCAGTGCAATCTTTATCAAAATCCCAGTGATGCTTTTTGTAGAAATAGAAAATCTATCCTAAAATTCATATGGAATTTCAAGGGATCCCAAATAGCCAAAACAGTCTAGAAAAAGAAAACGAAGTTAGAACACTCATACTTCCTGATCTCAAAAAACAAAGTTGGAACGCTCATACTTCCTGATCTCAAAACATACTACAAAGCTGCAATAATCAAAACAATGGCTTAAGAGCAGACACATAGACCAATGGAATAGAGAGCCCAGAAATAAACTCTACACATGTAGCAAATGACAAGGATGTCAAGACTATTCAATGAATAAAGAACAAACTTTTCAACAAAGGGTGCTGGGAAAACTGTATGTCTACATTCAAAATAATGAAGCTGGACCCTTACCTTACACCATCTATAAAAATTAACTCCAAATGGATCAAGGACCTAAAAAAAGCTAAAACTAAAAACTTTCAGAAAAAGAGCATAGTGGAAAAGCTTCATGACATTGGCCTTAGCAATGATTTCTTGGATATGACACCAAAACCACAGGTAAAACCAAAAAAAAAGAAAACATAAATTGATTCATTAAAATTGAAAACTTTTGTGCATCAAAAGACATTATCAACAGAGTGTAAAAGCAACCCACAGAATGGAAGAAAATATGTGTCAATCATATAAAGAGTTAATATGTAGAACACACAGAACTCCTACAACTCAACCAAGACAACCCAAACAATATGATTAAAAAATGAGCAAAGGATTTGAACAGACATATCCAAAGAAGATATACAAATGGCCATGAAATGTATACAAATGACATGAAAAAATGCTCAACATCACTAATCATTAGAAAAATGCAAATCAAAACCACAATGAGATTAAGACCACTTCACACTCATTTTGATGACTGTTATCAATAAAACAGAAAATAACAAATGTTGACAGTATGGCGGTTACCCAAAAAGTTAAACATAGAACGACCATATGATCCAGCAATTCCACTTCTGGGTGTACATCCAAAAGAACTGAAAGCAAGGACTTGAACAGATATCTGTATACCCATGTTCATAACAGCACTATTCACAAGAGCCAAAAGGAGGAAACAACCCAAATGTCCACCGAAAGACAGAACAAGCTGAAAAACAGAATGTGGTATATGCATGGTATGTATGCACACGTGTGTGCATAATGGAGTATTATTCAGCCTTAAAAAAAAGTACTAACACTTGTTACAATACAGATGAACCTTGAAAAGACTATGTTAAGTGAAAGAAGACAGTTACAAAAGGACAAATAATATAATTCCATTTATTTGAGATACTATAATAGTCAAATTCATAGAGATGGAAAGTAGAATGGTGACTGCCAGGGCTGGAAGGGGGAATGGGGAGTTGTTGTTGAACGGGGGCAGAGTTTCAGTCTGGGGGATGAAAACAGTTCTGGAGATGGATGGTAGCAACGGTGGCACAACAGTCTGAAGATACTTAATGCTAGTGAACTGTACACTTAAAAATGGCTTAAAAGGCCTCTTTTATGCATATTTTACCTTAATTAAGAAAAGATCTGAGGTGTCACTTTATGGTTTCCCCTTTCCGTGTTTCTTTTCGCAAAATAAGCAGATGCACAACCAGCCAGTCCCTCCACTCCTGCCCTCCCTCCACGTCTCATGTTCACTTAAGACAGAGCCCCCCCTTGTCACCACTCTTCCTGTAGACTTTAAGCTCCTCTAGAAACGTATCCAATGTTATACAAAGACTATGGTGACCTGGGAGTTATTTCACTGTTGGGAGGAAAATTCCCAATTTCCATATGTTATTTCCAAATGTTCTATAAGAGTTGAAAACATAAAATAACGTCCTACAAAAGGACAGCAAGGTGGACACTTAACTGAATATGACCCAGAGGTTGTGCCTAAAAGCATTCTCAGCCTGTGACCCCTCACTCCCTTCCTACACCCGTCTTACCATTCATTTGTGGGCTGCTCCCTATTTTAGATGGAACTCTTAAGTCCTCACTCAATTCCTCATCATCCCACAAATCCTACCCATTCTCCTTCCCAATGCCCATTGTCTTCCAGGAGCCAAAATGTTGTGTGCATCCCTGCTCCAGACCCCTAAAGAATGAATGACCTTTCCCTTCTGCATCAGTTTTCTCCCAGGATGCTCCTCCCAGGAATTCCTGTGAATTCCCCCAACAAATCCAAGACCAAGGCCTTTGATTCTTCATGCACCTCCTTTCTTGGGTGCAACCACTACCCTCTTAGCTTTCCCACCCCCACCCCCGGGTGCTGCCAAATTATCCTCCAAAAACGTGGCTGCAGCTCGCCATGCCTTGCCCTGCTTATCGCATCACATCCTGCATTTGCCTGGGAGCTAAGATCCTCAGACTCTTGACTCCACACGATTTCCCCTTCTCTGAGGACGGTGCTCTGGCTGCTCTTGGTTCCTACTGCCTCTTCCCACATCTGCCCTCCTCTCTCAGCCCTTTCCGGTCTGCAAACACATTCCACAAACACATTCCACCGCATCCCACAAACACATTCCACCGCATCCCACGTGGCGGGTTACCAGAGGTAAAGGAGAAGATCTTGCGAGGGTTGGCCGCTAACAGGCGATATCACAGATATGCTTGCTCCAGGAAGTCTTTGGCAAATCATATCTGATGCACGTAACACTCAGTTCAGACTGGACTGTGAATTCGTCCGTAAGTATGGCCTCAAATGTCATCTCCCCATTCCCTCTTCCTCCCCTACTGTGATTTCGTTCCCCACGTGGGAAACTGCTTTTGCATGCCCCCAATGTGCTGGGCACGGGGCAGGTTTCTTTCGCCTTTCTTGTGCTGGGATTCTTTTGAATCTGCACTTTAAACCTTCTTCCAGTGACATTTGTTTCCTTTCACCACTTGAAGATCTCCCATTTCGTCAGACAGCCTAATTTGAGGAAACAGTCGTCACTATCACCATTGCATGTGCTTTTTTAATGGCACTGAAGCCATGGTGTGCCCTCTCCCAAACACACGCGAACACATACGTGAGTGTGCACACACGTGTTCACATAATCTCGTTTAGCCCCTCACATGCAAATTCTTTAAAGCTAACATTTCCCTCATATCAGCACTGTACAGTATGCAAGCATATACGCTAAGGTTTTGCTGCCTTGGTCATCACTACACCTCTGCTAAGCCCCTCTTGGGGCAGGGCCCTCTAGTTCCACAGATTAGAGTCAATCCATTTCATTTTTGCCTTCAAATCTCCCACAGTCAACAAACAGAACTCTAAGCAAACAAGGCGAAGCTCCTCTTTGGCTCTGGACTCCACAAGGCTGTTCCTGAAGCAACAGTGACCAACACACAGACCCTGGACAAACAGGAGAGTGGCCCACAGAGCTTCCGGCAATGCTGGAAGTGTCCTCTACGTACCTGGGCCATCTGAGCCGCTGCCACACGCGGCCTCTGAAATGCAGCTGGTGCGGTGGAGGAACTGAATCTTCCGGTTCAGTTCAGTTTAATTAATTTTAACCTAGATAGCTACACGTGCCTAGCGGCTACTATACCCCACGGCACAAGTCTACCATGAGGATTTCTGTCATTTAAGTGCGCGCTGGGTTAACTAGCCCTCCAGGAGGGCACTGGGTGTGTGGAAACTATTAGGCTGGCAGCTTTGGGGACTTGGGGAAAACCCTCCCCTACTCCAGGAGGATTTGAAGGAGCAGCCACTTCTCCCCGGATAACATCGCAAAAGTGACAGAGTGCTTACTGAAGCTCATTCCAGTGACAATTAAAGACACACACACCACATCCCACTGGAACTTAAGGCTTTCTGGAGGACAAGCCACTTAGTCTAATTAGGCTAAATTTTTCTGTAATTATTTCCTTCCCTATGGCTTTTGATTTTTTTTTTTTTTTTTTGGTTCTTTCAGAGATAGAACTTGAAAAAAAAAAAAAAAACCAGAAATCCCCAAAATAACACAAACCACACCAACACAATTCCTTATTTTTGAAAAGCCTTCCTAATGTTCAACAATTCCTTGGCCACTCTGCTAATATGATTTTAAACAGATCACACCCCAGACGTATTTTAGACAACAGCACATGCAAGCAGAGCTGTCCCACCATCATTTCCAACTTGGCAAGCTCCTCGGCAAAACCAAATAAATACATACTAGAAAAAGGAGGCTGGTACAAACCCCAGCCAGTTGCAGCCATAATTAGTGAGCCAGAGCTACTCTTGTTGCTTAGATTTTTACTTCAAAACTCAAGGAGCCCGCACTACCCACCGAACTCCTAGTGTTTCTGTTACAGTGATGCAGTCCAACAATACAAAACCAAAGAACCCAGAGTCACTGAGAAGCGATGTTTTCAAAACCAGTCCTTTCAGCCCAACTGTCCTTTCACGAAATTACTATTGGCGATGGAAAATCCAGACTTAACCCAGTAACGCTTCCTCTGCAAAGCAAATCCCCCCTGGTTACTCTGCTTTTGACACCTTCCACGTATGGTATTCATGGAGTCCACCTGGCAGTCACCACAGGTCCCCAAAGAAGAAAATATCTTAATGACAACTTTCTTCACCATGAACAGTAATATGTCACAGCCCATAGGGAGCTCCCCATAGGGCACAGCAGGGTAAACCCAAAGCTCCGCAGCCCAGCCCTTCTCCAGGTGGTAAGCACAGGATGCTGCCGCTTCCCCTCCAGGTTCCCAGGGAATGGACGAGATAAACACCAAAAGGCCCCTGACATCAACGAGCATTTTAGAAGATGGCTTTAAACCCTGTGTTCAGATAACAGTAGTCCACTTTCTTTTCCCTGACAACTTGGAATTGTATAATTACAACTCTCCCTGGGAAAAGAGTTACAGAGTACACAAATTTCCTACACTTTTTAATCAGAGTAGTCAAGAGTTCTGCAGATTAGGGAGGCCAAGGCTTTCACACCCAGTTTCCATTTCAATGATAATGATAACTTTCCACATCCTGGCCTCCCGTGGAATGCATTTTAAAGGAGCGCCACTTCTCCGGCTGAAACCTTGCTTTAGAAATCCCCCTTTAGGGGATTAATCTTCCCTACCTGTCAGACGGGCTGTTCCCCTACTCCTGCATTTCTATCCCAATGATCTCAGAAAAAGATTCCAAAGGATAGGCATTAAACCCAAACTCTGCCAGGCTTAAATATCTCAGAGGTTAAACCGAGGCTAAAGAGACAAAACGTTCTCAGGGAACAAGTAATTCACTACAAATCACACCATAAGAGAGACTGACATACAAACAATAATTACGGCGGTATTTTGACCAAACAATACAAAAACGGTTTAGCAATAATAATACAAATGTTATTTCACATTTCCTCGTAAATCTGCAGATCACTCTCACCAAAAACTACTCTTGGTAAACGCACCATTTTAAACCCATGTTGCTTTTCTGCTTGCAAAATATTAAGCAGATTTCTTGTTAAGTTTTCTAACTATGACTTGCTTTACTAATCAAGAGTTCAGCCTCGGGCTTCCCTGGTGGCGCAGTGGTTGAGAGTCCGCCTGCCGATGCAGGGGACACAGGTTCGTGCCCCAGTCCGGGAAGATCCCACATGCCGCGGAGCGGCTGGGCCCGTGAGCCATGGCCGCTAAGCCTGTGCGTCCGGAGCCTGTGTTCCACAACGGGAGAGGCCACAACAGTGAGAGGCCAGCGTACAGAAAAAAAAAAAAAAAAAAAAAAAAAAGAGTTCAGCCTCACTGACTAGAGCCCCTCGGTCACCTAACGCCATTTTTATAAACAGTTTAGTACAGCAGCTCACAGGAACGTTGTTACATAGGGTCAGTGGTGGTCATTTTCTCCAGATGGCATTTTTATCAAGTAGACGTGAGGGTTAAACTTGCTCTCACTGTTAAACATTGAAAATTTTCAAATGTGTGATTCTTCTTTGCTTAGTACACAGCCATAATAAGAAAAACATGCTTCCTTACTATAGAGTATATAAAAACTTTTCTTTTTCCATAAAGTCTTCTTATTCAAGATGTTTTGATTTACTTACTTCCAAATGGATCACTATCATTATTTATTACCACCATCACTCCAGGGATCTGGGCCAGAAGTAAACACTGCACTGTCAAAATTGGGGTGGGGGGACCCCAAACCCAGCCTAACCTACCCAGGCGGGGCACAGGGTCCCAAATCAGGTATTTGTCTCGTTAAGGAACAGTCTTCTATAAAAATGTAGAACTTATAAATCCTTTTAGAATAACTTTTCCATGTTTTTACATAGTAACTTATGTTTTGTGTATAAAATACACTCAAAATTACAGGGATTCTTCTTTACAGCAGAAAAGATGCCAAACACTCGAATCTCCTGTAATCATAAAATTGTATTCATAGTTTTGAATATGATCATATTCTTTGAATTTCCAGCTAGCCTAGCATTCCAGAAGGAAGAGAATTATAAACAGCTTCCCTACTCCCTCCCCTATAGAGATTACTATTATTTTACTGGAAAAAGAAAATTACCTCCACACAGGGTTCAAAACTTAATGAAAATGATATTGGATGGCTTCGTTCCTCAGAGATTTCTTAAACTCGACTGTAAACGACGGCAATGTTTAAACTACTCTGCGCTTTTAAAATGCGAGCAGTCTTTCCAGTCTTGTTACAACCTTTATTTAAGCAACAGACCCCATCACCTTTTCTCACATCACCCACCTCCAACTCTTCCCTGACAAATGCAACTTAAACCGCCGCCAGGCATAGGTTTACGAGGTAGGGTTTTGCAGGGCAATTAACCCCCACGAGGCCACCACGCAAACGCTGTGCAAAAGCACGTCGAGTCACCAGGGTAAGCCCCCTCTTTCCCCTCCCACAGTGCAGCAAATGCATCCCCAGACTCGAAAGGGGAGAGGGATTCTAGCGGAGTGAGGGGTGCAGAAATCCACAGGGATGTTGTTAAAACCCCAAAGACTGACTTAGAAGGTCTGGTTTACCTACCATTGCACATTGCACCCTAGGCGGCTTATGCTTTAAGGAGCAGCGACATAAATGCAAACCCCTTTCCCAAATCAAGTAACAAGGGATGTATGACGTAACCGGCCCTTGCTTAAACCCAAACGCCCCCCAGGAAAGGCTGCCCAGCATTCCTAAATCTGAGGACTGGTCCCTGGAGCGCGCAGCTGGCAGCAGGATAAGAGAAGAGCTGAGCCCCGTTCTCGCGCCTGTTGCCTAACTCTCACCTTCCTGCAGAAATGGAGCGGGGGGTGGGGGGGAGGAAGCAATGCGTGGAGTGGAGACACTGAGACCCACTCACGTGTAAGGGGAGGCTCACGGATTTCTGGGACGTGAGGCGAACCCCCTCAGCCTCCAAACCTGGAGGCCCCGCCGCCTTCCCCCGCCGCGGCAGGGTGCGGGAATCTGGCGAGGGGTGCAGGCCAGGGGTGCCCCGGGGATCGGGACGGCTTGGCCCCCTAGGCCGGTCCCCCCAGGTTCCCCCCGAACCTGGCGGCAGCTCTTGGGCGCCCCGGGGTCCACGCCGCCCAAGATCGCTCGATCCTCGAGGAAAACGCCACCCGGGAGCCGGGCCCGCCCCTCCAGCCTGCCCGAAGGAGGCCAGGTCCCCATCAGCCGAAAGGCCGCCCGGGGACCCCAGGCACAGGAAATGCCGCTTCGGCCACCTCCCGGCGGTGGGGGAGGGGGGGAGGGGCCAACAAAAGGGAAGCCAAATCCCCTTTCAACCAAGCGGCGGGGATAGGGAGCCCCCTTCCCCGAGCCTCGTCCCACCGCGGCGCCCGCCCTGGGGAGACCTCGGCGCAGAGGGGGGCGCCGCGGGCCAGGAGCCCTGGAAGGGAACCTCGGGGAGCAGGGCCGAGTCAAGGTGCTGAGAACCTCGGACACGTCTGCGGACCCGGGGCCCGGCCGCATTCACACTCACGACCCTCATAAACCCCCGGCTAGGGGCTCCCCGCGGGCGCCGGCGCCGCCCGCCCCGGCCTCTGGAAACACTTAGCAGTCCCCAGAGCGCGCCTTATTGAAAGCAGCCTCGCGCGGCGGGGCGCGGGCAGGGGAGCGGGGCCGAGGCGGGTGCGGAGGGGCCCAGTCAGGCGCCCCTCTCTCGGGAGCAGCGGCGCCGGCGCGGCGGCCAAGGCAGAATCACGAAAGAAGGGAAACGCGCACGGAGGAGGTGCGCCCGGGCAGGCGCGGACCGGCTGGTCCTACCTGAGGTCCCGGACACGCAGAGCAGGAGAGCGGCGGCCGCCCAGACGGATGGGACGCACAGCAACGGCAGCGCCAAGCCCCGGGCCATGCCGCGGGCCGTAGGGGCCGGGGCGCTGGGACCGGCGCGGCGCGGGGTCCGGGCGCCACCACCCCTGTCGGCCGCGCGTCCGCTGCCCTTTCTCCTGGGCACTTTGCGAGTTGGTCTCTTTCGAGCAACTCGTGGTCCTCCTCCTCTCCCGGCCGGGATGCGCCTCTCGGCTCCGGCCGCCTGGACAAGCGCGGGGGGCGGGCGCGGGCGAGCAGGGAGGCAGGGTCCCAGGCTCGCCCGCCCCGATGGGCAGAGCGAGGCCGGCGCCGGCGCCCCCTGCCGGAGGGACACGCCTGCGGCGGGCGGGGCGCGCGGGCAGCTGGGGGCCGGGACCGGGGGCAGCAGCTCAGTCCCCGGACGTGCCTCCCGCTCCCGCCCTCGGGCCTGCTCCTCGGGACGCTTGGCCCCAAAGGTGGAGCCTTGGGGGCGTACAGCCAGACCTCGGGGTGGGCTCCCCTTGCCGAAGAGACGCCCGGGGCAGTTGGCACCCATCTTTAGGGGGCGGGACCCCCGGGAGCCTGGTCATAAATCTGTAACTCAGGACGACTCTGCGCCCCGCCAGCCTACACTGGGGCAAACCAAAGAGCCACCCAGTCCCAGAAACTGGCGGCGCGGGAGGAAGAGAAGCAGAACGTTCAAGGAAAGAAACAGGCCGCGTCCCCGCCGGAGACTCCCGGCCCCTCCTCGCCACGCTGCGCCCGGTGGGGACAACTTCGTCCCTTCAAAATGCTCAGAAACTGCTAAGAGTAGAGCTGCGTGGAGGGAGCTCTCGGGAGTGCGATGCTATCTGAAGCCACCGCGGCTTTGGGTTTACTGTTAAAAGCAAATTGTGTAATTTTACCCATTAAAGGCCACTATTTGTTCTCTGCAGAGCCTCAGAACATGCAGAAGTAATTTGCTTCACTTGTAAAAGACATTTTGAACGCAATTCAAATAGCATATTTTCTTGCTTATTCTTGGTTTTGCTTAACACATGCAAAGGTCTGGAATTGGAAGGCCTGACCCTCCTGTTTGTAACTTAGGAATTTTCTTTGTTTTTGCTCTCTTGGAGGAAGGATTCGGAACCTCCGGGGGCTCAGTTGTTTGTTTTGTGCGATTTATCTTTTAACTGATTATCGAACAGTTTGGCGCTTTTGCTCAAACACCATTTCCTGCGAGTTGGCGTGAATTCGGGAGAGACCCGGCCTTGGGTGCCAGGCCCGCAGACCCCTGAGCTCGGCCCCCTGGAAATGCCCTTCCACCGCCTCACACATGGTAGGAAATAAAAGTCCTCTTGCTGTGGTCTGCTGACAACGTGACTGAGCCAGCCCCGCCCGTTACGCCTATTCAAATTATTTAGGCCTGTCTGTCTCTGCCGAATCTATCTGGGGGAATATCCCACACAGTTCTCGTTCCTAAAGCAGACGAAGGACTCTAACTCTGACTGGCCAGGGGCGGCCAGGGATCCAAGGCAGAATGGGAGAAGATGGTAAAATCATTATCCAGCTGCAGCGGCCCGCACACAGCTGCTCCTCCCGCCACCACTGTTGCGGGTCTGAACCGCGGGCCGCTCTCCCCGGTGTTCTGTGAGGAATGCCAGGTGTTTATCTTTGGGTGTTTCCTCCCTTTTCTTCCCCTGGGGGCCCTCAAGGATGCTTTAAGAGTAAATAAGGCTTTAAGAGTTGGTCTTGAAGCACTAGTTCCAGACTCGTCCATTCTGGATTTAATGAAAAACAGACAGAGAGGGCAGAGAAAGGTCCTATGAGCCTCGCCTTCAAAAACCGTTTAATCAGCAAAGCTTTGTCCTTTTCATGGACCTGCACCCCTTTTGCTTTCCACTGCATATGCTTGAGGTTGTCCTTCCAGAACCATTGGGTGAGCAGCTCTGCCACATTCTGGGTGTGAACTTTGGGGAAATGACCTAATCATGCTTCAGCCCCCCCATCTGTCTGCAATTTTCACATGACTAGGGTACCCACCTGACCCAACAGTTTAAACAGTGACATGTATTTTTGCTGACGGTTTCTTGGGTGGGGTCAGAAATGGGGGTTATATCACACATAATTTCTTAAAGCTTTTTAAAAATCATCTTTTCAGGATTTCTCTTTCCCCAAAGTATCCCTACCTATAACTCTGACCTGCTCTCCCCAACCTCCCCCCTCACTCCCTCCTTTCTCCCCTTTCTACAGGTACAGAACTGAGGGATAAACGCAATAAGTTTACACCTATAAATGGGTAGGGTTGAAATACGCATTTTCTAAATAGTTGGCAGAATGTGGCTTAGATCCCAAGCCAGATTGGGCCTACTTATTCCCTCCCACGTGTATTAGCTATTGATTGCTGCATTACAAGTCACCCTCAAACCTAACAGCTTAAAACAGTACACACTTATTATTTCACATACTTTCCATAGGTCAAGAATTCAGGAGAGGCTTAGCTAGGCCTGGTTCAGGATCTGCAATGAGGCTGCAGTCAGACGTCAGCCAGGGCTGCATCATCCGAAGGCTTCACTGGGGCAGGAAGGTCTTCACAAGGGGGCTTGCTCACATGCCTGGCAAGTTAATGCAGGGTGTGGGCAGGAGGCCTCTGTTCCTGGCCACACAGACCTCTCCCCAGGGCTCCTTGAGCATCCTCACAACATGGCGCCTGACTTCCCCCAGAGTGAGAGCCAGGTGGCAGCAGCAGAGTCTTTTATAACTCAGCCTTGGAAGTCATGTGCAGTCATTTCCACAGTATCTTGTTGGTTTTGCAGGCCAGACCCCTTTGTTGTAGGAGGAAACTATATGGAGGCACGTATACCAGGAGACTGATTATCACATCAAGTACCTTGAACACAGCCATGCTGTCCCCAGGACAGGCAGTAGGCAAGAGGGAGAGGAAATGATCATGGTGTGAGCCAGCAAGAGTAACAGGAAGAAGCCAGGCACGCTTTGGAGAGCATGAGCAAGGAGTCTGTTCAAATTATTTAGGCCTGTCTTTATGCAGATATCTGGGGGAAAGCATTCCAGGTGCAGAAATGGGCCAGTGTGAAGGCTTCAAGACCAAGGGGTCCTGGGGTATCTGAAGAACAGTCTGTTGACCATTTGTATACCTTCTTTTGTGAAATGTCTGCTTAAATCTTTTGCTCAACTTTTAACTTCTTATTTCTGAGTTTTAAGTGTTTTTTTAATATGTTCTGGATATAAGCCCATTTCAGGAAGATAAAGATTTGGACATAGATAATATTTTCTCCCAGCCTCTGATGTGCCTTTTAATGTTTTTTACAATGTCTTTTCATAAGCAGCAGTTTCTCATTTTGATGAAATTCAATTTAATCAATTCTTTGCTTTTATGGGTAGTGCTTTTTGAGTCTCAGTAGATGCTAGCTCCAACCAAAACAATCAGTGAGAATCTGGAGTGTTTGAGCATACCAAACTTTACTGCCCTAATGTGAAAAGTTGATAACTACAGTTCACAGCCTTCCGCCCACTGGGCTTTTGTGGGGAGCACATGCAAACTAGTGCAGTGAAATTGTCACTTGCTCATTTTTCTTTTCACTTGGGAAATTCTCAACCGAATTGTACACGTCTCTGACAGCAGCATGTGATACAAAAATTAAGTACAAAACAAGATAAATAACAAAACTTGTAAAACAAGATGGCTCCATTTCCTCACTCCACACTGAGTCCACACAAACAGCTCAGCCATGGTCAGCTGGGACCCCTAGACTATGAAACCCAATGGACATCTTTGTTTCTCTCTTTCTCAGCCTCTCTGCAGCACTTTATCCTGGACCACTCCTTCTGGAAAACACATGTTTCCCCTTCGCTTTATGACACCAAGCTCTCCTGGTTCCACTGCTACTTCTTTAGGCTTTCCTCCTGTTCTCCTTTGTTACTCAACCTCTCCACTTGGCAGTTATGCTGGGCACGGTCCTAGACCATACTCTCTTCTCACTCCACACTCCCAAATGAGAAATCTCTTCCAAGCTCATGGCTTCAGCTGCCACCTATATGCCTGGCAACTCCGAAATGTACACATTCAACCTGAACTATTCCCCTGACCTCCAGACCTACGTTTTCAACCGTCTCCTTGGCATTTCCACTTGGCTGTCCCAGTGGCACCTCAAACTAAAGTTATCCAACTTGAACTTGTGATCTACGTCCCCCAAACCCTGAACTCTGCCTCAAACCTAGTCTTTTTCCTAAATTCCCTCCCTCATGCAATGGTATCCATGTATCTCTATAAGATAGAAACCTAGGCCCTGTCCTTGACACCTCCCTACATCCACCCCATTGCTACATCCTATTGGTTTTACCTTCTGGATGCCTTCTGTCTGCTGTCCTCCATCACCATTGCCATCACCATAATTCAAGATAATAACATCTTTACCTTGATAAGAGCCTCCATACCAGTCTCCCCATTTCTACTATCACCCAGCTTCAGCATGCTTTCCACACATGTATATGAAAAGATCTTTCAAACTCAAGTCTAACCAAGTTGCTGCCCAATAGCTTGCTACTGCTCTTAAGTCAAAGACTGAAACCTTTACGTTACGTAAAGGACCTGACCCCACACAAATGCCCAGCCTCATTCTGCACCATGCTATCTTTGCTCTTACTTTCCAGCCATTTTGGTCTCTCACAAAAGGCATCAGGCTCCCTTCCACATGGGGGCTTTCCACGAGCTGTTCTTTCTGCTTGGAACATGCTCTCCCTGACTTCCTTCCCTTAGGTAGCATTTACTCCTCCCTTCAGCTGTCACTTCCTCAGGGACACCCCTTCTATCACCACCATCTCACTATGGATCAAGGCTCTATGTAGACAGAGTACCTAGGACCCCACCTGCAGGCACACATCACAGTTATAATCTTACCCATATGATGCAAGCTGACATGATTAGGTCGATTTTCCCTATTGATCTGAACCTCCATAAGAAACAGGCTGGTGTGTTTTCACATGATGTGATAGCAGCATATACGGGAGGGAGGGAGAGAGGGAAGGAAGGAAGGAGGAAGCAAGGCAGGAAAACCCTGATGTGTTGAACGCTGATTTAACAATAAATTCTTTCATTTACCAGCCTACTGCCTTTCTCTCTATTGTGTAGCAAATCTTTTTTTTTTTTTTTTTTTTTTTTCGGTACGCGGGCCTCTCACTGTTGTGGCCTGTCCTGTTGTGGAGCACAGGCTCCGGACGCGCAGGCTCAGCGGCCGTGGCTCACGGGCCCAGCCGCTCCGCGGCATGTGGGATCTTCCCGGACCGGGGCACGAACCCGTGTCCCTTGCATCGGCAGGTGGACTCTCAACCACTGCGCCACCAGGGAAGCCCAAAATTTTTTTTTTTTTTTTTTTTTGCGGTACGTGGGCCTCTCACTGTTGTGGCCTCTCCCGTTGCAGAGCACAGGCTCCGGATGCGCAGGCTCAGCGGCCATGGCTCACGGGCCTAGCTGCTCCGCAGCATGTGGGATTTTCCCAGACCAGGGCACGAACCTGTGTCCCCTGCATCAGCAGGCGGACTCTTAACCACTGCGCCACCAGGGAAGCCCTGTAGCAAATCTTTATAAAATTAATGCTAGCAGTTTTGCCATTTCACACTTAAAATGAATGAGTAATTTTTTAATGGGTCTATCCCAAAAGTATACATCCCTCCCAAACTATAGTGGTTTTATAAAGTATATTTTATCTCAAACCATTTATGTCTACGTACAGCTTACGTAGGCTTTTTTGTTCCCAAAAGCTCAGATTCAGGTACGATGAAACAAAGATTCCAGTTTCCACCACTAACTACAAGCTTTAGAAGTTCTAAATCTTGACCACAATCATTAAAACAAAGAAACTTTATCTTAAATTTCCAATCTTTATGTCAAGAAATGGGGGCAGCAGAAAGAGACTGACAGGCATTAATCTCTTCCTTTATAGTTTATAATTTGCATGGCAGTGACTCCCGCCTGGCAGGAGGTCATCTCAAGAAGGCCCACTACTGGTTGAAGCTCAAGCCTTTATCTCCTTAATCATGCTGAGAAGGTTTTTCTTCCCAGGATAGCAACTTCATGGTGTCTTTCCAACACCAATTCTTCAGTGATCCAGAGAGCAACTGGGAATCCCATGATTTGACTCTATTCTGACACTCACTACCAGAAGTTAGCATCAGACCACACAGGTTAGGGACCCAGTCCCATAAGAAACCCTCACGTCAGATACCCGTCTCAGGTATTGGGTGCTCAAGATACCTACTCTTCTGCCAACTTGCTTACAACGCGGGGAGGTTCCCACAACGCCCTCTTCAGGTTTAATAATTTGCCAGAATGGCTCACAGAACTCAGGAAAGCACTTTAATTAATATTTCCAGTTTATTATAAAGCATACAACTCAGGAACAGCCAAATGGAAGAGATGCATAGGGCAAGGTATAACGGGGGCTGCGTGGCACTTCCATGCCCTCCCTTGGTGCATGACCCTCCCAGCACCTCCACGTATTCACTAACTTGGAAGTTTTCCAAGCCCTTTCATTTGGTGGGGGGGGGGGGGTTTATGGATGTTTCATTACATAGGCATGATTGACTAAATCATTGGCCACTGGTGATTGAACTCCACATCCAGCCCCTCTTCCCTCTGCAGAGGTCGGGTTGGGAGGCAGGTGGGGGCTGGGAGTGGGTGACTAATCACGGCTTGGTTGGTCTTTCTGGTGACCAGCCCCCATCCCAAAGCTCTCTAGACCCCTCCAAGAGTCAGTCACCTCATTAACATAAATTCAGGTATGGTTGAAGGGGTTCGTTGTGAATAACAAAAGACACTTCTGTCACTGAGATTTCAAGGGTTCTAGGAGCTCTGTGCCAGGAACCAGGGACAAAGGTTATACCACATTATACCATACGCGTGGTCAGAATATTTTTCCTAACAGGGCAATTAAAAATAATAGTCCATTCTTTTTTTGAAAAGAAAAGTCAATAAAACCAAGAAGTATTTAAATCATCATGGTCACAACAATAGGATTATTGGATGAAAGTACTAATATTGCTAATGTTCTTGTTCAACAATATTCCATGGCTAAATATCTTCCAAATCCCCTTTAAAAATAATTTATTTCTCAGTCTTAAAAGCAAATGTAGAGGGCTTCCCTGGTGGCGCAGTGGTTGAGAGTCCGCCTGCCATTGCAGGGAACACAGGTTCGTGCCCCAGTCCGGGAAGATCCCACATGCCGCGAAGCGGCTGGGCCCATGAGCCACGGCCGCTGAGCCTGCGCGTCCGGAGCCTGTGCTCCGCAACGGGAGAGGCCACAGCAGTGAGAGGCCCGCGTACCGCAAAAAAAAAAAAAGCAAATGTAGAATCTCTATCCCTTATGAGTCAACAGTTATTAGTCTTATTGTCTGTGCTTATATATCCAGCTCCTCTCCTATGTAACAGAGTCTCTGGAATACATAGAAAATTGTCCTGATTCCACTAGTTCAAGCTTCTGGAAGCCTAAGACCTACATTCAGCTGTCTTACATTCAGCCCATTGGTTTTGGTGTATGTTATGGGTTGAATTGTGTCCCCTAAAAGATGGTGAAGTACTAATTCCAGCCACTAGTACCTGTGACTGTGATCTTATTTAGAAATAGGGTCTTTTCAGATGATCAAGTTAAGAAGAGGTCATCAGCATGGGCCCTAATACAGTATGACAGTGTCCTTCTAAAAAGGGGAAATTTGGACAGAGGGACAGACATGTAGAGAGGGAAGCCATACTGGGGAGATTGGAGTTATGTTGCCACAGCCAAGGAAGCTGGAGTGAGGCCTTCAGAGGGATCCTGGTCTGGCTGACACCTTGATCTTAGACTTTGGCCTCCAGAACCATGAGACAATAAATTCTTGTTTAAACCACCCTGTCCTGGTGGTTTGTTACAACAGTCCCAGGACGCTAATATAATGTAATAAATGGGTGCAGCCCAGAGGTAGTCCTTTCAAATTACTTACTATTAATTATAAAAGTATTAAACATAACACAAGATTGTCCAATATAAAAGTATCTAAACTAGATGAAATACACACACACATACACACACACACACACACATTTCCTGTGTTAGACGAAGAAGACCACATGCCTTCTCCTCCGTGAGGCAGTGAGTGCTAGTTCAGTGATTGCTTCATCCATGTGTATGATCTTGCTCTCTGGGAGGCGGGGAGGAGAACCAGAACTGGATCCACTCCAAGGGCTGTCATCAGAGCGAGATTCAGAGCTTCCAGGAAAGACTTGATCTTCCAACTTTAGGCGAGTAGAGTAGCAGCGTGCAGCCCCTTGGAGGGAGCAGTGTTTTCATACTTAGGAAATCCTGGTACACTGGTGCTAGATGTGATGGGTGCTCTGCAACCCCTCCCACAAGGTGTTACAGGTCTAACAGAGATGCAAATGAAACCACCCTGGTACTTCAGTGCTGAAGGATGTGGTGGCTGTCTCTGGGATTAGGCAGTCCTCAAATGTGAGCTGATGGGGTGCTGTGGCCGGAACAGGAGCTGAGGGTCATAATTCCCTCACAGTTCAGAAGGCCAATAGCAGGATGATGTACACAATGTGCAGTCTCTCATCATCCCAGAATGGCACACAGCCATTCTCCTTTTTTTTTTTTTTTTTGCGGTAAGCGGGCCTCTCACTGTTGTGGCCTCTCCCGTTGCAGAGCACAGGCTCCAGACGCGCTGGCTCAGCGGCCATGGCTCACGGGCCCAGCCGCTATGCGGCATGCGGGATCTTCCTGGACCGGGGCACGAGCCCATGTCCCCTGCATCGGCAGGCGGACTCCCAACCACTGCGCCACCAGGGAAGTCCCAATCTCCTTTTTCACTGAGACTTTGGGAGGGCATCAGTGATACCCACCTGAATGTATGACAATGGGGCTCTTGTGGACATGAGAGTGGCCTTGCCAAGGCAGGAAGATAAATACCTTGTCTGTCAGCTGGAGTTACATACCAATGTCAATAGTACCTGGAAACCCTGGGAAGTTGAGGCAGAGAATCGCCGTAGGAGGGTAATTGTGAAAGAAGCACTGCAGACAATCCTGATGGTCTCTCCTATAACAGGCAGTTAACAGAAAAGTCAACATAAATGGCCAGTACACAAAGAAAAACAAACTTTTTTTTTTAACATCTTTATTGGGGTATAATTGCTTTACAATGGTGTGTTAGTTTCTGCTTTATAACAAAGTGAATCAGTTATACATATACATATGTTCCCCTATCTCTTGCGTCTCCCTGCCTCCCACCCTCCCTATCCCACCCCTCCAGGCGGTCACAAAGCACCGAGCTGATCTCCCTGTGCTATGTGGCTGCTTCCCACTAGCTATCTACCTTACGTTTGGTAGTGTATATGTGTCCATGTCTCTCTCTCGCTTTGTCACAGCTCACCCTTCCCCCTTCCCATATCCTCAAGTCCGTTCTCTAGTAGTTCTGTGTCTTTATTCCTGTCTTACCCCTAGGTTCTTCATGACATAAGGAAAAACATTTAACTGACTAGTAATCAGAGAAATGCAAAATGAAGTAAAATCTCATTTTTTTTTTCCTGCGGTACGCGGGCGTCTCACTCTTGTGGCCTCTCCCTCCGCGGAGCACAGGCTCCGGACGCGCAGGCCCAGCGGCCATAGTTCACGGGCCCAGCCGCTCCGCGGCATGTGGGATCTTCCCGGACCAAGACACGAACCCGCGTCCCCTGCATCGGCAGGCGGACTCTCAACCACTGCGCCACCAGGGAAGCCCTAAAATCTCATTTTTGATCTGGCAAGCACTTTAGGAGAAAATGATACTCCCAACCATTGTGGTATTCAGCCATTTTGAAGGGTAACTCAGCAGGATTTATTAAAATTTGGTGTGTGTGCCTTATGACCTAGCCATTTAGTTCTCTGTATACAGAGTTAAGGAGGGGAGTTGTACTGTTTATTGCAGAATTTCACTTATCTCTTGCCACATAGATAGCTTAAACACTTAATAGCTTAAAACACTTAATAAACCCCAACACTTAATAGCTTAAAACAGCAATTCGTGATTAGCCCTCAAGGTTCTATGGTTCTATGGGTCTGACTGGATGATTTTCCATTGGGGTGTAGGACACTGAAGGCTCAACTGGATTAAACATCCAAGATGGCTTCTTCACTTACATGTCTGGCACCTTTGTGTTCTTCCACTTGGCCTCTGTTTCCAGGGGAAGTGTGGGGTATGTCCTTCTCCAATGCCTCTGTAGGATGGCCTCTCTCTGTTCAGAAGGGTATTGGACTTCTTACACTGCGGCCAGCTCCAAAGACCACAGAAGTGAAAGCTGCCAGTCTTTCCTAAGGCTTAATCCTAGAGCTATTACAGCACCAATTCCCCTGCATTCTATTGGGTACAGTAAGTCACAATGTCAGAGTCAGTGTAGGAGGGGACTTTGTAAGGACATGAAAACCTGGAGGTGCACTTTATTGGGAGCCACCTTTGGAGACTAAGCACTAATACCTATAGCATTATTTGTTATAGCAAAAAATTAGAAATCACCTAAATATCCATAAATAGGGAAATGTCTAAATGAACAAATACATATGTATATTTACCACAATATTGACCTGCAGTTTAACACAATGAGATAGTTACATATACTGACAGATAGACCTTCAAGACATGTTAAGTGAAAAAAGCAAGTCACAGAACAATACAAGCAACATAGGATTTTTTGTAAAATAATAAAACAATAATCCCATACCCAATCTGTACTATATAATTGCATATTATAAGGACTTGAAGGATACAATTTAAGCTGCTAACAGTGCCTGTCTGTGGGAAAGAAGAAATGAGATTGGGGTAAAAGTCACGGATAAGTCGTATCCATGATTCCAAGTGTTTCCTTATTTTCCTCACAATGATGTCCACCCTCAATTCCCAGAAAACTGAAAGTGCAACATTGAGCACAGATAAGATCTGTGGAACAAGGCTCTGTCTTTTCTACATTCCTCAGTGTGCCCCAAAGACGAACAACAGAGAATGAGACCTCACCCAAGCCTTTGCCTTGACCCCCTCAAGCACAAGAATTGAACATCTTTGTTCCTCCACCCTAGGGTCAGGAATTTCTGAAAATAAACCTCATAAATGGACTTGACTTTAGTCAATGAAACTAGTAGGAGGTAAGATTGAAGTGCAAGTTTCAAACTTATAACTTATCAACCATTCTCCACGAGATGAAAATTGCACCAGCACAGATTTTGTGCACACACTGGCAAATGAAGTGTGTCACGCCGCACTGTTTGTGTGGAGGATGAGACTAGCACTGTGACTTAGGTTAGCCACCACAGAACTGACCTACTGTGCTGGCCACAGAGGCAGAGCGATGAACAGCAATGTCGTCCAGATTTGCCTGGGTTCAAATCTGGCTCTTCTATTCACGTGCCCTCGGGTTTCTGTCAGGGTTGAGCTGTTGGCACACAGTAACTCTTAGGAAAAAGTAATTATCATCTGTTGTTGGGTTCAACCTTGTTAAGATATTATTTAAACCAGTATTAATCAGAGTAGCTGGTCAAAAAACAAATCTTTATGTGGGGATAAAAAAAGAGTTAAATCAATGTTACTCAAAAAATAGCTGGTCTGTGAACACATTATCAGGTCTATGACAAGATAAGGAGCTTAAGCTAGAAAGTAAACCAATGTAAAAAACTTTCTTCAACAAGAAACTCTTACTATTAAAATTTTTAAAAAGCTATTAGCTGAACTGAACAGTGTGCTTAGTGGCATAATTGATGTACATTCTGGCATAAGCTCCTAAATTTGTAGCACAGTGGTACACAGACCAAACTTTGAGCAGCACTGATTTAAATCTTCTTTATTCTTTTTTTTTCTGCTTATTTTTAAATTGACAAGTAGTTTATTTACAATATTATATTAGTGTCAGGTGTACAGCATAGTGATTCCATATTTTATAGATTATGCTTCATTTAATGTTATTACAAGATAATGACTATATTTCCCTGTGCTCTACAATGTATATTTGTTGCTTATTTATTTTGTACATAGTAGATTGTATCCTTTAATTCCCTACCCCATCTTTCCCCTTCCCTCTTCCCTTTCCCCACTGGTATCAACTAGTTTGTTTTCTATATCTGTGAGTCTGTTTCTGTTTTGTTATGTACATTCATGTTTTTATTTTTTAGATTTCACATATAAGTGATAGCATACAGTGTTTGTCTTTCTCTGTCTGACGTATTTCACTAAGCGTAATGCCCTCAAGGACTATCCACATTGTTGCAAATAGCAGAATTTCATTCTTTTTTATGGCTGAGTGATAGTCTGCGTGCGCGCGCGCACGTGTGTGTGTGTGTGTGTGTGTGTGTATACACACCACATCTTCATCCATTATCTATTAAGGGACACTTGGGTTGCTTCCATATCTTGGGTATTGTAAGTAATGTTGCTGTGAACATTGGGGTGCATGTATCTTTTCAAATTAGTGTTTTCAGTTTTTTCAGATATATACCCAGGAGTAGCATTGCTGGATCATATGGTAGTTCTATTTTTGTTTTTTGAGGAACCTCCGTATTGTTTTCCATAGTGGCTGCACCAATTTACATTCCCACCAGGAGTGTATAAGACTTCCCTTTTCTCCACATCCCTGCCAACATTTGTTATTTGTAGACTTTTATTTATTTATTTATTTGACCACATTACATGGCTTGCGGGATCTCAGTTCCCCAACCAGGGATCGAACCTGGGCCACGCAGTGAAAACCTGGAACCCTAACCACTAGGAGCCAGGGAACTCCCTATTTGTAGAATTTTTGATGACAGTTCTTTATTCTTACTTATTTTTTGTCTGCTTTATTTATCAGTGTCTGAAAGAGGCTTGTTTATACTATGATTGTGATTTTGTAAGTTTGTCTCTATAATTATGTTATGTTTTGCCTTTTGTATTTCTCAGTGATGTTGTTAGGTACATAGAAGTTTCTGATAATTTTATGTAGTTAGACTACAGTTTGTTTTGTCACTGTGTATAATAAACACTGGTTGTGGCCTACGTCATACATATTCTCCCCTTATTCCTTAGCAACAACACCCCAATTTTGGTTTGAGTAACAATATACTCAGCTAATAATTTGCCTTTGCTGATTTCCCTTCTATTTAGGAGTAACCATGGGTATAACTTCTGATATAGGTACCATTCTTTCTTGGCATTCCCTTTTCCTTCCTCCTCTCTGTAACAGAGGAGGTAAAGAGTCATTTTAGTATCATTAGGAAACCATGAGAATGACAGAACATAGAGAAAGAAAGAAGCCAGGAGATTGCTGACAGCATGAGACCCTGAGGCAGGTCTGGCTTGCCTGGTAATGAATTACTTATATTGTCAAAATAAACTCTCTTTGTTGAAGTAACCATTGTTGGGTTTTGTTACTGCCGCACATGAAATCCTAATTGATCACAGTATAAAATGGCCCCTCTTGTCCTTTTTTATGCTCCATACCTTAAATTGTGTCTTACAGGATATTAATATTGCTATACTAGCTTTGTTTTTATAGTACAATATTTACCTTGTAATGCTTTTGTATTCATTTCTTTTCTCTCTCTTTTTTTTTGGTGTATTAGTTTCTGCTGTATAACAAAATGAATCGGCTATCCATATACATATATCCCCATATCTTCTCCTTCTTGCGTCTCCGTCCCACCCTCCCTATCCCACCCCTCTAGGTGGTCACAAAGCACCGAGCTGATCTCCCTGTGCTATGCGGCTGCTTCCCTATTTTACATTTGGTAGTGTATATATGTCCATGCCACTCTCACTTCGTCCCAGCTTACCCTTCCCACTCCCCATGTCCTCAAGTCCATTTTCAATCTATGTGTTTTGCTTGAAGTGTCCTTTTGGTGCCCTCCCTTTCATATTTAATGTGTGCCTTTTATGTAGCATATTGTTATATTTTTATTATCTAATCCAATTTTTTCCAACTCTTCAGATAAAATTTATATATATATGGTATATATATATCACATACCATATATATCAGAACTTTTTTTTTTTTGCGGTACATGCGCCTCTCACTGTTGTGGCCTCTCCCGTTGTGGAGCACAGGCTCCAGACGTGCAGGCTCAGCGGCCATGGCTCACGGGCCCAGCCGCTCTGCAGCATGTGGGATCTTCCCGGACCGGGGCACAAAACCGTGTCGCCTGCATCGGCAGGCAGACTCTCAACCACTGCGCCACCAGGAAGCCCAGAACTTATTTTTAACAACTTATTTTTAGCTTCCAATTTATTATGCTTTCTCTTTATTTCAAATGTTTACCCTTTTTGACTCCTGTTGGATTAAAAATATATTTTTTGCTAACTTTACTTTCTTGATAGTTATCCAGTATATTTCTATTTTTATTGATTACTCCTAACAAATATACATACTTAAATTTAAGTCTGAAGTTAGTAAGTAGCCTGTTCTTCTGAAAAAGATTAGAAATTTTAACTCTCCTCCAAGCTGTTCCATTTCCATCTCTCATGGTATCCTCTGCTCCTATGACCCTCCCTGACCCTTATTCACTCACTGCTTCCTCACTAGCTTCCTTAGTCTTTTTCAACAGGCTAGGCCCACTGCCCCTGCTGCTGCCAGGACTGCACTTCTCTAACACGCTGCATGGCATGCTGCTTCACCTCCTCCAGGTTCTACTCAAATGTCATCTTCTCACTGGTGCCCTCCCTGACCACACTGTCCTCAAAGCTGACCATTCCAGTCTCCCTTGGCTGCTCTATTTTTAATCTTTAGCATGTATCACTATCTATAACACTATACATTTAACTCATTGAGTGTGTATTCAACTCGCCACATGAGCTGATCCAAATGGGTTTTTTTTCAGATTTCACCTCTTCACTTCCATAAGACATCATCTGTGAGCATGGGTGTAGCTTACTTCATCCTGATGATGAGGAGGGAGACGAGTCCTCAGATCCATGCAGAGAGCACAGTAACCTTGATGGTGGGATGGCTTCATTGGTCTGCTCCTTGGTCCCATCTCATCTTTTGGGGTGATATGTCACCACTTTCCTTTGGCATCTGTGCCTGCAGCCATGGGACTGCCACCTCAAGTGGTCTTTTCCTCCTGAACCAGGGCTCTGACATTCCACAGATGTGCTCAGAGTTCCTTCTTTGGAGCACATGGGAGCTCCTTCTAACCTGTTACACAAGAATGTATGATTTATTCATCTCTTAGGAGGTGTAGATTATACAAACAATGTATTATGCCATGAATTCCAGCCCTGCTCCTGTCAGTATGTATTTGAGAGTCTGATGCCATATCATAAAAATGATATGAACAGTAAGAACTAAAATTTATTGGTACTAGTTGAAACAATAAGATTGAGAACTTGCTGAAATAATAAAACATAAAGTGTTTTTCTTTTTAAGGAGAGAAAGAAATTTAGTATTCACATGGGATGGAAACTAAAACCCATTTGGTAAATCATGATCTAACCAATGTAGCGAAGTAATATAACAGGATGCATACCATCCTTAAAATTGATTACACTCTCAAGTTAAACATTTTCTGAATTGCCATATATAGCAATTCTCACTGTCCTGATGTAAATGGACTACTTTATAATGAAATAAGTTTAAATAAATTAATATACATACAGCACTGAGAATGGTACCTAGTATACCATAAGCAACATATGTGTAAGCAATTATTACTCATTATAGAACTCAAAGCTGTTTGTTACATTATGTATTTTATTTTCCACATGAAAAAATAGTTTATAGTAACATTACCCTGTAAAGCTATCAATTTTATCCCAACAGCTATTTTAGGACTTTTTGAGGCCTAAATAAACATGCATTGTTCAAACTATGAATACTCTCTAGTAATATACAGTTGAATTTCCTGATTGTGTTACATCTTACCCAGGATCTGCCTTACATTTAATCAGCATAACCTTTCCTAGCTGAGGTCTGTCAAAGCCCAAATTTGAGCAGAGGATTTTTGTTTATTTGTTTTTCATTTGTTTTCTTGTTTTGTTCTGTCAAGGTGCTTAGCATATAGATTAAAAAAATGGACTTTGGATCAGACAATCTAGGCTCTAAGACTACGTAACAGAATAGTTTGTGGGGTTTATAAAATATGTAGAAGTAAAATATATGACAACAATAGAATAAAGAATAAACAGAATAATAGAAGTAAGAAGAAAGAGAAAATGGAAGTACAGTATTATAAGGTTCCATTACTATACATAAAGTGGTGTAATATCACTTGTAAGGAGGGTGTGTTGAATTAAAAATTTATACTATGAGC
This sequence comes from Phocoena sinus, assembly GCF_008692025.1. Taxonomy (NCBI): domain Eukaryota; kingdom Metazoa; phylum Chordata; class Mammalia; order Artiodactyla; family Phocoenidae; genus Phocoena; species Phocoena sinus. Next base: position 96,259,502 of record NC_045768.1, read on the forward strand.
TCTAAAGCAACCACTAAAATAACAAAACAAAGAGTTGCAGCTCAATAGCCAATAAAAGAGATAGAACCATAAAACTCTCAATTAATCCTAAGGAAGCCAGAAAAACAGAGAAAAAGGAATAAAGGGCAGATAGGACAAATGGAAAACAAAGAGCAAGATGACTGACTTAAGTGTAATCAATTTAATAATCACATTAAGTATAAATCACTAAACACCATAATTAAAAGTCAGAGATAATCAGATTGAATTGAAAAAGCAAGACCCTGCTATATGCTGCTTATAAGAAATGCACTTTAAATAAAAAGACACAATTAGGTGAAGAGTAAAAAAATGGAGAAAGATATACCATGGTAACACTAGTCAAAAGAAAGCTGGAATGGCTATATTAATATCCAACAAAGCAAATTTCAGAGCGAAGAATATTACCAAGGGTAAAGATTATTTCATAATAATAAAAGGGTGAGTTTATCAAGAGGATATGAAAATGCTCACAGTCCTAGAGTGTAAACCTTTATGGACCTAATAACAAAGTTCCAAAATAATTGATATAAAAGCTGAAAGGAGAAAAAGCCAAATTGATAATTATAGCCAGAGGTTTCAACACCACTCTTTCAATAACTGATAGATGATGTAGGCCGAAAATCAGTAAGGACATTGAAGATTTGAACTACACTATGATATTTATAAAATACTCCACGCAATATCAAAATTTTGAAGATAGACTACATTCTGTACCATAAAACAAGTCTCAACAACTTTAAAAGGATTCAAGCCATACAAGGGGTGGTCTCTGACCACAATGGATTAATTAGAAATCAATAACAGAAAGGTCTCTGGAAAATCCTCCAAATATTTGGAGACTAAATAACACACTTCTAAATGACCCATGGGATGGAGAAGAAATAAAAAGAGAAATAAGATACTTTTAATTGAATGCAAATGAAAACACCACATATCAAAGTCTGTGAGGATGTAGCTGAAGCAATACTAGAGGGAAATCAATAGCATAAATGCATATATTAGAAAAGAAAGAAGGTCTTAAAAACCTCTTAAAAACCTCAACTTCTGCCACAAGAAACTAGAAATTAGAGAGCAAATTAAAGCAAAAGTAAGTAGAAGTAGGGAATTAATAAAGATCTGAGAGGAATTAATGAAACAGACAACAGAAAATTGATAAAACCAAGTATTTGAGAAGATCAATAATATTTATGAATCTCTAGCTAGAGTGACACAATGTGACATCATTACAGATTATACAGACATTAAAAGGATAATAAAGGATATTTTAACAACTTTATGCCAATAATTTCAACAACTTAGATATAACAGGCCTAATTCCTCAAGAGGCACAAATTAACAAAGCTCATTCTGAAAGAAAGAAATAAACTAAATAACCCTATATCTATTAAAGAAATTGAAATTATAGTTTAAAACTTCCTCCCATAGAAAAAGCCAGACCTAGATGATTTTATTGGTGAATTCTAAAAACTGTTTAAAGAAGAAATAACAATTCAATATATAGTCTTCCATACAATTGAAAAGGAGGAAATATTTCTCAGCCTAATTTATGAGGCCAGCATTACCCTGAATACCAAAATAATACAAAGACATTACAAAAACACAAAACTATAGACTAATATCTCTCAAGAACTCAATGTAAAACAGTCTAAGTAATATTTTAGTAGACCAAACTCTACAGATGTTAAAAGGGTAATACATTATGACAAAGTGGAATTTATCCTAGGAATGCAGGTTTTGCTACAGAATATCACTGGCTATTTTATTCCCATAAAGCATCATGGTCTTCCATGCCATCTTTTCCTGAGGATCTGTTACTTTCTTCCAGTTACTTACTGCAACATAACAAACTACCCCAAAACTTAGTGGCTTAAAACAACCATTTGTTTTTAAACAACAATTTAAAAACAACTCTTGGTTTTAAAACAAGGATTTCATTTTGCTCACGATATTGTGGGACACAAATTTTGGAAGAGCTCAACAGGAGAGTCAATCTCTGAGCTACATAGGGTCAACAAAGGTCCCTGGGGCTGGGGCATTTCCTTCTAGATGGCTTCTTTACTCAATGTGTTTCAGTGCTCACTGGCCTTCCTTGGCCTTTCTCTCTCTTCACACGGTGTCTTACTCTCCAGTGAGTCTTCTCATAGCTTGGGCTTGTAGCATGATGACCTTAGGCTAGTCAGGCTTCTTACATGGCAGCTCAGGGCTCCAAGAGGGCAAGATATTGGGTATTGGTCGTAAAGGCTATGTCTAGAACTGGCATAGCTTCATATCTGCCATACTCCATTGGTCAAAGCAGTCACAGAGCAGCCCAGATCCAAAGGGAGGAGAAAGACACCCACTTCTATGGGAAAAGTATCAAAGAATTTGTGGCCATCTTTAACCTGCCATATACATTTACCCCACAACTGGTACTAATTAATGTGTTTCTTAGGGATGATTTTCTGTAAGGAACAAAAATAAACTCAAGTTTCCTTAAGCAAAGAAGAATTTGTATGGAAGAATATCAAGAAATAAATGGGAGCCTGGAAATCATTGGAAACCAGTGGGGTTATGTATGCCCTAGGACTCACTCATTACGTTAGTTCTAGAATAGAGTCAGTCTGATGAGTGTGACCCTGCTGAAATATATAACCTCCAATCACTCCTTCTGTCATTGTGTCTTGAGCTCTGGGAGAGAGTGTCCAGTTGGTGTACTTAGTGCACAGGCCTCTCTTTCAGGTTGTACTGGCATCAGTCATAGTGAGAAGCTGTCTCTGGCTTTTACAGTGGCAGAGGTGCATTTGGATGCACCTTTGCCAGCACACAATAGGGCAGAAGTATTTCTTCAAAAGGATATCATTAAGCATGGGTAGTGCTTGCTGGGGAAACAAATTCTAAATGCCCACTGAAGGTAGGGAGGATGAATAAAATTATGGAAAGTTAAAGATTGTAGGAGGAAAGTGGAGGTAATTTATAAATGGCAGAGTGTTATGTATTGCACTGTGTCCCCCAAAATTCATATGTTGAAGTTCTAACCCCTAGTACCTCAGAATGTGGCTATATGTGAAAACAGGGTCTTTAAAGAGGCATTCAAATTAAAATGAGGTCATCAGGACTGGTGTCTTCTCTGAAAAGGAGAAATTTGGGGACAGGCACCCCATAGGGAGACCCCACATAAACATAAAGACAGGGATCAGGGTGATGCATCTACAAGCTGAGGAATGCCACAGATTGCCAGAAAAAACACCAGGAGCTAGGTCAGCAGCCTAGATCTCCCTCACAAACTCAAAAGGAGCCAAACCTTCTAACACCTTGATCTCTGGAAGACTTCTGACTTCCAGAACTGCGAGACAATAAATTTCTGTTCTTGAAACCTATGGTTCTAGGTTGCAACCGTTGTATTAGAGTTCTCCAGATAAAGAGAACCAATAGGACACGTGTATCTATTGGAGACACAGGCAAGAATTGAAGACTTGAGTCTGAAGGCAGTCTGGAGGAAGAATTCCATTTTTCTCAAGGGATCTCAGTCTTTCTTTCTTAAGGCCTTCAACTGATTGGATGAGGTCCACTACATTATGAAGCATAATCTGCTTTATTCAAAGTCTACTGATTTCAATATTAATCACAACTAAAAAATACCTTCACAACAATATCTAGACTGGTGTTTGATCAAAAACCGGGTACTGTTGGGCTTCCCTGGTGGCGCAGTGGTTGAGAGTCCACCTGCTGATGCAGGGGACACGGGTTCGTGCCCCGGTCCGGGAAGATCCCACATGCTGTGGAGCGGCTGGGCCCGTGAGCCATGGCCGCTGAGCCTGCACATCTGGAGCCTGTGCTCCGCAACGGGAGAGGCCACAGCAGTGAGAGGCCCGCGTACCACAAAAAACCCCCCCAAAATACCTGGGTACTGTGGCCTAGACAAGTCAACACATAAAACTATCACAGCAGCCCTAATAAATAATACACATAGTGTAGTAAGTGGCATGATAGTTAAAGTAAGCTCCGTGTAAGAGAGGATTAGATAAAGTAGGAAGCAAGGAAATTTTAAATGTTTGCTCAATATATAATGGAAATAAGGCTAAAATGATTTCAGAAGAGTGTTCATTATCCATGTTCTCCATCCTTGAGGACTCAAATGGGGTCTAGACTGTGCACTCAGAGGTGGCCCTGGAGCTCCCCATTCACTGGCTGGTGACAACAACAAGGCAACAAAACTAGCCCCCACCCATTAGGTGTCCAGTGTGAATCCATGATTGTGCTAGAGGGTTCAGTCTTCATGTCAAGGGTGTTGCTCAGTTGCATTTAGGTGATTTGATGGGAAATTCCAGATAGAACGTCCATAGTATAACTGCTTTTTGTCCAATTCATTCAGTTAACAGAAGATGAGTAGGTGGGAAGTGTATGTGAGGCTGCAGTGCTGGGATGGTCCCCTAGTCTTGGGCCAGGGCAGGATGCATGTTTTGCCCGTGCACTGAGATTTGCACTTCCCGAGACTGATACCATGCCAGGCTCAGAACTCCCCCACCTCTCAAACTAGCAGTTTCCTGGCCTTACAGAAGGCCTCCTGTTCCTCCCTTAGGCCAATATCACTCCTTTTAAGTTCTCAATTACTGGATCAAGTATTTATTGCTGTAAAACCATCACCCCCAAATGGCTTAATGGCTTAAAACAGCAATGATTTGTTTTTCATGATTCTGTGGATGGGCTGGGTGGGTCCTCTGGTGGTTTCTCCTGGGTAACCTGGATAGGTAGGTCCGAGATGGTCTTACCCCTAGGTGCTAGTTATGGGCTGGGGCACCTCAGTTCTCCTCCATCCAATACAGGCTAGAATGGGTGGCCTCCTGGTTCTACCAGGCAAGGGAGAGAGCTGCAAGGCCCCTTGCCTCTGGGTATGGCACTCTGTCACTTCTGCCACCATCAGCTGGTCAAAGCAAATCAGATTCAGGGGGTGGAGAAACAGATTCCACACTTATAAGGAGAGAGTATCACTGTCACTCAGCAGAGGGCACTGGACATGAAGAGGCATGATTCACTGGGGACCATTATTGTTAGTCTCCTACAAATACCAAGGGTAGAATCCCACCCTCCTTAGTAAATAATGGAGCTTAGTGGCCTTGACTGAGTGTACAACCTTCAAAAACCCACAGTGCCAGGGTGCTTCATCAGAAGATTAAACTTGTATCTTATTGTTTTTGCTCCATTCAGAAATATGATGACTCACTCTTCGGAGCATGAAAGCATATTATGGGAAGCACCCAGAAACATTTTTCTTTAATTCCAGAGTGACAAATCAGAAAAAAAGGAAACAAATTTCAAAAAAATATAAAAAATTTTTATTTGGAAATTGAAGTTAAATACAAAACAGTTCCCATAGGAAAGTCTTATAAGAAAAATATAAATGTGTTTAAAGTAATAAATGCTCACTGTAAAAACTTGTATTACCAAAAAAAATGGGTGAAAAGTAGAAAATAAAGATCACTTTAAACACTGCCATCATGCAAAGCTAACAACTCTTTCTTTCTAGCATGTGACTTTTAAGTCTTTGAAATCCTCTCTTTTAATTAGATGGATGAAAAGGAAGACAAAATCAGAGAAAAGAACACAGAGGTATCTGAGGTAAATATGCAAGAAGTTAAATTTGAGTTGGAGGGAAATAACTCACTGAAATTTAAAAAAATTAAACTAATTAATTAATTTTATTTTTGGCTACATTGGGGTCTTCATTATTGCACACGGGCTTTCTCTAGTTGTGGCGAGCGGGGGCTACTCTTCGTTGCAGTGCATGGGCTTCTCATTGTGGTGGCTTCTCTTGTTGCGGCAGCACAGGCTCTAGGTGCGTGGGCTTCAGTAGTTGCAGCACACAGGCTCAGTAGTTGTGGCACCATGCTTAGCTGCTCTGCGGCATGTGGTAACTTCCCAGACCTGGGATCAAACCTATGTCCCTTGCATTGGCAGGCAGATTCTTAACCACTGCGCCACCAGGGAAGTCTCTCACTGAAACATTTTAAAAAATAGATTTATTAGGATATAATTTGCACACCATACATTTCAGCCATTTATAGTGTACAACTCAGTGTTTTTTAGGTTTATTCAGAGTTATGAATGTATTATCATCACAATATAATTTTAAAACATTTGTCTGCCCCCTAAAAGAAAGATTCCCAGCCCCATTTTCCCTGAAACCCCCCAGCCTTAGGCAGTTGTTAATCTACTTTCTATTCTCCATGGAATTGTCTATTCTAGAATTTTAAATAAATGGAATACAACATATGGTCTTTATGACTAGCTTCTTTTGCCTCAGCAAAATATTTTCAAGGTCCATATATGTCCATATATGAGCATATATCAGTACTTCACTTCTTTTATTGTTGAATAAATTTCCATTCAATGAATACACCACATTTTGTTTACCCATTCAGCAGTGACAGACTTTTGGGTACTTGCTAAAATTTTAAATTAATTTCTAGGCTACCTTTCAAATATTTTGATCATCAAGCATGTTCTCAATTAATTTAAAAAAATCCTTGAGTCATTTGGATACCACAAAAGTAATATGGAGTCATGAAAAATTAAAACACTTTGAGAACTGTTGACGAGAAAAATGGAAACTCCCTCTGTGTTCCCCAATTCGTCTTTCTTTCCCAGAAGTAAACCTTTTATTTCTAGTGTTTTTGTCTAAAATGTTGTCCTCTATGTTTACAAACATATGCAGTCAATCCTCATTATTCATGGATTCTGTATTTACAAATTTATCTACTCATTAAATTTTATTTGTAACCTCAAAATCAATACTCGTGGGGCTTCCCTGGTGGCACAGTTGTTGAGAGTCTGCCTGCCGATGCAGGGGACATGGATTCGTGCTCCGGTCTGGGAAGATCCCACATGCCGCATAGCGGCTGGACCCGTGAGCCATGGCTGCTGAGCCTGCGCGTCCGGAGCCTGTGCTCCGCAACGGGAGAGGCCACAACAGTGAGAGGCTCGCGTACTGGAAAAAAAAAAAAAAAATCAATACTCGTGGTACTTTCAAGGTCATTTTTGCACATTCAAGGAACTGCAAAAATGTGAGTTTTCTGAATCCATGTTCTCAGCTGAGGTCGACAAGGTGACATTCTGTCATCTTGTTTCAGCTCATGCTGTACAGAAGTGTCCTTTTCGCGGTCTACTGAGCATATTTTTCTCATTTTTGTGCATTTGGTGGTGATTTCAGCGTGGTGTTGAAGTGCTACCTGGTGTCCTAAGCACAGGAAGGCTGTCATGTGTCTTATGGAGAAATCATGTGTCAGATAAACTTCCTCTACCCATGAGTCACAGTGCTGCTGGCTGTGAGTTCAATGTTCATGAATCAACAATATGTATTATGTAAATAACGTGTCTTTAAGTAGAAACTCACATAAAACAAGGTTATGTATATATTAAGCAGTTCGTGAAAATATTGTGACCAGCAGCTCACAGAAACCTAACTTTGTATTTCCCTTAGGAGCAAATGGTTCAGTATTGGATAATTCACTGTCGGAAGTCACTTTATAGAACATGACTGTCACGAATAATGAGAATTGACTGTATATGTAAATGCACATGTAATTTTCAAAATTGCACCATATAGTACATTGTTTTCCAACTTGATTCTCTAAACTAATGCATGATAGAAACATTTTCTTATCAGTACATTAGATCAAATGAAATCCTTTAAATGAATGGCAGGCAATCTGTAGTCAAATCGGACCAGTTGCTTCTTTGTATAAATGAGGTTTTATTGAAGCACTGCCTTGCTCATTCATTTTAGTATTGCCTAGGGCTGCTTTTGCATTCCAGTGGCAGAACTGAGCAGTTGAAGAAGAGACCATAAAGCACCCAAAACCTACAACATTTACTATCTGTCCCTTTACAGAAAAAACTTAACCAAACTCTGCTTCAAACTATTGCAGAAGATTCTGTGGTATGGATATTCAACAATTCAGTCGTTCCTTTATTAGAGGGCTTAGAGGTCCTTTTTTTTATTTTGGGTAATACTCCATGGATCACTGTCAACATTTATTTGTATGAACAAGTGCAAATATTTCTTAAAGTTTCTTAGAAGGGGAATTGCTAGTTAAAAGTGTTTATGTGTTTGAATGTTTGAGAGATATTAGTAAATCCCCTTCCAGATGACTTATGCATTTACACTTCTACAAGAGTATATTTCCCTTTACCCTGACCAAAACTCAAGTTTATAAAAACAAATGTTTACCAAAATGATGGATGGACTTTCCTGGTGGTGCAGTGGTTAAGAATCTTCCTGCCAATGCAGGGGACACGGGTTCAATCCCTGGTCCGGGAAGATCCCACATGCCGTGGAGCAACTAAGCCAGTGCGCCACAATTACTGAGTCTGTGCTCTAGAGCCCTTGAGCCACAAATACTGAGCCCACACGCCACAACTACTGAAGCCCATGCACCGCAATGAAGACCCAATGCAGCCAAAAAAAAAAAAAAAGAAAAGAAAAGAAATTGTTTTCCCTTGTTGTTTTATTATGCTTTTCCCTAATGGTTAATGAGAAAGAATCTGTTATTTTTCTATATTCATAATTTCACCACTACCACCTGGACAAATATATATATATATATATATATATATATATATATAATTTTGAGAATAAATATATTTATGTTACTCTCCTACCTTTCCAGACAAACTCTCTGGTGTTTTTGTTGACTTTGTCTTTTAACTGCTTCTTTTTCCTGTATTTTGCTGAAATAATTGGGAATTGTGATTCCAGATTACCTTATTTTAGAAAAACAATGTTTGCTTCTAATTTTTAAGGAATGCTTATGTAAAAGCTGAGTTCCACTTTATAGCCATATCATTGACTACTATCAGATATATCGCTATGTTTCTTTGCTCACCATTCTTCTTTGGGTGTCATCCTTTTTCCTGAAGGTCTTTTCTATTTTATTGGAGTATATCCTTAAATTATTTTTTTGGAAGGGATACAAGAGTGTGTAGTGGATTGTTATTTGGCAATCCAGTACCCGTTTTCCTTCTTTCTTTCCAAGAAAAGCTTTTTGAGGTATTTACCCCTCTCCCACTTCAACCACATGACTGAGTTTGTGGATTAATTTAAGATAATCAGCACGTGTTATGTTGCGCAGGGCACACACAGCTTGAGCCAGTTTCATCAGATTGAAGGGAAGGAGGTAGAGTTTCCACTCGTTCTCTCCTGATGCATGTAAATTAGGAAACTTGACACCCTAATGAGAGTGAGTCTTAGAATGAAGCGGATTCTAGAAATGGTAGAATGGAGAGATGGACAGACAGGAACAGGGTCTCTAGTGCCATCATTAAGCCCTGAAGCAACCCCATGTGACCGTTGCCTTACCTCAGGGTTCCTGCTGCCTTCAATCAAAAGCTTACCTTTCCAAGTTCAACATAGTGTTCTTCTCTGCTCAGATTTCATTGATATTTTGGCTGTGTACAGGAATCTAAGTTCAAAATAATTTCCCCTAAGAAGGAAAGCACTGCTTCCTTATCTTCCAGTGTTAAAAAAAGCATTAGATAGAGACCTCAGTCTAATTCTTGTTGTTCATGAAATAAACTGTTTATCTTCTTTGAAAGTTTTAGGATTTCCTCCTTATCCTTGATGTTAGGAGTTCCTCCAAATTGTACCTAGGTGTGTGTCTTGTAAATTTTTCTGTTTGGTACTTGGTGGATTCTCTAAATCTCAAAACTTGTTCATCTCTAAGAAATATTCTTACATTATTTCTTTATTGTCCCTTATCTGCCTATTGACTTTATTCTCTTCTTCAAAGAATCTAACCAATTTATTTGACTTACATATACATATTTTGATGTCTCAAGTTTTCTCTCACCTCTAATTTCCTTGATTTTACCTTATAGACCACAAATAATTCCATCTTTACCTGCTTTGTATCAATAATTTCAAATTTCAGATGAAATCCCAAGTTATAATAATCATACATTTACACAATTTTATATATATAATATATAAATTTTAAAAGTTCTAGCAACTTTTGCTCTAGTTGCTCCTTTTTCCTAGCAGCCCATTCTTGTTGTTTGCTTTTTTTAAATAAATTTATTTATTTTATTTTATTTATTTTTGGTTGCACTGGGTCTTCGTTGCTGCACGTGGGCTTTCTCTAGTTGCGGTGAGCGGGGGCTACTCTTCATTGTGGTGCACGGGCTTCTCGTTGCGGTGACTTCTCTTGTTGCGGAGCACAGGCTCTAGGTGCACGGGCTTCAGTAGTTGCGGCACGTGGGCTCAGTAGTTGTCGCTCATGGGCTCTGGAGCACAGGTTCAGCAGTTGTGGCGCACAGGCTTAGTTGCTCTGCGGCATGTGGGATCCTCCCAGACCAGGGATCAAGCCTATGTCCCCTGCATTGGTGGGAGAATTCTTAACCACTGCATCACCAAGGATGTCCCCCATTCTTGTTTTATTGATGCGGTATAGGCACTGAATCTAAGGATCATGATTGCAATTCACATTGGGCAGGGTTTTCTCAGGTATAAAAAAAAAATGTCATGTATGTTGTCCAGGTATTAAGGCCTTTAATACAGAGATTTAAGGGTTCACACAACTATTTAAAGGTGGGGGGATAAAGCTAAGTGAGGCAGCCATTAAAATTTTTAGCTTGGCTCCTCAGAAGTTGGTGATTCTCAGGAGATTCTCAGGATGCTGCTGCAATTCTCATAAATCTTTGGAAGCTCCCACCAAATTTCACTCTGCAAAAGTGAGATGGGTAGTTCTGTAGGGCAATCCAGGGAGATGCTCTGAGTTCAACATCTGTTCACATGTTCTATTATAACTGCCACCTCTAAATAATTGTCTCTCGTCTTCTGTCTTCCTAATCTCTTGCACGTGTCTTTCATGGGCAGACACTGTCCCAGAACCAACCAAGGAAAGAGATTCTGGGAATGTGGTTCCTGGCCCTATTGCAATGTGGAGACCATAGATGGAAGTGTTGTTGATGCCTTGTTTGCTTACAATAGACCGTCAAGCACATACTGCTCTCTTTATTGTCTCTGTTTTCTTCCAAGTCTGTTGTGTTTGCTCATCTTGGTCCTTCTCTCATGGATGTTCCACGTATTTTAATGACAGAAGGCATCCGAGTGAGCCTTCTTGTGTGTTTCCTTAAGGACTTCCCATCAGTCTCCTTTCCTGAAGGTGTGCTGGGGAGAAGGTAGGCATGGCAGGGAGCTGCATAACTGTCAATGGATGCTCTTATTCAGGGGATGGTGTAAGTTCATATAGCTCTTACCCTTGGGGTGAGATATCTTTATTTTTCTTTCCAATTTCCTGTTAGTCCAAAATTACCTCATTCTCTCCCATGCTTCTCTAAGAGAAAAATACCCATGCTGTCAGATCTCTGCATTGTTTAGACCCTTGAGAAGTGAACTAGGAGCTTTAGTTTTGGGACAAACATCTCTGTTGCCACCTAATTTTTTACGATTAGGCAAAATGTTTGATTCCCTGATAAGCCCTTTTGCTGTTTTTCAACAAGCTGATGGATTTGTCATTTAAAAGTAAGTTTTCTCCCATTTCATGGGATTTCTAAGGGAAGAAATACTATGCTTAGGACCCCATCTTGAACTGGGGACCCTGCGGAACCTTTACCAACACATGATTTCTTTAAGTCCTTCCTGTGCTTGGCACACCAAGCTAAGGGGAAAATGTGAGTGGGGGGAAGGGTCAATTGGTTTAACAATGAACCTATTATTAGAGTTTCCTCCGGAAAAAAATAAGAAAAGGCTCTTGTTTATATTTTTATTGTCATATCTAGAGAACATCTGGAAAACATCGCTGTCACTAACTCACTCCATTTGTATTGTTTCCCCAAGAAGTAAAAACTAAGAGGAAATCCCAAATAACAATGTTTTCTTTTCCAGGGCCAAACATCTCTCTTTATTATAGACATGTTTGATTATAGCTACTGATACAGCTCTCAACATCTAGTAAGCCAGGATTATAGTGAGTATACACTGTAACAGATTGTTGAATATAATAATTGCTACTGTTGTTAATAAGAAGTGTTCAGCGAGTACCTTTTATGTATGCAGCGTGATGCTTCAGAATGCAGCATTTAAATGTGGCTCCTGCCTGCAAAGAACATATGGCTTGGTTGGAGGGATAGTATTAATGGTCCTGGTGTAGTTTGAGATCATGAATTGTGTGGTTCTGACAATGAAGGATCAAGAGGGACTCAGAACATTAGGGTACTAAGGATACTAAAGTATTTATGCTGGTCCTTGAAGACTAATTGGCTTGAAATGTGGAATTGTGATATGTGGGTTGTAGTCATTATCTATTGCTATTTAATATATTATTCCAAAACATATCAGTTTAAAACAATATACATTTATTATCTCATAGTTTCTGTGGGTAGGGAATCCCTGTGCAGCTTAGCTAAGTGATCTGGCTCAGGGTCTCCCCTGAGGCTACCATCAAAGTGTTAGCCAGGGCTGGGGTCTCATCTGAAGCCCAAATGGGGAAGGAATCAATTCCGGGCTCTCATTGTTCTTGACAGGCTTCAGGTCCTTGACGGCTGTTTAACTGAGGAGCTCATTCCTAGCTGGGAGTTGGTGGAGGCTGTGCTCAGTTCTTTGCCACATCAACTCCAGCATGACAGTTTGCTTCATTAAAGTCAGCAAGAGAGAGAATCTGCTGGCCAGCTGGAAGTTACTATTGTATGCAACCTAATTAGGGGAGCGACCTTCCTTCACCAGTGCTGTATTTTACTGATCAGAAGCAAGTGCCAGGTCCTTTCCACACACAAGGGCCATGTTCACTGTGCTTACGACTATGGACTACAGGAGAAAAATGACCTTTGTATAGAGCCCAGCACACACAGAGGCATGGAGGTGACAGCAAGGTGCATCAGGCCAAGCACAGTGACAGTGTGCAGCTCTGGACAAGGAGCGGAGTCACAAGACTGATGGCTGAGAAGCTGGCCTGGGAGTAGAAGGTGGCACACGGATCTGTGTGACGAGAAGAAACTGTGAGAAATATCTACATGTCTCTCCTACTGTGTTCTGGCTAAAAACATTTTAACTCAAATCTCACCAAACTTTTAGACATAACTCCAGTTATAGGAAATACAGGGACAGAGCAACGATAAAATGACACCAACAGTGACTTCCCTGGTGGTGCAGTGGTCGAGAATCCACCTGCCAAGGCAGGGGACACAGGTTCGAGCCCTGGTCTGGGAAGATCCCACATGCTGCAGGGCAAATAAGCCCGTGTGCCACAACTACTGAGCCTGCGCTCTAAAGCCCATGAGCCACAACTACTGAGCCCACGTGCTGCAGCTACTGAAGCCCACGCACCTAGAGCCCGTGCTCTGCAACAAGAGAAGCCACCGCAATGAGAAGCCCGTGCACCACAACCAAGAGTAGTCTCCGCTCACCACAACTAGAGAAAGCCTGCGTGCAGCAATGAAGACCCAATGCAGCCCCCCCCCCGAAAAAAAGTAAAAAAATAAAATAACACACCAACAGGAAACAATCTGAAAAAATCCTTAAAGTGAGACGCTTTTCATGACAACTGGCCTGGTCTCTCCAACAAGCCAATATTATGCAGATATAAGGGGTTGGGAGGGCTAGTTTAGATAAAAACAGAATGCAATTCTTGGATCGTGGTTCTAAAACCCAACTATAGCAGAGGTCCCCAACCCCCGGGCTGCAGACGGGTAGTGGTCCACAGCAGGAACCAGTTAGGAACCAGGCTGCACAGCAGGAGGTGAGCGGTTGGCAAGCGAGTGAAGCTTCATCTGCTTCTCCACATCACTCGTGTTACCCCCTGAACCCCACCCACTGTCCGTGGAAAAATTGTCTTCCAGGAAACCCGCCCCTGGTGCCTAAAAGGTAGGGGATGGCTGAACTATAGGACATGTTTGGGGTGGACAACTGGGGAAATTTGAATATGGACTGAGCATTAGATTACATCTAGAAATGATTCATTATGAAGTATTCAGGGGTAAAGTGTCATGAAAGCTACAACATATTTTATAATTGTTCAGAAAAAATACATACATAGCCTTATATTGGGAAGTCATAGCAGAAAAAACAAAATATTATAAGACTTGGGAACATGACAATACTCTCAAATAGGCTTTGCTATAAATTCCAGAAAGCCTCTTCCTTGATGCTTTGCCTTAGTCAAACTATGTCTTTCCCCTCAAACTAGCACAGTGCTCTGCTCAGAGCAATTGCTCCACTATTTTTTGTTGAATTGAAAACGTTCAAAGACATTAGGCCACCTTTGGGCTAAATATGGCTTCAAAAAAAGAAGGGCTTCTTTTTCTTACAGAACAAGAAGTCTGGGGATAGCAGTTGCCCATGTAGGTTCAGCTGCTCTGTGATGTATCCCGAGATCCCGGATCTTTCTGTCTCCCTGCTCCTCCATCCTTGGTGTGATAGATCTCAGAATCACATTTGCTGCCCCCTGTTTGGAGGTGGCTGCAGTGACCTTCAGTGCAAGAAGAAGGGAAAGCCTCCCATGGGACCTTCACTGACATATCTTTGGCCATAACTGCTCCCATGGCACACTGGCCTGCAAGGGAGTCTGGGAAACAAGTATTAAGCGATTCTTTTTAATTTTTTTATTGAAGTATAGTTGAATTACAATGTTGTGTTAATTACTGCTGTACAGCAAAGTGACTCAGTTTTATAGATATGTACATTCTTTTTCATATTCTTTTCTGTTATGGTTTATCACAGGATATTGAATATAGTTCCCTGTTATATAGTAGGACCTTGTTGTTTATCCAAGTATTAAGCCATTCTAAACTCTCTTAGGGGCAAGCAAAGGAGTTGACTTTATGAATTGGGTTCTGGAGGAGCTAAAAAACAAGTTTGCCCTCCAACTGTTTCTTACCCTATCGAAATGTATCTTCTAAGTAGATTTCTTTAGTAGATATCCAAGCACAAATTAAAGGAAAACAAAAATAGGAAAACACCTAACTTGGAAAAATTACTGCATTTAGTATGGATGGAGCATTAATTCGTTCCATAAACATTTCACAAGGCCCTGACTACACACCAAGCACTGGGCTGAAATCCCTGGAGACAAGGATGACTGAGGGATGTCCCATATCCTTAGGAAGTTTACAGTACAACTGTGGAAACAGACCTATAAATAGATAGTTAGAATATAATGTGGGAAAGGTCCTGCAAAAGAAACACTAAACAGACAGTGACAAACTAGCATGGGGACTCAGAAATGTTTCAGAGAAAATTCGGCACAAATGAAGGCGTGGTGATGAGGACAGCTTGGCACCCCGAGGAGCTGTGAGCGGCTTTATGGACCACTCTTGTGAGGGCTTGTGTGTGTTCTTCTAAGAATTTTCATTTTTTAGCTCTGCAAAAGATGTGCAAGACGTGGAGTCAAGAGTCTCCTTCTGGTTCTGCTGATGACTAGCTCTGGGAGATCAAGTTTGAAATTTAACTCAGGGAGCCCCTTTATTTAGCACTGCAATCTTAGAACGGTTCCCATCCTGTAAGAATACTCGTGCTTCGTGTGCTGGCTCTTAGCTGCGGAGCTGCCAATGGTGGCTGCAATTGCAGCCATCTGCTAGCACTTGGTAAATTTCTTTTGCAGAACAAGCCAGACATAACTCACTATGGCAAATTTGTACCTGGAAATCACGGAGATGTGATGGCAGACAAGCGCTGTGGTCTTGGAGGAGTCTCGCCAAACTGTGAAGTGAAACCTGCAGAATTTCCTGTGACAGCACTGACTTCCCGATGACTAGAAGCACCAAAACCAACATCACCAGGAGGAAAGCACTTTAAATCAGGAAATACTGACATAACTTTGTATCTGCCAAATTCGGAGAGAGAGATTGCATGCTGTCATGGGTGCTCTAATTTCATTTAATCTTTTTTTTTTAATAGAAAGCCTTCACCTCCCCTTTTTTGTCACTTATGCTTTTCTTGCTGGTGGTTTAAAAATGTCTTTTATTCCATGACATTATAGGAAAGGCTCTTTTGGAGCCATAGTTTAGTTATAAATGACTCTTGCACAACTGTTTTTTATTTCCATTTTGTTTCACTGACTGAGAATGTAAATTGAACTTTAGTGCTATTGTGCTTTGTTCTGCCTCTCTTTGTGGAAATGTGTTCTGAATTAAAGCCCACGAATAAACCAGAGCCGTCCCAAATATTGCCCTTCAGCTTTTGACTAGCCTGAGAGCCAAGAAAAGATAGAGAATGTGGTTTTATGAGCCCCAGATGGCGTAGTGGGTGTCATGATGTCTTTATGCGGAGAGGTCATGGGTTCAGTCTCCATCTGGAGCCGTCTCAGAGCCACTTTGTGTCCAGAGGAGTCAAGATGGGATCTTGGGAAGGGGACGCAGTGCCCCCTGTACCTCCCCATGCGACCTTGATCAGGGTCCATCATCTGTGCGTTTGATGTAGACCAAAACGCTATCCTGAATGATTTCCCCACCATCCCTGTCTCCACTGGCTTTATCTTAGCTAGGACCCCGTGTTAGCCTCTTCCGTGTTCATCACTGGGAAACTCACGGCATCCTCTCACTCACTCACTCCTGAAGCAAGTACGAAGGCTTAGAGAAGTATTTTTCTGGTCCTCCCTATGCTGTAGTCCTTGGAGAAAGAATAATTAAAAGAAAGTTTCTGAGACCATTTTCTGCTTCTCTCCAGAGCAGGCATAAATCCAGACATAGTGATGGCATTCCATTTCACTTTTGAATAGTACTGGTACAGTAAAGTCATAATTGATTTGTGGCCATGTTATTAATTCATGTACCTTTTTTTTCATTTTCAATTTAAAATTTAAAAAATTGTGGTAAAATACACATAACGTAAAATTTACTATCTTAACCATTTATGAAGTATATGGTTCTGTGGCATTAAGTACATTCACATTGTTATGCTACCACCATCCCTCCACAGAACTCTTTTTATCTTGCAAAACTGCAACTCTGTCCCCATCAAACACTAACTCTGCATTCATCCCTCTCCCCCAGCCCCTGGCAACCTTAATTCATGTAGTTTTGCTAGACTTTTAGATATAAGCTGTAGGGAAATCATCCTCCCTTTTTCTCCCCCCAGCATTCTGAGCTTAGCCCAGGAGCAAGGAGTCTCTTCGCTTTCACTCCAGTCAGCACAAGGGAAGAGGGGAATTTCTCTGATGGGTGTTTGGGGGAAGCCGAGGGTTTCTGGATCGTCCGCGATTTTTGGAGGTAACAGGCTCTCCAGATCTGGTCATTGGGCTCTTCTGCCTTCTCAGGGGCTGTGGTGGCTCAGGTCTGCCTGTGACTGGATGGGGCTGGGGGAGGATATTAAGAAAAAAGCCCTTAGAAAGTAAAGGAAAAACCCTTTTCTCCAATCCACTTTAAACACTTGTAAAACTGGTATTCTGGTCACTGATTGTCTCACTTGTCAGTTAGTTCAGAATTCAGGAGAAGAAAAGGGGGGTATTATTTGCTGCCCCCCAGCAATCTCAACACAAGCTTGAGAACTTTGTGCATGCCTTCCGTTTTAAATTATGAACATATTTTAGTCAATTTGTTGGCATATCTTTGAAGATTCCTTAATTCGACTTTCTGTTCAAGTCATACGCCAGTCTTGGTGATCAAGAGCCAGTTCTCTTATTACTAATAACTGGCACCTTTCCATTTTTCATGAGACTAGATAAATCGTGACCTTGATTCTCCTGGGACTGTTCCAGTTGCCCATGAGAGATTCAGACAGATCGCTGATCACAAATCCATGCCAGCCACGGAGAGCAGCCACCCGTGGGTCTCGTGATTTGGTGCTCAGGTGGGAGGAAATCATTCTCTCTGTTGCCATTGCTTCTTTTCTTTATATTTTTTTTGACATAATTTTAGTCTTGCAGAAAAGTTGTATAATAGGACTGAGAGTTCCTGCATACCCTCACCCAGGTTCCTGTAACATCTTCCAAACCATGGTGATCAAATCCAGGAAATTAGTGTTGAAAGGATGCTACTACACAAATCACAGACCTTATTCAAGTCTCACCAGTTTTCCCACTACGTCCCTTCTTTGTTCCAGGATCCCACCTGGCATCTAGTAACCATGGCTCCTTAGTCTCCACGGTTCTGGGACAGTTCCTCAGTCATCTTTGTCCTTCATGGGCTTAACATAGTCTTGAAGAGCACTGGTCAGTTATTTCTATAGAATGCCTCTTGATTTGGGTCTGATGTTTTTTCATGATTAGGTTGAGGTTACACATTTTCAGCAGGAAAACCACCCAAGCGGTGTTGCACCTTTCTTAGTGCAAGGTGCCCTCTCCGGATTCCTCATGTGGGTCTGTCCAATCCTTGATGAGGTCACCCTCAGTCCCCTGGGGAAGGTTGTCTGTTGGGGTCCCCACTATGCAGTGTCATTATTGGAGGGGGAGATATTTTGAGACAATGCAACTATCCTATTTCTTCTCAAATGTTTCCTCACTGATTTTCACACCCATCGGTGGATCTTGCCTACAACGATTATTATGTCTGTTACTACCTAATGTTGACTTTCTATTTCCCTCGTTCCTTATACCATTGTTAACTGGAATTCACCTGTAAGAAAGAGCTGTTGCTACTTCCCCATTTATTTACTTATTCAAGCTTTTATTTGTGCCAGTATGGACTTTCAGATATTTATTTATTCAAAGGGTTAGATTCCATTATGTACGTGGCTGCTCCATTTGTCAGCCCTTGGGTCCAAAATCTGGTGACTCCCTCCTGGCGTTTGTAACTGATGCAAAACAGTTCTAAAGTCAGAGGTAGCCTTTGTTTTATGCTAGTTACCATTTCAACGGGTGCTTCATGCCAAAGGCACTGGATTTTTTCTAATATAATAGCCTGCTAATTAATCTTGACCTAACGATTAAATTTTTAGTCATAAAAAGTTTGTCATTCGTGAGAGGTTTTGCCTGGTTTTTGAGGGAATCAGATAAGTGCTTGACAAAGTATAGGGCTCATTAAATGCTAATCATTAATTATGGTTATTGCTCCAATCACTCAGGAACAGTATCTTGATAAATAGGACAATTCATAAAGATGCCAGCAGAAATTCATTCAGAAAAACATTTCTCATTTATAAAATGGGGTGAATACCTACCCCATGGAATTAATGTATAATATATATATATATATAACTGTTATTATTATTAGTTTGATTTTAAGTGTGATGTGGACCATCTTCAAGCATTTCTTCTTTTTTTTGTTGTTGTTGAGGGTAGGAGTTTATTAATTAATTAATTTATTTTTGTTGTGTTGGGTCTTCGTTTCTGTGCGAGGGCTTTCTCTAGTTGTGGCAAGCGGGGGCCACTCTTCATCACGGTGTGCGGGCCCCTCACTATTGCGGCCTCTCTTTTTGCGGAGCACAGGCTCCAGACGCACAGGCTCAGTAGTTGTGGCTCACGGGCCTAGTGGCTCTGCGGCATGTGGGATCCTCCCAGACCAGGGTTCGAACCCGTGTCCCCTGAATTAGCAGGCAGATTCTCAACCACTGCGCCACCAGGGAAGCCCGCATTTCTTCTTTAAGTGTTACTCCCCTACCCCCTAAACTAACTCTATCACTAATCAAGTTACTCGTTGCAAGTATTAATAATAATTAGTCTTTTACCTTTGTGGGGAAGGATCAAGGGTGATTTTTGTCCTTGATGCTTTCCTGAACAATTTGAAGTTTCTATACAATGAACATATATTTTTTTCTGTCATAATAAAATGTTATTTAAAAGACTTTATAATGTAACCCTTAAACCCTGCTCAAAATGAAGTAGAAATCTCCCTTTGTTGAAGAGACAGGATGTCTTTCCCATTTTGCTTCTCATATTGAAATGCACAGTTGCTTCCCCCTTGGGCACCCACACTTGTTTGTTTATACATCAGAACGGTGTTAGGGAGATTATTATGTTAGCTTGTAAAATACACACAATTGGATTCATCTTTCTCCTTTTGAAAATAGTACCACCAGGAAAATGTGATCTGTTCAAATTTCCCCAACACAGTAAAGAATTTTAATTTACTTATGTTTCGGCTTTGAGAAATAGGATTGCTTAAACAAACTCCCTCCAGACCTTGGAGTGCTGTGGGCCAGGTATTGGATTAAATTCAACAAGCCCGAGTTTCCTTACCTAAGTGTAACCATATAGGCAAATTAGCATTTGTTCACCAGTTACAAATTAGCATTTGTTCACTGCTAAAACCTTGAATGGATTTTAACCTAGATGGGTTTAATTCAGAAAACTCTCTCTACAGCAATAAACCTCGAAAGCATTGAAGAAAGCATTTGGAATATAGCTGCCCAGCCCGAATTCCAGTTGAGATGGAATGAACTAAATGGCTGTAAACAGTGCCCTTGATGGTTCAGGGAAAGGGGGGGGCAGCGGAGGTCTTGACACTGGGAAGGTCCCCCCAGGGGCCCAAATCTCAGGACCTCACAACTTCTGGCCATTGAACAGAGCTCATCCAAGTCCCCAGAGCATTTGTTTGCATAGAGTATCCATTCTGGTTAAAAATCTCCAGGCTGCTTACCTGCTTAATGAAAGTGAATGACCCCGTCCTGGGAGAAGGCTGGTGGGAAGGGGAGTGATGGAGACACCCCTCACCAAAAAATCAGAATATGCCACCCCCAAAATGCCACTTTGGCGTATTGATTATTTTGAGCTGCAAACACTTGAGAAACAGCAGGTGCAGGAAGGGCTCTGACCTCCTCCTTCTCACCTAAAAGCAGGTCATCAATTTCCAGTGATAAAGTGCTCTCTCCATACTAAGCAGAGAACATTCTTACCACAGAGTCAATACCGAGATGGATCCCCACAAACAAACCTTACTAAAACAGCCCTTATCTTCCGTTAGTTTTCCCCATATATTTATCTTCCCTCAATTTACTGCCCCTAGAAACATAAACCCCCTTTCCTTTGTCCTGTTTCCACAATCTTTCACTCATTTTTTCATTTCATTTCTGTGAGCCTCCCTCATTTGTATATGACATAAACTTTTTCTCACCTTAACACCTTAATATGTTTTTTTTTTTTTTTGTCAGTTTAATTTGCAGGGTCCCAGGAACTGAACATAAGAGTGTGAAAAAATGGATTTTTTTCCCCTCTCATTACACCACCTCTTGACTCTCCTTTATCCACATGAGTAAATCTTGCTCAAGGAGCCCCTGCAGCTCAGGGAAACTGGAGCTCTTTTCATTGTAAAAATAAAAAGAAGAAAGTTCTGTCTCTTAGCTTTTTGGGGGGAGCTTAAGATTTAGACTGGGAGCTTGTTTAGTAAATTAACCTTGTTTGGGATGATAAGCCCCTTTGAGAATCTGATGGAAGCTACGGACTCTCTTCCCAGAAGAGCACAGTTGTGTATAATGAGGGTGGATGGTCCCTCCTTACAGCATCCAATGGCATTTCTTGCAAACTTATGGGAAATGATCAGGGAACACTGCCTGGGGCGCTGCGGGCTTGGAAGGAGGACTGTAGCTGACACTTCAGGTCTGGGTGCATGGCTCGTCGCACCCTGGTGTAGGTCTCAACCAGTAGTTCTTTAGAAACTTGAGATGTCTTTGCAATAGCTAAGGCATGGTTATCAGTCCTTTTCAAATGATCTCCTGTTTAAACAACATTCTTTCTTTTTTAAAACTGAATTGTTGTGAGCACTCCTCCCAGTTGATGAAAGAGCAGAAATTATATCAATATCTTTATCTTGCTTACCCACTCCAAGATGTCTTGGGCAAGTGTCCTAGTCTCTTTGTTTCTCAGTTTTCTTATACTAAAATTGGGGTAATAATAGTATCTATCAAATAGCGTGGTTGTGAGGATTAGATAGGCTAATATGTGTAAAACTCTCGAAACTGCCCCTGGTACCTGGTTAAGTGTTGTCTAAATAGCATTAATTTGATGATCAATGGACTCAATGATTTCTAGGGTTCTTTCCTGCTTTAAAAATCACAAAAGCTACCTCCATATATTAATCTACTACCCTGTTGACATACTTTATTTCACTTAATTCCCCAAACAATCCTGTGAGTTGGGTTATATCACCTGGTTAGAAAAGAGGAGGCTGAAGTTGAGTAATTTGCCTAAGATCACAAAGGAGTTGGTTTAGTCTCAAAGATGACACAACCAATCTATAAGGGAAAAGAATCTGAAAAGGAATATATATATATATATATATATATATATACACATATATATACATATATATGTGTGTATGTATATATGACATATATATATATAACTGAATCATTGTGCTGTATACCTGAAACTAACACAATATTGTAAATCAACTATACTTCAATTAAAAAAAAGGAAGAAATAACTCAGTCTAGAAATGCCTACATACTGGATGATTCTGACTATACTACGTTCCGTAAAAGGCCAAACAATGGAGACATTAAAAACTTTAGTGGTTGTCATTGAAAGGGGAGAGAGCAAGGGATGAAGAGGCAGAGCTTAGAAGATTTTTAGGGCAGTGAAACTATTCTGTATAATACTATCATGATGAACATATATCATAATACATTTATCCAAACCCATAAAATGTACAATTATCAAGAGTGTACTCTCTCTCTCTCTCTCTCTCTCTCTCTCTCTCTCTCTCTATATATATATATATATATATATATATGTATATATAATGGAATAACTACTTAGCCATAAAAAAGGACAAAATAATGCCATTTGCAGCAACATGGATGCAACTAGAGATTATCATATTAAGTGAATAAGTCAGAAAGAGAAAGACAAATACTAGATGATATCACTTATATGTGGAATCTAAAATGTGGCACAAATGAACCTATCTATGAAACAGAAACAGACTCACAGACATAGAGAACAGACTTGTGGTTGCTAAGAGGGAGGGGGTGTGGGGGAGGGATGGATTGGGAGTTTGGGGTTAGTAGATGCAAACTATTATATATAGAATGGATAAACAACAAGGTCCTACTTTATAGCACAGGGAACTATATTTAATAGCCTAGGAAGAGAATATAAAAATGAATGTATATATGGGTATAACTGAGTCACTTTCCTGTACAGCAGAAATTAACACAATGTTGTAAATCAACTATACTTCGATAAAAAAATAACTGAAATAAATGAAAAAAAGAATGTACATTAAGGTAAACTATGGATTTGGGGGTGATTATAATGTGTCAATGTCGGTTCATCCTCGGTAACAAATGTACCATTATGGTGAGTGATGTTGATAATGGGAAAGGCTGTGCATGTGAGGAGGTAGAGGATATAAGGGAGATCTCTGTACCTTCTCAATTATGTTATGAACGTAAAACTGCTCTAAAAAATAAAGTCTTTAAAAAACAAGATGACACAGCCAGAATGCAAGCCCTAATCTCCCCAAATTACAGACTGAGAAGTTATTTTCAACATAGAGAATAAGGGATTAGTACCAGAAGACAAAAGGAAATTTACACATCAGTAAGGAAAGAGCAAGGAATTCAAAGTGTATAAAACGAGTGGACAGTTCGTCCACTAGAAGAAGAAATCTACATGGCCAATAAATCTGTGATAAATGCTCAGTCTCACTGGCTATCAGCAAATGTAAATTAAAATGACAATGAGAAACCATGGGGTACCCACTGGAAGTGCTGGTGAGGACAGAGGGAAATGCGCACTCTCTACTAATCTCTTACTCTTTTAACTTCTCATATTGCTGCTGAAAATTTCCATGCTACTATTATTTCTGATTCTTTGTATGTGTATTAATTAAGCTGCCTTGGGTAGCAAGGAACTGTAGGGGAGGCAAAACGTTTCCTCTACCCTCCTAGTTTCTGTAGATGCATTTGCAGATGAAACTGGTAAAAGACAGATTAACAGGAGAAAACGCACACAAATTTTATTTGATGTTAATTTTTATGTGTACATGGAGGCCTCTACAGAAAAGAAGTAAAGACCCCAAGGGGTGGTTAGACCTGGGGACTTCTATGTCATTTTAACAAAGTGATAAACTGTGGAGATGCAATTAGATAAAGGAGAGGGGTTTAGGCTTCTAGAGGCAGTAAATTCTGGGGAGGTAAATATACGGGAGAAAGTAGTGAAAGATAAGGATTATTCAGTAAGGTTTTTAAATGCAGATTTATCACCTCCATCTCCAGCGATAAAGGTGGTTCTTCCCTTCCTGGTAGGGGTGAGGGGTACAGCTTCATGAAGGGAAACTTATGCCCTGTTTTTAGGCAGATAGGGGGAGGCTAGAGAGCCTTTCCTATAGCTGCTGCTTCTCAACTGCCTTCAGCTCAAAATAATCCTTACGCCAAAGCGTCATATTTTGGGGTGCATGGTTCTGATTCTTCCCAGAACATAACACCTGTCTAAAAGTAGCATGAGTACACTGATTGCTCCCTTAAGGAGAGGTCTAGAAGGAAGCAATCCCAAGGTTGGACTGGCACCTTCCCATGCTCTTCAAGGCTCCAGGCTTATTCCAGCTCTGCCCCTCCCTCCTCAGTGTGTCAGCAATGGTGCTCTTCATTGGGATAAGATGGCTGCACCAGCTCCACACATCACAGCCCGAGTAACAGGAGAGTAGCAGTAAGATTAAACAGTCCCAGTAGATGTCTCCCTGCATGTCCTTGGTCAGGGCTGTGCCACTACACACCCTGTCCAGTAACTGGCCAAGGGGCCCTAGTTGACCATGCCTGAACTGGATACGATTCTTCCCCCAGGAGGGGCCATACTGCAGGCTTCTGATGCAGGGGACATCCACAGTGGCTGTCACAATAGAAGATCTGTACTTTTTTCTCTATGGACGTTTAGGATTATCAATTTTCCCTGTTTTGGGCGGAAGTAGATAACTCTAAGCCCCATATTCTTTAATTCAGCTTCGGCTAGAACATTTGGCTGAAGTGGAAGCATTTAATTAAAAAAAACCCAAGTGAGTGCGAATCTGCTAACATTTAACATTGTTTTTTCCTGTTCTTTCTTTCTATACCTTTGGTAATTCGATATTGTTCCTCCTAGAATGATTCTCTAATTTTCTTATATTTTCCATCCTTCTTATCCTGATATTTCCTTAACTTTATCTTCCATGCCACCTACTGAACTTGTAAAAAAAAAAAATAATTTAGAGGACTTCCCTGGTGGTGCAGTGGTTGAGAGTCCGCCTGCCGATGCAGGGGACATGGGTTCGTGCCCCAGTCTGGGAGGATCCTACATGCCGCGGAGCGGCTGGGCCCGTGAGCCGTGGCCGCTGAGCCTGCGCGTCCGGAGCCTGTGCTCCGCAACGGGAGAGGCCACAACAGTGAGAGGCCCGCGTACCGCAAAAAAAAAAAAAAAAAATTAAATTTAGGCTGCTTTCTTTTTGTCTCTGATAATTCTTCTCAACTCACAAATGCCAAATTTTCTCTTCTATTCCTGATGATATCCAACCACAGGAATGTGTGTGTAAATAATTCTTTACCTGATTATGTTTGATTTGTTCATTTGTTTCGGTCCCTCACACGATGGTGATCTTCATCCGTCTGCTCGTATTGAAGAGTCAGGTGCTGAGAAGCTGGCTGAGGGAGTTTGGGGCTAGCGGCCTCCTAAGGAGTGAGCCAGTTCTTTCACTCCACATGTCAGCGCTTGGAGGTTTTTTTCTCCAAAGAAGGACCCTCAGAGGGGGTGGCCCTGGGCAGAGCCTGCCGCCTGCCAGAATTCTAGAACGTACTGGACAGACATGCCATCCAGTTACTCCTTGAAGGAAGGGCTTGTTGCCCCAGCTGTCAGCTCCTTCAGGTCTGTCTCAGTTGTAGCGAGCTCCTTACCTTGGGAGCGCAACTCGCCCAATGACTGACTGGGGTGAAGGCCTGCTGTCGGTGCCTGGAGTTGAACTTGAGCATCAGGCCAGGTCTGCTCACTGTGCAGAGAACAGGCACCGGCGGCAGAGCCAGGCAGGGTGCTTCCAGGTCCTCCAAAGTCCTAGGTTTAACTCTCTGCTGAAAGTGACCACTGTCCCCTTGGAGACTCGCTAAATGCTGAGTCCTCTTTTGCAAAACCTGTAATAGCAGCCGTAGCAGACGCTGTGGATGCCACGTTCCCTCAGAGCTCATGTCTGCCCATCTGTGACACCTACAGCCAGCGCCTGTGGCTGCAGGAACTTGTGCAGAGTGGGCAAGAATGTGCTGAGCAGCCCTCAGCCAGAGGGGCAGGAGTAGGATCACTAACCAGCCTTCTGACTCTCCAAGCAGTCAACAGAGAGGTTCCCAGCAGGACTGAGCCCCTGATGTCCACAGCGTGACCCTCTCACTGATATCCATCCCTGGAGAGATGTCAGTGCCTCCCGCTCCCCTGCAGGTGCTTCCCGGGATCACCTCTCAGATACACTGCTGTCACTTTAATCATTTCAGGGTCTGCTCCTGAGGGCGCCCAAACTCAGCCACAATCAGTCAGTAGACATTCAATCAGCACCAAGCTGGATGCTCTGCATGACCCGCTTAGTCAGAGCTCAGTTTGAGGCTGGCTGTGGGCGCCATTCTGATTGGCCGTCGGTTGTGTGCATCCATTCTGACTGGTCATCGCTGGAATCAGGGCTCTGCCCTAAGTGGGTCGGGTATCTGATTACCTAAGCCTTGTGGAATTGCCCCACACCTCTGGGAAGCAGTTTGTCCCACCTCATTTCATAGAAGGGGAAACTGAGGCTCAAAACGTTGCCTGAGGTCATAGAGCTAAGAAACTGGGAGACCCTTATTGAAATTCTATCTTCCTGAAAAACTCCAGAGTCCTCTGTTCTTAACGTGGAAGAATCTGCTCTGCCTGTCCAGAAACAGATGAAAAGTGATTCGGAAGCAATAGCCCAGGAATATCAATAATGTTCCCAAGACTCTAAACACCTATTCTCTAACAAATAAATGCGTTTCTCTCACGTTGTGATTTATAAGTTATTTTTTGATACACCAAAAAAAAAAAAAAAAAAAAAACCCACAAAGAAAACCCAAACATCATCATTTGAAGGGAAAAAAATCCCAAATTTAAAAGTAGAAGGTGGTGAGTGGGACACAAAGAATGTTACAGTTCAGAGGAACAAAGAAAAGTCACGTTGATTAGAAATTAAGGGAGATTCGAGGGCCTTTTTGGAAATTATTGTTTTCCCAGGATTTTATCTTCCAGGGCTATTTTTAGCCCATTTTGGATTGCTGTGTGATAGAGAGAAAAGTATAGCAAATGGAGTGAATAGGAGTCAAGAACAGGTCTTGGTGACACCTGGTTGTAGGACGAGAGGCAAGTTAGTTTCCCTGTCTCTTTTCTCATCTGTAAGTGGGTTTTGGGGGGTGGGTTAAATGAGTTGCAGTTTCTTGGAAAGCTTTGAGATATAATGTGACAGATGCTAATACTCTACACCCTTGGGTGCTTTTAAGCTAAGTCTTGGGGAGAAGAATAAGTGGGATCCAATTGTGTCACCCTGACGTGTGGGTACAAATGAAGATCCGCATTCCATTTCTTCTTGGTGCACAATCTCTTCCCAAAATATTTGTTATAAAGCCCTTCCAAATTTGAAAGCTCATCAAAATAACCCATTCATCTCTGAAACATAAACACACTTGGAATTTGGTTTCTATGAAATTATTTAAGAAATGGCTGTGTGACTATTTCTGAAACAACATAAAAGAGGAAATACAGTTGGTAAACTCTTTAGATGTTAAAGTGTGTTTTTTCTTTCTTTTTTAACCAGACTCTGATTCTGAAAAATCAACTTTCAAATATAAACATTCCTGAAATCAGAAAACTGTATCTATTAGGTGCCAAAAACTGGGTTTAAACCCAATTTTACACCCTCTTGTTTGACTGCAGTCAGGGTGGAGTGAAGGAGACAGTTGGGTTTTGAATTCCTGAACACTTGAGATGGAAAGGGAGTGAAGCCCGTGGGACAAAGTGTGCAGGTAGCCACAAAGCCGCCAACAGACCTCCCGGAACACAACTGCGTGTTCTTAATGGTAGATTACCTTGGGGTAATTTTCCATTCGTTTAATAAATATTCGCTGAAGAACCTATTTAGTGTCACTTATGCTTCTGAAGGAAGAAGTTAAATGTTAATAAAATGCTCCAGGTTTAATTTATCTTTGGCATGAAAGCCATCATTACTAATGAAAGATAATAGGTGACATTCTAAAAGCTTATAAAAATGGGGTACTGAAACAACAAAGTTGAGAATATAAAAGTTTATTTCTAAGTATTCAGAACTCATCTAATCTGCCATATCATCTCGGGGAACAAGGGCTGTCTGCAGTAGCAGTTTTGCAGAGGGGTGGATGCCAGCACCCCACAACCTAATTTAAAATAATCAAGTCCAGATGCCGTTGCCAAAAAAGAGGTTTGCACCATTCACCACTGTGACCTAGATCATATTTCAAAAGTGTCAAATCAAAGCTGTCCCACCAAAGCCTGATTTCTTAATGAATTCCTTATGTATTTCATCTCTTGAATACAAAAAGTGGGGTATCCACTGGGGAGTAAAATTCAGATTTACAAAAACAAAACCTGCGAGTGTGATCCTTTGTGAAACACACCCCTCACCGTAGAATTATTTACTGCTTCATTAAGAGGTTTTTATTTAAAAAGCCACATCTGAGAGGCATCATACTATTCACAGAGAAAAGGAAATATGAGCTGAAGGAAATCTCATTGAAATCTCAACATTAACATCTTTAAAAAGTGCTGACATTCTGTCATGTTAATCTGGTGTTACTAAGAGTAAAATTTCAAAAATTTTATCAGTTCTGTATCTTAAATACTGGCCTTTTTCTTGAAGAAAGATTCTAGCTAAGGGGGTGTTTTCGAGTCCTGACTTATTATGCTAAGTATGTCTGAACACTGAAGAGCAAGTTTTCTTCTTTTTGGAAAAGAGAAAAGCATAATGATCCTCGAGGTGATTATATATATACAGAGAGATGGATGGATGGGTGGACAGACGGATGGATAGATAGACAGATATAAGGACATAGTAGTGTCATCCGCTTTTAAACAATAGCAATCTCCTACCTTTAGGCCACCAGTTCATTGTGGTCTTTTCTCAGAAAGATGAAGCCTAAAATCCCTGAGAAGTACTTGTCCAAGAATTCAGGAAAACGGGGCTCTGTCTTACACATGCCTCCAGGACACTGGAATTAAAGTATGAAAGCTCCATTTTTTTCATTCATTCAACCAATAATGATTACAGAGTGCCCACTCTGTACCAAGGCCCAGAAGTGGCTCTTGCAGCCATGCAATTTAAATGGTTCATTCCTCTTTCCATATGCAAAATCTTTAAGAGCATTTC
Source organism: Phocoena sinus (assembly GCF_008692025.1). Classification (NCBI taxonomy): domain Eukaryota; kingdom Metazoa; phylum Chordata; class Mammalia; order Artiodactyla; family Phocoenidae; genus Phocoena; species Phocoena sinus. The sequence continues at coordinate 96,288,716 of NC_045768.1, forward strand.
CAGTTCCAGAACAAGAAAGTGTAGGCTCATTTATTCCTCCTCCATCCATCCCCCCAAAAAACAATTAAATAGCCCGGAAATAATCCAACAGACAAGAATAAAGGATTCTGAAAGCTGGAAAGAAGAGGTGGACTAGAGACCTCAGGACTTCAGGACTAATGATGTGGTGAGTTCTTTTATCTCCTATATGCCTCATATGGGTGCCAGAGAGGCCTGAAACCTGGAATCACCAATGTGCATAGACAAGCAAACAAACAGACAAGAAAGGCATTGGCCAAAGAACCCAGAAAAGAGAAACCCAACAGAGCCAAAATGGTGGGGGGTGGGGTGGAATGCTAACTCCCACTTCACAAGGGGGTACATCAGAGGGTTCCATTTGCCTTCAAAGTCACACTGGGCTGACCCAAGCCCTTCTCCACCCCTTCTTCTGGGGACTGGTGGGTAGACTGATCCACCGTGGGGCAGCATCAGCACAGCCTGGCATGGCTTCACTCTCCATCCAATGGCATGAGAAGATCCAGGCCCTGTGGCTTCAGTCTCTCCACCTCCCTTGGCAGAAGGTGGCCTTGCACTCTAGGTGACCCAGGAAAGCAACTTCCACCCCTTCAGGCAACACCTGCAGGGACTGAGCAAGAGCCCCAGAAATGCCAAAGAATGAAGCAGACCAGAGTAGAAAGTCAAGGGCTCTGAAAACTAAACTGTCACTGGAACTACAGCCCACAAAAATAGGCCAGAATCTAGACATTAAACTTAAAAAGGGTGAGTGTCTAATAAAATAGATTTAAATAGCATTTAAAAGTCTCCTAATATAATAACCAAAATGTGAAGGATACAATAAAATTTCACTCATCATACCAAGAACCAGGAAAACCACACTTTTAATGAGGAAAAAAAAAATCCAATACTAAAATTTAAAAAATGCCAGTACTGAAATGACTATGATGCTGAATTTATTTAATAAGGATTTAAAAATCCTTGTATTTAATAAGAATACTTCAACAAGCAATTACAAATTTTCTTGAAACAAATGAAAAAATAGAAAATCTCAGCAAAAAAATGGAAATTATCAATACAAAAGACAGCTATATGGAAATTATAGAACTGAAACATATAATAACAGATATTAAAAAAAAAAACCTCACGTGGTAGACTCAATAGTAGAGTAAAGATGACAGTGGCTAGAATCCATGAACCTGAAGATAGATCAACTGAGTCTATACAATATGAACAAAACAAAAATATAGACTGAAAAAAAATGAACAGAGCCTCAGGGGTCTGTGAAACAGATATGTAACTCAATATTTAAAATATATAACATCCTATCATCAGGGTCCCATAAAGGAATGAGAAAGAGAGTGGGGCTGAAGAAATACTCAAATAGTTCTTTCATTATATCAAAGAAATAATGTTTAATTACTTCATAAATTTGGCAAGAGACATAAAACTTCAGAGTCAAGAAGCTAAGTGAAACCCAAATAGGATAAACCCAAAGAAGTCCAAATAAAGACACATCATGATTAAACTTCTGATAAACTAAAGACAAAAAAAAAAAGTCTTAAAAACAATCAGAGAGGAATGATGCATTAACTATACAGGAAGACCAAATTAATGACACTGGATTTCTCATCTGAAGCCATCAAGCCAGAACTCAGCAGCACAACACCTTTCAAGTTATAAAAGAAAAGAACTATCAACCTTGAATTCTATATCTGGCAAAATTATCCTTCAGAAATGGATGGAAAATAAGACTTCTCAGATGAAAAAAAATTAGGAGAATCTGTTGCTATCTGACCTACATCTAAAGGTTGGTTAAAGGAAGCTCTCCAAACATTAAAAAAAAAAAAAAACGTTATGGATTGAATTGTGTCCCCCAAAATTCATGTGTTGAAACCCCAATCCTCAATGAGACTGTATTTGGAAGGCTTCCCTAGTGGCACAGTGGTTAAGAATCTGCCTGCCAATGCAGGGGACACGAGTTCAAGCCCTGGGCCAGGAAGATCCCACATGCCACGGAGCAACTGAGCCCATGCGCCATAACTACTGAGGCCCTCGCATCTAGAGCCCGTGCTCCACAATGAGAGAAGCCACCGCAATGAGAAGCCCATACACCACAATGAAGATCCAATACAGCCAAAAAAAAAAAAAAAAATATTACAAATAAAGAAAGAAAAAACATTCCAGTAACTCACAAGAAAACAAGAAAAAAATAGAGGAATGAGAAACAAAGGGACAAATAGAAAACAAATACCAAATGGCATAACTTAAGCTCTAACACATCAATGATTAATTTAAATAAACCAATTAAAAGAGATCAATTATTCTTCAGTAAAGTTGGAAAAGAATTAAAAATAGATAGAGTGAATAATACACATTTATCAATTATATACAGACTAAGAAAATGACTTCACAGATAGCATAGATAAGTAGGAAGTAAAAGGATAGAAAAAGATGTATCATGTAAATAGGAATTAGAAAATAGTAAGAGTGACCATAATAATATCAAATAAAGTAAACTTCAGGGCAAGGAAAATTATTAGGAACAAAAGTGGGCATTGCATAATGATAAAGGATTAATCAACCCATTAGGATGTAGCAATCCTGAGTATGTGTGCAGCACCTAGCAGCATTTCAAAATACGTGAAGCAAAAACTGATAGAGATGAAAAGAGAAATAGACAAATTCACAGTTGTAGTTGGGTATTTTAGTACCCAACTTGCAGTATTTGGTAGCACTACCAGAGATAAAATCAGCAAGAATACAGATGAGTGAACGATATCATCAGCCTAGTAGATCTAACTGACGTTTATAGAACACTCCACCCAACAATAGTAGAATACTCATTCTACCTAAGTGTTCATGGAACATTCACCATGATGACTATGTCCTAGGTCATATAACAAACCTTAATGAATTTAAAAGAATTGAAATCATAGAGAGTATGTTTTCTGTCCATAATAAAATCAAATCAAGAAGTCAGAAGCTGAACAGGGGAGATCAGCTCAATGCTTTGTGACAACCTAGAGGGCTGGGATACGGAGGGTGGGAGGGAGGCTCAAGAGGGAGGGGTTATGGGGATCTATGTATACATATAGCCGATTCACTTTGTTGTACAACAGAAACTAATACAACATTGTAAAGCAATTATACTCCATTAAAGATATTAAAAAAAAAATCAGTAGATGAAAGACAACAGAAAATTTTCCAAATTCTTGGAAATTAAACAATACACTTCTAAATAATCCATGGGTCAAAGAGGAAGTCTCAAAAGAACTTAAAAAATAAAAAAATTGCATAAATGAAATAAAAAATACAACATATCAAAGTTGGGCTGAGAGGGATTTACAGCACTAAATCCTTACATTAGAAAAGAGAAAATATATCAGTAGTCTAAATTCCTAACTCAAAAGACTGGAAATAGAAAAGAAAGGAGAAAACAACAATAAAAAGCAAACAGAAGGAACAAAACAAACAGCAACAACAAAAAAGCAGAAGTCAATGAAAATAAAAACAAGAGAGAAAATTAATGAAACAAAAAACTCATTTGTCAAAAAAAAATCAATAAAATTGGCAAACCTCTTGACAAAAAGAGATGACACAAATCACCAATGTCACAAAGGATCCTGCAGCCATTAAAATAATAAGTAACAAATACTACAAGAAACTCAATGCCCATAAATTTGATAACGTAGAAGAAATGGACCAATTACTTAAAAACCACAAACTACCAAAATTCAGCAATATAAAATAGATACATGAATAGTTCTATAATCATTAAAGAAATAGAATTTGTAATAAAAGCTCCTGAAAAAGAAATCCCCAGGTTTCAGATGTTTTCAAATAGACAATTTTGCCAAACATTTAAAGAATACCAATTTTTACAAATTGCTCCTCTTCCAGTAAAGAGGAGAGAACACTTCCCAACTTATTTTATGGTTAATTACAAGATAAACGTGCCCACTACCACTGCCACCATTTAATCTTGTTCTGGAGATCCTGGACAATGCTACAATGAAAGAAAAAGAAATAAGAGGTATAATGAACATCTAACTAGAAAAAAACAAAAGAATCAACAAATGATTCAGTAAGTTTTCAAAATCAACTTATAAAAATCAGTGCTAGGGCTTCCCTGGTGGCGCAGTGGTTGAGAGTCTGCCTGCCGATGCAGGGGACACGGGTTCGTGCCCCGGTCCGGGAAGATCCCACATACCGCGGAGCGGCTGGGCCCGTGAGCCATGGCCGCTGAGCCTGCGCGTCCGGAGCCTGTGCTCCGCGACAGGAGAGGCCACAACGGTGAGAGGCCTGCGTACTGCAAAAAAAAAAAAAAATCAGTGCTGGAGTCATGCTGGTCATCGTGTGGTTCAGAGTGTGCTTGGAACTTTGAATTATAATGCCAAGACATTTTCTGAATATGTTTCTGCTCTCAACTGCTCATAACTTCTTAATTATCTACTGAACACATAAAGGAATAAGCCAGAGATAAATTAAAGGGAAGCCCAGGCCTCAAGCTTCTCCAACATCCATCAAGGAAGCTCAAGCATGTCAACTGAATAAAAATCTTCATCTTTCTTCCCTTCAGATATCCAGCTGCAGTCTTGACCAGTGGTGTCTAATACAAATATGATGTGTATATCATATATATAATGAATTGTTTTCAGTACCCACAAGAAACGAAAATGGAAAAAAGTGTCCTTTCTAAGGACCCTTTCTGCCTTCTTGAGGAAAAGATAGAGGCAGAAAGGATGATGACTGAGTGTTTGAGAACTTGTTCTTGGGACTCAGTGACCTTCGCTGATGTGGCTGTGGACTTCACCCAGGAAGAGTGGACTTCACTGGACTCTTTTCAGAGATGTGATGCTGGAGAACTACAAGAACCTGACCACACCAGGGTATCAATCATTGAAACCCACTCTGATCTCTTGGTTAGAACAAGAAGAAGATTTGAGGACAGTGGAGAGAAGAGGAGTCCTCCAAGACTCAGCAACTCAGCAGGATAATCCTGGGGGAAAAACATCTGTTGGAATTGAAGCAGTAACATCGAATTGAAAAATGCAGTGAGGAACTTGGAAAGACAAGCTCATCTCTCCCATTGAGACAACAAGCAGGCTTGGTTCCTACTTCAAAGAAACTGAAATAAATCCCACAACCTCAGCATTCCTCTCCTGTGAGACAACCAAGCGTATGTGCAGACTTCACGTGGGCCCTCTGTGTCACCCCTGAGAGACTCAGGGACAAAGGGAACCAAGACAAACAGGCTAACTTTCCTTGGAAGAAGGGAATAATCAAGTCACAAGTCCAACAGTTTTGGTGACGGAGACGTGGCTTCCTGGAAGAGGCAGAACTGTAGTGGCCAGTCTGGGTGGAAAGACAGAAAAGCATCTGGAATCCAGTTATGAAAGCTCTTCCCCTAGACAACTGCCCGTGTTTGGGGCAAGAAGAGGGAACAAGGATCCCTGCTGTCCTACTTCTTTTTTTTTTTTTTTTTTTTGCGGTACGCGGGCCTCTCACCGCTGTGGCCTCTCCCGTCGCGGAGCACAGGCTCCGGACGCGCAGGCTCAGCGGCCATGGCTCACGGGCCCAGCCGCTCCGCGGCATGTGGGATCCTCCCGGACCGGGGCACGAACCAGGGTCCCCTGCATCGGCAGGCGGACTCTCAACCACTGCGCCACCAGGGAAGCCCTGTCCTACTTCTTAATGATGCTCATCAGTAAGTATATCAGTAGTTATATCAGTTTGCTTTTCCTTAATTGCTCAATCTTATTTACTTTTTTAATGTCACTTTACACACAGTGGACATTATGTGGAGTTTTAATATACCTAAGTTTTTGCTATCCAATCTTAAAATTATTTTCTTTTACTTGGAGCATTTACTCTATAATAAATTACTAATAAATTTGAAAAAAAAGTCAATGCTTTCCTACACCAGCAAAATTGACCAGTAAATACTATAAAAGTAAATACAAATTACAATAACTAAAAGTATAAAATATCTAGAAATTATACAATACAAAAATCCCTCTATGGGAAAACTTAACTCTAATAAAGGAGATTGAAGATCTGAATAAATATTTACAAAGATGTCCCATTCTCTTAGATTGGACAATTTAATATTATAAGATGTTGATTCTTCCTAAATTAATCTATTAATGAAATGCAATATCAGACAATTCCACTTGGATCTTTTTTGAGGAACTCAAACTAAATTTATTTTAAAACGTATATGAAGGAATAAAAATCTATGAATAGTGAAGTCAGTTTTAGAGAAAACAAAGGGTGAGTGTGCCCTGCCAAATATTAAGACATGTTGAAAGATGATAATTTAATAAAGACAGTGAAATTGGCACGAGAACAGATGAACAGACCAAGGGAACATAATAACTTAAAGACTGATCCTTATTTGTATGAGACTTAATATAAGATAAACTATAAGAATAAATTAATGGAGAAACAACAGTTTGCTTAGCGAATGATTTGGGAAAAGAATCTCACCATGTGTAGAAGAATAAAAATGAAATTTGACCCTTACCTAACCCTGATACAGGGATAGACTTTAGCTGGATTAAAGACCTAAATGTGAAAATAAAGATCTGAAATCAGTGGAGAGCTAAGTGTTGAAAAGTCCTTAAACTAAACTTCAAAAGCAAAAACGGTAAGGAAAAAAAGTTGATAGCTTTCATTACATCAAAATGCACGCTTCTGCTCAATGAGACAGCTAAGATATAGAGGTCAGCTAATAATGCAATTGCGTGAAACTATAAGGGGTTATTACCTGGCATAAACCAAGAATTCCTAGAAGAATGAACAAGTGAAAGGTAGTAATTCAAACAGAGAAATGGGGAAAAGATATGTACAAAATATTTTTGAAATAGGAGATCCTAACTAAGGCTGATAAATGAGGAAATAGAGACATAACATTACTTAGATAAATGTTTGGTTCTCCAGAAGAAATAAAGAGAAAAAGGTGTAAGTGGTTGCCTCGTGAGAGTGTGGCTGAAGGTGGGAACATTTGGGGTAGAAATCCTTCAATATAATTTGATTTTTAAATTTTAAAAGAAAAAGAACTAATATCAAATAGCCTCATCCATATCATTCAAAAAATTAAAGGAAATATCTCACTTAGAGTCATCTAGTCAGTAGTAATTACACTGAAAATGTTGCATAAGAATAAAAATTTTAAGATATAATTTCAAAAATGACAGCAACATACTATTCACAAAATAGAAGGATTCAAATAGGTACAGATAAGTGACAAATAAAAAACAGTTCTAATAAATCTTATATAGGAATTAAATATATCATATTTTATAAGACTTTTTAGCAGATTACAAGAACACAAAAATACATTGAACAGAAAAAATTATATTGAAAATGAAATAGATATGAAATACAAACGCAAGAGTACATAAAAATATAAACCAAGAAATCTTTTTTTGGGGAGGGGGCGGATAGGTAATAAAACAACAGTAATTTATTCTCTCACAGTTCTGAGGCCAGAGTCCAAAATCAAAATGTTGGCAGGTCTGCACTCCCTCCAGAGGCTCTGGGGTAAGATGACCAGCTTGTGACAGCTGTTGGTAATCCTTGGCATTCCTTGGCTTGTAGCTACATCACTCTGATCTCTATCTCTGCCTTCACATCTTCTCATCTCCCCTGTGTCTCTCTTCTGAAGATACTTATCATTGGACTTAGGTACGCCCCCGTCACTTCTCAATACTCGAGAATGATCTCTTCATCTCAAGAACCTAAAATTAGTTACATCTGCAAAGACCCTTTTTCTAAATAAGGTAGCATTCACAGGTTCCTGGAATTAGGATGCAGACGTCTTTTTTCTTTTTTTAATTAATGAATTTTTAAAATTGAAATTTAGTTGATTTACAATACTGTATTAGTTTCAGGTATACAGCACAGTGATTTGTACACCAAATAAATCTTTTATGTTAAAGTATGTTATAGTTTCCAAAGCATTTTCATTTTGAATATGAATTAACATTAACATTAGCTAAACATCACTCCAGATACCTTACTTTGGAGATAAGTATCAATATATATCTCTTAGATGGATATCTAAGATTCTTAGGATCCTCAGATACATGTAACCAACAGAGAGAGAGAGCACATTGAAAATGTGATTTTGGGGCTTCCCTGGTGGTGCAGTGGTTGAAAGTCCGCCTGCCGGTGCAGGGGACACGGGTTCATGTCCCGGTCCGGGAAGATCCCACATGCCGTGGAGAGGCTGGGCCCTTGAGCCATAGCTGCTGAGACTGCGCGTACGGAGCCTGTGCTCCGCAACGGGAGAGGCCACAACAGTGAGAGGCCCGCGTACCGCAAAAAAAAAAAAAAAAAAAAGAAAATGTGATTTTGCATGAGAAGCAGTGTGATTTGGTGGATGGGCACATAGTCGCTGGAGCCCAACTACCTGGGTTCTATGTAGATCCTACCTCTTATTGGTTGTGTGATGATGGGCAAGTCACTCCACCTCTTTGTGCCTCAATTTCCTCAACCATAAAATGTGGATGTCAATAATCCCCACCTCACAGGGTTTCCTTGAGGATGAAAAAATGCTTAGAACAGCATCTGGTACATTGTAAGCTTTCAATTAAAGACCATCGTTTTCCTCGGTCTGATTTCCAACAGACAGAATGCCAAGGAGGAGCAGAGACAGGTAAGGATAAGGAGAGAAGGAGTCATTGCTGGGTCTGGGCTCTGTACACTCTTTTGCAATTTTGTCAGATGTTTTAAGCAGAGGTTCATCCATCATTTTTGGAGGTGTTTTACTCCCCCAGGTCCCAGGCAGCTCCCTAAGACTTCCAGGGATCCTGAGAACAGGATGTCTTTTGTCTCTTCTAGAGCCTTCTGTGGGTGGTTGGGGGATGGGTAGCAAACAGTCCAAGGAGAACATTTTCCTTCTTGTCTAGCTTTTACCTGTCTTTCCACCTCCTCCCATTTCCATTTCATTAGGGAGTTTCACCTTAGCTCACTCTCTTAGTGTTCTGACACTGCATGGCACACATTTGGTTCTAGAATCACCGAGAGGTAGGCAGGACTTGTAAGACTGTGACCATATTACTGATGAGAAAGCCAACTGTCATAAAGTAAAGCTATTTGCTCAGGGTTGTACAAGGCTGTAAGGAAGAGCCGATGCTGTGGGTCTATAACAAGAGCTCATTGCTCTTGTCCTAGAATCTAGTCACTCAATGTTTACTGGGTCAATGAGGGTCAGGTTGCACTGATGCAGGGGGCAGAGGGGACAAAGATTAATAAATATAGATCTTCTTTTTTAAAAAAAAAATTTTTCTTTGGCTGCACTGTGGAGCATGTGGGATCTTTGTTCCCCGACCAGGGATTGAACCTATGCCCCCTGCATTGGGAGCGTGGAGTCTTAACCATTGGACCACCAGGGAAGTCCCTCCCTGTGGATCTTCTAGCATGTTCAGAAGAGGTTTCCATCAACACAGCTGGTTGGAGCATTTGACCTCATCAGGTAGTTTCTGCCTGAGAGAATTAAGGTCTCCATCAACACGTTTGAAGGCTGTATGGTGCAGATACAACCGTGCCGATTTTAAAATATGATAAGTTGATTCTAACATTCTTCCGGAAGAGAAAAAGTGTGAGAATGTCAAAGAACATTTTGAACAAGAGAAAGATAGGAGACTTGTCCTACCAGATACAAAAACATATTAGAAATCAACAATAGTTGGAAAGTTCTGATGTTAGCCAAGGCAAGACAAACGGCTCTCCAAGCGGCTATGGATCCATACGAAGAAGTATTTGAAGGAGAAAGGATGACCTTTTTATAATTCTGGAGTGGGGACATCTTTTTAGCAAGGCAAAATTTCCAGGCCATAATGGAAGAGACTGGAGGACTTGATAGCATAAAAATTTGAAATAGTTGTAGAGAGAAAGATAACAAACTCAAGAAAAGAAATAAAACAAAAAAACAAAAAAACAGGGCTTCCCTGGTGGCGCAGTGGTTGAGAGTCCGCCTGCCAATGCAGAGGACGCGGGTTCGTGCCCCGGTCCGGGAGGAATCCCGCGTGCCGCGGAGCGGTTGGGCCCGTGAGCCATGGCCGCTGAGCCTGCGCGTCCGGGGCCTGTGCTCCGCGACGGGAGAGGCCGCAGCAGTGAGAGGCCCGCGTACCGCAAAAAAAAAAAAAAAAAAAAAAACAAACTTGTCCTATAGATACCTGATAAAACTATTTGTTGGTATCTATCCAAAGAAAGACTTTGCAAACTCTTGGACTCAAGATTCCAATTCTAAATCCACATCGTAGAAATACCCACAGAGGCACATATAGTTACATGTTCCAGGATGTTCATTTCAGCATTGTTTGTCATAGGAAAAAAATAAGAACCTTAAATGTTCTACAAAAAGAACATTAGTCAAATAAATTGTAACACATCCAAACTACAGAATACTCTTCATAAAGTAAAAGGAATGAGGGCCTGGTATAGAAAAATTTCCTAGGCTAAGTCAGAAACAAGGAACAAGAACAAGGCTGTTGTTCTGCATTTAAAAAAATCTATTTGAATACAGGTATATATGTAAATGGAAACCGGTCCTGAAGGATCTCCAATGAACTGTGAATAAGAGTTACCCCTGGGAAGGGGAGTGGAATGGGTAGAAATAGGATTTTCAAGTTTTATTCTTCATGCCTCCTCATTGTTCGGATGTTTAATTTGAACATGTAATCACTGTGTAATTTTAAAAATGTAAACAACAAGGAAGCAAGGCTCCTCATCCCCAGGGACGGAGAATAAGGACTTTGCACATCCATCTAAGCTGGGAGTCAGACGAGCCAGGAGGCCACCCAGCCACTAAGGCACAGAAAACAGATGTGGAGGAACCGTGGGCCACGTGCACTCACCAATCCCCTGGTGCCAGCTCCAAGCAGAGACTGTGGGTCGATTGCACAGGGCAAATGAGGGTTTTCTCTTCACTTGAACAAAAGAAATCAAGAATGTGGAAGAGGGCAGATGTGACAGCCATAAAATGGATGTATCACCCACAGATCTGAGGGCCGTGGAAATGGCAACTCGGGCCTGTTCTAACTCAACTCAGCTCAGCAGCAGCAGCGTTAGGATGCTCAGATTAGAGAGACATCTCTGCTATCCCGGTGGGGGACTCAGGCCTGCCTGCATGGAGGCAGCCTGTTGTGAGGCCTGGCCTCCAGACCTCTACTAGTTCTGAGGCTTGTGAGCTCAGAAAGGGCTAAGCTGAAAATACAAGTCTTGCTTACCTGCAAGGAGCTGGGGAAACCCGACAACACACCACACTTTCCCTGCCTCTTTCACTTTCAGTGGCATCAGATCCTAAAGAAACACGCTGGGAATTTGAACAGAGGACTCTCTCTTCAGCTCCAAGCCCCCAGGGTGGGTGGGGCACTCAGTTTTCTCAGCTTTCTATCAGCCCCCGTGTGGGAGATGGAGGGGTGGGCTTGGAATTAACTGCCAGGAGATCTGGATTGTCAACAGAACATGCAGGAGGCTGGTTCTAAGCCGTGCATGTGAATTAAAGGGACAGAAATACTCCTTTAGTCTTCAGTATTTGGGGTAGCTTCCATAAAGCAGTTGCAGGGAAAAATCATGGACCTGGATGTCATGTTAAGTCCTAAGCCCTCCTGGAGTGATTTCTTACTGGATCATATAAGAGGTAAGAGATCTGCACTCCTGTATCGAGTTCTTTTTGCCAATTTGTCTCATTTACATTATTAATAATAATAATAACACATATTTTGTACTTACTACACATCAGGTACAATTTAAAGTATTTGCATGTATCGTCTCACCTAATTCTCACAATGGCTCTGTGGGCTGGGGCACGATTACTCTCATTTCACAGATGTAGAAACTGAGGCACAGTCAGTTGAAGCCACTCTCCAGGTTCACACGGATGGCAGGTGGTGATGCTGGTTCTTGTCTAGAAGACCTGACTCCAGGGCTTCCTCTGCACTGTGCATGGAACCCTCAGCAGCCTCCTCAGATGTCACGGGGTCTGTGGACTAAATGAGGGTGAAGAGGACAAAGGGGGCCCATGGTGACAAGCAGCATGGAGGGTGCCTCCAAGGAAGTTCTTGGAAGCCATTAAGCAGGGAGAGATGGTGTGGGGTCAGGGGGGACAGTCACTCTGAGGATAAGTACCAACAATCGGGGGAATGGAACCCTATATTTGAAGTTTTCTGGCTTGTGCATTTTCATCAAAATAGGATATTGGTTGGTGTGAGGCCGAACAAAGGGGCCTCCACACCCCCTGTGGGAAAGGTGTGTATGGGTAGTTCTTTCTCAGTGACAGAGGTCTGTCTGGAGCCAAGGAGAATTTTCCAACTTGGCCTGGGAAACACTATGACAGCAGGAGGATTTAAGATAATTCAAATATAGTCCTTCAGCCCAACTCTCTATTTCATAGAAAGAACTTGTTCAGTGAGGAGTAGGGTCTTGTCCAAGGACTCGTGGCTATTGAGTAAATGAGCTAGGACCAGACCCTGTTCTGTTTTCGAATTTGCCTTGGGCTGCCTCCTGCTCTGTTCTGGCACGTGGGCCACGTGCACTCACAAACCGTGCACATCACAAAGGGGATGAGGAACCCAGCAGGAACCACCTCTGTGGCTGAGGCCTGCCAGCCCATGCACGTCACAGACTTCCAAATGTTCATCATGGACAACACAGATAGAGTATTTGCTGTAATGACTGGAAGAAAGTCAGTTCATTAGCAGTTATGTTCATTATCAGAGATTTGTGCTTGATTCAACGTTTCTAGTATATTCAGAGAGTTGTGTGCCCATCACCACAATCCGGTTTTAGAACACCTCCTGGAAAGGCCCCCGGGGCTGACAGTCTTCATCAGTCAATCCCATTCTCACCCCCAGCCGCAGGCAACCACTAACTTATCTTCTTTTTACATTTCTCTGGACATTGAATATACATGGAATCACATAATTTCGTGGTTGTTTTCATCTGGTTTCTTCACTTACCAAAATGTTTTCTTTTTTGAGATTTATCCATTTCTTTTTATTGCTGAAGTGTATTCCATTGTATGGATATACTGCTTTCTGTTTACTCATTCATCAGCTGGCAGACATTTGACTAATATGAATAATCCTGCTATGAATAGGACTTCCCTGGTGGCGCAGTGGTTAAGAATCTGCCTGCCAATGCAGGGGACACAGGTTCGAGCCCTGGTCGGGGAAGATCCCACATGCCGCGGAGCAACTAAGACCATGCGCCACAACTGCTGAGCCTGCGCTCTAGAGCCTGCGAGCCACAACTACTGAGCCCACGTGTTAAAACTACTGAAGCCCGCGTGCCTAGAGCCCGTGCTCCACAGCAAGGGAAGCCACCGCAATGAGAAGCCCATGCACCGCAACAAAGAGTGGTCCCCGCTCGCTGCAACTGGAGAAAGTCCGCGCGCAGCAACGAAGACCCAATGCAGCCAAAATAAATAAATTAAATTAAAAAAAATCCTATGAATACTTGTGTACAATTTTTTGCACAAACATGTTTTTATTTCTCTTGGAAGTGGATTTGCTGGCCCACATGACAAATTTATATTAAGAAACTGCCAAACTTTTCCAAAGTAGTTGTACCATTTTACCTTTCCACCAACAATGTAGTTTCCAATTTTTCCGCATCTTGCCAATATTTGGTGTTATCTTTTTGATTTCAGTCATTCTAGTGAGTGTGTAATAGTATCTCTTTGTAGTTTTAATTGCATTTCTCTGATGACTAATGAGGTCGAATACGTTTTCATGAGTTTAGATATTTGAATGTCTCTCGATGCAATGTCAAGTCTTTCACCATTTTAAAATTATGCTTTTGGATTTCTTATTTTGGGGTTGTGTTCTTTATATTTATGGATACACATGTTTTATTACATATGATTGGCAAATATTTTCTCACAGTCTGTGACCTGTCTTCATTCTTTCAAGCTGTCTTTTGAAGAACAAATTAAACAATGAATTAATGAAGCTTAATTTACCAATTTTTCCTTTCATGGCTTACGCTTTTGGTATTGTATCTATGTTTGCCTAACCAAAGATTTAAAATATTTCCTCCTGTGCTTTCTCTTAGAAGTTTCGTAGTTTTAAGCTTTATATTTAGGCCTGTGGTCCACGTGTCCTAACCTGACTCAAAGCCCCACATTTCCTGAGCTAGAGCCTTCTATGGACAACAGCAAGGGAGCCCTTGTGGGTGGCTTCTTTCTCCCCTGGGGGCAACTGTTGAGTGGAAACCGGCTCATAAAGGTTTCCATGCTGCTCACCCCAGCCACTGCCTCTCTAAACAGAGGTCCATTGACAGAGCACTTCAGAACCCTCTCTCTCTCACTGTTTCTAAAACAGCAATTTATAAACTGCTTGAGGTTTGAGATGACTGTTGTTCTCAACATTTTGCTTGTTTCATACAAATTTATTGCTTCCAGTAGGTATTTTCTGTGGTGTGTATTACCCAGATTGTGGTCACTCTATAGCTTAATATAAAGACTCTATTTTTGGTTCGTGTTGATGTGTTTCAAGGATTGAAGTTAAATAATGTGTGAGCATTAAATAATGTTAATAAAGTTAAATAATGTCCACCATCTTTTTCCAGGAACGTCCAATCATTTTTTAAATGTAGCAATAAACAACTAGATTATTGCAATTTTGACTTATAGAGTATTATAAAAGTAGCTGAAAAGTTACAATCCTAATCTGTTTATAAAAATAATAGGTCTGGTATTTTTGTAGTCATAAGTGGCCAAGGGTTAAATCAATAGGAACCAAGGAAATTTCAAGATACTGTACATTGAAGAAAGGCACTAAGAAATTAAATTAATATTTTCCAAAAACCCCCACGACACAAACACACACACACACACACACACACACAGAATACTACCCTAGGCCTGCAGAATTTAAAATCAAGAGACTATTCTGTTGAATAGATTACATATGCAAAAGACTGATTATCAGGAATGTAGGTTTATTTCATTAAAAAACAAAACAAAACAGATTCATCCCCCAAAGAGTACTGTGTCCTTTAAAGCAGCAGCAATCACAAGGCACATATGTACAAAATACCTCGAGCAAAATAGAAACTAAACATTAAAAAAATATGTTATTTAAAAAGATGTTGAAGACCATTTGTTAATATGAACATATATTATAAAATGACATTTTTAATATAATTTTATTCCTTTCCCTTTAATAAGAGATGGAGTAATAGTGTAATATTTATGTAGTACCTTATGGCACATATCACAAACATTTATACCACCCAACTTGGTTTGCTAAAGAAAAAACAGATAGCTGAAGCACAGCTTAAAAATTTTATTTTTAGTGCTTTCACATCTTTTTTAGATATTTGGAATTCATAAGCTGAAAAGAAATAAAGGTCTCATTTTCTTTAGCTTAGAAAAAAAGCTTGTAGTTATACATCCCTATACAAAAAAGAACACATTCTAGATATTCTAAAATATCAAGGACATGATTTCTATTTTGGGATCATCACAATAATCCTCTTCTGAAAACAGATTAGAAGTCAACACATAACGAATGTAAAGGTCAATTATACTAAAATAAAATAGAATTTGATTTAAATTATTGCTCACTTAGGAAGTATAATGACTATTCTCTGGTTAGGGATGCTAAGATTCACTGTTAGAAATGGTGCAACATCAGTATTTAGTGTATATAAAAATTCTAGGATTCAAATATAACGAAAAATTTATAATGATCACACATAAAGTATTCTTTATATATTAGCCACCATTGAGCTTCACATGACGAAGACTGAAAAAGATGTGGTTGAATTAGATCTTCAATACATTTTGTATCATATATGCTGAAGTGCCTCTAAGCTTTAATGTTGCAGAAAATTTTCTATGAGATATTAAGGAGTGCTCACAATCTTTATCATTAGAAGGGAAAGAAGATACACTGAAGCTCCATTTTTAAACAATGACAAAAAAAAGAATATAAAATACTAGTATTAATAAAACGTTTAAATAGTACTAAACAGCACAATTTAAATATCAATTATACGCTGTCATTAGTTTTTCTCTTAAGAAAATCAGTTCTTGGGCTTTTGGATTTGTTTTCTTTTAAGTATCCAGCATCCTTTTCATGGTCATACACTGAGTCGATATCCACACCATCTAGTGACACCCTATGTGGTTCCCGCAGGCCCTCTCTGGCTCACTCTGCAGTGACTCAGGTCTGTCTGCGTGTTGCGTGGTGAGAGGCCACCAGGCCCCAGACTAAAGCAGCACGGTCTGGGCCACCTTGCTGATTGTGGTCGCAGCTTTCTCTAGTTCCTCTTCTGTTTGTTCCACTGTGACCACAACCCTAATGCTGAGAAATAATAAGGGACACAAAAGACAGTCAAATGAGAGTCTATACCAAGGGTCAGCCTGCCACCTGTTTTCGTGAATAAAGCTCTTCTACTGGAACATGGCCTATTGTCCATAGCCACTTTCTCACTGCCCCAGCAGGGTTGCGTAGTTGTGGCAGGGACCTTGTGTCCTGCAAGCTGAAAGCATTTTACTATCTGCTATTTATAGGAGTTTGCCATTCCCTGCCTGGACTAGTAGCGATCTAGTCAAGGTAACCTTGCAGTAGGGCTCTGCCCAGGGCCGGCAGGAAACTGTCCTTTCAATCTACCGCTGCAAGCAGTATCAGGCCCAAAGCAGGAAGTCAACGTTTCTCATATTAATGTGTGGTTGTTCATAAGTGTAATTCAATAAGTCATATAGAGGTTCTACAATACTTTGATGTGAGGCAGAAATTTTCAAGTTTTCAGGAAACTGAAGACAAGAAATATCAGCCTGACAGGGCACTTCTACCCCTGTCCCTCTCACTCCCCTCTGCAAACATCTGCATCAGCCACTGGACACACACACACTGAGTTGGGCTGGGCCCAGAGTCCTGAGGGCACAAAACGACGGTGGCCCCTGTCCTCATGAAACACAGGATCACAACTTTGGATGGTGTAACTAGAACGGAGAGAGCAGGATCTTTAGGGTGCCAGAACAGTCTTCCAGAACCCAGCCCAGTGCTCCACGCCTGCACAGCGCTGACTTTGTGTGCTCTCGTGGGTCTCTCCCAGACTCTTCCAGGCTCCCTCTCCATGGTGCCTCTCAAACCTGTGCTCTGGGCTCCCCAGATGCACCTGTAGGTCTCTACGCCACCGCAGACCCTGCTGGAAGGCCTGATGCCCACCCCAGCTTGTTTGATATGCTTGATTTTGCAGGCTCGGCTTAAGCGTCTCCTGTTCTAGGAAGCCTCAGCCCCTCCCAGGCCAGAACTAACCATGCCCTCCTCCTCTGTGACCTCCCTGACCTGTGTCATGACCCTGAAACCCTCAAGCTCTGGGTGTCTACCTTCTTGGACTACACTGTTTAAGTGCTTAGGGGACAGAATCAGGTGTTGAATGAATGCCAATTTTAAATGAGTCAAGGCGCCTTCCCATTGAGGGCTGCTTGAACCTCTGTAGAGGTTTTCTCCACTGTCACTTTGCTTTTCCTTGGGTGTTTAATACGTATTTGTCAGATGAAGTACCACACAGCGCTTGGGCCAGAGGTGGGATGAGCAGCAACCCCCAGACTGTGCCCCCCCACCGCCACACACACTGTAAGGACTATCCTGGTGGCGGAAACTGCTGGCCCAGCACATGCTACCGTAGCACAGCGGTAGGTTGTCGCCAATGCGAACCTGGGCTGTCCCAGTTCGTTCTTGGGATTGCAGATGTGTCATTAAGTTAATTACAGAGTCCTGAGGGCATTTTCAATTAAAATGGGAAAACATCTAGCTTAAGAACAGAAACAGGTGATGTTCTATCTTTTAACAATACACATTCTTCCTTATCCTGTGACAGTCTTTCAAAAAATTTCAAAACATAATACATTTCATACAGAGTTTAAAGTAGAAAACAATGACTCAGGTCATAATTTTAAGTCTACCAACCTTGGAGGAGGGAGATACTTCTCTTCTTTCTCCAGGTAGCGCGCCTGAGTTAACGCGATGCCTCTGTCCATGCACTGTATGAGGAAAAGGAATACATTTGCAACCTGGACAGCAGACACTGATCATTAAAACAGGAAGGTGCAGTGAAATGCTACTCTCAATAGTAGTTTTAATTCATTTTTCCGATTATAACTGCTAGAAGACAAAACAAAATACCACAGAATCATCTTATCATCTTGAGAGCACTGTTCTACAGAACTTCCTGCAATAATGGAGGTGTTTGCCCTGTGCTGTCCAGGACGGCAGTCAGGGGCCCACGTGGCTCTCGGGCACTTTGAGATATGGCTAGTGCAACTGTAACACTGAACTTTGAATCTGACTTAATTTAAACAGCCATAGGTAACTAGTGGTTACCACTTTAGGCAAAGCAGAGTTAGGACAAGGGGAAAGAGGACCAACAAAGCCCCGGAGGCTAACCAAGAGCTGCACTTAGTAACGCCAGCAGAATCATTTCAGAGAGGAACTGCTCACACGTCAAATATCAACACCACCTCTGATTCCCATGTGCTACACTTGGACACAGTGCTACCAAGCACAGAAGAGTCTGGTGTCACATTTTGCACAGCTTTCCAATACATCAGCTACCTGCCAACATTTTTTAAAAAATTAAATAATCGCTATCAAAATAAAGCATAAAGTCAGACGAGGGTAATGGTTTATAAGGGTTTCTCCTTGGGGTGATGAAATGTTTTGAAATCAGATAGTGACGGCTGCACAACCCTGTGAGGATACTAAAAACCACTCAACGGTATACTTTAAAGAGTGAATTTTATGGAACGTGAATTGTATTTTTAAACAAATGAACAAACAAACAGTCAGCTAGAGCAAGGGGTGCTGTAAAGGAAAGAACAATCAGTGCCAGCGTGTGGCAGTGCAGGTATTTGCCTGAAGAGGGGCCATTCTGTAAGCTGTGAGGCAAGGTTTTCCTCTGCTAGGAAAAGATGGAAAACAATGGCAGGCAATGTCTTTTGCTGATTCTACATTCTGGAAGTGTACTTGGAAAAGTTAACTCCTTCTGCAAACATCTGGACTGGCTCTGTTTCTAGTCCTGTCTAGTTAAGAAACAGTATAAACCATAGCTCAGTTTGTAAAAACTTTTATCAGGAAGTCAACAAAAATTTGGCAGAACTGCTCAGTTCTGCAAAGCTTAAACAAGAACTACGGTGTCATGATCCTTTTTTCTCTTTCAAATATTGAAAAGAAAAAGCAAAGAGGAACAGGACAAAAGACTTATTAAGATGGAAGCTGCAATGATGCAAAGAAACTCTAAGAGTTTTCCTATTCCTTCCTACAAATGCAGTTTCCAGATAGTATTCTGTTCCCTTCCCCAGAGCCTGTTCTCTCCTCATTCAATTCTCAAGGTGATTTCCTGAAGACAGTCAATATCCAGCGGGAGCCCACAGATGTAATTTTGGGATCTGTGAATTGTCCAGACTCACTTTTTCTTTTTGTTATGAGGATAACCTATGTAAGAGAAGTATCGAGTCACTTGATTCACATGCCCTGAGTCTCCCTCTGGAACAGAGTAGCAGTAAGACCTTAGCTGTCGCTACCTAGTGAGAAAAGAACCGAGGTGTATCTGACTGGAACTGACACCCTGGCACCTAGAGAAGGCCCACGTCCTGTGACACAAAGTGTGTAGAGAAGCACCTTGAGGGGGGGTTGGAGGGGAGGCTCTGGGATAATAACGGCGTCACCACAGACTCCAACACAGGACATGCAGCTTCACAAGGCTGCTCTGGCGGCAGTCAGCGTCAGTCACACCACTCAGCAACTCAGTTAGAAAACAAACTCAGCTGTCACATGAAGGTAATGTCATAATTTGACTCTTACTAGGCTTGTCTGTTCTGCTTATATTTAAGTTATAAATTTGTTTTGGTATTACATTTGTATAGGAGCTCTAATTAAAAGGATGTTGTACTTCCTTTTATAGCTTATACATTTAAGTAATATGACAATAAAAACACCGAGGCAGTAAAAAAGGTCTGTGGGATGCTTTTCCCCTTTAAAGAGTTTTTTTTCATGTTTGCAGAGCTGCACCTGAGGAGACATCCGTGACATTTCCTCACCCAGCAAGGCGAGAGCCACTCCAGCCTGTTCATTCATAATCTGACACGTTTCCTTAATTAGGAATCTCATATTCTGGGTTTGGTTTTATTTTGTTTTTTTAGGACAAGTGACTCTGGAAGGCCACAAGTTGCAAGAAGCTCTCCACGAATCAATGATCCACAAGTTGCAAGAAGCTCTCCATGAATCAATGCCTGCAGGTACTGTGGTTCACACATCGCAGGGTACAGGTCAGCTGAAGCCAGAGGCTGGCTTAGCACCACAGCCTCCATACTGAGCAGCCACGTGACTGCCTGCTGTGCCACAGCCGGGCAGGGGCACATGGCAGACTTGACCGTCACTACTACCCTGATGCCTGGCAGCACGGACTCAGGGAAGGAGCCTCTGAAAGGAACCGTCAGGACAAGCAGGACAAGGAAATTCTCAAATACATACTCCATGTATTTCAGATTCAAGTACAAGGCAGCACCCCCCTCGGTGCTCAGTGCTGCAGGGCCACTTGACCATTCTTTAGAAGGAGGAAAGTGAGGAGAGAGGACTTGGGTGAAAGCAGCTCTACTGAAGAGTAAAAGGCCAAGGGATCTTCCCTAGTGATGCGTTTCTTAGTTAATAACTAAGGTACTTAGTAGTAAGACTTTCAGAAGTCAGACATTTAAATCAAGCTCCCAAGTTAGGCACGGTAAAGGAGTGGCTCTTCTTCCTTCCTTTTTGGTTACAAGATTATTTCGACCTGTTTCTGAGCTATGCTGGGTGTTCAGCCCCAGTCAGCTGTCCGGTGTTGTGCGCCATCACCATACACAATGCCATCCCCACCTACATATGCAAAAGCCTGTCTTTGTAAATAGTAAGCAATTGGGTTTTCTGGAAGACTAATTATTCAGAGTGGAAGCAAAGTGTATTTTAATACAATGTGGCAAAGAACACAACTTCAATGTGAACTGAAAATTGACCCAATGGAATAACCTGCAGCCTGTCAGTAGAGACTGCTACAGACTCCACTGGGCAGGGACAGATGTCAGGAAGGCTGGGCATCGGAACAATTCCATGTCACCAGAGGGGTAACCACAATTTCTGTTGTACCCAATCTCTTAGGGCAAAGAGAGCATTCTTAAAAATGACCTTAAAAATTGCTTGGGTTCAGGGTAGAAGAGTACGAAGAGATTCACCTGAATAACTGGATACTCACTTGAGTTACTATTTCCTGAAGTAGTTTAACATCTCTTTCTCGACACCCAGTGCTCTCTTCCAGCTGGAGGTGAAATGCTGGAGAAATGGACTCACCCACCACCTTTAATCCAGAAATGCTGAGGAAGAGTAACACACACACAAGCATAAATCCTCTTCCGAGCTCAGATTTCTCACATATAAATAATTTTACAAAGTCTGCATTAATGAATGTGACAGAAAGTTGGGACTTCCATGGGAAACATCATGTGGTGGGATTCCAGATCTGACAAAGGGAGGTAAAAATGCACGCTCTGGGCAGTGCTTCCTAGTCTAGGACACCCTGCAGCATGGCTGGGAAGAGGATTCCCGGTCCCGCGGGACTCTCCGGCTCACATTTCACAGAGAACACGTGCGTCATCCCCAGCCTCCCACCAGACAGTCTACGTGCCTCACCCACCTTGGCTGGGGCCAACTCCTCCTCAAGGGGCCCCTTGCAGGCCCACTCAGCCCTGGGCCTCTGCCCTGTCGCTTCCTCTCACCTGCTCTCTCCTGTTCTTGCACGGCTAGCGCCAGACACGCCCGGTCCCAAGTCCAGGGGGGCCTCCCTCATCACCCACTTTAGGGAAGTGTCTGCACCATCAGTTTCTATTACCTCTGTTTCCTCCATGGATAACATATTATAATTGATAATGTTGCTTCCTTATTTTCTAAATGTTTAGTTTGTATCTTGTCTTTTATAAACTACAGGGATGATTTCTGACACTAAAATTTTATACTTTGATCACCAACAATATATTTAGGTTGTAAAGCTATCTTCTTGTGTACATGTTTAATTTTAAATTTTTCTTGAATTACAATTATTTTCTTCTCTCTTAGGATTAACAGCACAGAAATCTGCTGTTTCTCAGGAAGGAAGGGAGATTTCTTTAGGGGTGAAAGCCTGTATTTTCAAATGATTATTGCAGTGTTATGAGAATGATAGGCCATATAATATAGCCATGTATGGCTTGATTTCTGACCTATCTCCTAGGACAAAAAGAGTGATACATGTCTATTTGAAATTGGGCTAAACATTTTAAATGGCTTTCATTTAGTCTGCTTTACCTGGAAAGATTTGCTTTTCCCTTAGAATGAAATGAGCACAAAAAGCACTTGCTGGCATATTCGATTCTTCAAACATGTTTAGGACTCAACAAGCTTTTACTGAATGACTACCTGTGCCACATGAAATGAGGAAGCTAAGCTCACCTGCCTTTCAAACCACCCTTGAACATCATTAATTTGTGTCTACTTTCTTTAAATGTAATGCATCACACTAGGATCTCTCAATAAATCAGGCTGCAGATTTGAATCATGGAATCTTAGACTCTAGGGCTTCTGGAATATGGGGAAACCTTATAGATCAGTTGTTTTACTACTGTAGAAACTAAGAAATATGCTTTCAAAACCCATTTCTTAGGTGAATTTTGAATGTGTTAAACTTGTACACAAAGAAGTATTAAATGTTTTAGGTCATGTACTCTCAGGGAGAACTTAAAAAATTACTTTTCAAATTGCATTTCATATGAATTAAATGGCCTGGATTTTCCTTGATACAAACAAGGCACCTATAAGCCCAATCGAGCTTATTATTTGATCAAATGGGCTCATCTCACATGTTAGGTGGAGCAAGTTGGTGTGAGAAGGAATGAAACAAAATGCCCTCTTTCTGGCTGCCTGGATGCCGCATTAAAGTTTAACTAAAACCAAATGGACAGAGAATTATAACTTGAGTTCAGAAAGTTAGAAGCTGTGTTTCAGAGCCTGTTATACTTAAAAAAAGCATTTCTGGAGAGCACATTATTTACCATATTATTTTACCCATTTTACCAAATGGAAATACTAAACACTGGTCTAGGTCCTAGGGATAGAACAATCAACAGTTCAGACGTGGTCTCCATCATGTGCTTAGTGTGGGGAAAGCACTGGACATGAATAATTATCTGTTAGAATTTAGGGGCTCTTCAAGATTCCAGCAAGGACCCAAAGTAGCAAAGGCCGCTGACCTCCTCTCCCAAATGCAACCTCAGAGATGAGAGAAGCAAATCACTGATTAGAGGAGACTAAAAAAAATTACTTAGAACTGAACACTGAAAATACTTACTGCCTTTGAAATGTTTATCCTTAAGATATTTATTGGAAAATAATAACACCAATAACCTAAATGTAAAAAGCTAAAAAAGAGTAAAAAAAACACAATTCAATGAAACAAGAAAGTAGAGAAATAAGGAAAAAAAAATCAATCAGAGAAAACAAAATATGAGTAAAAAACAAAATCAAACTTAAAAAAACGTGCTGGGCAAAATCCTGGACAGATTATCATAAGAATGAAAATGACAGAAACAGAAAATAAAAAGGGGAAATAATACAGACACAAGAGAGATAATCACAGACTATGCCCAGCCCAAAGGCCCCAAGTCTAGAGTCTCACAGAGGAGTCCTGCTCAACTTTGAAGAAACAGATAATCAAGCCTGGTCTTATACAATGGCTCCATAACGCAGGGAAGTGGAAAAACTGCTCAATACTTTATTGAGGCTACCACACATTGATTCCTAGGTTATGTAAGGTTGTTGTAACAAAAGATTATAGGTCCATTTAAATTATAAATATGGATATAAAAATTCAAAATTCTAACTAACAGTGCAGAAAAATACACTGTAATCAAGGAGGGATTTACTCAGGAATGCAAGGATGTTTTAACATCAGAAAATACAGTCATCCCTCGGTAGTCACAGGAACATTCTGGGTAAAGTGCCGTAGAGGTGGGTTTCAGTAGTTTCAAGTGTACATGAGAGGTGAGGATGTGGAGAGGGCATAAACAACTCTGGAAAAAGACTGGCTACAAAGAGAAGCAGAGCAATGGGCTAGTTGCTAGAGGGGAGTATGGGGCCACAGGAAAGAAGAATTTAAGACAAGATAGGGCAGGGTGTACTTGAATGCTAATCAAATGACTCAGGAAAGGGGAGAGACTGAAGAGAAAGGAGAGGAGACAACCAAAGGCACTTGGTCCTTAAGAAAGAAGAGCTGTGACGGATGGAGGAACGTTTCTTTGGCTATAACACGAGGGAAGACTGGTTCGGATACCCGCAGGTGTGCAGGTCTGTGAGGGAAAATGAGGGAGTTCCCAAGTGACAGCATGAGGCAAGGCTGTCAGCTAAAACTGGGTGGAGTGAGACAGAGGGTTAGGGATTCTGGAGAGAAGAAAAAGTGTGAAAGAGCTGGGAAAAGTAGAGGATTGGACTTAAAAAATAAACAAATTAACACTCATAGAATAAAGGGCATCTGAGGTAGGTGTTCATGAGTTGACAGTGACTCCAATGTGCTAGGCTGAACTGGTTTATTAATATTTCATAAGCCAATGTAACTGGAAACAATAATATCTCTCTACCATAAATCATACAAGGACTTTTGTTAGGATCAGAAAGTCAGACCCAGACTTCAATTATTTCTCCCCCTACTTTATCGGGAATATCTGTGACCCGCTTATTTATTAACCGTCCTTTTTAGAAAAGTTTCTAGTTTCCATATCTGGCAATAGGGATAGGACTTCCATGACTGAGAAGGCAGGTTTCAACTTGGAAAGGCAAAAAGAAACCACAGGCAAGGTGAGATCATTTTCTGTAAGATAAGAAATCTGCCTGAAGATGTCACTAGCCTCAATTTTTTTCTCAATTCTAGAGGAATCTTAAAGAACTACTCTTGTGTAGTTAAAACGAAAGTAAACAGAACACTCATACGGTTCACTTCGATTTCACTTGTTTCTTTTTCTTGAAGTAACTTAAAATAAATCAGTGATTTTCTAAAAAGCAGCATGGACTGTATGAGCCCACTGTCATTCTTTTATCCTTACAGATGTGTGGAGATTCTCCAGTGTTTATGCTGGTTATTTCTGGTGGCAGCATGTTGTGTTATTTTTTTTTCATCTTTGTTACCTTCTGTACTGCTGTAGTATTTTACCAATGAGCTTGTATCATTTTTAGAAAAACAAAGTTATGATATTTTAAAACAATGACAAAATGAATGCTCTGGTTTCACACACAGAGACAAATTTGAATGAACTGTGTTTTTGGTTTCTTAGCTGCAATTTAGACAAACTGACTCAAGCCTATTAAATGCACTGAAAACCAAAGAGGTGACATTCAAAATTTTTCACAAGTTGTTTAAATGTTGTGCAGATAAACTTTTGAGTTGGTTGGAAATATGTAAAACTCACCCTTGTAAAGCGTTATGAATTCGTTTGCACTTTTCCTTCAACACTGCAAAAATATCTGAAGGAAACAAATACATTAGTACATTTGGAAGGTTGCATATACTAATCTAAAAATGTTTTTAAAGATCCAGTTCATCAATTTAAAATGCAGCAAATCCTTCTGCCCACTAATAACACACAAATAGACTGCCAGTAACTCCTCTGAAGGTCCCCAACTTTCATCTGTGGCATATACTAGCTGGCACCTGCTCAGCCAACTTTCAGCAAAATCTGGGATGAGGTTTTCCACAACAAAACAATGGCTCTTGTTCTTCTTAAGATACTATAAATTATCTGGCCAAGAACAAAAGGGTACAAATATATTAAATATTTCTGGACCCTAAACAATTTGGGAAAAAACAGACACTGCAGTAATGTTTATGATCTCTTCTTGATATTTTCACTTTCTTTTAAGGAAAATGCACAAACTGAAATATCTGAGGAGACAGGAGTGGCAGGGTATCTGACAAGCAAGCATATGAATGTGCACACAGAAACACTCACTTTTACTGATTCTCTGAATTAAAACCAATGCTGAATCTTTAGAAATTTATAAAATTTAAAATTACAAACGCCAGGCCTGCTTTTCCATTTTCCTTTTAGCCTTTGGTGAGGAGGTGCTATCACAGCCCAAAACCACATTTTAAATTGAGTTGACTGCCCATTAAGCAAGATTTAATAGTTGGTAAACCTGTATGGCCTCAGCACCAATTCATGAATCAAAGGCTGATGAGGAAAACTAGACAACAGTTATAAAATTATAAGTACCAAGAATTAGCATACTTCAGCTAATTTCTCAAAAAACCCTGATAAACTAAAGGATGACTGGCCCAGAGCTAGTCCCTCCTTTTCCTGGCATCTCTGCCCACCAAGGGAGCGAGCTTTGCTTTGGCTCTGGCTTCACCTCCAGAAACACGAGAGAAGCTCTAACCCGAAACCCTGAGGCAGGGACAACTTCTTCACCATCATTTTTCCCATAAATTGCCAGATAATGTAATTCAGAGCCAGAGCTTTGTCTGGGAAATCATTTCCTCCAGCTAATTTCTCCAAAAAGGCAAACCAGCAGCATGGCTAACATGACTTGAAGTATCTTTGACTTCCTGTGTTTAAAGGTTATACCTGGATTTTCTTCCATGATGTTGAGGGCCTCAATTGCAGCAGCAGCTAAGAGGGGAGGTAATGAAGCTGAAAAGCAGTATCCCTGGCCGGAAAGTCGCTGAGAAGAAACACACAAGTTATAAAACATAAACACTTTTTTTTGTCTTTGTTTTTCTTTGGCTAAAAAAACTAAAGTCACCAAATCTCTGCACTCCCTATCAAATAGCATGTACAAATCGTGAGGTGGTAAGACCCAGGCATGTACAGAAGTTATGTAACAAAACCAAAACTTTTTTAGGAAGGGAGATAACTTCTAAATGTAAATATTTTGAATGATTCTTTAACAAATCTACTTCTAAATAAAAATTGTGTGACAAACTAAGTTAGAATGAAATTTTGTAATAGCAGTTACATTTTTAGTTGACCAATGGAGCAACAGGTTTCAGTTTTTACTTCTGTTTTTAAAAAGAACCCACCTGATGGTCAATTACGAAAGACCTGCCACAGCAGAAACCCCCAATAGAAGCAAGTGAATTCTCCATGTTGGCACTGATAAGATCAATATCATCAATCTGTCAGAAAAGAGGGACAGCGGGAGTTATTTCTCAATTTAAAGAAAAGGCGGGGGGAAGGCCAATGTCAATCCTAGAGACAAAATTTCAGCACTAATCATGTCAACATCTGGACTCAAACTACCTCCTTGAAAATAAAGGGTAAGTCATACAAAATCAATCGTTAAAAGGACCGATGTTTCATAGCCCACCTCTGAAGATGTCTCACTTTATACTTTTTTGCCATTCCATCATTCATTGACGATTTATTCACAGTGGAAGAGCTAGATAAAAGATGAAATCTAAAGTTGTTTGATACTAAACATATTCAGAGGTACAAGATAATTTCCTTGCTAAAACAGTGGTCTCAGCTGTCCTTCTCCATAGAAGGTACTTGAGAGAAATAAAAAGAAATCTATCAGGGTTTTGAACACTTTGGAGCAAGTACTACATTCCATTTACCTTTTCCACCTTTTCAAAAATGAAATCAATTTATCCAAACATGATGGCAATGGGCCATCATGGGCTCTGACCAAAATGGACCAACTGGGCAGTGGATGAACCTAATGTGCCCACTGGGCTCCTGAGTACCCACCACCTTCTCAACTGCTCAACACTCCTTTGGTCCTCACCTTCTGCTCCAGCCCCCAGCACCAAGTTCCATCCTGCATACAGCAGCCATTCTGTAATTACTCACTGATGGCCATAATAATGACTGGTCAGATCACATCTGGTGTTTTCCCAAGTGTTCCACAGATCCAACAAGGAAACCTGTGCACTATTCTTCTTTTTTTTAACCTTTCATTATGAAATATTTCAAACATATACAAAAGTATGAAGAATCCCCATCACCAGATTCAATAATTATCAACTTATGGACAATCCTGTTCCACGTATAAGCCCCCTACTGCCCTCTTCATTTCTTTGGAGCAAATCTCAGACTTTTTATGTTTTCATCTATAAATATTTCAGTGTGCATTTCTAAAAGATATGCACTCTTTCAAAAACATTACCACACTTAAAAAATGAAAAATTTCTTAATATCAAATACTGAGTGTTCAAGAATCTCTGTCTCACAAAGCTTGTTTTTCACAGTATTTGTTTGAATTAGGGTCCAAATAAGGTTCATACATTCTGCACTCTTACTCAAGCCATTATAAATACTACCTCTGAGACAACTGCTGGAAGCAGTGAGAAAACTAGAACAGTGAAATTAGATAGTGCTTTTTCCTTCTTTAAAATTTTCATGCCTTAAAAATTGCTCTGGTGTAAATTTTACTTGAATTACATTTCCATTTATCTTAAATTCTTCAGTGCATTTTATTGCCAAATGTCAGTTTGTCTTTGAAGAGTATGCTTCAGTCAACTTGGTGTGATATTCATTCTGCTCTACATTTTTCTCTAGGTCTGTATGGGTAGAGGGATGCAAATAATCTAAGGTGAGTTTATGTTTTATAGTTCAACGTTTTAACACAAGTTGCAAAACTTTTATGCACAAGATTTGGAGAAAAGCTTCCTTCACATCAACCACACAGAGGTGGGTAAGGACAGGTTACACAGTGGTGGGTGAGGACAGGTTCTGCAGGTGGGCCCACACTGTTCCTCTCCAAGGCTCTAGGAGCAAAACCCACTAAGAGTGGGGCTAGTTGAGGCTCACTTCCTTTCAGCAAAAGAAACAATGAAAAACTCACTCCAGTTGTCTGGGACCTTGAACGGCTTTGTGAATCCATGCTGGTGGTATTTCTTTTATATATATATATATATATATATATCACCCCCATACACACAAATAACAACATAGAATTTTAAATATTAGAAAGAACATCTTTTCACTGCTTTGATACTTTCTAAAGGACAACTTAGAGAATTCTTCCTGATTTTAAAGAAAAAATGGAAGGCAAACTTAACTGTTTCTAGAGAAGAAACACTGAAAGCTGGGATCAAATGTTACCATGTAAACAGAACACAAATTCTATGATTAGCCACTGAGTTCCAAGGGAAGATAGGGACCCCGGTCTGGCTGACCCAATCCTCTGTGGGCTCCGTGAAGTGACAAACACCAAAGCTGCACCCTGCACATTGATGAGGAACACTATCTTGTGCCCATGAAACCTGCCCAGCAGGATGGAACTGCATGGTTACTGTATGAGAGAATGTTCCAAAAAAGGAGAGCTTACATCGATTCCAAAATGTTCAGTGACTCCTCGGCCATGCTCCCCCAGGACTCCAAACGAAAGGCTTTCCTCCAGAAAGATCCTTGCTTTATATTTGTATTTTAACTTAACCTAAGTGGTAAATAAACACAACTTTAAAATACTGAAAATTCATAAAATTCATATTTGTGAATCTGCCTACATGCTAAAATTTATTTGTAACCTCCAAATCGATACTTAGGGCATATTTGCAGGGTGGTGAAAAACTTTGAGTCACCTGAAATGCACCTTCCCAGCTGAGTTAACAGGCTACTGCTTCAGCTTATATTGCAAACAAATGTCCTTTTCACATTCTGTTTACTGCCACATTTTTCGCATTTTGTGCTTTTCTTTGTGATTTTGTTGTTTACAATGGCCCCCAAGCACAGTGCTAAAGTTTGGCCTAGAGTCCCTAAATGCAAGAAGGCTGTGATGTGCCTTATGGAGAAAATGTGTGTGTTACATAAGCTTCATTCAGGCCTGAGTTATAATACTGCTGGCTGTGAGTTCAATATGAATAAATCAACGATATATATTAAATAAGGTGTCTTTAAACAGAAACACATATAAAACAATGTTATGTATTGAGTGACTGATGAAAATGTTGTGACTAGAGGTTTGCAGAAAACTAACTCTGTATTTGCCCTAGGAGCAAAAGTTCAGTATTTGCAGCAGTTTTATAGAACATAAATACACACACACACACACACACACACACACACACACACACACTTACTTTATAGAACATAACTACCATGAATAATGAAAAATAACTATTTTAGATGCTCTAAAATGATTCAATTTAACTCAGTAATACAGACAGCACAATGCCAATTTTTAAAGAAGGAACTGTTAAGACATTATGAGTACAGACATGTAATCTATCTGTTAAATACTGGTCTGATTATACATAAAAACTCCTAGAGAAATGTTGTAAATATTCTTCCCTCAGAGGCACTGTTCCAATTTAGATTCATTTTTTTAATCCCAAAAAAGTTTTCATTAATATGTTTTTTAATCTTATTTTTCCCCCTTTGCTTTCCGGCTTATAAGAAAGTCCTTTCCCATCTAAGGTTTAGATGCATATTTATCTATATGTTCTTCTAATTATTTCATAAATTTTTTGGTTTATACAATGGGAGGCTGACATATGTACAGATTTTTTCCCCCTAGTGTCTAATTGATTTACCCCTTTATGATATGTATGTGATAAGTTTCACAGCTGAATTAAAATACAGTGATTATCAACCACTAAATTTTTATATATATAACATGAGAAGTTGGGCTCTTAAATCTTTCCATGACTCATGTAATCTTCTCTCATGCCAGAATCATAATTTTAGTTATTAAATGTTTAATTAATATGATTTTTTCCACTGAAACTATAGAAATAATGCACAGAAATATATAAGATGGGTTGATGTCTCATATCCTGAGTCTGATAATTTATTTTTTAACCATCAAGATTTTACAGGCTAATCTTGTGAATCAACATCAAACTGGGAGAGGGGTCCTCACTGGGCTTTTAGCTGAATTTTCATTAAAAATGAACAAACTCATTTGGGGAGAATTACATCTTTTCAATACTGATTCTTTCCCATCCATTAATATGAGGTATTATATGAGTGAGACAGTTTCTAAAAACTATGTTTTAGAAAATATTTAATAATATTATCACAGTACTGGAACACAAATAGACAAGTAAAACAAAACAGGAATCCTTTCGTCAAACCCTAATTTGTATCCTGTAATTTTACATACTAAGTACTTTAGGTACTTGATCTGTTCCTACACTTCACATTTTGTTTCATTGGCTATATATTTGCCCATCAGTACTGCTTTATTATTGTACCCCTGTAACATACAGTTCTAGTATCTTGTGGCCGACTATCTCCCCTACATTATTCTATCAGTCTTTGACACTCACAAAAGGAAGGAGCGGAAAACAAATCATCTCTTTTACTGACATTTAGGATGTATCTAGATTTCCTCAAGAAATAGTGAAAAACTAAAAAAATAAGATATGAAACCTTTATTTTGAATCCCTACTCAATTGATGGACTCATAGACTCAGATTTTAATGGTCAAATGCAATGGTGGTTTATTACAGGAAAACCAGTGTAATACATCATATTAATAGAATGAAGGATAACCACATGATTAACTCAGCTGAGGCAGAAAAAGCATCTGACAAACCCCAAATCTCTCATGAGACAAGCATTCAACAAATAAGAAATAGGAGGGAACTTCCTCAACTTGATTAAGGGCATTTATGGAAAACCCACAGCTAAAATCATACTCAATGGTGATGGCCTGAAAGCTTTCCCCTTAAAGAGCAGGAATGACACAAGGACACTCACTCTTGTCACTTCTAGTCAGCACTGTACTGGAAGTTCTAGCCAGAGCAATCAGGCAAGAAAAAAAAAGGAAAGCATCCATCCTTGGAAAGGAAGAAGCAAAACTAGCTCTATTCACAGATGACATGATCTTATATACAGAATATGATCCACAAAAATACTGTTTCAGCTAATAAACAAGTTCAGCAAAAGTTGAACAATGCAAGATCAATACACAAAAGTCATCTGTATTTCTATAATTAGTAGTGAACAATCCAAAAAGGAAATTAAGAAAACAATTCCATCTATAATAGCATAAAAAAGAATAAAATACTTAGGAATAAATTTAACCAAAGAGGGGCTTCCCTGGTGGCGCAGTGGTTGAGAATCTGCCTGCTAATGCAGGGGACACGGGTTCGAGCCCTGGTCTGGGAGGATCCCATATGCTGCGGAGCAACTAGGCCCGTGAGCCACAACTACTGAGCCTGCGCGTCTGGAACCTGTACTCCGCAACAAGAGAGGCTGCAATAGTGAGAGGCCCGCGCACCACGATGAAGAGTGGCCCCCGCTTGCCGCAACTAGAGAAAGCCCTCACACAGGAGCGAATACACAACACAGCAAAAATAAATAAATTAATAAACTCCTACCCCCAACATCTTCTTAAAAAAAAAAAAAAGTAACCAAAGAGGTACAAGACTTTACAGTAAAAACCACAAACAATACTGAAAGAAATTGAAGAAAATTGAAATAAATGGAAATACATTCCCTGTTCATCAATGATAAGACTTAGTATCATTCATGAAATGCAAATCAGAAATGCAAATATACTTCACACCCACTAGAATGGCAAAAATTAAAATAAAAAAAAAAGTATACATTGGTAAGGATGTGGAGAAACTGAAACCCTCCTCCATTGCTGGTGGGAATGTAAAATGGTACAAGCCACTGTGGAAAACAGTATGGCAGTTCCTCAATAAGTTAAAAATAGAATTACCACATGATCCAGCAATTACATTGCTAGGCACATACACGAAAGAGTTGAAAACAGGGATTCAAACAAATACTTGTACATGAATGTTCACAGCAGCACTATTCACAAATGCCAAAAGGTGAAGCAATCCAAATATCTGTTAACAAAAAAACCAAAATGTGATATACCCACACAATGGAATATTAGCTTTAAAAAGGAATGAAGCGAAGAGTAGCCCCTGCTTGCCAAAACTAGAGAAAGCCCGCACACAGCAACGAAGACCCAATGCCGCCAAAAATAAATAAATTAAAAGAAAAAAAGAAAAAAAAAGAGGAATGAAGTACTGATAAATGATGCCACAAATTGGATAAATGATGAAAACATTATAAGTGAGTGAAGCCACAGTCATATATTATATGATTCCATTTATCAGAAATACCCAGAATAGGTAAATCCATATAGACAGAAAGCAGACTGGTGGGGGCTAGGGGCAAGGAAAAATGCAGAGTGATTGCTTAATGGGTACTGGGTCTTCTCTGGGAGTGACAAAAAGGTTTTACAACTATCTAGTTGATGAGTGCACAACACTGCGCACATACTAAATGCCACTGAACTCTACACTCTAAAATGGCTAGTTTTATATTATGTGAATTTCACCTAAAAAAAAAAATCTCAACAGTCATGGTTTCTAAAGACAGTGTACTGTATCCCCTTTTAAAAAGCTGAGTTTTAGAAAGTACATATTATATGATTTCATTTATATGAAATTCTACAAAAAGCAAACCTACAGGAACAGAAAGCAAGTCAACAGTGGCTTGCAGCCAGGAATGGGGTACTGATTACAAAGGGGCATGAGGGACTCTGGAGTGACAGAAATGTTCTATATCTTGACTGTGGTGGTGGTGGTGATAGGGGAGTATACATCTGTCAAAACTTATCAAACTGTACACTTAAAGTGAGTATATTTTATTATGTGTCAATTATACCTCAATAAAGTTGGTTTTATAAAACTCAGTCTTGGGCTTCCCTGGTGGCGCAGTGGTTGGGAGTCCGCCTGCCGATGTAGGGGACACGGGTTCGTGCCCCGGTCCGGGAGGATCCCGCATGCCACGGAGCGGCTGGGCCCGTGGGCCGTGGCTGCTGGGCCTGCGCGTCTGGAGCCTGTGCTCTGTGGTGGCAGAGGCCACAGCGGTGAGAAGCCCGCGTACCGCAAAAAAACCCAAAAAAAAACAAAAACAAAAAAAACTGTCTTGATTACTCTTTAAAGGTCAGGGTTGGCATTTAACGTTAACCTACTTCCCTAGTATGATCAGAATTTACTTATGATACCTATTAAGCAAAGCAATGCAGACATTATACATTAAAAATGGTCATAAAAAAAGGCCTAAATGCCAAATAGTCTGAATACTAAAATAATAAATAAACATGGTTGCTCACCAATTCTGGAAGAGGGCAAATAGTTCCAGTATTCATATACAACCCTTCGACTACAATGAAACGTCGAGTTACACGAGCCTTGCGAGGATTCTTTAAAAGAAAAAAAAAAATAGATGTTTTAAATTTCAGTAACTCCAAATACAAAATCTGTTATGTGCTCTCTAGCACTTTCACCCTACAAGATTTATTCACCAAGATAAATCAACAAATAGATAGTCAAACTAAATTAATTTCAAGCTCAAGGTTTGAGATCCTGTTATTTTGAGATGAAAAACAGTGCTTTCTTCTCTCAGACATGTTTTCAGGTCACACAGTCAACTAGGAGGCCTCACACACAAATACAAACTGTTTAGACACGGAGAATACTAAAACACAAACAAAACCCTCCAAGCCCAGAATGACTGGGAAGGGACCCAAGGGAACTTTCTGGGGGAGATGGGGATGTTTCATGTCATGATGGGGGCCATGATACCTGGGCTACACGGGTATAACCACTGGTCAAAACTGTATAACTAGGACTAATGTATTTCAATGTCTGTAAATTTTACCTAAAATAAAAAGAACTCTAATGATGATGACAATCATCATCATCACAGAGATTGAGTGGGGAGTTAGGCGAAGGTTCAGATGATACAAGAATGGCAGAATATTGAAAACAAAGCCAGGAGAAGGGTACAGGGGGCTTCACTATACTACTGTCTCCTTTGAATGTGCCAGAAATTTTCCTAATAAAAAGTTAAAAAACAGACAAACCCTGATCTCCCTTATTTACCAAAAAACAGATGAAACCCTTTTCCTTCCTTACTCCTCACTACTGGTTCAAGTAAAACTGGACCATGACCTCACCCAGTGACGTTTGAAGGTGGTGCAGTGGAGGGACTCTTTCAAGTAACACACACCTTCCCACAACACACTGATGTCGTATCACTAATAAACCACTCCCACTGCTGAATTTGTAGATGTTTCAGGTACACTGCACTGAAAAAATTCCACAGAGTTTGCCGCCACCTTTCTACTCAAAGGTTTCTTGCCTCTAAGCTTCTAATGCACAACTAGAAACTCAAATATCAGAGCTATTCTTTAAGGGGTATTTTAGAACCCACAGCTGTATGTAATGCTCAGAAAAGTGTCGGCTGAAGCATGCAAAAGTTTACATCATTCTTGGTCATCTTTACTCTGTCACTAACTCAGACCTGAAGGCTGTGGGTCTGCTGGGAGGTCACAGCTGAGGACATGGGGGCATCCCGCCTCTCCCTGCCTTTAAAAAACTAAGTATCTTTCTTATGATCTTAAAATACTCAATAAAGGAATATTTTATTTTTGGAATATTCTTGGGAAATGGAAAAGTACAAAAAAGAATTTAACAAATGAGCTCGTTACACCACACACTGGTAACTTTTTCTTGTAACTACATATCTTTGTGAATTACCTTGTTCAAATCGGGGTTCTACTGCAATCGTTCTAGGACGTGAGGTTTCAAAATATTATGTTGTGAACATTTTCACATTATTTAATATTATTTAAACCATGATTTTAATGGAGATTTAATATTCCACCTTGTAGATATACCGTAAATTATTTAACTACTCCCACAGTGTTGGATTTAGGTTGTTTCCCTCATTTTGTTTTTTTACATCACGTGAATACCCTTCGATCTTTGACACCACTTCTGATTCTCTTCTAAAGATAGCACTCCAGAGGGTATGGATATTTAAGAATCGCAGAGTATACCTGCCCATTTACCCTCTAGAAAGGCTGTGCCAACTGAAGCTCTCCTCAGAGTTTTTGGAAGGCCCTTTGTATCCTCACATACATCAGTGTGGCACTGATTATTACCATAAAAAGTCTTCCCTAATTGGACAGGCAAAACCTCTTACCCTAATTTCTGTAATTGTTAGTGAGGTCAGACTATTTTCTATTTGCTCAGTTATCTGCATTTCTTCTATGAACTGCTGTTTTTATCAACTTTTTTTTTTTTAAGAAGGATTAATAGGGGATAAGAGAACTCTATAAGAAAAGGAATGAAAAAACATATGAACCCCATTAGTTGGGAAACTGACAAAAAGAGTTTGATCCAAACTCAGATTATTTAACTTACTTTCAAAGGAAATATAAGCATCTAAGTACAAAATATTTAAAAATTTAACATTTATTATTTTTGTGAAAACAAAATTAAAAAAGAATTATTTCTAAAAACCAAAATGTAAAGTAATTTAGAAAGCCTACTCTTGGCAGGAATATGTGGTATAAATTCATTAGTAAAAAGGTAAAAACTATAAAATGGAAATAAATTTTAAGATAACTTTATTTCTTGTTATTCATTAAAAAAGTCCCACAGATTATAAATCTTACACAACACACACACAGAACTTGAATATGTTGTCTTCCAAATTTGTACAATGCTAACTTGGCAAAATAACTCTACAGCAGACTGGTTCATTGGTCACACTTTCTAAGGCAGTGTTTTTCAATACAGTAGCATTCCATTACTGAATCAGAAAAGGGATATCTTTTTACAATCTGTAGAAAAAATTCATCGGTGGAATGGTCTCAATTTTAAGATTTTCCCTATAGATTTTTCTAAATTGTATAATTATAAAACACTGTCTATAGCACACTCAGCATAAAATAGCATAAGTCTATACATATTCATCACAAGAATGTGTATAATCATGAAGTGCTGCTCTTAGGCTATCACCTCAACAAAGATGATAGAATCCAAAAGGAATAATGCAAATATCTGGAAAAATGGAAATTAACACAAAATTAAGGATGTGATGACCATTTTCATCAGTTACTCTAGTAACGGACGAGTTACACTGGGAAAGTCCACTTGAAAGTGGTGTTTGAGACAAAGGATGTGGTGAATGGGTTCCCAGTACAATCCACACAGAGTGGTTCCTGATGGAGAACCACAGACCACAGAACTACGTTCTCTGATCATGTTGTCAGGGGCAAATAAATGCTAATTCTAACAGTGATGCTTTGAACACGATTCCTCTGTTCCACTCTCTATCAGAACAACAAGGAGCAAGTTCCACCTGCCTAATTTCCTCCCTGTTCCAAGGGACGACACAGGTGCTTGAGAAGAAGTGTAAATAGGTTGCAAGGTAGAAGGAAACCATGCTTGAGGCAGCTGCTTCCCACAGGGAGCAGCTGAGCTGCTCAGAGATCTGGGATGAGGTTGGGGTAGGGAGAAAGAGTCTTCACTTTGTTCATAAATTCATAAATTAAGATCTGCCGCCATGGTGTCTTCTGGTGAATTGATACATGATTTATTCTAATATGAATAAGCCTATTTTGAATTCACTAGATACATCTTGTTAATGCCCTAATGAGTTCTGTTGTTACTTCTGTAGAGTTGAGTGTACATCCCTCCACCCCCCAAATGCATGCTGTTTTTCTTTTTCTCTTTTAGAAAGCTGTCTAGATAACCTTCCCTCAAATTTGCCATATATAATTATGGCAATGATGAGGCAATTACTATCAGGCTTGACTCTCTAATCTGAGGTACATTTGATAAGTAGAAACACCCTTATTTAATGTCCAAATGTGATCCACAAGCAAGTTTTCATGACAAATTACCATTTCACTTATAATTTAGATGGTTAGAAAGTACAAAAGAACTTCGTAATTTTCTTCAAAAGAATACCTTTTTAAATTTTTATTTTATTTTAATTTTTTATTTTTTTAAGAATCATACCTTTTGATCTTCAATTTCTTGTTCCTTCAACAGTCGATCCAGGTCATCCATATCATTATGGTTAAACAGCTTAATGTCACTACGTGATGCCTGTAATCCCTTCTGAATAGCAAAGCAGGCAGCTTTATCTCTGCAAGGAAGAGAGACCCACCAAACTGGGGTTTAAAGGGTCTTGTCAACATTCTCAGAAAAGGAATGCTTGCTTTTGTAAGTTGACCAACATACACTTGTTAAACTGAACATGGCAAATAAATAAAACATGTTTGAACTTTAATACATTATTGTTTGCACTTCACTCTGCAAGCCTTTCCACATAACTACCATACTGATTCTATTCCAGGAAGCAAACTCTTGCCATATTTTGACATCTGAGAAATCAGCATGCATCTTACTATATGGATGGCATATTATTCAAAGTACTCTTCTCTTTCTGAAAAATAAATGAAATACTGGTGTATCTCACCATCAGTGGCATCTCTGATTTGACTGGCCACCACTTGCCATCAAAAGGAATACTGGGTTACTGACTCTACATAACCCAGAGGAGAACTCTGAGTCATGCAGATTAATCTTCAGTAAGATCTCCTAAATTGAGTTAATGGGGGGCAGGATATATTTCTTAAATTAAGTGTATTATTTAAAAGTACATGCAACACTTCTACTTCTGAGAAAACAGATGTATTTTCCCTATTTTTCTCACTGGGTACAACCAAAAATCCTGGACATCATATATAAGACAAACATAAGATGATGCTGAAAAATGGAGAGAAAAGGCAGACCAGCAAGGGACCTGAGAAATGACATGAAACAAGTTCCTGGATTTTCCTAACTTGGAGCTGATGCAGCTGGCAAACTGGAAATGCCAACAGGCAGAGACAGAAAAGCTCTGACGAAAGTCTGCTCTCTGTAGCCAAAGGGACAGGAAAGGGGG
Organism: Phocoena sinus; assembly: GCF_008692025.1. Taxonomy (NCBI): domain Eukaryota; kingdom Metazoa; phylum Chordata; class Mammalia; order Artiodactyla; family Phocoenidae; genus Phocoena; species Phocoena sinus. The sequence goes on from NC_045768.1 coordinate 96,327,447, forward strand.
CAGCCCGGCAAATGTCTCTACTGCAGCCAAACCACAGAAAAACCTGGGCCTGTCCCCTCCACACTAGCAAAGGCTGAGAGGGAGGCCCAGACTCTAACCGTCACAAGGCCATAACAAGGCTCCCCAGTACCCCTGTGGGCGCTGTCAGAGAAGGGAGCCAGAACTTGTATCTGCTGGGTAGTAACAAGTGGCTCCCACTGTGGTGTTAGTGAAGACCGTGTGGAGAGACCTAACTTCCAATCCCCTGCAGGGAGAGACACTCTCCCCTGCCTATGCTTAGGCTGTGTCAGGGGAGGCTCAGAGAAGAGTAGGACTCTCACCAACAACCAGAAGAAATGAAAATAACCCCACCTCAGTGTCAATGGAGGCCCCGTGGGGACCCTGGACTTGTACTTCCACCTGACAGTAATGAGGCAGCAGTGCCCCCCTGCCCTTGTTGGAAGACTGTCAGAGAAAGCCAATTAAAACAGAAAGTTTAAATAAAGCATAAACTATAACAGCATAATATGAAACTGTTCATGTTTCACTTGTCATACCAAGAACCAGAAAACATCATACAATGAAAAAACAAACAAACAAAAAAAACAATCAACAAATGCCAGTACTGAGATGACAGAGCTGTCAGGATGATCTGATAATGACTTTAAAACAGTCATGATAAAAATGTTTCATGAGTAATTATGAACATGCTTGAAACAAATGAAAAAACAGGAAGCTGCAGCAGAGAAAAGGAAGATACAAAGAAGAATCCTGTGGGGATATTAGAACTAAAAAGCAAAATAGTCAAAAGAAAAAGCATAGTGGATGAATTCAGCAGCAGAATGGAGAGGAAAAATTCAGTGAGCTGAAAGATGTAACAGCAGAAATCAAGTCAATGTAAATCGCAGAGAGAAAGTAGACTAGAAAGAAAAGAACAGTCTCAGGGACCTGTGAGACTACAATGAAATATGCAGCATTCAAGTCTGTGGAGTTCTAAAGAAGAGAATGAGGGCAGGACTAAAAAGGTACTTAAAGAAATAATGGCTGAAAACCTATAGATTAAAGAATAGGCTTAAAACTATAGATTAAAGAAGTTGAGCAAAATTCTTGCAGGTAAACCCAAACAAATAAATGCCAATACAATTATAGTCAAACTTCTGAAAACTAATGACAAAGAAAAAAATCTTGAAATCAGCACAAGAAAAATGACACCTTACTTGTAAGAGAAAAGCAATTTGAGTGACAGTAGATTTCTCATAAACCATTAACAACAACAACAACAAAAAACAAGAAACCATTAACACCAGAAAAAAGTGTCCCAATGTATTTCAAATGCTGAAAAAAAAGACATAGCAACCAAGAATCCAAAACTAGCAAAAATATCCTTTAGGAATGAGGGGGAGAAGACATTCTCAGTTGAAAAAAAACTAAGAGACTCTGTCCCAAGCTGACTTCCTCTAAAGGAATGGCTAGAGAAAGCTCTCCACATAGAAAAAATAAATAAATAAAAGAATCTTAGATTATCAGGAAGGAAGAAAGAACACTGTAAAGAGTATGAACAAACACACTAGGCTTTTCTTCCCCTCTTGAGGTTTCTAAGTTATTCTGGATGGTTGAAATAAAAATTATAACACTCTCTGATGTGGTTCTCAAAGGGTTTACAGGAAATACTTAAAACAACTGTATTATAAATAAGGAGAGTAAGGGGATGTAAAGGAAGATAAAAGATTCTATAACTGAACTGGTAAAATAACACCTGTAGAATGTGATAACTTATGCATACATATAACATCATACTTAGAGCAATGACTAAAAATCTATACAAAGAGAAGCACTCAAAAACAAATAAAATAAATGAGATAAATAAAAACGGAACTCCAAAACTCATTCAATTAACCCTGAGAAAGGCAGGAAAAAGAGAAAAGAAAACAAAAAATAGAGAGAACAAATAAGAAACAAAAAATAAAAATTGGGAGATTTAAGATACCATATATCAATAATTACATTAAATGTAAATGGCTAAAATATACAATTTAAAGACAGGGAGTGGCAGATTGGATTAAACATGCTGTCTATAAGAAATTCACTTCAAATGTAATGAGATGGGTAGTAAGGGAATGTGTGTGTGTGTGTATACATGTAGTTATATATATATAGTTATATGCCATATATATGTATGTATGTTATATACAATAATATAGGTAGTAAGGGTATACATATATATTACATACAATAAACACACCATGCAAACATTCAAAAGGGAAAGCAGAGTGCCTATGTTAAAATCTGATAAAGTAGACTTTGGAACAAAGAAAATTACCAGAGACACAGAAGGATGTTATATAATGATAAAAAGAATCAACTAACCAAGAAAACTTATCCTAAATATGCACCAAATAACAGAGCTACAAAAGACACAAAAACTAATAAAAGTGAAACAAGAAATTGACAAATTACAACAACTGACAGAACTACCAAACAGAAAATCAGCAAGGATATAAAAGAACTCAATAACATCATCAACTAGAAAGATCTAATTGTCATTTATAGAACACTCCATTCAGCAGAATATTTTTTTTTCTATTTAATGATAATGACGAAAAAATTTTTTTTTCTCAAAAGGTAAATAAAGTTTCATATGTAAATTGCTTTTAGTCTCACTAAAACTTTTATATAAGTATACCTTAGGAAGTCGACATGTAAAACTAGCGCTCTCTCTTAGTGGATTAAAGAATAGAAGTGGCAAATGAATGTTCTGTATGTTTTTTTTGGTTTTTAATTTGCATATCAGTGACTTTTAAAAAATAATGTTCAGTGTAACATTTGATCATCGAATACTATAATATGAAAAACAGAAATGTATAAAGAAGGAAATTAATCACATGTGTCCTATCATGGAGTGATACCTTCTCACTGGCATCCTCACGTGGCCTTTTCTCTGCATTTACCAGAATATTCTTTTTTAAGTGACTATGGAACATATTCCAAGATAGATCACATCATGAGCCATAAAACAAACTGTAACAAATTAAAAATTTCCAAATGCCTGGAAACTAAACAACACACTTCTACATAACTCATGGGTCAAAGAGAAAGTCTAAAGAGAAATAAAATACAAAAATGAACTAAACAAAAATGAAAATAAACACATCAAAATTTGTGGAACACAACTATAGCAGTGATGACAGGGAAATTTACAGCACTACTACATTAGACATGAGGAAAAGTCTCAAATCAGTAATTGAAGTTCTCACCTCAAGAACCTAGACAGAGGTAACTAAACTGCAAATGAGCAGAAGGCAGGAAATAATACCAGAAATCAGTAGAAATGAAAACAAAAATACAATGTAGAAAAATCTATGAAACAAGGAGCTGATTCTTTGAAAAGATCAATAAAATTGACAAGTCTCTAGCAAAAATGACAAAAAAAGAGTAGACAGAAATTACCAGTTAGGAAGGAAACAGGGCTCTGCAGACATTAGAAGGAAAATAAGGGACTATCACAAACAATGCTACACACACAAATTTGACGATTTAGAAGAAATGGACCAACTCCTTGAAAAACACAAACTACCTCAACTCACTCAATATTTGAATAGCCTTACAAGTATTAAGGAAATTAAATTCATAGTTAAAATACTTCCAAAAAAACCCCCCCAAAACTCCAGGTCCAGCTGTTTTTACTGGAGAATTCTACCAAACATTTAAAGAACTAACAACAGTTTTATACAGTTTCTCCAGAATATAAGAGGGAACACTTTCAAATTGACTTTATGAAGTATTACCCTGATGCCAAGACCAAAGTCTAAAAACAGTAAGTATGGTAGCATCAGGGAAACACAGACTAAAACTACAATGAGATATCTGTACACACCTAACAGAATGGCTTAAAAAAAAAAAAAGTGACAACACCAAATGCTCCTGAGGATGTTGGAGAAACTAGATCACTTATACACTGTTGATGGAAATGTAAAATAATACAGCCACTCTGGAAAAGTTTAGCAATTTCTTAAAAAACTCAATGCACAATACTTTATGACCAGCAACTGCATTCCTTGGCATATATCCCAAAGAAATGAAAACTTATGTACACAGAAAAACCTATACAGGAATATTTACAGCACCTTTATTTGTAATAGCCCCAAACTAGAAACAACTCTGATATCCTTAATAGGTGAATGGTTCAACAAACTGTGGTGTATCCATACCATGGAATATGACTCAGCAATCAAAAGGCACAAACTCTTGATTCACATAACAACCCTGGAGAATCTCCAAATAATTAATGCTGAATGAGAAAAGCCAATCCTCAAATGTTTTACCTACTGTATGATTACATTTGTACAACAATCTTGAAATGATGAAATTATAGAAATGGAGAATAGATTAGTGGCTGCCAGGGGTTAAAGAGTGGGTAGAGTAGAAGGGATATGGGTGTGGCAACAAGAGGGATTATCTTGACTTCATCAATGTCAACAGCCCACTTTTGAAACTGTATTACACTTTTGCAAGAGGTGACCATTGGGGAAGACTGGGTAAAGGGCACATAAAAATCTCTGTATTATTTCTTACAAGTGTATGTGAATCCATGATTATCTCAATATAAAACATTTCATTAGAAAAGGGTACACAAAGTAACATAAAAAAGACAGTGACAAGGAAAGACTTACGTATATAAACAACCACTGTTCTGAGACCTACTGGCAAAGCATTATCACTGTTTACTACAAAAGAAAGAAAATAAAACATCGAACATAGAGTCTATGCCTAATGAATTTATCAAAAACAATTTATCAAATAATTTACTAAACACCATTTTTACCTCTAGCGTTCCTACTTTCAAATGAATTTCAGGTGGAATATTTAAAATTATGTATAAGGGAATAATTAAGTTGTCTAATGGCTCACTAGAAACTGAAGTTCTAAGACACCAGGCATAAGATTTGAAAGTGAGTTTAGACTAGGTTTCCTAGCAGTGAAAACCAAAAGGACAATATAGTATTTATTATCTGACAAAGGAAGCATACAAGTTCAACTGTAACTATAAACTTTTTCTGGACTTTAAACTCAAAAAGGAATTTATGGTGGGGGCTTGTATAAAGCGACATTGGCTGACACTGTATTGTAGTTGTCTGCAACTATGCTTTATTAAAAAACTAGAATCACTGTTTAAATCACTGGCTCTCAAATTTGTGATGAGTCTTTATTATTATTGATTTTTTAAACTATGTGCAAGAAATTAATAGAAACATTCATTTTCATGGTCACATTGGGAAACAATTCTACTCAGGCCCAGGCCATGTGCTGGAGTGCTCCCAGGTAACTGTCACAGGGCTGTGGGGAAGAATGGGACACAAGTGCGTTGAAAACCCCCAGGAAGAGCCAGTCCTGCAGCGTGTGCTTGAGCTTGTTGCACTACAGGTGCTCCGACAGGGAGTGAGAAGCAGCAGGATGGTACAGGGACTGAGGTAAGCCGGGCTCTGAAGTCCAGTCACTTGGACCCCTCTTCTGAGCTCCAGCCTCCATTCATTCTCTTACTGAAGGTATTTATTGAGTACCACTAAATGGCACATGCTATCCTAGGCAATGGGCTGGTATAAACTGTCGAATGTGCTATAAAAGAGTACAGTGAGTGTGAGGCAAGATGAGCCAAGAGCAGAGGGTACGGGTGCACATGAGCACACATGCCCACACCTACATATATAAGTTAAGGGAGGCTTGAGAACCTGATTTTGACAGGCATGTAAGTGCTACATGGTCATAGATTCACAGGGATATCAAACTCCTCTGGCTGTAAAATCTTCTCCACATGCAGCAAGGGGTCTTGACCTGGTCTGAGAGCTTGGGGAAGGCTTTCCTGCAGAGGTGGTATATGTGCAGGATGAGCAGAAATTAAGTAGGAGATGAGAGGAGGAACAATGTTCTAGGCATAGGGACTCAGGGTCTTAGCACGTGCAAAGGCCTTGAGAGGAAACTAGCACATAAGGCTGGTAAGGCTACACAGCATGACCACCTAAGGGAAAATGGTAGAAAATGGGTCTAAAACAGCAGTCTAGAATGTACAAGATCATAATAAGAACTTGGATATTTATTTTAGGAACAATGGAAGCTCTTAAATGGAGTGTCTGGACATGGTGTCAAAAAGGAAAAGAGGAAACAAAAGTCACTCTGAGACCTAAATTAAGAGAGTCATTTAATAGTCCAATCAAAAGATAACAGAGGCTCGGGCTAGTGGCAGGTGCTTCTGATGGGTATAACCAGCTGCCTGGGCTATGCCAGCCCTCACTCTACTCCTCTCTGCTCTTCCCCTCCACAGTAAAAAGCAACACCATACATCTAGTGCACATGTATGCAAGTGTGTAGATTTGTTCCTGGAAAGTTAAGGAAGTCTGCAACTCCTGACTTCTATATTCTTAACAAGCCATGAAGCAAGATCAGCAGAGACCAAGAGTCGCAGCAGGGGTGCTGAGAAGTGGAGTGACTTTATCAGGTAGTGTGAGTGACTATGTGGGTTATGACCATGGACTCACAAGGACACCACACTGTCACAGAGCTGCACAGGGAAAGCAGACGGCTGGCCCCCTCCTACATAAATTTGGCCTTCTCAACATCAATAAATAAAATCATAATGGCAGATAACAAAGCACCGACACCTTAAGGCATCCTTCCAGTGGAGGTCTCACTAATTCTGCAGAACTACTTGGCTGGGTGACTATATATTTCTTTAAAAAATGAAAAAAAAAAAAGTCAATGTTATTTTAGGCAGATGACCTCTAACAAAGGAATTCTCTAGGAGGGCCAATATTATTTCCAAAGGAATTCTGGTAAGAAATGTCAGTAAAGATTACTTACACAAACACAATGTCCCCTCTCTTAGAGTAAGCAGGAATAGCACTGGCTATGGTGGCAAACCCATATGAGTATATAATGGCTTCTTCTGTCTTCATAAATTTTGCCAGGCGGTCTTCCAAATCCAAGTGCACATCTAGTTCAAGAGTAAAAAGTTAAATGGTTAAACTATCTTATAATTCTTTTTCTTTGACTAAAGAATAAATAAAATAACATAAGCAGTTTAGTTGTTAATACTGTCTAAGATAATTCTGGGCCAAAACTATTTCTATACTCTGTGAACTGAATCAGCTACTCATTTGTCTATAAATACGTGACTGGGACAGCTCTGACTCTAGGTTTTGCTTTTATATCACTCTAGCAATAAGAATTCAAGGTCCAGTGACCTTGTCTGCTTTAACTTCCCTCAACCAAAAATGCCAAGACTTTACCAATGTAAGACATTAATTTATTAACACCTTTTTGCATTTTAGTAGAAGTGACCAAACCAGGCACTAAGACAACTGTCAACCAGCTTTTAAAAGGAAAAGAAAGAAAAAAGAAAAGTAGTTAAGTTAAAAAGAACCCCACATACTCTGCATCAAGGAATTTTTTCAGTTGTGGTGGTCACTCCTCTAACAGTTTGTGTCAGCACTTAGTTGTGGCACCTGCCATCACTCTGCAGGACTGAGTTTCTGTCTGAATTTCTTTTTAAGTGTACTGGTGAATTCAAACATATAGTACAAAGAGAAATACGGTCCTTTTATGGAAGCAGCTTAAGAAGAATGTTGATGTAATTATAGGGATAAATTGTAATTATTAAACTGGTATTTTTTTTTCTCTCTTACCTCATGGTTCCATATAGCCTTTCACCTTCCCAGGCTAAGCCAAGAGGCTTCACACCCTGGGATGGAGGGACCAAAGATGTCTAAAATAAATAGTGTACCAGCTGGCTGTGAACTGGAAAACTTCAAAGTGTCTGAAAATGAGGCATTACCCAAGAGAGAGAAAAATTTTTTAAACCTTCTTTAGTTCTTCTAACTACAGCAGGACCCAAGTTTGGAGAACAAGATCAGAGTTTTACCACATGCTCTGCGCAAAGAGAACTCAGAAGTTGATACAGGAAGGATGCAGCCAGGCCCCTCCAGCCTTGGAGCTTCATGGGAGAAACGAGGAACTCTGAGGAGTAAAGGCAGACTTTCAGAGCCGCGCCATGTCCACCGAGGGGAACTCAGAAGTGGAGGCAGTGGCAGGGGACCCAGACGTTCCCCAGTGAGGGGTGGTGGAGAGGGCCGATGGCCCGGCAGAGCCCTCCATCCCAGATGTCGAGGACCTGTGGCTGGGAGCCTCGCTCCAGAAGACCCCTTCAGCATCAGCCTTCCCTCCAAGTATGCCCCTCCCTACCAGAGACATTCCCAGTAAGAAGGGAGAGAGGGAAAAGACCTGAGGGACTGAGATATACAAAAGAAACAACTTAACCCAGCTGGATACAAGGCTGTCTGGACAGTGAGTGGACTAAATATTTCCAACAGAGACCTGGTTAGTTGTTAAGTGTGAGATTTCCACCAACTTCCAGGGAGGAACAAGTGAGTAAGGTCAGTTTATCAACAGGAACAAACAACTTTTTAGAACATTTGAATAAAGTGTCTAAAATCTGTAAACCCACTCACTGATTTATCAGAGGCAAGTTAATCTTATTGTGATGCTTTTTAACTAGTAAAAGACAAAATTAAGAATTATAAAAGATACAACTTCACAAAGGACTATATTTTAAAAAGGAGTTAAATGAGGGCTGTCCAACAATCTCATTCAATTGTTAATCAAACATTTAGTAAGTATCACATAAAAATACTCTGAGAAGCACTGGATCAAAGAGAAATATAGGGTTTCTGCCACTTGACAAAGTAAGACAGCTAAGAGAGGCATCTGGCAGCTGTCAATGGAGAACTCAGAGCCCAGAGGGCAGATACAAGGCTAAGCTGTGCCTTCAGTACCCTGGTCTGAAGCACTTGGGTCCCTTCTACACTCAGAACTGCAACACGTTCACAATGACTTCTGACTAAAGGCACACAGGTCCCTCGATTGTGAACCAAAGGCTGCTGGGGTGGGTGCCAGCTATTGAGTGAGAGATGAGAAGACACAGAGGGTCCGAACTAAATCTCAATTTGATGGCAAGAGAGGTATAGTGAGGAATTAGAAAATTTAGCAGCAATATCCAAATAATAAAATAAATTGAAGACACTTCATTTGTAGACTTCTTAAAGGATGATACAGAATTGTGAAAATGAACTATTTATCCCATTCCAATTTATCCCATCAAGTAATGATAAACAACTAGGCATGCTTCTTCCCATTTATAAGTTAAAATGTATACCAACATAGTTTATTACATAAAAAACACATGAAATACCACTTGATTTCTATTACCAATCAGGTATTCATTTTTATAGCAGTGACACTTTCATTAGATCAACATTAAATAAATATGAGATTTCACAATAACGTTTAGAAGAATGTATCCTGGTTGATCAAAATGGTACCAAAGGAGTGCTTAGCTCTTCAAGCATCAAATCTGTGACACCAACACCACCAAGTCTGAAGACCTGATCTTGCTCCTGACTGCCCGCCCTTCCACGAGATATGCTGCCAGGGAAATGTGGCAGGCAAAGTCTGGCAAGAACGAGGAAAGCAGCAAAGCACCAGAGAACCAGCTACCTCCATGCAGCTGAGCATGGGCGTGTCTCAGGCATGTCTTCCTTTCCTCTTTGTTAGTGCTCTCTGAGCACCCTGCCTACAGATACGTCCCCACCATTCTGTTGCCTCTCACTTCTGATGAGACAGGAGGGCAGGTCCCCCATAAGAGGCCTCCTTCAAATTATAATGCTGCCTCTAAACTGGGAATCATCTACCGCAAATCTCAACAATTTAGCTAGCAGATGGGCAACCCAAGCCACAGTGAATTGCTCTCATTCAATATCTACATTTTAAAAAGAAAAAACATGTTATGGATACAGACAAACTGTTTTTGCCAACTACAAAAAAGGATTTTAAATCATTCTGTAGCTCTAAATGACTCTCTTCACTGATTAGCAATAAAACAGTAAAACAATCTTGGCTTTGTTTTAGGGCTTTAGAGTTAGCTACCCAGTTGATAAAAATTATGTTAGTATTCTCATTATACATACTCATAGCCATTTTTATGTCATTGCCATAAAGTGGTAAGAAGAATCTCTCTACAATAAATCAATGACTTACTGGTTCTTGCCTAGTCCCAAAAGTTTAAAAAAGATGGGCCGTTCCTCCTCCTATCTAAAGACACTGGGTCTTAGGGGATGTCAGCTGTGCAAAGCAGGTTTTGTGACAGGTAAACACGGACAGTTGCATAACATCTTTTGATGTCTGACGGCTACTCTGCAATGAAGAAACTCTTAACCCAAAGGCGGGGGAGGCAGCAAACAGAAAAACTGCCAGGGCATGTTCTTTGACTTTGGATGCCTATCTTCTGTGTGTATGATCCATTTAAACAATTAGTGCCACAGATTTGCATGCGTCATTCTCTAATTCACTGCTAGGAACCAATATGGTAGGCAAGAGGCCACGGAGGAAGGTGACCAGAAAGCCTCTGTGTCTCCTCAGCACTTGCTGCCCTTTCTGGCACCTGCTCCCTCACCAGAATGTAAGAGACGGGAGGCAAGGCCAGGGCAGGATGCCCCACACCAAACACAAGGCCTGGCCATGGCAGTCATCACAGGGGGTTCAGGTCTGGGCTCCCTCATTGCCAGGTCTGAACCATGGACAGGCCCAAAACTGCTCTGAGCCTCTCAGTCCTTCCTCTGTCAAATGGTTAACAGTTCTACCTGCCTCAAAGGACTGTTAGGAGAACCACAAGAGAATGCTTATAAAACACTCAGAACAATGTCTGGCATGGAAAAAGCAACATGCTGGCGTTTGTTCAACTAACTCAATATTTGTAGAATAAAAATAAGGAATCTTTTTTTTTTTCAATGAGATTTAGGGAGATTGTCTTTCAGTATAGATTATAAATCTATAATAGGATTTTTACTTTCCTTGTCATCCTACTTTATCTGATTTTTTTTTTTTTTACATCTTTACTGGAGTATAATTCCTTTACAATGGTGTTAGTTTCTGCTTCATAACAAAGTGAATCAGTTATACATATACATATGTTCCCATATCTCTTCCCTCTTGCATCTCCCTCCCTCCCACCCTCCCTATCCCACCCCTCTAGGTGGTCACAAAACACCAAGCTGATCTCCCTGTGCTACGCGGGTGCTTCCCACTAGCAATCTATTTTACATTTGGTAGTGTATATATGTCCATGCCACTCTCTCGCTTTGTCACAGATTATCCTTCCCCCTCCCCATATCCTCAAGTCCATTCTCAAGTAGGTCTGTGTCTTTATTCCTGTCTTACCCCTAGGTTCTTCATGACATTTTTTTCCTTAAATTCCATACATGTTAGCATATGGTATTTGCCTTTCTCTTTCTGACTTACTTCACTCTGTATGACAGACTCTAGGTCCATCCACCTCATTACAAATAGCTCAATTTCGTTTCTTTTTATGGCTGAGTAACATTCCATTGTATATATGTGCCACATCTTCTTTATCCATTCATCCGATGATGAACACTTAGGTTGTTTCCATCTCCGAGCTATTGTAAATAGAGCTGCAATGAACAATTTGGTACATGACTCTTTTTGAATTATTTCTCAGGGTATATGCCCAGTAGTGATTATTTTCTCAGGGTATATGCCCAGTAGTGGGATTGCTGGGTCATATGGTAGTTCTATTTGTAGTTTTTGAAGGAACCTCCATACTGTTCTCCATAGTGGCTGTACCAATTCACATTCCCACCAGCAGTGCAAGAGTGTTCCCTTTTCTCCACACCCTCTCCAGCATTTACTGTTTCTAGATTTTTTGATGATGGCCATTCTGACTGGTGTGAGATGATATCTCATTGTAGTTCTGATTTGCATTTCTCTAATGATTAATAATGTTGAGCGCTCTTTCATGTGTTTGTTGGCAGTCTGTATATCTTCTTTGGAGAAATGTCTATTTAGGGGCTTCTGCCCATTTTTGGATTGGGTTGTTTGGTTTTTTGTCATTGAGCTGCATGAGCTGCCTATAAATTTTGGAGATTAATCCTTTGTCAGTTGCTTCATTTGCAAATATTTTCTCCCATTCTGATGGTTGTCTTTTGGTCTTGTTTATGGTTCCCTTTGCTGTGCAAAAGCTTTGAAGTTTCATTAGGTCCCATTTGTTTATTTTTGTTTTTATTTCCACTGCTCTAGGAGGTAGGTCAAAAAGGATCTTGCTGTGATTTATGTCATAGAGTGTTCTATGTTTTCCTCTAAGAGTTTGATAGTTTCTGGCCTTACATTTAGGTTTTTAATGCATTTTGAGCTTATTTTTGTGTATGGTGTTAGGGAGTGATCTAATCTCATACTTTTACATGTACCTGTCCAGTTTTCCCAGCACCACTTATTGAAGAGGCTGTCCTTTCTCCACTGTACGTTCCTGCCCCCTTTATCAAAGATAAGGTGACCATATGTGCATGGGTTTATCACTGCGCTTTCTATCCTGTTCCATTGATCTATCTTTCTGTTTTTGTGCCAGTACCATACTGTCTTGATTACTGTAGCTTTGTAGTATAGTCTGAAGTCAGGGAGCCTGATTCCTCCAGCTCCATTTTTGGTTCTCAAGATTGCTTTGGCTATTCGGGGTCTTTTGTATTTCCATAAAATTGTGAAATTTTTTGTTCTAGTTCTGTGAAAAATGCCATTGGTAGTTTGATAGGGATTGCATTGAATCTGTAGATTGCTTTGGGTAGTAGAGTCATTTTCACAATGTTGATTCTTCCAATCCAAGAACATGGTATATCTCTCCATCTATTTGTATCATCTTTAATTTTTTCAACAGTGTCTTATAATTTTCTGCATACAGTTCTCCTTAGATAGGTTTATTCCTAGATATTTTATCCTTTTTGTTGCAATTGTAAATGGGAATGTTTTCTTAATTTCACTTTCAGATTTTTCACCATTAGTGCATAGGAATGCCAGAGATTTCTGTGCATTAATTTTGTATCCTGCTACTTTACCAAATTCATTGATTAGCTCTAGTAGTTTTCTGGTAGCATCTTTAGGATTCTCTATGTATAGTATCATGTCATCTGCAAACAGTGACAGCTTTACTTCTTCTTTTGCGATTTGGATTCCTTTTATTTCCTTTTCTTCTCTGACTGCTGTGGCAAAAACTTCCAAAACTATGTTGAATAATAGTGGTGAGAGTGGCAACCTTGTCTTGTTCCTGGTCTTAGTGGAAATGGTTTCATTTTTTCACCATTGAGGACAATGTTGGCTGTGGGTTTGTCATATATGGCCTTTATTATGTTGAGGAAAGTTCCCTCTATGCCTACTTTCTGCAGGGTTTTTATCATAAATGGGTGTTGAATTTTGTCAAAAGCTTTCTCTGCATCTGTTGAGATGATTGTATTTTTTTTCTCCTTCAATTTGTTAATATGGTATATCACATTGATTGCTTTGCGTATACTGAAGAATCCTTGCATTCCTGGAATAAACCCCACTTGATCATGGTGTATGATCCTTTTAATGCTGTTGGATTCTGTTTGCTAGTGTTTTGTTGAGGATTTTTGCATCTATGTTCATCAGTGATATTGGCCTGTAGTTTTCTTTCTTTGTGACGTCTTTGTCCGGTTTTGGTATCAGGGTGATGGTGGCCTCATAGAATGAGTTTGGGAGTGTTCCTCCCTCTGCTATATTTTGGAAGAGTTTGAGAAGGATAGGTCTTAGCTCTTCTCTAAATGTTTGATAGAATTCACCTGTGAAGCCATCTGGTCCTGTGCTTTTGTTTGTTGGAAGATTTTTAATCACAGTCTCAATTTCAGTGCTTGTGACTGGTCTCTTCGTATTTTCTGTTTCTTCCTGATTCAGTCTTGGCAGGTTGTACATTTCTAAGAATTTGTCCATTTCTTCCAGGTTGTCCATTTTATTGGCATAGAGTTGCTTGTAGTACTCTCTCGTGATCTTTTGTATTTCTGTAGTGTCAGTTGTTCTCCTTTTTCGTTTCTAATTCTATTGATTTGAGTCTTCTCCATTTTTTTCTTGATGAGTCTGGCTAATGGTTTATCAATTTTGTTTATCTTCTCAAAGAGCCAGCTTTTAGTTTTATTGATCTTTGCTATCGTTTCCTTCATTTCTTTTTCATTTATTTCTGACCTGATCTTTATGATATCTTTCCTTCTGCTAACTTTGGGGTATTTTTGTTCTTCTTTCTCTAATTGCTTTAGGTGCAAGGTTAGGTTGTTTACTCAAGATGTTTCCTGTTTCTTAAGGTAGAATTGTATTGCTATAAACGTCCCTCTTAGAACTGCTTTTGCTGCATCCCATAGGTATTTTTTAATTTCCTCTTTGATTTCTTCAGTGATCACTTCGTTATTAAGTAGTGTACTGTTTAGCCTCCATGTGTTTGTATTTTTACAGATCTTTTCCTGTAATTGATATCTAGTCTCATAGCATTGTGGTTGGAAAAGATACTTGATACAATTTCAATTTTCTTAAATTTAGCAAGGCTTCATCTGTGACCCAAGATATGATCTATCCTGGAGAATGTTCCATGAGCACTTGAGAAAAATGTGTATTCTGTTGTTTTTGGATGGAATGTCCTATAAATATCAATTAAGTCCATCTTGTTTAATGTATCATTTAAAGCGTGTGTTTCCTTATTTATTTTCATCTTGGATCTGTCCATTGGTGAAAGTGGGGTGTTGAAGTCCCCTACTATGAATGTGTTACTTTCGATTTCCCCTTTCATGGCTGTTAGTATGTGCCTTATGTATTGAGGTGCTCCTATGTTGGGTGCATAAATATTTACAATTGTTATATCTTCTTCTTGGATCAATCCCTTGATCATTATGTAGTGTCCTTCTTTGTCTCTTCTAATATTCTTTGTTTTAAAGTCTATTTTGTCTGATATGAGAATTGCTACTCCAGCTTTCTTTTGGTTTACATTTGCATGGAATATCTTTTTCCATCCCCTTACTTTCAGTCTGTATGTGTCTCTAGGTCTGAAGTGGGTCTCTTGTAGACAGCATATACATGGGTCTTGTTTTTGTATCCATTCAGCCAATCTGTGTCTTTTGGTGGGAGCATTTAGTCCATTTACATTTAAGGTAATTATCGGTATGTATGTTCCTATTCCCATTTTCTTAATTGTTTTGGGTTCATTATTGTAAGTCTTTTCCTTCTCTTGTGTATCTTGCCTAGAGAAGTTCCTTTAGCATTTGTTGCAAAGCTGGTTTGGTGGTGCTGAACTCTCTCAGCTTTTGCTTGTCTGTAAAGGCTTTAATTTCTCCATCAAATCTGAATGAGATCCTTGCTGGGTAGAGTAATCTTGGTTGCAGGTTTTTCTCCTTCATCACTTTAAATATGTCCTGCCAGTCCCTTCTGCCTTGCAGAGTTTCTGCTGAAAGATCAGCTGTTAACCTTATGGGGATTCCCTTGTGTGTCACTTGTTGTTTTTCCCTTGCTGCTTTTAATATGTTTTCTTTATATTTAATTTTTGACAGTTTGATTAATATGTGTCTTGGCGTATTTTTCCTCGCATTTATCCTGTATGGGACTCTGTGCTTCCTGGACTTGATTAACTATTTCCTTTTCCATATTAGGGAAGTTTTCAACTATAATCCCTTCAAATATTTTCTCAGTCCCTTTCTTTTTCTCTCCTTCTTCTGGAACCCCTATAATTCAAATGTTGTGCGTTTAATGTTGGCCCAGAGGTCTCTGAGACTGTCCTCAGTTCTTTTCATTCTTTTTTCTTTATTCTGCTCTGCAGTAGTTATTTCCAGTATTTTATCTTCCAGGTCATTTATCCGTTCTTCTACCTCAGTTGTCCTGCTATTGATCCCATCTAGAGTATTTTTTTTTAAATAAATTTATTTATTTATTTTTGGCTGAATTGGGTCTTTGTTTCTGCGCATGGGCTTTCTCTAGTTGCAGCAAGCAGGGGCTACTCTTCATTGTGGTGTGAGGGCTTCTCATTGCTGTGGCTTTGTTGCGGAGCATGGGCTCTAGGTGTGCAGGCTTCAGTAGCTGTGGCTCGCAGGCTCTAGAGCACAGGCTCATGGCACACGGGTTTAATTACTCCGCGGCATGTGGGATCTTCCCAGACCTGGTCTCGAACCTGTGTCCCCGGCATTGGCAGGCGGATTTTTAACCACTGCGCCATCAGGGAAGCCCTAGAGTACTTTTAATTTCATTTATTGTGTTGTTCATCGTTGCTTGTTTCATCTTTAGTTCTTCTAGGTCCTTGTTAAATGTTTCTTGCATTTTTTCTATTCTATTCCCAAGATTTTGGATCATCTTTACTATCATTATTCTGAATTCCTTTTCAGTTAAACTGCCTATTTCCTCTTCATTTGTTAGGTCTGGTGCATTTTTATCTTGCTCCTTCATATGTTGTGTGTTCTTCTGTCTTCTCATTTTGCTTATTACTGTGTTTGGGGTCTCCTTTTTACAGACTGCAGGTTTGTAGTTCCCATTGTTTTTGGTGTCTATCCCCAGTTGCTAAGGTTTGTTCAGTGGGCTGTGTAGGCTTCCTGATGGAGGGGACTAGTGCCTGTGTTCTGGTGGATGAGGCTGCATCTTGTCTTTCTGGTGGGCAGGTCCACGTTTGGTGGTGTGTTTTGGGGTGTCTGTGGACTTATTATGATTTTAGGCAGTCTCTCTGCTAATGGGTGGGGCTGCGTTCCTGTCTTGCTAGCTGTTTGGCATAGGGTGTCCCGCACTGTAGCTTGCTGGCCGTTGAGTGAAGCTGGGTGCTGGTGTTGAGATGGAGATCTCTGGGCGATTTTTGCTGTTTGATATTATGTGGAGCTGGGAGGTCTCTTGTGGACCAGTGTGCTGAAGTTGGCTCTCCCACCTCAGAGGCACAGCACTGACTCCTGGCGGCAGCACCAAGAGCCTTTCATCCACACGGCTCAGAATAAAAGGGAGAAAAAGTAGAAAGAAAGAAGAAAGAAAGAATTAGTAGAAGTAGAAAGAAAGAAAGGAAGGAAGGAAAGAAAGAAATAAAGAAGATAAAATAAAATAAAGTTATTAAAATAAAAAATAATTATTAAGAACAAAAAAAAATTTTTTTTTAAAGAAAAAAAGAAAAAAACCCGGACGGATAGAACTCTAGGACAAATGGTGGAAGCTAAGCTATACAGACAAAATGTCACAAAGAAGCATACACATACACAGTCACAAAAAGAGGAAAAGGGGAAAAAATAATAAATCTTGCTCTCAAAGTCCACCTCCTCAATTTGGTATGATTCGTTGTCTATTCATGTATTCCATAGATGCAGGGTACATCAAGTTGACTGTGGAGCTTTAATCCACTGCTTCTGAGGCTGCTGGGAGAGATTTCCCTTTCTCTTCTTTGTTCTCAAAGCTCCCGGGACTGAGCTTTGGATTTGTCCCCACCTCTGCGTGTAGGTCACCAGAGGGCGTCAGTTCTTCACTCAGACAGGACGGGGTTAAAGGAGCAGCTGCTTCAGGGACTCTGGCTCACTCAGGCCTGGGGGAGGGAGGGGTATGGAGTGCGGAGTGAGCCTGTGGTGGCAAAGGCCGGCATGACATTGCGCCAGCCTGAGGCGTGCTGTGTGTTCTCCCGGGGAAGTTGTCCCTGGATCTTGGGACCCTGGCAGTGGCGAGCTGCACAGGCTCCCCAGAAGGGGGGTATGGATAGTGACTTGTGCTCACACATAGGCTTCTTGGTGGCGGCAGCAGCAGCCTTAGCGTCTCATGCCCGTCTCTGGGGTCTGCGCTTTTAGCCACGGCTCGCGCCCGTTTCTGGAGCTCCTTTAAGCAGCGCTCTTAATCCCCTCTCCTCATGCACCAGGAAACAAAGAGGGAAGAAAAAGTCTCTTGCCTCTTCGGCAGGTCCAGACTTTTCCCCGGACTCCCTCTCGGATAGCCGTGGTGCACTAACCCCCTGCAGGCTGTGTTCACGCCGCTAACTCCAGTCCTCTCCTTCCGCTCCGACTGAAGCCCGAGCCTCAGCTCCCATCCCCGCCTGCCCCGGAGGGTGAGCAGATAAGCCTCTCGGGCTGGTGAGTGCTGGCACCAATCCTCTGTGCGGGAATCTCTCCGCTTTGCCCTCTGCACCCCTGTTGCTGTGCTCTTCTCCGGGGCTCTGAAGCTTTCCCCCTCCAAAAAAAAGTAATCTTTTATAAGGAAAAAAGGTACGCTATCTGCTAATTACGTTATCCAAATCCTGGATATTAAAGGACTATCTTATATTAAAGCCACTTATTCAAGTTCATATTTATCAGAATAAAAGGAGGTATTATGGCCTTCTTGATTGTTTTTCAGAGGAAAGACTATAAAATACCCAACTTTAGAACAGTTTAAAAACAACCAACTATATTTTCTCTTAAAAATCTCCATATTTTTGTGTTACATACCTTTTTTTTTTTTTTTTGCAGTACACGGGTCTCTCACTGTTGTGGCCTCTCTCATTGCGGAGCACAGGCTCCAGACGCGCAGGCTCAGCGGCCATGGCTCACCCCCCCAGCCACTCCACGGCATGTGCGATTTTCCCAGAGCAGGGCACGAACCCATGTCCCCTGCACCGGCAGGTGGACTCTCAACCACTGCGCCACCAGGGAAGCCCTACAGACTTTTTTTAAATCCCTTGAGACTTGGACAATTTTCTTAAAAGTACAAATATCACCTATGTACTCATTAGAACATTAAAAACAGTGCTGAATGTTTTCCAGAATGTTTTCACATACAGTGTCTTATGTGATTCTTACCAAAATGTTCTAAGTTGTGCAACAGAGATGATTCCCTGCCTACACTGCGAAAACTACAATTCCATGACTGGTAGGAAGAAGTGGCAGATCTAGGAATTTTATGACCAAATGCCCTTCCTACTAAAACATGCATTCATGGTCCTGTAACAGAGAGAAAATATTTTTTAAAATAAACAAATGAACAATTGTTCACTATTGGCTCTAGAACACAATTATATGCCACTATCTCTCACCATGAAACTCTGCCACTAATTGTCTTTTGATTTAGTTTAAGACCAAAGAGTCAAGTAGGCATCACATATGCAAAGCAGATCCCAGGCACGGGGATAAACCACATGTAAATGAGATCTGAATGCATTACAAACAAAACAATCAGAGAGGTTCAACAAGAGAAACTATCAAAGTGCACAGGGACCCCATTAGCCTTAGAGGAAAGGAAGGCTCCACAACCTGATAAAATCACTTGATTGATTCTAAACTACACATTAAAACGATAAGATGAGAAGGTGGAAACACTTCTGATCCACACAGTCCTCACAAGACTATTTGAAGAACCTGCTGGGCCTTTAGGAGGCAGGAGAACATTTAGCCTAAGAAACTAGAAGAATTTTAATTCAACTGTCAATTTTCTTTTTCTGTGTTAATCATCTAGTACCATCTAATATGTTACTATGAAATAACAGAAAATGTTTTAATAAGGAAATTTACTTTTCCAATAAGTGATTTTCATTCACTATCTGAAAAGTTGAGAAAAGAGCTAAAAGACGGAGGATTTTCATCACTGAAAACAGATGCCTGAGTGATATTAGTACTTCCAGGAAAAGAAAAAGCCAAAATCGAAAGCAACCTATTGGTGGGCCTGGGAAAGAGACCCTAGCCTCACACACAAGCTACTAAGAGAGGAAAGGGAAGTTCACTTCTGCTTTAATGCTCAGTACAAAGGGCAAATATCTAAATATTTAGAATAATTTAATTATAGAGGGTATTTTACTTTATTATTTTATTTTTAAAATAAATTTATTTATTTATTTTTGGCTGCGTTGGGTCTTCATTGCTGTGTGCAGGCTTTCTCTAGTTGTGGCGAGTGGGAGCTACTCTTTGTTGCAGAGTACGGGCTCTAGGCATGCGGGCTTCAGTAGTCATGGCGCACAGGCTTAGTTGCTCCGTGGCATGTGGGATCTTCCTGGACCAGGGCTTGAACCTGTGTCCCCTGGATTGGCAGGTGGATTCTTAACCACTGTGCCACCAGGGAAGTCCCAAGGGTATTTTAGAGATTTAAAATATAGCCTTAGCTGACCTCAAGTATCTTCCTGAACTTATCTAACACTGAAATTTCAAGGTAATTTAATACAACTACAGTAATTGAAGTGATTAGTTCCAGAATAAGGAAAAACATAGAAAATACCCTGTTGGAAAACCAAGTAAAAATACATACGATATACACATAAAGAAAGGAAAAAAGATGATAAGCAAGCATGGGCAACTGTTGAAAAGGAACAAAACAAGTTTACAGGAAGGACAATGTACTCAGAAAACAATACACATTACTCCAAGCTGTAGGTTTGGTGTCTTATTACAAAAGCATCACACTGCAAATTAACCTTCAACCTTTGTCCAGATACCAGTCTGTTTGAACCTTCGACTACATTAGGATAAGGATGACACAGTGACCAATAATGTAGTTCACAGAGTAGCTAATACACAACTATGTGTTCATTATATTGACTCTGGTGGCCCATTCAGACACTTGAAAGATCAAATCCAATTTAAATTTAAAACGCACTTGAACAGCACACCACATGTATGTGGTATGCTACTATTTTTGTAAAACTGGGGGGAAAATGTATGGAAGTGGTTTGCACACACTGAAAAAAGCCTGGAAGAATGAACAAGAAACTACTGAGAGTAGCTGTCTTTTTTGGGGGTGGAATGGCAGTGGGGAGAAGACTTCACTATCTCTTTAAATCTTTGAGGTTTATATCTTGGATTGAATTATTGAATCAAGAAAATTAATTTAGAATGGATCAAGAGGGTTTTATGAAAAGTGAAATAAGTTGGACAGAGAAAGACAAATAGCATATGATCTCACTAATATATGGACTCTAAAAAACAAAACAAACAAACAAAATGAAAACAGACTCATAGATACACAGAACAAAGGGGTGGTTGCCAGAGGGAAAGGGGATCAGGGGTGGGGAAAATTAGGTGTAGGGGATTAAGAGGTACAAAGCTCCAGTTATAAAATAAATAAGCAATGGTGATGTAACATACAGCATAAGGAATATGGCCAAAAAAAATTGTAATAACTTTGGGGACAGACGCTTACTAGACTCCATGGTGATCATTTCATAATGTATGCATGTCAAATCACTATATACTAAACCTGAAACTAACGTAATATTGTACGTCAACTATATTTAAATTTAAAAAAATAATTTAAAAATCATTAAAGACCCCCCCCTCCAAGTTTGGAGGCACACAGCATCCTATTACACATATTTCAGGTGATCCAAATGAAAAACTGACTGGGCAATTAAAACAACATATTTCCATAGCTCTGGGAAAACTGGTCTTGAAGATTTGAAACTTTTTTTTCTCTAAATTTAGCAATAAATCTCTTATCAGTCTTCTCAGATTAACTCCTGAGCAAGAGCCAAGGCCACACATGCAAATAAGATCTACTAGAAAGAGAGGCTTTTAAGAAAGCAATTTCTTTACCCCACAAGCAGATCATGGAAAGAAAGTCTTGTTGATCAGATTACAACAAACAACTTTGTAAAAAAAATGCCTTTTTTAGTTTTCTACTTCTTATGAAGGAAATAACACCCTATCAATAAAAAGCAGGCAAACAAATCATGTTTGCACTAGGCTAGAGGAAAGAGGGAGCCTCTGATCTGAGCTCTTTTAAGTCTTTGATATTGCCATTAATATTGCAAATCAGAATACTTATTTTCTAGTTTTAGGGCTGAAATTAGTTAGCTATGTGACCATGAGGAAGTCACTTAACCTCTCTGAGCTTTCTGTTCTTCTTCTGAATAGCTGGGATGCTGGAATACAAGATTTTAAAGATCCTTTCCAACTGTAGGATTCTTGGACACTAACTCCCATCATCTGTTTCCAATAAAAATAATTTAACCACTAAATTAGCTAAGGGATAAAGAAAGGTGCTCCCTTAAATAAAAACATCTTAACTGTTAAAGTGAAAAAAACAAAGACCCAGAAATGAAAATGAGTAGAGAAGACAAAAGAGACTTCCCTGGCCCCACTGTCCCCACCCTCTGACATTTTGTAAACCAGAATGTTATTTCCAGTAATATACTCATTTGGAAAATTATTTAACAACATTTTTGAAATTTTCAGAAGCAAAGAACAATATACATTTAATAAAAAACCACCATAAAATTCCAGGGTCTTCTTTGATGACTCTGATTTAGGGAGTTCATCGTGTTTGAAATCACACTCTCATCCTAATATGTAGTTAGCCCATCTCCAGGTCATCCACACACAAGGAAATCAATGATCCTTTGTCTTCATTCCAGAAAGAAAAGGGCTACACAGTCTATGACTTCCCCCATCCCCCAAATCTGTTCTCACTTTCCTCCCGGCATGTGGTGGCTGCCCAGCTAGAGCAATTTTCCAGTCCCTCTGCTGGGAGACGTGACCTGGTTAATGTTCTCACCAACAGAATGTGGCCAGAATGATGAGCAACACCACCTGCCCACCTAAACAGGTACCAATGCCCTGCACTCCTGCTCCTCCATACTCATCACTTGGCTTCGGTCACACAGACAAAGATGGTGCCCTGAGGCCTAGAGCAACGAGACAGGGAAAATCTGGGTTCCTGCACGACTACAAAGAGCAGAGCCACTCACAACCGGATGCTTCCCCTTACAACTGTCATGCACGGCAAAAACAGTCTCCTCACACCATGTCTCCTGGGGCAAATGCAACAAGAGCTCAGGCTTCCCCCTACTGAGACAGTGTGCCTTAGATACCTATGACTCTTCTCCACAAGGGACAGTCAGCCCCAGACCAATGCATCTCCTACCAATGATTTCAAACACAAAATCTAGAAAGTTCACCAGCTTATTACCACAACTAATTAAGGATACCTTTTCCAAGGAGTTTTGAAATCAAACTGAATCTTAATTCTTGAAAGCAGTAGTCTGAAAAATATGACAGAAAACATACCAAATGTGCCATAAAATCCTCTAGGTCCACAAGTTCCCACACCATACTTCTTTAGAGATGCCAAAGCTGCTGCCTTTGTGAAAGTAAAAAAAAAAAAAATTAGACTGTAATAATATATCTTTAACAGTTTAAAAATGACATTTCCTATTCTTTAACCCACATAGCTCCCCAGTACCCTGGCTTTTCCTTTCTTAGTACTAAGACAATTCTAACAGGATATAAAGAAAAGAGGGATGGGAAGACTTAGGTATACGACTTAAAACATGGAAAAGTTGTATTAGCTTGATCATTAAAACCTGGTTAACTCAATGCATTCGTACTTTCTGGCATTTGTGGGCACAGGTGTTTCCTCAAAAAATGTTTACTGGCCCACAATCCCAACAGGAGATGAAGCAATTTCCTAGACACATCTCCAACTATTACCTGGGTCTGGTTCATATAGTTCTCTGGTTGTCACCCAACACTAAGCCACATTAGGACACTCTTGCCTCCCTTTGTTGAAAACTAGGTTACAGCTCTGTCACTAAAGAGTAAAGAGTAAGTACTTACACAGCCCCTTCTGATATTCTGCATTTGTCTCTTATTTTATGTCCAGATGCTTATGTCAGTCATGTTATCTGTCCACTTCAGCATATGCGCTACTTACCTTGAGCCTAGGGTTATCCAACAATCCAAGAAAATTGAATGAGGCAAAGTTTATACATTCTTTTCCATTCACCACAATGTTATGGCTTGGAGGGCTGGGGAAAGACAGGAGTGGTATACTTCAGCAGTCATTCTTGTTACAGGACACACATTATCAGCTGTCCAGAAGAGGGAAGGTGACAGGACACACAAGTGTTGTCATTCTACTCTATTTGCCTTCTGGCCTCCTAGCTCTCTTTTTATTCTTAAAAAGTAAAATTAGACAATAGTATATTAAAAATCAGATACTCGGTCATCAATTCTACTCTTAATAGGCCACCTCGTAGTACTTAAATAAAAAAAATTGAGCTAGAATTCCAAGATGAATGGCAAACCGTTGCTTTAGTTTTAAAACTCACTTAAGAAAGAAGCTGCTAAATAAAGTACCTGGAATGAGACAAACAGGGAGGAAATATAAAAAGGTCAAGATCAAAGGTATGAAGAGGCAGAGCAAGTAACAATCTTACAGTTAAGTGGTTTAAAAATACATGTTACTAGGACTTCCCCCATGGTCCAGTGGGTAAGACTGCGTTCGCAATGCAGGGGGCCCAGGTTTGATCCTTGGTGGGGAACTAGATCACACATGCACGCTGCAACTAAGAAGTCCGCATGCAGCAACTAAGACCCGGTGCAGCCAAAATAAATAACTATAAATAAATATTAAAAAAAATTACATGTTATCTACAGGAAGCCACCAAAAGAATAAGTGAGCTCTGTTCCCAATTTCTAAAGTTAATGCTGGAATACCGTTTAAAAGGAATCCCCCTCATCCCAAAAGGGGGGAAAACAGAGTGGCCAGTTACACAGGAGAAGCATGGATTGAGTTCAGCTGAGACAAGAAATGGGCTCTTGAGGAGACAACCTATTACATCTTCTGCTGACAAATACTCTAGCTTTAAGTCATGCTTCAAAAACACTGGCCAGGGCTTCCCTGGTGGTTCAGTGGTTCAGAATCTGCCTGCTAATGCAGGGGACAGGGGTTCGAGCCCTGGTCTGGCTCCACATGCCGCGGAGCAACTAGGCCCGTGAGCCACAACTACTGAGCCTGCACGTCTGGAGCCTGTGCTCCACAGCAAGAGAGGCCGCGATAGTGAGAGGCCTGCACACCACGATGAAGAGTGGCCCCAGCTTGCCACAACTAGAGAAAGCCCTCACACAGAAACGAAGACCCAACACAGCCAAAAATAAATAAATAAATAAACCAAAAAAAAAAAAAAAACAAAACAAAACACTGGCCAAACTATGGGACATGAGCTATTAAAGGGTTGTGAGATCAATTTACTTAGTCACAGCCAGCCTATTTCACCTAAAGTAAACCGTAAGAATAGAATGGAATGGAAATGCACCAACAGGGCCAGGGAAAGGACGGTGGCACATAACTGTTCTACACATGCATTGCTCTATGCACTGGGCTGCTCTGTAAAATGCACTGTGGTCAGAAAAGATTGGGAAACACCACTCTCACTGGTATGTTTTAACAGAACTGGTTTTCTATGAGAAAAATAACGAAAGATGCTGGGAAACCAGGGAAGGAAGAGAATGACTACTTGAAGTAAATTCACAAAAGCAGATGAACTCGTACAAGACTCGGTGAAAGAACATGGTTGTGGAGTCAGGCAGATCCCGTCAGTATTATGGCTACTGACCACTTCAGAAACTCAGAGATGTTACCTGGCCTGCATAAGCCTCAGTTTCATTTCTCAACTTGTCATTATAAGAGGTGTTCATTACATATTTTCCTTTTTTTTCCCTATTGCTTCAAGAGCTTCTTCTCTTTCAAATAATCCACTGTGTTATTTAGCTTCCCACTTCCCAGGACTTCTTTAGTTTCATAAGTCCTCCCTGATGTGGAGGTGTTGGCACCCACAAAAAGATGAAAAAAAAATATCCATGTAGACAAGTCTGTACTAACGGTTGCTGCTGTGAAAGTTGAGGCCATTCTACAAAAACTGGGACACACAGAGAAATCAAACTACCAGGAATAAGTACACCCAAAGCCCCTGACCAGAGTTGATAAGCTGCCAGCATGATGTAGGGATGTAGACATCTTGTTTCTGCCTAGCACATGGGGCAGGAAAGGAAAACAGTTTCCATGAGAACTGGAAGGCTCACACCTGTGCCCCATGCAGGCTTGCAGCAGTAAGCCAGACAGGGCACTTAACACAGGAATCCTGGAGCTGAAGACACTTCAAAGTTCCTCACAGAAGCAAATAAAACCAATACAGAAAGACATCTTCACAACAAGGCTTCAGAAGAGTCAAGGGAGGGAAAATAAAACCCTTCCGGTCAAAACCCACAACCACACTATTACTGAGAGTCAGTAATTACATAAGTGAACTTAGAAATAGGACGATGGTGCTTTACCAGAAAGAAACAAATACTACAGACCCCCATTAACAACAGGTTTGGCACTTGAGGGAGAACAGACAAACGGACGAATGAAAGAATCCAGAACTCAAGAAAATTGTGTATACAGGAACACCTCAGAGATACTCTGGGGTCGGTTCCAGACCACCGCAATGAAGCAAGTATAGCAATCGAGAGAACCACATGAAGTTTTTGGTTTCCCAGTGCATATAAAAGTTATGTTTACACCATACTGTAGTCTATTAAGTGTACAGCAGCATTATGTCTAAAAAACAATGTACACACCTTAATTAAAAAATAATTTATTGGGACTTCCCTGGTGGTGCAGCAGTTAAGAATGCGCCTGCCAATGCAGAGGACACAGGTTTGATCCCTGGTCTGGGAAGATCCCACATGCCATGGAGCAACTAAGCCTGTGCTCCACAACTACTGAGCCTGTGCTCTAGAGCCTTCGAGCCACAACTACTGAGCCCATGCACTGCAATTACTGAAGCTGCACGCTCTAGGGCCCGTGTGCTGCAACTACTGAGCCCACGTGCTGCAACTACTGAAGCCTGTGTGCCTAGAGCCCGTGCTCTGCAACAACAGAAGCCACCACAGCAAGAAGCCTATGCACCACAATGAAGAGTAGTCCCTGCTTGCCACAACTAGAGAAAGCCTGTGTGCACCAACGAAGGCCCAACACAGCCAAAAATAAATAAATAAATAATAATTTATTGCATTGGGAGTGGCCAAGATGGCAGACTAGGAAGACCCTGAGCTCACCTCCTCCCATGGGCACACCAAAATTACGACTATTTACAGAGCAGCTATTGATGAGAATGACCTGAAGACTAGCAGACAAGATCTTCCACAACTAAAGACAGAAGGAATCACAATGAGATGGGTAGGCGAGGTGGAGACATGGTATAGTCAAGACCCATACCCGCAGGTAGGTGATCCACAAATGGGAGAATAATTACAATTACAGAGGTCATTCCCAAGGAGTGAGGGGTCTGAGCCCCACAAGAGGTTCCCCAGCCTGGGTGTCCTGCACCCAGAAGATGAACCCCCAGAACATTTGCGGTTTTTTTTAAAAAATTTATTATTTATTTACTTATTTTATCTATTTCTGGCTGCACTGGGTCTTAGTTGAGGCATGCGGGATCTTCATTGAGGCATGTGGGATTTTTCGTTGTGGCACGTGGGCTTCTCTCTAGTTGTGGTATGCAGGTTTTCTCTTCTCTAGTTGAGGCATGCAGGCTCTGGGGTGTGTGGGCTCTGTAGTTGTGGCACAGGGGTTCCAGAGTGCATGGGCTCTGTAGTTGGCAGCACATGGGCTCTCTAGTTGAGGCGCGCGGGCTTGGTGTAGTTGTGGTGCATGGGCTTAGTTGCAACACTGCATGTGGGATCTTAGTTCCCTGACCAGAGATTGAACCTGGGTCCCCTGCATTGTAAGGTGGATTCTTACTGGACCACCTGGGAAGTCCCAAACATTTGGTTTTGAAGGTCAGTGGAGCTTCCTCTTGGGACAGCCAGAGAGCTGTGGGAAATAAAGACTCTACCCTTAAAGGCTGCACACAAAATCTCAAACACTCCAGTATCCAAGGGCAGAAGTAATATGAAAGGAGCCTGGGTCAGACCTACTCGCTGATCTTAGAGAGCCTCCCAGAGAGGCAGGAGGCAAATGGGACTCATTCTGGGGACACAGACACTGGCAGCAGCCACTTTTGGGAGATTATCATACCATGGCAACACTGGTATTGGCAAGTGCCATTTTTGAATCCTCACTCTAGCTTATTAGCACTGAAACTGATCCTTGCCTACCAGCTAGTCAGCACCAGTACTGGGAAACACCAGGCCAAGGAGCCAGCTGGGCCGGGACACAGTCCCACTCACCAACAGGCAGGCTATCATAGGACCCCCTGAATCCCAGGCAATCCAGGACTAGCCCTGCCTACAAACACTAGGCCAACACTAGCTCTGGGACCCCTGGCCCTACAGCCAGCTACTTTGTGACCTGGGCCCACCCACCAGCTGGTTGGCACCAGGACTGGGACTCCCCTAGCCATGCAGCCAGCCATGCCAGGATCTGGGCATGCCTACCAGGGGCCAGCAACTTCTGCACAAGGCAGGGTCTGGCAACCAACTGGACCAAGGGCCAACCATGGCTACCAAGCACCCACAGTAGTTAGTCAGCACACCAAAACAGAAAGACTCGCTCAGCACACACACAGGGCACACTCAGAGCACGTAGCTCTGGTGACCAGAGGGAAGTGTGCTGTTGCAAGTTTAAAGCAATATAAGACTACCTCAGGAAACAAGAAAAAGTTCAAATAAACAACCTAACCTTACACTTAAAGGAGCTACAAAAAGAACAAGTAAATCTCAAAGCTGGTAGACGGAATGAAATAATAAATATTGGAGCAGAAATAAATAAGAGACTAAAAAACAACAGAAAAGATCAATGAAGTTAAGAGTTGGTTCTATGAAAAGACAAACAAAATTAATAAACCTTTAGCAAGACTCATCAAGAAAAAACAGGGTCCAAATCAATAAATCAGAAATGAAAAAAGAAGTTACAGACACTGCAGAAATATAAAGGATCATAAGAAATTACTATGAACAACTAAATGCCAAAAAATAGACAACCTAGGAGAAATGGACAAACTCCTAGAAATGTACAATCTCCCAAGACTGAATCAGGAAGAAGTAGAAAATATGAACAGACCAATTACCAGTAATAAAACTGAATCAGTAATAAAAACTCCCAACAAACAAAAGCCCAGGACCAGAGGGCTTCACAGGTGAATTTTTCCAAACCTTTAAAGAAGGGTTAAGACCTATCCTTCTTAAACTATTCCAAAAAAACAGAGGAGGAAGGAATGCTTCTGAAATCATTCTACAAGGCCAGCATCACCCTGATACCCAAACCAGTGATATCACAAAAAAAGAACATTACAGACCAATATCACTGAAGAACATAGATGCAAAACTCCTCAACAAAATATCAGCAAACTGAATTCAACAATACATTAAAAGGATCATACACCATGATAAAATGGAATTTATCCCAAGGATGCAGGGATGGTTCAATATCTGAAAATCTATCAACATGATACATCACAATAACAAACTGAAGAATAAAAATCATGAACATCTCAGTAAGGATAAAGACAAAGTCTTTGACAAAATTCAACAATCACTTATGATAAAACCTCTCAACAAAGTGGGTATAGAGGGAACATATCTCAACATAATAAAGGCCACATATGACAAGCCCATAGCTAACATACTCAATGGTGAAAAGCTGAAAGCATTACCTCTAAGATTTAGAACAAGACAAGGATGGGCAGGGTATCTGAATAGATATTTTTCCAAAGAAAACATACAGACGGCCAATAGGCACATGAAAAGATGCTCAAGATCACTAATCATCAGGGAAATGAAAATCAAGACCACAATGAAATATCACCTCACACCTGTCAAAATAGCTATCATCAAAAAGACCACAAATAGCAAATGTTGGCAAGGAAGTGAAGAAAAGGGAACCCTCATGCACTATTCATGGGAATGTAAATTGGTGCAGTCACTATGGAGGACAGTATGGAAACTCAACAAAAAATTAAAAATAGAACTATCATACAATCCAGCAATTCTACCCCTGGGTGTTCACCCAAAGAAAACAAAAACACTCGTTAGAAAATATTCTTGCACCCCTATGCTCATTTCAGCTTTACAATAGCCAAGATGGGGTAGCAATATCTGAGTGCCCATCGATAGATGTACGGAAAAAGATTTGCTATATATGCGTGGTGTGGTGTGTGTTATTAAGTGAGTCATGGATATGAAATGTACAGTGTGGGGAATATAGTTAATAATTACTGTAATATCTTTGTATGGTGACAAATGGTAACTAGACTCATCAGGATAATCATTCTGAAATGTACAAAAATATAAAATCACCATGTTGTGTGCCAGGAACTAACAGTGTTTTAAGTCAATTATACTTCAAAAAGAAACGAATAAACAGTGTTTTAAGTCAATTATACTTCAAAAGGAAAAGAACTAACAGTGTTTAAAGTCAATTATACTTCAAAAAGAAACGAATAAACTCATAGGAAAAGAGATCACATCTATGGTTACCAGAGGCAGGGTTAGGGGAGGGGGAACAGGATGAAGGTCAAAAGGCACAAACTCTCAGTTATAAGATAAATTAAGTACCAGTGATACAATGTACATCATGACAAATATAATTAATGCTGCTGTTAAATTATGTATGAAGATTGTTGAGAGTAAATCCTAAGAGTTTTTATCACAAGGAAAAAAATTTTTCTATTTAATTTTGTATCTAAATGAGATGATGGATATTCACTAAACTTAATGTGGTAATCATTTCATGATGTGTTCAAGTCAAATAATTATGCTGTACACCTTAAATTTATACAATGCTATATGTCAATTACATCTCAATAAAACAAAAATATTTTTTCTAATTTTAAAAATTTTATTTGTTTTCTAACATTTTTATTGGAGTATAATTGCTTTACAATGGTGTTAGTTTCTGCTTTATAACAAAGTGAATCAGCTATACATATACATATACATATATCCCCAAATCTCCTCCCTCTTGTGTCTCCCGCCCAACCCCACCCCTCTAGGTGGTCACAAAGCAGCGAGCTGATCTCCCTGTGCTATGCAGCTGCTTCCCCCTAGCTATCTGTTTTACATTTGCTAGTGTATATATGTCCATGCCACTCTCTCACTTCATCCCAGCTTACCCTTCCCCCTCCCCGTGTCCTCAAGTCCATTCTCTACATCTGCATCTTTATTCCTGTCCTGCCCCTAGGTTCTTCAGAACCTTTTTTTTTTTTTTTTAAGATTCCATATATATGTGTTAGGATATGGTATTTGTTTTTCTTTCTGACTTACTTCACGGTGTATGACAGCCTCTAGGGCCATCCACCTCACTATAAATAACTCAATTTCGTTTATTTTTATGGCTGAGTAATATTCCACTGTATATATTTGCCACATCTTCTTCATCCATTCATCTATTGATGGACACTTTGGTTGCTTCCATGTCCTGGCTATTGTAAATAGAGCTGCAAAGAACACTGTGGAACATGACTCTTTGAATTATGATTTTCTCAGGGTATATGCCCAGTAGTGGGACTGTTGGGTCATATGGTAGTTCTATTTTTAGTTTTTTAAGGAACCTCCATACTGTTCTCCATAGTGGCTGTATCAATTTACATTCTCACCAACAGTGCAAGAGGGTTCCCTTTTCTCCACACCCCCTCCAGCACTTATTGTTTGTAGAATTTTTGATGATGGCTACTCTGACTGGTGTGAGGTGATACCTCATTGTAGTTTTCATTTGTATTTCTCTAATGACTAGTGATGTTGAGCATCCTTTCATGTAACTATTGGCAATCTGTATATCTTCTTTGGAGAAATGTCTATTTAGGGCTTCTGCCCATTTTTGAATTGGGTGGTTTGCTTTTCTGATATTAAGCTGCATGAGCTGCTTGTAAATTTTGGAGATTAATCCTCTGTCAGTTGCTTCATTTGCAGATATTTTCTCTCATTCTGAGGGTTGTCTTTTGGTCTTGTTTATGGTTTCCTTTGCTGTGCAAAAGCTTTGAAGTTTCTTTAGGTCCCATTTATTTTTGTTTTTATTTCCCTCTCTCTAGGAGGTGGGTCAAAAGGATCTTGCTGTGATTTACGTCAGAGTGTTCTGCCTATGTTTTCCTATAAGAGTCTTATAGTGTCTGGCCTTACATTTAGGTCTTTAATCCATTTTGATATTATTTTTGTGAATTCTGTTAGGGACTGTTCTGATTTCATTCTTTTACATGTAGCTGTCCGGTTTTCCCAGCATCACTTATTGAAGAGGCCGTCTTTTCTCCATTCTATATTCTTGCCTCCTTTATCAAATATAAGGTGACCATATGTGGTGGGTTTATCTCTGGGCTTTCTATCCTGTTCCACTGATCTATATTTCTGTTTTTGTGCCATTACCATACTGTCTTGATTACTGTAGCTTTGTAGTATACTCTATAGTCCAGGAGCCTGATTCCTCCAGCTCCAATTTTCATTCTCAAGATGCTTTGGCTATTTGGGGTCTTTTGTGTTTCCATACAAATTGTAAAATCTTTTTTTCTAGTTCTGTGAAAAATGCCATTGAGTTTGATAGGGATTGCAATGAATCTGTAGATTGCTTTGGGTAGTACAGTCATTTTCACAAAGTTGATTCTTCCAATCCAAGAACATGGTATATTTCTTCATCTGTTTGTATTATCTTTAATTTCTTTCATCAGTGTCTTATAGTTTTCTGCATACAGGTCTTTTGTCTCCTTAGGTAGGTTTATTCCTAGGTATTTTATTCTTTTTTTGCAATGATAAATGGGAGTGTTTTCTTAATTTCTCTTTGAGATTTTCATCATTAGTGTATAGGAATGCAAGAGATTTCTGTGCATTAACTTTGTGTCCTCCTACTTTACCAAATTCATTGATTAGCTCTAGTAGTTTTCTCATAGCATCTTTAGGATTCTCTATGTATACTATCATGTCATCTGCAAACAGTGACAGCTTTACTTCTTTTCCTATTTGGATTCCTTTTATTTCTTTTTCTTCTCTGATTGCTGTGGCTAAAACTTCCAAAACTATGCTGAATAATAGCAGTGAGAGTGGGGCTTCCCTGGTGGAGCAGTGGTTGAGAGTCCACCTGCCGATGCAGGGGACACGGGTTCGTGTCCCGGTCCGGGAAGATCCCACATGCTGTGGAGTGGCTAGGCCCGTGAGCCTTGGCCGCTGAGCCTGCGTGTCCGGAGCCTGTGCTCTGCAACAGGAGAGGCCACAACAGTGAAAGGCCCGCGAAATGCAAAAAAAAAAAAAAAAAAATAGTGGTGAGAGTGGACAACCTTGTCTTGTTCCTGATCTTACAGGAAATGGTTTCAGTTTTTCACCACTGAGAACGATGTTGGCTGTGGGTTTGTCATATATGGCCTTTATTATGTTGAGGAAAGTTCCCTCTATGCCTACTTTCTGCAGGGTTTTTATCATAAATGGGTGTTGAATTTTGTCAAAAGATTTTTCTACATCTGTTGAGATGATCATATGGTTTTTCTCCTTCAATGTGTTAATATGGTTTATCACATTGATTTGGGTATACTGAAGATTGCAGTTTATCCCTGCAATCCTGGGATAAACCCAACTTGATCATGGTGTATGATCGTTTTAATATGCTGTTGGATTCTATTTCCCAGTATTCTGTTGAGGACTTTTGCATCTATGTTCATCAGTGATATTGGCCTGTAGTTTTCTTTTTGACATCTTTGCCTGGTTTTGGTACCAGGGTGATGGTGGTCTTGTAGTTTGGGAGTGCTCCTTCCTCTGCTATATTTTGGAAGAGTTTGAGGATGGCTGTTAGCTCTTCTCTAAATGTCTGATGGAGCTCACCTGTGAAGCCATCTGGTCCTGGGCTTTTGTTTGTTGGAAGATTTTTAATCACAGTCTCAATTTCAGTGCTTGTGATTAGTCTGTTTATATTTTCTATTTCTTCCTGGTTCAGTCTCAGAAGGTTGTGCTTTTCTAAGAATTTGTCCATTTCTTCCAGGTTGTCCATTTTATTGGCATATAGCTGCTTGTAGTAATCTCTCATGATCCTTTGTATTTCTGCAGTGTCAGCTGTTACTTCTCCTTTTCATTTCTAATTCTATTGATTTGTCTTCTCCCTTTTTTTCTTGATGAGTCTGGCTAATGGTTTATCAATTTTGTTTATCTTCTCAAAGAACCAGCTTTTAGTTTTATTGATCTTTGTTATTGTGTCCTTCATTTCTTTTTCATTTATTTCTGATCTGATCTTTATGATTTCTTTCCTTCTGTTAACTTTGGGGTTTTTTTGTTCTTTCCCTAACTGCTTTAGGTGTAAGGTTAGGTTGTTTATTTTAGCTGTTTCTTGTTTCTTGAGGTAGGAAGAAACAAGAAATATTACTATATTGCTATAAACTTCCCTCTTAGAACTGCTTTTGCTGCATCCCACAGGTTTTGCATCATTGTGTCTCCATTATCATGTTTCTAGGTATTTTTTTATTTCCTCTTTGATTTATTCAGTGATCTATTGGTTATTTAGGAGTGTATTGTTTAGCCTCCATGTGTTTGTAGTTTTTACAGATTTTTTCCTGTAATTGATATCTAGTCTCATAGCATTGTGGTTGGAAAAGATACTTGATATGATTTCAGTTTTCTTAAATTTACCAAGGCTAGACACAAGATACGATCTATCCTGTAAAATGTTCCATGAGCGCTTGAGAAGAAAGTGTATTCTGTTGTGTTTTGATGGCAAGTCCTATAAATATCAATTAAGTCCATCTTGTTTAATGTATCATTTAAAGCTTGTGCTTCTTTATTTTCATTTTGTACGATCTGTCTATTGGTGAAAGTGGGATGTTAAAGTCCCCTACTATGATCGTGTTACTGTCGATTTCCCCTTTCACGTCTGTTAGCATTTGCCTATGTATTGAGGTGGGTGCATAAATATTTACAATTGTTATATCTTCTTCTTGGATTGATCCCTTGATCTTTATGTAGTGTCCTTCTTTGTCTCTTGTACTAGTCTTTATTTTAAAGTCTATTTTGTGTGGCATGAGAATTGCTACTCCAGCTTTCTTTCGATTTCCATTTGCATGGAATATCTTTTTACATCCCCTCACTTTCAGCCTGTATGTGTCCCTAGGTCTGAAGTGGGTCTCTTGTAGACAGTATATATATGGGCATTGTTTGTGTATCCATTCAGCCAGTCTATGACTTTTGGATGGAGCATTTAATCCATTCACATTTAAGGTAGTTATTGATACGTATGTTCCTATTACCATTTTCTTAATTGTTTTGGGTTTGTTATGGTAGGTCTTTTCCTTCTCTTGTATTTCCTGCCTAGAGAAGTTCCTTTAGCATGTGTTGTAAAGCTGGTTTGGTGGTGCTGAATTCTCTTAGCTTTTGCTTGTCTGTAAAGGTTTTAATTTCTCTGTTGAATCTGAATGAGATCCTTGCTGGGTAGGGTAATCTTCATTGTGGATTTTTCCCTTTCATCATTTTAAATATGCTCTGTCACTCCCTTCTGGCTTGCAGAGTTTCTGCTGAAAGATCAGCTGTTAACCTTATGGGGATTCTCTTGTATGTTATTTGTTGTTTTTCCCTTGCTGCTTTTAATATTTTTTTCTTTGTATTTAATTTTTGATAGTTTGATTAATATGTGTCTTGGTGTGTTTCTCCTTGGATTTATCCTGTATGGGACTCTCTGTACTTCCTGGACTTGACTGACAATTTCCTTTCCCATATTAGGGAAATTTTCAAGTATAATCCCTTCAAATATTTTCTCAGTCCCCTTCTTTTTAACTTCTTCTTCTGGGACCCCTATAATTTGAATGTTGGTGCCTTTAATGTTGTCCGAGAGGTCTCTGAGCCTGTCCTCAATTCTTTTCATTATTTTTTCTTTATTCTGCTCTGCGGTAGTTATTTCCACTATTTTATCTTCCAGGTCGCTTATCCATTCTTCTGCCTCAGTTATTCTGCTATTGATTCCTTCTAGAGAATCTTTAATGTCATTTATTGTGTTGTTCATCATTGTTTGCTGTTTACTTCTTCTAGGTCCTTGGTAAACATTTCTTGTATTTTCTCCATTCTATTTCCAAGATGTTGGATCATATTTACTATCATTACTCTGAATTCTTTTTTAGGTAGACTGCCTAGTTCCTCTCCATTTGTTTGGTCTGGTGGGTTTTTACTTTGCTCCTTCATCTGCTGTGTGTTTCTCTGTCTTTTCATTTTGCTTAACTTACTGTGTTTGGGGTCTCCTTTTCGCAGGCTGCAGGTTTGTAGTTCCTGTTGTTTCTGGTGTCTGCCCCCAGTGGGTAAGGCTGATTCCATGGGTTGTGTTGGCTTCCTGGTGGAGGGGACTGGTGCCTATGTTCTGGTGGATGAGGCTGGATCCTGTCTTTCTGGTGGGCAGGACCACGTCCGGTGGTATGTTTCGGGGTGTCTGTGACCTTATTATGATTTTAGGCAGCCTCTCTAATGGGTGGGGTTGTGTTCCTGTCTTGCTAGTTGTTTGGCATAGGGTGTCCAGCACTGTAGCTTGCTAGTCACTAAGTGGAGCTGGGTCTTAGCACTGAGATGGAGATCTCTGGGAGAGCTTTCGCTGTTTGATATTATGTGGAGCCAGGAGGTCTTTGGTGGACCAATGTCCTGAACTCGGCTCTCCCACCTCAGAGGCACAGGCCCGACACACGGCCGGAGCACCAAGACCCTGTCAGCCATATGGCTCAGAAGAAAAGGGAGAAGAAAAGGGAAAAAAAATAAAATAGTTATTAAAAAATTTAAAAAAATATTAAAAATTTAATAATTAATAATAACTAAAAAAATGAAAGAGAGCAACCAAACCAAAAAAGAAAACCACCAATGATAACAAGCACTAAAAACTATAATAAAAGGAAAACAAACAAAAAATAAAAAATGGACAGATGGAACCCTAGGACAAATGGTAAAAGCAAAGATATACAGAAAAAATTACACAAAGTCCACCACCTGAATTCTGTGATGATCTATTATTCGGTATTCCAGAGATGCAGGGTACATTAAGTTGATTGTGGAGATTTAATCTGCTGCTCCTGAGGCTGCTGGGAGAGATTTCCTTTCCTCTTCTTTGTTCGCACAGCTCCTAGGGTTTAGCTTTGGATTTGGCCCCGCCTCTGCGTGTAGGTCACCTGAGGGTGTCTGTTCTTTGCTTAGACAGGACGGGGTAAAGTAGCAGTTGATTAGGGGGCTCTGGCTCACTCACGCCGGGGGGATGGAGGGGTATGGAATGTGGGGCGAGCCTGAGGTGGCAGAGGCCAGCATGATGTTACAACAGCCTGAGGCGCACTGTGTGTTCTCCCGGGGTAGTTGTCCCTGGATCACAGGGCACTGGCAGGCTGCACAGGCTCCTGGGAGGGGAGGTGTGGATAGTAACGTGTGCTTGCACACAGGCTTCTTGGTGGCTGCAGCAGCAGCCTTAGCATCTCATGCCCGTCTCTGATGTCCACGCTGACAGCTGCGGCTCGTGCCTGTCTCTGCAGCTTGTTTAGGTGGTGCTCTGAATCCCCTCTCCTCACGCTCCCCGAAACAATGGTCTCTTGCCTCTTAGGCAGTTCCAGACTTTTTCCTGGACTCCCTCCCAACTGTGGCGCAGCAGCCCCCTTCAGGCTGTGTTAACGCTGCCAACCCTAGTCCTCTCCCTGGGATCTGACCTCCTAAGCCAGAGCCTCAGCTCCTAGCCCCCACTCGCCCAGGCGCGTGAGCGGACAAGCCTCTCAGTGCTGTTCTCAACCTCTGAGTGCTGGTTGGCACCGATCCTCTGCGTGGGAATCTCTCCACTTTGCCCTCTGCACCCCTGTTGCTGCACTCTCCTCCATGGCTCCAAAGCTTCCTCCCCGCCACCCACTGTCTCCATCAGTGAAGGGTCTTCTTAGTGTGTGGAAACTTTCCCTCCTTCACAGCTCCCTCCCAGAGATGCAGGTCCCGTCCCTATTCTTTTGTCTCTGTTTTTTCTTTTGCCCTACCCAGGTACGTGGGGAGTTTCTTGCCTTTTGGGAGGTCTGAGGTCTTCTGCCAGCATTCAGTAGGTGTTCTGTAGGGGATGTTCCACATGTACATGTATTTCTGATGTATTTGTAGGGAGGAAGGTGGTCTCCACATCTTCCTCCTCCACCATCTTGAAGGTCTCCCTTTTTTCTAATTTTTAAAAGATACTTTATTGCTAACAAATGATAACCATCTTCTGACAACACAGGGTTGCCAGAAACCTTTAATTTGTAAAAAGTGCAGTATCTATGGGAATGCAATAAAGTGAAGTGCAATAAAATGAGGTGTGCCTATATATAAATATATGGCAAATGACAGCAGCTGCCCCCACTAACTAAGTTACACATATTTCTTTCTCTATGGAGAAAAATAAAATTGAATTACCATATTCAAAGATGAATTCCACGCATATTAAAAAAAATCCTAAAAAGTATTTTGGAACAGAGGAAAACTTAGAAGGTCTTTGTGACCTTGGAATAGGAAATGATTTCTGAAACAAGTATGCAAACACACAAACCATGAGGCGAAAATGGATGAATATGACCAAGTCCAAATTTAGAATTCTGGTTCAATGAAGATACCAAAGACAAAATTAACAGACGGGTGATAAAGAGATTTACTAGATTTCATGAATCTAAGATGGCATTGACTGTATTTTATCTATCACTAAGGAAGTAAAATGCAATGATGCAGGGACTTCCCTGGTGGTGCAGTGGTTAAGAATCTCCTACCAATGCAGGGTACATGGGTTCAAGCCCTGGTCCAGGAAGATCCCACATGCCACAGAGCAGCTAAGCCCGTATGCCACAATCACTGAGCCTGTGCTCTAGAGCCCATAAGCCACAACTACTGAGCCCGTGTGGCATAACTACTGAAGCCTGCGTGCCTAGAGCCTATGCTCCACAATGAGAAGCCACTGCAATGAGAAGCCCGTGCACTGCTACGAAGAGTAGCCCCCACTCGCCGCAACTAGAGAAAAGCATGCATGCAGCAATGAAGATGCAACACAGCCAAAAATGAAAAAAAAAAAATAAAATGCAATGATGTTTTCTCATCATTTATATTTTAGTTCATATTTAATGAAAGGGCTATCTTGACACAGATTTTTGTCATTCTACTTTTGTACCCATGAAAAGAAAAATATAAGCAAGATCAATCAGGCAAGACATTCGTAACTTCTAGTCAGCAGTTCTGTCTGCTCTCTGCTACGTAATGGATATCATGGGTATTCATACTCCCTGCTAACATATTCTGCTCCCTGCTGACAGAAGGATCCTGGCATTGCTTAGGAGGATGCTCCGCTATCATCTCTGGGATTACTTGACAAGTCAGTATCACCCATTCTCTAAGTTTGATGCTGGAACTTTCCTACTGGACTAAACTCTTAGTTTCATCTTTATGCAGTTGAATCATGTTTCTAGAAAGTAAACTGTTATTACCCAAAGGCAGTAGGAGTTTGACAAAGGAATGTTCAAAGCCTTAGTCCCAGTAGCCTCTGTTCAACTGTCTGGAGGGATCTGGCCATTTCTCCTTCCATCAGCTGATTTACTTACCAGCAGTGCACAAAACTCAACTGAGGTGCTGGCAGTAAGCATAGCCATGACCAAGTTCATCAGTGTGCAAGAAATGATACTCTCACCTGCTCCCAGCTGACAATGACTCTCAGCAGCTGTAAGATTCATACATGTTTCAGAGATCATAAAATCGGAAAAAAAAAGTTTCTTAGACTCATTGTAATAGACTACTACTCAAAAACTGACCAAGGATTAAAATCTACACAATACTGGGGACTCTTGATAATCGAAAGATAGACTGGGAATCAAGGAGAAGAAGAACTATAAGATATGAAGAGGCATTCACAGGAGGGAAAAACCCCAGCAGCTAATAATAAGTAGATGAAATGATACTTAAAGGCTCAAATAATCAGAGAAATGCAAAATAAAACAATGTTACCAAACACAGCTGTGGGAAACTGAATGCCCATATACTAACTCAGGAGAATCACAATGTAGGAAAGTCCCATAGGGAAATGAGACAGGCATATAGAGTAGTACCCAATTTCTGGTCCCACACCCCTAGAGAGACTCAGACAGGTCCACAAGAGGACATTAATCAGGTTTAATCACCAGGGTTTTTTGTGGCAGTGGGGAGTGGGGGTAGCTTAGGTATCCATCATGAGGAAAATCACTAAATTTACCCATCACTAAGTAAAACATGGTGGCCATACACAACAGAATAATATGTAGCAGTTGGAAGAAATGAACAGGAAGTCCATTTAGCAATTCCACCTCTCTGCCCTGCTTGATATTTCTTCATACTGCTCAACACCAGCTAACATTCTATTTATTTCATTCTTGGTCAGCCTGCCCCAAGACAACTAAGATTTTGATTTATCGCACATGCTCATCAGCACATTCCTTAAACATGGTAGGCACTCAAATATTTGTTGAAAAATAAGTGCCGAGTAAAAAACTTGTAAGAAAAAAACCAGAATGAAGTCTAGAGCACAAAATTAAAAACATACTTTCATAAAACATTAAGATTACATGGTTTCAAGCATACATACGTAATAAAAACAATAACATATATGACTTTAATAACATAAAATAATAAAAGAAAGCAAAATACACGTATTACAGTGGGATACCTTACTGGGGAGGAGAACAGATGCAGGCACTAGGGATGAAGGAAATAATAAAGCAAATGAGAATGCTGCCTTACATGGGTGCTGATGAGAGCGGTGCTGAAGGGAGAGTCAATGCCTTTGCAGGAAAGGCTCAAAATGAAGAAAATAAAACAGAGACTCAACTAAACCAGAGGATAAACCTTTGGCAAATTTGAGTGAGAAAGGAGACACAAATGCCTGCAGTGGAGACACAAACCCCATAGATGTGTTGTTATATATATCTATATACAAAGTTATATGTATATATTTTACATATAACTTCCCAAGAGAATCCTATGAATTACTTCATGCCAATGCATTTGAAAACAAAAGAAGAAATGAACAATTACTAAATGGCAGTAACCAAAACTTACTCAAAAAGGAAATATGAACAGCTTTAAAAACTCACTGAAGACATTTAATTCATGATTAAAAATCTATGCTCAACAGAACAAACAACAAATAGTGTTGCCAGGAAAACTATAAGACTAATATACCTCTGATACCAAAGCTGGGCCAGCACAGTAAGGGAAAAGAAAAATACTAAACTCATTTTTCAATACTGATGCTAAAAATAACAAATATTAGCAAAAAAAAAAAAAAATCCAACAATTAATAAAAATTAACCAAATAGTCATGCTTGTCACTGAGTTGTAAGAGTTCTTTTTATATGTTTAATATTTTGGATACTAGCCCCTTAACAAATATGCGACTTGAAAATATTTTCTTCCATTTTGTGGGGTTTTGTATCATTTCTCTAGTAATGGGCTTTGAAGCACAAATGTTTTTAATTTTAATGAAGTCCAGTTTGTCTATTTTTTCTTTTGCTGCTTGTGCTTTTGTGTCATTTCTAAAAATCTCTGGCCAATCCAAGATTATGAAGATTTACTCTTTTGTTTTCTTTCTTCTAAACTAGAACTTATAGTTTTTGCTCTTAAATTTAAGCCCATGATTAATTTTGAGCTAATTTTTACACATGGTGTGAGGTCAGGGTCCATCATCATTCTTTTACATGTGTATATCCCGTTGCCCCATCACAATCTGTTAAAAAGAGTATTCTTTCCCTACTGAATTGTCTTGGCATTCTGTTGAAAATCAATGGACCATAATTTAAGGTTGTCCACCCATTTTTAAGAATAAGACACTGAAATGCTAATTGCAAGCACTGTGTAAATGAGCTTGGCTTCTTGACTGATGGTGGGCTTCATTCTATGATAATGAGACATAGACTTGTTTATTCATCTGTGGAGACCGCAAACTCAAAATTTTCTGTTTTTACTCTCTTGACTCCGAGTTTCACCAGAGAGGAGTCCTCCAGTGAGGTGTATATGAGGATATAAATCTGGTTTCCAACTTTCTGAAAGCTGAGTTGGAGGAAACAGGATTAGCATCCCATTATTCATTATATGCTTGCTTTCTGTTTTTAGAATGGCACTCGCCTCCTCACACATTCTTAGGACTTTCAATTTATATTTAGCCTTTCCAGAGAGTAAATCTCCCATCTTTCTGCAAGTCTACAGAGCTGGAATCTGGGGTGAGGATGAGTGGCATGGCTGCTTGCAATTTTTCTCATAAAAATTTATGTATATGCTTAATTAATGTAAAAAATTCAATCAGTACAATTTAATATAGTAATGAATTAGAGAAGAAAAGTCACAACCATCTCAATAGATAAAGAAAAAATTTAATAAAATTTAACACTGACTTTAAAACTAACAAAAAGTTCCCTTAGCAAACTAGGAAGAGAAAGGAAGGCTTATAACACCATATAGGTTATCCCTTAAAAGCCATCAGGAACAGGATACAGAGGCCCTTGTTACCACTCCTATTCAACACTGCATGGTAGGTATCCTAGCAAGTGCAATAACACAGAAACAAGAAGAAAATGACGCTTCATGACAGAGGTGAAAACTCTCTGGAACCCAGAGACGACGCTATTAAAAGATATGCAATGTTAATTTCCTGGTTGTGATACTGTACTATAGTTAAGCAAGATGTTACCATTGGGGGAAACTGATGAAGGGTATATGAAATCTCTCTGTATTATTTCTTACAACTGCATGTGAATCTACTATTATTTCCAAATAAAAAGTAGCAAAATAATAGTTAAGCAAAATCTCTATGAAGAATGTTATGCAACTTCTCTCAGAGACATAAAAGACCTAAGTATACAAGTGACACACAAGGTACGTGGTGAAGAGATTCAGTATTAGCAATATACCAATTCTCTCCAAATTAATCCATAAATTCAATGCATTACTAGTCACAAACCCAAACCCATTTTCTGGTCAAATCTGATCAGCTAAACCTAAACTCATAGTGAAGAGTCAAGGATAGCCTAGACAATTGTGAAGAACAAGGAGGTGAAGGACTCACTCTAGTCAAGGCCTATTATTAAGCTGTGGTATAAGCGAGGTTCTGGCACAGGGAGAGATAAATATACCAAAAGAATAAAAATAAAGCCAGAAACAGATCCTTTATAAGGGAACTTGACATATGAAAGAAGGGAAATTTCCAATCAGTAGGTAAAAAATGGACTATTCAACTAATAATGTTGGGACAACTGACTGTCATATGGAAAACAGGCAAATTAGACCTTTGTGGTAGGAAGGATTTTATAACCATAACATTAATGATTGGTCAGTCTGATTTCAGGAGAAGTAAAACTTTCATGAGACCAAAGAAATTCGCGAAAGTGAAGAATACAAACCTGTTTCAGATCAGACCAGAAGTAGAAGGACATACTCAGGAGAATATCCTACATCATATTTTAAAATAGAATACTAAACACTTTCATGGCAACAGGCATGCTGTGGCAAAAGTATAAATATAAGCAAAGGAAAAACATCTACCAACTTCAAGATGGTGGTTATCTTGCCTGGGAGGCAAGAGTAAGTGATAGATGGGAAGGGATTTCTTTAGTGATACACTTGACCACTGAACAACATGGGTTTGAACTGTGCAGGTCCACTTATACACAGATTTTTTTTCAACAGTAGATACTACTGTACTACATGATCCACGGTTGGTTGAATCCATGGATGTAGAACCACATATCTAGAGGAACTGGGTATCTGGAGGGCTGACTCTAATTTATATGCAGGTTTTTGACTGCCCAGAGGGTCAGGGCCCCTAACCCCCATACTGTTCAAGGGTCAACTGCATTTCTAATGCTTTATTTCTTTTAAAAAATAGATTTAAAGTAAAGATAGCAAAATGTTAATACCTATTACTTCTGGGTGGTAGATACATATGTGACTGATATTTTCTGTATACTTAAAATTTAAGAAATAAAAATAAAAATAAAACATTGGAAACCAGGAGGTAGGTAGCATAAGTGAGCTGAAGTTTCATAATTCATATTGTGAAAGTCAACAGGCACTGCCTATCATTAATCAATCAAGAAACAGTAATGTAAGCATACTGCTAATATCTAGTTATGAAGGTAACCTTCAACAGATCTAAAATCAGAAACAATCCAGGTGGGAAAAAGTAGGAATGCTGTTTTTCATTTTAACTGTCTTCCCATTTGAAATATTATGTGTGTGTTATTACTTTTTTTGCAGTACGTGGGCCTCTCACTGCTGTGGCCTCTCCCGTTGCGGAGCACAGGCTCCGGACGCGCAGGCCCAGCGGCCATGGCTCACAGGCCCAGCCGCTCTGCGGCATGTGGGATCTTCCCGGACCGGGGCACGAACCCGTGTCCCCTGCATCGGCAGGCGCACTCTCAACCACTGTGCCACCAGGGAAGCCCCTGCTTTAAAAAAAAATATATATATATATATATATATTTTTAGAAAGGGAAAAACTTGGAAACCCAAATTG
This sequence comes from Phocoena sinus, assembly GCF_008692025.1. NCBI lineage: Eukaryota > Metazoa > Chordata > Mammalia > Artiodactyla > Phocoenidae > Phocoena > Phocoena sinus. The sequence goes on from NC_045768.1 coordinate 96,371,424, forward strand.
GAGACTATTAAAAAAGTTTCTGATCTCCAGAAATTTCTGAAAGTCTTATTTCAGTTAAAAAGAAAGGAATACTATATAAACCACTGTATACTTTGTTGAGTTTACCTACAGTAAACCAAATATAAGCCCTTGACTAGCAAAACCAATTTACCCTGAAACGATGTTGTAGTTGAGAGCAGGATGGTCTTTTGAGACAGGAGGAACAAGAGGTTCTGGTTGCCACTCTTCAATCAATTCTTCCTTTTCCTACAGGAGAAAAGCAGTTAAAATACAGTGCAGTGCTACATACTGGACAGCAACTCTAGCGGTATCTAAACTGTTTGTTGTAATGGAACCATCATAATGAACACACTGCTAGACACAGACGTCCAGCTGCTGTGCCTGGAAATGACACAGAATCACTATTGAGTTTTGTGCACTTAACCCCTCACCTCTTTCCTTATCTCAGGCTAAAGGTTCTTTTTCCATGAAGCTTTGTGGCTGACTGGAAATTTCTTAAAAATTTTATTTCTATGTTCAGGATTTTTCACTGTGGGAAGTAGGAAGTATAACTGCAACTGATGATAAAACTAAAAGTCTATAACACAAAGGTGAGAGGCATGACTGCAGGTAAGGGAGCTCAGCCTCTACTGCAAGATATGACAGACAGCCATGCCTTAAGTTCTTACAGGCATGGCTGTCACAGGAAGGGATCAACTAGACTATAAAGCACTGTTTCTACCAGCCATTGGCAAGGATTCAGAAGTAACTGAAATATACCAAAAGACTCTCATAATAATTATTGTAACAGGATTTAGTTGTTTGGAAATTTCTCATAAAAAACTACTTTATTCCTTTTACCTGTTATTTCATGCATTCCAAGTATTTTGACTATTTTGAGTTTCTTACCCTTTCTTGAACTAGAAAACAATGTAATTTTGAAAATGTAGTCTGGATGTACAGGATGAGATGAGGCACCTGATGAACATGACAGCCACAGCAAATCTTGCCTTACATAAGTCCACTCTCAATACTTCTATTTTCACACTCCTGTTAAATGCTTCTGTGCATTTTTCTCCTAATAGGCAATTCTAGGGCATGGCTAGGAGCATATTCACCTGATGCTCAGGCACTCAAAAATGCTGGCTGAATAAATCAGTCAATAAATTCCTCATCTATTTCTGCCAATGACTGCACAGAACAGCAGCCTGAACAAGCCTGAAGTATGTATCATGCACACTGTCCACTTGCTACCACAGAGACAGATTTGAGAATCAACTCAGGATTGCCTGGTATTCAAGAGTCTCTGCAGGGGACTTCCTTGGTGGTGCAGTGGTTAAGAATCCGCTTGCCAATGCAGGGGATATGGGTTCAAGCGCTGGTCCGGGAAGATTCCACATGCTGCAGAGCAACTAAGCCTGTGCACCACAACTACTGAGGCTGTACTCTACAGCAGGTGAGCCACAGCAACTGAGCCTGCCTGCCACAACTACTGAAGCCCGCACACCTAGAGCCCGTGCTCCGCAACAACGGAAGCCACCATAATGAGAAGCCTAAGCACCTCAATGAAGAGTAGCCCCCACTCGCTGCAACTAGAGCAAGCCCACGCTCAGCAACAAAGACCCAACATAGCCAAAATTAAATAAATAATAAAGAGACTCTGCAGACCTATAAAACTGAGAAGGACATTTCTTCTTTGCTGCCATAAGTTAAGCTTTAGAAACACTCATAAAGTTTTTTTTTTTTCTTCCACAGCTTTTAGGGTAAGATGTCAGTGATTACTGAATCTTGCTCTAGGTAAGTTCTGCTTTTAGAGGGTTATCCTAAAATTATGTTTCAGTATCCTTCTTTTAAAATGCATATTTGTGTGGATTGACTTGTCTAAACTTAAACTAAGAATATTAGGAATGATCAACCCCTTAAAAAGTTGGGCTATAAATCTATTCCATGGCCTCATAATCATTCATGTGGAGCTCCTAAATACCAAGGGAAAAAAGAAGAGACAGGATTTCTGGCCCAGATAGCCCAATCTTAATGCAATACTATCAAAAGAGTGTTCTAAGGCACACTAATCCCACAGGTATTCATAAAAAAAAGGGCGGGGGTGGGGATCTATGGTCAAGTTTATGGCAGTTCTCCAAACAGCAGTTCAAATATCCACTGGCATATTAAAGGTTACAAGAAATCATGCAATGAGACACCTCTTTAGTCTTCTTTACCCAGGTTTCCAAAACTTATTTGCCCTAAGAACCATTTGTTGCATATCCCCTATCACCTAGGGGGGATACTGCCTGACCATCTCATGACAAATATTAATGATCAGGACAGCAGGGGCAGCCAGTGAAACCAGGGGAACAATCGCCACATTGCTGTAATTCCATTCCACTTGCACTTCCTTCTGTGAATGCTCCAGAAAAGAGCGGTGCTCCATCATTGTGCCACACTCAATGCTGCCTTGTGAACCAAAGTTTCAGGCATTTTTGTGGGAAAATATCTCTCACCATCTCTGTATCCCTAAGTAGTATTCTGGCACATTGCTACAGAGGCTGGATAAGGAAACAATCCAAGTTACAGAAACCACACTGCAGTCAAAACTGCTCTTCCTCTCACACCCGGGGCACAGTTACTAAGTGTTCCTACCTGCGTGAGAAGGTAGGGGATTCCACAAACCCCTTGGTCCCTCGTACTAACAGACTCGAAGTGGTCAGGACTGCAAGTCCTCTCGACACTTCTGCTTCCTAAGGTTTGCCTAGCTTGGGCTTGAGCTGGGTCCCTTACCATATAGAACACATCAAAATCTGATTTGGGGTGGGAAGGTGGAGAGCAGTGGGATGGGGAGGATTCTTTCTAACTCTGAATTTCCTTTATAAAGACCACAGGGGAAACTTTCATTCAGGCTTCAGAAATAGTGGTGCTTTTCCTGAGCATCTCATGTAATCCTTGTATATGGACATTTGAAATCCAGCATGCATCCATGCTTCCCGTCCAGCATCTAGTACGTTCCCAGACTGCTGTTTACTCCTAGCAAAGTATAAAGGCCTGTAACATGGTACTCCTTTGTGTATTCACTTTATCCCTGGCTTCCCCGTATTTTGCTTACCCTGATTTCCTTACATTCCAGAAAATATTTTAACATTTATAGTTGAGCCACCACAAGTCCTGTTTTGAAAGATGTAGCAACTATAATCATACACCAAATAATAAAATAGAGATTTAACTTCTTACCTTGACTGTAAGATCAGATCGTTCTTGTAACTTGTAAGTTTTAGAGAAAAGAAGTCTGATTATCCAGAGTATTAAAATTCCTTCCAAAATAAGATGATAAGCAGGAGCCTAGGAGGGAGTCAAAAGCAAAAGCATAACAAGAAGTAAAATAAACATTTCCAAAACCTGCACATAAAATTTAATTCATCTGTATATACTGCTCCCATGACCTTTATACCTTTTTTTTTTTTTTTTTTTGGTGGTACGCGGGCCTCTCACTGTTGTGGCCTCTCCTGTTGCGGAGCACAGGCTCCGGACGCGCAGGCTCAGCGGCCATGGCTCACGGGCCCAGCCGCTCCGCGGCATGTGGGATCTTCCCGGACCGGGGCACGAACCCGTGTCCCCTGCATCGGCAGGCGGACTCTCAACCACTGCGCCACCAGGGAAGCCCTATACCTAGTTATTACTTCTTAAAATTTACTTTCAAAGCTCACTTCATGTCTACTCATTCGTTTTCCCATTTCTAACAGAAGGCAATTTCTCCTACATGAAAAATCTCTACAACTGTATAAAAATTAATTTTAAAAGTTAAATCTGACACAGAATTCCAATAGTCTAACAATATCAACTATCAGATCCTTCAGGTAATTTATATTTTTACTGGTGAGAAATAACTGTAACAAACATTTCACAGCTTCACAAGCCTTCTACAACCCCCACATACCATGGATAAATTGAGAATTATTTGGACACCAGTTTCCATAATTCTCAAAGACTTTTGCACAATTTACTATATTTCCTGTATCCCCAATAGGCCTCTTTAAATTCTCCTTGGAATGTGGCAGAGACAAAAAGACTTTATAAGTGTTTAAAGAAATAGCAGGTCTCTTTTCTACCAGTTCCCCCAAAGTATGTAGTGCTTTCCATGTCAACATCCATGAAGGTACCTTAATGAAATTATCCGCATCAGGTCTTCTTTTCAACTGTACATTTCCAGGATAAAAGCCAGGCTGACTTTTATGTCTTACACAACTAGATACAGTAAGTGCATATAAAAGATTTCAGATATCAACTAAACCTCCATAAGTCAGTTATGGGGTGCTACATCCCAATAGGCTGTCATCGGAAAGTCATTTAAAAGAGGTATTTATGCAAGAGGGAAGAGATATGGGGATATATGTACATGTACAGCTGATTCACTTTGTTATAAAGCAGAAACTAACACACCATTGTAAAGCAATTATACTCCAATAAAGATGTTAAAAATAAAAGAGGTATTTAGAAACGTAAATACAAATTATTTTCAAACATTAGACAAAAAGAAAGCAATGATGATTCACAACAGTTAAAAAAGTTCAGAAGGGGGGACCAGGGAAACTGCTGGCAATTTCATAAATAAACTTTCAGGTCATTGGACAAATAACTTTAAAACTACATACATGCTACATATGTATGGGTACACAGCAAGACTCCTCAAATTCTGCATACACTGTGCACAGAAATTAGAAGCAAAACCAGAAATCTAAGACTATTTTTAAAATTTGCTGATCCCTCCTGACTATAATTCATTTAAGAATGAGGACTCTACTAAAAAAATCCCTTTGGTTTTATCAATAATTGGATTATAGCTGACAAACGTAAGTCCAAGTCACTAAACATTCCACTCCACAAAGAAATCCTAAGAAAAGTTGAAATGTCTACTGAATTAATAAAAATCACAAATGTGGCTTCTTTTCTCCCCTGGGAAATGTTACATCAAGGAGACCTTCTGTCAAGTCTCACTCATGGTCAATACCAGGGTATGAGAAGTTACATAGTCAAAGGGCAGTCTTCAAAAAGGCAGCAACAATATATAGTAGAAATTACTCATTTCTAAAAAAGGAAATCTTAAATTTTAGTGGTTCTTCTTAGTCACTATAATCTACCTAAGGCTGGACATCACCTAGGCTCTATTTGCTCTCTTAACTGTTTTTTTTTTTTCAAAAAGTCCTGATGGGTTTTGCAATAATACATCTTGCATCATCACCCTTCCCAGTAAGCGCTATATTAAGTTTTAAGAAAATTATCAAAAGAAAACAGATTCACTTTAAGTGAATGTAAGCTCTGTAAGCACAGGAACTTTTACCTGTTCCCTCACTGCACTATTCCTAGCATCTAGATCTCTGCTGTCCAATACTGTAGTCACTAGCACCATTCAACTATTTAAATACACATCTAAATTAAATTAAATGAAAAATTCAGCCCCTCAGTTGCACTAGCCACGTTTCAAGTGCTTAACAGCCACATGTGGTTAGGGGGCTACTGTACTGAACAGCTCAGAGAACACGCAGAAAGTTCCATTGCACAATGCATAGAAACTCACTAAATGTCAAATGAATGAACATTCTCCAAGACTGACATTTAAATTTTATATTGCCTTTCAAAAAAGCTCCTAACTGGTCTTTCTTTAAAATTTTACTAAAATAGTTGTATCTTTACAAGACAGAAAATGGGACGTAGGCGGAAGAATGACAAACTATTTCACATACCTAAATCATTCGGCTTCCTTTCTAACCCCACGTCCCAAAAAAACAAAGTCGAACTTATTACAATTCTTTCCCCTATTCCCTGCTCCACAGTTTCGAGAACCTGTCTTCCCCCGGACCTCACCAGACTGAGATTTTCCACTCTACTTTCATCACTCCGTTTTACCATCAGTCCCAACTCTTGTTTTTGACTAGCCTCTCTCCTGTATTCGGGCAGGACCTGGAGAGGGCTCCGTGCTCGCAGCAGCACAATACAAGACCCCCGGCTCCGGCTCCCGCCCGTGCCTTCCTACATTCCGCCACTGGGAAATGTGTGCGCCTATGAGCCTTTCCAGCGAGGCACGCCGGGGGTCCGGGCATAACCGGGCCAGCCCCGCCCAGGCCTCAGACCAAAAATCCACACAAAACGTCCCACTTCCCCAGGGCTGGGTGTGGTCGTGGACCCCTGGGGCCGCCAAGCTCACCTCGTAGAGCGCCTGTACCATCTCCACCAGCACCCACTGCTCCGCGACCGTCGCCATAGTTAGCCGCCAGGGTTTCCTTCCGGAAGGCGGGCCACAGGCACGTCAGATATTGCGCGGCGCGGTCCAGTGACGTCTATACGCCCGGAAGGCGGGGCGGCCGTCAGTTGGGCACCGCCTTCTCGGGCCTGTGTACTGGGCGGCGGGTGGCTGCGCTGGCTGAGGAAGGTTTAGGGGTGAAAGGTCAACTTGGTGTCTCGCTTGGGTGCGGGGAGGGGTGGGAAGCGGCAGGCTGGTCCCCGCAACAGGTGTTCGCAACGCGGCCATTATGTGCCAGACCCCGTGTTGGGCTCTCCGGATGGAGAGATTTTAATAAATGGCCCTCGCGCTTGGCAGGCAGTTGGGTGCAGGGAGTTATTAATGCAATCGCAAACATATTCTTTACTTTTAAATTACGTAAGTAATGCAGGAATGCATTATCGTAAAAAAAAATAGACAGCTCTTATATAGCACTTACTGTGTATAAAGCCTAGCCTAAGGCCTTGCAGGTATTAAGCCATAATAGGAGTTTGGTGTGGAACCTTCAAGAACCTATGTATCCCAACGTGGTGTGCACACACACTTCGGTTGGATTTCTTAAATTTAACCGGGAGCATAGGGACAATATCGTTCTACAATTTGCTTTTCTTCCATTCTTTTTTTGGCTATAAATCTTGTGTTTTTAATCAACGAAGAAGCCTATTTATTGGAATAATTTGTTATGTATATTTCTCTTTCCATTTTATTTAAACATTTTCCTATTGATGAACACTTAGTTTTTTTCTACTTTTTCACCTATTACAAACAATGCTACAGTAAACATCGATGTGCCCTATTGTCTTTCTGTGCGTGTTGGGGTATGTCTGGCAAGTTTCCTCAAAGTCGAATTTTACTCAAATGCATGTTAATGCCGATAAATACTGCCATACTGCTCTCCAGAATGGCTCAACCAATTTTAAATGTTCGAAAGTGTATCCATAGTCTATCTCATGATGGATATTATCAATCTTTTAAAAATTTTGGCCAATTTAATTTAATGGAGATAAAATGTCTCTTCACTGAATTTTACTTTCCATGCTGCTGGTTATTCATGGCTATTCTTATATGTTTATTGGCATTTGTAGTCCATTCGTGAATCATCAACTCATATTCTTTGCCCAGTTTTCTATTAGTTATTTTTCACTTTCTAATGGATGTATGGAAGCTCTTTATGCATCCTGAATATCTTATATTTTCCTATTTCATATGTGACAATTATTTTTGCCCAATTCCTGTCTAGTTGTTTATATTGTCTTTTGTCATACCTATATTTTAATTTTTATGTAATGTGTCAGTATGTTCCTTTATTGCCTGTGGGTTTGTATCTTGCTTAGAAAGACCATCTAATTTCATATGTGACAATTATTTTTGCCCAATTCCTGTCTAGATTTTTACATTGTCTTTTGTCATACCTATATTTTAATTTTTATGTAATGTGTCAGTCTGTTCCTTTATTGCCTGTGGGTTTGTATCTTGCTTAGAAAGACCATCTTCACCACACTTAGGTTTTCCTCCCATGCTTCAGTTTGTTGTTTATAGTTAGCTCTTTAATTATTCTGGAAATTATATTTTTGTATGATGAGAGTTATGGGCCTTTATTTTTTCCTAAAGGAATAACAATTTTTCTCAGTGCCATTTATTTGAGTCATCCTGATTTCCCCAAATTCTGTGAAATGGCACCAGCACTAATGCACTGCACATGAAGTTGCCACTATGTCCCCGATGATGTTGGTGCCCTGGGATCCAGTATCATGTTTGTGCACACTGCCTAGCCCAGGTGCATTCATTCCCAACAGCCAGCTCCTGCAATTTTCAGAGGCGTACCTTCAGGTTGCCAGAACCCATGTTTCCTACTCTCATGGAGAACTGGAAGGATCTGAGAACATGTTTTCTCAGGCAGCCCTTTACTGGGTGGGTGACTGATGGTTGCTGGGGAATAAAATATTGGAGCTTCCTGGCTGCACAGAGCAAGACGATTCTGAGGGGTAAACCTCACCATCTCCTCTAGAATGAGTCAGGGGTACTGTGTGCAAATTCTTTGACACACCCATCAAGAGGTAGAGTCTATGTTCTCTTTGCTTGAATCTGGAAGTACCTTGTGACACCTTCTACAGTAGATTGCTGCTGCCACGTGGAGAGATCACGTGGGGACCGCATACACACGAAAAGAGATGGCGAAGTGACCCCACCTGCTCCAGCCCCCTGTTGTTTGAGTCTTACCAGTCCAGGTGCCAGACATGTAAGGGAAGTTGCCTTCAAGATGACCCTGGCTCTAATCACCCTCTGGTTCAACCATCTAAGAGACTTTGAGTGAAAAATGTCTAGCTAAGCTCAGACAACTCCAAAATTTGTAAGCAAAACAAATGATTGTTATTGTCCTAAGCCACTGCTTTGGGATGGGTTGCTATGTAGAAGTTATCTGCTACAATAGATCACTGGAATGGGTACCCTGTGGAACCTTGCAAACTTTTTCACTCTTGCATGGTCCCTTTATTATTTTCCTCAGGTTGCCATAACAAATTATCAGAAACTGGGTGGCTTGAAACAACAAAACTTTATTCTCTCACAGTTCTGGAGGACAGAAATCCAAAATCAAGTTGTCGACAGGGCTGCACTCCCTCCAAAGACTCTGGGGAATAATCCTTCCTTGTCTCTTCCAGCTTCTGGTGACTCCTGGCATTCTTTTTTTTTTTTTTTGCTGTACGCGGGCCTCTCACTGTTGTGGCCTCTCCCGTCACGGAGCACAGGCTCCATACACGCAGGCTCAGCGGCCATGGCTCACGGGTCCAGGGATCTTCCTGGGACCGGGGCATGAACCCGTGTCCCCCGCATCGGCAGGCGGACTCTCAACCACTGCGCCACCAGGGAAGCCCCTGGCATTCTTTAGCTTGTGACTGCACAACTACAATCTCTGCCTCTGTATTCACATGGTCTTCTCAGTCTGTCCTATATGTGTCTCTTTACAGACACTTGTCGTTGGATTTAGGACCCATCCTGATAATCCAGGCTAATGTCATCTCAAAAGCCTTAATTTAATTACATCTGCAAAGAAACTTTTTCCAAATAAGACCATATTCACAGGTTCCAGAGATTATGACATAGACATGTACTTTGGGGGCCCACCATTCAACTCAGCTACAGTCCAATCTCTGGCCCACAATTCACATCTGTCCCACATGCAAAATACATTCACTCCATTCCAACATTTCCAAAAGTTTCAACCCTCATCTAAATCAGTTCAAAAAGTCCAAAATCTCATCATCTAGGTCATCTAAATCAGATATGAATGAATCTCTAGGTATAACCCATCCAATGGCAAAATTCTCCATCTATTGACCTGTAAAGCCAGAAGGTCACATACAAAGTACAAGGGTGGGACAGGAATAGGATAGACATTTCCATTCCAAAAGGGAGAAAATGCAAGGAATAAAGGAGTCATCAGTCCCAAGAAAGTTAGAAATCCAGCAGGGCCAGTTTCATTTTGTTTCAAGGCCTGAGAATAATTCTCTGTGTTATGAAGCTACATCATCTGGACACACAGCTCCATAGGCCTCTGTACCTATGGTAGATTGGTAGGCCTCTGCTCCTACACCTCCAGCTTCTAGCTCTTGAGTCCATGGCTCTGCCCTTATAGTCATTCTTGAAGGGGAGCATATGCTTATAGCTAAGCAGCTCTAACAGCCCTGTAGAATTCTGGAAATTCAACAGCACTCTTTCACTTTGTCCTGTCTCTGTCCCTTCAGGCCAAGCTGACCGTGTTTCTGCTGATACAACATTCTCAGAAACCTTGTGGGTCTCCCATGTATGTCATGAGACTGTGCCATAGACAGAGAGTCCTCCAGAGATCTTTTCTGAATAACCCCATCTCTACTTCTGGCTCTGCTGAGATGATTGAGTGGATCCATGAGTCACATATTTAATCTCTTTACAAAAAGTTTGTCCAGCTGCATCCTTGACCCTCTCTCCAGAGCATACTTTCCCAACAGTGACTCTACTAATTTTTTCATCCTTTGCAATATGGATAACCCAAGAACCTCCCAAGTCATCAAGTGCTGTGTTCTTTTTTGCCTGACAGTTCCTTCCTCAGTTTACCTCTTTCCTCTCATATTTTTGAAGAAACAGCATGAAGGAACCAGACCACACTTTCAACACTTTGCTTAGAAATTTCCTCAGCTAATTATCCAAGTTCATCACTTAAAAGTTCTGCTTTCCACAGTAGCTACAGGACACAACTCAGTTAAGTTCTTTGCCACTGTATCACCACAATTGCCTTTCCTCTAGTTTCTAATAACATGTTCCACATTTCCTTCTGAGCCCTCAACAGAAATGACTTTAACATCCATATTTACTAACATTCTGGTCATGATGGGATCCCTATTCTCTAAGGTGATAGACATTTTCTCTACCATGCTCTTCACTTTCTTCTGAGATCTCACCAGAATTATCCTTAAAGCCCATATTTCTACTTGTAGACTCTTCAAATCTTTTTCTCTCATGCACCTCAAAATTCTTCCAACCCATTACCTAATTCCAAAGCCACTTCCATAGTTTTAGGTATTTGTTACAGCAGCACTTCACTTCCTAGTATCAACATCTGTATTAGTTTCCTAGGGCTGTCATAACAAATTACCATGAATGGGTGGGAGAAAAAAAAGAGAAATTTATTTTCTTATATTCTGAGAGGTCAAAAATCCAAAATCAAGCTGTTTGCAGGGCTGTACTCACTTTGAAGGCTTTAGGGGTGAATGTGTCCTTTCTTCTTCCAGGTTCTGGTGGCTGCAGGCATTCCCTGGCTTGTGGCTGCATCACTCTAATTTCTATCTCCATCTTCACATGGTCTTCTCCTCTTTCTCTGTGTATGTCTCCTCTGTGTTTCTTATAAAGATTCTGTCACTGGATTTAGGACCCATCTGGATAATCCAGGATGATCTCATCTTAGAATCCTTAATTACACCTTTTACAGCCCTTTTTCCAAATAAGGTGACATTTACAATGTAGGATTAGGATTGGGATAAGACCATGACTTTGGGGGCCACTATTCAATTTACTACAGCCTCCTTTCTTTTCTGATCCTACCACCAATCTCTCCCACCAGTTTTTTCCTGAGAATGCTTCTTAACAAATCATTTTCACACATATCCTTGTCTCATAGTCTGCTTCTGGAAAACCAAACCTGATAGAGTTGGTATCTGGAGCATCTATTTGATTCCATTAATCTGTTTTATTTGTGCCCATTCTGATACAGTATGACTTAAAAAAATAAATTACTTATTTTGAAATATTTTCAGGTCCATATGGCATTGTAAGAAATAAATCAGAGAGATCTCATGTCCCCTTTACCCAGTTTTCTTCAATTATAACATCTTGCAAAACTATGGTACAATATTAAAACCAGAATACTGACATTGATACAGTCAGGATACAGAAACATTCCCTTGCCACAAGGATCCCTCATTTTGCCTTTTTATGGCTACACCAACTTCCCCTTCTCCCTCCTCAGTCTCTGTCCCCTGACACCCCCTAATCTGTTCTCCATTTCTATAATTTTGCATTTTTAGAATTTTATATAAATTGAATCATACCATAGGGGAAATTTTAAGATTGGCATTTAAAATTCAGCGTAATTCCCTGAAGATTCATCCAGGAAGTTGTATGTATCAATAGTGTTTCCCTTTTCATTACTGAGTGGTATTCTGTGGTATGGATGTTAAGTCATTGTTAGGCCATTCACATGTTGAAGGACACTTGAGTAGTTTCCAGTTTTAGGCTATTAAGAATAGAGCTCCTATGAAGATTTGTGTACAGATTTTTGTGTAAACATCAATTTTCATTTCTCTGGGATTCATACCCAGAAGTGAAATTGGTGGGTCATATGGTAATTTTATGTTTAGTTTTACAAAACCTGCCAAACTATTTTGCAGAGTGCCTGTACCATTTTGCTTTCCCATCAGCAACATATCAGTGATCTAGTTTCTCTGCATCCTCACCAGGTGTTGTCACAATTTTTTACTTTGGCCATTCTGATAGGTATGTAATTATATCTCACTGTAGTTTTAATTAGAATTTTCCAATTTTCGTATGTTTATTTGTTATCAAATAAGGATGAGAGAGGTCTGTTTATCGTCTTTGGTAAAATGTCTATTTATGTCTTTTGCCCATTTTCCAATAGGATTTTATGTTAACTGTTCAGTTTTAAGAGTTCTTTGTGTAATCTAGATACTATTAAGTGGTTTGCACCATGTTTTTTTTTAATTCACTGTAGTTTTGTGGTATTTTGTTCTTGGTGAATGTAGCAATTCAGTTGGCTCATTGTTTCTTATTCATGTCAGTCCTTCCTTCATGAGGTTACATTTTCTTTTCATTTACTCTTTCAACTGGTATTTAACCAGTACCCACTATAAGCCTAAGGAGATAGGGACAAAGAAGTGAACAAAATAGTCAAAGATCTTTTTCTTCCTGGAGCTTATATCCTACTAAGGGAACCAGAAAGAAACAAGACAGACAAGGAAAATATATAGTGTCTTAGATAGTGATAAATGCTAGAGAGAAAGTAATAAAGCAGAGAAGGGGGATATAAATTGTTTGAGAGGTTGATATTTTAGATAGTATGACCAGGGAAAGCTTACTGAGAAGTTAACTTTTGACTTAAATACTAGTTGCAAATGAAAGAGCTAGCCATGCAGATACCTAGTTGATACTATTGTCCTTTGTGCTACACACTACAAAAATTTCTCAGCTCCTATGAACTTTGCAGGTAGAGTGACTAACAGGTGCAAGGCCCTAAGGCTGGAGCATTCTCAGAGTGCTCAAGGCAGAATGAGGGGCCCATCTGGCTGGATTGGATTGAGCCAGAGGGCAGAAGAGTAGGAGGTGAGGTTAGGAGTGAGGAAGAAACCTGGTCTCATGGGGATTGTAGGTCGCTCTCAGGACTCTGCCATTTCCCAGATGACATGGGGGCTGTTGGAGGTTTCTGAACAGAAGAGGGACATGCTCTGGCTTGCATTTGCCAGGATTTCTCTGCTGGCTCTTTGAAAATTGATTGATGGGATCATTTTAGAAGCAATGTATCAGCTAGGGTCTAACAAGGAAAAATAAACCACTTGAGTGGTGAGAAAGCAAACCTGACACTTTGCTCTGAGTCAAGTTTGCCCTGCCTGAAGTTCTTCAGCACTTTTAATGGCAGCTGCCACCTAAGCAAGTAGCTCTGCTCAGGGGCAACCTCACAACACCTATGTCTAGCAAATATTGCTAGAGGCAGAATAAAGTAGAATCAAAAAAGGAAGAATCATGGGATTCATCACAGAGGGATGAAAATCTTTTGATAATTATTAAGAAGTGGGATATATAAAACAAATACTGATGTGGTTACTTACTCCCCTACTCATCCCCCCAACATTAAAGGGCCCCAAACAAGTCTGCTCTATTTACCTCAGTTTGGAGAAAATGGGAATATTTGAATGGGCTTTATGTAAAATGGTTGTGTCTCTTTTGCCTGATTGTTTTGTGGGAGTGAACTTTGTGTCTCACTGTGGAATGCTTCCCCTGCCTGGTATTGCAAGACAGGCCATATAAATCCACCTTTTGGACAACGTAGTACGTGAATTGAACATACTAAAAGAAGTCAATAGGGTTGCCTGATCCCACGTAGTGTAAGGTGGAAACTGGGGATTGACAGTAGTGGCGGAGGACTTTTGTCCCTAGCGTGAACTGGTTTAGGGTTGACTTATGCACTCAGATAGAGGGCCTTTGTTGAATGCCTTGTGCAGATTTTTTAAAGATGTGGTACATAAACCCCGAAATTCTAGAACATAGAAATATTTTGATTTCCATTTTAGTTGTTGGAAATCTCCTTGATATAAAGAAGCAAGTGAAAGAAAATGTAATTGAACCAGCAAGTCAGCCTTTTCATATCATTTAGGCGGCAACCCAGTTCTTTTGAGGAAATTGAAAACATTGTCTTGTAATCTCTACCTAAACAGAAATGTAAACACAGCTCACTATTGCCTAAGACTGGGCCTTGTTACCTCAGTCAGGTAGTACCTGAAACCAAAGGGGGAAAAAAGAGGGAAAGAGAACTTTAAAAAGTGCAACCGCTGTAAAGACTTCCTTGCCCCAAAATCTGATTCATAGTCTCTGTAAAGATTTTTCAAGGACAAATGCAAATCTTAAAAGTCTCCTCCACAAATAGTAAAAAAAACCTTAGTCTTCTGAGCAGATAAACTTAACTTATTCCAACTGTTACTTATAAACTAGCGAGTTTTATATTGTAATACCTGATTCATGACTAAAGTTTTAAAATGAAACTATGAGATCACTGGTTGTGGCTGTATGGCTGTGGTGTATGTTAGAGATATGGTATTTTTTCTACCTCTGATAATATTATCAAAATTAACTTATAAAAGATTCATGGCTAAAGTTTTAAAATGAAGCTATGAGATCACTGGTTGTGTCTGTATGTCCGTGGTGTATGTTGGAGATAGGGTATTTTTTCTACTTTTGATGGTATTATTGAAATTAATTTGCAAAAGATTCATGACTAAAGTTTTAAAATGAAGCTGTGAGATCACTAGTTGTGTCTGTATGTCTGTGGTGTATGTTGGAGATATGGTATTTTTTGAGTTCACTGGTTGTGTCTGTATGTCTGTGGTGTATGTTAGAGATATGGTGTTTTTTCTACCTCTGATAGTATTATTGAAATTAATTTGTAAAAGATTCATGACTAAAGTTTTAAAATGAAGCTATAAGATCACTGGTTGTGTCTGTATATCTGTGGTGTATGTTGAAGATACGGTATTTTTTTCTACCTCTGATAATATTATTGAAATTAATTTGTAAAAGACCTCTGTTTACTTTGCTTAAAAGTGCTTACAAATTAAATATTTTTAAATGTAATAGAAACAAACCCAAATATTTTTCAAGTTCATGTGATCCAGGATTAATCTTTAACAAATAAAAGTATATTTAAGGTTATGAGTTCAATTAAAATAGGCATGTGTTTAGAGTTGTCAGCATTAAATGTAAAACTTTTATTCAACCTAGGTTTATCAAAAGTCAAATAAGTTTATGTTATCTCTGATACAAAATTTGTCAGCAAGAAAAATATCTTGGGATGTTGATCGACTTTGTCTAATGTCTCTTGAAGTTTTCAAGGGTGATCTAACATAATTTTTGAGAACAGTGATGTAGATAAATGTAAGTAAGCTAAAACTTAAAAACAGCTTCCAAAATAATTTGGTAACAAAACTGTACAGTTTTGCTAAGTTAAATTAAATGATGACAATTCATCAAATGTCTAGATCATTTCCAAATATGATAAATTGCTGAAATATTAATTGCTAAACGAGTATAAATATACTTACTTTTTGTCTTTTTATTACAGAAAAACTAAATATGTTTAGATTTATTAGAAACGTGTCATGTACCACATTAAAAAAGATATTATGTTATGAGGAAATGTATGTTTCTAGAAATTATGAAATGTATTCACATGTTTGCCAACCAAAAAATATTGGTATAACAAACAGGTCACAATTGCTTACTCCTTAGTTTTCACTAGAAATTAAGGTTTCTAAGGGTTAAGAACTCTAATTAATATAAATAATTAAAATTATTAAAATTAATGAGGAAAACATCTTTATATGTAAGGGGAAAAAAGTATAAGGAATGGAAATGCATTTTGTTAAGGGGAAAACAAGTAATTTTGTCCTAAAAAGAAGTTAAAGGAAAAAGGAGAGAGAGAGAGAAAGGGAAAGCATAAGACAAAATTTGAATATACAAAAGAAAGGTGTTATAGATGTTTATGGAAAAGAAACCCTTAGAAAAATTTTTGTGCATGGTTAAGACTGGCTAAGAATAAAATAGAATAAATGTAGAATAAATATAATAAATTTAATTGAGTGAATGAATTTTAATATTAAAACTAAGCTGCTGCAAAACTAGAATTTGAATTTTTCTCTCTGTTAAGTGGACAAAGTTATCTTGCAATATTGATCTGTTTTTGATAGCAGATTGTAAAATTTCTTTACCTTTTAAATAATCTGTTGTAATTTTCTGTATTTGCCTTTGAAATATATATATATATATTTTGCGGTACTCGGGCCTCTCACTGTTGTGGCTTCTCCCGTTGCAGAGCACAGGCTCCGGACGCGCAGGCTCAGCGGCCATGGCTCACAGGCCCAGCCGCTCCATGGCATGTGGGATCTTCCCAGACCGGGGCACAAACCCGTGTCCCCTGCATAGGCAAGCGGACTCTCAACCACTGCGCCACCAGGGAAGCCCTGCCTTTGAAATATTTTATTGTCACTTTGGTTAAGTGAATAAGTATTCTTTCACAGTGACCTATGATCCTATTTGACCAAGTGTTTTAAACCTTTTGATATCTTTGACAAATTTCCCCAAATCAAATTCTAGATGAAGTCTTTTTGACCTCTAGCTAACTTTGAGGTTTTCAGAGAGCCCCTGAAAAATCTCAGAGATATTAAACTTATTAGGCTTATTTGGTATGTTAAATTACATGGAAAGCATTGTCAAATGAGTGATAATTTGAGATAAACCTTAGGTTATATTGTATGAATGAATGTTACTAATATAAATGTTATAGAAATTATATAAAATTCTTAAAACTCAGATATGTCCTGGTATAATATCAATCACAATTCTAGTTATTATTTTATAATGTTGTATGTCACAGAAATAACCAAATTTCCTTGTCAATTGCATTATAATAAGATCTTTAACCATACCATTTTAAGTATTTTGTCATTTACAGACTGTTACTGTTTTACTCTGATGCTTTTACAAAAATGCTTCACGTTCAAGAAGATTTATAGAAAGAAGTTTTTGACATATATACCTTTCTGATAACTTTCAAATCATATACTTAACTGAGTAAGAAATTACAGAACTCTAATGAAAACCCTGATGGCTTCATAAAACTGCTAACAAAGATCAAGATCAATAAGAATTAATTATACCAAACTGAATGAACTGATGAACATGATCATAATTTTTATGATTTTTCATCTGAACTATTACAGGCTTTTTAATCTCTGCTTTCCAGATATAAGGAAATCTTTCCTCTTAAGCTAACAATATTATAGCTACTTGGTAAATTATACATTTGTAAGTAGAATTGAAAATTTACCTTTTTTTTATCCCTACCTGATTGCTCCAGAATTTGGAGACTCTTGGTGAGTATTCTTATTTTCATGGCAATATAGTTATTTGTATAAGTTCACTAAGAATATGTTCCCCTTATAGCAGGACCCAATTGGAAACTTTGGCTAAGGCTTTGGCTGGAAAGTCACTTTTGAGAATGTGCATAGAATCAGATACAGCCAGACAGCTTTAAGGAACTGAGGTTGACTTTAGGGAGCCATAAAATCCGTTGGAAAGTTAGCCTGGTGCCCTGATAACAGGTTCTCAGTGGCCTTACCAGGTGAGTAAGGAAGATCACTTCCTGGCAGGCACAAGAATCTCAGAATATTTGGGGGACCTCAAGAAGAGAGGAATTCACCCAAATATATAGGTATTACAGGCAAGTCAGATGGCAAGTCCTTGGTGTGGCTTCATGGCTTCCTGGCCTCCATAGGCTAAAAAAAATTTAATCTGGAATTCCTTGTGAAAAGTTCCAGCAAAGCAAATTTAAAATAGTCTTTATGGTCAATCACTATTCTTTCTGGATTTAAGTAATCAGGCTAGGTTTAATGAAACTAAATTTATTTAGCAAACAAATTAAATGTTAATTCATCTATCTTTGTTAGAAATAAGGGTGACTAGAGAAAAAAGTTGTTTTTCAGTAGAACTTTAATACACAGTCATGGATATTAGATGCTAGTTCTGTTAATTGTCTTCAAGGTTTTGCTTTTCCACTCGTTAGCTGGTCTGGATCCTGAATTCTTCTAGCTTACTCAAATCTTTTACTACAACTTTTCAAACTAATGTTTCCAATTTCTCTCCCACTTTGGACGTGGAATCATTGAGAACTAGAACTGCCTTTTTCCTGAAGCCCTGTGAACTGAACAACTTGATATAAACTTAAGAGAGGTTACCTCAATAGCCCATGTTTAGACAATCTTTGTGCTTATTGCTGTGTAAGGCACTCAGAAAGTTTACCTGAACACCTGATGACATCCTCAGAGACATTTCAAACTGCAAAATCTGCTTCAACCCTGACATCGAGAAATCTTCTGGACTGACAGCAATCAGAACTCACTCAGACAGTGAGTTTATAACTTGCTCCAATCATTAACCATTGCTTTTCTTTTGTCTCCATAGAAATGGCTCTTATTAAATACCCAACTTCTTACACCCTATAGGCCTAGCTTTGGGAGCCCACCTGCATTTCTGCTTCCTGAAATGAGTAACTGAACTGACCGATTATCAGGACTAAGATACTGGTTCAATGAGATATAAAGCAATCTATCAACTTAACTTCTGGACTGTGAAACTAAAGAGAAGTTTCAAAAGTGGGACTACAGAGGAGCAAAATTTCTCACCCAAAAATGTTTCTTTGGCATGCAGATTATTTTGAGCTGAAAAAATTCAAAGCCCAAAAGACTCAGGAAGACCTTTGACCTTCCTCCTAACTGCCTAAAGAATGTAGATAGAGGACCTGTTTCAGGAAGGGAGCTATCACCATAGATAACTATGGTATGAACTTGGTGTGTACACAGGGAGGAACCTAGCAGTGTGTTTTTTAAAATTCCTCTCTGTCTCACTGTCTCTGCATGGCCAGCAAACATTTGTTTACCAAACAGTTGCTTTTCCATCTCCATGTAAATTGCCTTCCTCTTCTTTGAAGTCCCAAACTGCTATCCCCAACATCCTATTTTGTCTTTAGCTGAAGATGATATGTAAGGTGAGGGTTTCTGCCATTTTGGTGAGTTATCCGGTTTTCCTGTGTCTCTCCAATGTATACATGTTATTAAAATTTTGTGTGATTTTCTCCTGTTAATCTGTTTCATGTCAGTTTAATTCTTAGACCAGCCAGAAGAACCTAGAAGAGTAGAGAAAAATTTCTTCCTCCTGACAGAGTGAACCTGTAAAACCCTACACACCCCAACCTTGGACCCTAACAAAGGCAGAGCCCCTGATTTTTGCTAGGTTCTCTATCTCTCTCTCTCTCTGCCCCCCACTCCCTCCCTCCCTTCCTCCCTCCCTCTCCATGACCTCACAGTGTGGTCCTGGAGCTTGCCGTGTACCCTCCAAGACCTGTGAGTGATAAACCTTGTTCCTTAAAGTTCCCTGATGGTTTTTGCTGAAGTGCATCCTGCAATCATAATAAGAAGTACAAGGACCAGACCAGCCACAACTTTGGATCAGGTCAGGGAAATGTCTGTGGGGACTGACTCCTTGTAATATAGGCCCTGGGCAAGTGTCTTAGGCATTCCTAACCATGAGCATCACTATCAAGAATCTGAGACTAACACAACACACACACACAAGTATTATATGTAGTAATGTTAAACATTTTTCATTTATTTTGCTGGTTACCAGGTGGTTTCTTTCAAGCTGAAGCATTATGACTTTCTTCAGTTCTAGAACAAGTTTTTTGACTATTTCTACCTCATTATTTATGTTACCTTTAAAACAGTTTTTTATTTATGGGAGAAAATATTTGCAAACTACACAACTGGTAAGAGATTAATATCCAGAATGTATAAAGAACTCCTGCAACTGAACAAAAACAAAACAAAAAAAAAAAACCAAGTTAAAAAATGGACAAAGGATTTGAACAGATATTTCACCAAAGAAGGTATACAAATAGTCACTAAGCACATAAACGGATGCTTAATGGTGCTGAATTATACACTCAAAATGGTAAATTTTGTTATGTATGTATGTTTTACCACAATAAAGGATTTCTTTATATGTATGTATTTAAATTTTATATAGATTAACTTTTTTCCAAAATTTCCAATTTTTGTCCTTTTAAGCTTCATTTTGGTAAAATTCCTGGTATCAATATTCTAGTCCACCATTTTGTCTTTAGTTGTGCCTATTCAGCCCATCAGATCATTGATTTAAAATCTAATTTCAGTGATCATTTTTAATTTCTAGAGATGTTATTTAAAATTCTAGATGTGGAATTCATCAACATTTATTTATTGAGCACTTATTTCCTAAGGCACTGGAGCATAGAAATGCACAAAAAATGTCACATCCCTGCCCTCCTGGTGCTTACACTCTAGTGGGTAGACAGGTAATAAACAGATAAACAATAAAATATATGGCCTAATGTCATGAAATGCTATGAAGAAAGGGAAAGTATGTATAGAGATAAAGAATTACAGAAAGTGGACAGGGAAGCCTCTCTAAAGAATTGTTGTGTGGACAGAGCTTTTAATAAAGGAATGAAATTTATGAATGTTTGGTGAAAGAGTGTTATAGGTAGGGGAAAGACTAAGTGATGATAAAATGTTTTGGGAGTTCAAGAAATACCAAAGATGAGAGTGTGGCTGGTGTAGGGTGAGGGGAGCTACTGCAAAGGTCCTCACTTAGTTAGATGCTGGTGGTAGAGTTGGATGAGGTGAGAAGTCATCATACCAGAGACAGTTTGAAGATAGAACTGATAGGATTTGCTACTGTGGGATGGGAGAGAAAGGTAGATCAAGGCTTCTCCAAGGTCCTTAGCCTGAATCATTGAGTGAATGGCATTACCATTTTCTGAGATGGGGAAGACTGAAGGTGAGCAAGTTTGAAAGCAGGTGTTAGACATCTACATGGAGATGTCCCATAGGCAAGTGGATGTTTGGATCTGAAGTTCAGAAAAGAGGTAAGGAATAGAAATGGAAATGAGTGTAGTTGCAGGAGAAAAGAGGTATAAAGACTCTGCCTTAAAGCACCACTTTCTGGGTATATTAACTACTTTTACTTTAAAATGGCCTCCTGTTTTCCCTATTAACCATATTTCCTCAGATATTATTTCTATTTGGTCATATTAGGTATTAGTTTCCAGTACATTTGAAAAACATTTCTAAAAATTAAAAAATTTTTCTAAAATTTTAATTTTTTCCTACCTTGGATTGCTGCCCACTCAGAGACTGAATAAAGTGAATGTTAATATAGTGACAGACTTTACTATAGTCACTGAAAAGACTTTTTAATTAAAGCCCAGTAAAATCCCATTTACTTTATATATCAGGATTTCCCCAACTCTTAGATATTAATGGTCATCCAAGAGTCACCGCAGAGTTGAAAAAATAATTTAACATGAAAGAAAAACACCAAAACAAAGAATAAAGAGCTTGGCACAATTGGCTTTGCAATTGTGACAAATGCACCATACTTGTATAAGCTGTTTAATAATAAGGAAACTAGTTGTGAGTTATATAGGAACTCTACTATCTTCACAATTTTTTCTGTAAATCTAAAACTATTGTAAAATAAAGAGCTTATTTTAAAAAAAAGGAACTTGGGGAAACAGGGTTAATGTGAAATGAAGAAGAATATAATGGAAAGAAGAAGAATATAATGCAACCATGAGGCAAGAGCCATATGTCATAAAAAGGAACATCTAGGTAATAAGGAAGAGTTCTTGGGAATTAAAAACTTGGAAGCAGAAATGAAAGAATGTGTTAAAAGTCTTGAAAGATAAAGTTAAAGAAATATCCCAGAAAATATAACAAAAAATACAAAGAGATGGAAATTAGGGAGAAAAGACACACAGATGAGAGAAACAGTTTAGGAATTGCAAGATTCATATACTTGAGTTCCAGAAAGATAGCACATAGGAAAAGATGGTGAGGAAACACTCTAAGACATAATAGAAGAAAATTCCCCAAAGGACATGAGTTTCCAGATTGAAAGGCTCCCTCAAGTGCCCAACATACTGATTATAAGAAGTCCCACAGGGCTTCCCTGGTGGTGCAGTGGTTGAGAGTCCGCCTGCCGATGCAGGGGAAGCAGGTTTGTGCCCTGGTTCGGGAGGATCCCACATGCCGCGGAGTGGCTGGTCCTGGGAGCCATGGCCGCTGAGCCTGCGCGTCTGGAGCCTGTGCTCTGCAATGGGAGAGGCCACAACAGTGAGAGGCCCACGTACTGCAAAAAAAAAAAAAAAAAGTCCCACAACTACTTATACCATTGTAAAGTTAAACATAAATGAAAATAAAGAAAGCTCCTAAATATTCTAAAAGGGGGGATCGGAGGACAGGTCATATAAAAAGGATCAAGTGTAAATGTGGGGTCAGACTTCTCATTAGCAATATTAGAAGCCAGACAGCATAGACCAATGCCTTCAAACTTTTTGTTTTTAATTAATTTATTTTATTTATTTTTGGCTGTGTTGAGTCTTCACTGCTACGAGCGGGGGCTACTCTTCCTTGCAGTGCGCAGGCTTCTCATTTCAGTGGCTTCCCTTGTTGTGGAGCACCAGTTCCAGGTGTGCGGGCTTCAGTAGTGTTGGCACATGGTCTCAGTAGCTGTGGCTCACGGGCTCTAGAGCGTAGGCTCAATAGTTGGGCACATGAGCTTAGTTGCTCCGCAGCATGTGGGATCCTCCTGGACCAGGGATTGAACGCCTGTCCCCTGCATTGGCAGATGGATTCTTAACCACTGCGCCACCAGGGAAGTCCCCAATGCCTTCAAACTTCTGAAGGAAATGATTTCCAACAAAGGAGTCTATCATTAACTATTATGCAATAATAAAAGTAGAATGAAGACATATAATGTGTATCAATTAGGATCAGTTAGGTGATGTTACAGTAACAACCATCCCCCAAATCTTTGTGGCTTATTATAACAAGTTTATTTCTTGCTTATGCTAACCCCTTTGTAAATCTGAGAGTAGGGGAGATCCTGCAACACTGCCCTTTTTCATGATCCAGGTCAATACAACAGCCACCATCCTGGACATCACCTATCATTGTGTTAGTGTCAGTTTCACACTAGCAATTAGTGCTATGGCATGAAGGTAACATGCCACTTCTACTCATGGGGCAAGGAGGTGTGATGTTACTCCATGTCTGGAAAACACAACAGCACTGATGCCCGCACACAAGTTCTTAATAACCGATCCACCTTGGTACTCTTTCTCAAGAAACTCCTGGGTGATATGCTGCTCCCAAATGAGAAGCAAAACAAGAAAGAAGATGGCATGGGACACCTCACACAGAAAAGAAGGGAAGGAGATTCCAGGATGACAGCTGTGGGCAGGCCTAAGTGTGACTAGGCAAAATTGGATTAACGGGATGGAGGACAGAAGGAATGGATCTAAGTGGGTCCAACATCAAGAAAATTAACAAAAAGAGGCAATTAAACCCAGAAGAAAAATGTTACAGAGAGGAATCACTATTTGGCTTGACAGTGAACAACGTTTAAAGTCATTTAATAATAGAAACAGGGCTTCCCTGGTGGCGCAGTGGTTGAGAGTCCGCCTACGGATGCAGGGGACACGGGTTCGTGCCCCGGTGCGGGAGGATCCCACATGTCGCGGAGCGGCTGTGCCCGTGGGCCATGGCCGCTGAGCCTGCGCGTCCGGAGCCTGTGCTCCGCGACGGGGGAGGCCGCGGCAGTGAGAGGCCCGCGTACCACAAAAAAAAAAAAAAAAAAAAAAAAAAAAAATAATAATAGAAACACTGTGAATGAACTTAACTGAAAAATGGGTTCAACTATATTGAGAAGATGGGAGTTGGTGAAATGTTGAAATGTGTGTGAGGGATAATGTTAAGACACCTGAATCTTCATCTTCTATAGCATGTTGTTAATGAACAGCAGCAAAATGAAAACATCATAAATACCAGAAGAGCAAGCTACTTAAAAATATAAAGAAATTTTTAGAAGTAACTAAAAGAAGTAGTTGCCTTTTGGAAATGGGAATCTGGGATGGGGAAGGGTGGGCCAGGACAGATTTTTATTTTTATAAACCTCGTGCTTTTATCTGAATTCTTAAGCTATAATATACGTAAGTGTATATGTATATGCATATATAGTATATGTACTAAATGGGAAAAAAATCAAAATTAAGCAAAGTTGTATCTTTAATTGTTCTTTATAATATTTTACCTAACGTATTTAGCATTATGTGTCAGTCACTGTTATCAGTGATTTATGTGTATTGAACAGTGGAATAATATCTTATTATGGGATGTAGAAAAATTTCTGTTTGGATCTAAAATCAAATAGATTTGTTGGCATAATATTAAAATTAACTGAAAATCTCTTAAATCTCCCATTACCCTGCAGTATATCAAACAGGTAGTTTTGTATACACACCCTTGAATCCATTCCTGCAACCTTTCCTTAGATAATATTTCTTAAGGGCTGTCAATTCATTATTATTATTTTTATTATTGTAGGGGTATAAAGTTGAGTTATTCAGACTGCTAAGTTTATAAATCACTTGTAGTGTCTTTATTCATCCATCCATTTGTTTCCCCCCACTTTGTCTCCAGTCCCCACTCCCATTCTCATCCCTTGTCCTTCTGGACACCTGCTCTAAAGTCTTTAATTATACCTGTAGCCTTGCAAAATATGCAGTGATAATCAATCAATCAAATAATTGGTGAAAATTTTAAAAAGTGAGGTTCAGGTCATCCCTGGATAGCTCCTGTCCTGTGGCTCAACAAAGCTATTGAAGCCTCTGGTTCTTCTGAGATCTTTGTTCCACTACCCACAGTATTAACTTCTTTGTAAGACCAATATCAAGATAATTTTAAGACCAATACTCCTCACTGGCTATAAGACAGCAGCTGATGGTAATCAGTTCTGCATGATTCCATGTTCATGTCCAGCCAAAGAGAAAGACTGGTTTCAAGAGGTTTTTTCTTAAGAACAAGGAACGAATTTTCTAAGAGATCCTGAGAGTTCTGCTCAAGTCTCCTTGGTCGACATTGACTTGGATCTGTCCACACCTGAATCAGTAAGTGTAAAGGAGAGAAGGGATGATTTGCTGATACACAATGGGAGGCACAGAATGGATATTGGAGTCAATCACAATCCTAGAAAGCCACTTCACTCGTCTCCCTATTTTATCTTCCTTTCCACCGATCCATTTGATACAGCAACCATCTGACTACACCACTCATCACTTAAAATCTTTCAACAGTATGGAAGCTAGTCTTCAAAGATGACCCTCCCACTGAATTACACCTCCTGGTATTCACATCTTGAATCTGGGTTGGCTCTGCAATTTGCTTTTGACCAATGATGCCATGTGACTTCTGAAAGTGGGTCATAAAAAACTTTACTGTTTCTGCTAGAACACTGTTTTTTAGAATACTCCCTCTAGGAAACCAGCCACCATACTGTGAGCTGCTAAAGCTGCATGACAAAGCCATGAATAGGCGCAATGTTGACAGCCCCAGCTGAGCATCCAGCCAACAGCCACATCAGTGAGCCACCTTGGGCATCCAACCTGGTCGAGTTTTCACATGACTGCAGCTTTTGTATGAGGGCAGCCACCTGTAAGACTTCAAGTGAGAACTGCCCAGCTGGGCACAGTCAACCTACAGAACTGTGAGAGATAATAATAAATGGGTGCTTTATGCCATTAAGTTCTGAGGTGGTTCATGACTTAACAATAGACCACTGAAACAAATGCCTTCCCGCACATATCAGTTTTGGTTGCATCTGGCTATGAATAAGAGGACCTGAGCAATAATGACTTAAACAAAGGCCTTCAATGATCCTACATATCAAGGAGCCTGGGGGAGGCAGTTCCAGGGTTTGCTCAGAGGCTTGGAAATGTCAAGGACCCAGGTGCTACTTTTCCATTCTGTCATCCTCCACCCGGTGGCTTTGTGTTTTTAAGATTGTCATGCATTCCAGATGACCACAGTGCCGCGCTGTCACATACAGTCAGGACAAGAGGGGCAAGGCAAAAAGGATGTCTTCTCTTGATCTCTGAGGTTTTATTTGGAAATCTAATTTTTCCCAAGAACACTCGAGCATTCTTTCAGTTTTCCTTTATTGGTCAGAACTGGCCACTTGCCAATCCCTCTCTGGTCACTGGGAAAGGAGGCAAAGAATTAGCCAACCAGTTATGACTTATCTTTTGAGTCTGGGAGCTGGGCTTACCTTCACTGAGATCAAGGGGTCTCTGCCCACTGCCTGAATAAAGTGGGGTTCTGTTTTCAGGAAAGAGGGAGTAGAATTGGATGTGCCACTGTGCCAGCCACACCATTACCTAAAACCCCATCCTTAACCATCCTTCCTTCTGTGTCCCATCCCCACTAGCCCTTCCTTTCCTCTTCTGTGCATCTTGGCACATGTACCTGGAATGCACACTCTGTACCTAGAATGCTCTCATCTCCCAGCCAAGATCTGAGATATATATCCTTCAGATCTCAGCTCAAACACTACTTTCTCAGGGAGCTCTCCCCTCCCTGAGTTATAAGCTCTCTTAGGACTCGGCACTTTTTTGTTTGTTTTTTTCAGGACTCTGCACTTCTTGGTTTCACGTAATAAAACCTAAGTATGTAGTTGTGTATGTATGAATTAATGTCTGCCTTCTCCATTGACCAAAGATAGGAGCTGTGACAGTATTTTCATCACTGTATTCACAAGTATCTAGTACATACTCAATAAATAATTATAAAATATATGAACACTGTGTTTTGCTCTCTCACCTTCACCCACACCTCCCTATGCTGGTGTTGTATAAATACTGAGCCACTTTAAAATGTTATTCTGCATCCTAAATCCTGAAAAACTTCAAAAGGGTGATCTTAGATTGTCCAAGAAATGATTGTCTAGCATTTTACTTAAACAAGAGCTTTTTTTTTTTTTTTCGGTACGTGGGCCTCTCACTGTTGTGGCCTCTCCCGTTGCAGAGCACAGGCTCCGGACGTGCAGGTTCAGCGGCCATGGCTCACGGGCCCAGCTGCTCCGTGGCATGTGGGATCTTCCCAGACCGGGGCACGAACCCGTGTCCCCTGCATTGGCAGGCGGACTCTCAACCACTGCACCACCAGGGAAGCCCCAAGAGCTTATTTTATGCTTGGTGAAATTATTAAGTTTCAGTTCAGGATACTACAAATAAACAATTTATAATGTCATAGAATCCAATTCATCTTTCAAGTTTTGGATAACTACGTTACACGTTTTTTTTAAAAGTTCAGATTAACATAATTAGGAGAGCCCTCTTAAAGAAGGAAAAATTAATTGTTCTAGAAACGAACGTATTTTATAGTATACCCAACCTGAGGGTCCTGGGGTGATGCTGTGACTAGGTTTATTGGGGAACAGAATCTTAGTATTGGAGGAAGTTTTGAAAGGTAGATGATTTGGTAT
This sequence comes from Phocoena sinus, assembly GCF_008692025.1. Classification (NCBI taxonomy): domain Eukaryota; kingdom Metazoa; phylum Chordata; class Mammalia; order Artiodactyla; family Phocoenidae; genus Phocoena; species Phocoena sinus. Next base: position 96,398,902 of record NC_045768.1, read on the forward strand.
TGGAAAAATTTCTGTGCCAATATTCTACAGATAGTTGTAAAAAAATAGTATTTCCATACTTTATTTTAAAGGAGAAACCCAGTTCTAAGTTATCGTTTGTGCTTATGAATATCCCTCCTATACATACCAGCTCTGTGACCTTGGGCAAGTTGTTTAATCTCTCTGTGCCCCAGTTTCCTCAATTGTGAAATGCCATGAGACCGTTGTGAGGATTAGGCGAGTTAGTATATGCAAAGTGCTTAGAACTGTGTCTGGCTCCTGGTAAGTGCTGTGTACTTGGGGTTGTTACTCCAATGTCTAGCATAGTGGCAGGATCTCAATGCAGAGCCGCCCAAAGCATGGGTTTTCAAAGTTTGAATCCAGGCTCTACCACTTAACCAGCTCCAGGAACTTTGGTAAATCATTTATTCTCTCTAAACCTCTGTATTCTCATCTGTAATGGGGATATTAATATCTACCTCATGAAATACAGTTTAAATTAAATCAAGTTGTGGCTGCAAGTACCTGGTACACCATGCTGCTCTCACTTGATGCCTCAGCCACCAAGAAGCCATCATCCCCGCATGGCAGCCCAGAGTGCCCTGGACTGCGGGGCCTGAAGGGCATGTAGGAGCCATCAAGTTCAAATTCAGTCATTTTTCAGAGGGGACAACTCAGGGGCGGAAGGAGAGGGGATAAAGTGACTTGTTCAAAGTCACGTAGCTAGTTAGAGACAGAGACAGGTTGTAAAAGAAGAACAGTTGTGCACCTCTCTGTTTTAGGATAACATTTTATTTTATTAAATTTACATTGTGTTAATTTGTAATCCCCTTCTTTTCTAGGAGTTGCAAATACTTCCTGTGGTCCGGCCATTACCCATCAAGGTACAGAGAAGCAGGAATAAGTTAGTTGCATGAGCTGGAACCCCTTAACCCCTCACTGTCTTTTGGGAGACCTGTTATAGACAGGTTTTCTCCGCTCCTCTGAATAGGAGTCGATGGATTGGAGCAGCTCTGGGGAACACTGTGGCAGAGGCCATCTTGGTTCTGAAGTCACTGAGAGGACCGAGGGCCAGGAGTCCTTGGTCCTTAGCAAACTCTATCTCTGTTCTCTATAATGAGCAAAATATAAACATTCTTTCGAATGACTATATTAGTTTTTAATAAAATGTCTTCTCTTAATTGGTGATCTTTAATACTACTACTATGCACCTATAGAGAATAACTTCATAACGGGCTCAAAGGTAATATGAGATAAATATCTGGAATGTAGAAAATGATCCTAGTACCCTACCTTCTCTTGAAGGTTCATCGAGCCAAATGGGGGAGCCCAGAATGGCCCCTGCGTGATCCCTGAGTGAGCTGGCCGTGTCTGAACTGGAGGCAGCTTCAGGGCCCACTGCAGGGCAGTGCTTCTGCCAGGATGAGCGCTGGGCCCTGAAATGCATCTGGGCCACCAAGTAGACTCACCCCAGCAGCAGTTGAGGGATTTTCATCTCTCAGATGGACGGTTGCCCAGTGTGGTTGCCCCTGAATCAGGCACTGCAGTTAACCCAACACTAGCCTGGAATCAGCCCAGATCTTCCCTGGGTTCTGCCGGTGAACTTTTCTCTACTTCCTGAGAAGAATAGAATTTTACCTGCTTAAAAGTGTTAAAACTGCTTATAGGAAACTTGAAAAATGAATTTGAACTGCTAAAATGAATACACTCAAGAGAAAAATTGCTGTTGATAATGTTTGTTGTTCTCCGGCGTTGTGCTTTTGTGCTAGGCAGTGGGAAGCATGCTGTTTAAAGGAAAATCCCAGGCACACTGCAATTCTCAACTGTGCTGGTCATACAAACAGAACCATGAACTTAAAATCACCAGGGTCTTTGGGCTTGGACAAAAGGAAATGCTATTTTAGATGCAAACTATTATATATAGGATAAACAATAAGGTCCTACTGTATAGCACAGGGAACTATATTTAATATCCTGCAATAAACCATAATGGAAAAGAATATGAAAAAGGATATATATATATATAACTGAGTCACTTTTCTGTGCAGCAGAAACTAACACAACATTGTAAATCAACTATACTTCAATAAAATTAAAAAAAAAATTTTAAAAAGGAAATGCTATTTTGAAGGTGAACCTTCTGACCTTACAAGATCTGTGCTTAGTGTTGGGGAGAGCAAGGGGGTGCAGAGTGGTCTGGAGGATTGGTTAAGCCCCATACACCCTCTTCCTAGTTGTGTGCCTCGTTCCCTCATCTGTCAAGCAGGGATGATGGTGGAACTCATTTCCAAGGATGACTGTGGGGGAATAAGCAAGACAGAACAAGATAGCACATGCTAAGTGCTCAGAACTGTGCCTAGCACATAACCTACATTCACCTAGACCCTTACTACTATTGTGTGGGAAAAAAAATCCAGGTGTTTTAAAATGAAACATTTCTACAAGAAACTTACATTTTTGCTTTTATTTTGCTTCCTGTTCTATGCTATTTCCGGCATAGTCATAGCAGTCTTCATTGTTGAGTACCTGTCATGTTTTAGACTTAGTGCTGGGCCCTTTTATGTAACTTACCTCCCTAACTCCTCATGACAATCTCAACAATAAATAACAGTAAAGAAGAACTCATTGTATAGGGTTTCAGACAAGAAAAGAATTGTGAGCTTGTGTTGATCAGGAAAAAATTTCCTGGAATAGGAAGACTTAAGCTGGGCCATTTAAGGAGGAGGAGGATGAACTGAGGGGTTGAGTAGGGAGTTGGGGGTGAGGTTTTGAAGAGACAGGAACAGCATGTGCAAAGGCACACAGGCAGGGGCGGAGCACTTTCCACCCAGCACAGTTAACGACCTTCCCCAGTGACAGGGAAAAAGAGAAGTCGGAGCTACTCAGATCCCACCAGGTGATCGTGGGATGCCCAAGTGACCCCTCTTCCTGTTCCACTGGTTGAGACGGATGACTTACATTTGTCATTCAGGAAGTACCTTTTCACATGCATTTAGCATTTCCACTTCAATGACTCACAATCGAGTACAACCAATCCTTATTAGTTTTATACATTAGAGTCAAATATATACATTGCATATATATTCATGTCTACACACTCCTGCATATATACATGCATTCATGTGTTTGTATGTGTATGCATGTGTGTATGTATGTGTATGCATGTATGTATTGATGCGCTGCTTTGCACTACTATGAATACCCCCAGGGTAGTGAGATAAGCCGGTACAGGGAGGTTTGCTTTAGTATCTTTCTCTCTCCCTTCCTCACTTCTCCTTTCTTCTCCTATTTTTCCATCTATTACATTTCTTTATTAGATGAAGACCCTGAAACAAAGTAATCACATCAATCTTCTTTATTAGATAGTCAAGGAGCCCCAGGCTCCGGGTCTAGCTTGGGTTCCAGGTGTGATGTGTTCATGGAATAAAAGAAAGATTTAAGTTTGATTCTTTTGGGAAGGCCGCAGGCCCATGTCTGGGAGCTGGAGTGGGGACAGCAGGCCACAGTACCCAGAGTGGGGGAATGAGTGTAGTCCAGGCCCAGTTGAATGGGTCTGGCCTCCTGTCCTAGCTTTCACACTCTCAGCACATTTGAAAGAATCCCTCTGCTTTCTTAGTTTTCTCATCTGTACCATGGAAATGGTAATTCCCTCTTGGATTCTCATGAAGATAAAATGGTTTAATAAATATGAAGCACCTAGCACAGTAATAGACGGTAATAACAGGCAGCTATTATAATCATTGGAGAAGTTCCAGTTTCGGTGGTGACAGAAGGGCAGGGACCCATTACCTGGAAGTTGGAGGATGTGTTCAGAGCCAATTTAGGGAGTTACTAGGTGACTTGGCAGGATCCCCATCAGAGATGGACTAGACATGCACACCTGTGGCTTCATCTGGGTCATCTAGGCTGAAGAAAGCATTCATATGTACCCTGAACAAAAATACGATCAGAGAATAAGGCCAAAGGACTCTCCGTGTCATGTTTATGTTTCACCTCCTTTCTTCCTCCCACCTCAATCAGCAAGGTTTAAAGGAAGGAGTCAGAGAGTTGGCACAATTCATCTTGGCACAGTGAACAAGGGTAACCTATTGGTGACTGATTTCCCTTCTGTGCTTGCTGCTTATTTGCTTGGTGTCCTCAGGTGAGTCATTCCACCTTTCTTAACCTCAATTTCCTGATCTGTACATGAAGGGGTTTGACAGGGTGCTCACTAAGATTGCTGATGTCACTGGAAACAATGAATAAACCAATCTATAATAAGAATAGAGGAAAGTTTTATTCAAGCCAGACTGGGGACTGTAGCCCAGAAGACAGCTTCTCAGATAGCTCTGAGGAAAGGCTCCAGGGAAGCATGGTTTTCAGGACAGTTTTATATTTTGTCGGAACAAAACATCGAACCTGATGGGGGTACATTTCTTCAAGGTTTCGAAAAAGACAGATTGGCACATACACAGCAAGTCAGTATGGCCTTAGCTCATAGGAAGGAAACCTTATCATCAAAGGAGCCCCAGGAAGGAAGGCATTTATCTCTGTTTTCCAGATGGACACTCTTTACTCCTGGACAATGCACCCTTTTCTTTAATGGTTAAAGCAGATGTACAATGTTTGTTTGATAGACCACAAGACGGGTTGTTCTAGTTAGCATAAACTTCAAGCCAAAGTATGCATAGGGCAACATAAAAGTCCATCATGATCTGCCATGTTGGTCCAAGTGGTAGGGACTCAGAGAGGCGCTCAAAAAGGAGGTGGTGGAATCAGGGCAGCGCCAAGCAGAGGCCAAGGGGGGCTCTAAAGTCCTTATAGTCCCTATTCTCCTCATTTCTCATAATTACCTGATTTGAAAGTCAGCTTGTTCTCCATCTTGAACAAAGTGTCCTCCAAATGCAGGGTCCAGACCCTCCTAGGTGGAGCCCCGAAATCCTTCCTTCTCCCAAATTCTGGACCGAGTTGTGTTCAATCAGATTTTTAAAGTGAAATCCTATTGTGCTTTTTGTCTGCATCCTCGAGCTTTCAAACTGAGTTTGTTGGTTTGTTTGTTTTTTATGTCACAGACTGGAGGAAATAAATAACCACTCCTTCTTCATTCCAAACATATGAGTGTTTGTGTGTGTGGCAATGCTAGTCCTGAGCCCAGTGCACATCTTATTTGTGTTGGAAATGGTGAAGGAGCCAAGGAAAGTAGGAGTGTCCTGTGTCTTTTAGAAAATCTTGATTAAAATTAAGTGCCAGGTTTCTGGAGTCAAACATTCAGGATCCACAGGGAGTAGGACAAGTTTGACAACATGCTGAATCCCCTTTGCTGGATTTCTTTGAGCTGGATTTCTCAATGGCAGGTTTGCACAATAGTGTTTAAGACGTTTGCAAGGCTACCCACTTAACACTGTGTTCCTTTTTATTTCTGTGATTAAATGTGGATTTAAATCCTAAAACTGCATTTCTATGGAGAGTAAGTGGTTTTCCCAATGAGTTCTAAAACCTTTTAGAATTCCCAAAGGAATGAGCAGGTGGTTAGAAATTTACTAATATATCTAAAACGCTTCCTCACTCCCTGTAAGGAAAATTAGCAATGTAATCACCATAAAAATAACAACAGAGCAATATTGTTCATGTCTTTGCTACCTGCGGTTATGTTTCCTTTTTTAATGAATAAGTTCTTTTTTAGAGCAGTTTTAGGTTCACAGCAAAACTGAGCAGAAAGTATAGACATTTCCCATTTACTCCCTGTCCCTACAAGGCACAGTCCATTCCACTATTAGTATCCACTATTAATGTCCCCGACCAGAGAGGTATGTTTGTTGCAATTGATGAACCTACACTGATACATCATTATCACCCAAAGTCCGTAGGCTATACTAGGGTTCACTTTTTTTTGTTTTGTTTTGTTTGTTTGTTTTGTTTTTTGCAGCACGCGGGCCTCTCACTGTTGTGGCCTCTCCCGTTGCGGAGCACAGGCTCCGGACACGCAGGCTCAGCGGCCATGGCTCACGGGCCCTGCCACTCCGCGGCATGTGGGATCTCACGGACCGGGGCACGAACCCGTGTCCCCTGCATCGGCAGGCGGACTCTCAACCACTGCGCCACTAGGGAAGCCCTAGGGTTCACTTTTGATGTTATACATTCTACTGGCTTTGACAAATTTATAATGACAGGTATCCACAATTATAGTATGATACAAAAGTTTTACTGCCTAAAAATCTTTTGTGCTCCAGCTATTCATCCCTTGCTCTCTTCTAACCTTTGCCAACCGCTAGTCTTTTCACTGTCTCCATAGTTTTTAGCATTTCCAGAATGTCATATACAGCAGTTGAAATCATATGGTTTGTAGCCTTTTTAGATTGGCTCCTTTCACTTAGAGATACACGTTTAAGGTTCCTCCATGTCTTTTCATGGCTTCATAGCTCATTTGTTTTTAGTGCTGAATAGTATTCCATTGTGGATGTATCACAGTTTATTTGTCCATTCTCCTACTTAAGGATGTCTTGGTTGCTTCCAAGTTTTGGTAATTATGAATGAATAAAGCTGCTATACACATTTATGTGTAGGTTTCTGCGCAGTCATACATTTTCAGTTCATTTGAGTAAATACCAAAAAGTGCTATTGTTGGATTTTTTGGTAAGAGTATGTTTGCTATATACACATACATACACACATAAGCATACATAACCGAATGCCTTGCTGCTAATATTATTTTGAACAAAAGAATAAGAAAAATGTGTTTTTATTTCACCTTCAACTTATTCGTTCTCTGATGCTCTTTATTTATGTAGAGTTGAGTTTCTGGCCTGTATTATTTTCCTCCTCCCTGAAGAACTTCTTTTAATGTTTCTCACAAGGCAGGTCTACTAGCAGCAAATTTCCTTAATTTTTATTTGTCTGAGAATATACTTCTCCTTCAGTTTTGTTTTTTTTAATAAAACACTTTTGACTTTGTTTTAAAAAATTTTTTTGTCTGTGTTGGGTCTTCGTTGCTGCGTGCAGGCTTTCTCTTGTTACAGTGAGGGGGGCTACTCTTCATTGAGGTGTGTGGGCTTCTCATTGCGGTGGCTTCTTTTGTTGCAGAGCACGAGCTCTAGGCGTGCAGGCTTAGTAGTTGTGGCACATGGGCTTAGTTGCTCCATGGCATGTGGGATCTTCCCAGGCCATGGATTAAACCCATGTCTCCTGCACTGGCAGGTGGATTCTTAACCACTGCACCACCAGGGAAGCCCTCTCCTTCAGTTTTGAAGGATAATTTTGGACTGTTCAAAAATCTAGATTAGTGGGGTTTTTTTCCCTCTCAACACTTAAATATTTCACTACATTCTCTTTTCCCTTGCATGGTTTCTGAGAAGTCAGATGTAACCCTTGTCTTTGCTCCTCTACAGGTAGGGTGTTTTTCTCTCTGGCTTCCTTCAAGATTTTATTTTTTAATCTCTGATTTTCGGAAGTTTGAATATGATATGCTTAAGTGCAAGTTTTTTGGTTTTTTTACATTTTCCTGCTGAAATGTGCTTTAGTGTCTGACGTTAATTCAGAGATATTCTTAGTCATTACTGCTTCAAATATTGCTTCTGTTTCTTTCCCTTTCTTCTCCTTCTGTTATTCCCATTAGTTGTATGTTACACACTTTGCAGTTGTCCCACAGTTCCGAGTTATCCACAGTTCTCGGATATTCTTTTTTATTTTTTCAGATTTTTATCTCTTTACTTTTCAGTTCTGGAAGTTTCTGTTGACATATCATCAAGCTCAGAGATTATTCGTCTGCCATGTCCAGTCTACTATTAAACCCAACAAAGGCATTCTTCATTTCTGTTGGAATGTTTTTGATCTCTGGTGCTTCTTTTTGATTCCTTGTTAGAATTTTTTCTCTCTGTTGCCCATATGTAGTTGTGTGCTTTCATATTGTGTACTTTTTCCATTAAAGCCCTTAGCATATTAATCATAGTTATTTTAAATTCCATGGTCTGATAATTCCAACATATCTGCCATGTGTAGGTCTGGTTCTGATGCTTGCTCTGTATTTTCAAAGTGTATATTTTGCTGTTTGGTATGCCTTGTAATTTCCTTTTGGTGGCTAGACATCACGTACTGGGTAAAAGGACCTACTGGAAATAGGCCTTTAGTAATGTGGTGGTGAGGTGTGGGAGGAGGAGAAGTACGAGTGGAGCAGAGGGCATGGGGCAAGGTGTGGAAGGATATGTTCTGCGACTTCCTTTTTAAAAGTTAAACATATCTTAGGGACATTTCCTCATCAGTATCTATACAACAGAGCATTGCATTGCTTCTTTTTCACAGACAAAAGCTGCATAAAGAGATTTTGCTAGAAATGGGTCAGAGTGGACCATTGAATAGATATTACATACATTAGAGGTGTGTGTGTGTGTGTGTGTGTGTGTGTGTGTGTGTGTGTGTGTGAGATGAGCATGCTCTGTGGGATAGTGCTAGAAGGAAGGAGAGGGGTGGGTCATTCAGTCATATATTTGATACACATTTATTCAGCATCTACTATATGCTGGGTACTGTTTTAGGGCCTTGGGATACAACTGTAAAGAAAGCAGTCAAGGTCCCTGCCCTCATGGAATTTACAGTTTGGAGACATCAATAAAGGAGGCGAGATGAATGAAAACATAATACAATCAAGAAAAATAAGTAGGGCTTCCCTGGTGGCGTAGTGGTTGAGTCCGCTTACTGATGCAGGGGACACGGGTTCGTGCCCTGGTCCGGGAAGGTCCCACATGCCACGGAGCGGCTGGACCCATGAGCCATGGCCACTGAGCCTGCATGTCCGGAGCCTGTGCTCCGCAACGGGAGAGGCCACAACAGTGAGAGGCCCGCGTACTGCAAAAAAAAAAGAAAAATAAGTAGTGTTGGAGGTGACTCTATTCCCACTAGGTTTCTGAAACTTTTTCTTTTGATAACTCAAATATGGCCTGAGGAAACGAGGTAAGTGGATATGCTGGCCAAGGGGAACAAAAGAAGTCCAAGACCTGACTAAGAAATTCTGGATGAGGTCATTGTTATGGGCTGAATTGTGTTCCCCCAAAATTCATATGTTGAAGTCCTAAACCCCAACACGTCAGAATCTGACTGTATTTGGAGAAAGAGCCTTTAAAGAGGTAATTAAGTTAAAATGAGGTCACTAGGTGAGTCCTAGTGTGATCTGACTGGTATATACAAAGCTGACTTCTTATAAGGATATGAAAAGAGGAGATTAGGACACAGACATTCACAGAGGGATGATCATGTGAGGACGCAGAGAAGAGACAGACATCTACAGGTCAGGAGAGAGGCTTCAGGAGATATCAGTCCTGCCAACACCGTGATCTTGGACTTCTGGCCTCTGGAACTGTGAGACAACACAGTTCTGTTTTTTTTTTGTTTTTTTGTTTTTTTTTTAAATTCATTTATTTTTGGCTGCGTTGGGTCTTTGTTTCAGTGCACAGCCTTCTCACTGCTGTGGCTTCCCTTGTTGTGGAGCATGCTAGGCGTGCAGGCTCAGTAGTTGTGGCGCACAAGCTTAGTTGCTCTGCGGCATGTGGAATCTTCCCGGACCACGGCTCGAACCTATGTCCCCTGCATTGGCAGGCGGATTCTTCACCACTGAGCCACCAGGGAAGCCCAGTTCTGTTGTTTAAACTACCCAGTCTGTGGTACTTTGTCATGGCAGCCCAAGCAGACTAATTTGGTCATTATAACCATGTTTTGCTCATACTTTAATATAGTGTCCACACTCCCTGATTTCTGAGCCTATCTCACGCTGAATCAGAAACTCCAGGAATGCACCCAGCAATCTGTGCTGTAAGAGCTGCCAGGGGTCTGACACTCAAATTAGAGACCACCTCCTCATTGCTCCTCTGCCCATCCTCCAATTCAGGGTGGGGGGAACTCTTAGAAGCCTCCAGAAGGCTAGAGCACGGCACCAGTAAAGGGGCTTTGAGCTTAAACTCTGCTAAGCTCTCAGGAGAGAAATGAGTACATCTGGGACTTCCTGTGTGGCTGTCTCTCCTCTGCATGCATCTCCTGTGTGTGACCCAAGAGCCAGGTGCCTTGGCCAAGACTGGCTGGATCTATACTGCCACCCACAGAACTGGCAAGAGCCTGTAACCCTGCTTCATGCCCACACGGAGTACTTGTGAGTCTGACAATGGAGAAATGAATGAGTCTTAGTGGATTTGACTGCTGGTTCCTCATTTCCAATGAGGTGTTTTGTGCTGCTCACTGCCCATTTGTAAAACTTCTTCAGGGCATCGTTTGTTCATAATTTTACCCATTTTCCCATAAGGTTCTTTTTCTTTTTCTATATGATTTGATGTATGTTTTATATTTATCTCCTTTTATGTATGCTCTACCTATTTCCCTACATTGCATCTCTCAGTGTTTTTAAAAAAACTTTTTTTAGGTATCTTTTATTGTACAGAATTAAACATTTTTTTTGTGGTCAAATTTGCCATTCTTTTCTGTTTCGTCCCAGTCTTATTGAGATATACATATAACATTGTATTAGTTTAAGGTGATTTGATATGTGTGTGTATTGCAAAATGATCACAAAAAGTTAACATCTGTCACATACACATTTTTTTCCTTGTGATGAGAACTTTTAAGATCTACTTTCTTAGCAATTTTCAAATATACACTTCAACTTTCAACTCACATTTAAAAAAATTTTTCTCTTCAAATATTTTTACAATTTTAATAATTTGTTTTTAATGATATAACTGCATTTTATTTTGGTGTGCAGTGTGGAGGAAGTACCCAGCTTTTTCCTTTGTCCTGCAAAAACCTGAACAGTTAATAAACATAAGAAATTAACTCGTTATCAGAGTGGAAGACCACTTTCCAGCTCTCTGATGTACAGGACTAGAAAGAGATTCTGTCACATGCTGGTGGTAGTGTGGGTGAGACTCCATGAGTGGACAGGACTAGAAATGGTTTTTAATCCTGTGATGGTGTGGCTGAAACTCGATGCACTGCTGGCGAGGCTGTCAGTCAGGGCTGCGCCTGGGAAGAGCAGTCTGGTTGAGCTGGGGAAACTCAGCATACACGTCCCTTAGACCCAGTAATTCTACTCTTGGGCCATATATTCAGGAACCCTCCCACACAGGATCATAAGGGGCCAGGAGCCAAGGATATTCAATACAGCACTATATGTGGTAGCAGAAAGCTAAGGTCTGTCTAAAGCGGAATGATCATGAATGATGCTGTAGCAGGGGCTGTTTGTACCTCCTCCTCACCCCACAATGCCCCCAGCACTTACAGTTTCTCTGCCAGTACCTGCACCTCTTTGCCAGGGGATTTATCTGGCGGCTGGAGTCACCTTTGCCTGCGTTCAAGGCAGGCCAGAAGTTCCAGAGAAGAAACTGATTTCCTTCTCTCCCTGCTCCACTTTCCCACTGCGCTCAGGAGTTTCTAGGGGTCATGACCCAAATGAGCCACTTGTATCCACATTCTGAGATGCACTCACATCTCAGGGTCTCCCTCGCAGGGGTCCTGAATAAGACAGATGCGTACAATGGAATCTGACATAGCTGCTGACATATAAGTGCATGCACACACACGCTTATCAACATAGATACAGCTTTAAAACTGAGTACCAGGTGAGAAAAGTAGGAAACAAAATGAGATTTTAAAGCCCATGCCATTTGTATAAATAAAAAATTCTTACAGATAAAATAAAATAGCAGGATGTACTTTTCGAGGCTACATATATAACCAAAGACTTATACTAAACACATTATAGAAAGAAACAGAAGTCAGCTGTCACAGATGAAGTGTGAAACCAGGCTGTGAACTGAAGTTTATAGTTATATATATATATTTATATAAGTATATAAATCACAGCTCACACTCACATTTTTGGGTTCCAGAGATCTGGTCCTCTGGCTCATCCTGCCATGTTGTGTATGCCAAAATCAGGGTCCTGGCCTCCCCCATGTGGCCAGCTTAGGGCATTTGGGGGAGGAGACTATGAATGCAGGTTCCCGAGTGGCCTGTGTAGGCTCAGATCCTGATTCCACCTCTTTCTAGTTGAGCGAATGTGGTGAGCTAATTAACTCTCCGTCTCTTAGAAGAACTGGGGAGTGTGTATGTCCTACTACCCAGGGTTGCTGTGGGGATAGAACAAAACTAACCTTGTAAAGCGTTTCCTGGAACATCATACGTGCTCAATAACCCTTGGCTCTTAGCCCAGGGCTTCAGTGATGTTCCACTGCTCCAGCCAATGCTTGGCCTGGGTCCTGAGCTGTTCTTGTCCTAACAAAGGTTTGCCTCAGTTTCTGTTATGTGCACTCTCTAAGGAAAGGCTGAAAATGCTGCTAAATGTGCCATAAACTCTTTATGCCAATGGGCACAGAACATTCTTTGGTCCATTTTGGCTACAGTTTGAAAAATCACTGTGGAGGTCATTTTTTTTTTTTTCAGGTTTCTGATCTTTAAAATGGGGAAGTAAGGGTCTGCCTTCTGCACAGATGACTGTGAGGTCCAAGCAAAGTCATCAACATGAAAGCACATGGAAGACTACACTCCAGAGCTCATACTTCCAAGCTCTGAAGGCTTGAGCAGTCTCCTCACCCACACACCTGTTTTCAGGAACTCAGCCACTCCGTTGCTCTTTTTTATTATGGTAAAATACACGTAACATAATTTTTGCCATCTTAACCATTTTCAGGTGTACTGTTCAGTGACATTAAATAGATTAGTATTGTTGTGCAACCATCCCCACCATCCATCTCCAGAATTCTTTTCATCTTGCAAAACTGAAACTCTCTACCCATTAAACAATAACTCCTCATTCCTCCTTTCCCCCAGTCCCCCAGCATTCTACCGTCTGTTTCTATGAATTTGACTACCCCAGGCACTTCATATGAGTGGAGTCACACAGAATTTGTCTTTTTGTGACTGGTTTATTTCACTTAGCATAATGTCCTCAATGTTCCTCTATGTTGTAGTCTGTGTCAGCATTTCCTTCCTTTTTAAGGCTGAAAGATGTTCCATTGTATTCATACACCATATTTTGTTTATCCATTCATCTATCGATAGACACTTGGGTTGCTTTCATGCTTTAACTATTTTATTTGTGGTTACCCTGGGGATTACATTTAACATCCTCATGTTAAATCACTCTAATTTGAATTTATAACAGCTTAAATTCAATAACATAAAGCAACTCTGCTCCTTTTCAGCTCTGTCCCCACTCCTTTCAGTTAGTGATGTCATGAAATTACATCTATACATTATGTGTCCAAAAACATGAACTAATAATTTTTAAAAATGCATTTATCTCTTAAATTATGTAGAAAACAGAATGTGGAGTTACAAACCAAAGTTAGAATAATATTAGCATTTAGTCTAATAACTTTTTATGTATTAGTTTCTTAAATCATGGAGGAAACAGAAAGTGGAGTTACAAACTGTTGTTAGAATAATGCTAGCTTTTTAAATTGCCCATATATTTACATTGCTTGAGGATTTATTTCTTCATGCAGTTTTAAACTACTGTCTTATGTCCTTCCATTTCAACCTGTAGCACTCCCTTTAGAATTTCTTGCAAGGCAGGTCTAGTGTCACAAACTACATTATTTTTTGTTTACCTGAAATGTCTTAATTACTTTCTCACTTTTGAAAGACAGTTTTGCTGGTTATAGGATTGTTAGTTGTTATTATTTTTTTTCTTTTAGCACTTAGGAATGTATCAGCCCACTGTTTTCTGGCCTCCAAAGTTTCTGATGAAAAAATCTACTGATAATCTTAGGATCCTTTGTATGTAACAAGTTGCTTCATTCTTGCTGCTTTCAAGATTCTCTCTTTGTCTTTGTCTTTTGAAAGTTTAATTATAATGTGTCTTGGTGTGGATTTCTTTGAGCTCATCCTAGTTTGAATTTGTTGAGCTTTTGAGATTTTTTTATTAATATCTTTCATCAAACTTGGTAAGTTTTCAGTCATTATTTAAGATAATTTCTCTGTCTCTTTACTTTCCTCCTAGGACTCCCAACTATGGGTATGTTGATCTGTTTGATAGTACCCCATAAGTCCCATAGGCACTTTTCACTTTTCTTCAGTCTTTTTCTGTTCATCAGCTTCAATAATTTCTTTTCTTCAAGTTCACAAATTCTTTATTCTGCCAGCTTAAATCTGCCTTTGAATTCCTTTAGTGATTTTTTTTTTTGCCAGTTGTAATTTTCAGCTCTACGATTTCTTTTTTTTTTTAATGTTTTCTATCTCTTTATTGACATTTTCCATTTTGTTTGTACGTTGTTTTCTTGACTTTAGCCACATCTTCCTTGAGTTCTTTGAACATCCTTAAGAGAGTTATTTCAAAGAGAGTTGTCTGTCTAGTAGATCCACCATCTGGTGGATCATATGGTATTTCTAAGTTTAACATTTTGAGGAACTTTCAGACTTTTTCCTCCTTCTTAAAAATTGTGTTAAAATACACATAACATAAAATTTACCTTCTTAATTATGTTTAAGTGTAATGGTATGAAATACTTTCACATTGATATATAACCATCACCATAATCCCCTCCAACAAATCTTGCAAATCTGAAACTCTATTACCTATTAAATAATAACTCCCCTTTCTCCCTTCCCTCTAGCCCTTGGCAACCACTATCCTACTTTCTCTCTTTATGATTTTGACTACTCTAAGTACCTCATATAGGTGGAATCATATAATATTTGTTTTTCTGTGACTGGCTTATTTCACTTAGGATAATGTCTTTAGGGGTCAGCCATGTTGTAGGATATTGTAGAATTTCCTCCTTTTGTAAGGCTGAAAAATCTTCCACTGTATGTATGTACCACATTTTGCTTATCTATTCATTGGTGATGGACATTTGGGTTGCTTCCATATTTTAGCTATAATGAATAATGCTTCTATGTACATGGGTATGAAGATATTCCTTGAGACCCTGCTTTCATTTCATTTGGATATATACCCAAACATGGAATTGCTGGATCATATGCTAATTCTATTTTTAATTTTTCAAGGAACCTCATAGTGTTATCCACAGTGACTATACCATATTGCATTCCCACCAACACTGCACTGGATTCCAATCTCTCCACTTCACCACCAACACATTGTTTTGTTGTTGTTGTTTTAGATTGTAGCCATCTAAATGGGTGTAGGGTCGTATCTCATTGCATTTTTCATTTGCGTTTCCTGAAGGATTAGTGAAGTTGATCATCTTTTCATGTGCTTATTGGCCTTTTGTATAGCTTCTTTAGAGAAATATCTTTTAAAGTCCTTTACCCATTTTTGAATCAGGTTGTTTGTTTTTGGTGTTGAGTTTTAGGAGTTCTCTGTGTACTCTGGATAATTATCCCTTATCAGACATATGATTTGCAAATATTTTATTCCAATCTGTGGGTTGCCTTTTTACTCTGTGAATAATGTCTCGACAAAAAATTTTAAATTTTCATGAATTTCAATTTGTCTACTTTAACTTTTGTTGCCTGTGCCTTTGGTGTCATATCCAATAAATCACTGGCAAATCTAATGTTGTGAAGCTTTTGTTCCATGCTTTTTTTCTTTTTTTTTTTCTCAGAGTTTTACTGTTTTAGGTCTTACATTAAATCTTTGGTCCATTTGGAGCTAATTTTTATATATGGTGTTAAGTAAGGGTCCAACTTTCCAACTTTATTCTTTTGCATGTGGATATTCAGTTTTCCCAGCACCTTTTGTTGAAAAGACTGTCCTTTATTGAATGATCTGGGTACCTTGTCAAAAATCATTTCATCATATATTAAAGAGCTTATTTCTGGCTCGTTATTCTATTCCTTTGATCTATATGTCTGTCTTCATGCCAATGTTGCACTTGTTGCACTGTTTTGATTATGATAGCTTCGTAGTAGGTTTTGAAATTAGGAAGTGTGAGTCCTCCAGTTTAGTTCTTTTTCTTTCAATATTGTTTCAGTTATTTGGGGTCCCTTGAAATTCTATATGAATTTTACGATGGATTTTTCTATTTCTGCAAAAAAATCTTTGGAATTTTGATAGGGATTGCATTGAATCTGCAGATCGCTTTGCATAATACTGACATTTTAACAATATTAACTCTTCCAATCCTTGAACATGGAATGTGTTTCCACTTATTTTGTCATCTTTCATTTTTATCACCAATATTTTGTCATTTTCATTGTAGAAGTCTTTCATTTCCTTGTTTAAGGTTAAGATAATTCCTAAGTATCAATATTTAATTCTTTTTGATGTTATTGTAAATTGAATTGTCTTGTAATTTCCTTTTCAGGTTGTTCATTATTTGTGTACTGAAATGCAACTAATTTTGTGTGTTGATTTTGTATCACTTGGTTGAATTCATTTATTAGTTCTAACAGCTTTTTTGGAGTTGTCAGGATTTTCTACATGTAAGATTGTATCATCTGCAAACAGAGATAATGTTACTTTTTCCCTTCTAATTTGGATGTCTTTTTTTTCTTTTTCTTGCCTAATTGTTCTGGCTAGAACTTCCAGTACTATGTTGAATAGAAGTAGTGAAAGTGGGCATGCTTGTCTTCTTTCTGATTTTAGAGAAAAAGCTTTCCATCTTTCATCACGTTTACTATGGGTTTTTCATACATGGCTTTTATTATGTGGAAGTAGTTTCCTTCTATTCTTACTTTGTTGAAGGTTTTTATCATAAAAGGATGTTCAATTTTTTTCAAATAATTTTTCTGCATCAATTTAGATGATCATGTGTTTGTTTTCCTTCATTTTCTTGATGTGGCATATTACACTGATTGATTTTCATATTTTTAACCATCCTTGCATTCAGGGACTAAATCTTGCTCGGTCAAGGTGCGTAATCCTTTTAATATGCTGCTGATTTTGTTTGGTAGTATTTTGTTGAGGATTTTTGCATCAAGGTTCATAAGAGATATTGGTCTGTAGTTTTCTTGTAGTATCTTTGCCTGGCTTTGGTGTCAGGGTTATGCTGGCTTCATAGAATGAGTTAGGAACTGTTCCTTCCTCTTTAATATTTTGAGAAATTTGAGAAGGATTGGTATTAGTGCTTTTTAAAGTGTTTGGTAGAATTCACAGTAAAGTCAACAGGTCCAGGGCTTTTATTTTTTGGAGATTTTTGATTACTGATTCAATTTCCTTACCAGTGACAGGTCTATTCTCTTTCTATTTCTTTGTGATTTAGTCTTGGTGGGTTTTGTGTTTCTAGGAATTTGTCCACTTAATTTAGGTTATTCAATTTTTTTGAGTATCAAGATTCACAGTCCTTTCTTTCTTTCTTTTTCACAGTACTTTCTTTTTTATTTCTGTGGAATTGATAGTAATGCCCCCACTTTCACTTCTGGTGTTAGTAATTTGAGTTTTCTCTCTTTTCTTTCCCTTGGTCCATCTAGCTAAAGTATTGCCAATTTTGTTTCTCTTTTGAAAGAAACACTTTTTGGTTTTATTGATTTTCTTTATTGTTTATGTATACTGTATTTCATTTATCTCTGGCTTAATTTTTATTTCCTTCCTTCTGCTAGATTTGGTTTCAGTTTGTTCTTCTTTTTAAGTTCCTAAAGTTGTAAAGTTAGGTTGTTGATTTGAGATCTTTCTAGTTTTTTATTTTTATTTATTTATTTTTTAATTAATTAATTTATTTTTAAACATCTTTATTGGGGTATAATTGCTTTACAATGGTGTGTTAGTTTCTGCTTTATAACAAAGTGAATCAGCTATACATATACATATGTTCCCATATGTCTTCCCTCTTGCGTCTCCCTCCCTCCCACTCTCCCCATCCCACCCCTCCAGGCTGTCACAAAGCCCCGAGCTAATATCCCTGTGCCTTGCGGCTGCTTCCCCTAGCTACGTTTGTTAGTGTGTATATGTCCATGACTCTCTCTCGTGAGAACTTTCTAGTTTTTTAAATGTAAGCTGTTATAGCTATAAATTTCCTCCTTAACACCACTTTTGCTGAGAGCCATAAGTTTTGGTATGTTTTTGTTTTCATTCATCTCTAATTTTAAATTTCCCTTGTGATTTCTTCTTTCACCCATTGGTTGTTTAAAAGTGTGTTGTTTAATTTCCACCGTTTTGTGAATTTTCCAGTTTTCTTTATGTTATTGATTTCTAAATCTATCCCACTGTATTGGTCTCTTAAAACATACAGAAAACAAAAAATAAAGTTACAAACCATTGTCACAATAATGCTAGCTTTTACATTTGTCCATGTATCTATCTTTATTAAGATTTTATTTCTCCACACATCTTTGATTTACCATCTTTGTCCTTTCATTTCACTTCATAGGGCTTTAATGATCATTTCTTGCAGGGAAGGTCTGGTGGTCAGAAACTCCCTTAACATTTGTTTCTCTGGGAATGTCTTGATTTTCCTCTCACTTATGAATAACAGTTTGCCAGATATAGTATTCTTGCTTGAGAGTTTTTTTCCTTTTAGCACTTTGAATAAATCAACCTACTTTCTTCTGGCCTCCAAAGTTTCTGATGAGAAATCTGCTTATAATCTTACTGAGGATCACTTGTAAGTGATGATTAATTTCTCTTTTTCTGCTTCCAAGATTGCTTTTTATATTTAACTCTCAAAAGTTTGATTCTAATGTGTCTTGGTGTGGGTTTTTTGTGATCATCTAAGTTGGAGTTTATCGAGTTTCTTGTATGTTTATTTTCATGTCTTTCTTCTAATTTGAGAAGTTTCCAGTCATCATTTCTTCGAGTATCCTCTCTGTCCATTTATCTTCTACTTCTTCTAGGACTCCCATGATGCATATGTTAGTTCTTTTGATGGTGTCCCTATTTCTCTTAGGCTGTGTTCACTTTTCTTCATTCTTTTTTTTCTTTTTTTCCTCAGCCTTGATAATTTCCATTGTCCTGTATTTAAGTTTACAGATTCTTTCTTCTGCCTGCTCAAAATTGTCTTTGAATCCTTCTAGTAAATTTTTAAATTTCAGTTTTTGTAATTTTCAGCTCCAGAATTTCATTTTGATTTCTTTTAAGGTTTTATATCTCTTTATCGATACTTCCATTTTGTTCATACATCGTTTTCTTGATTTTTTCCACATCTTCCTTTAATTCTTCAAGCATCTTTAAGACTGTTATTCTGAGGACTTTGTCTAATGTGTCTTATGTTAAGTCGTTTTAAGGGACAAATTTTGTTGAATTATTATTTTCCTTTGGATGAGGTATACTTTCTTTTTTGTGTGTAATATTTTATTTATTTATTTATTTTTATTTATTTCGGCTGTGCTGGGTCTTAGTTGCGGCATGTGGGATCTTTAGTTGTGGCATGTGGGATCTTTTTTTTAAATATCCATTTATTTAAAAAAATAAATTAACTAATTAATTTATTTTTGGCTGCATGGGGTCTTCATTGCTGTGCGTGGGCTTTCTCTAGGTGCGGTGAGCGGGGGCTACTCTTTGTTGTGGTGCGCAGGCTTCTCAATGTCATGGCTTCCCTTTTTGTGGAGCACGGGCTCTAGGTGCACGGGCTTCAGTAGTTGTGGCACACAGGCTTAGTTGCTCCGCGGCATGTGGGATCTTACCGGACCAGGGCTCAAACTGTGTCCCTTGCATTGTCAGGTGGATTCTTAACCACTGTGCCACCAGGGAAGTCCGGCATGCACGATCTTCTGGTTGCATCATGGGGACTTCTGGTAGCAGCATGCGGACTTCTCTTACCTGTGGCATGCATGTGGGATCTAGTCTCCTGACCAGGGATTGAACCCAGGCCCTTTGCATTGGGAGTATGGAATCTTACCCAATGGACCACCAGGGAAGTCCCTGGGCCATACTTTCTTGTTTTTTTGTATGCCTTGTGGTTTTATGGAACACTGGAACTTTAATTTAATAATTTGGTAACTCTGGAAATCAGGGTTTTCAGCCTTCCCCAGGGCTTGTTATTTTTTGTCATTGTTTTTGTCTATTGGTTTTGTTTTTGTTGACTATTGCAGCCTCTCTGTGCTGAGCATCATCATGTGATATAAACCTAATGTCTTCTTCTGTCTTTCCTGATACTTTAGGCATGCACAGAAACTTTCTAAAATTTTCCTGTATGTGCACTTGTTTTTGGATGTCCTAGTCTTTAATGTCTGGCGTCTGAATGAGGAAAAGCAAAACATGTAGTGGAATAAAATGGCACCAGCCCTTGAAATTTCCTGGAAATCACATTAGCCAAAAGAAGAAGGGTTTGAAACAATGGGCGGAGGTGCAGCAACAATGATTGCCTGACTCTTCATCTGTGCCTCTGTGACCAGAAGCAGCAATGAACAATTAGAGCACGCTATTTACAATAGCCAGGACATGGAAGCAACCTAAGTGTCCAATCAACGGATGAGTGGATAAAGAAGATGTGGCACATATATACAGTGGAATATTACTCAGCCATAAAAAGAAATGAAATTGAGTTATTTGTAGTGAGGTGGATGAACCTAGAGACTGTCATACAGAGTGAAGTAAGTCAGAAAGAGGAAAACAAATACCATATGCTAACACATATATATGGAATCTAAAAAAAAACAAAACTGGTTCTGAAGAACCTAGGGGCAGGACAGGAATAAAGATGCAGACATAGAGAATGGGCCTGAGGACAAGGGGAGGGGAAAGGGTAAGCTGGGACAAAGTGAGAGAGTGACATGGACATATATACACTACCAACCATAAAATAGATAGCTAGTGGGAAGCAGCTTCATAGAACAGGGAGGTCAGCTCGGTGTTTTGTGTCCACCTAGAAGGGTGGGGTAGGGAGGGCGGGAGGGAGATGCGAGAGGGAGGAGATATGGAGATATATGTATATGTATGGCTGATTCACTTTGTTATACAGCAGAAGCTAACACACCATTGTAAAGCAATTATACTTCAATAAAGATGTTAAAGAAATACATTACAACCCCCCCCCAAAACAATTAGAGCACAGATCCCCCCATATTTGGAGGATAGAGTCCTTTTTCCTCAGCACATCTACAAGCTCTGTTCAAGTTGCTCATAGAACACGTGCACAGCTGCCTGCCACATGGCTGTAGTTGGGGGATGGGTAGCTGCTACTGTGGTAAGAGCTGAAATTGCCCCAAATTGACTACAATTTGCCATCCAAGACTTCCCTGGAAGTTGCAAGCCTTCAATAAGCTCCAGATTTCCAATATAGTTACATCAGACAGATTCTGTCAGTGCAATTTTTGTCTAGATGGAGAGACAGACTCCTGGCACATTCTACTTCACATGTTCTGTGAATTCCCTCCTGACAGACTTTATTCTCTAACAATTGCACCATTGCATATTCCCACCAGCATTGTATGAGGGTTGCAATTTCTTCACATCCTTCCCCAAACTTTTTATTATCTCTCTCAAAAAATGTCTTTTGATCAACGGCCAAGTGACCGGGAGGGACTAGAGAAACAGAAAAGAACTGTTGAGAAGAAAAGGAATTGAGTGAAAATCCTGAAATAAGTGAGCAGAGGGGATGGGGAGAAGTGGTAGGGACTGGGTAGGAAAAGGCTGGAGGAAACAAGGGTATGAACAGGGGCAAATATGAAGTCAGGTGAAAGACAGAAGCAAACGTGTGGGCTGGGAAAAGGCCACAAAAGTGGTAACAGACAGATGTGAGTGTCTGGGGTACCTGCTGGATGATGGGGGACTATGAGGACAGAGGCCAAGGCTGTAGCTGGGTTTGGCTGTAGCTGCACTGACAATGGTTTGGGACGTTATTAAGGAAACTCAAGCCTGCCTGGTGTTCAGTGGACCCTTGGAAAATACCACTTTGCAGGACAAGATTTTTGGCCACTTGTTCTGTAACAATTCTTTTTCATTTCAGGAAAGATAGATATGCCAAGCTGTCACTTGAGAATACCATGAGGCGGGACCATTGTCTTCCCAGAAGACCATTTACATAAGTTACAAGAGAGGGAATAAAAGCATGAGAGACCCTGTGAAGTCTGTGTGTCTGTTCTTTGCCAAGGGAACTTTTATATGCTTCCTACTTGGTGATATTTCTCTTAAAGGTGGCCCACTTCCCTGAGTCCCAAATGAGAAAGAAGGAGTTAGAATCAGATATCATTACTGTCAGTCATCTCAGACATGAGTGAGTGAGGCAGGGGTCTGACCTCCATGTCATGTTTATGGAGTTGTGTGTACACAAGTCTGTCTCTTTTTCTGCCTGTCTCAGGATGGGTGGGTGATGGCTTTTTCCATAAACCATTCAAGGAAGGAAATATCACCCACAGAATATCTGATTATTACTAATGTTGAGTAGAAAATTAAAGAAAGTGCTGGAAAATTCTTATGGCCGTACCTGTCCCTTGCTGTACTTCATCTTTCACTCGCTACTTTACCATGAGAATTAAACCTCTATTACATATAGTCAGTTCACCTCAAACCTTCTGGTGCAGTTGGGCCATAGCAGAAGGCTCTGGGAGACCTTAGTACCTTAGCTGTGGAACTGGCCCACCTGTAGATTGATGATAGTTGTATAAAATATGCTAAGTGCACAGGTTAGTATGTTTCTCCTTTTTCTTTTTCCTTTCTTGTATTTAGTAATTTTTTAGTGCAGTCAAAATGTAGGATACTTGGACAAGGCTAAAGGGAAAGCCCAAATGAGAATTTTCCATTCTCAAGTGGCCAATTATGAGATTGGTTCATTGAGCCACAAATGAGCCAAATGGGGAATGATTCCTAGCTCACCCACAACTGTAGGGAAATTTTGTTTTGCATTTTATTTTATTTTTTTATACAGCAGCTTCTTATTAGTTACCTATTTTATACATATTAGTGTATACATGTCGATCCCAATCTCTCAATTCATCCCACCACCACCACCACCCCTCCTCTGCTTTCCCACCTTGGTGTCCATATGTTTGTTCTCTACATCTGTGTCTCTATTTCTGCCTTGAAAACTGGTTCATCTGTAGCATTTTTCTAGATTCCACATATATGTGTTAATATACGATATTTGTTTTTCTCTTTCTGACTTACTTCACTCTGTATGACAGACTCTAGGTGCATCCACCTCTCTACAAATGACCCAATTTCTTTCCTTTTTATGGCTGAGTAATATTCCATTGTATATATGTACCACATCTTCTTTATCCATTCATCTGTTGATGGACATTTAGGTTGTTTCCATGACGTGGCTATTGTAAATAGTGCTGCAGTGAACATTGGAGTACATGACTTTGTTTTTTTTTTTTGTGGTACACGGGCCTCTCACTGTTGTGGCCTCTCCCATTGCGGAGCACAGGCTCTGGACGTACAGGCTCAGCGGCCATGGCTCACGGGCCCAGCCGCTCCGTAGCATGTGGGATCTTCCCGGACCGGGGCATGAACCCGTGTCCCCTGCATCGGCAGGCGGACCCTCAACCACTGTGCCACCAGGGAAGCCCTGCATTGTTTATTTTAATTTATATTATTTAAAAATTTTACATCTAGTAAGTCAACTTTCTTTTGTGTACAGTTGTATGAGTTTGAACACACGTATAGAGTACTGTATAAATGGAATCATACAGTATATAATATTTTGAGGTTGGATTTTTTCAGTCAGTGTAATGTCCTTAAGTTTTGTCAAAGTTGTGTATTGTAATAGTTTAGGTTTTTTTATTGTTCACTAATATTCCATTGTATGGATGTATCAGAATTTACTGAATAACCTATTAAAAGACATTTCTCTAGTTGGCAGCTTTTGATGATTTATAAAGAGTGCTGTTATAGACATTTGTGTATAGGTTTTCTGTCAGCATGTTTTTATTTATTAAGAATGAATACATAGGATTAGGATTGTCGGGTCATATAGTGTTTGTATATTTAACTTCTTGAACTTACCAAGCTCTTTTCCACAGTGGTTGTATCATTTTGCATTCTTACTAACAATGTATGAGAATTCAAGTTACCCTGTCTTCTTGCCAGACATGGCATTGACATTTTTAAAAATTTAAGCTGTTCTAATAGGTGTGAAACTATAACTCATTATGATTTTAATTCGCATTTCCCAAATAGATAATGGCTAATTATACTGAGCATCTTCTGATGAGCCAACAATACATCTTCCTTGGTGAAATGTCTGTTCAAATGTTTTGCCACTTAAAAAAGTTGGTTTGTTTTATTACTGTTGAGATTTGGGAATTTTAAAAAATATATATATATTCTGGATATAAGTTCTTTGTCAGATAAGTGTTTTGTAAATGTTTTCTCCCACTCTATACCTTGTTTCTTCATTCTTTTAATAATACATTTTACAGAGCAAGAGTTTTAAATTTTGATGAAGTCCAATTTATTACTTTTTTTCTTTTAAAACATGCCAAGAACACTTTGCTCAACCAAGGTAATTAAGATTGTCTCCTATGTTTTCTTCTAAAAGTTTTATAGTTTTACATTTTACACATAGATCTGTGATACATTTTTGAGTTACTATTTGTATAAGGTGTGAAGTTTAGTTTGAGGTATTTTTTCTTTTGCATACAAGTAACTAATTGTTCTGGCACCATTTATTTATGAAGATTTATTTCTTCATTAAAGATTTGATAGTATTTTCCAGTGAAACTATTGGGGCCTGTAGTCTTTTGCAAAGGGGTATTTTTAAATTATAAGTTTAATTTCCTTGTTAGATATAGTACTCTTTGGCTTGTCTAGTCTTTCTTGGGTGAACTTTAGTATAGTTTACGGCTTTCAAGGAACTCATCTATTTTATCTAAGTCTAATTTATGTGCCTAGAATTGTTATATCGCTCTCTTATTGTCCTTTTAATACCTGTGAGGTCTGGGGTGATATCCTTTTTTTCCCACTCCTGATATTGATAATTTGTGTCTTCTCTTTCTTTTTCATTGTTATTTTGGCTAGAGGTTTATCAAAGTTATTAATTTTTAAAAAAGAATCAGTTTTGGGTTTTATTCATTTTCATTACTGTTTTGCTGTCTTCAATTTCACTGACCTTTGTTCTTATCTGTACTAATTCTTTTTTTTCCACTAGTTTTGCATTTTTTCCTTCTTCTTTTTCTAGTTTTTAAGTTGGAAATTTAAGATTACTGAGTTGATTTTTTTCTTCTTTTCTAAATAAACAGTTAAATCTATAAATTTCTCTCTAGTGCCTAGCTACATTCCACAAATTTTGATGAGCTATATTTTCATTTTCATTCAGTTCAAACAAAATGTTTTCTAATTTCCGTTGAAACTTCCTCTTTGCACATAGGTTATTTAAAAGTGTGTTTTTTGTTTCTAAATATTTGGAAAATTTTCGGTTTTCTTTTTATAATTGATTTCTAGATAGTTTAATTATGGTCAGAGAACATATTCTGTCTGATTGTTGAGGTTTGTTTTATGACCTAGGATATGATCTCTCTTGATGAAAATTCTGCTCCTGTTGGATGAAGTGTTCTCTAAATATTAGATCAAGTTGTTAGATGACGTTGTTCAGTTCTTCTATATTCATGCTGATTTTCTCTCTGATTGTTGTGTTGATAATTGAGAATGGAATATTGAAGTCTTCAACGGTAACTGTAGATCTGCCCATTCTTTCAGTTTTTGCTTCATGTGGTTTGAATCTCTGTTGTTTGATGCATACACATTAGGACTGTTATGTATTCTTTGTTATTTGACACTTTTGTCATTGTTTAATGTTTTTCTTTATTCACGTAGTTTTTCCTTGCTCAGAAATCTACTTTGTCTGATATTAGCGTAACCTCTCCTGCTTTCACCAGTGTTTGCATGGTTTATCCTTTTTTCATCCTTTCCCATTTAACCTGTGTGTATCATTTATTTAAACTGCATTTCTTCCAAGCAGCATACAGTCAGTTCTAAATCCATTCTGACCATCTCTGTCTTTTAATTTGTGTGTTTATACCATTAACATATAACATAATACTGATATGTGTGCATTTAGGTCTACTTTCCTATTACTTGTCTTCTGTTTATTCCCTCTGTTTTCTGGTTACTCTTTCTTGACTTCTTTTGAATTATTTGACTTGTTTTTAGGTTTCCATTTAAAATTATCTATTGAATTTTTAAAATAATATTTCTGTAATTTTCTATTGATTGCTCTAGGTATTAAAATATACATATTTAACATTTCTTATTATTAAGAATTTTACATTTTACCACTTCAAGTTGAATATAGAAACTTTACCACCACATAAGTCCATTAACTTTCCCCCATTTATGTTGTAGAAATATATTCAAAATCCTATAAGACAATGTTATAATTTCTGATTTTAGTTGTCCCACATATTTAAAAGAACTTAAGCAGAGAAAATTTTAAAATATTTAAATAGATACTTACTATTTCTTTTTCTCTTTTCTTATTCCTGAAATTCTATATTTTCTTTGGGTGTTATTTCACAAAAACTCTTTTAGCATTTCTTTTACAGTGGGTTTGCTGGTGACGAATTCTCTTAATTTTCCTTCATCTGAGAATATCTTTTTTTTGCCTTCATTCCTGAATAATATTTTACATACACATGGATTTTTTTTCTCCTAGCATAACATGTGTTCCACTGTCTTCTGACCATTATGTTTTTTTTGTTTTTCTCACGTCTTTATTGGAGTAAAATTGCTTTACAATGGTGTGTTAGTTTCTGCTTTATAGCAAAGTAAATCAGCTATACATACACATATATCTTCATATCTCCTCCCACTTGCGTCTCCCTCTCACCCTCCCTATCCTACCCCTCTAGTTGGTCACAAAGCACCGAGCTGATCTCCCTGTGCTATGCAGCTGCTTCTCACTAGCTATGTATTTTACATTTGGTAGTATTTATAAGTCCATGCCACTCTCTTACTTCATCCTAGCTTACCCTTCCCCCTTCCCGTGTCCTCAAGTCCATTAGCTATGTCTGCGTCTTTATTCCTGTCCTGCCCCTAGGTTCCTCAGAACCTTTTTTTTTTTTTAATTTTTAGATTCCATATATATGTATTAGCATATGGTATTTGTTTTTCTCTTTCTGACTTACTTCACTCTGTATGACAGACTCTAGGTCCATCCACCTCACTACAAATAACTCAATTTCATTTCTTTTTATGGCTGAGTAATATTCCACTGTATATATGTGCCACACCTTCTTTATCTATTCATCTGTCGATGGACACTTAGGTTGCTTCCATGTCCTGGCTATTGTAAAGGGCTGCAATGAACATTGTGGTACATGACTCTTTTTGAATTACGCCACTATGGTTTTTGATGAGAAACATGTCATCATTCGAATCACTGTTTGTCTCTATGTTATGCATTATTTTTCTCTGTTTTTTTTTTTAGCAGTTTGCTCATGATGTATCTGTGTATGGGTTTATTTGGATTCACTGACTTTCTTCAATGTGGAAGTTTATGTGTTTTGCCAATCTTGGAAAGTTTTTAGTCATGATTTCTTAAAATATTTTTTCTGCACACTTTCTCTTCTCTTCTAGGACTGCAGTGACACAAATATTAAACCCTTTGATGTTGTCTAGTAGGTCTGAGGCTCTGTTCCTTTTTTGTTTTCCAATCTATTTTTCTCTCTGTCGTTCAGTGCATTTCATTCCACTATATTCAGTTTTCTATTGCTGCATAACAAATGGCCTTAAACTTAGTGGCTAAAATAGAACATACATTTATTATCTCAGAGGTTATGTGGGTCAGGAGAGTCCAGATAAAATTTAGATGAGTCTTCTGCTTAGTGTCTCATATGGCTGCAGTCAAAGTGTTGGTCAGGCTGTATTCTCATCTGGAGGCTTAACTGGAGAAGCATTTACTTCTGGTTCATTCATGTTGTTGGCAGAATGTATTTTCTAGCAGCTATATGACTTTTGCTGGCTATCAGCTGGAGGCTCCCTCAGATCTTATAGGCCATCTGCTTTTGTCATGTGAGCTTCTCCAGCATGGATACTTACTTCATCATGCTCTGAAGGAGAATCTATGCTAGCAAGATAGAATTTTATATAAGGCAATATAGTCACAGGTGTAACATGCTATCACTTTTGACATATTCTATAGGCTACAAGCAGGTCACAGGGCCCACCCACCTTCAGCAGAATGGAATTATACAAGGGCATGATAGCAGGCATAGGATAGAAGCTTTAGACATTGTGATTCAAAATGAGGTAAAATGGAAGGTAAAAAAGTAGTCACTTTATCATACATGTTCTGAAATCTAGCCAGGTAAATATTGGGTTCCTCAATTAGGTTTCAAGGTCTAGAAATAACTCTCCTTGGCCCTTGACTTCACCTCTTGATCTGATTCTCCCCCACGAGTCACCCTTCTTTATTGTTAAAGGTAGATCAGAAAGAAAAGGCTTCTCTTGGAATTCATTCTCTCTACACCTTGTGTGCAATTTCAGGTTTCAAGCTGACTTTGAATTCAGGTCAGGAGATACCAAAGGTGGGGGCGGGGGGAAATATCTAAGAACCTTACTGCTGGATTGTTCTTACTTGGATTCTGGTTTGTTTCTTCAATCTACCTTTTACCATTTACATTTCAGAGTCCTCAGATAGCTGTTCTATTTATTCTGCCCTAGGATTTTATTTGCATTCAATAAGATGAAGTGTGCTTGTTCCATCTTTACCAGAACTGGAAACTTCCAGTGTTTACTTAAAAAAATTTAATAGACAGAATAGATAATAAATTAACAAGATACAAAAGAGCATACAGTGAAAAATCTCCCTTATTCTGCTGTTTCCCACTTAATCAATTCCATTCCCTGCTGGCAAGCAATATTATTAATTTCTAACATATTTGTTCAAAGAAAATTTATGTGTACATTCAGGGTAGATACAAATACTCATATATACTTTTATACTCTCCTTTTCACAAAAGATAGCATACTGTGTATTCTGTTATATATTTTGCTTTTTTCACTTAAGAATATAGTGGTGATCAATCTATCAATACATGATCATTTCCTTGATATGGACACTTAGTATTCCATTGAGTCAAAGTATGAAAATTCATTTAACCATTTGCCATCCTTAAACAAAGCCACAGATAATAATGTTATCCGTACATTCTTGCAAACATTTGAGGGTTTATTTGTAGTATAAATTCTTATATGTGGAATAGCCAAGTAAAAGAGTATGTGAATTTGTAATTGTTACAGATAGGATCCATCATCTCATATAGCTAAAAAATGTTTTTTTCCCCATGTGATGAGAGCTCTTAAGATTTACTGTCTTAAAAACTTTCAAATATGCCATACAGCCATGTAAATGATACTCATCTTGTTCCATATTATATCTCCAGTATAACCACATGCTTTTTTGAAGCATATCCTTTACTGGGTATAGAATTGTAAGTTGGCAGTTATTTTCATTAAGCAGTTAAAAAATGTTCCTTTTGTGACCAAATAATGAGAGAGATACTCCCATATTTTTTATGAAAAATGTTATTGTTTTCTGTTTGAAAGCAAAATGATTCTTTTCCCCCTCTTTGTCACTGATTATCGGTAATTTTAGTAAGATAAACTTAGATTTGGCTTAATTTTTGTTTGTCAGATTTGAGGTTTGTAGAGCTTTCTGGATTTGTCACTTGATTTCAATTTTGGAAAATACTTGGTCCGTACCTACTCTAATACTACTTTTGTCCAATTCTCCCTCTTCATTATTCTTGCACTATAAATACTTTTGTTATACATTTTCACTGTTTTTCATGTACAGTCTTCAAACTTTCTATATTTTCCTTCTCCCTTCCCATAATTTTTCTATCGAAAAAAATTTTATTGACCCATTTTCCTGTTCACTAGTATCCCATCTGTTGAATCTCTGTTTCAAGTTACATGTTTTGTGTTCTAGAATTGCCATCTTTGGTGGCCATGAGAATGCACCTCTCACCTCCCAAAGCAGGGGCCATATTAATTGACCACTGGTCTCAGCTGCTGTATTCTAAATTCATCACAGTGTTTGTACTGGGACTGTGATTCCCACAGGCTGATCCCAGCCAGTGAGCTTTGTAGGAATACCAGGGGCAGGATGGTCCTGAGAGATGGAGGACTCATTTGCCAGGAGAGTTTGCCTTAAGGTGTCCCCGACATCCTTACCAGGCATACCTTAGAACTGCACTTCAGTATAAGGTCCTTCCACACATGTTCTTTTCTTCTCTCTTTCCTTCTCCTGGGGTCATATCCGGGTTCTCCCAGGGTCCCCCTCTATTTCCTCTCTGTTTTGGTTGGTAGCTTGGATTTGGTTTAATTAGGTATGGTAAGATGACAGATATGGACTGATGACTGCCTTGAAGGAGGAGTTTATTGCTTAAAATTCCCAAGGGGAGGGAGCATACTGTGCCCTGCAGGGCCACATGGGGAAGCACCAGGGTCAGTCAGGAGGGAGAAGGAGAGGGGAGAGCATGGGCCAGAGAATTTATTGTGGTTTCATGGAGAGGAAAGGTAAGACAGTCTAAGCATCTGAGCAGGTCTAAGATTGGATAGTTTGAATGATTTTGGTGGACTCTAGGCTATAGAAGTCATCCCTAGTTGTCTGGTACCTGGTACAGAGGTGATGTAGGGCAGGAGGGGTACTGGCTTGGTGTGTGTGAGAATTAGATAAAGGAAGTGGTTGGGGGTATAGGCTCTGGGTTAGTTGGTTTGCATATCAAAGGCATGCTTTCAGGCAAGTTGTTTGCTATCTCTAGGAGTTAGCTAACCCTGCAAGGGTCAAGCTCTCTCTGGGTCCATAAGGCCTCAAGATATCAAAGCATCATAAAATATAGAAAATAATAAACATGATTAATACACTCTTACAAGTGTTTCTCCTAATAAATATCTTGCACATCGAATCTTGTCTTGGCTTCTGTTTTTTCCTGGGTCCCAATAACATGACATCTTTTTAAAATCCCAGTTTAGTTTTATCTATCTTTCATCTTTTATATATCCTCTTGAACATGTGATGTGTACCCACATTCCCTCTTCACTGAAACATTTGTTGGCTCCACTGCTCGGAGTTCTGTCAGCAGACTACTTTCAGCTCTCAGTAACTCCAGGGATTGCCTCAGCTGTAGATGCAGAACCACTTTGCCAAGGTTTTACCACCCTAGGGGAGCCCACATCCATTGACTGATGAGTAACATAAATGCCCGCCTATCTTTGCGCAAGTTGACACAACTCAGAAAGCCCATTCTTGATCTAGAGTTCTCCGTGGAGTCAGTTTAGACTATAATTGGGTCTTCATGATGACTCAACTTCTCTCTCTTCCCAGTCCTGCCCCTGTACCCTCCCTTCCATAATTATTGCTCACGAGTGCATTTCTGAATAAACTCTGACTCACAGTTGGCCTCTGCGGGATTGGAGACATGACAAGATATGGTTTACCTGTGGGTTTTCTCTATTGTCTGTTTTTACTTTTGTATTTTTGATTACATGAATTCTTAGTGCACTGCCTTTTCATTAAATAACAGAAATTTCATAAGCAATTATAGAGGCTCAGGATGAAGTTGCTTTTCCTTAGATTGGATTTTCTGTTGGTAGGCAGATAGAGAGTGGGTCGTTCACCTGAATCCAGTTCAGATGGTATTTCAGACATTGTTAAAGCTGGCATTTTCTAGTTTGTTCTGACTCCCATGGTGGAGACTTTCTGAGGTCTCAAATGAAAACCTCGAATGTTGACAAGGACTTCTGCTCTTTGATAGGCTCTGAACTCCAACTTCCATTTCTCCAGCCCTATTAAACAGCTGAAACTCTGCTTTCATTTTATAGTCTCTTAAAACTGCTTTTTTGCTTGTCTTCTTTGTTCCATATTTACAGCCTAGAATTTATCAAATGCCCTGTGAAGAAGGAAGTTGCATGCAGAATGTCAAGCCCTCTTTGGTTCCCTTTCTTCTCAAATTTTGGCCATCATCTCCTGCAGCCCAGTAAGATTGCTGTAAGCTCTGGGCTGCTATTTTTTGTTCTGTGTCTGTGCACAGGATGGCAAACTAACAAATGCTCTGAAAGAAAGGGTTGTGGTGAATATAAGGCCCACTCTATGTATTTCCCTTTACTCTGGTATCTTGGTGGCTTTGGCTGTCCTCAAATGGCTTCAAAGACTTGGATTTTTGTTTTATGCTATTTTAGTCTTATTTTATAGTCATTCTGGGGTAAACTTAGCTGAGGGTTGAAGTTTTATCATTTTTCTTTTTGGCTTAAGATAGGGAGAAACTAGAGCTTGTTGGAAGAGGTTAGAGGAGTTTGTATATGATTTCTACAGAGTTCCACTTATCCAGATGTATTAGTGAACACAGTATTCTGGAAAGAACCATCATTAAAATTTTTAAAATAATATTGTGTGTGGTTGTGTATGTGTGTAATCCCTCACTAACAAGCAAAACTTCATATGGTGGCAGATAATCATTTATCTTCCTTGAATTAATTAATTTTCTTAAACAATTTGATGTATGTAGAACAGTTTCCAATTACACTTTTCAGACCAACTGGTCCTTATTTACTCTTGTTTTGGAAACCATCATCTGGAGTGTCCCTGAGCTGACCCACACTGGATGGTCTCATTGATAACATCCATCATTCAGCAAGCATTGATACAGCATTCTTTCACACTGCCTTCCAGCCTTCTCTTAGCAGATTTCAGAAAGTCCACTAAAATGCTATGAGTGTATCAATCCTGCCCTCAAAGATTACATTATAAAAGTGATTTATAATATAGAATACTACCTATTAATTTAATATAGCTAAGAGCATTGAATGAACTGCATTTAATTCTCATTTAAATGAGAATTTCCTTATGGTCTAGAGTTGAGATTAAGGGACTGGATTATGTCCCATGGAGTCTTGCCTTCCACTACTTGCCTCTTTGTGCATCATTCAGTATGAGCCCAACCAAATGAAGGCTCTGCACTAGCAAAGTCCCCAAGGAAAACAGGTATTCATCTCTATGTTTTACAGACTAATAGTTGTTGTTATATAGCCATATTTATTCCAACATTAAAGTAAATGTGAATGACCTTTGTGACTATAGGAGTAGAGATTTTGAACACAGAACATTTAAGACTCAAGGTATTGCTAAGAGATACAGCTGCCACTCTGTTTAGCATGCTTCACAGCTGTTTCTCAGGTGAACAGGTGTGGTAAGAGTCAATGACTCCTGATTCTATGAGGTTTGTCCACCATGTTGCCTGGCTCCTACTCCATTTCCTAAGAGATATGCTTCTGTGATAGTGTCAGGTTCAGGAATCAGATTTAAAATGTCTATTTTGTGTTTCATTTTATTATTTTTACAAAGCTTATATACATGTATATATGTCTGTGCCTCTGTGTCTGTGTGTGTATATATAAGTTTGTGCGTGTGTGTTATGTGTACAGGCATGTGTGTGTACATGGGTATGTGTATTTGAGTGGTACGTGTACGTGTATATGTATGTTTGTATACGTATATGTGTGTGCGTGTATATGTATATGCATGTGCATATATTTGCATGTTCACCTAGTTCTTTCTGCTGAGAGGAACGAGAGCAGGGATAAGCCAGTAGCAGTGAGCAATAAGCCAGTAGCAAGCAGCACATATAGTGTGCTGTTTTCTAAATATCAATCCCCACAAAAAGAAAAAGGGGTCCTCGGAAAATTCTTGATTCCATATCTAGGACAGTGAAAGAACAAGATGACCTTGGTACATCTTATGCCAGAAAACAATTAAGCCTTCAAATAATATTGGAGTTTGTGAAAAGGACTTAAGAGTCTGCTTGAAGTGTTTCCCTCTGACCAATAGGAGATAATTGTCCAGACGGGATCAATATTTTTTCCCCTCCTAAATTCATACGTTGAAGTCCTAACCTCCAATGTGATGGGATTTGGAGGTGGGGGCTTTGGGAGGTGACTAGGTTTGATGAGGTCATGAGAGTGAGGCACTTATAAGAGACATCAAAACTGCTCTCTCTCTCTCCAAGCACACACGAAGAAGAGGCCATATGAGCACACAGTGAGACGGCGGCCACCTACAAGCCGAAAGAAGAAGCCTCAGGGTGACACCTACTTTTATGATGCCTTGTTCTTGGGCTTGTAGCCTCCAGAACTGTGAGAAAGACATTTCTGTTTTCTAAGCTACCCAGCCTATGGTATTTTGTTATAGTACCCTGAGCTGACTAATGCAGGAGACAATTGAGCATCAAAATAAATAAGGAATAAGGTGAAATCAGAGCCCATTAGTATATTCAGGTATAAATAAATTAAAGAATACATAACAAGTGAGAGAAAAGGAAAAGCTGTTTCTTATAGTGAATGCCAATTAACAAATGTAGAAGGAATGCCGACATTGGAAACCTGTCTTCAGAGCATATTAATAACATTCAGGTAAGAATGGTCAGTGGATGAAAGTTTGATGAGGAACAGGATAACTGCTGAATTTTGAAATATTTTCCTACAGAACAGCTTATTAGTTAGAAATGGAGAACAGAAAATTTACAGTAAAGAAACAATCTGGTTACCCAAAGTTAATATCACCAACAAATGGGCATCAAGTGACCCTGGGGTGCATGGCGTTGGAGTTTGTGTCATCTTATAGGGTGCAATTGGGCAGAACGTCAGTTTTACGGAATTCCTCTCCAAGCTGCTAACATGGATCTAATCATGTGGAAACCAGACTGAAAATAATTGATCTGTATTTGTCAAAGTCTCCAAGTCACAAAAGACAAAAACAAACTGAGGAACATCTCCATATTAAAGATGTCACCTAAACGCAGCTAGCAGTCCTGGATTCCATCCTGAGCCTGGAGAAAAATAATTACAAAGGACATTATTAGGACAATTAACAAAATTTGAATAGAGGCTATATTTTAGTTAATAGTGTTGTGTTGATGTTGAATTTCCAGGTTTTTAATTTTGTACTGTGGTTATGTAAGGAGTGTCCTTATTCCTAAGTATTTCAGGGGTAATAAAGCTTAATGTCTGTGACTTACTTTCAAATGATTCAGAAACAAAACAAAACAAAACAAAGAAACAAATGGAGTGGGAGAGTAAGCAAGAGGTAAAGTAAATGGGGCAAAATGTTTAAAATGGTAAATTTGATAAAGAATTTACAGGAGGGCTTTGTCTATTCTTAAGCTTTTCTGCAAGTTTGAAATTTTATCAAAATTAATGGTTACCAAAAGGAAATATCTCAACAAAACAAAACAGAATAAAAAAATTATGAAGCGACTTATAGCAATTTCTTCTTGTCATATATATATATATATATATATATATATATATATATATGATCATATATATTTTGTATATATATATATGTATATGAAAGTTCAGAGTTCAAAGGCTATGTTGAATGATTCAGTATCACAATGTCATCACCAGAATGTCCTTTTGGATTTCTCCCACCCTATGATCCAGGGAAGGATTTCCTCCTTTCCCACAGGATGGGCCATTATACATGGATGCCCATCAAGCCTGTGCAGTTATGTCTTCTCATTTAACTGCCACTGAGGCCAGTGCCTTCCTTGGAATCCTGGAGCAGGATCCTTCCAGCCTCAGGGAGCAGCAGTTGGCCTCACACCGGCAACTCCTTTGGACAGTTGCAGGACTTGGAGCTAGACTTTCAGGCCTCCCTGCTCCACCAAGATCTCCAGGAGGGGAAGCCCTGGGACTGTTTGTGTCACTATGAGCAAGGACAGAACGCCCTTATTCTGTAGGGTGAATGATTTTATGCCCCTACAGAATGCCTTAGGAAGGTACTTAAGGCCAACGTCTGCAGTTCTTTTCTTATTAATTTACCAGTAATAACTCAATTACACTTTTTAAAAATATATGCTAAATAGTGTTTATACTTAGAGCTGGGTTTCAGGGCTTCTGCTTTCAAAAGAATACTTATTTTTTAGCTAAATTTCTATTTTCTTTTCTAACAAATTATAACAGGAAATGGTGCTTTGAAATACAGGTAGCACTATATTTAAATACATCATGAAATTAATGAATTAGGAAATTACATGTGTTTATTACTCTTAAACATTCTTCAGCTCACTTTCCTGAATTATCAAGTTCTGACTGAGATTAAAAATTAAGACAATTTCTGTAAGCTAACTCTTTTTTGGTGTGTATTTAACAATAACAACAAAAAAGCTGTGTGTCCACAATATAAGCTATATTTTAGTTAATAGTGTTGTGTCGATGTTGGATTTCCAGGTTTTTATTTTTGTACTGTGAGTATGTAAGAAGTGTTCTTATACTTAAGTAGTTAAGGGGTAATAAAACATAGTGTCTGTGACTTATATTCAAATGATTCAGAAAGAGAAACATATGGAGAAAAAGAGTGAACAAGAGATAAAATAAATGAGGCAAAATATTTATGTGTATATATGTATCTATATATCTATATATCTATCTTCTGATGCACGTATACACACACACAATTTTTTGAATGTATATATTTCAGATGCTTTTAACTACTCTGCCAGGTAAATACATATTAACACTCCATTTTGTGTCTTAATTTAGAGATGCTTTTTAAAAATTTTATTTCTTATTTTTATTTATTTTTTGGCTGCGTTGGGTCTTCGTTGCTGCACGTGGGCTTTCTCTAATTGTTGTGAGCGGGGGCCACTCCTCTTTGTGGAGCGCAGGCTTCTCACTGCGGTGGCTTCTTTCGTTGTGGAGCACGGACTCCAGGTGCTCAACTTCAGTAGTTGCAGCACGTGGGCTCAGTAGTTGTGGCGCACTGACTTAGCTGCCCCTCAGCATGTGGGATCCTCCCAGACCAGGGATCAAACCCGTGCCCTCTGCATTGGCAGGCAGATTCTTAACCACTGTGCCACCAGGGAAGTCCCCAGAGATGCTTTTAATATACTTAGGTTCACATAAATCCTAGCAGCTAGAACCAAATTGGTTCCCAGGAATATGTGACCCAATGCCTACACTAGTTTCACTGTTGTTTCTTCCTGCACATATTTTGGTTTGTGTTTGTCTTGTGTCTTGCCTAAACTCTTTTAATTGTGATTTGTTCGTAGGCAGTTATTTCCTTTTAAATTCTGTAAGAATTTGTTCAAGCATTGTGCTCAGTTTGCTTCTTTGATTATTAACATGCAGGAAAACCACACAAGAAAATATTTTTTCTCCTGAAAGCCCTTCATATCATGTATCACATGTAAGTATATGTGAGATGCAGCTTTATTTCAAAAATTTCCACTATAATCACACTTAATACAAAAACATCATAATTGAGCCTAAAAGAGTTTCTGGAGATCAGATTCGAAGAAATGTATTTTTCAAGTTCAGTTATATGAGAATCTGTGATATTACCTCTTACTGTAAAGATACAAGATGCTCTAAGTTTTCATTAACAATAAAAATATTCAAAATTGTGTAATTTGTTTCTATAGGGCACGTCTTTTCTAAGGTGTTTGAAGAATTTGCTTATTTACTGGTAGGCGTTGATTGTGATCCAGCAGAGTCATTATTCTATGACGACTGCTGCTTCACAAAGATTGAATGGCCAGTGGAGACAGTGAGAGTAGGGCTCTTGTGTTCTCCCTGCATTTGGCCCAGAACTCTGAGAGTTCCGCTCCAGATCTAATGCTGATATCATATGGGATTTTAGATCCAGATTATAATTTATTGACAGTATATTAGACTTAATCATAAGTTACATTTATAGTTGTTGCCACTGTTCTTGTATCCTGTTTCCCTCTCTCTTGAATTCGGCTTTTGTTTTGCACTAGAGAACATCCTGGAAGAATTCTTTCAGAAAAGTTTGTGTGTTGTAAACTATCTACCTCTTTGTATGTCTAAAAGTTTCTTTCGTTCACTCTTATACTTAAGTTTTCATTTGCCAGCACAGAACTTGCTGGGGAGTGATGGGACTAACCATCTCATTAACTGAGCGATCCTTCTGGGAATGGAGGTTTAAGGCTGTTACAGTAATAAGTGGTATAGACTGTACATAATGCTTACCAGTAAGCTATATTACAGTTGGGTGTAGTGTAGATTTTCAGTGCTTACATTAATATTTACATTAATCTCTAATTAAGAATAAACAGTTCAGAATAGTGACATTTCTTAATTAAGTCCATAAAACTGTCTTTGCCCTGAATTAATGATTTCCCCAACTACATGGTCTGAACCTAGGAATTCGTCTACTCCTGTCCAATGTTTCTTAAATCCAGCCAGCCGCTTCACATTTTCTAAGAGCATTGTGAAGATCCAGGGCTATATATTTTGGTAGCATCTCTAGACTTTAACTCTTTTCTGTTGGTTGTAAATTATTTATGACTCCTTAAATAGTCTTATGCTAAGATTTGCTGTCATGTATCTTTCTCATATCCTCATTTAGGTTGATTAATTTTTTTCCATGTTTGCATTTTTTTTTTTTTTTTTTTTTTTGCGGTACGCGGGCCTCTCACTGTTGTGGCCTCTCCCGTTGCGGAGCAACAGGCTCCGGACGCGCAGGCTCAGCGGCCATGGCTCACGGGCCCAGCCGCTCCGCGGCATGTGGGATCCTCCCACACCGGGGCACGAACCCGTGTCCCCTGCATCGGCAGGCGGACTCTCAACCACTGCGCCACCAGGGAAGCCCTCCATGTTTGCATTTTATATTTGTTTTTTCTTTCTATATTGCAGCAACAAGGATGAAAAGGATGCCCAGGACTTGATCTTAGAAAAAACCAAAGAAGTGGAGTCTTTACGAAATTCCAGCTTGGTTATAGGAGCAAGAGTGAGTGTCAGTCACATCCCAGGAAGACTCATAGAATGGAAAAAAGGAAAGCTAAAAATGATGAAAATAAAGTTGCTGAATAATGTCAATTTGTCTAGATCTCAACCTGAAAAATGCATTTTCATAAGAGATGAGCCCTGCTTTTTCGGGAGGGGAGGCAGCTATCATAGTTATAAGCAGAAAAATGAGACTGTTCATATGAATCTTTAATAATATCCCCAAATTTAGTGAAAATAATACAATTTAACAATCAGCTTTTCTATTTACTATTCAAGAAAACTAATGGTTCCCAGCACCTCCTAAGTTTTTCTAGAAGTGATTTAAAATTTTGTAAGTATAAGATGGAAATCAAAACCTACTTATCTGATTTTGTAGAAAATGCCAGGGGCAATGGAGCGATTTGATAAACTGGATATGTCAGCTATGCTTAAGTTGGAGTCGGCTTTCACAGCGAATTTCCAGAAAGATCCTCCCAGAGGCTGCTCCAGCCACTCTAAGCTGGTGAGACTGACTGACACCATTTTTAAAACAACTTATTTACAATCTGGTTGCAAAGTACTTAAAGCATAGTTATGTGTTTAGTTTCTTCCTATGACATAAAGTTTAGTGTTTTTTTTTTAAAGAAAAGCTTTTTTCTATGAAATGAAAAGTAATGAAAATTTGAAAGCAATTAGTTACTTTTAACATATGTACTTTCAACAGGCTTTAATTGATTCTGGCATCTCTACAAAATGGTATCAATAATACTGAAAACTGAATCATCTGTGAATGACATTTCTGTCGTTTTCTCCTTATTTTTAAAATTTCCTTGATTCGCAGGCACCCAAAATCCTCTAGTAAGAAATACCTCGTATATGAAGAAAAAAATTTTTTTGAATGAAAATAGAATGAGGTAAACTCAAAATGTGGCCTATTTCCCATAGACCTTTAACTTCTAAAGGGTCTACTGAGGTTGGTTTTCTCATATTTTTAATTATAGGTTGTAACTTGTATATTGCAACGTGTATTTTTTAAAGGGCTCCTCTCTCCATTCTGCTTGCTGGTTAGTGAAGCAGTTTGTTTCATTCTTACCACAAAAATAGAGCAAATTAAACTCCAACACTGTGGATGATAATACGATAATCATACAAATAGACAATAAACATAGCTAATGAATACATCAGTGTAGGTGAGGTGGTGTAATATTGGAGAGTAAAAGGAATAAAAGAAAGAAAATTCAAACCAGTGTGAAAAAATATATATGACATCCATTTCTTATGTAAACGTGCTCCAAAAGAGTCATTTTAGTGAGATGAGAAGAAACATAAGCCTCTGAGGGCCACTTTCATGCCTAAAGCCTTATTCACTTAACTGTAATCGTTAACATGTGGATCAACTTCAATGCAAGAAGCTGAATTATTAAAAGCCAAAAGCTTTATATGCTGCAAATGATCCAGTTATAAGACCAGTATACTTTATTAAACATGAAAAGGAAAAGACATTTCTCATTGTGTGAATGATACAGTGTAAAGAGCTATCAAATAACATCTGTGTAATTGTCCACAATAAACATGTTATTTCATATTATATTTAGGGCATCTCAGTTCACATATTTGCTCAAAAGTAGGCATGTAATTCAGACTGAAAGTTAAATAATATATATACATATTTATTGGCTCCATTATTTTGGTTCCTTAAGAAACAAACCTTGATGCAGTTGCCAAATCTCTTTCAGTGGAACTACTTTTTTTCAGCATCATGATATATTTCCTAAAAACATGTTAGTAATTGGTAAAATTTTTCAATTCATATCAGTCACTTCCCAGTTTTGGAATGCTCCCATGTGTTGCAGCATGAGACAAACCACTGGCAATGGGGAAGTCGGCTATTGTTTAAATTGGACAGAGTCGAGGCAACACAGGTCTGTGTGTTCAGAGCTGTAAGAGGAGGCAAAGTGAGATACGGCAAAGTGCAGCTGCGGAGACCTCATGGGAGACATGGGAGACTCCCTCAGACTTGCCTCAGCATGCTCCTGATCCTCCTCCGCTTTTCTGTATTTTTTTTTAAACATTTTTATTGGAGTATGATTGCTTTACAATGGTGTGTTAGTTTCTGCTTTATAACAAAGTGAATCAGCTATACATATACATATATCCCCATATCTCCACCCTCTTACGTCTCCCTCCCACCCTCCCTATTCCACCCCTCTAGGTGGTCACAAAGCACCAAGCTTATCTCCCTGTGCTATGCGGCTGCTTCCCACTAGATATCTACCTTACTTTTGGTAGTGTATATATGTCCATGCCACTCTTTCACTTTGTCACAGCTTACCCTTCCCCCTCCCCATATCCTCAAGCCCATTCTCTAGTAGGTCTGTGTCTTTATTCCTGTCTTACCCCTAGGTTCTTCAGGACATTTTTTTCTTAAATTCCATATACATGTGTTAGCATATGGTACTTGTCTTTCTCTTTCTGTCTTACTTCACTCTGTATGACAGACTCTAGATCTATCCACCTCAATACAAAGAGCTCAATTTTGTTTCTTTTTATGGCTGAGTAATATTCCATTGTATATATGTGCCACATCTTCTTTATCCATTCATCTGATGATGGACACTTAGGTTGCTTCCATGTCCTGGCTATTGTAAATAGAGCTGCAATGAACATTTTGGTACATGACTCTTTTTGAATTATGGTTTTCTCAGGGTCCGCATGCCCACTTTAAGCCATTTTCAACTATCTGTTAACGTTTTTTTTCTCCACTAAGATTTCCTGACATTTGCCCATGACTCTGGAAGCTAAGAATGTGTCACCCTTTTCAATACATGGGTTTCTGAGATTCTTTTCATTATGAGGGTATTTATAATATGAGAATTTAATAAAAAACAACTGTGGATGTTACCTTTAACTGAAGGGATATTTTATTGTCTTAACAGAAGCCACTTCTTATGCAAATGTGTTAGTGGAGCTTCTACCTGTCTGAGTTCCTCTTTCCCTTCTTGCCACAGTTTTTTGGCTCACATTGGACTGGATTAGAGTCCAAGGACTCTGAGCCTGCGCCAGTGATGAATATTCTGGAGGGGAGGGAGTAGGCTCATAAGGAATTCAGGATAGGAAAACTCTGGAAGTAAATAAAATTGTCCTATAAATATTTGTGATTGGACTTTTTTATGGACAATAGAAGAAACAATTAAAGAGAACTTGAGTACCCTTGCAAAGATGAGAACCAAGACAGGTTCTAATTCAAGAGAGGTGTAGGAAGCACTGAATGTATGATAAGTGATGTAGTGTGCTTTGGTGGTGGTGGTCCCAGGGCTGAGGCTCCAGCAAAGAAGTCAAGGCCAGAGTATTGCTCACTACACAGAACAAGTGGATGGGGTACTTTGGATAACAAAACATTGATAGGTGGGAAAGACTATATATATATATATATATATATATATATATATATATATATAATCACAATACTTTATCAAGTTATCCTGGAATTTTATTTTTACCATTATTTTTTTCTCTAAATGCTGCAGAGCAATACAATCCTTGTGCAGTATTATGTGGCATTTCTGAACACCCTTCCTTATTTGACTATTAAGCAATTGTGTTTAGTGATTTATAGCTGGAAAATTCACACTCTTGGCAATGTCAGTTGCTAAAGGTATGCTAGTTAGAGAAAGTCTGAATTTGTGCTTTTTCTTCTCTCATATTTAAGTAAAATTATAATCTTACAGTAAGACTTCATTTTGATTATATTTAAAGTTAGTAAAACTGCTAAATGATAATGCATGGAATTTCTTTAAAATTCCTTTAAGGAAAAAAACCTTGTAGTTGGATACTTTATTCTGTCTAAATAAATAAAGCCTTGACAATATGATAAAAGTTTTAAGTATAATTAATATTTGTTTTATGTCTGCCTGTGTTCTTCTTATAGAAACTTAGGCAAAGAAGTGCATACATTTGTCTCTCCATATCTGCGGGTTTCGCATCTGTGGATTCAACCAACTCAGATCAAAAACATTAAATTAAAAAATTCCGGAAAGTTCCAAAACGGAAAACTTGAATTTGCCATGCACCAGCAACTATTTACATAGAATTTATGTTGAATGTGCCACCTGCCAGCAACTATTTACATAGCATTTACATTGTATTAGGTACTATGAGTAATTTAGAGATGATTTAAAGTATACAGGAGGATGTGGGTAGCTTATAAGCAAATACTACATCATTTTATATAAAGAACTTGAGCATCAGAGGACTTTGGTATCTTCAGGGGGTACTGTAATCAATCTCCTCTGGATATTGAGGGGTTATTGTACTAGGTACCTAGGAGGAATAATTTGAAATTGATTCCTGAAGTGGGGAGAAACTAGCATAGAAAAAGCAGCCATCGTTGGCATGACCATATTGCTGAAATCCCCTTGGGGCTTCCAAAATTGTTTCAAGTTCTGTATGAACCTAATACTATTAGGGAAAAGAAAGCTATGATTTGACACACAGGAGTTAATTCATAAAAACTTATATAATTTATTTATATACTTCCATTATAAGTTTACCATAAATTTGCTAAAAATTATTGTTTCGTTTGAGATGCAGAATGCTTAGATATATTAAATGTACCTAACATATAAAAATAAATATAAACATACTTTGACTTAAGTATATATAGATGATAAACCAGATTACCTCCGAAAATATGGTTTGAGAACGATTTTAAAGAGATTAAGGTCCAAAAAGTCATGAACGTTAGTTTCAATTTTCTGAGTTTAATAAATTTTTGCTGATGTGTTCCAGGTTTAGTGCTACCAGACTCAATTTCATCTTCCTTGGCACTTTTTAATACAACTACCTATGCCGTGGATCAGTGTGAAGTAAGTACTAAACTTCTTGAGTATGTTCTACAGCCACTTCAGAAGTCACTGATGTGCTCAGAGCAGCACTTTCCTCTTGCAATAAAACTGTTTTAATATTATTCCCTGGGAGAGGCCTGAAGTCTTGATATAAGCACATAGGAAAGAAACAGTTTTCATGGAAAGTAAGTCTGCAAGTTTATGTAAGTTACAAGGTCACCTGTATTAGAATTAAAATAACAAACAAAATATTTTACACTGTGAACTATGACACACATACAGAAGAGCGTATAAAACACCTCTATAGCCCGCACTCAGGTGAAGACAGGAAACATGACTGATGCCCCAGAAGTGTGCCCTTCTAGTTGGTAGCAAGCCTTCCCTCTCTGCTGTGGGCAACTGCTACTCTGCTGCTCATGGTAAGGACGTCCTTCTTTTTGTTATGTTATTACACTCGATGTATGCATCCCTACACAAGAGGATTTAATTTTAGAATGTATGTAAGTGCAATCATACTGTATATGTCCTTTTGTGTCGCAGCATGGATGAGTTTCATCCATGTGCAGCAACAATATGTTCAACTGTATTTCAGTATATATGATGGTATTGTATGAATATATTGTAGTTTATTTACCCATTC
Source organism: Phocoena sinus (assembly GCF_008692025.1). Taxonomy (NCBI): domain Eukaryota; kingdom Metazoa; phylum Chordata; class Mammalia; order Artiodactyla; family Phocoenidae; genus Phocoena; species Phocoena sinus. Next base: position 96,442,835 of record NC_045768.1, read on the forward strand.
TATTATTGAGGAACCCTTGGATATATGTCTGGCTCCAGTCAGAAAAATAGGAACTATAACAGTTATTTTAATAGAGACATTTTATTTTATCTATTTATTTTGAAAAGCTTTATTTAGGTTTAGTTGATATACAACTGATGTACATATTTAATGTATACAGTTTGATGACTTTGTACATACACATACACCCATGAAACAATCACCACAATCAAAGTAGTAGATATATCAATTACCTCCAAAAATTTCCTTGTACTTCTTTTTTGTTGTTGTAAGAACACTTGTTTGTTTGTTTGTTATGTTTCCATGCTGTGTTGGTCGTAGTTCCCCAACCAGGGATTGAACTCCGGGCCCCAGCAGTGGAAGCTCGGAGTCCTAACCACTTGACTGCCAGGGAATTCCTGTAAGAACGCTTAACATAAAGTTCTTAAGTGCATTTAACCATATGGTTAGCTATCGGCACAACGTTGTACAGCAGATCTCTAGAATTTATTCATCTTGCATAACTGAAACTTTGCACTCACTGACAGACATTTCCCTTTTCCTCTCCCTGCAGTCACTGACAATCACCATTCCTCTCTCTGTTATGAGTCTGACTATTTTAGATTCTTCTTATAAGTGGAATCATGTAGTATTTGTCCTTCTGTGACTGGATTATTTCACTTAGCATAATGTCCTCTGGGTTCATTCCCTCATTTTAAAACAGAGAATTGGTTAAACAGACACTGGAGGACTAAAAATGCAAAAAGCAAATGGTGAGGTGACACAGAGGCAGGAGAAGCTACCATCTCTGGAGCTTGAAAAACAAAAAGAAGGGGTAGGGGTTTAAGAACCTAGAAGCTTAGAAGATGGGGCTGGTTCACAGAGTGTAGAAGGAGACTGCAGACCAGGACCCACTGCTGCTGGGAGGAAGGGATCTGCAGGCAATTACAGAGTCGTTGTGCACTAGGCAAAAGGAAACGCCAGACTTTTCAGAGATGATAAACACTGGCTCTTTGTCAATGTTGATTTCTGGGACACAAAGCACCACCAATGTCCATAAGTCAGCCTGGAGCTATATCATACAGGAGGTAAATGACATTTTGGGCTGGGACTCTGTCTCAGTGAACTCAAAGGGACCATGAATCTAACCTGTGGTTACTGAATATATAATTGGAATAAATACACTAAAAACTGGTATGATCCATGCATGATCTCTGCAGTCTGGGCAGTGAGGGAGGCCTATTACGGTAAGAAGAGCCAGATGGAGGCCCTGAGGCCTTCTCTTTGGGGTAGTCTGGTAGGCAGAATTCAAATTGACCTTTAGAATTAGTTTTTGCCACCTGTTGTACATACCCTGTAAAATCCCCTCTCCTTGAGTGTGGGGAGGATCAGTGAAAATGATAGAATATCATTCTTATCATTAGGTTACTCACCAGTTGACTTTGAGTTAATGAAAAGGGAGACTATGCTAGGTGGACCAGACATAATAAGGTGAACTCTTTACAAGAAGGTTGAGTGTCAGAGAGATGCTATTATGCTGACCTTGAAGATGCAGCCTCCGTGAGTTTTATAGCTGCAAGGAAATGAGTTCTGCAACAGCCACATGAGCTGGAAAGAGGACCCCAAACCTCAAATGGGATACCAGCCTTTCTGATACTTTGATTTCAGCCTTGTGAGATGCTGAGCAGATTACCCAGCCATGCCAAGCCCAGATTCTTGACATGCATAACTGTGAGATAATAAATGGGTATTGTTTCAAGGTGCCTCATTTGTGGTAAATGGTTACTCAGCAATAGAAAACTAATGCAAATAGTAAAGCAAAAGCAATACCAATGTCCTGGGGGCAGTTGAAGAGGGTAGTGCAAAGATCTGAAAAATGCAGGGCTGGTTGTCTTTTTGAATCTCCTTTAATCACCTTCTTGCCCTGTGCAAAAGCACATAGATATTGGAGAATGCAGTAGTTTATTGAAGCTTAATCAAATGGTGGCTGTAGTTTCAGCTCCTATTCTGCATCTCTCATATTTACGGGAGAAAAATTTTAAGAAGCTCTCGTACCTGGTTCATAGTTACCAATCTTACAAATGCTTTTGTTCCTTTTATACCAGTTTGTAAATTTGGTTTTGTGCACAAAATGATTTGGTTGCTTTTTTGGCTGATGATAACTGTAAAATAATAGTGATTTTCAGACGTATCTCTATTTCAAAGATGTTAAAACATTTTAAAAATGTGCATCTTAGAATTTGTATAATATGGTCAATGATAAACTTGGAAATAATTTCAGGGAAGCAATAATAAAATATAGGATGACATATTAAAAAAAAGAATCAGTGGACATAACTGGCAGCAAAATGAAGACAGTGGAAGGGAGAATTTGTGATTTAAAAGACAAACCAGAACAAGATGGAGAGAGAAAATAGAAAATACAGCAGAGAGGATAAAAATTGTAGGAATTAAGTGAGAAATTCCCAGCAATTGACCCAAGTCCTGAAGGGTGAGTAGAGAGAGAAGAGCAATAGTTAAAAATGTCATAGCGGAGAATTTTTCAGACTCAAGACTAGATCCACAGTTGCAAGAAGCTTAGAAATTCCAAGCATGATAAAGGAGAATATATTCATGTCTAGATACACTGTAGAGCTGCAGAAAATGATAAAGAACAAAATCTTTAAGTCATCCAGAGAAAAAAGATTGATTACCCTAAAAATAATAGCAGAGGGAATGATAGCTGAATTCTTAAAAATTTCAACAGAAGCTGGAAGAGGAAAGATATATTCAATGTACTATAAGAAAATAACAGCAAACCTATCTATCAAAAATGAGGATGAATTTCTTTTATTTACAGATAAATGAAAATTAAGAGAAGAGGATCTGTCAGCAACAAAATCTCATTAAAGGAAATTCTAAAGAGTGTGGTGTAGGCAGTAGGAAACTGATCCCAAATGGTAGGTCTAAGATAGGAAAGGAAAAAAGAACAAAGAAATTGGTAGATATATAAGCAAATGTAAATTAGCATTGACTGAATAAAACAGTGATAATAATTTCTACAGAATTAAAAAACAAACCAAGATGGACTTTCAAATGGAGATAATAACATTTAATTCAAAAGAGGGGTAAATGAATTGAAAGTATCCCAAGATCCATGTATTGCTCAGGAGGAGGGTAAGGATTTGATCAAATTCAGATTTGTGGAGTTAATTGTACATGCTTTAATTTCTAGGGAAACTACAAATAGGATAGGAACAGTATTAACAAGTTCAAAGGTGAAAAAGTAATTATAACCATATTCAGCTAATCTAACAAGATGAGAAAGGAGAGGAAAAGAAACAATGAATAGATGGGACAAATAGCACAAACTAAGATGATAGAAATAAATCTCAGTAAATCAGTAACTAAAATGATTAAAAGTGAAGAAAATTACTCCAGTGAAAAACTAAAGATTGTCAGAGTAGATAAAAATAAAATCTAACATATACACTCCATAAGGGAAACATCTAAAACATAAGTATACAGAAAGCTTTAATATCTAAACATTAGCTAAAACAAGTTACATAAATATCAGATAAAATAAAATCTAAAGCAAAAAAAAATATTGTAGGTAAAGAAAGTCAATTATATGATAAAGGTTATTTTACCTGGAAGTCACACTAATCTTAAACATATATTGACCATATAACGTAGTCTAAATATAAATAATATGGAAATTGACAGAACTACAAGAAGAAATACACAAACTGACAACTATAATGGAAGACCTGAACACACATTTCTCAGTAACTGACAGACAATATTTGAATAAAATGATTAACAAAAGTGGACAAATATGGACAAGTGGACAAATATAGAACACACAACACATGCTGAATGCATTTTCTGTTTAAAATCACAAAAACATTAACAAAAATAAGCAGATGGACCACAAACTAAGACTCAACAACAAATGCAAATGGATTGGACTCATGGAAAGTATGCTCTCTGACCATGAAAAAGCTAAGTTATAAATCAATCTTTTAAAATATATGTTAAATTCCAAATGTAAATCAAGAAATATCTTTTTAAGTAAACTATTAATCAAAGGAGAAATTCTAATGGATATTAGAAAATAGTTTGAAGTGAATAATAAAATACTACATATCAACACTTGTGGAATGCAGCTAAAGCAGTATTTAGAAAATATTTATAGCCTTGTATACATAAACTAGACAAGAAGAAATCCTGAAAAGTTAATGGGCTAAGCATCCATTTTAAGAAGTTACAAAAAGAAAAGCAATTTATACCCAAAGAAGGTGGAAGGCAAAAGTAAAAATAATAATGATGTAAAAAAGTAACATAAAATAGAATGGAACAGTAAAGCCAATAATTTCAACCTTGATAAAGCTAATAAAAGTGACAAAAGTGTGACATGGTTCATTAAGAAACAAACATAAAGGCACATAAAACCAATATGAAAAATGATAAAACAGACATTATATCTGAGGCAGATAGTTAAAGATAATAAAGTATATAGTAACTTTAGACCATTTCAAAATATGCAAAAAATCATGTCAATATATGAAAAAAAGGACAAATTGTTAGAAAGTATCACTTATTGTAATCAACTCAAGAAAAAAAAAATGGAGAAAAGCTTATATTCCTATAATCATTAAATAAATTGAATCTGTTTTTAAATATCTCCCCACACATAAAACTCCAGACGAAAATAGCTCTATCAAACATTTAAGATGAAATAATTTTAATTTACACAAAATCTTCCAGAAAATAAGAAAAGAAGGAAATCCCTGTGATGGTTAATTTTATGTGTTAACTTGAGTAGGCCACAGGGTGTTCAGACATTTGGCCAAACATTATTCTGAGTGTGGTTGTGAGTGTATTTTTGATAAGATTAACATTTAAATTGAGAGACTAAGTAAAGAAGATTGCTCTCCCCAATGTGAGTGGGCCTTATCTAATCAGTTGAAGACATGAATAGATCACAAAGACTAACCCTCCAGAGAATAACAGAGTACTTCTTCTGATTGACTACTGAGCTGGGACATCAGTCTTTTCCTGCCTCTGGATTTGAACTGGAACTTTGGCTCTTCTTGGGTCTGAAAGCCTGCTGGCTTTTGAACTGGAACTTACACCATCAGCTCTCCCGGTTCCCAGTCCTTCAGATTTGACTGAAACTACATCATTGACTCTCTTGGGGTTCCAGCTTGTTGACTTCAGGTCTTGAGATTTCTAAGTCTGCATAATCATGTGAACTAATTCCTTACAATAAATAAATACGTAAAAAATATACATATAAATATATATTTATATAAGATAAGAACATATATATATATATATATATACACATACATAAGGATACATAAAAAGATATAGATATTAAAAAGAATTGGCTCACATGATTATGAAACATAACCAATAGGAGATATAGATATATAGATACAGATATATATTCCTGGTGTTTCTGTTCCTCTCGAGAACACTAAGACAGATTTTGGTGCTTAGAAGTGCTGCTGTAACAAATACCTACAAATGTGGATGGCTTTGGAACTGGGTAAAGGAGAGAGGACGGGAGAGTTTTGAGGTGCATGTTAGGAAAAGCCCAGATTGCTATGAAGGGATTGTTGGTAGAAATATGGATATTAAAAGTGATTCTGCTGACAGCTCAAAAAGAAAAAAAGAGAGCTGGAGAGAAAGCCTCCATCTACTTAGATAAAAATATAAATATTCATGAACAGAATATTGGTGGAGTGTAGTTGTTAAGGGCCATTCAAATGGAAATGAGGAAGAGCGTATTGGAAATTGGAGGAAAGGCGAGCCTTGTTTGAAAGTGGCAAATAACTTGGCTGAAGTGTGTTCTAGTGTTTTGTGGAAGGTAGAACTTGCAAGCAATGAGATTGGATATTTAGCAAATGAGATTTCTAAGCAAAGTATTGAAGGTGTGGCTTGGGTTCGCCTTACTACTTACAGTAAAATGCAAGAGCAGAGATATGAATTGAAGAAGGAATTATTAAGCAAAAAGGAACCAGAAATTAGAAATTTAGAAAACTCTCAACCTATTCATATTGCAAAAAAAGAGAGCTTGTTCTGAAGAGAACACTGAGGGTGTGGCTGAACAACCACTTGATAACAAGACCACGGGTGTGATGCATGGATTTAATGAGTCATCCCAGCTGAGGCCAGGAATAGAGATGGCATTAAACCAGCAGAGACACTGCCAGTTTGAAGTAAAGAGGACAGAGAAAGCCAGGGAGAATGAAGGAAAGCTGTCAGACTTCTTGCGTTCTACAGAAGAGGACCTAGAGCTATGTGGCTGTGAACTTGCACTATTCTTAAAGGAAAGGGAAGAATGATCTGAAAGGCAATTCAGAGATCATAAGGGCTGCCACTCGCATCATAGGCCCAGGGGACAAAACTATTTGCTCCTCTGTTTCAGAGGCAGAGCTTCTGTAGAAAACCATGTGGGCAGGTCCCATTTGGCTGAAGGGGCAGGGTCACCCCAAAGAGGAGGGGGGGGTGAGGGTGATGCTGCCACCTCGGTGGGCCAGGAAGGTAGGACATTGAGGCAAAGCGGATTACTCTGGAGGCTTAAGATCTAATGGAGTCTGCCTTGTTATGTTTTGTACTTGCTGGGGACCTGCCACCCCTTCCTTCTCTCCTATTTCTCCCTTATGGAATAGGAAAGTCTATCCTATGTCTGTCCCAACATTGTATTTTGGAAACACATAATATGTTTGGTTTCATAGATTCACAGCTTGGAGAGGAAGTTTGCCTCAGGATGAACTGTACCTCAAATCTCAAACATACTTGATTTAGATATTTAGGTGAGACTTTGGACTTCAGACACTAGGGATGATGCTGAAATGAGTTAAGACTTCGGGACTGTTGTGCTGGAATGAATGTATTTTTCATATGAGAAGGACATGAATTTTGTGAGGCAGAAAACTATGAAATGAATTTTGTCCCCCACTAAATTCTCATATTGAAGCCCTGATCCCCAGTGTGACTGTATTTGGAGATAGTGTTTTTAGGAGGTAATTAAGGTTAAATGAGGTCATAAGGGTAAGACCCTAGTCTGATAGTATTGGTGGCCTCTTCCATGTGAGGGCATAGTGAGGAGCCAGCTGTCTACAAACTAGAAAGAAAATTCTCACCAGAAACCAGCCACAGTGGCACCCTGATCTGAAACTTCCAGCCTCTAGAACAAAGAGAAATAAATTCCTGTGTTTAGTCACCTAGTTCATGGTATTTTGTTTTGGCAGCTATATTTGACTAAGACACTCCCAAAATTATTTTATGTGGCTCCTGTAACCTGATACCAAAACCTGATGAGGACAATATTAGAAGGGAAGATTGTAGTCTAATCTTACTTGTGAACATATAGAATTCTTCTTCTGACATTAATGAGTATTTTGTTGGTTTTATACCTGTTGTGAAAATTAAAGGTTTTGTCTTAACTGAAAACAGAGCTTTAATTTTTAGCCACTGGTTTAAAAGATTATTGAAGATAAGGCTAGGATAACAATGTTCATATGGCTGTTAAAGACAAAGGAACACAATCCAGGATTTTGGCTGAAAATACAGAAGCATTCTTTGAACTGTAGTTTGAATTTTAACAAGAACATGTATGGCTTTATCTGTGCTGATAGCAATGGCATTCCTTGGAACACTTCAAAGATTATATACACTGTTTTCAGTATATTTCATCATTATTGCTCAATGGTAGAACATCTTCATAAAACACATACCAAATTTGATCTTTTGTACACTCTTAGCTCTACAGTGGGAATTCCCATGAAATGCTGAACATAATGAATTCTTTAAAAAACATTGCTAACCGGAATCCAGTTATATATAAAAAGAATAACACAGCATGACTAATTTGGTATTATTCCTGATACACAAAGTTTGACTTTAGAAAATGAATGAGGATAACATAGTAACAGGTTAAAAATAAAAATCATATAACAATAGAAGCATAGGAACATCTGATAAAATTCAACATTCTTTTATGATACAAAAACAAAAGCAAAACCTCTCTTCCCAACTAGAAATAGAAAAGAACTTCCTTAATCTGATGGAAGGTATCAGTACCAGCAACAGAATTCATAGCAAACAGTGTAATTAATGGTGAAATACTGAAACTTTTCCAGTTTTATATTTAGGGACATGACAAATATGCCTGTTATGATTATTTCTATTCATTATGAAATGGAGGGTCTTTCAATAAAGTTTTAGAATTAATAAAAGAGTTTAGCAAGGTGGTTAACTACCATGTCAATGTACAAAAATCAATATACAGAGTATATTGTATGTACAGAATATATTGACTACAATGTCAGTATACTCAAATGTCTTTCTATAGATGAAGAATAAATATTAAATAATTACCTTTTTAAACACACACCATTTACAATAGCATAAGAAATCAAGTATTTAGAAACAAATCTAAAAATAGCTAAAAGGCCTCTAGGAAGAAATATTATAAAATTTAAAGAGGGACACTTGAAAAGGCCTAAGTTAAATAGAGAGTTATACTATAATCCTAGATCGAAAGACTCAATATTATAAAGATATTAATTCTCCCTTAACTGATAATATATCAGTTCAATCAAGATTCAATCAAGATTAAAGATTCAGTATAATATATCAAGATCAATATAATCTTGATAAAAATCCTGGTTTTTTTTATGGAATTTGCAATTTATATGGAAACACAAAAAGCCAAGAAAGTAAAAATGCTTTTGAAGAACAAATAGGCACTAAAAAATATCAAGACATTATAAAACTACAGTAATTAAAACCGTATGGTATTTGTAAAATCATAGACACGTAGACAAGTGGAACACAACAGTTCCCAGAAAAAAATGTACTGGGAATACTTGATTTATTATAATGCTAGTAGTGTAGAACAGTGGGAAAAAGACCATTAAAACACAAGGCTTAGAGTGGAGATAGATACTTGTAACACATACAACTAACAAAGGCACATATCCAGAATATGTGAGGAGCCTTATAAATCAATATGAAAAAGACAGTCAACCCAGTGGGAAAGTAGCAAGAAACTTAACAGGCTATTCATAAAAGAGGAAATCCAAATAGACAATAAACGTATTAAAAGTTCTAAACCTCATGAGATGCCACTAGTTAAAATAAAATGACTATAAAAGCAAATGTTGGTGAGTATTTGAAGAAATATGAACCTGCATATACTATAATTCCATTTCTAGAAATACATCCTACAGGAATGGTTGCACATTTTATGCAAGGAGATACATAGAAGAATGTTTATAACAGCTAAAACACAAGTGTTCATCAAAGTGTAGAATGAATAAAGAAATTATGTTATGTTAATATAATGGAATATACTATAGTAATAAAAATGAATAAATTATAGCTGCACACAACACCATGAATGAATCTCTCAGCATAATGTTGAATGAAAAAAACCAGACACAATAAAGAACACACTATGAGCAAAATTAAACAATGTTTTTTGTGTTAGTCTCAGCCTATTGGTAGTGATGCTCTTGGCTAGGAATGCCCGGGGCACTCACCTGGGCCATAGTACTTGTAGTGAGTCCCACAGACATTCCTTTCCACCACCACAGGGGCCATTGTTGTGACTGGACTGAGACTTGTGGTTCTTATTATGATAGCAGGATGTGTTTCAGTAAAAACTATCAGGGAACTTTGAGGAACAGGATTGATCACTCACAGGTCCTGGAGGGTACATGGCACAGCCAGTGGCCACACAATGAGGTGGCAGGTAGAGAGAATGGGAGAGAAAGTGGACACAGAGCTCTGCTTTTCTTTCTTTCTTTTTTTTTTTAAACATCTTTATTGGAGTATAATTGCTTTACAAATGGTGTGTTAGTTTCTGCTTTATAACAAAGTGAATCAGTTATACATATACATATGTTCCCATATCTCTTCCCTCTTGCATCTCCCTCCCTCTCACCCTCCCTATCCCACCCCTCTAGGTGGTCACAAACCACCGAGCTGATCTCCCTGTGCTATAGTGGCTGCTTCCCACTAGCCAGCTATCTATTTTATGTTTGGTAGTGTATATATGTCCATGCCACTCTCTCACTTTGTCACAGCTTACCTTTCCCCCTCCCCATATCCTCAAGTCCATTCTCTAGTAGGTCTGTGCCTTTATTCCTGCCTTACCCCTAGGTTTTCATGACCTTTTTAAAATTTTTTTCTTAGAACAAAAAAATTCACAATTTATATGGAAACATGAAAGACTTCGAATAGCCAAAGCAATCTTGAGAAAGGAAAACGGAGCTGGAGGAATCAGGCTCCTTGACTTCAGACTATACTACAAAGCTACAGTAATCAAGACAGTATGGTACTGCCTATTATTTCTTATTCTGCCTGAATAGGAAAAGTGGTAGTGGACATCTTTGCCTTGTTTCCATTCTCAGGGGAAAGCATTTGGTTTTTCATCATTAGTGGTAGTGTTTGCCTTAATTTCTTGTAAATGCCCTTCATCAGGATAAGGAAGTCTCTTCTATTCCTAGTGTGTTGAGAGTTATCATGAATGGATGTTGAATTTTGTCAAATACTTTTTTTGCATCAACTGATATGATAATTTTCCCCCCCTTCAGACTGAAGATAGTCTCTTTTTAAATAAAATAAAATTAAATTGGAGCTAAGGCATCAATAAATTGTCTCCTAGGAGGGATTCTTTATTATATTCATTCTATGAATCCATATGAAAAAGTCTATTTATTGGGATGCATAGTAAAGAGACATTTTTTTCTTCATAACTTTGAAAATTTGGCAAATGTTCTGAATCTCCTGCATTTACTACCAATTTCTTGTATTTTTTCTCCATGGTATTTGTCATTATTCAAGTCTATATACTTATATGCTCTGCTCAGCTGTGCAGCATCTTCACTTACAATCAAACTTTATTCCCCAGTAACATCTGTAAGCATCCAATTCTTTCCATTTCAAAACGTATTTTCTACTATTTCCTTGGAAAGAAAAATTTTATATCATATAGACAGCCAAATTTCATATGCTTTTGAAGTCTAATTTAAGAAATGTAATCTAAATTACCTGTACCCATTTTTAGATTATTAGTATTCACAAAATCTTGCTGAACCCTCTATAATTGATTTTAATGTATTTCTACATATTTACGGCCATAAATCCCTTCTACATTTATAAGACAAGTAGTTCAATGAGTCTTTTGAAGATTCTGATCATATATCTACTTAATGAAAGTATCTTTTAAATACGTTTATGATTAATATTCTCCTTTTAATGTAGTCTACATGCACACACTATGACACACATTTAAAAGTAGCCAAATTGTTATAAAGTATATGAAGTATACATGTATTTTGTTTGTAGAAATAGAAAGCATAGATTTAAATTACTTAAAATATATTTTCAGCTTTGTGAGAATTTTAGTTTTACTGTGTTTTTGTCTAACAAGTATTACTCTTTTGTCTTACTTGAGAAATAATTTAATTCTTATAATTTTAGTGACATAGGTGACTTGCCTATATTTATTTTTGTCTCTTTGATTCAGATCACAGATTCTGCTCACCTTCCAGTCCACACACCAACGATAAAGAGAAAGGAATATCATAACAGAATCCTCCTTCCAACTAAGATACTTGATTTAGTTATAAACTTAACAGGTCCTTGAAAAATGAGAATAAGTTAGTCTTGGTCTCTAACCCCTCCCTTCCTCCCTCTCTCCTTCCCTTTCTCCCTTTCTCCTTTCCTCCCTTCTTTCTTTTCTTCCTTTTTTCTTGGAGACTTCTGGTTAAATATAGCAGATTCAAAAATGCCTACACTTTTGCTTCTAATGAAACTTGTTAAACAGACTAAAGAGAGAGAGTAGACAAATAAGTCAACATAATTTTGAAAGATGGAAGAACCTGAGTGAGGGGTTAGGAGAGCTGAGAAATATGAATGTCAGGTGCTTAGAAATGACTTGCCAAAAAGTCACAAGATAATTAATACTTTGGAAACCTAGGAGGATTCAGGGATTAGGGACACCAAGTCCTTTAGGAGGCAGGGGTGACATGTGGTGCTGAAAAGAGGGGAATAAATTGAAGATCTGAGAAAAAGCAGGGAGCCCCTGTACACAGTCAGGGCCCATGGCAGGGACTGCAAACTGTCCACATCACAAATCAGGAAGCAGAGACAATGAAGGTGAGAAAATTTCCCAACTAGTATTTGGAGAAACCGGATTTTGTTGTAATTTAGATATTGCTAATTTATGATAACAATAATTTCAGGTCAAAGAGGAATGATACAGAAATGGACAATCCATAGTGGATTTTCAAATTGTTGATAATTTTGTGAAGACCTCTGGAGTTTTATTTGTTGGGGTTTCATCTAGAAATTTCAGTGTGTCTTCCACCTAGAAAGTGTAATATGGCTTGCTTAATCAGAGTGTTCCAATTCCTGGAGCACATTATTTTTTCTATTGATAATAGAAAATGAAACACATAATTTTCTATAGAGATAAAATTTAAAATTATTCTTTTTTTCCAAAGAACGTATAAAAACCATATTATTTTTTGTTACCCCTCCCCAGTAAAAATATGTATACATAGGCAATTCTGACTCCATTAATAGTTAAGGAATCGTTTGAAGAATTTATCAATCTAGAATTTTTAAATGTTCAGGATCTATCAGCTCAAATAAAGGCCAGGCTTTATTAATTTGGCTCCAAATAGTAGTAATGAACATTTGATCACCACTTAAATAATTCTCCTTCTTCTTCTCCTCCTCCTCCTCTCTTCTCTTCTTGGTAATTTTTGGATCCTTTAATCAGTATTTTCCAACTATGAAGTAATTAGGGGCAAGAATCTTAAATGCTGGTAAGAAAAGGGGGAGCTGCTTATCTTGGCATATAAAATGATATTTTGGGCAGGGTAGGTTGAAGGAATCACCAGAATCACCTTTTCATAGTTATTTAACCATCGATGTGTGTTTGTTCTCTTCATTTTGTAGCATAAAACCCACAGGTTTTACCTCACGTCCTTTACCGCTCCCACCAAGTGTCACCAGTGTACATCTCTGATGGTGGGCTTGATAAGACAAGGCTGCGCCCGAGGAAGGGACACATGGAGTCAGAGCCATAATACTTGTACCTAAGTTTTTTAGTCAACTCGGTGGTTTAGTCAGCTGCCATAACAAAGCACAGAGACTAGGTGGCTTCTAAACACAGTCATATATTCCTCACTGGATGGAAGTCTGAGATCAGGGCACCAGTATGGTCCAGTTCTGGTAAGGACCCTCTTCCAGGTTGCAGACTGCTGACTTCTTGCTGTGTCCTCATGTGGTGGGAGGGGCCAGGGAACTCTGTGGGGGTCTCTTTTTTTAAGGGCATTAATCCCATTCATGAGGGCTCCACCCCCATGACCTCCCAAAGTCTCCACCTCCGAATACCCTCACATGGGGATTAGGATTTCAACATGTCAATTTTGAAGGAACACAAACATTCAGTCCACTGCATTTAGCTGGTAAGAAGAAATTTCGTTCTCTTTGAATTGTAGAAGCATGATGGTGAACTGATTACTTTACTAAAAATTCCTCTGAATCTGTTTCATATGAACGGGTGGTCATTGGGAGTATTTGGGGGGGACCTCTGCATTGTGCAGCTCCAAAGAGCCTCATGCCCTCATACCTGTGTGAACAGCACCCCAGGGAGGCATGCTGTGTAGCCTGCAGGCAGGGCCACACTTATTAGGAAAATGTGTTTAATGAAATTTTGTTCTCTGTAGCACTAGTAGAGTATGAGGATGACATTCACCAGCTTATGTGACAGGAAAATGGAACACTATCCTTGAGTTGTAATCCTTTTATTTTACTCAATGAATTTATTACAGTAGATACCATTGAAAGAAAGAAATATATGTTTGGAAATATCAAACAGTGGATCACAGTGCTACACAGGCACCTCATACGTCATCCTAGGGAACAGACTCTGCACTCATTGGTTTCCCCAGCCAGTCCTGTCGAGTGTCCACTCAGGGACTCACAGCGCTGAGCAGGACAACTTTCCTGCCCTCAGAATTGTGACAGTCACAGATGCCTTAACCATAAATGTGTCCTAGCGTATTAAAGAAAATAGGATTTTAAATGGGGAATTATGTGCCCATACAATTCTCCTAGGGCAGCAGAGGCAGGCTCTGAGCTGAGCACCCAGGAGCATCTCCTGCTGCCAGCATTACTCAGTCTTGCTGAGCCTGGGACAGCTCCACCATTGTCCCAAGAAGACGGTGAATCTGGAAGCTGCCAGCACTGCTGCAGCCCTCAGAACCTGCAACTTCTGCCAGAGTCAGGAAAGACCCTGTTGCTGCAGAGTTAAGAGAGCTTTCAACAAATTCAGAAACCATCACTGCAGCTGTGACCTCACACTCCCTCTGTCAAGATCCAAGCCAGTAAAATGGATGTGCTACATCAGGCATCTCTCCCAGCTTGACTCAACTCAAAGTCTCATAGAGAGCTATCTTATTAGTGGAGCTTACATCAGGTCCAAAACTTAGTTCCAAGGGAGTCTGGGAAATGTAGTTTTAGCATTTCACCTTTACAGTAGTAGACAGAATTGCAATGGGGGTTGAGGGAGTCAAACCATCATATCCCCTACAATCATATCTCTTTATTTCCCTCAAAAAGCATGTGGGTTCTCATGTCACACAACCTGTGTAGAAAAAGCTCCAAAAACGTGTCCCATGCCTTTTCATCAGAAGAAAGGTGTCTCCTGTCTAGACCACAGAAAGGCATGGAAACAGCCTATGAAGGCCATGTCTGGGTAAGTGTCAATATTTTTGTTTCAGATGAAGTCTTAAAGAGTTTATTAATCACTTTTCACAATGTGTGCACAATATTTTTCAGAAATATTTATGATATGTTATACAAAATTAATTATATGCAACTGAAAATCATCTGAAGAATATGATTTCAGAATAAAGTTTAGGTGTCCCTGATAGGATATTTTCAAATTTCCCAAAGTTTTCTGTTGAGATCTTACTTTGCAATGAACAAATGCTAAAATCCCTTCTAATGATGTAACTTTGACTTCCGGTCAGTAATAATAAATTATGAAACTAAAAGTGAAAGAATCTTCTTCAGAAATATTTAAAATCTGAGTTGAACTTGAGGCTACCAAAATTGAATTTAATCTTATGTAGAGGCAACGCTGTGACTAGTGTTAATGGAAATTGTATTGATCGTATTTTCACAACCCAAGAATTGTTTAGTCCTCAAAGGAATTATGTTATGTAGTTCTGTTCCAATCTTTAACAAGTGGTAGATTTGTAACACATTTTTTTTTCATTTTTATTATTTTAATTTTATATGTAATAATTGGGTAGTATTTGATGTTTCAGCTTGGATTGTTTTTTTGAAAAATAAAAACTAAAGATTCCAAAGAAAGCAGGGATGAAAAAAGGATGGCAGAGGGCATTGGCTCTAGTGTGTGACTTCAAACTCTTCCTGTATGATATGGATGAAGAAGACTCAAAACCCAATGTTGTAGTTAGTCAAGTGATTGACATGAGGTAAGCTTCGTAAGGGAGATTATTTTTTATCAAAAAATCTGGGAATAAAAGTGGTTTCTGAAATTTTTAAAAATAGTGTTGTCATTTAACTTATGTTAAGTTTCTAATTTTCTCCATTGCCATGTGAACTTTAAAATAGAAGATTTCTGCCTAAATTTTGCATCATTACCTCTTAGTTATGGATTATAATTGTGTAATATTTGTAAGAATTTATTTATTTATTTATTTTAGTCAGAAGTTTATATTCTTATTGTGTGTGTGTGTGTATGTGTGTGTGTAGCAGAAAAGGAAATACAACCTTAAAACCAGATGCTCTTTATACTGAGATATAATTCATATATTATAAAATTCACCATTTAAAAATGGGCAACCCAGTGGTTTTTAGTGTATTCACAAGGTTGTAAAACCATCAGCACAATCTAATTTTAGAACATTTTCATCACACAAAAAGGAAACCTTTATTAATTAGCAGTCGCTCTGCATTTACCCCTGCCCCCAGCCCCAGCAACCATTAATCTGTTTCTGTCTCTATGGATTTGCCTATTCTGAATTTTTATATAAATGGAATCATACAACATGTGGAGTTTTGTAACTGACTTCTTTCACTAAGCATAATGTTTCAAGACTCACCCATGTAGCATGTATCAATACTTCATTATTTTTCATGGCTGATGCCCTTTATCAGGTTGAGAAAACAGCCTTCTCTTCCTGGTTTTTTGAGTGTTTTTATCTGTAAGGGGTGTTGGATTTCGACAAATGTTTTTGTGTGTCTATTGAGAAGATCACATGATTGTTTTCCCCTTAATTCTCATGATGTATTACATTAATTGATACTTGTATATAGAACCAATTATACATTCCTGGGATAAATCCCACTTGGTCATGGTATCTAATCTTTTTTATAATATGTTGGATTGGGTTCAATAGAATTTTTGAAGATATTTGCATCTATATTAACACAGGATATTGGTCTATAGTTTTGTTGCCTTGTGATATTTTTGCCTGGTTTTGGTATTAGGATAATACTGACCTCAGATTAAGTTGGAAAGTACTCTCTTCTCTTTTATTTTTGAAAGAGTTTGTGAAGGATTGGTATTAAATATGTTTGGTAGAATTCACTAGTGAAGTCATCTGGTCCTGAGGTTTTCTTTATGGGATATGTTTTGATTGCTAGTTCAATCTCTTTACTTGTTATAAGTCTATTGAGATTTTCTACATCTTCTTGAGTCAGCTTTAGTACCTTGTGTTTTTCTAGGAATGTTTCCATTTTCTTTAGATTATCTAATTTTGGGGGCATACACTTGTTGATAGTATTCCCTTATACTTCTTTTATTTTCTGAAAGGTCAGAGGTAATGTTCCCACTTTACTTCTGACTTTAGTAATTTGAGGTTTCTTTCATTTTTTTCTTCGTCAGTTTAGCTAAAAGTTTTCAATTTTAGGTGATCTTTTCAAAAAACCAACTTTTGGTTTTCTTGATTTTCTCTTGTTTTATTAATTCCACTCTAAACTTTATTATTTCTTTCCTTCTGCTTGTTCTGAGTTTAGTTTGCTCTTCTTTTCCTGGTTTCTCAAGATGGAAAGTTAGTTTATATATTGATTTGAGATTTTCATTCAATTATCCTTTCTGACCCCTTTTCTCTCTCCTCTCCTTCTGGGACTCCCGTTATATATATTTTAGTATTCTTCATGGTGTCCCAAGGGACTCTGAGGTTCTACTAATTTTTCTTCATTCTTTTTCTTTCTTTTCTTCAGATTGGATAATGTTAATTGACCTATCTTCAAGTTCAGTGATTCTGCTTTCTGCCTGCTCAGTTCTGTTGTTGACCCCTCCTGGTGAATTCTTCATTTCAGTTATTGTACTCATCAACCTCTGAATTTCTGTTTGGTTCTTTTTTGTATTTTCCATTTCCTTATTTATATTTCCTACTTGGTGAGACATCATTCTCATAGCTTCATTTAGTTCTTTAGGCATGATTTCCTTAAGGTCTTCAAACATATTTAAAATAGCTGATTTAAATCTTTGTCTGGTAAATCCAACATCTGGGTTTCCTCAGAGATAGTTTCTATTGATTGCTTTTTTCCTGTGTATTGGTCATACTTTTATGCTTCCTTGCAAGTCATACAGTATCACTTTTTTTTTAAACTGGACATTTCAAATAATACTATTGTCAGCTCTAGTTATCAAATTCTACTTCTTCTCCAGGATTTGTTATTGTTGTTTGTTGTGGTTGTTTGTTTGTTCCGTGAATTTTTCAAACTAATCCATAAGGTCTTTATTCTTAGTCATGTGTAGTTATTTGACGTCTCTACTTTATTAGCTTAGTAGCTAGCTAATGATTTTGCAGAGATTTCTTTAAACATCTGGAACCAGTGAATCTCCCACACTTTGCTGAAGAGCTCTGTGCAAGTAGGGTCACTTCTTCAACACTCAGCCAGGCAGTTGACAACACATTATACTTGTGCAAAGCCTCAAGAATATTGGAAGAAATAATGTCAGGAAACCTCCCAAATTTGATGAAAAACATTTATCTATGCATCCAATGTCAGCCAGAGGTGAGAACTTATGTCCTTCTCTGGTCTTTCCTGAGCATATGCATAGCCCTAAGCATGTTCACAGTTCTATGCATGTGCATGATGCTCTAGATTCTTAGCAATATGTCAGACCTTTTCAAAACCCCTATGGATATCTCATTTTCTAACTTCTCCTTTTAAGAGTTTTGGTTAGTCTATTATTTTGTCCAGCTGTTAAGCACTGCATAGGCAGCTATGCAGTTAAAATGCTTGCATGAAATAGTTTTTTATAAGTTCCCCTTGGGAAATAGACTTTTCCCTGGGAGACCTCTGAATCAAGCCTAATACTCCAGCTCCTTTCTCCTTCTTCCTTCTACTCTCCAGCTCCCTCAGGTGTCGAGTGGCTTCTAGGATGCACTGTGAATGCAGGCTGCCATTTTTCAAGGCTACTGAGGAGATGGAAATGGAGCATGGGCCTAGGGCAAGTTAAACTACCACAAAGCTCATACTCCTTACCAAGATTCGGCTTTTTTTTAATTATTATTTTAAATAAATCCTCCTCAGATTGCCACAAACCTTGGTTAATTTATAGAGTTCTAAAAAAGTTGTTTCTGATGAATTTTGCTAGTTTTCTCATTTCTTTTATGAAGGAGAGAACCTTCAGAGATCCTTACTCTGCCATCGTTGCAAATGTCACTCCAGACACTCTTTAAGTGTTTAATAAAATTGAATCGATGAACTTATAGGAAGTGTATCCTTCGGGGAAATGCAATATGTTCTCTGCTCCCCCTGATTCTTCTGCACCTTTTTGGCTCCTCTACACTTTTCTCTTAGTGTCTCTGAGCATCTGTCCTTGGCCTTCTTTTCTTCCTTGGGTGGTCCCTTCACTTCCTGTGGCTCCAGGTAGTGAGACATTTATTCATAGTATTCCCTTATACTTCTTTTCCAGGTGTAACCTGCACTGTGATGGCTGTGTGCTTGCTCAGCCTGAACTTTCTCCTTATCACAGATTCTGTGGGTCTCTACATTCATCCTATCTTATGTTGATTCCTTACTCACAAACTTTGTTTTATATTCTTCACCTCAGCTAATGTCATCTTTGTCAGAAATTTGGTATTACCTTGGAAAACTGATACAGGAAACTAGATAATCTTGAAGGTGACTTTAGAAAGTTACTGGGTTTTTTTTTTTTTTTGCGGTACGCGGGCCTCTCACTGTTGTGGCCTCTCCCGTTGCGGAGCATAGGCTCCGGACACGCAGGCTCAGCGGCCATGGCTCACGGGCCCAACCACTCTGCGGCATGTGGGATCTTCCCGGACCGGGGCACGAACCCGTGTCCCCTGCATCGGCAGGCGGACTCTCAATCACTGTACTACCAGGGAAGCCCAGAAAGTTATTCTTGATGTAGATTTTCAATAAGTTGGTTTGGGAGTGTGTGTGTGTGTGTGTGTGTGTGTGTGTGTTTCATTTTGGGGACAGGGAAAATTAAAGTGGTGCTGGAGCCAAGAAGTCCAGCTTACAATTGTCCATCCTGCAGATCAAATGAGTGTCTGCATTAAAGTGGTGGCTGCAGGAATTACAGAAGAAGAGACAGGTGCAGGAAATATTACTACAGTTACCTCATGGGACATGGTGAGTGGCAGAAAAAGGAAGATGAAGAAAAGAGTAGCAATACCAGATGGTACTGAGGTTTTAAGTCATCAGGACTGAAAAACTGAGGGTCACATTGACAGCTGTAGGGGTATAGTGGAGAATGATAGCATTAGGGGAAAGAAATGAGTTTGTTCTAAGTGTTGGAGAAGCCAAAAATTATCAAGTGAGCTGAATCAAACAGACTTCTACTTTCAACCAAGATGAAGTAACAGGGGCCATATTTATATTTAACCTTCCCCGTGAAATAACAAAAGAACTGATTTAAGGTTCTGGATATCAGATAATGAAGGGAAATAAATGAGGTCAGCTCTATACTTGCCCCAGGTTACTGCCTTGTGAGAGTTTCCAGTATATAACACAGAAAGTGGAATCCCAGGCGGACCCAGATGAACTCCCTGAACTGAAGAGATAAAGCTGAGAGTCCAGAGAGACCCAATAGCCAGAGTACACAGGACAAAGTACAGAGCTAGAGAGGAGAGAGTGAGGGAGAGAGAGAGAGAAAGAGAGAGAGAGAGGGAGGGAGGGAGGGAGGGAGAGATTGAGAGCATGCACTAGCTCTGCATGGATCTACAGAGGATCTATCTTGAGGATTCAGCAGATTACTGATCAGCACATGCATGTGAGGAAAACTACAAAATGTTAGCAAATCGAATCCAATATTATGTAAAAATTATATTGCATCTTGAGCAAGTGTAGTGTATCTCAGGAAAGTTGGTTTATATTGAAAAATCAATGTATTTTACCATATCAACAAATGGAAAAGATCATGTCAGTGGATACAGTAAACACATTTGACAAAATCATATATTCTTGATGAACACTTAGAAGGGAGCTTCTTCATCCTGATAAAGGGCATCTATGAAAATCCCACAGCTGACATCATAATTAGCGGCAAAAGACTCAATGCTTTCTCCCTAAGATCAGGAACAAGACAAAGATGTTCGGTCTCAACACACTTATTTAACACTGTATTGGAAATCCAGGCCAGGGAAGAAAAAGAAATAAAATACATCCGTGTTGGAAAGAAGGAAGCAAAATTATTCATAGACAAAATGAATATCTATGGAGAAAATTCAATGTAATCTACAGAGAAGCTATTAGAACTAATAAATGAATTTAGCAAGTTTGCAGGACGCTTGATCAATATATAAAATAAATGGCATTTCTTTATACTAGCAACAAATAATCAGAAATCAAAATTAAATAAGTAATGCCATTTGCTATAGCATCAAAACATAGGGACTTCCCTGGTGGTCCAGTGGTAAAAGAATCCGCCTTCCAGTGCAGGGGACACGGGTTCGATCTCTGGTCAGGGAACTAAGATCACACATGCCCTGGGACAACTAAGCCTGCGAGCCCCAACTACTGAGCTTGTGCACCTCAATGAGAGAGGCTGCGTGCTGCAAACTACAGAGCCCATGTGCTCTGGAGCCCTTGCGCCACAACATGAGAGAAGCCCGCACACCGCAACTAGACAAGTCCAAGCATCACAACAAAGACACCGTGTGCTGTAACAAAAAGATCCCACATGCCTCAAGGACAATCCCATATGCTGCAACTAAGACCTTACACAGCCGAAAATAATTTAAAAATAAATAAGGAAAATAAATAAATATTAAAAAATACTTAGAAATAAATCTGACAAAAGATGTGCAAGACCTGTACACTGAAAAATATGAAATATTGATGAAAGAATTAACAAAGATCTAAATAAATAGAGAGAGAGACTGTGATCATTCATTGCAGAACTCAGTATTTAAAAAATGTGATTGTTCTCAAAATTGATCGATAGTTTTAACATAGTCTTAATCAAAATCCCAGTAGGCTTCTTAATTCTTTTTGTAGAAATTGACAAGCCTATTCTAAAAGTCATAGGAAAATGCAAAAGAGTTAGAAGAGCCAAAACAACTTTGAAAAAAAAACAAACCTAGAAATATATATAACATTTCTAATATGCATATAAAATATATTTACATATATATTTTTAACATGCACATAAAATATACTTTCATGTATAAAACATTTGTAACTATATTTCTGAATTTTCTGTTACTTTAATATATACAATATTTTCAACAAGTTGCAAAAGCTAGCAACAAATGAAATTGGAATTTTAGATATCTATGTGTAAAAAAGTCAACTTTGATTTATACTTTATACTATATACAAAATTTAACCCCAAATAGACCATAGAACTAAATGTAAAACCTAAAACTATAAAGCACCTAGAAGTAAACATGGGAGAAAAATTGCTGATCTTGGATAAGGCAAATAGTTCTTATATACAACACAAAGCACAACAGGTAAAATTTAAAAATTGATAAATTGGACTTCATCAAAATTTAAAACTTCTGTTCCTTGAAATACATTGTCAAGAGAAGTAATAAAAGCTACAGACTGGAGGCAAACCAAATATCTGACAAAGGACTTATATCTAGAATATATAAAAATTCTTAAAACAGTATTGGGTTGGCCAAAAGTTTCATTTGTTTTTTTCTCTAAGATGGCTCTAGTAGCACTAAGATGTCTTTGACTTCATTTGAAACAATTTTGTTAGATTGTATGTGACAGCTGTCATATCAGCGTGCATTAAAAAAAAATACTTATCAAAATTGGTGAATTTTTGTGTAGCCATTTTAATATTGAAGATGGAAGGAAAACAGCAACATTTTCGGCCTGTTATGCTTTATTATTTCAAGAAAGGTAAAAACACAACTGAAATGCAAAAAAAGATTTGTGCAGTGTATGGAGATGGTTCTGAGACTAATCAAACACGTCAAAAGTGGTTTGCGAAGTTTCGTGCTGGAGATTTCTTGCTGGATGATGCTCCACAGTCCGGTAGACCAGTTGAAGTTGATAGCAATCAAATAGAGATATTAATTGAGAACAATCAACGTTATAATTATGTGGGAGATAGCCGACATACTCAAAATATCTAAATCAAGTGTTGAAAATCATTTGCACAAGCTTGTTTATGTTAATCGCTTTGATGTTTGGGTTCCACATAAGTTAAGTGAAAAAAACCTTCTTGACTATATTTCCGTGTGCAATTCTCTACTTAAACGTAATGAAAAAGTTCCATTTTTACAACAAATTGGGATGGGCAATGAAAAGTGGATACTGTAAAACAATGTGAATGGAAGAGATCGTGGGGCAAGCGAAATGAACCACCACCAAACCACACCAAAGGCCGGTCTTCATCCAAAGAAGGTAATGTGTATATGGTGGGATTGGAAGGGAGTCCTCTATTATGAGCTCCTTCGGCAAACCAAATGATTAATTCCAAGTGCTGCTCCCAATTAGACCAACTGAAAGCAGCACTCAATGAAAAGCGTCCAGAATAAATCAACAGAAAACGCATAATCTTCTATCAGGATAACGCAAGATGGCATGTTTCTTTGATGAGCAGGCAAAAACTGTTACAGCTTGGCTGGGAAGTTCTGATTCATCCTCCGTATTCATTACACATTGCACCTTCGGGTTTCCATTTATTTCGATCTTTACAAAATTCTCTTAATGGAAAAAAATTCAATTCCCTGGAAGACTGTGAAAGGCACCTGGAACAGTTCTTTGCTCAAAAAGATAAAATGTTTGGGGAAGATGGAATTATGGAGTTGCCTGAAAACTGGCAGAAGGTAGTGGAAAGAAAGGGTGAATACATTGTACAATAAAGTTCTTGGTGAAAATGAAAAATGTGTCTTTTATTTTTATTTAAAAACCGAAGGCACTTTTTGGCCACCCCAATAATAAGAAAATAGCCCAATTAAAAAAAAATTTTTTTAATGGGCAAGGGATTTGAAAAGATACTTCAATAGAGAAGATACATATGTCAAATAAGCACATAACAGATACTTACATGCTCAACACCATTAATTATTAGGTAAATTCAAATAAAATAGCCATGAGGTACCACTTAATATCATAAGAAAGATTAAAATTAAAAAGATCATTTCAAGTATTGGGAGGATGTGGAGGACCTAGATCTCTCATATATTGCTTTGTAAATCATATAATAAAAAGCTAAACACACACCTAGTATATGATCTAGTCATTCTCCTCCTAGGTATTTCTACAAGAGAAAGCATAGCATGAACATTCATAGCAGCTTTATTTAAAATAGCCCCAAACTTGAAACAAACCGAATGCCCATTAATGGGTGAACAGATATGTTTTGGCATATCCATACAATGAAATATTACTCAACAATAAATAGAAATGAAGTATTCAGCCATATGGCAACATGAATGCATCACAAAATTGTTATGCTGAGAAAAAGCCAGACAAAAAGACCACATATTGTATATTTCATTTCTATAAAATGTTAGAAAATGTAAATTAATCTAGAGTGACAGGAAGCAGATCAGTGGGGGAGGAGGGAGGAGTGCTAAGGATGGGGGGTAGGGGTTGCAAGCTGTACAAAGAAATTTTTGGGGGTGATGGACATGTTCATTATCTACAGTGTGGTGATGGTTTCACAGGTGTATACATAAATCAAAACTTACCTAATTGTTCACTTTAAAAACGTGCAGTTCATTATATGTCAAGTCTATCTTGGTAACATTTAAAAAATATACAGATGAGCTGATCTGAGGGCACATGGCCCATATTCTAGGGACCATGGCTTTGGAGTCAGACAGGTGCTCCTTCCTAGTTCCCTGTGAACGGTGAATCAGGGACAGCCCAGAGTTAACTTGAGTTTTCTGATAATATGCGACAGGCAGGGTACTGTTGATACAATATTTTGACCACTGTCAGTTACTGAAAAGAAGAATGTTAAAAATCAGGGAAATTAAAATTGAGGATTATGCTTATTTATTGTTTTACTCACTTTCAGGTGATTCTACTCACTCCCAGTGTCTTGCTTTTCCTTCAGGGATGGAGCACTTTCTGTTAGTTCAGTCTGGCCCTCTGATTTTATTCCTGCAAGGAGAAAGGAAATGCCTCGTATGTTTAAGGTAAGTGTGCATACTGCCATTGGATCCCTTGTATGTTTTGTTTCATCCCTTTGTTGACTGTTCCTAGGGGTCAGGGCTCCTTGAGTTACTGAAGGTACCTGGAGGTTGAGATTTTAGAAGTGCTGTGAGATAGTTTCTCTCCCTCTCCCACTTGCCACAAGAAATCTAGCCCTTTATTCTTATTCAAAAATACTATAAATAGCTTTTTGCAGGTGTCACGTCTTTCATTCTACAGTTAAATCTGAGACTTAAAATAAAAATGTTCCTGAGGGTGTCCATTCATTCCACACTAAGGTAACAGGACAGATATAATTCATAGCTGAAAACAGGGGAAGCTTACAAAGCAGAATGGTACTGGGGTGGGGGGTGTGAAAGAAGAAGGAAAAAACAGTAACAGAGGAAGAGAGACCATATACTTCCGGATCAGACGAGGAAGGTCATCGATTCATGGACCTGCAGTAGCATGAATACACAACTTCTAAAACTAAAGGTACTTTGTAAAGTAAGTCTTCTCTGAGGCAACAGTTTGAAGTCATAATTCAGATTCAAACCAAGAGTACAAAATGGAAAAATTGGGGAAAGATGTTGTTTTGCAAACTCTAAAATATAGACACTCTGCTCTTTAAAATTCATGTAAAAAATAAAAGTGATTCTGGAATGGATTAAATAAAGTGACAGAGAAAGCAAAGGGCTGTTATCCCCTCGGGACCCATGTGGTTACAGTCAACCTAGGAATCTTGGTTTAACAAAGGCCAGACAGGAGTATTCTTAGTTCCTTAGTGCAAAGATAGACATCTATTTAGACTGTACCCAACCACCAAGAGACTACAAAGACCTGGCCATTTGGAACTGACTTACAGTGGGAATTTATAAAGTCATTGCTGCTAACTTCATGCTCACAAAAGAAAGTTTTATATATAAATTTAGAGTTCTGCTAGCTTAATCATGTATCTTAAAATTTAAATCTGATTTGCCATTTACTAGTATAATGTAAGTTATAGGCATGTAGCAACCAGGAAAACAAGTGTTTTTGAATATTTCTAACTTAACAACAAAAAACTCCTTAACATTCTGTAATATCACAATTGATTATGATGATTGCCATTGCAGAACATATTGCCGTTTCAGAGATAATCTAAAGATGCAAAGCTGTGTGTTAGAATTAAAGAAATAGAAAGTCTCAGAGTGGAGGTCCTGGCATCAGACTGCCTGCATTCTACCCTGCTGTACTCCTGTCCTCTCACTGATAAAATGGAGAGAATAGCAGTAACTACCCACTGAGGTTTCTGTGAGGATTTAATCAATTAACACCTGTCAATTTCTTAGAGCAGTTTCTGGTACAGAGTCAGCATTCAATAAATGGTAGCTATTTTCATTTGATGAAGTACAAGATTTTAGGTAGTCAGAGAACACCGGTGGCTTTATGAGGATCAAAATAGACGTGATTCTGACACTTTGCTTTTGGCCTGCTTCTGATACTCACGTCATCTATTTTACTACTAGGAAGAGGGTAACTGTATTACAAGTGTCATTTAACAATGGTGAGTTTTATGAAAAATGCTAGACAGGCTGGCATAAAGAATGTTTGCTTTCTTATAACCTAGATATTCCTTAAATCATTCTAGGTCACAGCTTCCCAGCTCTCAGCATCTAGTAATAGATATTCAATCCCAATCTTAGCAAATAGCGAGAATGAGAAGAGTGAGCGGGTGGGTGTGCTGAGTGAATTGCACAAAATATTGAGAAAAAGTAATTCCAGAGACCGCTCAGTCTATGTTCTGAAAGAGGCTTATGACAGCAAGTTACCCCTGATCAAAACCACCCAGACAGCTGCAATCATAGGTATGGATTTACAACATTTATCTCGCTAGGTTCCTACACTTCACCACAGCCCCAATGTTGAAATCTGAAAACCTTAACTTTATCCACAATTCATTTGTCAGCAAAACCTGAGTGAATGAGGCTTACCTGGGGGTGGAGGGCTGTCTTTCCACTTCTATCCCACAGCTACTCATCAGATTCTCTGCAAAAATATACTTGATTATACGATGGCTCCCCAGGCCCTGCCTGAAAGGGTGTTTCTTTAATCTACCTTTCAAGTCTTTTCAATCTACCTTTTCAAGTCTGAAAAATTATGAGTTCCCAAACACATCTGGCCCCAAACACATAAGGGGTGTGACCCTGTGTGTAACTGTGAACTACCTACCTTAAGGACAGAGACTGTCTTTCAAATCCCAATGTCCAATACTCAATAAATAAGTGAAAATCAAGTGAATCAATGAATGAATTGCTAAGATCAATACTGAAAGTTTTATCAATAGACAAGAATACTTGCATTTCTTAAACAGCATTTCTTCTGCATTAGATGCTGGTGACAATAGAGCCACTTAGCTATTTCCTCCTGGGGGTCACGGAGCTAGCTACTAAACTTCATGTGTTAAATGCAGATAATTCCAGTTTTTCAGTTATGGAGAGGATTAAATGAGCTTATATATGTAAAGTCTGTGCTTTGTATTCAAAGTCTTCACTTAATGTGCTATCTTTGCACTTTTTTAGTTCTCACTATGTTGTGACATACCTCCCCATGCTGTTTTAGCTCAGGCCAAGGTCACCAAATTATTTTATAAAATTTTTTCGTTCATTAAACATCACTTATAGAAAATTTGACAGTTTATCATTACTTGAATATTATACTTTCTCCAAGTATTCATAAAGATTACTTTGCAAAATGATCTTTCTATTGAGAAAAGTAATGTTTTATTATGCTAATTTCTGTAATGTGAAAGAAAAATCATAGTGCCAATTATTTATTCTTATGTTTCTTTTCACTGTAGTATTGCTAAATATATATTTAATTTGACTTTGAAACTTTTTCAACATTGATAAACTTGTCCAGTTTATTTTATTAGCTTCACTTAATGTTTGCCCCCCAAAATACTTGATATTTTAATTTATGTGTCAAATATAGATCACAAAAGAATCGCTCTGGGAAGTGAAGAAGGGTTATTTGTTGTCCACGTTACCTTAGATGATAAGGAGAGTGTTTACTGTTCTGGAATAACTTTAAACTCTAATAATAATAATATCAGGTTGTTCTCTTCTTTTCTGTAAAAGAAAATTTCCACATCTGGTTCGATGTGCTTTCAAGTCAAATGATGACTTTTCTACTTTCAGAGATCCATAATCTTCCAGAGCCCAAATATCTTTTAAAAAAAAATTTATTGGAGTATAGTTGATTTACAATGTTGTGTTAGTTTCAGGTGTACAGCAAAGTGATTCAGTTATACATACACATGTATTCATTCTTTTTCAGATTCTTTACCCATATAGGTTATTACAGAAGATTGAGTAGAGCTCTCAGTAGATCCTTCTTGGTTATCTATTTTATATAGAGTAGTGTGTCCAAATATCTTCGCAAGTGATTTTATCTAATAAGTGCGTTGTAAGAACTTAGTTTACCATCTTCAAGTTGGTTCATGAAAGGAAACACTTCTGCTTGAATCCCCCTCCCCCACTAGTACATTGACACCTCAAAGAGTAACAACATAAAGTGAATACTTCCCAGATAAGACCGCAGAGTTCTCTGTTTCTGTTTTTGTTTTGTTTGTTTTTGTTTGGATCTAATGGTTGTTTGAGGGAGAAATGGGGGAGTAGATGAAATGAAGAGGAGTCATTGTAATATAGATGTTCTCTTGAATGTCTTGCACTCTAATGATAAGTTAGTTAAAGGAGAACCTGCATTTGAAGGGCATTAGCTATTCTCCATTGAAGGCTTCCCATGCTGTCTGGGTGACTCAGTCCTGGTGAGGAGACCCATGAAAGGTCCACCAGGTGCCAGCATAAGAGCAGGGACTTGTCTCTTTTTGTTCAGCTCTGTATCTTATGCACTTAAACAGTGCCTGGCACATAGTAGTCAATCAACAAATACTTGTGTAATAAAAGAATCACTTTAGTGCCGGAAACAAAAAGTTTTTTTCCCTAAAGAAGCAGTATATTGGGAATTCCCTGGTGGTCCAGTGGTTAGGACTCGGCACTTTCATTGCCGGGGCTCTGGGTTTGATCCCTGGTAGGATCTAGATCCTGCAAGCTGCTCGGCAAGGCCAAAAAAAGAAAAAAGAAAAAGAAAAAGCAGTATATTTCCACTTGTCAGACATTGAGGGTGTTCGCCTTGCTGTCTAGAATCTCAGGACTGAGTTTAGTGCTTTATTATGCTAATTTTATGTTTAAGGTAATTATGTTATCTATGGAATAATTATTATTATTTTTTTAACCTATATAATTTTTGATCTCTTATGCTCTTCCTATCCCTTTTTGGTCCTTCTCAAACCTACCCTTTGAGTTTATGTCTGTGATTTTATTAGAACCTGATTTAAATCCATTGGAGTAAAAATTGGAAAGAATTTTAAAATAGGAAAACATTCTTCTGCACAGCAAAGAAAACCATCAACAAAAGGAAAAGGCAACCTACCGAATGGGAAAAAATATTTGCAAATCATAGCTGATAAGGGGTTAATATCCAAAATATATAAAAACTCATAAAACTCAATAGCACAAAAACTAAGCAATCTGATTAAAAGATAGACAGAGGATCTGAATAGATATTTTCCCAAAGAAGACATACAGACGGCCAACAGATACATGAAAGTGCTCAAAATCACTAGGGGAATGCAAATCAAAGCCACAATAAGATATCACCTCATACCTGTTAGAATAGCTATTATTAAAAAGCCAAGAAATAATAAGTGTTGTTGAGGATGTGGAGAAAAGAGAACCGTTGTTTACTGTTGATGAGAATGTATATTGTTGCAGCCATATGGAAAACAGTATTGAAATTCCTCAAAAATTAAAAATAGAGCTACCATATGATCCAGCAATTCCACTTCTGGATAGTTATTCAAATCAAACAAAAATACTAACTTGAAAAGATATCGCACCTCCATGTTCCTTGCAGCGTTGTTTGTAATAGTCAAGATATGGAAACAACCTAAATGTCTACAAATGGATGAATGGATAAATGTGAGATATATATACATACATACATTATATATGTATATATATATATATATATATATATCATGGCTGAATATCATATTCAGCCATAAAAAAGAAAGAAATCTTCCCATTTACGACAACATGAATGGACCTCGAGGTTGTTACTCTAAGTTAAGGAAGTCAGAGAAAGACAAATACCATATGACCTCACTTGTATGTGGAATCTAAACAAACACGTTCATAGATGCAGAAAACAATCTGTGGTTGCCAGAGGTGGGGGTAATGGGCAAAATGGGTGAAGGGGTTTTAAAGGTATAAACTTTCAATCATAAATTAAATAAGTCCTTGGTATGTCATGTACAGCAACATGATCATAGTTAATAATACTGTATTGTGTATTTGAAAGTTGCTAAGAGAGTAGATCTTAAAAATTTTTATTACAAGAAAAAATTGTAATTATCTACAATGTTGGATGTTAACTAGATTTATTGTGGTTACCATTTCTCAATACACACAAATATTGAGTCATTATGTTGTACACCTGAAACTAATATAATGTTATATGTCAAATATACCTCAATAAAGAAAATTAAAAAGTAAGAAAACATTGCTATTTGAAGGTGACTTGCTGTTTTATTTGTAGAGAAATTACTCAAGTTAATGACACTAAGAAGATTTATCAGATCATTTTTATTGGGAAAAATGTCTTAATTGCTTATGAGTAAAATTTGGAGAACAGTTGAAATAAATAAACAGAAGTTATTTAGAATTTTAAAATGACTTACAAATATGCTTACTTGTGTAGAAATTATTTGCATTGGCTACATGAAGAAGATTCACCAGATTGAGCTTATCCCCCATGGCCAGATGGTTGCAGTGATCTCAAGACGAAGTCACCATGTGCAGCTGGTGCCCATGTCAGCTTTGGATGGACGAAAGACTGATATTCACAAGCTGGCAGAAACCAAAGGGTGCGAGACCATGATTTCTGGAACAGTGTGCCAAGGGGCCCATACATGCCTCTGTGTGGCTAGGAAAAGCCAAATCTTCTGTTATGAGCTGTTTCAGAGCAAGAAAATTTCTCACAGAAAATTTAAAGAGCTCCAAATCCCAACCAATGTCCAGTGGATGAGCATCTTCAGCAAATAGCTCTGTGTAGGATTCCAATCAGGATTCCTGAGATACCCCTTGAGGAGAGAAGGAATTCCATACAGGATGCTGCACTCCCATGACCCTACACTGTCATTTATTGCACATCAACCAGTGGACGCTCTCTGTGCAACTGAGATCTCTAGTACTGTGTATCTGTTATGTTTTAAGAGCGTTGGCGTTTACACTGACAACGGGGGCCTCAGATCTAGGCCAGTTGAACTGATGTGGCCAGCAAATCCAAGTTATTGCCGTAAGGCTATCTTACAATTTATTTCCTTGTCTCTCTGTACCTTTCCAACCTTGTTATTACAATTCTATATCATATGAGTAAATATTGTTAATGACGGTTTTACTTTTGAAAACTACATCACTGAAGAATTTTCCTAAGTTGTCTATGTCTTTTTAAGTAGAATAGCTCTAAAGAAGTTATATCTAAGTCATACATGTGAAATAACTTAGCCTTTAATTTATACTATATTCATTGGGTAATTTACCTTGAATATATTCTTAATCCAGGTTGTTGCTTTTTGTAAGGTCCTAAGTAGATATCTTCATGGTCACTGAAAATCACATAAGCATTAATTAACCATAAGAAATATTTACTAAGTAGATTACATTTTGCCTTTTAGATTTAGCTTATGTAAAGTCTACATAGAATGTTCCTAAATAATTTTAGCCTATTTGATATTTCATTGATGCAGGCCATCATTTTATAAATTTAATACAGCATTTTTTATTCACTTAGAGAATAGTAATTGAGCACTTAATATGAACTTACTATGCTAAAAGTTAAGGGCACAATATTAAACATGGTGAAATAATCTGTATCTTTATTGAGATTATAATCATGATATGAGATCAATAATTAAATTAAGCAAGTGCTGTGATAGGGGAATACAGTATTCTACAGGAGCATGTAGGAGGGACACAATCCAAACTGGTGAGTCTGGAAAGGCCAGCTAAAAAAACGAGAAGCGTTTTTTTCTTTCAGCACTTAAAAAATGTCATTCTATTTTCTTCTGGTATCCATTTTTCCAGTGAGAAATCAACCATTTTTATTGTTGTTCCCTCTGTCTTTTCTATTTGGCAAACTTTAAGATTTTCTCATTATCTTTGGTTTTCAGCGATTTGACTGCGATGTGTTTACATGTGAGTTTCTTTGTATATATTCTGCTGAGGATTTTCAGGACTTTTTGGATCTGAAGATTGATATCTTTCATTAATTTTGGAAAATGTTTAGGCATTATATTTTCTAAAATTTTTTTTAACCTATTTTCTCTTTTCTGGAGATCCAATTACATGTATATTACACCTCTTGACTTTGTTCTACAAGTTGTTGAGGCTCTGCTTTTTAAAAATCTTTTTTTCCTTCTCTACTTCAGTTTAGATAATTTATACTGATTATATCTTCAGTTTCACTGATCTTTTATGCCTGGTTTGTCGAGGGATTTTTAAGCATTTCAGGTATTATATTCCTCTGTTCTATAATTTCAAGTATTTTTTTGAAATTTCCATTTCTTTGCTAGATTTCTCCTCTCTGCCAATTTGTTTATATTTTTTCACAAAGTCTTAAACTATTTATACAATTATTTATAATCATTCCAACATATGGCCTCTATGGGTCTGCTTCTACTGATTCTTTTTTTGATTAAAGCTGTTATTTTCCTGCTTTTTTACAGGTCTTATTATTTTTTTAAATCTTTGCTGAACATTATGAATGCTATGATACAGGGACTCTGGGTTATATTATGTATATCTCTAGAGGGTGTTGTGTGTTTTGTTCTGACAAACAATTAACCTACTGATGAATTACTTTAGTTTTGCTGAGGCTTGGAATTAGACTTTGTTAGGGTGGGCCTATTTTGTCTTTTCTTCTAGTCCTCATGCCCAAAGAATGGCCTTTCTGGGTCTCAACTGAATGCCTAGGGTTTTCACCAATGTCTCTCTACTCTGGTTCAGAAATCTAATGTCTTTCCAGCACTGTACTACCTATGAAATTTCTGTTCACTCTCAATGCTCTGTGTGAGTCTTGTGGAATCTTGCTCTGCCTGTGTGCAGTTTTGGATTTGGCCAGGAAGTTCAAGGGAACAGCTGTGCAGATTTCTAGGACACCTTTCTTTGTGGCTCTTTCCTCTGAGTACTCTGTCTTGCAAATTCCAGACACATTAGAATCTGTTTCCTCTGTCTGGCAAAACGTCAACTCTCTGCTTGGGTTCCATTTTCCTGCATAGCAGTTTTGGAAATTTCCCTTAGGCAAAGAAACAGGGGAATGTGGGACCCACCTTATATATTTATCTTCTTTTACGAATGGCAGTCCTGTGCTTCCTACTAACTAATGCCTAAAAACAGTTATTTCATATGACTTGTCCATTTTTATAAGTATTGATGGTGGGAGGGTAATTCCAATGGCAGATGACTCTGTCATAACTGGAAAAGGCCATTGATATCGCATTTTGTGAGGAACTATAATAAGTTCACTGTTTCAGGCATGGAGTTCAAGATAAGAGTTCAAGAGATGGGACTGGAGAAGTTCTCATGAACCAGATCACAGACGCACTGACATGGTTAGAGTTGCACTTCAGAAACATCCCTAGGTTCTAGTGGTGAGGTAAACGATAAATGAGAGGTGAGACTGGAGCCCAAGAGACCAACTAGGAGGTCATTGTAGAAATTGTGGATTAAAATTATGTATGGTAGAGACAGTTGGGATGGAGAGGAGACAAGTTGAGAGATATTGAGGAGATATAATTGAAAAAACTTTGCTTTACAAAGCTTTGATTAGAAGTGGAAGCTCAGGGACCAGAGAATCAGGATTTCCTAGTTGAGAAAATGAGTGATGCCACTGATATTACTGAGATAATAAAACACAAGGTGGGACAGATTCGGATGGACAGAGGAGGAAGGGATATGATAGCTTAATATTTTTTCTTTTTTGTTGAGTTGTTGATGTATTTGAAATAAAATCCCAAACATTATTTTCATTCCACTTCTACACACCTTAACATACATCTCTAAAAATATGGTCATTTTCTCATAAAACCACATTGCTATTATCACCTCTGAAGAAATTACCAATGATTCTTTTTTACCATCCAGTAGTCCATATTCAAATATTGCTGATTATCATAAAGACATCTCTTTTGACAGTGTATTTCTTGGAATCAGAATCCAAAAATGGTCCACACATGGCATGTTATGGTTATCTCTTAAATATCTTTTAATCCTGAGTTGTTTTCCACACCATTGATTTGCTCTACTGTAGGATGTTCTACAATCTGGATCTGTCTGTTTCCTCGTGGTGCTTTCTAACTTCTTCCTCTACATCCTGAATTTCCTACAACTGAAAATGAGCATTAATGGCTTCTAATAAGAGTAATTTCTTACTAGTTTTGTATGTCACGCTGAACGCATCAGAGCACACAATGTCTGTCCATCCCATTTGTTGTAAAGCTAAAATCAATGACTAGTTTCTGGCATTATCAGCCTGGTTCCTTGGACACACTGAGTTTGTACTTCCAGTGCGAGAGTAAACAGAGTGAGAGAGAATAGGACATAGGCCAGAGGACCAAGAAACATAAATATTAGAGAGATGGTCAGAGAGCAAGAAGCCCACAAAGGAAACTGAGAGGGAGAATTGTAGGAGGCAAGTATTGCTGAGCTTTCAAGTAAGACAAAGACTGAAACGTGTCTGTTGGTTTTAGGAATAATGGATGGTTAATGGCTTGTAGTGAGAGCAGTTTTAATGGATGGGTTAAGACACAAGTCAGATTGCCATGGACTGGGTGTCAGTAGGGCTGGGAAGTGGAGGATGTGAAATGTAAATGACACTTTCAAGAGTTGACCACAGAAGAAAGGGAAGAGATGGCACAACATAAGTGTAGGAAGTGTTGTTAATTATATTGCTGTTGCTTTAATGGGGAGACATATTCATGTTGAGGTGAGTATTCAGGAGCCATAAGATGTTGTTATTAATAAAGTGGAAAGTTCCAAAAATGTTACTGGCTGGAAGTTCTTTCTGTTTTGCTCATCAATTTCACTCCCCAGATATACTTTTTTAATCTTACACTATATTCTTTTTGGCAGTTGACCTGGTTTAGGAACCATAGATTTTGAAATGTTATGAAATTTCTTAATAAAGCTGCTGTTAGATGTAGGTGTTAGAAAGATTGTTGTCAGACTTTACATATGTGTTGTACTATATAATTTGACCCATGCGCATCATTTATGTGCCATTTTAATTTATGTTAACCCTGTGTATCAAAAAAAAAGATTTTGAGGCAGCTATTATATGATAATTATAATATTATTATGGGATTCTCTTTGGATTCCACTCTGAAGGTATTTTTTATAATGTATTTGGGCTTAGCAGATATAATTAATCATGAATACCATATGATTCCGTTTATTTATTTAACATCTTTATTGGAGTAAAATTGCTTTACAATGATGTGTTAGTTTCTGCTTTATAACAAAGTGAATCAACTTTACATATACATATATCCCCATATCTCCTCTCTCTTGCGTCTCCCTTCCACCCTCCCTATCCCACCCCTTTAGGAGGTCACAAAGCACTGAGCTGATCTCCCTGTGCTATGTGGCTGCTTCCCACTAGCTATCTATTTTACATTTGGTAGTATATATATTTCCAGGCCACTCTCACTTCGTCCCAGCTTATCCTTCCCCCTCCCTGTGTCCTCAAGTCCAGTCTCTACCTCTGCGTCTTTATTCCTGTCCTGCCCCTAGGTTCTTCAGAACCATTTTTTTTTACTTTTTTAGATTCCATATGACAGATCTAAGTCTATCCACCTCAATACAAATAACTCAATGTCGTTTCTTTTTATGGCTGAGTAATATTCCATTGTATATATGTGACACATCTTCTTTATCCATTCATCTGTCGATGGACACTTGGGTTGCTTCCATGTCCTGGCCATTGTAAATAGAGCTGCTATGAACATTGTGGTACATGACTTTTTGAATTATGGTTTTCTCGGGATATATGCCTAGTAGTGGGATTGCTGGGCCGTAAGGTAGTTCTAGCTTTAGTTTCTTAAGGAACCTCCATACTGTTCTCCATAGTGGCTGTATCAATTTACATTTCCATGAACAGTGCAACAGGGCTCCCTTTTCTCCACACCCTCTCTAGCATTTATTGTTTGTAGATTTATTGATGATGGCCATTCTGACTGGTGTGAGGTGGATACCTCACTGAGGTTTTGATTTGCATTTCTCTAATGATTAGTGATGTTGAGTATCCTTTCATGTGTTTGTTGGCAATTTGTATATATTCTTTGGAGAAATGCCTATTTCGGGCTTCTGCCCATTTTTGGATTGGGCTTTTTTTTTTTTTTTTTTTGATATTGAGCTGCATGGACTGCTTATAAATTTTGGAGATTAATCTTTTGTAAGTTGTTTCATTTGTAAATATTTTCTCCCATTCTGAGTGTTGTCTTTTAGTCTTGTTTATGTTTTCCTTTGCTGTGCAAAAGCTTTTAAGTTTCATTAGGTCCCATTTGTTTATTTTTGTCTTTATTTCCATGTCTCTAGTAGGTGGGTAAAAAAGGATCTTGCTGTGATTTATGTCATAGAGTGTTCTGCCTATGTTTTCCTCTAAGAGTTTTATAGTGTCTGGCCTTACATTTAGGTCCTTTAATCCATTTTGAGTTTATTTTTGTGTATGATGTTAGGGAGTGTTCTAATTTCATTCTTTCACATGTAGCTGTCCAGTTTTCCCATCACCACTTATTGAAGAGGCCATCTTTTCTCCATTGTATATTCTTGCCTCCTTTATCAAAAATAAGGTGACCAGAGCTTCCCTGGTGGCACAGTCGTTGTGGGTCCGCCTGCCAATGCAGGGGACATGAGTTCATGCCCCAGTCCGGGAGGATCCCACATGCTGCAGAGTGGCTGGCCCGTGAACCATGGCTGCTGAGCCTGCGTGTCCAGAGCCTGTGCTCTGCAACGGGAGAGGCCACAGCAGTGAGAGGCCCGCGTAACCCCCACCCCCACAAAAAAAATAAGGTGCCCATATGTGCGTGGGTTTATCTCTGGGCTTTCTATCCTGTCCCATTGATCTATCTTTCTGATTTTGTGCCGGTACCATACTGTCCTGATTACTGTAGCCTTGTAGTATTGTCTGAAGTCAGGGAGCCTGATTCCTCCAGCTCTGTTTTTCTTTCTCAAGATTGCTTTGGCTATTCGGGGTCTTTTGTGTTTCCATACAAAGTGTGAAATTTTTCTAGTTCTGTGAAAAATGCCATTGGTAGTTTGGTAGGGATTGCATTGAATCTGTAGATTGCTTTGGATAGTATTGTTATTTTCACAATGTTGATTCTTCCAATCCAAGAACATGGTAATTCTCTCCATCTGTTTGTATCATCTTTAATTTCTTTCATCAGTGTCTTATAGTTTTCTGCATACAGGTCTTTTATCTCCTTTGGTAGGTTTATTCCTAGGTATTTTGTTCTTTTTGTTACAATGGTAAATGGGAGTGTTTCATTAATTTCTTTTTCAGATTTTTCATCATTAGTGTATAGGAATGCAAGAGATTTCTGTGCATTAATTTTGTATCCTGCTACTTTACCAAATTCATTGATTAGCTCTAGTAGTTTTCTGGTAGCATCTTTAAGATTCTCTATGTATAGTATCATGACATCTGCAAACAGGGACAGCTTTACTTCTTCTTTTCTGATTTGGATTCCTTTTATTTCTTTTTCTTCTCTGATTGCTGTGGCTAAAACTTCCAAAACTATGTTGAACAATAGTGGTGAGAGTGGATAACCTTGTTTTATTCCTGATCTTAGAGGAAATTGATTCCTTTCAGGTAACATTTTTGAAATGACAAAATTTTTGAAATGGAGTACAGAATATACTGATTCCCAGGGATTAAGGAAGGAGGGGAGGATGGAATGAAGCTGAGTGAGATTATAAAAAGGCACAATGAGGGATCCTTGGAGTTATTCTGTATCTTGACTTTGGCTGTAGACACCTGAACCTACACAGATGATATAATTGTATATACCTTCACGCACACAAACAGACACACACAGACATCCACACACATGAGTGCTAGTAAAACTGGGGAAATCTGCTTGAGATGGATAGGTCATCTCTATCAATGTCAGTATGCTAGATTTGCAAAATGTTACATTGGGGAAAACTGAGCAGAGCATGCAAGAGATCTTTCTGTGTTATTCTTACAACTGCATGTGAATCTATAATTATCCTAATAAAAATTCCAAGTAAAAAGTGAATCATGAAGTCCATGCTTGCTGTCACCTGCTCCACTTTTCCCAGGTTACAATGCCCCATATCTCTCAGTGTACAGTGAAAATGCAGTGGATATCATTGATGTGAACTCCATGGAATGGATCCAAACCATCCCCCTCAAGAAGGTGATTTGACATTGAGATCATGTGACTGATGAATTACTGACTGAAAATGGAAACTCAGTTGTGCCTTTGCTGTACTTACTAATGTGCACTTGGTGATTTGAAGGCTTAGCTAAGAGTGAAAATAACCACCAAAACCCAAATTGGTTAATTTTTTTACTAGTACAAGAGCTATTTTGTGATATTTAGTTGCACTATATAAGGTAGGATTGTCATGAAATAAATAAATGTACTATTTATTTATATATATAATATAATATGAATATTTATAGCATACATTATAGATGTTACTTCCCACATTCAGTTTAGTTACTTGTGTTTATTACTAATTCTCACTTAGTATAATTTTGCACACTGTGAAGGAAAATTTTACTGGCAAAAAAAAAAAAAAAGGAAAAGTATATAGCCAAAACTGTGTTTTAGGATTCTCAATTAGATTCTCACAGATTCATAATAAAATAAAAATTTTGTATCTTTTCTACAAATAATCTAAAATTTACATAAAATTTATAAGTAAAAACCTCTATTTTGTTAAAAGACCACGGAAGATTTAAGAATGATTAAATTCTGGCATATGTGGTGTATACATAGCAGGAGCCATCAAAAAGGAGTTTATACAGGAAAGGATGAAGGAAGTATTTACAATTATATGTGAGATTTTGCCTCACTTTAAACAATATAAGCAATGGGAAAAGCTTTTTTAAGAATGGTCCCACTACATAAAATATTAAAATACACTTTTCCAGCGTTCTAAACGTGAACAAGTCACATTTACTGTTTGATAAAATGAATTCACAAGGCAGATGAATCTTCTCAGGATAATTTTTTAGTTACTAATAACGTTTTAAAAGTTAATATAAAAATGAAATATATTGCTATTTAAGTTAATGTTCAGATTTCTTTAATCTATGATATTCATGTTTCTGAAATTTTATCAATATGAGTTTGTAACACCATTTATTTTCTTTAATTTATGTTTTTGGGGTCTTTTTTTGAGACTACATTATTCTGAGGGGGGGAGTTTAAGTAGAATATATTTATTCTTAATTCTTTATATGTAAGAAAATAGTCTTATAACTTAATTTTAAAAAAGTATTCACTGAAATGGTAATCTTGTTTTTTTTTATTATTTTAGAGTCAACGCTTGAATAGTGAAGGATTCCTAAATATTTTGCTTTTGGAGACAATCAAATTAATATATTTCAGAAATAAGAAGACAAGTAAGAAATGACTTCTTCTTAGTAGAAGTACTTCTAAGAGATCATGTCTCTAACTGACTGTCCAAGGTCACAGAGCTAGTGAGGGTCTGACATGGACACCTGTGCCCTTTACACACAGTTCTGGGATGCTCTCCTGGCAAAGTGGTTCTCCTTCATCCTTGCATAGCAGTAGAGATAAAAGCATTTACTTGTGGCACACTCCAGCTATTTTTAAGCAGGACTGATGGTTGGACATAAGCACCTGGAAACACTAATCTACCATTTGAATGCTCACTGTGAAAATTCATTCACTTCCCAGCAGGCTGTGCGTCCAGATGTGCTCCAAGCTGCAGTGCACACAGGGGAAGCAGATGTGGCCCACCCCACCACGCTGCTCCAACTTCTCCCGCTTACATTTTAGACTCTAGCAGATTTGGAATGTGAGAAAAGCCACAGGGATTCATTTATCTTTTTTTCTTATTTTATTCATAGCATGGAATACTTAATGTAGCAGAGAATTAGTTTGCTAGGGCTGCTAAAAAGTGCCACAGGGCTGGATAGCTTAAACCACAGAAATGTATTGTCTCACAGTCCTAGAGGCCAGAAGTCCGAGATCAGGATGTCAGCAGGGTTGGTTCCTTTTGAGGGCTGTGAGAGAAATCCTTTTCCCGGACTCTCTCCTAACTTCTGGTGACTTGCTGGCAATCTGTGTGTTCCTTGGCTTTTACATACATCACCCCTGATGTCGGCTTTCATCTTCATGTGGCATATTCACTGTGCATGTCTGTGTATGAATTTCCTCTTTTTATAAGGACACAATCAGATTAGCCCCCCACCCCAGTGATTTCATCTTAACTTGATCATCTGCGAAGATCTTAATTCCAAATAAGTTCACATTCACATGCTCTGGGGGGGTTAGTATGACATATTTTGGGGGGACACAATTTAACCTATAAGAAGCTCTCTTATTTTCTTTTTGTAGTCTAATACAGTTTTGAGTGTTTCTGGGTGACATTTTGTTGACTTCTAGATATTAATAACTTAAACAGAGTAAGTCTTGAGTCTAAAGAAGGTGCATCTTTCCCCAAGATCAGAAGAGGCAGCAAGTAGAGAATGACTCTTACCTCCAGGAGAGAAGAATAAGATAATGACTCTTACCTCAGCACCTCTTCCTCCAGCAGTGGACCTCAGAAATGCTTTGCTCAGTTACAATTATTGTACTTGTTTTCATTTACAGAATGACTGGCCCTTTATGCTTGCCCCTGAAGCATAACAGACAGTTTTGATACCCTTTAGCCACAAAAATCTGATAGGAGAAAAACATAGCATAGAAATGTGAGGGCAAATCAAACTGGAAAGACACCAACATGATTGCCCTCTCCTTCCAGTGAAATGATGTCATTTTATAGATAAGAGTCGCAATAAATTCATTTTTAAGTGTTGCTTACATTGAACATTAAATTCTGTTCATTAATACTGTTTTAATTCTTGAGAAATTTGCCATATTCATCCATTTTTAACTTTAAAAAATCAGAGCAGGGGGCTTCCCTGGTGGCGCAGTGGTTGAGAGTCTGCCTGCCAATGCAGGGGACACGGGTTCGTGCCCCGGTCCGGGAGGATCCCATATGCAGTGGAGCAGCTGGGCCCATGAGCCATGGCTGCTGAGCCTGCGCATCCGGAGCCTATGCTCCGCAACGGGAGAGGCCACAACAGTGAGAGGACCGCATACCGAAAAAAAAAAAAAAAAAAAAAAATCAGAGCAGTATGATATTTGTGCAGTTAATTAACAGTTGTGAAATTAACATGAGAAACTGGATGTGAGGCTTTTTAACAGTTTAAAGAATGACATTGGTTTTTTTTTGTTTTAAAATACATATAGGTGGAGATGAGCTGGTATTTCCCAAAACATCAGATAATCAACAGAAGAAAATGGTCCGACACCACAGCAGCAAGCATCATTATTCCTTCCGGGTTCCCAGAGGGAAAGGGATGCTACTGAAGGGGCTATGATGACCACCCTCTCACGTGTGGTCCAGAGGGACCACTTGAGGACCATGTGATATTTGATGTAATTTGGAAGAAAAAGAAATAAATCTGTGAAACTCAGGTGGAGACATCTGTTTGCAGCAGTGTTATGTTTATTTTTCTGTGCAACTTTAAAGAAAACATTTATGTAGTGAGTATGAATGGAAGTGTAATACGTGGATATATTTCTCTGTGAATGTGGAATAATTGAAATTCAGTACTTAAGCCTCCACATAATGCAAATATAGAACACGTGTATACACACCATAATGTATGTCACTGAAGCATTTTGCAAAGGAATAAATAGTACTGAGCTGCATGTGGATTGATTACTCTCTGACTCTGGAGATGACTTCCTTTGACTTTATAAAAGAACTTTCATTCTCTTATTGCCTATTACTTGGTGGTAATTTCTATAACTAAGTGGAAAAATAAGCTGATATTCTTTGGATTACAAATAAAAACTTCTCTAGAGCAGTGCTGTTTCTTTTAAAGGAGCCGTAATTATATGAAAAATATATAATAGGGCAGAGCCTCTTTGATGTCTGTGGCTGTTAAATGCCATGTGATTTGTACCAAAAACTTTAAGATACTTAAATTTTTAAAAGTATCTGGGAAGCACAGAATAACTGAATATTCTCTCCATTCACCAAATTTGTAATTGGATATACCTATCAGTTGCCCTTGAAAAAGTCACCAGTACAATTTTGTCTTTGTCTCTTAAAGTTGATTGCAGTAGCATCTCTGTTGATTAATACCTAAAGTAATAATTTTTAATAAAGTAGTACTTTTGAAAATGAGGCTGAAGATCTTCTGATTTCAAACATGAGAATTCATGAGGCATTCATCTAAATTGACTGTTTCCTTTTTAAAATTTTTGTTTTTTCATCTTTATTGGAGTTTAATTGCTTTACAATGGTGTGTTAGTTTCTGCTGCACAACAAAGTGAATCAGCTATATGTACACATTTATCCCCATATCCCCTCCCTCTTGCATCTCCTTCCCACCCTCCCTATCCCACCCCTCTAGGTCACCACAAAGCATCGAGCAGATCTCCCTGTGCTATGCAACAGCTTCCCACTAGCCATCCATTTTATATTTGGTACTGTATATATGTCAATGCTGCTCTCTCACTTTGCCCCATCTTCCCCTTCCCCCACTGTGTCCTCGAGTCTGTTCTCTAAATCTATGTCTTTATTCCTGTCCTTCCCCTAGGTTCTTCAGAAATGTTTTTTTAGATTCCATATATGTGTGTTAGCATACAGTATTTATTTTCCTCTTTCTGACTTACTTCACTCTGTATGACAGATCTAAAGTCTGTCCACCTCATTACAAATAACTCAATTTCGTTCCTTTTTATGGCTGAGTAATATTGCATTGTAAATATGTGCCACATCTTCTTTATACATTCATCTGTTGATGGACACTTAGGTTGCTTCCATGTCCTGGCTATTATAAAGAGTGCTGCAATGAACACTGTGGTACATGACTCTTTTTGAATTATGGT
The DNA here is from genome assembly GCF_008692025.1 of Phocoena sinus. Lineage (NCBI taxonomy): Eukaryota > Metazoa > Chordata > Mammalia > Artiodactyla > Phocoenidae > Phocoena > Phocoena sinus. The sequence continues at coordinate 96,485,721 of NC_045768.1, forward strand.
TTTCTTAGGGTATATGGCCAGTAGTGGGATTGCTGGGTCATATGGTAGTTCTATTTTTAGTTTTATAAGGAACCTCCATCCTGTTCTCCATAGGGGCTGTATTAATTTACATTCCCACCAACAGTGCAGGAGGGTTCCCTTTTCTCCACACCCTCTCCAGTACTTACTGTTTGTAGATTTTTTGATGGTCATTCTGACTGGTGTGAAGTGATACCTCATTGTGGTCTTGATTTGCATTTCTCTGATGATTAGTGATGCTGAGCATCTTTTCATGTGTTTGTTTGCAATCTGTATGTTTTTTTTAGAAAGAAAGACAGAGCTGGAGGGATCAGGCTCCCTGAATTCAGACTATACTACAAAGCTACAGTAATCAAGACAGTATGGTACTGACACAAAAACAGAAATATAGATCAATGGAACAGGATGAGAAGACCAGAGATAAACTCACATACATATAGTCACCTTATCTTTGACAAAGGAGGCAAGAATATACAATGGAGAAAAGGCAGCCTCTTCAATAAGTGGTGCTGGGAAAACTGGACAGCTATATGTAAAAGAATGAAATTAGAACACTCACTAACACCATACACAAAAATAAACTCAAAATGGATTAAAGACCTAAATGAAAGGCTAGACACTATAAAACTCTTAGAGGAAAACTTAGGCAGAACACTCTATGACATAAATCACAGCAAGATCCTTTTTGACCCACCTCCTAGAGTAATGGAAATAAAAACAAACAAACGGGACCTAATGAAACTTAAAAGCTTTTGCACAACAAAGGAAGCCATAAAAAAGACAAAAAGACAATGCTCAGAATAGGAGAAAATATTTGCAAACAAAGCAACTGACAAAGGATTAATCTCCAAAATTATATAAGCAGCTCATGAAGCTCAATAACGAACAAAACCAATCCAAAAATGGGTGGAAGCCCTAAATAGACATTTCTCCAATGACTGTCTTATGTTCTTTCCCTTTTTCACCATTAGAGAAGAAGTGGTGCTGGAGACAGCCCCACCTGAGACTGGCCTGTTCTCATGCCCGAGGACTGAAAAATGCACTAGTTTCCAGACATGTATTTTATGGCGAGGTATTTTTATGTATGCAATAACTAGTCTGGTTGCTTCTGATTTTTTTTCTATGAAAAATTCCTGGTTTCATCTTTACTAAAAATATTAACATTAATAATTCAAATCTGTTTTATGTCTTATCTGTTGAAAAGTATTTTATTTTGAGAGATTTCTGTGACAGGAACAGCCAATTGGGGTTTTAGTTTAATAGTAAATTCATAATCATGTCTTAAAGTAAAAATAATAATAAATGAAATAATAATAAAATTCCTTATATTTGAATCTCATTCCTTTGAGGCAAGGAAATTAAGAAGTATTTACATGATATCCTCCACCAGTTTAAGCGGTTTTTCTTTTTTCTTTTTTTCTCATTATCTGTATACTCTTGAGACTTCCTATGTGCATTTGATAATGCTAGTGTTAGGATTTTCTGACTGCTCTGCAATGCCTATATTTCTGGGTTGGAGGATTTTCAGAGGTTTCTCTGGACAGGCAAGGAAGGGGAGAAGCTTCTTTGACTCTTCACATCAAAGAAGGAAGTGAGAAAGACAAATATCATATGATATAGCTTATATGTGCAATCTAAAAAAAAGGGTACAAGTGAACTTATTTGCAAAACAGGAGTCACAGATGTAGAAAACAAACTTATGGTTACCAGCGGTAAGGGGGGGAAGGGATAAATGGGGAGATTGGGATTGACACATACACTCTACTATATATAAAATAGATAACTAATAAGAACCTGTTGTAGAGCACAGGGAACTCTACTGAATACTCTGTAACGGCCTAAATGGGAAAAGAATCTAAAAAAAAAGAGTGGATATATGTATATTTATAACTGATTTACCTTGCTGTACACCTAAAACTAATACAACATTGTAAATCAACTATACTCCAATAAAACTTAAAATAAAAAAAGAAGGAAGTGAGATGGTGAGGGGTGTGATGAGAGAGGGAGGGCACTAGGAAATCCATCTTCTCTGAAGCTCTTGCTCTCCGAGTTCCCTGCATACTTCTCCCAGCTGGTTTCACTGCTCTCTCCTTGGTGAAGTAGGCCTTTAGCACGTGGTCTCAGCATCACCTGGGTAACAGTCTGTATCTAGGGCAGTGGTTCTCAAAGAATGGTCCTCTGACCAGTTGTGTCAGCCTCACCTGGGCACATGTTAGAAATACAATTAAGAAATGGGAGAGGGGCAGCAATCTGTTTTCTCACAAAAATAAATAACATATAAATCAAATCAGATTTCAGGAGGAAACAAGAGAGAAAGGAATAGTAAACAGGACAATCTTGGTATATATGCATAATTATGACTTAATAAATAAGAATATATGAGTAGTATTTTATATCACTCATGTTACAAATAGGAATTCTTGAAAGAAAAGTGATGTGGTATACAGCTAAGCTTAGTAACTGACCAAATAGGAAATAAAGACTCTGAAAGATCTTTGGAGATCTTTTTAGATAGAAGCCTTCTAATTGCCTCCTCCAGAAGATTATTTTCATTAACAGGAGCATGAATAAACAAGCCATGAAATATTCAAATAATAGGTACTACTAAGCAATCAAAGGAACTACTGATCCACAACGCTGTGGATGAATCTCAAAAACATTATGTTGAAACAGAGGAGCCAGAAACACAAAAACCAAACAAAATGAAAAACTATGAGACATGATTCCATTAATATGATGTCCAAAAGCAGGCACACCTAGTATATGGTGACAGAGGTCAGAGGAGTGCTTCCCACTGTGGAGGGGAGGGGTAGTTATTAATGGCAAAGGGGAATGAAAGAAATTCCTGGGGAAGGAAGAGTTCCACATTCCACTCTGGGTGGCAAATTACATAAGAGTGTAACGGAAAGTGGGGTCCAGATTCTCGCTGCTCAAAAGCCAATAAACAGGCAAGGTTGGTGGAAAGGAAAGTTTGCTTTATTTTGGATGCCAGCAACCGGGGGTGGACACCTGTCCAAAGGCTGAATCCCTGTCACTGACAGTCAGTGGGAAACAGCTTTTATAGACAGAGGGATGGGGCTACATGTAGAAACAGCACAGTCATCTCTGACAGTCATCTTGAAGTTGGTCATTGGTGGTCTGACCAGCATCATCTTGATTGTTTTAGGTACAGTTAATCTTCAGTTCCAGGGTTGATTTGTTTCCATTTCTTTGAGGCCAATTCTCAGAATTGTGGCAGCTTATGTCATGGCTACAGCCTGGTCATTATGTAGTTAACTTCTACCTGGTGGGGGTTTCAGTATCCATAAGACAGCTCACAGGACATGGCTCAGAATATTACCTGAGACCTTAAGGAGGAAGTAAATGTCCTTCACTATGCTTCATGACTAAACTATTATTATTTTGTCTCCTTTGACAGTTTTCCTTTGTTTCTGCATTTTCCCACTTCTCTGATTAAACTTATTCCTTGGGTAAAGTTTTTTCACAGACAAAAGCAGGCTGAGGATATGGCGAGGTGGAGGAAGGACCATAGGGTCCTGCTCCGTTTCAGGAGTGTACGTTTGGAAAAGTTCATCCAGCTGTATATTCAAATACATGCCCTTTAGTGCTATTTAAGCCATATCTCTATTAAAAGAAGTAAAAGGAAATGAAAAAATAGAGAGCAAAAATATGGGACAAATATGAAAAATGTTTATAATTGATTCATTTGAGAATATGGGCATATGCTTATTACATTATTGTTTGTAACTTTAAAAAATTTCTCAAAATTTTAAAAATTAATAAAAAAAATAATGAACTACCCATTCCTCCCAGATCCTCCTTCTTAAACTGAAAAAATCATGACCATAAGACAACAAGCACATATGGGAATGCTCTGAAAGGTGGGAAGAAGAAAGGGATCTTGGTCCTTGAGGAATGACATGGCAGTGTGTACCTTGGTTTCCTTATTGTTTCCCAGTACCCAGTACCCCAGAGAGACTGCTACAGAAGCCTCTTACCCAGAACCACTAATAGGCGTAGGAAAAATAAATTCCAAGAAAAGCCTGTTTCTCCTAGCCAAAGGACTAGGAAAATTGTGCCTACTAGAACAGAAAGCCTTTTTGACAATACATGATCTATTCACTTTAAAAATCAACAGGAAAAACACCCTCTCCCACTGCCATGTGTCTTTGGTGGGGCTTGACAATAAGCTGCCCTTTCAGTCTCCTTACTCCTGCTCTGCAGAAGCTGATGGCAGTGCTTAGATTCCCCCACCCATGGTGTCAGGGACCAAATAGGCATCTCATCTTCCATCTCCAGCTTGGCAGAAGCAGGAAGTGCTCTAATTCCCCAGCCTTCATAAAGCCAGAGAGCTGAGGGCTTCCACCCACCCTGAGAAACCAGAGGACTTCATGAAAGGTGTGAGTTGAGGCTGGTCAGAATTTCACCTTCCCCCACCCCCGATATGGACAAAGTGCAGGGGAGAACTGAAGCCCCAGACCCAATGGCTGCAATGAGATTGACCATCGCAGGGCTAGTCAGCACTCCACTGTCCTCCTTCCCCATCTGGTGTCAGTGGGGCTCAATGGGGAGCTGAGCATCTGCCCCCACCAGGCACCCACAAGTTGGGACATGTAGTGAAAAGAAGACTGGTCAACAGACTGCATAACCCACCTTGGTTTCAGTAGGACCTGGTATGGAGCTGAGCTTATACTCCAAATTGCAGGCAACAAGGTAGTGTGAGACAGTGGCCCTCCTTGACTGGGAAGTTTTCAGTAGAGCCAGAAGGGAGCTGGACTCTAGCCCACCCTTCAGCAACGAGACAATGGGAGTCAGCACACCAGTTTTGCAAGGGTGATGTCAGTAAGTCCTTGCAGGAAGCTGATCACACACTTGCCTGGCTCTCATGCTACACCTCAGTAAAGGGTCTGCCTGCTAAAATAGGATATTAAATAGAATCCAGTGTCATAATATAACACCCAAAGTGTCCAAGATACAACTGAAAGTCACTAGTCACACTAAGAACCATGAAATTCACAACTTGAATGACAAAAGTCAATCAATATACATGCACATGGAGAGGGATCAGATGTTGGAATTATCTGAGAAAGATTTTAAAGCAGACATCACAAAAACACTTCAGTAAGCAATTATGGATTCTCTTGAAGCAAATTTATAAATATAAAATGTCCATAAAGAAACAGAAGCTGCAATAAAGAATCAAATGGAAATTACAGAACATAAAAATGCAATAAAAACAAAACAACAAGTCTTTGGGTGGTCTCAGTAGTACTGTGAAGGAGACAGAGGATAGAATCGGTGAATTTTAGGACAAAGCAACAGAATTTATCCAATCTGGACAACAAAGAGAAAATAGAGTGGGTTAAAAAATGAAGAGTCTCAGGGACCTCTGAGACTATAAAAAAACCTTAACATACGTATTACCAGAGTCTCAGAAGGGGAGGTGAGAGAATGAGTGAGACTGGAAGAGTATTCAAAGAAACAATGGCCAAAAATGTCCCAAATTTTCCTAAAGACACAAACCTACAGTTTCAAAAAGCAGAACAAAATCCAAAGAGGTCGAGATTGATCAAGATAGCAGAGTACGAGGACATGGAACTCACCTCCCTCACATGAACACATTAAAACTATATCTACTTGTCGAATACTTCTCACTGAAAACTAACTGGAAACTTGCAGAAATATTCCTGTACAAACAAGGCTGTAAGAAAGATACGCATGTAGATCAGGTAGGAAGGGGAGAAAAGCAATCGAGGCAGGACCTGTGCCGCGGTGGAAGGTTACTGCTTCCCATCCCTCAGCCAGGATGTCCCCGGTAAAGCATGGGACCCAAGGGTCAACACAGTTTGCCAAACCTCAGGCGTCATCTTAGCTCTGGATGCCCTGGCCAACAACTGGTCCCATCTGCACATTTTTACAAACTCTTGGGACATCATGCAATACTGGTCCCTGTGGGGTAAAGAACTCAGGAATCTGTTGCCTCACAGATGCCCCAGATATAAATCAAGGTCACAGATGTCTCTACATGGACTAAGGCCACAGTTCATGGCCTCACCAGGACAGTTCTTATCCCCTTGGGAACTCTGATAGGACCAAGGTCCTCTTTTTGTTTCTCAAGATGTATCATTGCTGGCTCTTGACAAAGGTATTCTATGGAGCTTCCACTCCCGCTGAGGCCCCAGCAGCTGGTTTAACTGCGAGGCATAATGGCTCCTCAAAGACTCCTGTTTAAGTTATTATACAAGGTGGTGAATGGACTCCTAGGTGGGCATCGCTGTTGCCTCAGGCATTAATTAGTCTACATTCACAACCCCTGGGCACACAGATGCTCAACACCAATGCCACATGTTTTCATAGGTCATTCAATTGCCTACAAAGGGGACCATCTCTAAAGTTCATGTTTTTGATGATCCTTTATCAAGGTTCAATATTAGATGCTGCCTTGGCATCTGGAATTGGGGTGGGGGACTCAAACAGCCTAACCATCACTTTCTCTCCCCATTGTGTTCCTACAGATGAGGTCCTGTAGTCAAACAACCATCTTCATCTCAGGGAACAGGCACGGTACCTGCTTATGCCCAAGAGGTGAGTTTCCGTTCCCTGCCTGCCAACAGCATTATTCCAACAAGCCCTTCCACCCTCCTGTGGGCACTTCTTTGTTACTAGAAAGTTCACCTCTCAGGGTCCCTGCTGGTCCCCTCTGGTCCCAACACATCGCCTGTGTGACCCTGTGGGTCCTCCTCTCCTGGGCTGTGAGTACATGTTGTTGTCAAATGCAAGTTCATGTGCCCGGTGCAAAGTAAGACCAAAAAAACGGAAACATTGGAGTTTGGAGAAGAGAAAGGTTTATTGCTGGGCCAAGCAAGGAGAACAGTCTGCTCATGTTCAAAAGACCCTAACTCCCTGATGGTTTTGGGGAAGAGTCTTTATAGGAAAAATTTGGGATGAGGGATGCAGGATGTGTGACTTTGGTTGGTGGTGAGGTAATAGGGTGATATTCCAAGAATTTTGTGCTCAGCCTGAAGTTACCATCCTCCACCTGGGTGGGAGTCTTAGTTCCTGCAGAAGAACTCAAAGATATATTGTTACCTATACCCCTTGAGGAAGAACCAGGACCCTGCTTTATCACTGCACTGTTGTTTCTCGACAGCTCCTCCTTTGTTTCTTCCCTCCCTCCCCTAATTAGTAACTGTTTGGATCTGCCCTTTGGAACTCAGAGAAGGTCTAGGAGGCTGAAGCCTTCTTCCTACAAAAAAGAAACCGGGACAGGGAAAGGCTTTTGTACCCGGGAGGGCCCTGATTGGTTTCAATGTGACTAATAACCTGTTGACCATCCCATCTGTCCAGTACTGGGTGTCACGCATCCAGGGCAGGAATCCCTCCCTTATCAATGGGGTGATCAGAAGGTGATTGCATCCTTTCTCACGGCAGCCACAGTGAGCCTGATAAACCAAGTCACAAGCTCTGCTGAGAGCCCTCCAGGGCCTCTACCCTCACTGGGGAACAGCCTGTGTCCTTGTAGGCATCTTCAAGGCGGAGCATGGCCTGGCCCCCTGGCCTCCCCAGCTCAGTGCCCTGCCTTTCGCCCTCGTCAGCTGTCAAAGCCTCAGGCTCCTTCCTGCTCCTGGGAGCCCTCCTGAGCATTTATCCCCTCTGAGACCTTCCAGGCACAGTCTGCAGGCCACCACTGCGCCCTTTCCTCACTTCCTTTGTGTTTTGGCTCAAATGTCAGTTTTCAGCCACTTTTGCCAAGCATTCTATTTTGACTCCAAATCCTCACTTCATATCCAGCCCTCCTTGCCTTGTTTTCTTCGTAGAACTTACCATCAACATCTATGTGCTGTACTTACTCATTTGCTTTTTTGTCTCCCCACTGGAAGGAATTTTGTGCTCAGCGAAGTGTTGTGTGGTCATTAGAGTGAGTGGTCACATTCTAACCTCCCTTTGCCACCTGGCCTGGGTGGCTCATTGCTCTCTTTCTAGCTCAGCTGTGTGTTTAAAAGGTGGTTATCTAGGTGCTATTCAGCATGGGAATGTGTTTGCATAGTCTGCCTGTGGCTGGACCCAGAAATCCCCAAACCTGGAAATCATTTCTCCTGCCAGTGTGAACTTGCTGGGGACCTCCCTGCATCATCTTCAAGAGCTGGTCTCCGCGAGATCTTAGGTTGCCTAGGCAATGGTTGTAAACATGGCTTTTGAAATCCTAAGCAGTGTAAAGAGTGTTGGCAACCTGTTTACCAAGGCACATGGGGCTATGACCTTTGTAGGTCTCGTAACATCATCTTTGACATAAACAATATTTTAACTCTTAAGATCTACTATTAGATATTATTTTCTTGACTGCTACTCATTTGTTTTTATTTCCTGTGCTCATAGCAATAACACTGGTGGCAGCTCTAGCTCTCTTTTAATTTGGGGAAGACAATGACACGCCTTGAATTCGACACAGTAAAGCCTGAGTAGGCATGAATGGAATATTCATTGTGCAGTGTTTTTAGCAAAATTAAATTTGGAATGGGTAATAGTGTAGGTGTGCATAGTAATTCCTATGTTTCATGGCAATTAGACACTCAAATGGTAAGGTCACAAATCACTGAGTAACATTATTTTTACAGATAAATCAGTGTTTATATTTCTTTTTCTTTTTGCTTTGTCATATGTTAGTGTTCACTTTATCTCTGATGGCTTGTGGTTAATTATCATCGAACCACGTTAGTGATTACAACTCTAGGCCCCAAACCATCTTATGCATCTCTATCTTAGACACAGTTTGGTTGGAACTCAGCAAATATTTGTTGAATGAGTGAATGAATCCCATTTCAGCTTCTTGCCAGCTAGTGGTCTGTGCCTTTTCTCTCCGAGGACTGTGTAGACCCAGGTGTCTGAGTTTGGGGCCAATGGCTAAATTTGGATCAGCCTCTCCGCTGTGCTATGGAAGTCACCCTCACTCCTCATTTATTAGGAGCCCAGTCCAGGCTCAGGTGCAGGAGGTAAGAAATAGGGTAGTGTGGAGGCTGTGGTGGGCCCAAGTCAGGGGAGCATGTCTAGTCCCCTCTGCCCAGCTGGGGCCTGAGACCCACACATGCAGGAGGAAAGCCAGTGTCCAGGGCATCCTGAAATCATCCCTTCCCACCATCGCCAATACAGGAAATGCTCCCAATGGATTTGGAACCAGAGGAATAAAATTCTGTAATTTCTTTCTTTCTTTTTTTTTTAACATCTTTATTGGAGTATAATTGCTTTACAATGGTGTGTTAGTTTCTGCTTTATAACAAAGTGAATCAGTTATACATATACATATGTTCCAATATCTCTTCCCTCTTGCGTCTCCCTCCCTCCCACCCTCCCTATCCCACCCCTCCAGGAGGTCACAAAGCACCGAGCTGATCTCCCTGTGCTATGCGGCTGCTTCCCACTAGCTATCTACCTTACGTTTGTTAGTGTATATATGTCCATGCCTCTCTCTCTTGCTTTGTCGCACCTTACCCTTCCCCCTCCCCATATCCTGAAGTCCATTCTCTAGTAGGTCTAGTAGGACACAGTCTTTATTCCTGTCTTACCCCTAGGTTCTTCATGACATTTTTTTTTTCTTAAATTCCATATATATGTGTTAGCATATGGTATTTGTCTTTCTCTTTCTGACTTACTTCACTTTGTATGACAGACTCTAGGTCTATCCACCTCATTACAAATAGCTCAATTTCGTTTCTTTTTATGGCTGAGTAATATTCCATTGTATATATGTGCCACATCTTCTTTATCCATTCATCCGACAATGGGCACTTAGGTTGTTTCCATCTCCAGGCTATTGTAAATAGAGCTGCAATGAATTTTGGTACATGACTCTTTTTAAATTATGGTTTTTTCAGGGTATATGCCCAGTAGTGGGATTACTGGGTCATATGGTAGTTCTATTTGTAGTTTTTAAAGGAACCTCCATACAGTTCTCCATAGTGGCTGTACCAATTCACATTCCCACCAGCAGTGCAAGAGTGTTTCCTTTTCTCCAGCATTTATTGTTTCTAGATTTTTTGATGATGGCCATTCTGACTGGTGTGAGATGATATCTCATTGTAGTTTTGATTTGCATTTCTCTAATGATTAATGATGTTGAGCATTCTTTCATGTGTTTGTTGGCAGTGTGTATATCTTCTTTGGAGAAATGTCTATTTAGGTCTTCTGCCCATATTTGGATTGGGCTGTTTGTCTTTTTGATATTGAGCTGCATGAGCTGCTTGTATGTTTTGGAGATTAATCCTTTGTCAGTTGCTTCATTTGCAAATATTTTCTCCCATTCTGAGGGTTGTCTTTTGGTCTTGTTTATGGTTTCCTTTGCTGTGTAAAAGCTTTGAAGTTTCATTAGGTCCCATTTGTTTATTTTTGTTTTTATTTCCATTTCTCTAGGAGGTGGGTCAAAAAGGATCTTGCTGTGATTTATGTCATAGTGTGTCCTGCCTATGTTTTCCTCTAAGAGTTTGATAGTTTCTGGCCTTACATTTAGGTCTTTAATCCATTTTGAGCTTATTTTTGTGTATAGTGTTAGGGAGTGATCTAATCTCATACTTTTACATGTACCTGTCCAGTTTTCCCAGCACCACTTATTGAAGAGGCTGTCCTTTCTCCACTGTACATTCCTGCCACCTTTATCAAAGATAAGGTGACCATATGTGTGTGGATTTATCTCTGGGCTTTCTATCCTGTTCCATTGATCTATCTTTCTGTTTTTGTGCCAGTACCATACTGTCTTGATTACTGTCGCTTTGTAGTATAGTCTGAAGTCAGGGAGCCTGATTCCTCCAGCTCCGTTTTTCGTTCTCAAGATTGCTTTGGCTCTTCGGGGTCTTTTGTATTTCCATACAAATTGTGAAATTTTTTGTTCTAGTACTGTGAAAAATGCCAGTGGTAGTTTGATAGGGATTGCATTGAATCTGTAGATTGCTTTGTGTAGTAGAGTCATTTTCACAATGCTGATTCTTCCAATCCAAGAACATGGTATATCTCTCCATCTATTTGTATCATCTTTAATTTATTTCATCAGTGTCTTATAATTTTCTGCATACAGGTCTTTTGTCTCCTTAGGTAGGTTTATTCATAGATATTTGATTCTTTTTGTTGCAATGGTAAATGGGAGTGTTTTCTTGATTTCACTTTCAGATTTTTCATCATTAGTGTATAGGAATGCCAGAGATTTCTGTGCATTAATTTTGTATCCTGCAACTTTACCAAATTCATTGATTAGCTCTAGTAGTTTTCTCATAGCATCTTTAGGATTCTCTATGTATAGTATCATGTCATCTGCAAACAGTGACAGCTTTACTTCTTCTTTTCCAGTTTGGATTCCTTTTATTTCCTTTTCTTCTCTGATTGCTGTGGCCAAAACTTCCAAAACTATGTTGAATAAGAGCAGTGAGAGTGGGCAACCTTATCTTGTTCCTGATCTTAGTGGAAATGCTTTCAGTTTTTCACCATTGAGGATGATGTTGGCTGTGGGTTTGTCATATATGGCCTTTATTATGTTGAGGAAAGTTCCCTCTATGCCTACTTTCTGCAGGGTTTTTATCATAGATGGGTGTTGAATTTTTTCAAAACCTTTTTCTGCATCTTTTGAGAGCATCATATGGATTTTCTCCTTCAACTTGTTAATATGGTGTATCACGTTGATTGATTTGCGTATATTGAAGAATCCTTACATTCCTGGAATAAACCCCACTTGATCATGGTGTATGATCCTTTTAATATGCTGTTGGATTCTGTTTGCTACTATTTTGTTGAGGATTTTTGCATCTATGTTCATCAGTGATATTGGCCTGTAGTTTTCTTTCTTTGTGACATCCTTGCCTGGTTTTGGTATCAAGAAAATTCTGTAATTTCTAAATTTTCTGAAATGAACATGTATAACTTTATAAACAGAAAAACAGTGATTAAAACACACCACACACATAGCGTTCCATGAGTCCTGGGAAAGCACAGTTGGTCGGGAGGTTAAGAGATATCTGATATTTTTCTGTGTGTCTTAGTTAATGTTCTTTTAAAAACCTGTCAGAATTTAACTTCAGAAAATGGAATGTTTAGGAATGTAAAGAGTCACACATCACAAAATATTAAAATGTATTTGATGTGTGAAAAACATGTAAATATCCTAGTCCCTGTGTCTTTGCTTTTAGGTTGTATATATCTAGTTGCTTCAATTGTTGTTTATGATTTTTTTGAAAGATCGTATCTTTAATATAAATTTAATTTGGGGTTGCTGTGTAATGAGCTATTTGGCCACAAGGTGGCGGTGTTACACAGCGCAGACCTGGTCTAGGTTCTGATGGGACTCTTAACAACAGGCTCCTTTGAATATGTCCATGTTAAAGCTCTAGAGCAGTAAATACGACCAAAACACACAAGACAAAAAATTAAAAATCAGTTATGCCAGTAGGAGTTATTCATTGTTCTTTTTTAATCTTAATATTTGTTGTTTCAAATTACATTTAAAGTATATGAACAGTATATGAAAATTATATTAAAAGAATTATGTAATATCTAAAATCAAATTTCTGTTTATATATATGTATATACACAGAAATATATAAATCTTACTGTTGTAGTTACAGCAGGAAACAATGACCATTTTTGTCCTAAAGCAGCATTTGATTTTTCCACATATATTGCTGTCTTTTCCTCAGCTACCAAAAATGTAGCAATGAAGCTTATGTACTTGTTTACTTTGTCTAGACAGTTGCTGATTACAAAATGAATAACGTGGACTATCAGGAGAGGTAAAATTACATGTCAAAATGGCTTTTGAAAGTTCTGTCATGTTAATATCGTTCTGTTGTCATACAGAGCTCAAAAAGCCTTTGCTCTGAACAGATTATTTTCTTTAAAAAAACTTTCTTTTCAGGCTTCCCTGGTGGTGCAGTGGTTGAGAGTCCGCCTGCCGATGCAGGGGACACGGGTTCGTGCCCCGGGAAGATCCCACATGCCGCGGAGTGGCTGGGCCTGTGAGCCGTGGGCGTTGGGCCTGCGCATCCGGAGCCTGTGCTCCACGACGCGAGAGGCCACAACAGTGAGAGGCCCGTGTACCGCAAAAAAAAAAAAAAAAAAGATTTGTGTGTACAGAAATGATGACAGGAAGGAAGTGATGTGGGATAGGATGGGCTGTGGGATAAAATGGGATAGGATGCTACGCAAAAATTAATTTGGAGTAATATTTACATTTAACTGATGATTTGGATAGGATGAGATGGCACTAAAAGTGATATAGTATTTAATTTTCATTATTCTGTGGATTTCCTTCCACCTTGTATGATGGGAGAACTGTCTCTGAGAATCCGACTTCTTTTTCTCAAAAAACCTCTTCGCTTATCTTCTTTGTGCAAGTCTTGGGTTTATGGTCAAGGATGTGTGCACTGAAAAGGCACAATAAAGAGATAAATATACCTCAGGTTGGGACGCATTACCACAACTGGGTCTGCTCTTTCCCTTAAGTTGAGTGAGGTAAATATAGAATATCTTAGAATTTATTTTTTTCTGCCTCAACACAACACAAGTTTATTTCTGCTGATACTGTATGTCCAACGTGGGTGAGATGGAGGCTCCCTCTTGGCAGATGCGTCCACAGTCATGGTGGCAGAGAGAGACGTGGCAATTTGTACCTGGGCTCTTTTTTTAATATTTTAATTTTATTGGAGTCTAGTTGATTTACAGTGTTGTGTTAGTTTCAGGTGTACAGCAGAGTGATTCAGTTATATGTACATATATATTCAGACTATCTTAGAATCGAGGTGTTTGAGCTGTGTTTCAATAGCAATTTGGGGATGTTTGTTAGGAAAATGAGCACCAGCGAGAAACACTTTGCAGTTCATTCTCTTGTGAGTTGCCTCCCAAGCTGTTATCTCAAACAAACAATAGAACTATCTTTCTATTTTATTCCTGCACATTCAGGATTCCAACAGGCTGAAATGACAGTGTTTTCTCCAAATTAACTCTGTTATTAGACTCACTGACCTGACAGTGAATAACATTGGCGAGAACAGTGAACTTCCTGTGATGAGCTCTTGAATGAAGATGCCCTGTGGGCAGGACAACAGTCCCGACTGCACACCTGTCTAAATCAGGAAAGCCTGTGAGCTGTACTGATTCTTCTCAGCCTTGTCACTGGGCCTTCCATCCTTCCCCCTACACTTCAAGCCAGGGTTTCAGAACCAGTGCACGCGTGTGATAACCAGCCCCCTCGGCTTTCAGCCCCTGCTCTGGGCTTGGCCTGTGGGTTGTTGGCACAGATGTGTCCAGTCACTGGAGCCATGTGACAACTGTCACAGTCTAGCATCCGGAAAGAGAGAGGTGTTTGCTCCATCTCTACCCTCTGCTGTTAGGATCTGAAAACTGCAGGAGCCTGGAGGCCAGCTCATGACCAACTCTCTCAGTTTAGGAATCTGGGATCCCTCAAAGGAGTGGACTCCCCAAGGTTCTGCTCCTTTAGTTGGCAGAGCCTGGAAGGGCACTGAGGTCCCCTGATCCTCTGGTCAGAGTTCTAGCAGAAACATCCAGGGCACTCACCATCTTGTCACCTGGGCATTCAAAAGTGATGTCACCTGGTGCTTGGGCCTCAGGCAGCCCATGTATGACTTTAGGAATGATTGACATGGTCTGGCTGTGGGGCCTTGCTGGGGAAAGACAATGACAAAGGATGCATCCTCTGTACAGTATAGGGGTGGGCGGCAGAGAGAGAGAGAGAGACAGATGGAGGGAGAGGGTTTGTTATTAAGCAAGCATGAATAGATTACAAAGTCTGCCAAGAATTTCATGCAGATGTGTACACGAAAGCAGAAGAAAAAAAGTGAAAAATTCTCTCATCTCCTTGAGAGACAAGTGGCTGTCTTTGTGACATCGCTGGCATACCTCGTGAGTGACCACTGAGTTAATTTTGGAGGTGTGTGTGTTTACAGCTCCAAGGGTTACAGGCCTTTGACCTTGAACTATAAATTTGAGATGTTGGTCTCTTACTGGGCCTGTTATGCTTTCAAGGAGACACATGAGAGGGGAGAAGGGGAGGCAGCTGCTCCTTCCCTTCATTAGACAGGGCCCATCATTTAACCCTTTCATGCCTATATTAGTTTCTGATTGCTGCTGTAATAAATGACCACAAATCCAGTAGCTTAAAACCATACAGATTTATCCTCTTATAGTGTGGAGGCCAGAGTCGAAAATAGGTTGACAAGGCTGTGCTCCCTCTGGAGGCTGCAGGGGACAATCTGCTTCCTAGCTGCCAGAGCCTGCCCACATCTTTTGCTCACGGCCTCCTTCCCCTTTCAAGGTCAGCAGCTCAGCATCTTCAAATCTCTTTCTCTCTGTCGCTCTGCTTCCGTCACGGAGCTCCCTCTGTCTGTAGTCCAGTCCTCCTCTAGCTCCTCTTATAAGGACCCTGATGCCTACATGGAGCCAATCCAGGTACTGCAGGATCAACTCCCTGAAAGACCCTTAACTTAATCACACCTTCCACCCAAGATAACATAGTCACACGTCCCAGGGATTAGGACACCTAAGAGTCATTATTCAACTTTCCACGTTCCCAAGGCTTAGTGCTCTGATGGATCTCACTGTGACCTGATATGGGCATCACCCCAATGTCACTGCCCCAAGCAGAGCCGGCAGTCCGGGCTGTGTGAACACGTGTGAGGAACAGGTAACTTTTTGTCTCTCCTTGGCTTCTATGTAGACAAAGACAAAACATGGATATGGGGCTCCAAAGTTTGGGCTGAAGCTTAATAGCATGATACTAATTAGAAATACTAGTTTTAAAATGTTTTTAATCTCTTATTGAGATAGCAGTGGGAAATTCTCTGAACCTCGATGGAGAGGGAGATGCAGCCAAAGGAAACGGTCCTCACTCCAGGCACTCGGACTCCTTGTTTCTTGGAGTTTGGTCCTTTGAGAAGTAAGCAATCATTTCCAAGGATATCAGAGCTGGAATTGCCATCAATTATTCAGTGTTTGATTTCTGTCTGTGTTAACAGAGATCTGTTCAGCTTTTACCGAAAGAAATGGTTGCTGTGCAGAGATTGTCCAGAAGAGGGAGCCAAAGACTTTCAAATGTGCCAGGAGCCCTGAGCTGTTTCCAGGGGACCAGAGGCAGCAGGCCTCCCAAGGAATCAAGCGGTGGGACCTCTCTAGTTCCAAGGAGTGTCTGCTGCTTTCATACTGGGAACTCAGCTGGGCTCCATCTGCCTCCCTGTAAACCAGTCACGCAGGACCTGGGAGACCTGGATCCCACCTCCTCCCCATTTAAAGGTCCTTGCTTGGGCTCAGCAGGGTAACATAAATTATGAATACCTGCTTTTTTTTTTCTTCCAGAATTGTGAAAGAAAGATACATGTTGAAAATTCAAAACAGCAATTAGTAGTGTTGAAAGCTAAAGATCTTCTTACCTTCCCATATACATAAATACTAGTGTCAATTTGTTCAACAGACCTCCAGACATTGCATATTTATATTCTTTATTTGAATTGCTCACACTCCCCTTTTGTTTGGAATACACAACCTGTGCCAACTCGCCCGGAGATGTCTGTGTGCTTCCCTGGCCCAGTATCGTCTTTTCAGGTTTACTTCTTCGATTATGGGGGTTTGGTTGTGGGATGTGGAGAGGTGCAAAGAAGCTATGAATTAAAAGAGTGCTGAATTAAAAGCACTGATGTGGAAGAGAAGAAAACAGTGCATCCCAGTTCAGGCAAACATGTGGCTCATCTCCATTATTTTATTCTCCAAAACCAAACCAACCACTGTGATCAAAATACCAGGTAACCCTGTGGGTGGAGGGTTGGCAAAATCCTCTCCTTGGAGGGCACATTGGACCTCAGGCTGACTTTCTAGTTTTGCTTCCCTGAAGCCTGAGAAAGGGGGTTACCACCTGTGCCACCAGGCAGCACCAATTATGGTGAAATAACCCTGACTGGTAAATTGCATCTGGCTTTGGGGTTGCATGACTGCATGGGCATGTCTGGTGGGAAGCTGTGGTTCCCTGACTAGGGTGACTGGGACTGTCCCTGGTAGGAAGCAAGGCAGCCAGGCCTGTGGGGATGGTAGGAGAGAGCTGGGCTCCTGTGGGGCTGGAGCTTCTGAGCCAAGGTGGACCTGCTCTCGCTTCATTCACCTGAGTTGTGCCTGGGGCACTGGATGGCAGGACCTCCTCTGAAGAAGGGGTTGAGTGCTGTCCTACTGGCCTGTGACACTTCCTGGTCCAGGTGCTTCTCCATGAGTCTAGTGTCAATTGGGACCCGGGTCATCCTGTAAGGAATAGGATCTCGAGGCAGTGGAAAGACTGCTAGAAAGTGGGTGGTAGGGTCAGTGTTCCCTGAAGTGGTAGCTTCTGTTAAAGGTATAGGAGAGGGGGCTGACCGGTCAGGTGTTGGGACATGAGCCAAGTGAATTTGAGAGGATGGATGGACTTGATTCCCCCAAACATAAGCTGTAGAAAAACCAGGGGTCCAAGGCGTTAGACCTCTCCTTTAGATATGTAAAAGGATTTCAATCTGAAATGGAACTGGAGAATGTGAAATGGAGAACCACATGCATGCACTGTCAGAAGAATGAACCTTAAGAATGGAGAGACTGATTTCCTATAAATGCCTGATTTACAGAAAACCTAGACTTATCTCTTGACCACTGAACATTCGTCAAGAATCTCTCCTCATCCTCAAGCCAATGCACTTACCGCTTGGACTCTGACTGGACTTTCCCCTCTTTGCACTTCTTGCCCATAAATACAGCTGACCCCAAGCCCTCAATGGAGTCACCTGTAGCACTAATGCATGCATTTCCTGAATTGTAATTCTTCTGCTAGTGTAGAAAAAACTCAATTTCTGGTCATATGAGCTTGCCTCAGTTTACCTCTTTATTTAGGTTGACAGTCTAATGAGCTTATATTAATCTTTCTTTCCTCTGAATTCTCTATGACTCAATCTTAGTCTGGGCAGTACTGCAATGGCCTCTAATAGGGTCAGAACAAATTATCTTCTAAAAGCTTAAAAGACTTTCTGCACAATTTTAGCATGTAGAAAATGGTTAATTCATTCTTATATTGACTAGAGTCTTTTCAGTTTAAGCTTTTGTTTTACCATTTGGTCTCAGCAATCTCCAGTCAGCCCACTTCACCCTGGCTTTACAGCTGACATTATTTTAACTAAAATTTCAGGGGTAGGTATGCCAACTTCCCTTTCTTTTACTGCCTTCGGATTTTGTTTTCCTGAATGGTTTTATTTTATTATTATTATTTTTTTGCTGTACACGGGCCTCTCACTGTTGTGGCCTCT
The DNA here is from genome assembly GCF_008692025.1 of Phocoena sinus. NCBI lineage: Eukaryota > Metazoa > Chordata > Mammalia > Artiodactyla > Phocoenidae > Phocoena > Phocoena sinus. The sequence goes on from NC_045768.1 coordinate 96,504,038, forward strand.
CCCATTGCGGAGCACAGGCTCCGGACGCACAGGCTCAGCGGCCATGGCTCACGGGCCCAGCTGCTCCGCGGCATGTGGGATCTTCCTGGACCGGGGCACGAACCCACGTCCCCTGCATCGGCAGGCGGACTCTCAACCACTGCACCACCACGGAAGCCCTGAATGGTTTTATTTTTCATGGAATTGTTTTCTCAGGGAGAGATTCCTCTCTGAAATGATACCTATATTCTGGTACAATGAAGTTCCATGTCTGTTCAACAAAGCATCTCCTACTTCTTTTCTAAATCCCCATTCTTGTGCTAAGTCCCATTAATCATCCAAAAAGTAGTACAAAAAGTCCTGGTTGAACACCTGTCATCTAATCTTTCTCAAAAACTAACTGGGAGAAACCAAATCATGTGCTAAGATGAGTCAAGTTTTTAGTTATGAATGAATTGGCAGTCCTTTTAAAAATGATTTTGTTTTCAACTGGGAGCGTTATAGAAATGCATTAGGATTTTGGGTATTTTTTTTTTTTGCATAAACTGAGTAAAATATTGATTTTTGAGGTGACATTGCATATTTTTGTGTTGCAACCAAATAATTTATAATAACTCTATAATATTTCTTAAAAATTGCAAATATCATTTTCTCCAAGTGGTTTTGGAAATAAGAGCTCTACATTATTATTATTATCATCATCATCATCTGTATAAAAGATAGGGAAACTAGAGCACTAAAAATGGAATTTCCGGGGTTCCCTGGTGGCGCAGTGGTTGAGAGTCCGCATACCAATGCAGGGGACGCGGGTTCGTGCCCCTGTCCGGGAAGATCCCACATGCCGCGGAGCGGCTGGGCCCGTGAGCCATGGCCTCTGAGCCTGCGCGTCCAGAGTCTGTGCTCCGCAACGGGAGAGGCCACAGCAGTGAGAGGCCCGCGTACCGCAAAAAAAACACAACAGAATTGGGAGACCAGAAGGGGACGTCCTCATGCCCAGTGAGGCTAGCAGAACTTAACAGGAAGAAGAAAGACTCCTCTTCCTTCCTGGCAAGGACTCAGCTAATGAAAAGCCATGAACTCTTTGCTTATATTCCTTTTCCTCTCTATAAAATTGTTATCCTTCCTTTGCTGCATGGGGACTTGTACATGGTTTACCATGGTTACAGAACCTGAATTGTGGTTTTCTGTGGATCCCAAATAAACCCATCTTTGCTGGAGAAGTATCTGGCTGGAGAACAATCTGGAGACTTTTCACTGAGTGTTCCATGTGACAAGCTCTCATGGCTTCCCAAAGCTGCTAGGTGTTTTACTGGACTGAATACTTACATATAAACCAGTGGGCCAATGTGGCTGCATCAAAGGTTAATGCAACCTCAGACTCCAGCCAATGAAGGTATTCCAGTCAAGGTAAGTCTTGGCCCCTGAAATCTGCACCAGTCCATCAGCAGGGGAAGATGGCCTTAAGAACCATTTAAGCAATGCTCCCAGATTCTCCTTGCACCATGATGCTGGAGGTCTGTAAGCTTTGCATAAAAATTTGGGGAAGAAAAAAGATAGTGGGGCAGGGAGGAGAAGGGAAAGTGCAAAACTACCTGCTGTAAATCTGTGAAGAGCAGCGAGGAGGGGGAAGGGTTTGGCTGTTATAAGGAAGACCTCACCACGTACTGAGAGAGCAAAACCAGAAAATGCACTGCTTCCACAAGCACTGAGTGTTCTGTCCCCATGAAGACCCAGGTCACATTTGATGGCCCTCTTAGAGGCTGCAAGGGAATTCCTATTCTGGGTATCAGGCTGAGGTGACAGTGTCTCAATTCAATTCCTTTCCTATTGTGAGGCTATCTTTCTAAATTACCTGGGCTTGTCATAATGCACCTTATTTTTTCTTTCTCTCCAGGGATCACCACACCCTGCCTAACGAGGGCCTAACTAGGAAGCAGAAACCAACTCAGCTTTAAAACAGAGGAACTTTAAGTTGTGTGGGGAAGACAGCAATATTGTATATAATAGCAGAACAAAAACAAAAACAAAGCAAAAACCCAACATATAGCATGACACCAATAAAATAAATTCTGTAAGCATGCCAAGAAAAAGAGGGAAGAGTCATTACAGGGATAGGATACACATGGAAGTGACAAACCAGATGGAACCCTGAGGCCACCCAGAGATGTGTAACCGGGGATTACTGCCCCAGATCGCAGGGCCCAGGCAGGAGGGAGGGCTCCTAATGACAAGGATCACTGCTGGGACCTGGCACCACTGGTGGGCTTCTTCACTAGGACCTGGAGCAGTGGAGGAGCAACCAGAGGGCCCCAGCTTCTCCTTTCCTCATGCTTCTCAATATCCCACCAGTGCCTTTACTGTCAGAACCATCTAGAAGCTAAACCTGGGTGCCTGGGAAAGGCAGCCTGTAGGAGCCAGCCCCCTGCAATACAGAGGAAGAGCAGAGGAAAGATGAGGAAGAATCTGAGGGCAAATCTGGGTGAAGACCGGCACAGTCCACCCTACATCAGTTTGTTGCTGACAAAATAATGCAGAAGATCATTCTTTTGGAGGATCAACTCTCAAGGCAGATAAGAAGCGTGCATGTCCTCTACACCAGCAGACTGGCCAGAGGTCTGCACATTTAGGTCAGGCTTAGCTCTGCTTGACAACTTGTAAGTTGCATCAAGATCTCCTCCAAGAATCTGACATCTTCAGAGTAAGGGCTAATCTGGGCATGCTCTTCACCTGGCAATTGCAGGGACACAGGAGGGCAAGTGGAAAATGGGGGACCACTTGAGTCCGGACCTAGAAGGAACCAAAGCAAGTCAGTCACCTGGCTGAACCCACCATTGATGAATGGGGAAACGCACTCCATATTTTATGAGTGGAATTGGAAAATTAAATGGGAAAGGGCATGGCCATAAAGAGGGTTGAGTATTCAAGTCAATAATTCCACCTATAGCTCAGCCTTTAAATGTGTGTGTGTATGTGTGTGTGTGTGTGTGTGTTTTCCACACCACCAAGCAATTCATTGACACCAGTTGGGTGTCCTTCAATTAATTCAATTCAATTCAATTCAGACACTGTTAACCCAGAGATAGTGTCAGCTCCCACAGGTTAAGGGCTAAGTCCTATATTCCTTCTCAGGAGGTAAGGAGGGTTTATTCTTAAACAAGAGAATATTTGTGCCATTTTCATTTTATATTTTATCTTATTGTTATAGCTATTATGCCCTTATTTACTCATTTGTAGCTTTAATCCACTTTTGGGCTCTTTTGGTTGGGACTGAGGGTCAAGAGTGGCTGGATTCAATTAGAGGTTGAGAGGAGAGTCATTGTATGATAAATAATAAAATATAAACATCTAGTAGGGGACCTTCAATAGAAGTAGCAAACATATTTACACTATTCATAAGGTTAAAAATTAAACTAGCACTATCAAAGCACAGTAATGAACCCACATGCAAAGGAGAGGAATTGTAACGCTCAGGATTACAACACTCAGGCTGCACATTTAGGTCAGATCAGGAGTACACCATCCACTGTCCTGAACTGCAAATCACGGTGGCGACATCGGCCGGTGGTTGGGGGATAATCTTTGCCACAACCATTTGACACCAAACACAGTGTTACTTTCAACCCTTCTTTTTTGAGCTTTCCCCCCAACCTCTACAACCACCCATCACCAAAACCCAGCACTTTCATATCCCAGGGAGGGATGTAGGGTTTTCCTTGCCAAGACCAGGACAGTCCCAGGAACATAAACCTATGGTGCCTGACACGCTCGCCAGTGAAGACACGTCCACCTCAAGATGAATTGGGGACCACCATGAGTTCTGATCATAAAACAAGCAAGTATTACAGCTTGGAATTAAAAAGGAAAGAAATAAGTGAAGGAAATGAAGAGGTACAACTTTCCAGTTGCAAAACAGATAAGTCCTGGGTATGAAATGCACAGTGTGGGGAATATAGTCAATAACTGGTGACATATCGTAACTTGACGTATTGTGGTGATTAGTTTGGAATGTATAGAAATATCTAATCCTTATGCTGTGCAACAGGAACTAACGTAGTGTTGTAGGTCAGTTATCCTTCAAAAACAAACAAATTCAAAGAGAAAGAGATCAGATTTGTGGTTACCAGAGGAGGGGGTCGGGGGAGGGGAAAATCGATGAGGGTGGTCAGAAGGTACAAACTTCCATTTATAAGATAAATAAGCACCGCATGTGTAACGTACATGTGACAAATATAATTAACACTGCTCTATGTGATACATAAAAGTTGTTAGGAGAGTAAATCCTAAGAGTTCTCATCACAAGGAAGAAAATTTTTTTCTATTTCTTTAATTATGTGTCTATATGAGAGCACAGGTGTTCACTAAACTTACTGTGTGGTAATCACTTCGTGATGTATGTAAGTCAAATCATTATGCTGTACACCTTAAACTTATATACTGCTGTATGTCCATTATATCTCAGTAAAGTTGGTAGAAAAAAAAAGACCTAAAAAAGGGGGTGGGGGTGGGGATAAGTCATGATGGCTGATGATTCTATTCCACAGGCACAGCCTAGAGAGGCAAAAATGCACTAGTAAAAATATAAGTGAAAAATGTCATTGAGTGTCCAACTGACTTTCTTGGAAGATCTCAAACACTCCTCACAAGTAAAGTTGGAGCACTTAGTCACCCATAAACATTCATTAATTCTGACCTTGACTCCTTGGAAACTGTGACACTTTGCATCAAGGAACATGGTGAAGGAAATTAACCGTGTAATCAATATCACAACAGGAATAGTGTATTGAACTAGAATTCAAATATTTTTGCCCTTTAGAAGCACTTAGCACATATAGATATGTTAATTCTGGCCCATTCTTAATTATTTTTAAAGAGTGCACTTCCTGGGGAAGTTTGTTTGCTCAGTGAGTGTCTGAAATAAACCATTTCTTTGGAGACATTTCTGGATTCAGACTCTCCATCCATTCACATTATGTTCCCTCAGGCGAGGCTGGTCAGAGGCCTCTCCCCAATGAGCCCCCAAGGTAATGGTGGGGTTCACCCTTATTATGTGTTTATAAAGCCTTGGTGATCTCTGCCCCATGTTGGGGAAATGATACAACTAAATCACCACTGTGTTCCCTCAGAGTCTCATGGACAGGAGGCATTCAGGTGTCCTGTCATTATGGATTCTGAATTTCCTCATCCTCACTCCATTTTTGCATTGTGTGGGAGTGTATATAAGTCAGTACACTTTTCTGTCTCTCCACCACCAATAAATGATGCCTTGGGGATTTTAAATCTGAGTCTTTAAAAAAGAGATTCTTTTTTTTTTTTCTTATTATGAATACTTAGTCTTACATTAAAATTTCAAAAGGATGGGAATATGAAATAAAGAAAATAATTCACTGCAATTTTCCTTTCCCAAGTGCCATCCATACATAGTAATATTTTTTAAATGAACTTTTTATTTTAGAATAATTTTAGACTTACAGAAATGTAGCAAAGATGGTACTGAAAGTTCCTGTGTACCCTTCACCCAGTTTCCCCTGACGTTAACAACTTACATAACTCTGTTACACTTGTTATAACTAGGAAATTAACATCAGTGTATTATGCCATTTAAAAATATTTACTTCAAGCTTTATTTCCTTTTTATTTTCAAAGTTGACATTTACTCTATTTGCAATTTTATTCTTTCTTTTTAACACTCTGCCATAATAATTTCTCATGTCATCGAAATACTCCACACAAACATTAAACATCTTAAATATTCCATCTTATTAGTGTTTCATAATTTACTTAATATTTTCCTATTTTGCACAAGTTTGTTTCCAGTTTTTTAGCATAAATAACTCTTATGCGTTATTCAAAGTTCACACTATTCCTTTATTACACACTCCTAGAATTAGAACTACCGGGTCAAAGTATCTAAACCTTCTTAGAACTCTTGAAGTACATTATCAAATTCCTTTTTAGTGAAGTTATACTTTTCAGTTTATTCCCTTTTTTTTTTAACCAGGATAAATATTTTTTCTTTTATTTTCAATGAATGTAAATAAACTGTTCAGTTTACTCCTTTTTACTACAATGTTCATGAGCACTCATCGCTGGTACTGAATCCTGTGGGTGTCTTGTGTCTTTTCACTCTTATTGGTGAAAGAAAAAAACACACTTGCTTTATAGTTTTAATTATATTTACTCTTTTGAGACAATATTTTTATATACATTTGCCATTTCTAGTTCAGATTTTGTGATTTGTCTTTTTTTTGCTCATTTATATATTAGGATCATTATAATTTTTAATTGATTGGAATGATGTTTTTATACACCCCTTTCTCAGCTATTACAGATATTCCCCCCATATGTTATAATTTAACTTTGTGTTAAATTTCCAAACTTAGTTATTTCCTAACTTAGAGAATTTATTAAATTTCATGTAACCAAATAGATCAATCTTTTTTCCCTGTGATGTCTTCCTTTTGTTTTAATGCCAAGAATTCTCTTACTTCGAAAAGTGGGTTTTAGGTCTTAACTTACTTGAATTTGGCTTTTAAAATTTTCTCTACTTTCAGAAAAAGCCCAAGCGTATGTTGGTTCCTGTTCCTTTGTTGGAAAGTGTTGCACTAGCTTTTTTGAGGGTTGCTGATGCAGCTTCTAACTAAAGGCTCAAAGAGGCTGATGCCCTGCAGGCTGGAGCTAAGCCAGAGATGGGGTCTTCTAACAGCTCAGTTAGACACGCTTACTCTTAGGCAGCCCTTGTCTCCTTCACTGTGGGGACCATGGGTCTCCGGATTCTGAGAGCAGCCTTTCTCCTGCCGGCCAGTGAGGCTCTGTCTTCTCCCGTTACGTGAGAAGATCTGCACTCAAAGTACAAGTGCCCATCACTCAGCACAGTCAAGCACGAATATTACATTCATGTGGAGTGTTCACCCAGATTTCAGAAATAGACACTAGATGGAAATAAAGAGGTGTTGGTTTGGGGTTTGTTAGGACTTCAGCTCAGAAAACTTGGATTCAAGAACATTTTGTAGCTGGACTACAAAATTGAGGAAGCTTCTGAACGCAAAAACTGCAAGATCACAGATAGTTCCATAAGTTGTTTGTTGATAATTATACTTGGAGCTGGCAAGAAGCAGGGGGGTCTGTTAAACAAGGATTGGTTGGGATCTCAAATGGTTGCAGAGTTAAAAGGGGAACAACCTCAAAACCATAAAGTTGCAGCTGGCAGATGTTGTTCCAAATATGCCTGGTATTTGTTTGATAGAGTTTAATACATTTTGATACATTTCAGAGAAAATTTAAGTTCACACAGTGCAGGGAAATATCTGAGACCAGATCCTCCATGGCTGCCTGACTCCACTTTAGTATGCCTGGGCTATGTCTACTCCCTTATAATTTCAATTTGTCATCAGGAGCAAGTGTTTTCTGAGCACCACCTTTGTGCCAACCAGGTCTGTCTGCTACTACTTGGCACACATTGGTAGAGCCTATGAGTGGGTGAAAAAGAACCAGCAGTATTTATCAAATGAATGAATGAAGGAGTGAGTCTTCTTAAGTCACACTTACCCTTCTTCCCTACCGGCTCCAACACACCTAAAACTGATCTCTCCCAAGCCAGTGATGATGATCGGTGCCTGTGTGTGATGCTCTGTCCATATTCGTGACTGGTTTGGCTGCTTGAATTAAACCTACTGATCAAAATTGTTCACACATTATTTGGAAAGAATCAGAAACAACCTGTGCTTGAGTACATGCCATGTTGTAATTCCTGGTGTATTTGTAACACTCATGGAAGGAAGTAGTGGAAATTTACCTTAGAAATGCTGCTTTCCTTTGTCTGAATTTATCCTACCTTAAAATAAACCCATTTTCCCTAAAAATTGCATTTCCTCGGTCTTCTTCTCCTCTTCTCTCATCTTGGTATTTCTATCTAGCACCAGTGCCTCTTTCTTGGAGTTTAGGAAAGGACCCTCTGACAACAGGGAGTAATGAAACAAATGACACAGTAAGTTGTTTTCAGTTGGAAACCACGTTGACTTGGAAGTGTTTTGCAATACTGGAGACACGAAGCTGTGATTAGTGTGTGTGCTAAATGCTCACGGACTGTGCACACCTTGACAATAAACACGATTCCACACTGTCTGGGAAGCAGAGTGCTAGCTCACGAGCAGCTGGCACTTGAAAGGTGTCCTCCCCTGGTAGATACATTGAAAAAAGTGTGGATGAAATCCTCCACCACTCTCCCTGTTTCTCAAACTGACAACAGTGTATTTGTGTCTTGCATGCATTAGTCTGATTTACTTCCTAAGAGATTTTTAAAAAGTAATTTTCATCTATATTTATTCTCTTCTTCACCTTAAGCAGTAAAGACTGATTCCCCCCTCAGTCCATATCTCCAGTGACCCAGAGTTAACAAAGGGATCCCACAGGCTTGAGGGTGAATTGCATTGTGAAAATAACAAAATTGGTAAACACAGTAGGGAGAACACATGTTCTTGTTAAGCCTCCATGCTACAGAGAAAGAATCAGTGTGGGAAGTTGGCATGTGTGGAGAATATCCATAGAACCAGATGTGGCTGAAATGTTTGGGTGTTCAGTTGTGAATGTGGAACCTACGGGAGAAAAATTCTTCATCAGCTTGTAGCCCAGACTGACTTTGAGGAAGGAAACAGCATGGAACTACCTAGGCTCATGGGGCCATCCAAGATGAAAGGATGTGCTCCACTTTCCCCAAGAGACACTGCTGCAGAAACTCAGAGATTGTGACGCTTATCTCTCTATGGTTTATATTGGCAGGAGCTATGGACTGAATTGCTTCTCCCTCTCCCCAAATTTGTATGTTGAAGTCCTAAACCCCCAATGTGATGATATTCTTTAGGAAGTAGTTAGGGTTAGATTAAGTCATCAGAATGGGATCCTCATGAAGCGATTAGTGCCCTAGAAAAAGGGAAATAGACAGGAGTTCTCTCTCCCCCCACTTTTTTTTAAGTATAGTTGATTTATAATGTGTTAATTTCTGCTATACAGCCAAGTGTTTCAGTTATACGTATATATACACATTCTTTTTTTATATTCTTTTCCATTATGGTTTATCATCACATATTGAATATAGTTCCCTGTGCTATACAGTAGGACCTTGTTGTTTATCCATTCTATATGTAATAGGTTACATCTGCTAACCCAACCCCCCACTCCATCCCTTCCCTAACCCCTCTCCCTTGGCAGCCACAAGTCTGTTCTCTATGTCTGGAAGTCTGTTTCTGTTTCACACATAGGTTCATTTGTGTCATAGTTTAGATTCCACATGTAAGTGATTTTGTATGGTATTTGTCTCTCTCCCCTCTTTGTGAGGACTCCATGAGAAAGTGACTGTCTATGAACAAGGAAGTGGACTCTTTCACCATACACCAGATCTGCCTTTATCTGGGACTTCCCAGCCTCTAGAAATGTGAGAAAAAACAGTTTGTTATTAAAGCCACCAGTCTATGATATTTTCTTATAGCTACTCAGGACAGCAGATATTTTTGTGTCCACTTAGATATTTTGCCCCAAGTTTTCATACCTTGCCTCCAGGTGAGAGGTGGTCCTTTACTAACAGCCAGTCTCCCATTAACGAAGTTGGCAGAGAAGCCATCAGAGTATACCTACTACCCCAATTAAACATTCCTTTTCCAAAATGAATGAATGATGCCTCTCTACTAGAATGTAAAGTGTGGTACTTTGTGGTCATGTTAGTAGTGATCTTTTCTTTCTTCTCCCTGGTATCTGTGCAGCAGTGTTGGTAGGGAAGGGAGCCCAGGGCTCAATCCTTGGGGAACCTGTCCTAAAGTACAGTCTGTCTCTCTTCTTTGCAGGTTGAGAGGTTTCTATTTAAAAACTTATGTCAAGCTCCACTAATCCAGTAGTGAAGCGTACAAGGCAAACATGAAACAAAAGTAAAACTCACTGAAAATGCACCTTGTGATAAGATGGAAGGGCTGGAGCTTATTTTTCAGTTAGTTACTGTACCTGTAAATAAATATGACTCACTGCTGGAATAAGACAGGGTTCAGTATTGACTCTTTTCATATTTCTCAATCTAATTCCTTTAAGTGCAGTGAATTCTGACTCACATAAAGAGCTCGGAGGAGGCAGGAGGACTTTGTTATGGCAAGGACCCTCCATTGTTTTTAATTCATTCCAAGTTTCCATGTTGAAAATCAATGATCTATCAGCTGACATTTGGTTAAAATAACAGAACTGGGAGCAACTTGACTTCGGAGAGGGTGTAATACCCAATCACCAGAGTCATAAACTTTTATAGTTTCTGGGAAGTCCACCAACATGACAGTAAATTATACCTGCTTATCTCCTACATAGGTTTCTTGATAACCCAATAAACTCAGAATTAGAAATACTGTAGATTATAATATATTTATCATATTCACATAATATAACATAGTACATTCTTGGGGGAAGCAGGGACTTCCTGTCCAGTTCCATCACAGAAATTCCTTCTAGATGAAGAGGAAAATCTATTTATTTCAGAAACAGGTTTGGACATTTCAGGTGAATATTATTTAAGTGTTACACAGATTTCACCAAAAGAAAGATCATACTGTGTTACTCAAGTTCATAGGGCACTAATTATTTGTCATAATATCCCAGATGATAATGCTATATCATCATTATTTTACAAAAAGTAAACTTTTATGAAAACGACTCTAATCTATTACTTGATTGAGTAACCAAAACAAAAACAAAAACAAACACAGACCAGCAGGCTGCCAGGCTGGGGAACATGGCTTCAGCAGAAAGCTGCTTTTGGCTGTGGCATTTCAACTCATAATTTAACTATCAAAAATATTTCCAATTATCTTTAAGATTTTCTCAGGACCAGAATGAACAAAGGAAAAAAGGTAAAATGTGCTCAAATTTTTTTTTTTTTTTTGTGGTACGCAGGCCCCCCACTGCCATGGCCTCTCCCGTTGTGGAGCACAGGCTCCGGACGCGCAGGCCCAGCAGCCATGGCTCACAAGCCCAGCCGCTCCGCAGCATGCGGGAACCCCCCGGACCGGGGCACGAACCTGCGTCCCCTGCATCGGCAGGAGGACCCCCAACCACTGCGCCACCAGGGAAGCCCTGCTCAAAATTTTTAAGCTTTCTGAATTATTAGTTCTTCAGTGGTAGTCAGTCCTTTTCTTTTGATTATTTTCTCTTGTTTTGGAAATCAGCAAGCCCACAGAAATCGACTTTGCTCACCATGGGATCATCCACTCAGGACCAGGGTTATTGAGCTCACAAAGGGCCTCCTGGATGTTTGGCTAAGCAGATGGTTAAACCATAAATGCACGTGTGGACTCACAGGGTTCTCTGAAGCGGCATTTTTCTTTTCACTTGCTTACTTATATATGTTTCCTTTTAAGGGTGTCCAAGGAGGCTGAAATGTAGGGGTCTCTTGTGGGACTTTGAATGCTTTTTGGAATATTTGATGATTCTTCAAATAATGATATAATAAGGTGGTACTCAGTCACAGGCAGCCATTTTAAAAGAAATTATACTTTTTTTTGTTTTATTGTTAGTGGACTTTCCAAATTTCTAGAAGCTTGTTCATAAAAGTAAGTTCCTCATAAGAACACGAGTCTGAAATTGAAGTAAGCACAATTTTAAAAGGAAGAATAGTAGCAGAGAAAACCACGTGGATAAATGTCTATACATTATATAGAATGAGGCAATGTCTATACGTTATATAGAATGAGGCCATATATAGAGGGTTGTATTCCTTGTCAGCCTACATTTTGTGAGATATTGAGTATTTCTAGGCTGAAACAAAGTCACAGGAGTATTGAAACAAATAAAAAGCTTGCTATATGTCAGAAAGAAAATTGGATTCAATTTTTAAAAGTAAAAATTATTAAATCAATTATACTTCAATAAAAAATAAATTCCAAAAAAATATTGGGAGCAAATATCATCACAGAATTTCTTGCTTTTTAATCATCAAATTGGTCCAAAAAATGAGAAAATGTGTTTTGCATCATTAGATGTATTTATTTTGTTTATTTATTTATTTTTTGACACACCGTGTGGCTTGTGGGATCTTAATTCCCCAACCAGGGATTGAACCTGGGCCCTCGGCAGTGAAAGTGCAGAGTCCTAACCACTGAACACCCAGGGAATTCCCTATCATTAGATGTATTTAAATGAAAGCTCTTTGCTCCATGTGCGGGATTTATGCTTTAGTTGAAAAGTGAAGCTACTAGTTTCCAAGTTTTCCTTCAGTTCTGGCATTCTGTGATCTGCTGTTGGTCTAATTCCAAGACTTACACATGTAGGCAGAAGTCTGAGAAAGCTCCCAGATTCCATGTTAAGCCCTGGAATCTGTGAGCATGATGGGATAGCAGCCCTATGACCATGCCGTTGTGTGATACAGTTATCCTTAAAATAGAGAGGTTATCAGGGTGGTCCTAATCTAATCACATGAGCCCTTAAAAGCAGAGAACTTCCTCTAACTGGTTGCTGAAGACAGAGACAAAAGGAAAAGTCAGCGATTCAAAGCTCTAGAAGGATTTGACGCACGATCCCTGGCCTTGCACATGAAGGAAGCCCCATGAGAAGGAATATTAGTGACTCTGGGAGCAGATTATGATTTCCATGTGACAACCAGCAAGGTATTGGGGAACTTGGACCTACAACTGCAACAATCTGAATAAGCCTGGAAGACTACTGCTTCCCCAGAATCTCCCTGGAAGTGCCCACCCATCAAAACCTTGATTTCAGCTCATGACCTAGGGGGTAGAGTTCAGTCAAGCCCTCCTGAAACTCTGACATACAAAACTGAGAGAACAAATAAATGTTGTTTTAGCCACTAAGTTTGTGGTACTTGGTAATAGAAAATGAATACAGTAGGCCTATGATATTTATTCAATTTCTAAGTGAATTAATGCCGTTTGAGTGAATTGTCAATTCCCAAACATGGGTTATTTATGCATCTTGTATATTATCTCATATAGTATTTAGGCAGTTTGTGTTTTTGCTTTTGTTTTATCTGATGAAAGCAAATTCATACATATATATTTTTAAAAAGTAAAACACAGTAATCATGTTAACTGGATTTTTTTCCTCTAACTTGTTATGATTTGGGGGTATATTATGTTCATTATTCACAGAAGAAAACCAGAACTATGGCACTGCACAATCCTATTTGGTGTAGTTCATTCTGCCTAAAACTGCAAAAGACCATTATTTCTTCAGAAAGTTCAGGCATATTCAAACATAGTGAAATAATATTTCACATCACAATATCATTTCATTTTGGACATTTTGGGTTGAAATGTCTTCTCCAGTTTTTCATGCCTTTAGTTCCCTGCCTCTTGCTTTGCTCATGCTGGATGATGTAAAGTGATTCTGTTGTGCATACCACATTCTTCTAAAAGGAAAAATCAAACTATTTTAAGGTTTATCTCACTTTAAAAAATTTAGTTTTACAATGTTCTTGCAAAGTTCCAGCTCAGGTTGTGCTTTAAACTTGAAAGAAAAAAAAAAGAAAAGGTAAGTTTTCAGGACCATCAAAGAGTTATTACTGAATGACAAAGACATGACCAATCTGAATGGAGGATTTAAAGCAATCCTCAGGGCCTTTGATGCAGATTAAAAGCAAGATCACAGATGTGCTGAGCAGGGAATCTACCTTGTTTCACTGTGATAGAAGAGATGTGAATGAGATATATTGTTAGACTACAAATACTGTACGATTTTAGGAGTGATCCATGATATCATTTGTGTTCATCTCTTCTTTCATTGATTCATTTAGTGCATTTAATGAGTGTCTCCCATATGCCTAAACCATGTTATTTGCTGTGGAGATGAGAGGTGATAACAAAGCAAACCGGGGTATCAGGAACAGATGATGTGCTGAGGGCTCAAGCTGAGCTCTCCATAGAGTCCTGAGGGCCCCTGGAAGAAGTGGTCACTTACTCTGACTGAAGGGCCTGGAAAAAGCATCTCAGGTAAGATGAGATGCTTAGTTGTGAAAATGCAGTGGGAGAGCCCAGGTGGTAAGGAGGGGCATTTCAGGGAAAAGGACATTAAGAAATCGATCAAGTGAGCAAGGAAAACAGAACACAGGGAAACTAGTGTGTCCGCAGAACAGTTTAAAGCTAAGAATAGGATTTATGGGAACAATTATAGACACAGGGGCCAGAGAGAGAGGTGGGGCAAGATTCTATAAACTTCTGATGACATTTTAAGAAATGTGGACAAGAAAGCATCACTGAAAGATCTGAAGCAGATGAGATCCACATAGTACAGCTATATTCCCAGCATTATTGGAAGCCATGGTTCTTCCTGCCCCATAATGCATGAAGAAAATGGGATAGTCATTAAGAATGAAGATGTAATGTTCAGAGTCAATAAAAAGTTTCTGGATGGAAGGAAAACTGTAGGGGCCTGTCTCCAGGGACATTCTACCTCCCTGTCTCCCTTTCTTTTCATTGGATGATCAGTATCCTTATTTTCCTCTTGTACCAATTCTCCTGGAAACAGTCAGCAAAACAAATTCAAGCCAGGGCTTAGAAGCACATGAGAGGGCCTCCTCCATCCACCCATGGACGTTGGGTTTCTTCTCCTGCCACACTTGTGTGTCCATCTGGTCTCCTTGTTTAGCCATCACTGATGTTCCAGGTGTGACCAAGCCTCACTGATAATACCTACTTTGTACAAAGACAGGTACAGAGATGTCAGCTGTGACCTCCTCCCTCATGGGCCACCTCTAGCAACCTGACAAAAATAACAGGAACACAATGTTAACTTAGCTCAAAATCTTTTTCTTTTTTTAATTTGTTGCTGTTGTTTTTTTCTTTTTCAATTATTTTTTATTGGAGTATAGTTGATTTACAAGGTTATGCTAGTTTCAGGTGTAGAGCAAGGTGAATCAGTTATACATAAACATATATCCACTCTTTTTTAGATCCTTTTCCCATAGAGGTCACTACAGAGTATTGAGTAGAGTTCCCAGTGCTATACCATAGGTTCTTATTAGTTATCTATTTTATACATACTAGTGTGTTTATGTCAGTCACAATCTCCCAGCTTATCTCTCCCCCCTCAAATTCTTTCTGCTCCATGAACACTCTCTCCTAACCCCAGGGGCATCTGTTTCTGTTTTAAACTTCTGGAGTATTTTCTGGCATTTCTGCTTTTCTGTAAACAACATTATTTTGTATTTTATAGCACAATAGTTTCTTAGCTCCAGGGTGGTAATAACCATATTTTATACTCTGTTTCCCTGATTTTTCTCTATTACTATTGAGTGGCAAGCACTTATAAGAAAAGAATGTGTTGGGTTAGAAGTAGAAAAATGTATCAGTGTGGGTTAGTAGAAAAAGAAAACATAATTCAATGAATTCAAGGGGCACACGCAGGTTAAGTGTGAAAGTCTCAAGAGGATCTGGGGAGGTCAGCTGTTGCTGACATTTAGAACATGCTGCTGGGTCACATTTCTGATGTGGTCACAAAACCAAAAAATTTTGTCCATCTGCAGTGTCCTCTTTCTTATAATTCTGATTTTCTAAAAGATCCTCCTGACCTGCACATGTTTTTGGTTGTGCTGATTTCTCATGATCTATAATCACCAAGTCATCTGGATGTCTTTTGTTCCTAAGCAGTGCTTCCCACTCAACAATTATTTAGGAGACAATGGAACCAATTAACTCAGTTCAAATATGTTTAAAATAATCAGCAATTTTATACAGCAAATTAGGTATGACAGTTGTTTTTTTTTGTTTGTTTGGTTTTTTTTGCAGTACGCGGGCCTCTCACTGCTGTGGCCTCTCCTGTTGCGGAGCACAGGCTCCAGACGCGCAGGCTCAGCGGCCATGGCTCACGGGCCCAGCCGCTCCGTGGCATGTGGGATCATCCCGGACCGGGGCACGAACCTGTGTCCCCTGCATCGGCAGGCGGACTCTCAACCACTGCACCACCAGGGAAACCCTGGTATGACAGTTTTTCAAAGTAATAATTTATGATTGAACTGTACCACTTTTAATTTCATTGGTAAAATCTATTATTCCAGGTTTTGTTCTTTTAAAAGTAGATTGTAGGTTTAAAGTTTCTGAAAGTGAGAAACTCCTGAAAAGAGGTCATTTGCTTTCTTCAAAGCAGTCAGCCCTTGGTAGTATATTTGGGACAGGGATGGAAAATTTCTTTCATCCCTTTTATAAAATCTGATCGATTCATTGTGGCTGCTTAAAGCCTCAACTCAGAGGAGAAAAATGCAATGATTGATTAGTCATGTCTGCCAGGAGGACAGGTGAAAAGAATATTAGCACTTAAACAAGAACATTCCACACTGAGTCTTTTCTACCAGTATCTGAAAATGTGGCTGAAATCTGTTTATATTATGACCATCATGGTTTATAGATTTAGAAGAATATCCTAGTATGTAGTGGGAAAAAAAAGAAAAGGAGTGACATGAATTCAAATCTTAACTTTTTTATACTATCTCTGGATAATGGAAAATCTATCTAAACTCTTCAAGTGACAATTCAATTTCATCAGGTACAAAATAAAAAGAATGATTTACAGCTAATGAAGAGGTCTTTAGGATTAAATGATGGAGTATACATTTGGCTAGGTATGAAAATGGCAATAGCCACTAACATATATTGATTGATCATTATGTACCAGAAATTGTTCTAGATGTTTTCCTGTGTCTAGCCATGTGTTATATACATTCAAAATATTTAATTGTCTTAGATAGTTTTCTAAAACATGAGAGACACAAAAAGTTTAGAGGAGCTTCTTCAAAAATGAAAATAGGAGAGGGGGACCTTGAAGATGGCGGAAGAGTAAGACGCGGAGATCGCCTTCCTCCCCACGGATACACCAGAAATACAGCCACACGTGGAACAACTCCTACAGAACTCCTACTGAAGGCTGGCAGAAGACCTCAGACCTCCCAAAAGGCAAGAAACTCCCCACGTAACTGGGTAGGGCAAAAGAAAAAACAGAGACAAAAGAATAAGGACGGCACCTGCACCAGTGGGAGGGAGCTGTGAAGGAGGAAAAGTTTCCACACACTAGGAAGCCCCTCCGCGGGCGGAGACTGCGGGAGGCAGAGGGGGGAGTTTCGGGACCGCGGAGTAGTGCACAGCGACGGGTGCGGAGGGCAAAGCGGGGAGATTCCTGCACAGACGATCGGTGCCGACCGGCACTCACCAACCCGAGAGGCTTGTCTGCTCACCCATCGGGGCGGGCGGGGCTGCGAGCTGAGGCTCGGGTTTTGGTTTTGGACGGAGCTCAGGGAGAGGACTGGGGTTGGCGGCTTGAACATAGCCTGAAGGGGTTAGTGCACCACGACTAGCCGGGAGGGAGTTCGGGGAAAAGCCTGCACCGGCCGAAGAGGCAAGAGACTTTTTCTTCCCTCTTTGTTTCCTGGTGCGCGAGGAGAGGGGTTTAAGAGCGCTGCTTAAAGGAACTCCAGAGACGGGCGCGAGCCGCGGCTAAAAGCGCGAACCCCAGAGACGGGCGCGAGCCGCGGCTGAGGGCGCGAGCCCCCGAGACGGGCGTGAGCCGCGGCTGAAAGCGCAAACCCCAGAGACGGGCGCGAGCCGCGGCTAAAACCGCGGACCCCAGAGACGGGCGGGAGACGCTAAGGCTGCTGCTGCCGCCACCAAGGGGCCTGTGTGCGAGCACAGGTCACTCTCCACACCCCTCTTCCGCGGAGCCTGTGCAGCCCACCACTGCCAGGTTCCCGGGATCCAGGGACAACTTCCACGGGACAGCGCACGGCGGGCCTCAGGCTGGTGCAACGTCACGCCGGCCTCTGCCGCAACGTCACGCTGCCTCGGCCGCCGCAGGCCCGCCCCGCACGCAGTGCCCCTCCTTCCCCCATCCCCCAACCCCCGGCCTGAGTGAGCCGGAGGCCCCGAATCAGCAGCTCCTTTAACCCCGTCCTGTCTGAGCGAAAAAACAGACGCCCTCCAGCGACCTACACGCAGAGGCAGGGCCAAATCCAAAGCTGAGCTCCTGTGAGCTGTGAGAACAAAGAAGAGAAAGGGAAATCTCTCCCAGCAGCCACAGAAGCAGCGGATTAAAGCTCCACAATCAACTTGATATACCCTGCATCTATGGAATACCTGAATAGACAAGGAATGATCCCAAATTGAAGAGGTGGAATTTAGGAGCGAGATCTATGATTTTTTTCCCTTTTCCTCTTTTTGTGAATGTGTACGTGTATGCTTCTGTGTGACATCTAGTCTGTATACTCTAGCTTCCACCATTTGTCCTAGGGCTCTATCCGTCCATGACTTTTTTTTAAAAATTCTTTTTCTTAATAATTAAGTTTAATTGTAATAACTTTATTATACTTTACCTTCGTTTTTTCTTTCCTTCCTTCCCTCCCTCCTTTAGACAACGAATCACCCCAAATTGAGGAGGTGGTCTCAGGGAGCAGGATTTATGATTTTTCCCCCTTTACCTCTTTTTGTGAAGGTGTATGTGTATGCTTCTGTGTAAGATTTTCTCTGTATAGCTTTGCTTCCAACATTTGTCCTAAGGTTCTATCCGTCCCTTTTTTTTTTTTTTCTAAATATTTTTTAATTCAATAACTATATTATACTTTATTTTATTTTTACTGTATCATCTTTCTTTCTGTCTTTTTTCCTTCTTTCCCTCCTTCCTTCCTTCCTCCCTCCCTCCCTCCCTCCCTCCTTTCTTTCCTTCTTTGCTTCTTTCTTCCTTCCTTCCTTTCCTCCTTTCCCTCTTTCTTTACTCATACTTCTACTAATTCTCCCTACTTTTTCTCCCTTTTATTCTGAGCTGTGTGGATGAAAGGCTCTTGGTGCTCCAGCCAGGAGTCAGGGCTCTGCCTCTGAGGTAGGAGAGCCAACTTCAGGACACTGGTCAACAAGAGACCTCCCAGCTCCACATAATATTAAACGGTGGAAATATCCCAGAGACCTCCATCTTAACACCAGCACCCAGCTTCACTCAACGACCAGCAAGCCACAGTGCTGGACAACCTATGCCAAACAACTAGCAAAACAGGAACACAACCCCACCCATTAGCAGAGAGGCTGCCTAAAATCATAATAAGGCCACAGACACCCCAAAACACACCACCAGACGTGAACCTGCCCACTAGAGAGACAAGATCCAGCCTCATCCAGCACAACACAGGCACTAGTCCCCTCCACCAGGAAGCCTACACAACCCACTGAAACAACCTTAGCCACTGGAGACAGACATCAAAAACAACGGGAACTACGAACCTGCAGCCTGCAAAAAGGAGACCCCAAACACAGTAAGATAAACAAAATGAGAAGACAGAAAAACACACAGCAGATGAAGGAGCAAGATAAAAACCCACCAGACCTAACAAATGAAGAGGAAATAGGCAATCTACCTGAAAAAGAATTCAGAATAATGATAGTAAGGATGATCCGAAATCTTGGAAGTAGAATGGACAAAATGCAAGAAACAGTTAACAAGGACCTACAAGAACTAAAGATGAAACAAGCAACGATGAACAATGCAATAAATGAAATCAAAATCACTCTAGATAGGATCAATAGCAGAATAACTGAGGCAGAAGAACGGATAAGTGACCTGGAAGATAAAGTAGTGGAAATAACTACTGCAGAGCAGAATAAAGAAAAAAGAATGAAAAGAACTGAGGACAGTCTCAGAGACCTCTGGGACAACATGAAACGCACCAACATTCGAATTATAGGGGTTCCAGAAGAAGAAGAAAGAACGAAAGGGACTGAGAAAATATTTGAAGAGATTATAGTTGAAAACTTCCCTAATATGGGAAAGGAAATAGTTAATCAAGTCCAGGAAGCACAGAGGGTCCCATACAGGATAAATACAAGGAGAAACACGCCAAGACACATATTAATCAAACTGTCAAAAATTAAATACAAAGAAAGCATATTAAAAGCAGCAAGGGAAAAACAACAAATAACACACAAGGGAATCCCCATAAGGTTAACAGCTGATCTCTCAGCAGAAACCCTACAAGCCAGAAGGGAGTGGCAGGACGTACTGAAAGTGATGAAGGAGAATAGCCTGAAACCAAGACTACTCTACCCAGCAAGGATCTCATTCACATTTGATGGAGAAATTAAAACCTTTACAGACAAGCAAAAGCTGAGAGAGTTCAGCACCACCAAACCAGCTTTACAACAAATGCTAAAGGAACTTCTCTAGACACGAAACACAAGAGAAGGAAATGACCTATAGTAGCGAACCCAAAACAATATATAAAATGGAAATAGGAACATACATATCGATAATTACCTTAAATGTAAATGGACTAAATGCTCCCACCAAAAGACACAGATTGGCTGAATGGATACAAAAACAAGACCCTTATATATGCTGTCTACAAGAGACCCACTTCAGAACTAGAGACACATACAGACTGAAAGTAAGGGGATGGAAAAAGATATTCCATGCAAATGGAAACCAAAAGAAAGCTGGAGTAGCAATTCTCATATCAGACAAAATAGACTTTAAAATAAGGACTATTAAAAGGGACAAAGAAGGACACTACATAATGATCAAGGGATCGATCCAAGAAGAAGATATAATAATTGTAAATATTTATGCACCCAACATAGGAGCACCTCAATACATAAGGCAAATACTAACAACCATAAAAGGGGAGATCAACAGTAACACATTCATAGTAGGGGACTTTAACACCCCACTTTCACCCATGGACAGATCATCCAAAATGAAAATAAATAAGGAAACACAAGCTTTAAATGATACATTAAACAAGATGGACTTAATTGATATTTATAGGACATTCCATCCAAAAACAACAGAATACACATTTTTCTCAAGTGCTCATGGAACATTCTCCAGGATAGATCATATCTTGGGTCACAAATCAAGCCTTGGTAAATTTAAGAAAACTGAAATTGTATCAAGTATCTTTTCCGACCACAACGCCATGAGACTAGATATCAATTACAGGAAAAGATCTGTAAAAAATACAAACACATGGAGGCTAAACAATACACTACTTAATAATGAAGTGATCACTGAAGAAATCAAAGAGGAAATAAAAAAATACCTAGAAACAAATGACAATGGAGACACAACGACCCAAAACCTATGGGATGCAGCAAAAGCAGTTCTAAGGGGGAAGTTTATAGCAATACAAGCCCACCTTAAGAAGCAGGAAACATCTCGAATAAACAACCTGACCTTGCACCTCAAGCAATTAGAGAAAGAAGAACAGAAAAAGCCCCAAAGCTAGCAGAAGGAAAGAAATCATAAAAATCAGATCAGAAATAAATGAAAAAGAAATGAAGGAAACGATAGCAAAGATCAATAAAACTAAAAGCTGGTTCTTTGAGAAGATAAACAAAATAGATAAACCACTAGCCAGACTCATCAAGAAAAAAAGGGAGAAGACTCAAATCAATAGAATTAGAAATGAAAAAGGAGAAGTAACAACTGACACTGCAGAAATAAAAAAAATCGTGAGAGATTACTACAAGCAACTCTATGCCAATAAAATGGACAATCTGGAAGAAATGGACAAATTCTTAGAAATGCACAACCTGCCAAGACTGAATCAGGAAGAAATAGAAAATATGAACAGACCAATCACAAGCACTGAAATTGAAACTGTGATTAAAAACCTTCCAACAAACAAAAGCCCAGGACCAGATGGCTTCACAGGTGAATTCTATCAAACGTTTAGAGAAGAGCTAACACCTATCCTTCTCAAACTCTTCCAAAATATAGCAGAGGGAGGAACACTCCCAAATTCCTTCTACGAAGCCACCATCACCTTGATACCAAAACCAGACAAGGATGTCACAAAGAAAGAAAACTACAGGCCAATATCACTGATGAACATAGATGCAAAAATCCTCAACAAAATACTAGCAAACAGAATCCAACAGCACATTAAAAGGATCATACACCATGATCAAGTGGGGTTTATTCCAGGAATGCAAGGATTCTTCAATATACGCAAATCTATCAATGTGATAAACCATATTAACAAATTGAAGGAGAAAAACCATATGATCATCTCAATAGATGCAGAGAAAGCTTTTGACAAAATTCAACACCCATTTATGATAAGAACCCTGCAGAAAGTAGGCATAGAGGGAACTTTCCTCAACATAATAAAGGCCATATATGACAAGCCCACAGCAAACATCATCCTCAATGGTGAAAAACTGAAAGCATTTCCACTAAGATCAGGAACAAGACAAGGTTGCCCACTCTCACCACTCTTATTCAACATAGTTTTGGAAGTTTTAGCCACAGCAATCAGAGAAGAAAAGGACATAAAAGGAATCCAAATCGGAAAAGAAGAAGTAAAGCTGTCACTGTTTGCAGATGACATGATACTATACATAGAGAATCCTAAAGATGCTACCAGAAAACTACTAGAGCTAATCAATGAATTTGGTAAAGTAGCAGGATACAAAATTAATGCACAGAAATCTCTGGCATTCCTATATACTAATGATGAAAAATCTGAAAGTGAAATCAAGAAAACACTTCCATTTACCATTGCAACAAAAAGAATAAAATATCTAGGAATAAACCTACCTAAGGATACGAAAGACCTGTATGCAGAAAATTATAAGACACTGATGAAAGAAATTAAAGATGATACAAATAGATGGAGAGATATACCATGTTCTTGGATGGGAAGAATCAACATTGTGAAAATGACTCTACTACCCAAAGCAATCTACAGATTCAATGCAATCCCTATCAAACTACCACTGGCATTTTTCACAGAACTAGAACAAAAAATTTCGCAATTTGTATGGAAACACAAAAGACCCCGAATAGCCAAAGCAATCTTTAGAACGAAAAAAGGAGCTGGAGGAATAAGGCTCCCTGACTTCAGACTATATTACAAAGCAACAGTAATCAAGACAGTATGGTACTGGCACAAAAACAGAAAGATAGATCAGTGGAACAGGATAGAAAGCCCAGAGATAAACCCACGCACATATGGACACCTTATCTTTGATAAAGGAGGCAGGAATGTACAGTGGAGAAAGGACAGCCTCTTCAATAAATGGTGCTGGGAAAACTGGACAGGTACATGTAAAAGTATGAGATTAGATCACTCCCTAACACCATACACAAAAATAAGCTCAAAATGGATTAAAGACCTAAATGTAAGGCCAGAAACTATCAAACTCTTAGAAGAAAACATAGGAAGAACACTCTATGACATAAATCACAGCAAGATCCTTTCTGACCCACCTCCTAGAGTAATGGAAATAAAAACAAAAATAAACAAATGGGACCTAATGAAACTTCAAAGCTTTTGCACAACAAAGGAAACCATAATCAAGACCAAAAGACAACCTTCAGAATGGGAGAAAACATTTGCAAATGAAGCAACTGACAAAGGATTAATCTCCAAAATTTACAAGCAGCTCATGCAGCTCAATAACAAAAAAACAAACAACCCCATCCAAAAATGGGCAGAAGACCTAAATAGACATTTCTCCAAAGAAGATATACAGAATGCCAACAAACACATGAAAGAATGCTCAACATCATTAATCATTAGAGAAATGCAAATCAAAACTACAATGAGATATCATCTCACACCAGTCAGAATGGCCATCATCAAAAAATCTAGAAACAATAAATGCTGGAGAGGGTGTGGAGAAAAGGGGACACTCTTGCACTGCTGGTGGGAATGTGAATTGGTTCAGCCACTGTGGAGAACAGTATGGAGGTTCCTTAAAAAACTACAAATAGAATTACCATATGACCCAGCAATCCCACTACTTGGCATATACCCTGAGAAAACCAAAATTCAAAGAGAGTCATGTACCAAAATGTTCATTGCAGCTCTATTTACAATAGCCAGGACATGGAAACAACCTAAGCGCCCATCATCGGATGAATGGATAAAGAAGATGTGGCACATATACACAATGGAATATTACTCAGCCTTAAAAAGAAATGAAATTGAGCTATTTGTAATGAGATGGATAGACCTAGAGTCTGTCATACAGAGTGAAGTAAGTCAGAAAGAAAAAGACAAATACCGTATGCTAACACATATATATGGAATTTAAGGGGAAAAAAATGTCATGAAGAACCTAGGGGTAAGATAGGAATAAAGACGCAGACCTACTGGAGAACGGACTTGAGGGTATGGGGAGGGGGAGGGGTGAGTTTTGATAGGGCGAGAGAGAGTCATGGACATATACACACTAACAAACGTAGTAAGGTAGATAGCTGGGGGGAAGCAGCCGCAAGGCACAGGGATATTAGCTCGGTGCTTTGTGACAGCCTGGAAGGGTGGGATGGGGAGAGTGGGAGGGAGGGAGACGCAAGAGGGAAGACATATGGGAACATATGTATATGTATAGCTGATTCACTTTGTTATAAAGCAGAAACTAACACACCATTGTAAAGCAATTATACCCCAATAAAGATGTTAAAAAAAAAAAAAAAATGAAAATATAGAAGCCCTTTTATATCATTATGTGGAATGTAGTCTTTATATTCAAAACAACAGAGACTCCCTGAGAGCTTTTAATCAAGGTTACACATTTTTTAGACAGTTTAGAGGAAATTCCAGTAAAAATCATTCAATAGATTACCACATAAATGCAACTCCTCTGCTCCCAATATGCCACTAATGGATAAAATACATGAGAGAAAAGCAAAGAGACATAAGCTCTTAAACAAAATCCACAATACCATGGGGAAAAGCAGTGAGTGTGCCTAAAGTCATGGAGCTAATGCCTGCCAGGTTTTGATCATCAGGTCAACTCATGCAGGGAACAGCAGGAATGGTTTTTACAAGACAGGGATCAGCACTTGAAAACAGAGCCTGGGGTGGGATTTTTCATTCCTGGAACAAGAAGAAAAGGACCAGTTACTGATGCCATCTGAGCCTACTGCTTATATGGAACAACAAATGTGAGCAGCAGGGGGTCAAAGACCAGACTCCTGACCAGGATCTGAACCAAGCCAATGCTGGTCTGTGGTGTCCTCAACATCCCCAGGGTGCAGGAGCTCTGAACCACTATAGAACCTGGTTCTGGACTGAGAGGGCTGGGAGCCTGGGGACAACAACCCCAAAACCAGCAATACACACACACACACACACACACCACACACTCATGCCTTACACACTCACACATATACAGACATATACTCACATCACACACACACCACATACAGTCTACACGCACGCACACATACACACACACCACAAACCATAGCAAACACCACACATACAGAGGTCACAGATTGAAGATCCCCCTGCTCAAATGAGCTTACAAATTAAATTGCTAAACTTATAACGAAGTCTAATGCAAATGAAAATATATGAAACATAAGGAGGAAGATGTGGAATAAGAATAGGCTAACATAACAAGTACCAGTTAGAGAGATAACATGTTTAAAATGTACAGTATTTGTAATAAAAACAATAATCAACATAAACTCAATATTCAACACAATAAAGAAGATAATCTGGAAGAACTAAACTGAGAGATAAAACTATTAGAATAGGAAGATGTGTTCAAAGATATAAAAATAGCTTGAGAAATTCAAATATATAAATAGAAGGAGTTATAGAAGAAGAAATTGGAAAGAGTGACAGAGAAGTTACATTCAAAAAGATAATTGCTAACAATTTTAAAGAATTAAAAAAATGTCTTGAAATCTATGGTAAACTTTAAGCTCATGTGATAAAATTCAACTTTCAGGTATAATGAAATCTCTTTGCAGACTGGAAATAGAAAGACATTTCCTAAACTTGATAGATGAACTTTTAAAAGTAAAAATAAAGAAAATCCATGGCAAACATCGTATTTAATGGTAACATATTAATATATTTCATGTAAAATTTGGAATGAAACAAAAATGACTACTATTCCCACTTCTACTCAGAACTGTGCAAATGATGTCATTGTTTAGAGCTAATCCAAAGAATCTATAGAAAACTTATTAGAATTACTAAGGGACTTTCACAAGGTTGTTGAACAATCAGTAACCAAAAATCAATTGAAATTCTATATACTATTGAGCTAAATTCTTCATCTTCTTGTGTGAGGTTTTAGTAATGACTCCCCATGTGATATGTCATGAACATTTGAGACTGTTGAGTAAAGTGCTTTTATCAGTTTGTTTGTAATAGTCTGATCCTAAACACAATGACCTGCAATTCCAGTTTTGATGACCTTCTATTCTGGAAGTATGATAAAATTAAAACAGGATAAAACAAAAGGAAGTAACAATTAGACATATAACAGTGAAACTATAGGCATACCTGATTTTATTGCTCTTTGCTTTATTGTGCTTTTGCAACTATTTATTTTTTTAACAACTTGAAGGTTTGTGGCAACCCTGTGTCAAGCAAGTCTATTGGTACTATTTTTCTATTTTTTTTTTAACATCTTTATTGGAGTATAATTGCTTTACAGTGGTGTGTTAGTTTCTGCTTTATAACAAAGTGAATCAGTTATACATATACATATGTTCCCATATCTCTTCCCTCTTGCGTCTCCCTCCCTCCCACCCTCCCTATCCCACCCCTCTAGGTGGTCACAAAGCACCAAGCTGATCTCCCTGTGCTATGCAGCTGCTTCCCACCAGCTATCTATTTTACATTTGGTAGTGTATATATGTCCATGTTTTTCTAACAGCATTTCTCACTTCATGTCTCCATGTTACATTTTGGTAATTCTTGCAGTATTTCAAACTCTTTCACTATTATTGTATTTGTTATTGTTGTCTGTGATCAGTGATCTTTGATGTTACTATTTTAATTATTTTAACATTTTTTAGCAATAAAGTAGTTTTAAATGAAAGTATGTATATATATTTTTAGACATAATGCCATTGCACACTTAATAGAGTATACTATAGTATAAACATAACTTTTATATGCCCTGGGAAACCAAAAAATTTGTGTTACTCACTTTACTGTGATACTCACCATCTTTAGGTGGTCTGGAACTGAACCCACAATATCTCCGAGGCATGCTTCAGAGAACAATAAAGGTAAAACACACATCTTAAAAGTATCCATAAAGAAAACACAGATTAAGCAAAAAGAAAATAAATTGATGATGGTTACCTTATAAGCCAGAGGTCCCCAATCCCTGGGCTGGGGACTGGTAACGGTCCACGACCTGTTAGGAACAGGGCTGCAGAGCAGGAGGTGAGCAGCTGGCAAGCCAGCGAAGCTTCATCTGCTGCTCCTCATTGCTCCCCATAGCTCGCACTACTGCTTGAACCATCCCCCCCAGCCCCCCATCCCGTCCGTGGAAAAATTGTCTTCCATGAAACCAGTGCCTGAGGCCAAAATGGTTGGGGACCACTGTTATAAGCAACAGTGGAGGCCAGAATGCAACAGAGAATATTGAAAACCCAGAAATGTAACCACAGCAAATATTTTAGTGGAAAAAATAGATTTTAGAGCCAATAAGCCATCATTAAAGTTACTTCTAAAGGAAGTATTAGAAGGAGGAGGAGGAGGAGGGGGAGGGGGAGGAGGAGGAGGAGGGAGGGGGGGAGGAGGAGGAGGAGGAGGAGGAGGAGGAGGAGAAGGAGAAGGAGAAGGAGAAGGAGAAGGGGAAGGAGAAGGGGAAGGGGAAGGAAAAGAAGGAGAAGAAGGAGAAGAAGGAGAAAAAAGAAAGATTCCTAAAGGAAGAGATGAGATACAAAAAATAATTCTGGAAAATAAATCAGTATAGGTAAGGAAATCCAAAGGAATAATGACTATTTAGAAAAATGGAAGGTTTAGGTTTTAAAAGAAAGAACTAAAATTTTCAGCTTTTATAAATATGTAAAAGGAAGAGGGTTTATGTTCAGCATTTTATAATTTTTAAGGAGAGTGCAGAAATATTGTTAAACTTTGGATTTTAAGTATGTATTTTTAAATATGAGTGTTAAAATCCTCTAGTAATCAATAATAGAACAAAACTAGAGGACATAACTTTCAATGTAATAGAGGAGAAAACAGAATTTAACACAGCAATTCATTCAATAAGAATGTAGGAAAAGAAAGGAAATAATATAGAAAAATAATAAGGAAGAAAGTCCAAAATATTCTGCTCAAGGAAGGCCAAAGGATGTTTGTTAGTAATTTCTAGGCCATCTCAAATGTCACAGGTCATCACAGCAAGAGCCTGGAAACCAAGGCATTGTGAAATGATTTCTTCTCACGCTTTCACTATAGCAGCCAGAAAATATAAGGCAACTGAAATATTCCAACAAGAACCTTGAGTATGGGGTGTCTACATATTCCCTGGAACGGGAAAATTAGGGACTATACACTCTGTGATCTCACAGCCAGCAGCCCCATGAAACGGCCTGTATCCACCCTGCAAATGCTAATACTACCTCTACTGTTGATGTTTAGTATTTGATCTTGGGGTGATTTGGTTAGGTTTCCACTTGTGATGGTTTTCTTTATGAAATGCTCCTCTTTATCTCATGACTGGTTTTTACCTTGACTATACTCTTGCCTTGTATTATTATTATTTTCAATGGTTTATTTCTATTTTGTCTGTTTTCTATTTGTCACCATTTAGCTCCGTCTGGTATAACTTTTCCCATACTTTTATCTTTGACCTCCTCCAATTCACATAGTTTTTAGATAGTTTTATGCAGGTGTAGTTAGGTTTTGCTTTATGATCTCTTTGGGGAAATTTTTCTCTTGACGCAAATTTATCCCATTTTATTTACTTGACAGATGTATTAGTTTTATTCCTGTTATCTGTTTGACGGCTTCTGTTTAAAGTCTTCTGTTGTATTTTTATATATTTCTATATTTTTCTTCTTTGTTTTTATAATTCATTCTAATAATTTTAAGATTTAGTGAACATATTTTTGGCTAAACTGGGGTTAACTTTTATAAGGTTTAAGTATATACATTTTAAGTATATATAGTAGATATAGACATAAAACTGTATTTCCTGATTTCTGCCCTTTGCATCAGACAAAAAGGCATTAATAACATGGTTTTGAATTGGGAAATATAGAAAGTTAACAGATTGTGAAAAAGAAATTGTCTTTGATGTGGATAGACCTCTCTGGCAGAGTCAATGGCAGGTGGCCCTCTTTCTGCAGGTATATTCTGTGCCAGTGTAATAAATTTTTATGGTTACGTTTTGAAACATGCACTATTTTACTTGACTTTCTTTCTCTCTTTTTTTTTCTTGTCATCTTTTTTTTTTTTTACATCTTTATTGGAGTATAATTGCTTTACAATGGTGTGTTAGTTTCTGCTTTATAACAAAGTGAATCAGTTATACATATACATATGTTCCCATATCTCTTCCCTCTTGCGTCTCCCTCCCTCCCACCCTCCCTATCCCACCCCTCCAGGTGGTCACAAAGCACAGAGCTGATATCCCTGTGCTATGCAGCCGCTTCCCACTAGCTATCTACCTTACGTTTAGTAGTGTATATATGTCCATGCCTTTCTCTCGCTTTGTCACAGCTTACCCTTCCTGCGCCCCATATCCTCAAGTCCATTCTCTAGTAGGTCTGTGTCTTTATTCCTGTCTTGCCCCTAGGTTCTTCATGACATTTATTTTTCTTAAATTCCATATATATGTGTTAGCATACGGTATTTTTCTTGATCATTTTAATTTCTATAGCATACACTTGAAATTAGACAAGTTAATCTTTTTTAATTAATAGAGGCTTTTAAAATGCTCAATAAAGACCTGGTAACTTAAAGGAAAACAACTTGTACAAACAAAAAACAATTTATTATAGTTGTATAGTAAAAAATTACTCTCTGATTCTATGTTAGAAAATTGAAAAGGCTTATTTGACTTTAGAAGCCACTAGAGTAGTATTTAAAGCATCAGCAATTATGAACAAAATACCATAAATATGAAAGTACCAGAGAACACGCTTACAAAAAAATAGTATAACAAGCAGCTTTGGAGTTAAGGTAGGAAGGGTATTAAAATGATAACTTATGAAACATGTTTAGCTATTGGCCATGAAAAGCTGAAATTAGTTTTAAATTCATATGTAAATATGTAACCAGGTATAAATTTTAATATATGACACTTGATAATTTAGATTCAACCGACTACATATTTTCAGAGGAAGATCTTTGTTATGAATGAAACACTGTGATCAAGAGGATACAAAATATTTAGATGATGAAGAGCCATTTAATGTACCCAAGAAATTGGGCGCAAATCAAATATAGAGAGGGAATGTTCTTGAATTTTAAAGAGTATTATTTCCAAATTTTGTGAGAAAGCAGTCTGTTTTCTTACTTTCAGTTGTGTTACACATTCTACAGTGTGCATAATAATCTATGCACATTAAGTTCATAGTTTTCTATAATGCAGAAAAAACCTGTTTGGTATTCCCTATAATCTAACTGAGAGGATAAATCTACAAAATGGTGATGTGCTCTCCTACTGCTATTTCGTTATTGTGAGATATTACACTTTAAATGCATTGGTTGTTGATGGAAGTGGTGGAAAATTGTGGTTAGTGAAGAAGAGGTGCTTGCACAGGCCTTTGGATCAAAGGACCCATCAAACAGGTCCTGCATTTACTTATGATTCTCCAGCTCAGTGCAAGGAGACTTTCACTTGGCTGTGAGCTTCTCTGCCCCGTGAGTTTGGTTTCCACTCCGCACACTTTGCCATGAGCATAAAGCTAAATACAGCCTGATTCTTTCAGCTTAAATTCCTCAAAGAATTTGTAGGAGAGGCAAAGCACGCACAAAAGTAACTAATAGTAGATGGAATGTTCTATGAATCATAAGAAAGGTATTAATATGATGTCAAGTGGTCCCCCAAAGATTTTTGCATCCTGATACATGCAACCTACGTCACCTTACATGGCAAAGGGGTTTTACAGCTGTGATTAAGTTAAGGATTTTTAGAGGAGAAAATTATCCTGGATTATTTGGGCTGGCTCAGGGTAATCATAAGAGTCCCTAAATGTGAAAGAGAGAGGAAGGAGAGTCAGTTATCAGAGTGAGAGAGAGATTTGAAGATGCTATGCTGGTGACTTGATGCTGAAGACGAAGGAACGAGCCACAAGGCAAGGAATAGAAGCACCTTCAGGAGTTGTACTAAGCAAGGAAACAGATTTTCCTCCAGAGCCTCCAGAAGGAACTCAGACCTGCCAACATCTTGATTTTAGTTTAATAAGACTCATTTTGGACTTCTGATCTCCAGAACCAATTAGAATAAATTTGTGTTATTTTAACACACTTTTTGTGATAATTTGTTACAGCAGCAAATACAAAATGAACACACCAAGGAAGAGCAAAGAAGGTGTCACATTTGCAGCTGGAGCAATAGAGGAAATCTAACTGGAGGAAGAAGCGTTTGGTGTTGATTTTGGATAGGATTGTAACAGGCAGCGAAGGGGATTCAAGGGGGTGAGAATGCCATGACCAGTGGGCAGAGCAGGTACCACGAGGAATGTGTGGAGGTTCCTGTGAATGGTCCTGTTTCATCCACATAGGGATGTGGGAAGAGGAATGAGGGAGGACGTGCTGGGCGGAGATCGCAGGATCTGAAATTTGGAGAGTGACCTCCAGATTTGGGGGAGCCCTAGAAGATTTTGAGCTCAAGAGTGACCCAACACAGCTGTGTTTTCGGAAAGCTCATCTGCCAGCAATGTCTAGGAAGCTTTGAGCAGTGAGAGGATGGGAAGGGGAAGCACAGTTATGAGGAGAAAAAGAATGAGGAAAGGACCGTGGGATTTGAAAGGCTGGAAGGGTGCCCAAGTAGGAGGCCTGATAAAGTGTAATTGATTTATTTATTCCTTACAGAAAAATACTTATGAAGTATTTTCGGATGCTGGTCACCTAGCAGAAGTCGACAAATTAGAGCATAGTGGGGAGAATGATACCAGTCATCCCTCACATCCATGTAAAATTACAACAATGAGAGATTCCAGGAAGGAGGGTCTTGTGCTGAGCATAACAGTGGTGGCAAGGCTGGCTGACCCTGGCTAAGGTCTTAAGTAGTTGGGGGATGATTGAAAAAACTACAATCAAGACCCAGATGATGTCTCTTTGAAGAGTTTGGATTTATCAGTATTAAATGTCTTTGATAACTCTTCTACGCTCCCATCCCTTCTTTCTAGAGATGGGGGGTTGCATTTTGCAGCTCTGCTACTCCAGAGCGGAAATGGAGCCGATTCTCACTTGGCCAGGTTTCTTCATTCAAACCCTCCGTAATGAAGCATCTACAAAACTCTTCTTCCAGAAGGGCTTAGAAGCAACTAGGAAATAAGCCAAATTGGCCTCCGATCCTGCCCACCCTACCTCAGAGTATTTACCTTACTTAGGTTCCCTTCTCCTGGGCTGACATTAAGTCCAACTGACTAATTGCACTCAAGAGAAAGAAAATAAGTAAATGGCAAGGAGACATTGAGAAACATATACTTTAAAATTGTTTTCATGACTTTTAGGAAGCTGCCATTGAAGACATTTACTATGCTTATAATTTTCTATTGCTTGATCTATATAAAAAAACCTTCCTTTAAATTTTAATACAAAGAAAACTCATCTCATTTAATTTTTTTTGTGGTTTTTCATTTCTGAAATACATAATGTGTACTTTAAAGAAGCTAAGGGGGTAATTTCATGATAAACACAATTACCTTTTTAAGCACGTTTTCTTCCTTCTATTAGACGACCAGAACTTATACTTTGTTAAATGTGTTGTGTGCATGTCCCATTCTGTTAGAGGGCGTTTTCATTGACTGAAACTTCCCATTGCTTTAGTGTTTTCTCTGGTCTGACCGTGAGGTGACCTAAATAGTCCAGACTTCTTTGTACTGACCGTGTGGGCATGTAAAGTAGCTTAGGAGTATGACGTCTGTTCATGAGGCTGGATTTCAGTTATATTCTGCCTGCTCACATTTATTGTTAAAGAAATGAATGTCTTCTGGAATAAGCAAGTTAGAAAAAGAGGTTTTTTTTGAGATTATCAGCACAATTGAAAACCAGTTGGTAAATCTCCATTTCGGTACGAAGGACATTAGCTTACATAGCTAACCAGCAGGTGCTCAGAATGGAAATAAGTGCCTTAACTTGATGAGTCACATGCTCCGTGAAATATAATACTTTGTGGGAAATCCTCTAGAAAATGATAAAACTTCTAGAAGAAGCTTTGTTAATGTGAATAAACAAGATTCTGTGGATCGCAGGATTTTCTGGAGCCTACAAACATGAAAAGGGGATTTACTGTGCCGGTGAAATAAACAAGGAATAACACCCCTGTGTCAGTGGGGATATTTATAGAACTGTGAACAAGAACCAGCTTCTTAAAAAACACACTTTTGAGAGACAGCAAAGCTGTGTCTGTAAATCCAGGCTCCTGGGAGGTTGTGGTAACCCTTGGGAACACTAGCTAGCACAGACACAAGAGTCCTGACGTGGGCTTTTTGGAGTTTCAGCAGAGTCCCACACATATCGACTGTGTGGTGAATCTATTCCCTGGGCTCCAGGTTCCTTATCTGTAACATTAGAGTGTCATATGAGCAATCTTCAAAGTCGCTTCCAACCACATTTCCTTTCTCCTCTTGCATCAGCATCTAATTCCTTCCATTAGAGTGTCCTGTGCATAATGACACTCCTGCCCCCAGCTGCCACCCAGACCTACAGAGAGGGTCTCAGGGAAGCCCATGTGCAGTGGGAGAGTCAAACATCCTTCTTTGTAAAGTCCCAGCCCCTTGTTCTGGACCTGTATCCTTGAGCAAATTTGGTCTCTCTTCCATATGACACCCAGGTCTCATGCCTTCAGCTAATCATATGTATTCACCCTATTCTCCTGCAGACATGGATTTCAGACTCTTCTCTCTCTAATTTCTTTCCTCTAGAGGTACATGTGTTCATCAATGTTCTAAAAATATGCAGCCACTCTGATTTTTGGACTATTAAAATAGTTCAAGACGTTGAGCCTATTACCATATGCCTTCAATGGCTAGGCATAACTTTTATACTATTTTCTATAATTAGTATGAGTTTGAAAATTGAAGGGCACATTTACTCTGTTTCTTTCCTCTCCTTCAACCCTGTTATAAAATTGATTGAGTGTCAAAATTGATAACTTCTTGGAATTTAGGAAGTAGAATATGTTCCTCTGATATTTTCTCTGTATTTTTATGTGTGCAGGAACTATTTTAAATATGGCACTCTTGCTAGAGTTAGTTCTAAGAAACTTGTGTCTGTTCTGCAGGGTCTTTTAATAAATAATTACTGGAGAACAACTATGATGATCGCTCAGCATCTAGACGATAACAATATCCCATGGGTATGGAAGAGCAGAGATGTTTGAGGGCTACCAGTGCTGGAAGAAGAATGGATTACTCCACCTGAGAGATGCAGTAATGATGACTTCTTCACACCCAACCAAGCTTGAGGGAATAAAATGACTACATGATGGCACAGGTTCCCTGTTCCCTGGTTATATTTCTGCAAGGCTGGCTCATCCACAAGCACTGGGATGTGGCCACTTGGGATTCAGAAAGAGGAGCTCCTTCTTCTAGGGACCCAGAGTGAGAATCAGAATGTGATCTTGAGTGTGATGGTTAATGTTATGTGTCAATTTGGAGGGTGTTTTCAGATGAGTTTAACATTTAAATCAGTGAACTGTGGGTAAAGCAGATTGCTCTCCATAATGTCTGTGTGCCTCATCCAATCAGCTGAAGACCTGAACAGAACAAAATGACTGGCCTCCCCAGGCCTGAGGAAATTCTCCAACAGACTGCCTTCAGACTTCATCTGCACCATTGGCTCTCCTGGGTTTACAACAGACTGCTTTTGGACTGGAACTGAAACACTGGCTTTCTTGGATCTCAATCCTGCTGGCCTATACTGCAGATTGTGGGCTTAAGAGCCTCCATGATTGCATGAGCCAATTCCTTATAATAAATCATTTTCTCTGTTTATATACATATATGCACATCTTGTTGGCTCTGTTTCTCTGCAGGACTCTGTTACACTGGGTCACACAAGGTGGTTCATGCCCAGAGCTATGGATGCCAGAGACACACTGAAGACACCAGGTGGCTAAGAAATGGGCAATGCTGACCCCAGACATGACCAATGGTGACCACTGCCAGCACTGCCAAAGCAGAGACAGCAGTCGATTAGCTTCATGGACCAAGGATCGGCTCAAGCTGTGTTGGGAGAACTGGAGGCAGGATAAACACCAGGAAGGATGCACAACTGCAGGGGCCATGTGCTGTGGGACTCCAGACATTGTACTTCCCCTGTTTGCATAGTACATAAATATCTGTGGACTGTTGCTGAATCAGTTGTGTCAGACTAACATTTTATCAGTTGCTAGAACTTGTTATTCTCAGTACTGCCTGGGCAGAGCCCCCTCCATCCTTCCCTCCTGCTCCACCACATCTTTTCTCACCTGTTGCATCACTGAGGCCTTTCCTGACACCCTGTCCTCCAACTGGCTAGATCAGGTGCTCCAGCTCTAAGTTCTTACCCCGTCTGGTGTTTTTCCTCTATCACACTGAGCCTGGCTGGCTACTCTGTGCTTGAGTGGCTATCTGATTCCTCTCTGCCTCCCTCACTAGACTAAGCCCTTTGGAGGGGAGAAGGGAAGTGAGTTTATTTTGTTGCCTCTAGTATTGCCAGCATTGAACACACTGTCTTGCACAAAGTAAGCATTCAGTAAATATTCGACAGATTTAAGAATGAGTGAGTATGAGTAGATTGTGGTGCCATTGAGAAGGGTCTATAGGAGGGAAAATATCAATTAACTAATAAAATGTAAGAGCAGAGAGAACTAGAAGAAGCTCCTTCTCACCACCCCATCCAACAGGGAGCTGAGTTGGGGGAGATGCTCTGACAGTAGCTGCAGATGAGAGCACCCCAGGGAACCAGCGAAGACAGTTGAGTTGGTCAAATCTCCCCGGACTCCCCCAGATCCTCACCTGACTTCAATGAGCATTGAGCATGGAGGATTCTTCTGACCGTGTGCCACAAAATAATGATAAAAGATTTAGTGCACGGTGGATATCATTTTGTTTATGGTGAAAATTTCTTTTTACCACAAAGGTACTAAATGCAAAACCACAGTTAGAACCATAATTGCCATGTGGACTTATTTTCCTTCATAAATTAATAAATGAGAGCACAACAAGAAGCATAGTTGAAACAGGGAGAGAAGAGAAGAGGAGGCATTTTGAAATTTAATAGGACACATAACACAAGTTCTAATATTTCTAGCTCATCCAGGGAGTGAATGGATTAGCTTGACAGTGTCTGCACTGCCCTAAGTTCCAAAAAGAGGTTTTTATTTTAAGTCCATCACAAGGGATTCATCACAAGTTAGGACTTGTCAGTATTTCACAATGATTTCTTAGACCTAAATAGTACCTATGCATATGTGTGAAAGCAACATTTTAACATCTTTTTATCTTTATTTTATTTTAAAAAGTTATTTCAGTTTTACTGAGATATAATTGAACATACAGCACTATAAGTTTAAGATGTTCAGTATAATGACTTGAATCACACATATTTCAAAATGATTACCACAGTAAGTTGAGTTAACATCCATAATCTCATACAGAACATTTAGGATCTATTCTTCCAGCAACTTTCAAAAATACCATGCAGAAGTGTTAACTATAGTCATCATGTTGTATATTATACCCCCAGTACTTACCAGTACTTATTTATCTTATAATTGGAAGTTTGTACCTTTTGACCACCTTCATCCAGTTATCCAACCCTTGGGTCTTGTACCAATCTGATCTCTTTTTCTATGAGTTTGTTTTAAAATAATTTTTTTTTAGATTCCACATATAAGTGAGTTCATACAGTATTTGTCTTTCTCTCTGACTTTTTTCACTTAGCCTAATGCCCTCAAGGTCTATCCACATGGTTGTAAATGGCAGTATTTCCTTCTATTTTGTCTGAGTAATATTCCATTGTGTGTCTATATGTAAGTATGTATATATATATATATATATATACTATATTTCCTTTATTTCTTTATTCACCTATTGATGGACATTTAAGTTGTTTTCACATCTTGGCTATTGCAGATAAAGCTGCTATAAACATGGGGGTACAGATATCTTCTTCAACATAGTGGTTTTTTTCCTTTGAATATATGCCCAAAAGTGGAATTGCTGGATCATGTGATAGTTCTATTTTTAATTTTTTTAACATCTTTATTGGAGTATAATTGTTTTACAATGTTGTGTTAGTTTCTGCTGTATAGCAAAGTGAATCAGCTATATCTATACATATATCCTCATATCCCTCCCTTTTTGTGTCTCCCTCCCACCCTCCCTATCCCACCCCTCCAGGCGATCACAAAGCACGGAGCTGATCTCCCTGTGCTATGCAGCTGCTTCCCACTAGCTATCTACCTTACGTTTGGTAGTGTATATATGTCCATGCCTCTCTCTCGCTTTGTCACAGCTTACCCTTCCCCCTCCCCATATCCTCAAGTCAATTCTCTACTAGGTCTGTGTTTTTATTCCTATCTTACCCCTAGGCTCTTCATGACATTTTTTTTTCTTAAATTCCATATATATGTGTTAGCATACGGTATTTGTCTTTTTCTTTCTGACTTACTTCACTCTGTATGACAGACTCTAGGTCTAGCCACCTCATTACAAATAGATCAATTTCGTTGCTTTTTATGGCTGAGTAATATTCCATTGTATATATGTGCTACATCTTCTTTATCCATTCATCCAATGATGGACACTTAGGTTGTTTCCATCTCCTGCTTATTGTAAATAGAGCTGCAATGAACATTTTGGTACATGACTCTTTTTGAATTTTGGTTTTCTCAGGGTATATGCCCAGTAGTGGGATTGCTGGGTCATATGGTAGTTCTATTTGTAGTTTTTTAAGGAACCTCCATACTGTTCTCCATATTGGCTGTACCAATTCACATTCCCACCAGCAGTGCAAGAGTGTTCCCTTTTCTCCACACCCTTTCCAGCATTTATTGTTTCTAGATTTTTTGATGATGACCATTCTGACTGGTGTGAGATGATATCTCATTGTAGTTTTGATTTGCATTTCTCTAATGATTAATAATGTTGAGCATTCTTTCCTGTGTTTGTTGGCAGTCGGTATATCTTCTTTGGAGAAATGTCGATTTAGGTCTTCTGCCCATTTTTGGATTGGGTTGTTTGTTTTATTGTTACTAAGCTGCATGAGCTGCTTATAAATTTGGGAAATTAATCCTTTGTCAGTTGCTTCATTTGCAAATATTTTCTCCCATTCTGAGGGTTGTCTTTTGGTCTTGTTTATGGTTTCCTTTGCTGTGCAAAAGCTTTGAAGTTTCATTAGGTCCCATTTGTTTATTTTTGTTTTTATTTCCATTTCTCTAGGAGATGGGTCAAAAAAGATCTTGCTGTGATTTATGTCATAGAGTGTCCTGCCTATGGTTTCCTCTAAGAGTTCTATAGTGTCTGGCCTTACATTTATGTCTTTAATCCATTCTGAGTTTATTTTTGTGTATAGTGTTAGGGAGTGATCTAATCGCATATTTATACATGTAGCTGTCCAGTTTTCCTTATTATTTTCCTCACTTATTGAAGAGGCTGTCTTTTCTCCACTGTATATTCCTGCCTCCTTTATCAAAGATAAGGTGACCATATGTGTGTGGGTTTATCTCTGGGATTTCTATCCTGTTCCATTGATCTATCTTTCTGTTCTTGTGCCAGTACCATACTGTCTTGATTACCGTCACTTTGTAGTATAGTCTGAAATCAGGGAGACTTGTTCCTCCAGCTCTGTTTTTCGTTCTCAAGATTGCTTTGGCTATTTGGGGTCTTTTGTATTTCCATACAAATTGTGAAATTTTTCGTTCTAGTTCTGTGAAAAATGCCAGTGGTAATTTGATAGTGATTGCATTGAATGTGTAGATTGCTTTGGGTCGTAGAGTCATTTTCACAATGTTGATTCTTCCAATCCAAGAACATTGTATATCTCTCCATCTGTTTGTATCATTTTTAATTTCTTTCATCAGTGTTTTATAATTTTCTTCATACAGTCTTTTGTCTCCTTAGGTAGGTTTATTCCTAGATATTTTATTCTTTTTGTTGCAATGGTAAATGGGAGTGTTTTCTTGATTTCACTTTCAGATTTTTCATCATTAGTGTATAGGAATGCCAGAGGTTTCTGTGTATTAATTTTGTATCGTGCTACTTTACCAAATTCATTGATTAGCTCTAGTAGTTTTCTGGTAGCATCTTTAGTATATCCTACGTATAGTATCATGTCATCTGCAAACAGTGACAGCTTTATTTCTTCTTTTCCGATTTGGATTCCTTGTATTTCCTTTTCTTCTCTGATTGCTGTGGCTAAAACTTCCAAAACTATGTTGAATAAGAGGGGTGAGAGTGGGCAACCTTGTCTTGTTCCTGATCTTAGTGGAAATGCTTTCAGTTTTTCACCATTGAGGATGATGTTGGCTGTGGGTTTGTCATATATGGCCTTTATTATGTTGAGGAAAGTTCCCTCTATGCCTACTTTCTGCAGGGTTTTTATCATAAATGGGTGTTGAATTTTGTCGAAAGTTTTCTCTGCATCTATTGAGATGATCATATGGTTTTTCTCCTTCAATTTGTTTTTATGATTTATCACATTGATTGATTTGTGTATATTAAAGAATGGTTGCATTCCGGGATAAACCCCACTTGATCATGATGTATGATTCTTTTAATGTGCTGTTGGATTCTGTTTGCTAGTATTTTGTTGAGGATTTTTGCATCTATGTTCATCAGTGATATTGGCCTGTAGTTTTCTTTCTTTGTGACATCCTTGTCTGGTTTTGGTATCAAGGTGATGGTGGCCTCATAGAAGGAATTTGGGAGTGTTCCTCCCTCTGCTATATTTTGGAAGAGTTCGAGAAGGATAGGTGTTAGCTCTTCTCTAAACGTTTGATAGAATTCACCTGTGAAGCCATCTGGTCTTGGGCTTTTGTTTGTTGGAAGATTTTTAATCACAGTTTCAATTTCAGTGCTTGTGATTGGTCTGTTCATATTTTCTATTTCTTCCTGATTCAGTCTTGGCAGGTTGTGCATTTCTAAGAATTTGTCCATTTCTTCCAGATTGTCCATTTTATTGGCATAGAGTTGCTTGTAGTAATCTCTCATGATTTTTTTTATTTCTGCAGTGTCAGTTGTTATTTCTCCTTTCTCATTTCTAATTCTATTGATTTGAGTCTTCTCCCTTTTTTTCTTGATGAGTCTAGCTAGTGGTTTATCTATTTTGTTTATCTTCTCAAAGAACCAGCTTTTAGTTTTATTGATCTTTGCTATCGTTTCCTTCATTTCTTTTTCATTTATTTCTGATCTGATTTTTATGATTTCTTTCCTTCTGCTAGCTTTGGGGCTTTTTTGTTCTTCTTTCTCTAATTGCTTGAGGTGCAAGGTCAGGTTGTTTATTCGAGATGTTTCCTGCTTCTTAAGGTGGGCTTGTATTGCTATAAACTTCCCCCTTAGAACTGCTTTTGCTGCATCCCATAGGTTTTGGGTCGTTGTGTCTCCATTGTCATTTGTTTCTAGGTATTTTTTTATTTCCTCCTTGATTTCTTCAGTGCTCACTTCATTATTAAGTAGTGCATTGTTTAGCCTCCATGTGTTTGTATATTTTACAGATCTTTTCCTGTAATTGATATCTAGTCTCATGGCGTTGTGGTCAGAAAAGATACTTGATACAATTTCAATTTTCTTAAAGTTACCAAGGCTTGATTTGTGACCCAAGATATGATCTATCCTGGAGAATGTTCCATGAGCACTTGAGAAAAATGTGTATTCTGTTGTTTTTGGATGGAGTGTCCTATAAATATCAATTAAGTCCATCTTGTTTAATGTATCATTTAAAGCTTGTGTTTCCTTATTTATTTTCATTTTGGATGATCTGTCCATGGGTGAAAGTGGGGTGTTAAAGTCTCCTACTATGAATGTGTTACTGTCAATTTCCCCTTTTATGGCTGTTAGTATTTGACTTATGTATTGAGGTGCTCCTATGTTGGGTGCATAAATATTTACAATTGTTATATCTTCTTCTTGGATCGATCCCTTGATCATTATGTAGTGTCCTTCTTTATCCCTTTTAATAGTCCTTATTTTAAAGTCTATTTTGTCTGATATGAGAATTGCTACTCCAGCTTTCTTTTGGTTTCCATTTGCATGGAATATCTTTTTCCATCCCCTTACTTTCAGTCTGTATGTGTCTCTAGGTCTGAGGTGGGTCTCTTGTAGACAGCATATATAAGGGTCTTGTTTTTGTATCCATTCAGCCAATCTGTGTCTTTTTGTGGGAGCATTTAGTCCATTTACATTTAAGGTAATTATCGATATGTATGTTCCTATTCCCATTTTCTATATTGTTTTGGATTCGTTATTATAGGTCGTTTCCTTCTTTTTCATTTATCTAGAGAAGTTCCTTTAGCATTTGTTGTAAAGCTGGTTTGGTGGTGCTGAACTCTCTCAGCTTTTGCTTGTCTGTAAAGGTTTTAATTTCTCCATCAAATGTGAATGAGATCCTTGCTGGGTAGAGTAGTCTTGGTTGCAGGTTTTTCTCCTTCATCACTTTCAGTATGTCCTGCCACTCCCTTCTGGCTTGTAGGGTTTCTGCTGAGAGATCAGCTGTTAACCTTATGGGGATTCCCTTGTGTGTTATTTGTTGTTTTTCCCTTGCTGCTTTTAATATGCTTTCTTTGTATTTAATTTTTGATAGTTTGATTAATATGTGTCTTGGCGTATTTCTCCTTGTATTTATCCTGTATGGGACTCTCTGTGCTTCCTGGACTTGATTAACTATTTCCTTTCCCATATTAGGGAAGTTTTCAACTATAATCTCTTCAAATATTTTCTCAGTCCCTTTCTTTTTTTCTTCTTCTTCTGGAACCCCTATAATTCGAATGTTGGTGCGTTTAATCTTGTCCCAGAGGTCTCTGAGACTGTCCTCAGTTCTTTTCATTCTTTTTTCTTTATTCTGCTCTGCAGTAGTTATTTCCACTACTTTATCTTCCAGGTCACTTATCCGTTCTTCTGCCTCAGTTATTCTGCTATTGATCCTATCTAGAGTACTTTTAATTTCATTTATTGCGTTGTTCATCGTTGCTTGTTTCATCTTTAGTTCTTGTAGGTCCTTGTTGACTGTTTCTTGCATTTTGTCCATTCTACTTCCAAGATTTCGGATCATCCTTACTAGCATTATTCTGAATTCTTTTTCAGGTAGATTGCCTATTTCCTCTTCATTTGTTAGGTCTGGTGGGTTTTTATCTTGCTCCTTCATCTGCTGTGTGTTTTTCTGTCTTCTCATTTTGCTTATCTTACTGTGTTTGGGGTCTCCTTTTTGCAGGCTGCACGTTCGTAGTTCCCGTTGTTTTTGATGTCTGTCTCCAGTGGCTAAGGTTGTTTCAGCGGGTTGTGAGGCTTCCTGGTGGAGGGGACTAGTGCCGGTGTTGTGCTGGTTGAGGCTGGATCTTGTCTCTCTAGTGGGCAGGTTCACGTCTGGTGGTGTGTTTTGGGGTGTCTGTGGCCTTGTTATGATTTTAGGCAGCCTCTCTGCTAATGGGTGGGGTTGTGTTCCTGTTTTGCTAGTTGTTTGGCATAGGTTGTCCAGCACTGTGGCTTGCTGGTCGTTGAGTGAAGCTGGGTGCTGGTGTTAAGATGGAGGTCTCTGGGAGATTTCCACCGTTTAATATTATGTGGAGCTGGGAGGTCTCTTGTTGACCAGTGTCCTGAAGTTGGCTCTCCTACCTCAGAGGCAGAGCCCTGCCTCCTGGGCTGGAGCACCAAGAGCCTTTCATCCACACGGCTCAGAATAAAAGGGAGAAAAAGTAGAGAGAATTATTAGAAGTATGAGGAAAGAAAGAAGGAAAGGAGGGAAGGAAGGAAGGAAGAAAGAAGCAAAGAAGGAAAGAAAGGAGGGAGGGAGGGAGGGAGGAAGGAAGGAAGGAGGGAAAGAAGGAGAAAATGTAGAGAGGATTAGTAGAAGTATGAGGAAAGAAAGAAGGAAAGGAAGGAAGGAAGAAAGAAGCAAAGAAGGAAAGAAAGGAGGGAGGGAGGGAGGGAGAAAGGAAGGAAGGAAGGAGGGATAGAAGGAGAAAATGTAGAGAGAATT
Organism: Phocoena sinus; assembly: GCF_008692025.1. Lineage (NCBI taxonomy): Eukaryota > Metazoa > Chordata > Mammalia > Artiodactyla > Phocoenidae > Phocoena > Phocoena sinus. Next base: position 96,547,083 of record NC_045768.1, read on the forward strand.
AGTAGAAATATCGGGAAAGAAATATTTCTCATGAACACAGATGCAAAATGCTCAACAAAATATTAGCAATCAAATCCAACAATGTATAAGAATTACAGGGAATTCCCTGGCAGTCCAGTGGTTAGGACTCCATGCTTCCACTGCAGGGGGCCCGGGTTCAATCGCTGGTGAGGGAACTAGGATCCCACAAGCCACACGGTGTGGCCAAAAAAAAATAAAGTAAAATAAAATAAAATTTTTAACAAATAGATTTAAAATAAATAGAAAAAGAATTACATACTGAAACAAGTGGAATTTGTTCCAGGTATTCAGGGCTGGTTCAACATTCAAAAATCAGTTTATGTAATCCATCACATACACAAGCTAACAAAGAAAAATCACATGGTACTATCAATAGATGAAGAAAAGCATCTGACAAAATCCAACACCCATCCATGGTAAAAACTCTTGGTAAACTAGGAATAGAGTTGAACTTTCTCAAATTGATAAAGAATATCTACCAAAAACTTACAGCTAACACCACACTTAATGATGAGAAACTTGAAACTTTCCCCCCTAAGGTCAAGACTAGGCAAAGATTTTCCCTCTCACCACTCCTTTTCCACATCCTACTAGAAGTCTTAGTTAATGCAATTAGACAAGAAAAGGAAATAGAAGGGATACAGATTAGGAAAGAAATGTCTTTGTTATGGATGACAAGATCATCTATGCAAAAACTCCTGGAACTAATAAGTGGTTATAGCAAGGTCACAGGATACAAGGTTAAAATACAAAAGTCAATTGTTTTTCTATATACCAGCAATGATCAAGTGGAATTAGGACTCTGAAACACTATGCTATTTACATTAGCACCTAAAAAATATAAAATACTTAGGTATAAATCTAACAAAATATGCATGAGATCCATATGAGGAAAACTACAAAACTCTGAGGAATTAATCGAGGAAGAACTAAATAAATGGAGAGATACTCCGTGTTCATGGACAATACTCAATATTGTCAAGATTTCAGTTTTTCCCAATTTGATCTATAGATTCAAGGCAATCTCAATCAAAATTCAGGCAAGTTATTTTGTGGATATCAACAAACTGATTCTAAAGTTTATGTGGTAAAGCAAAAGACCCAGAATAACCAAAACAATATTGAAGAAGAACAGAGTGGTAGGAATGACACTACCTGATTTCAAGACTTACCATAAAGGTACAGTAATTAAGACAGTGTATTGGCAAAAGAACTGACAAATAGATCAGTGAAACAGAACAGAGAGCCCTGAAGTAGACCTACACAAATATAATCAATTGACCTTTGACAAAGTAGTGAAGGCAATACAATAGAGCAAAGATAGTCTTTTCAATAAGTGGTAATGGAACAAATGGACTTCCATAAGCAAAAACATGAATCTAGACACAGACTTTTCACCCTTCACAAAAATTAATTCAAAATGGTTCACAGATCTAACTGTAAAGCACAAAACTATAAAACTCCTTGAAGATAACATAGGAGAAAATCTAGATGAACTTGTGTTCTGCAAAGACTTTGTAGATACAAAGCCACGATCCATGAAGAAAAGAATTGATAAGATGGACTTTATTAAAATTAAAAATGTCTGCCCTGCAAAAGGCAGTCAAGAGAATGAAAACACAAGCCATAGGATGGGAGAAAATATTTGTAAAATACACATCGAACAAATGACTTTTATCCAAAATATGCAAAGAACTCAAACTTACCAATAAGAAAACAAACAACTCCAATTAAAATATGGTCCAAAGCTGACTTTAACAGACACTTCACCGAAGAAGATATACAGATGAGAAAGAAGTATATGAAAAGATGCTGCACATCATATGTCTTCAGAGAAATGCACATTAAAACAACAATGAGATACCACTACACTCCTATGAAAATGGTCAAAATCTGGAACACTAATGACACCAAATGCTGGCGAGGATGGAGAGCAACAGGAACTCTCATTGCTGGTGGGAATGCAAAATGGTGCAGCCTTTTAGGAAGACTGGCCTGTTCTTACAAAACTAAACATATTCCTACATGCAATCCAAAATCTGTTCCTTGGTATTTACCCAAAGGGATTGAAAACTTATGTCTACACAAAAACATGCGCAAAAATGTTTATAGCAGCTTTAGTCATTAAACTCCAACGCTTGGAAGCAACCAAGACATCCTTTAGTAGGGAATGGATAAACAAACTGTGGTACATCCATATAGTGGAACATTAGTAATAAAAAGCAATGACCCGTCAAGCCATGAAAAGACACAGAAGAAACTTAAATTCATATTACTAAGTGAAAGAAGCCAGTCTTAAAAGGCTACATACCATATGATTCTAGCTATATGATATTCTAGATAAAACAGAAGTGTGAAGCCAGTAAAATGATCAGTGGTTGCCAGTGTTTAGATGGGAGAGAGGAATGAATAAGAGGAACACAAGGGATTTTAAGAGCAGTTAAACTATTCTCTATAATAATATAATGCTGGATACATGTCATTATACATTTGTCCAGACCCACGGAATGTACAACACCAAGAGTGAACCATAAACTATGGACTTGGGGTGACTATCACGTGTCAGTGCAGGTTCATCAATTGTAAAATAAAAAAAGTTATCAACACCACTCTGGAGAAGGATGCTGGTAATGGAGGAGGCTAAGCATGTGTGAGGGAAGGGGGTATATGGGAAATCTCTGTACTTTCTGCTCAATTTTACATAAACCTAAAACTGCTCAAAAAATAAAGCTTATTTTTTAAAAAGGGCAGGGGGGCTTTCTCTTTATCAACTACCCTGAGTATTCACTTAAAAATAAATGCTATGATTTAAATAACTTACTGAGAAAGAAGAGAAACTTTCAGGGTTTTTTTCCCCCCAGTTATACATCCAGGAGCCCATTTATAAAACTTAGTTCTATCCCTCCATGGTTTTAAAATTGTGCAAGGGTGTGACTCTACCAGCCTTCAGAGGAATCAAATATCTGGAGGGAGAATGGTTGTAGTTTTTCATGGATTGCCCTGCTTCAGCACCCTAAGCAGACAAGGATTTAGACCTGTTGTAAAGGTCAATTTTAATTAGCCCAATTAGTATTCCCTCATGACTGCTGAAAAATTATATTCAGCAAAAGGAACAGATTCCCAGTGATGGGAGTGTTTCTAAAATTATAACTTGTGCCAGTTTAATGAATCATACTGCTTCTCATATAGGAACAGCACTGTTTTTTTTTTTTTAAAGAACCACTATTTATCTTTATTTCTCCAGCTTCTATCACATGCCTGGCACATGGTAAGCATTTGATAAATGTTTCCTGAATTAAATTGATCACAAGTTCAAGAGCAACTTTCTTAAATCTCCATATGTAAGTTATATTTCAACCCTGAAATATATTGAGCTTAAAACATTGAAACAGCCAAGTTCATCCTAACAGAAAAATCATGTGGTCTTAATTTCCAGGCTGGGTGTGGGGTAGGTATGTGATAGTGGGACCCAGGAAAATATAGATAGAGAAGAGGGGTTCTCACTAATAGGAAGGGACTGTCAATGAAGTATTCATTTCAGAAGGCATTCTCATTCCTGCTTAAACAGGGCATGTCAGTAAAATTCAGCAATCCAACACACTCAGATATTTTTCAAAAATAATTCACAAATGGAAAGATTAGAACATGTCTGTGTTAGAAGTAACATCTCTAGATTTATCAAGATTGTATAATTTTGTGCAATGAAATTCAGGGGAGAAATAGACACAGCAGTTTTTCAGACACTGATACCCAAGGGGCAATTCCCCATCCCTGCCCCTGAAATTCTGATTTAGTGAGAGGATTTATTTGTGTACTTAAGGAAGACACATTCTGTTCTTTAGAGAAGGAAATGTACAACACTCGGGACAGGAGCTGAGAGATCTCTGCAGTGGATGAAAACCTCAACTGTGCCAGGAGAGACCCTCAATGTGGCCACCAGGAGTGTGCACTAAATTGCAGCCCTGGTATCTATATTATGTTCTGTGGTTATTAAACCAGAATTGGAGAGTTGGGCAGTGTAAAAGACATACTTTCAAAAATCTGAAGCCCTATCACGCTAGTGCCCAGAAAGATGCACTTGGGAAACTCAGCTGTTGACTCATATTAGTATTGATATTACTTTAAATATTTAGTTTAAAAAGATTTTCACTATCCATAGCTCATTAACTGGAAAACTTCCTTGCTTGTATATAAATCTGAAATATCCATTTAAGGGGCAAAATCTAATATCCCACACAACTTACTCAAATTGTTGAAATAGTCACAGAGCAATGAAATATGCAGTTTTGGGGTGATGTCAGTATCATGATAGTGTGAATAGTTCCTTTTTTCTCTCTCCTTTGATTTACAACTATTAGGACGTCCATAACCAGAAAAAAAAAAAAAAAAAGCATCTATCCACAGCATACACCGACATCCAAGAGATCCATCCACCCATGCATCCAAAGTGGGTGGACTGGACCATGGAGTAGGGAGCAGAGATTGAGGGAAGTGGCTGCAGAGCTGGTGGCAGGAGGCTGTGACAGCATAGAAGGCAGCTGTTGTTCTGGCAGCAAGCCAGCACAACATTTCTGGCAGAGGAGGTGGAGGATGAAGGCAGTGACTGGAAGTCTGTCCAGCCACATGTGTTACAGCTGGCGGGACCAGTTTCTCTCTCTGAGGAGAGACTGCAGTGAATGGGCAGAGGGAAAGGAAAGGTAAGTAGATAGACAAAGAGAACTGAAGTAAAATGTCTCCTGCTGTCTGACCTTGGAGGCAAGGGAACCAACCACCCAAGGACCCCTGGGACTCCACCCCCATCCCAACTTGAGGATACCTCTACCAGGCCATGGACACCCACAAAGCCCCAAGTGCTAAGTACACACACCTACCCCCCGTGCCCACATTCTGCCACCACGCGTTGTTTTTTTTGTTGTTGTTTTTGTTTTGTTTTGTTTTAACTGTGTGGGTTCCCAATCTTAGAAGCCACTAGTTAACGCTGGTAAGAGCAACCAAAAACTTGTGCCATAGCGCCACCTTCTGTAAAGGAAGGCTCCTAACTACCAACCTGTTGCATTCTTAGGATCAAAGTAAACAAAGTCTTAACCTAAATAAAAATGGTGTTCCATTTTTTATTTAGGGAATCATGGTAATACGGTATCGCAAAAAATAAAAAGACAATTTTCTAGCAACTAAACCCAAAGGTATGGAATATTGTGAGCTAACTGATAAAGAGTTTTAAATGGCTGTTATGAAGAAATTCAATAGAAAACTCATAAAGGCAATGCAATGATATTAGGAATGAAAATAACAAGCAGAAGGAATACTTTACCAAAGAGAAAAAAATCAGAGATTTCTGGAGCTGAAGAACTCAATAAATGAGATAAAGAATGCATTACAATGCACTTGAAATAGAGCAGATCAGGTAGAAGAGAGAATTAGCAAGCTCAAGGACAGAAATATAGAAATAATTCAGGTGGAAGAAGAGAGTGAACTAAGATTTTTAAAAAGTGAAGCCTATGAGAAATATCTGATTCTATTGGAAAGGTAAACGCAAGAATAATGGGCATCCCAGAAGGAGAAGAGAGTGGGAAGGGGACAGAGTTTATTTAAAGAAATAATAGCTGAGAAATTCCCAAACCTGGGGATGGGATGAATATACAGATCCACAAAGCTGACAGAATATCTTGTTATCTCATCACAAAAAGAGCTCTAAAACACATCTTAATGAAGCTATCAAAATTCAATTATAAAGAAGCAATTTTAAAGGCAGCCGGGGAGGGGGGAAAGACAGCAACCTACAAAGGTACCCCCATTAGGCTACAGTAGATTTCTCAGCAGAAAATTTTCAGGTCAGGAGACAGATAGTGGAATGACATATTCAAAATATTGAAAGATAAAAATTTCCATCTAAGAATACTCTATGTGGCAGTTCTCCTTCAGATATAAAGGAGAATTAAAACCTTTCCCAGACAAACTAAAGCTGAGAGAGTTTACCACCACTAGACTTGCCTTATGAGAAATGTTGAAAGGAGCTCTTCAAGCTGAAACAAAAAGACAAAAGTACACAAAACTCTGATTAAGATGATAAATACTCATAATTAGAACACTGTAAATCATTTTTAGAACAGTATATTAAATTCTTAACTATAATATAATGCTTAAAGGAAAAGAGCGTTAAAAATAGCTATAGATACTACAACTTGGTAATGAAATCACAGCCTAGAGGTAATTTCTAACATTAAAAATATGAAAGGGGAAGAGTAAGTAAGCAGATGAAACCTTTATAGGCGAATGAAGATAAACTGGCATCAGCAGGAAAGGGGCTATTTTACCTGTAAGATGTTTTATGTAAACTTCATGGTAACAACAAGCAAAAATCTAGAGCAGAAACATAAACATAAAAAAGGGGAGAGTGAGCAAATCACCATGGAAAACCACCAACTTATAAAGGCAAACAGAAAGAGAAGAAAAAAGGAAAAACAGAGAGACAAAATAAGCAGAAGGCAAAAGATAAAATGGCACTAGTAAATTCTTACATATCAATAATCACCCCTAAATGTAAACAGATTGAACTCACCGATCAAAAGGCACATAGTGGGTGGATGGCTGAAAAACCAAGGTCCAGCTCTATGCTCTCTACAGAAGACTCATTTCAGCTCTACAGGCACATAGGCTCAAAGTGAAAGGATGGAAGATGATATTCCAAGCAAATAGAAATGAAAAGAAGGTGGATATAGCCATCCTTGTATCAGACAAAACACACTTCAAGCCAAAGAAGGTAAGAAGAGACAAAGAAGGTCAGTAAAGGGGTCACTACATGAAGAAGATATAACAATAATAAATATGTACGTTCCCAAAACCTGATCACTGAAATATATAAGTATGTAATAATAGATATTAAGGAACAAATAGACAACAATGCAGTAATTGTAGGAACTTCAATACCCCACTATCAGCAATGGATAGATTGTCTTGACAGAAAATCAACAAAGAAACGTTGGACTTGAACCACACCTTAGAACAAATAGACTTAATAGACACGTGTAGAATATTACATCCAACAGTAGCAGAACACACATTCTTCTCAAGTGCACATAGAACATTCAGGCTGGATCATATGATAGGTCACAAAACAAATCTTAGCAAACTTAAGAAGACTGAAATTGTATCAGCTATCTTCTGTGACCACAATTGGCATGAAACTAGAAGTCCACAACAAGAGGGAGATGAGAAGATCTACAAACATGTGGAAAGTAAACACACGCCTAAACAATCGTTGTGTCAAAGAAGAAATCAAAAAGGAAATAAAAAATATCTCAGAACAAATGAAAATGAAAACACAACACATCAAATATCATGGCATGCAGCAAAAGCAGATCTGAGTGGAAAGTTTATAGTAATAAACACATTAAGATGTTAGAAAAATCTCAAGTAAATAACTTAACTTTATACCTCAAGGAACTAGAAAAAGAAGAAAAAATTAAGCCCAAAGTTAGCAGAACTAAGGAAATAGTAAGTATCAGAATGCAAATAAATGAAATAGAAACCAGAAAAACAACAGAAAGGATCAAGGAAACTACAAAATGTTTCTTCAAAAAGATAAACAACATTGACAAACCTTTAGCTAGACTAAGGAAAAAAAAGAAGAGTCAAATAAATAAAATTAGAAATGAAAAGAGAAGACATTACAACTGATACTACAGAAATACATAGAATCATAAGACACTACTATGAACAATTATATGCCAATACAACCTAAATTAAATGGATACATTTCTAGAAACACAAACCTACCATGACTGAATCAGGAAGAAATAGAAAGTAGGAACAGACCAATAATGAGTAAAGACACTGTATCAGTAATTTAAAAATTCCCAACACAGAAAACTCCAGGACCAGATAACTCCCCTGCATAATTCTATCAAACATTTAAAGAAGTAATACCAATCCTCCTCAAACTCTTCCAAAATATTGAGGGGGAGAAAACACTTCCAAACTTGTTCTATGAGGCTAGCATTACCTTGATAGCAAAGCCAGATAAGGATACCACAAGAAAAGAAAACTATAGACCAATATCCCTGATGAACATAGGTGCAAAAATTCTCAACAAAATATTAGCAAACCAAATTCAAGAACACATTAATAGAAATATATACGATGACCAAGCGGAATTTATTCCTAGGATGAAAGGATGGGTCAACATATGCAAATCAATAAATCCAACACATCACATCAATAAAATAAATAAAAATCAAATGATTTTTTCAATAGAGAAAGAAAAAGCATTTGACATAAAACAACATCCTTTCATAATAAAAACCCTTAACAGACTGGGTATAGAAGGAACATACTTCAACATAAAGGCCATGTATAACAAACACAAGGGTAACATTATACCTGATGGAGAGAAATGGAAAGTGTTTCTTCTGAGACCAGGAACAAGGCAAGGATGCCCAGTCTCACTACTCTTATTCAATATAGTACTGGAAGTCCTAGCTAGAGCAATTATGCAAGACAAAGAAATAAAATATATCCAAATCAGAAATGAAGAAGTAAAACTGTCATTATTTGCTGATGCTATGATTGAACATATAGAAAATCCCAAAGAATCAGCCAAAAAACTATTGAAATTAACCAACGATTTCAGTAAATTGGCAGGATACAAAGTCAACATACAGAACTCAATTTGATTCCTCTACACTAATAATAAAGCATCTGAGAAAGAAATAAAGAAAACCATCCCTTTCACAATAGCATCAAAAACAATAAAATACTTAGGAATAAATTTAACCAAGGAAGTGAAAGATCTGTACAATTAGAACTGCAAAACTGCTGAAAGAACTCAAGGACACAAACAAATGGAAAGACACAAACAAAATCAAAGAAATTGAAGACACAAACCAATGTTCAAGCATCCAAAGAGTTAATATTGTTAAAACATCAATAGTTCTAAAGCCATCAACAAATTGAACATAGTCCTCACCAAAATACCAAAGGCATTCTTCACAGAAATAGAAGAAACAATCCTAAAATGTGTGTGGAACCACAAAAGACCTCAAACAGCCAAAGCAATCTTGAGAGAAAAGAGCAAAGCCAGAGATACCACACTTCTGGATTTCAAGCTATACCACAAAGCCATAGTAGAAAAACAGTATTGTACTTGGGGGAAAAAAAGACATATTGACCAACGGAACAGAATAGAGAGCCCAGAATTAAACCCTGGCATATACGGTCAACTAGTATTCAACAAGGAAGCCAAGAATACCCGGTGGAGAAAGGACAGCGTCTTCAATAAATGGTGCTGGAAAAATTGGAGAAACATGCAGAACAATGAAAGTAGATCCCTATCTCACACCACTCACAATAATTAACTCAAAATGGGTCAAAAACTTAAACATAAGACCTGATGCCATAAAAATCCTAAAAGAAAATGTTAGGGGAGAAGTTTATTGATATTGGTCTTAGCAATAATTTGGTGGGCATGATGCCAAAATAACAAACAATAAAAGAAAATAATCGAAACATGGGACTACATCAAACTCAAGAGCTTCTGCACATCAAAAGAATAAATTAATTAACAAAATGAAAAGACACCCTAAAGAATGGGAGAAAATTTTTGCAAACCATTTATCGAATAAGTGATTAATATCCAAAATATATAAGGAACTCAGTCAACTCAATAACAAAAAACAAACAATCTGGTTAAAAGATGGGAAGAAGGAGTAAATAGTCATTTCTCAGAAAAGGACATCAAAATGGCCAAGAGACACATGAAAAGATGCTCAACATCACTAATCATCAGGGGACTGAAAATCAAAATCACAGGGAAACATTACCTCACACCTGTTAGAATGGCTATCATCAAGAAGACAAGGACCAACAGATGCTGGTGAGGATGTGGTGAAAAAGGAACCCTTACACACTATTGGTGGGAATGTAAATTAGTCTAACAACTATAGAAAGCAAGATGGAAGTTCCTCAAAAAATTAAAAGCAGATCTATCATATACTCCAGGAATTCCACTTCTGGGTATACATCCAAAGAAAATGAAAATAGGATTTTGACAAGATATATGCACTCCCATGTTTATCACAGCATTACTCACAATAGCCAAGATATGGAAACAGCCCAAAAGACCATCAGTGGATGAATGGGTAAAAAAATATGTGGTATACATACACTGTGGAATGTTATTCAGCCATGAGAAAGGAAGAGATCCTCCCATTTGCTACAACATTATGCTAAGAGAATAAGTCAGATAGAGAAAGACAAGTACCGTATGATGTCACTTACATGTGAAAACTAAAAGTTAAACCTGTGAAAAACAGAATAAAATGGTGGTTACTAGGGGATGGGGACAGGGACAAGAGGGATGGTCTTTAAGGGTACAAACTTGTAAGAATTGGTAAATAAGCCATGAAGATCTAACAAACAGTATAATAAATAGACAGTAATACTGTACTATAATTATATAACGTGATCATGTGTATTATAATCATACAATGTGAAATTACTTCAGCAATCACATTAACAATATATAAATGTATCAAAGTAACAATATTGTATGCCTTAAACATATGCAATGTTATAAGTCAAATTTATTCAATAAAAAAGTGTGCAATTTTATATTTTTCTGTTCATACATTGTTCACATGAATTACCAAAATACTGTAATTGCCAAGTCACATAATTTCCTTCTACAAATGTTGGTTCTATATAAGTTGCTTCATGGAGCAAGGACCTAATAAATATTTTTTGAGTGAAAAATTTATTTTGAAACTTTAGAGATATTATTTTATCCTTCAATTTTCTCCACTGAAAATTGGAGACAAAATTATGTATTTCTCTCTGTATTATATGATTGTAGAAGAATTAAAAACTGCTGCACAAATTTTTAAAAAACCTGTGGTGAACATGAAAGGGTTAGACGTTCCTTTATATTTACAGGAATGCTTCTTCTAAAAGTCCATGTGACTTTAAAAACTTACAAAATTTAACAAAAATATAACACCTATACTATAATATTTGATCCATAAATACTATAACAATTGTTGAAATTTTAGGACAAGATTTGAGTTACACAAGAATTTTTTACACTATGTTTGGTAATTTGGGCATTTTCATTGGAAAAAATTTAAAATAAAATAACTAACATAATCCAAAGCTAAAGATTCATTGCTTTGTAGTAGAATGAGAAAACAAAATACACATCATTGCAAAGAAATGTGTATTTGGTGCTTTAAATAATCAACTGGAAGTTTCAAAAAGCTTGTCCGACTATGGAAAAAACTCCATTCATACGCTGTCTTGCAACTTGGAAATACTTTCCTTTTGTCCATCCATCTCTCCCCCTCTCACCCTCTCCTTCTTCCTTGTCTTCCTCCTTTTCTCTCTTCCTTCTTTTGTCCAAGAGATTCAACAGGGAACAGTTGTCAAAAAGATGTTCATAGCTGAAGGCAGCAAGTACAATCAATCCATTCAAAGCACAAGTACCTGTTAATGATCCCTCCATAAAATACTGCTTTTCTCATTTTCCCGGAGGGGAAAAAAAACAAGACAGTAATTTCTTTGCAGAGTTCCAAGAATATACACAAAATATACAGGGGAAAAAAGAAAATTTTATATTTTGGAATTTAGATTCAAATGATACCTAAAGTTTTAATACAATTAAGTCCTGGTAAATATTTTCAGGTTTAATCCACTGAGGTACACAATTATAATATAGCATTGCTGTTTAATGTAATGTTTACCTAAAAATTATTTAATTATTAATAGCAACAGCTCACTGAAAACTTGGGTCTCTGCCCAAAAAGTTTCCATAAAACAATCATTATGTTTAATTGTTCATGTTTATCCAAAATACAGGCCACTGCCGTTACAAGAGTAGAAAACCCAATCATTTTAGGAAGTGTGTGTGTGTGCGTGTATGCACACGCATGCGCATGCACACACATTTAACAAGTAAATAAAAAATTAGATTATGGCTGAATAAAGCAGTGCATTCTCAGGTATCTCATTAGACACATATATAAAGATAAAATGACTATTTGGACTTCAAAACAAAGACTATTACAAGAGACAAAGAAGGAAACTACATAATGATCAAAGGATCAATCCAAGAAGAAGATATAAAAATTGTAAATATTTATGCATGCAACATAGGAGCACCTCAATACATAAGGCAAATGCTAACAGTCATAAAAGGGAAAATCAACAGTAACACAATCACAGTAGGGGACTTTAACACCCCACTTTCACCAATGGACAGACCATCCACAATGAAAATAAATAAGGAAACACAAGCTTTAAGTGATACACTAAACAAGACGGACTTAATTGATAGTTAGAGGACATTCCATCCAAAAACAACACAATACACTTTATTCTCAAGTGCTCATGGAACATTCTCCAGGATAGATCATATCTTGGGTCACAAATCAAGCCTTGGTAAATTTAGAGAAAACTGAAATCATATCAATTATCTTTTCCGACCACAACACTATGAGACTAGATATTACTTTCAGGAAAAAAATCTGTAAAAAATACAAACACATGGAGGCTAAACAATACACTACTTAATAACCAAGAGATCACTAAAGAAATCAAAGAGGAAATCAAATAATACCTAGAAACAAATGACAATGAAAACACAATCACCCAAAACCTATGGGATGCAGCAAAAGCAGTCCTAGAGGGAAGTTTATAGCAATACAATGTTACCTCAAGAAACAAGAAACACCTCAAATAAAAAACCTAACCTTCCACCTAAAGCAATTACAGAAAGAAGAACAAAAAAAAAAACCCCAAAGTTAGCAGAAGGAAAGAAATCATAAAGATCAGATCAGAAATAAATGAAAAAGAAATGAAGGAAATAGCAAAGATCAATAAAACTAAAAGCTGGTTCTTTGAGAAGATAAGCAAAATTGATAAACCATTAGCCAGACTCAACAGAAAAAAAAGGGAGAAGACTCAAATCAATAGAATTAGAAGTGAAAAAGGAGAAGTAACAACTGACACTGCAGAAATACAAAGGATCATGAGAGATTACTGCAAGCAACTCTATGCCAATAAAATGGACAACCTGGAAGAAATGGACAAATTCTTAGAAAAGCACCACCTTCTAAGACTGAACTAGGAAGAAATAGAAAATATAAACAAACAAAACACAAGCAGGGAAATTGAAACTGTGATTAAAAATCTTCCAACAAACAAAAGCCCAGGAACAGATAGTGTCACAGGCGAATTCTGTCAAACATTTACAGAAGAGCTAACACCTATCCTTCTCAAACTCTTCCAAAAGGTAGCAGAGGGAGGAACACTCCCAAACTCATTCTACAAGGCCACCATCATCCTGACACCAAAACCAGACAAAGATATCACAAAGAAAGAAAACTACAGGCCAATATCACTGATGAACATAGATGCAAAAATCCTCAACAAAATACTAGCAAACAGAATCCAACAGCACATTAAAAAGTTCATATTTATCCCAGGAATGAAAGGACTCTTCAATATGCGCAAATCAAACAATTGATACACCATATTAACAAACTGAAGGATAAAAACAATATGATCATCTCAATAGATGCAGAAAAAGCTTTCAACAAAATTTAACACCCATTTATAATAAAAAACCCTCCAGAAGTAGGCATAGAGGGAACCTACCTCAACATAATAAAGGCCATATATGACAAACCCACAGCCAACATCTCCCTCAATGATGAAAAACTGACACTATTCCCTCTTAGATCAGGAACAAGACAAGGGTGCCCACTCTCACCACTATTATTCAACATAGATTTGGAAGTTATAGCCACAGCAATCAGAGAAGAAAAAGAAATAAAAGGAATCCAAATCGGAAAAGAAGAAGTAAAGCTGTCACTGTTTGCAGGTAACATGATGCTACGCATAGAGAAGCCTAAAGATGCTACCAGAAAACTACTAGAGCTAATCAATGAATTTGGTAAAGTAGCAGGATACAAAATTAATGCACAGAAATCTCTTGCATTCCTATACACTAATGATGAAAAATCTGAAAGCGAAATTAAGGAAACACTCCCATTTACCACTGCAACAAAAAGAATAAAATACCTAGCAATAAACCTACCTAAGGAGACAAAAGACCTGTATGCAGAAAACTATAAGACACTGATGAAAGAAATTAAAGATGATACAAATAGATGGAGAGATATACAATGTTCTTGGATTGGAAGAATCAACATTGTGAAAATGACTATACTAGCCAAAGCAGTCTACAGATCCAATGCAATCCCTATCAAACTACCACTGGAATTTTTCGCAGACGTAGAACAAAAAATTTCATAATTTGCATGGAAACACAAAAGACCCCGAATAGCCAGAGCAATCTTGAGAAAGAAAAATGGAGGTGGAGGAATCAGGCTCCCTGACTTCAGACTATACTACAAAGCTACAGTAATCAAGTCAGTATGGTACAGGCACAAAAACAGAAATATAGATCAATGGAACAGGATAGAAAGCCTAGAGGTAAATCCACACATATATAGTCACCTTATTTTTGATAAAGGTGGCAAGAATATACAATGGAGAAAAGACAGCCTCTTCAATAACTGGTGCTGGGAAAACTGGACAGCTACATGGAAAAGAATGAAATTAGAATACTCCCTAACACCATACACAAAAATAAACTCAAAATGGATTAATGACCTAAAGGTAAGGCCAGAAACTATAAAACTCTTAGAGGAAAACATAGGCAGAACATTCTATGACATAAATCACAGCAAGATCCTTTTTGACCCACCTCCTAGAGAAATGGAAATTTAAGCAAAAATAAACAAGTGGGACCTAATGAAACTTAAAATCTTTTGCACAGCAAAGGAAAGCATAAGCAAGACGAATAGACAACCTTCAGAATGGGAGAAAGTATTTGAAAATGAAGCAACTGAGAAAGGATTAATGTCCAAAATTTACAAGCAGCTCAATATCAAAAAAACAAACAACCCAATCCAAAAATGGGCAGAAGACCTAAACAGACATTTCTTCAAAGAAGATATACAGATGGCCAACAAACACATGAAAGAATGCTCAACATCATTGATCATTAGAGAAATGCAAAGCAAAACTACAATGAGATATCATCTCACACCAGTCAGAATGGCCATCATCAAAAAATCTACAAACAATAAATGCTGGAGAGGATGTGGAGAAAAGGGAACATTCTTGCACTGTTGGTGGGAATGTAAACTGATACAGCCACTATGGAGAACAGTATGGAGGTTCCTTAAAAAACTACAAACAGTTCTACCATGTGACCCAGCAATCCCACTACTGGGCATATACCCTGAGAAAACCATAATTCAAAAAGAGTCATGTACCACAATGTTCATTGCAGCTCTATTTACAATAGCCAGGACATGGAAGCAACCTAAGTGTCCATCATCGGATGAATGGATAAAGAAGATGTGGCACATATACACAATGGAATATTACTCAGCCATAAAAAGAAACGAAATTGAGTTATTTGTAGTGAGGTGGATGGACCTAGAGTCTGTCATACAGAATGAAGTAAGTCAGAAAAAGAAAAACAAATACCGTATGCTAACACATTCATATGGAATCTAAGGGAAAAAAAAAGAATGGTCATGAAGAACCTAGGGGCAAGACGGGAATAAAGATGCAGACCTACTAGAGAATGGACTTGACGATATGGGGAGGGGGAAGGGTAAGCTGGGACAATGTGAGAGAGTGGCATGGACATATATACACTACCACATGTAAAACAGATAGCTAGTGGGAAGCAGCCCTATAGCACAGGGCGATCAGCTCAGTGCTTTGTGATCACCTAGAGGAGTAGGATAGGGAGGGTGGGAGGAAGGGAGACACAAGAGGGAAGAGATATGGGGGATATGGGGATATATGTATACATATAGCTGATTCACTTTGTTATGATGCAGAAGCTAATACACCAGTGTAAAGCAATTATACTCCAATAAAGATGTTTAAAAAAATGTCCATATTTGCAAAAAAAAAAAAAGGTAAAATAACTATTTGGTATTATTTTCACAAGGTACAGCGAAACATTTCTTTAAAAGTTTAACTGAAGAGGGTGTTTTTTTCTCTTTCTGTATGAAACTTCCAAACTGTGCTAGTGTACAGCACTCATGTCAAATAGAAGGTGAAACATTTTAATTCTGCAGCAAGTAGAAATTAAAAATTCACAGGATTTGTTGGCCTTTTCTTTCGTATACCTGACTATATGTATATTATACATAAGATTAAATATAAGCATTATGTAAGATTATAGAACTTAAAATTAGTTTATAAAAGATACATATATGTTAACCTAAAGGGAACTCCAGATTTTTAAAGAAAATGCATGATATGATCCAATTTCATTCTATTTAAAAATCTGAGAAATAGACAAATATTTTAATCACTTACAGGAAAATGTTTGAGTTATTTATCAGCAACAATAATTGGTGAAAATTTCTACATATAATAGTAAGATGCTAAGGGCATGAATCACATTGTGTCACCCAAATCCACCCAGTGGTGCTACTCATCATCCTTAACAGTTTTCACAAGCCTGCTTCCGCAAGCCAACAGTAGTCTATAAAAAAATATATATTGGGTAAAAAAAAATCCACATGCTTAAATAGCCTCATACGCCTATTCTAAAGTACAAACTTTCTTTGTTTAACCAAGAATATTCTCACTATCAGATGAAAGAACAATGAATGAAAAAACATGCAATCATAATAAAACATTAAACAGAAAATAGGACTTTTTCTGAGGAGGAAAATCAGTTTCATGATTTCAAAAAGTACACAAAATATCACATTTAATTTATTTTCTACTGATCATCCTTCTATTTATAATGCAATACATTATCTCAATTTTTAAACAATGTCTATGGTTAAATTTTACCTATTTCTCAAAGAATATTAGCAAGATTTTAGTCTCCCTCTTCATCCTCTCCAGTCATGTTTTACGATGGTTTAAATAATAGTTTCTAATAAAAAAAGTCATTTTCCTTCAGAACTTATATTATTTTTACATTTCTTTTTGCTGCTGGTATTACAGCTCTGCTGAAGTCAAACTAGCTCTCATTCCATTATAGCAAATCAGTTTATATCATTATTTTTGGTGGTTTAAAATGTGACCATGTTTCTAGGTTTTTTTTTTTAATTATTGTTTTCCATTCATCTAACTCAGCACAATATGAGCTTTTATAATTGAGATACATTATTGCTTTTCAGTTTTAAGAAATTTTATTTTTATGTTACTAATTTTTTTTTTTTTTTAACATCTTTATTGGGGTATAATTGCTTTACAATGGTGTGTTAGTTTCTGCTTTATAACAAAGTGAATCAGCTATACATATACATATGCTCCCATGTGTCTTCCCTCTTGCGTCTCCCTCCCTCCCACTCTCCCCATCCCACCCCTCCAGGCTGTCCCAAAGCCCCGAGCTAAAATCCCTGTGCCTTGCGGCTGCTTCCCCCTAGCTATCTATCTTACTACGTTTGTTAGTGTGTATATGTCCATGACTCTCTCTCGCCCTGTCAAAACTCACCCTTCCCCCTCCCCATATCCTCAAGTCCGTTCTCCAGTAGGTCTGCGCCTCTATTCCTGTCTTATCCCTAGGTTCTTCATGACATTTTTTTCCCTTAAATTCCATATATATGTGTTAGCATACGGTATTTGTCTTTTTCTTTCTGACTTACTTCACTCTGTATGACAGACTCTAGGTCTATCCATCTCATTACAAATAACTCAATTTCATTTCTTTTTAAGGCTGAGTAATATTCCATTGTGTATATGTGCCACATCTTCTTTATCCATTCATCCGATGATGGGCGCTTAGGTTCTTTCCATCTCTGGGCTATTGTAAATAGAGCTGCAATGAACATTTTGGTACATGACTCTTTTTGAATTTTGGTTTTCTCAGGGTATATGCCCAGTAGTGGGATTGCTGGGTCATATGGTAATTCTATTTGTAGTTTTTTAAGGAACCTCCATACTGTTCTCCATAGTGGCTGAACCAATTCACATTCCCACCAGCAGTGCAAGAGTGTCCCCTTTTCTCCACACCCTCTCCAGCATTTATTGTTTCTAGATTTTTTGATGATGGCCATTCTGACTGGTGTGAGATGATATCTCATTGTAGTTTTGATTTGCATTTCTCTAATGATCAATGATGTTGAGCATTCTTTCATGTGTTTGTTGGCATTCTTTATATCTTCTTTGAAGAAATGTCTGTTTAGGTCTTCTGCCCATTTTTGGATGGGGTTGTTTGTTTTTTTTTTTTTTTTTTTTTTTTTATTGAGCTGCATGAGCTGCTTGTAAATTTTGGAGATTAATCCTTTGTCAGTTGCTTCATTTGCAAATGTTTTCTCCCATTCTGAGGGTTGTCTTTTGGTCTTGATTATGGTTTCCTTTGCTGTGCAAAAGCTTTGAAGTTTCATTAGGTCCCATTTGTTTATTTTTGTTTTTATTTCCATTACTCTAGGAGGTGGGTCAGAAAGGATCTTGCTGTGATTTATGTCATAGAGTGTTCTTCCTATGTTTTCCTCTAAGAGTTTGATAGTTTCTGGCCTTACATTTAGGTCTTTAATCCATTTTGAGCTTATTTTTGTGTATGGTGTTAGGGAGTGATCTAATCTCATACTTTTACATGTACCTGTCCAGTTTTCCCAGCACCATTTATTGAAGAGGCTGTCCTTTCTCCACTGTACATTCCTGCCTCCTTTATCAAAGATAAGGTGTCCATATGTGCGTGGGTTTATCTCTGGGCTTTCTATCCTGTTCCACTGATCTATCTTTCTGTTTTTGTGCCAGTACCATACTGTCTTGATTACTGTTGCTTTGTAGTATAGTCTGAAGTCAGGGAGCCTGATTCCTCCAGCTCCTTTCTTCGTTCTCAAGATTGCTTTGGCTATTCGGGGTCTTTTGTGTTTCCATACAAATTGCGAAATTTTTTGTTCTAGTTCTGTGAAAAATGCCAGTGGTAGTTTGATAGGGATTGCATTGAATCTGTAGATTGCTTTGGGTAGTAGAGTCATTTTCACAATGTTGATTCTTCCCATCCAAGAACATGGTATATCTCTCCATCTATTTGTATCATCTTTAATTTCTTTCATCAGTGTCTTATAATTTTCTGCATACAGGTCTTTCATCTCCTTAGGTAGGTTTATTCCTAGATATTTTATTCTTTTTGTTGCAATGGTAAATGGGAGTGTTTTCTTGATTTCACTTTCAGATTTTTCATCATTAGTATATAGGAATGCCAGAGATTTCTGTGCATTAATTTTGTATCCTGCTACTTTACCAAATTCATTGATTAGCTCTAGTAGTTTTCTGGTAGCATCTTTAGGATTCTCTATGTATAGTGTCATGTCATCTGCAAACAGTGACAGCTTTACTTCTTCTTGTCCAATTTGGATTCCTTTTATTTCCTTTTCTTCTCTGATTGCTGTGGCTAAAACTTCCAAAACTATGTTGAATAAGAGTGGTGAGAGTGGGCAACCTTGTCTTGTTCCTGATCTTAGTGGAAATGCTTTCAGTTTTTCACCATTGAGGATGATGTTTGCTGTGGGCTTGTCATATATGGCCTTTATTATGTTGAGGAAAGTTCCCTCTATGCCTACTTTCTGGAGGGTTTTTATCATAAATGGGTGTTGAATTTTGTCGAAAGCTTTCTCTGCATCTATTGAGATGATCATATGGTTTTTCTCCTTCAATTTGTTAATATGGTTTATCACATTGATAGATTTGCATATATTGAAGAATCCTTGCATTCCTGGAATAAACCCCACTTGATCATGGTGTATGATCCTTTTAATGTGCTGTTGGATTCTGTTTGCTAGTATTTTGTTGAGGATTTTTGCATCTATGTTCATCAGTGATATTGGCCTGTAGTTTTCTTTCTTTGTGACATCCTTGTCTGGTTTTGGTATCAAGGTGATGGTGGCCTCGTAGAAGGAATTTGGGAGTGTTCCTCCCTCTGCTATATTTTGGAAGAGTTCGAGAAGGATAGGTGTTAGCTCTTCTCTAAACGTTTGATAGAATTCACCTGTGAAGCCATCTGGTCCTGGGCTTTTGTTTGTTGGAAGATTTTTAATCACAGTTTCAATTTCAGTGCTTGTGATTGGTCTGTTCATATTTTCTATTTCTTCCTGATTCAGTCTTGGCAGGTTGTGCATTTCTAAGAATTTGTCCATTTCTTCCAGATTGTCCATTTTATTGGCATAGAGTTGCTTGTAGTAATCTCTCATGATTTTTTTTATTTCTGCAGTGTCAGTTGTTATTTCTCCTTTCTCATTTCTAATTCTATTGATTTGAGTCTTCTCCCTTTTTTTCTTGATGAGTCTGGCTAGTGGTTTATCTATTTTGTTTATCTTCTCAAAGAACCAGCTTTTAGTTTTATTGATCTTTGCTATCGTTTCCTTCATTTCTTTTTCATTTATTTCTGATCTGATTTTTATGATTTCTTTCCTTCTGCTAGCTTTGGGGCTTTTTTGTTCTTCTTTCTCTAATTGCTTGAGGTGCAAGGTCAGGTTGTTTATTCGAGATGTTTCCTGCTTCTTAAGGTGGGCTTGTATTGCTATAAACTTCCCCCTTAGAACTGCTTTTGCTGCATCCCATAGGTTTTGGGTCGTTGTGTCTCCATTGTCATTTGTTTCTAGGTATTTTTTTATTTCCTCTTTGATTTCTTCAGTGCTCACTTCATTATTAAGTAGTGCATTGTTTAGCCTCCATGTGTTTGTATATTTTACAGATCTTTTCCTGTAATTGATATCTAGTCTCATGGCGTTGTGGTCAGAAAAGATACTTGATACAATTTCAATTTTCTTAAAGTTACCAAGGCTTGATTTGTGACCCAAGATATGATCTATCCTGGAGAATGTTCCATGAGCACTTGAGAAAAATGTGTATTCTGTTGTTTTTGGATGGAGTGTCCTATAAATATCAATTAAGTCCATCTTGTTTAATGTATCATTTAAAGCTTGTGTTTCCTTATTTATTTTCATTTTGGATGATCTGTCCATGGGTGAAAGTGGGGTGTTAAAGTCTCCTACTATGAATGTGTTACTGTCAATTTCCCCTTTTATGGCTGTTAGTATTTGACTTATGTATTGAGGTGCTCCTATGTTGGGTGCATAAATATTTACAATTGTTATATCTTCTTCTTGGATCGATCCCTTGATCATTATGTAGTGTCCTTCTTTATCCCTTTTAATAGTCCTTATTTTAAAGTCTATTTTGTCTGATATGAGAATTGCTACTCCAGCTTTCTTTTGGTTTCCATTTGCATGGAATATCTTTTTCCATCCCCTTACTTTCAGTCTGTATGTGTCTCTAGGTCTGAAGTGGGTCTCTTGTAGACAGCAAATATATTGGTCTTGTTTTTGTATCCATTCAGCTAATCTGTGTCTTTTGGTGGGAGCATTTAGTCCATTTACATTTAAGGTAATTATTGATATGTATGTTCCTATTCCCATTTTCTTAATTGTTTTGAGTTCATTATTGTAGGCCTTTTCCTTCTCTGCGTTTCTTGCCTAGAAAAGTTCTTTTAGCAATTGTTGTAAAGCTGGTTTGGTGGTGCTGAACTCTCTCAGCTTTTGCTTATCTGTAAAGGTTTTAATTTCTCCATCAAATCTGAATGAGATCCTTGCTGGGTAGAGTAGTCTTGGTTGCAGGTTTTTCTCCTTCATCACTTTAAATATGTCCTGCCAGTCCCTTCTGGCTTGCAGAGTTTCTGCTGAAAGATCAGCTGTTAACCTTATGGGGATTCCCTTGTGTGTTATTTGTTGTTTTTCCCTTGCTGCTTTTAATATGTTTTCTTTGCATTTAATTTTTGACAATTTGATTAATATGTGTCTTGGCGTATTTCTCCTTGTATTTATCCTGTATGGGACTCTCTGTGCTTCCTGGGCTTGATTCACTATCTTCTTTCCCATATAAGGGATTATTTCAACTATAATCTCTTCAAATATTTTATCAGTCCCTTTCTTTTTCTCTTCTTCTTCTGGAACCCCTATAATTCGAATGTTGGTGCCTTTAATGTTGGCCCAGAGGTCTCTGAGACTGTTCTCAGTTCTTTTCATTCTTCTTTCTTTATTCTTCTCTGCAGTAGTTATTTCCATTATTTTATCTTCCAGGTCACTTATCCGTTCTTCTGCCTCAGTTATTCTGCTATTGATCCCATCTAGAGTATTTTTAACTTCCTTTATTGTGTTGTTCATCATTGTTTGTTTCATCTTTAGTTCTTCTAGGTCCTTGTTAAATGTTTCTTGACTTTTGTCTATTCTATTTCCAAGATTTTGGATCATCTTTACTATCATTATTCTGAATTCTTTTTCAGGTAGACTGCCTATTTCCTCTTCATTTGTTAGGTCTGGTGGGTTTTTATCTTGCTCCTTCATCTGCTGTGTGTTTTTCTGTCTTCTCATTTTGCTTATCTTACTGTGTTTGGGGTCTCCTTTTTACAGACTGCAGGTTTGTAGTTCCCATTGTTTTTGGTGTCTGTCCCCAGTTGCTAAGGTTTGTTCAGTGGGCTGTGTAGGCTTCCTGATGGAGGGGACTAGTGCCTGTGTTCTGGTGGATGAGGCTGCATCTTGTCTTTCTGGTGGGCAGGTCCACATTTGCTGGTGTGTTTTGGGGTGTCTGTGGACTTATTATGATTTTAGGCAGCCTCTCTGCTAATGGGTGGGGTTGTGTTCCTGTCTTGCTAGTTGTTTGGCATAGGATGTCCAGCACTGTGGCTTGCTGGTCGTTGAGTGAAGCTGGGTGCTGGTGTTGAGATGGAGATCTCTGGGAGATTTTTGCTGTTTGATATTATGTGGAGCTCGGAGGTCTCTTGTGGACCAGTGTCCTGAAGTTAGCTCTCCCATCTCAGAGGCACAGCACTGACAGGCTGCAGCACCAAGAGCCTTTCATCCACATGGCTCAGAATAAAAGGGAGAAAAAGTAGAAAGAAAGAATTAGTAGAAGTAGAAAGAAAGAAAGAAAGGAGGGAGGGAAGAAGGAAGGAAGGAAAAAATAAAGAAAGAAGATAAAGTAAAATAAAATAAAGATAAAATATAATAAAGTTATTAAAATAAAAAATAATTATTAAGAACAAAGTTTAATAACAAAACAAAACAAAAAAACGGACTGATAGAACCCTAGGACAAATGGTAGAAGCAAAGCTATACAGACAAAATCTCACACAGAAGCATACACATACACACTCACAAAAAGAGGAAAAGGGGAAAAAAATCATAAATCTTGCTCCCAAAGTCCACCTCCTCAATTTGGGATGATTCGTTGTGTATTCATGTATTTCACAGATGCGGAGTACATCAAGTTGATTGTGGAGCTTTAATCCGCTGCTTCTGAGGCTGCTGGGAGAGATTTCCCTTTCTATTCTTTGTCCTCACAGCTCCCAGGGGCTCAGCTTTGGATTTGCCCCCTCTCTGCGTGTAGGTCACCTGTGGGTGTCTGTTCTTCGCTCAGACAGGACGGGGTTAAAGGAGCCGTTGATTCGGGGGCTCTGGCTCACTCAGGCGGGGGGAGGGAGGGGCACAGAGTGCTGGGCGAGCCTGCGGTGGCAGAAGCCGGCGTGACGTTGCACCAGCCTGAGGCGCGCCGTGCGTTCTCCCGGGGGAGTTGTCCCTGGATCCCGGGAACCTGGCAGTGGCTGGCTGCACAGGCTCCCCGGAAGTGGGGTGTGGACAGTGACCTGTGCTCGCACACAGGTTTCTTGGTGGCAGCAGCAGCAGCCTTAGCGTCTCATGCCCACGTCTGGGGTCCGCACTTTTAGCCGCGGCTTGTGCCCATCTCTGGATCTCCTTTAAGCAGCTCTCTTAATCCCCTCTCCTCGTGCACCAGGAAACAGAGAGGGAATTAAAAGTCTCTTGCCTCTTTGGCAGGTCCAGACTTTTCCCCTGACTCCCTCCCAGCTAGCCGTGGCGCACTAACCCCCTGCAGGCTGTGTTCACGCTGCCAACCCCAGTTCTCTCCTGGCGCTTTGACCACAGCCCAAGCCTCAACTTCCAGCCCGCGCTGGGGGGTGAGCAGACAAGCCTCTCAGGCTGGTGAGTGCTGGTCAGCACCGATCCTCTGTGCGGAAATCTCTCCCCGCTTTGCCCTCCGCACCCCTGTTGCTGTGCTCTCCTCTGCAGCTCCGAAGCTCCCCCCTTCTGCCACCCGCAGTCTCCACCCGCATAGGGGCTTCCTAGTGTGTGGAAACCTTTCCTCCTTCACAGCTCCTGCCCACTGGTGCAGGTCCCATCCCTATCCTTTTGTCTCTGTTTATTCTTTTTTCTTTTGCCCTACCCAGGTACTTGGGGGGTTTCTTGCCTTTTGGGAGGTCTGAGGTCTTCTGCCAGCATTCAGTAGGTGTTCTGTAGGAGTTGTTCCACGTGTAGATGTATTTCTGGTGTATCTGTGGGGAGGAAGGTGATCTCCGCGTCTTACTCTTCTGCCATCTTCCCGGAAGCCGACCTTTTTTTCTTGATGAGCCTGGCTTATGAATTATGTTTATCTTTTCAAGAAACTAGCTCTTAGTTTCACTGATCATTTTTGGTCAAGTTTTTCGTCTCTTTCTTATTTATTTCCTCTCTGATCATTATTGTTTTCTTGTTTTGTTTTGTTTTTTCTAATCCCTATAGATGGTAGGTTAGGTTGTTTATTTGAAATTTTTCTTGTTTTTTGAGGTAGACCTGTATTGCTATAATCTTCCCTCTAAAAACTGCTTTTGCTGCATCCCATAGATTTTGGGAAGTTATGCCTTTATTTTCATTTGTCTAAAGTTATTTTCTGATTTCCTGTTTGATTTCTTCATTGACCCATAGGTTTCTTCGTATCATATTGTTTAGTCTCCATATGTTTGTTTTTTTCCCAATTTTTCTTCAGGTAATTAATCTCTAGTTTTATACTATTGTGGTTAAAAAAAAAACTTGGTATAATTTCTATCCTCTTAAATTTTTTGACGCTTGTTTTTTGGTCTAGAATGTAATTTGTCCTGGAGAATGTTCCATGTGCAGTTGAAAAGAATGTGTATTCTGCTGTTTTTGGATGGAATGTTCTATAGCTATCTATTAAGTCCAGCTAGTATATGTGGTTTAAGACCACAACTTTCCTACTGATTTTCTGTCTGGATGATCTGTCCTTTGTTGTGAGTAAGGTGTTAAAGTTCTCTGCTGTTATTCCATTATTGTCTATTTCTCTTTTATGTCTGTTAATATTTGCTTTATATATTTAGGTTCTCTTATATTAGGTACATATATGTCAACAAATTTTATATCCTCTTTTTTATTGATCCTTTCATCATTATATAATGCAATTATTTGTATTTTGTATTAGACTTTATTATAAATTATATTTTGTTTTTCTGTTTTCTGTGAGTATTGTTACCCCAGCTTTCTTGTTTCCGTTTGCATGAAATTTTTTTCCATCTCTTCAATGTCAGTCTTTGTGTGTCTTTACCTCCAGAGTAAAGCAGCATATAGATGGGTTCCTTTTTTATTTACCCAGTCAGCCACCTTATATCTTTTGATTGGAGCAGTTATTCTATTTACATATAAAATGATTATTAATAGGTATGTACTTTTGGCCATTTTATTACTTGTTTTCTGGTTGTTTTGTAATTCTTCTCTGTTCTTTTCTTTTTCTTTTAGTTTCTTCCCTGTGATTTGATCGTTTTCTGTAATAGGATACTTGTGTTCCTTTTTCTCTAGTTTTTGTGTATCTATTGTCAGTTTTTGATTTGTGATTACCATGGAATTACCATGTTGACCTATAACTATATCTTCTTGTTTTAATATGGTAGTCATGTAAGTTAAAATACATTCTAATAGATCTATATTTTTTCCTTCCCTCCTGTTGTCTGTTTTGTTCCTTGGTAATACAATTTATGTAAAGAAAAATGTTAATCCATGTTAATATTTGTGAAAATTATTGCATGCAGCAGTATCTTCTCAATTATCTCTTTTTCTTATATGAATTCACCCTCTTTTCTTTTTTATTTGTAAATGTGTACTTTTTAAAAAGACAAACCAATATTGTTGTAGACCTATATGTACCAATTCCTTAGTCTCATATTATAGGTATGTTATAAGAATGGATATTTCACATGACTTTAGAATGTTTCACAAGAAAAATAATTACATGATTATGACCTGGCTACTAAAATGCCTATATTTTTCATCATGGCGTTGTGTGACCCTAAATTAACAATCATTTTCATCAAAGAAAAATTAAGTGAATATATATTAGTCCTGGAAAATAATAATAGTATTATACATTTATAAGGCTATTAAAAATATAGAAGAAATAGAAAAATACAGAGGAATGTAATTATTTTAATCATAATATTACTGACGGGATGAGAAACAGGAGCTCCTGCTGTGGTGAACAACTTGTAGCATGTTAGAATTTCTGTTTTGATAGTTTTTTCTCTCTCTGAGATAAAACAAATAATTAATATTTTTAAACTCACATATTGTTTTGTTTCAAAGCAAATTGTGCTCAGACTGAGATGGTCTTTGCCATTATTTTATTCAACATAGGTTTACTCTGAGAATTATAATCATTTCACAGGCTAATAGCATACAGGATAATGTCTCTTAATAAGCCAATAAAGAAATAACATACTACAAAACAGTGAGGGATTAATTGCAATATTTTTCCAGGCAAGGGGAGATGAAAGGAATACAGTCCAAATTTAGCCAAAGTGTAATTTTCTACTAGTTGCTTTTCAAGAGAGACAGCTTAGTGACCCAAAAATTGACATCCAGCTGTTGGTGCAAGGGTAAACTCCTTTGTTCATACAGCACTGTATCTGGGAAATAAAGATGCTGGTGCTGATAAGCAAGATAAAATTTGCAGTTCTGCTTATGGCTTTCACAACTGCCATGTGGAGATTGTCTTTACCCAGACAGGAGCTAATGCTCCAAGGTCTGCAGAGAGCTATTCACTTCAGCAAACTTTGCCTTGCTCAGACCAAACACTCTGGAATAGTCCTCACAAACTCTCTGAATTCTTTTTCAGGTAGATTGCCTATTTCCCCTTCCTTTATTTGGTCTTATGGGTTTTTACCTTCCTCCTTCATCTGCAACATATTTCTCTGTCATCTCATTTTGCTTAACTTACTGTGTTTGTGGTCTCCTTTCTGCAGGATGCAGGGTCGTTGTTCCTTTTGCTTCTGGTGTCTGCCCTCTGGTGAGTGAGGTTGTTCCAGGGGCTTGTGTATGCTTCTTCATGGGAGGGACTGGTGCCTGTGCTCTGGGGAGTGGAGCTGGGTCTTGTCACTCTGATGGGCAAGGCAGCATCAGGGCGTGTGTTTTCGAGTGTCTATAAACTTAGTACAATGTTCGGCAGCCTGTCTGCTGATGGGCGGGGCTCTGTTCCTGTGTTGTTGGTTGTTTGGCCTGAGGCATCCAGCACTGGAGCTTTAAAGCAGTTGAGTGCAACCGGGTCTTAGTGCCAAGATGGGTCTCAGTGCCAACATGGGGAACTCTGGGAGAGCTCATACCAGTTAATATTCCATGGGGCTGGGAATTCTCTGGCAGTCCAGCATCCTGGACTTGGTGCTCCCACCCTGGGGGCCCAAGCCCAGCCCCCAGCCATGGGACCAAGACCCCACAATCTGCACAGCTCTGCAAAAAAAAAAAAAAAAAAAAAAAAGGAAAAGAAAACAAACAGTCAAACAAAACCCAAGACAAATAACAAAAGCTAACAAAAAACAAACAAAACACACAAAGAGAATAAAGAACAAGAAAACCACCAAACAAACCAAAGAACCCCCAAACCAAAACAAACAATAAAATCAAAACTAACAAAACAAAAACAGAAAGCAAACTAAAAAAATAAAGCAAAGACAAACACACAAAATGACAAAAAAAAAATAGAAAAAATACAAAAAAGGAAAATAAAAATAGAAAAATTAAAAATATATGAAAGCATTTTTTTAATCTAAAAATTGTTCTTAAAATAAAAACAACAAAAAAACAAAAAAAATATTTCCTGGGGTCTCTGCTATCATTGTTCTTGCCCCTTCAGTGAGCGACAACCAACCCTTGCCTCCCCAGGAGGCCCTAAATTTAAAACCTTTTGCCCAGCAAAGAAAACCATTAACAAAACAAAAAGACAATGTACTAAATGGGAGAAAATATTTGCAAATAATATAACTGATAAGGTCTTAATATAGAACATATATAAACAGTTCATACAACTCAACATCAAAAACAAACTAACAAAGAACTTGAATAAAAAATGGGCAGAAGAACTGAATAGACATTTTTCCAAAGAGGAAATGAAGATGGCCAGCAGGCAGCATGAAAATATGCTGAACATCGCTAATCATCAGGGAAACACATATCAAAACCACAATGAGATATCACTTCACACTTGTCAGAATTGCTATCATCAAAATGTCTGCAAATAACAAGACTTGGTGAGGATTTTGAGAAAAGGGATCCCTTCTATACTGTTGGTGGGAATGTAAATTGGTGTGGCCACTCTAGAAAATACTATGGAGGTTTCTCAAAAAACTAAAAATAGAACTGCCATATTACCCAGCAATTCCACTCCTGGGTATATATGTGAAAAAAACAAAGGCAGTAATTTGAAAAGATACATGCACCCCAATGTTCATAGCAGATTTATTTCCAATTGCCAAGATATGGAAACAACCTAAGTACCCATCAACAGATGAATGGGTAAAGAAGATGTGGTATATTTAAATACAATGGAATACTACTCAGCCATAAAAAATGAAATTTTGTCAATTGCACCAACATGGATGAACTTTGAGGGCATTATGCTATGTGAAACAAGTCAGACAGATAAAGACAAATAGTATATTATATCACCTATATGTGGAATCTAAAAAAATACAACATACCAGTGAATATAAAAAATAGAAACAGACTCACAAATATAGAGAACAAACTAGTGTTTACCAGTGGGGGTGGAGAGGAGCAATAGAGAATGGGGAAGTTGGAGGTACAAACTATTGGGTGTAAGATAGGCTCAAGGATGTATTGTACAATGTGGGGGAGTATATAGCCAATATTTTATATTAACTATAAATGGAAAGTAACCTTTAAAAATTGCATAAAAATTAAAAATTAAAAAAAAAACTGTATCAGGGAGCTCAGGAGATCCAATGCAGCCTTAGGCCTTGGACTATCTCATTGCCCCTTCACTGGGGGAAGACATTGATATCAATGTGCCACCATTAATAGTCCCAAAGTCAAAGCTTAAACTCTCAGACTCTTCTTTCATGCCATGTGCTAAAGGGTGCACCAGCAATTTGGAGAAGGAACTTTTAGGTAGATTTTTACTTCAGAGTAAAATAAATTTCCTCCTGGATCTTCAAATAAGCTAGAATGAACAAAAGAATGTGGGATGCAGGAAATTAAGTTGCACATCTCTTGGGAAAAGCATTTTCTGGTGAGGAAATGATTGTGCAGATGTGATGGCTATCTCACCAGGGTGGCTGCTGGATTTTGTCTAAGAGCTACATCAATGACAGCAGACATCAGCCAAAATGTTGTATTGCCCAGTGAATCAAGAGCCATAAATGGCAGCACATTCCAAATCAGTGGGCAATTAACACCACAGTTTATTCTGAAATTCCAAATTAGGCCTAAAAGGTTTAGTGTAAAGAAGGAAATGGAAATTCAAAAACCTGTGTTGCATTTTAAAATTTTTCATCCAAGGCCTACTTATCCATGAAGTAAGGTAGGTCAATGAAGTAGTTTAATTTTATTTATTTGTTTGTTTGTTTGTTTCTTTTTTGGCTGTGTTGGGTCTTTGCGGCTGTGGGTGGGCCACTCTTTGTTGTGGTGCTCAGGCTTCTCATTGTGGTGGCTTCGCCTGTTGTAGAGCACAGGCTCTAGGTGCACAGGCTTCAGTAGTTGTGGCTCATGGGCTCTAGAGTGCAGTCTCAGCAGCTGTGGTGCACGGGCCTGTTGTTCCACAGCATGTAGGGTCTTCCCGGACCAGGGCTCGAACCCGTGTCCCCTGAATTGGCAGGCGGATTCTTAACCACTGTGCCACCAGGGAAGCCTGGTTAAATTTTAATTTCTTTTAAAATTTCTCTTTTAGGAGAACACATGAATATAATAATAATGAGTATATAATAAAAAATTATCTTGAATTATATTAGTCTTTATACTAAGGTAGTCTTACAATATAATTTTTAATATTTTAAATTAAGGAAGTGGTCCAAAAGCAAAAGTGCTCATTACGTTAGAGAGAATAATGGCCCCAAAGATGCCCACATCCTAATCCCCAGAACCAGTGACTCTGTTACCTTCCACAGCAAAAGGGACTTTATACATTAAGGATCTTAAGATGGAAAGAGGATCCTGGACTACCCAGGGGGCCCAGTATGATCACCATGGTACTTATGACACAGAGCAGATGTCAAAGAGAGAGGGAGGAGATATGATGACAGGAGCAGAGGTGCAAGCAATGTGCTTCAAAGGTTGAGGATGTGGCCATGAGCCAAGGAATCTGGGCATTCAGTAAAATCTGGAAAAAGCAAGAAAATAGATTCCCCAGAGGCTCCTGCTGACACCTTGATTTTAGTTCAGAAGACTCACTTCAGACATCTGACCCCCAAAACTGTAAGATAATAAATTTCTGTTGTTTTAAGGTACTAATTTATGAGAATAGTTACAGCAGCCAAAGGAAACTAATAAACCTATGAAAGTCATAAAACAGTCCTATTATCAGGACTTAGGAAAACCCTTAAACAATCTGGTTTTAATTTTCTCCTCTGTCAAATACAAAGATTGAAGGCAATCTCATTTCCAACTCAGATTATTTCAGGAGCCAGACATGAAGCATAAGTTGGTGACTCTAAACCCATGTCAGGGGAAGGAAACTGTGGGCCTGTGGCAGCGTGGTACTTGCGTGTCCACAACACACTCAGAAGAATGTGTGGAAAAGAAGGGCTCAGAGTTCCTCTTAAAATCCTCACAGACTTTTAAAGGAGACAGGTCAAATCCTCAAAACTGTACATAAACTTGGAACATTTTCACATCATATGAAATAGTAATATATACCAATGCAAGATTTTACAGTTGAATTGTTATCTGTGTATACAAAGCGCGTTCTGAGACGTGGCAGAATATTTGGCATAATGTGTAGCCTACTGAAGAGATTACTTTGAAAAGAGAAGAAAGTCTTTAGATTAACAGTCCTGTCCTGAATTATCACAAAATCAGACCCTTTCCTGTGTGCATCTGAGGTCCATCTAGTTTCATTTTGTAAAATGAGAAGTGTTTGCTTATTTGCTTTTACAAATGATTGGAAATCAACACATTTTTCTTCCTTTAGGGAGGAAAAAGGATTCACTCAGCTCAGTTTTCTCTGTGTTCTCCTTTTCTTTTCAGAATCAAGATTGCATTCAAGTTTATGTCTTGATACAACCAAAAATGACCCAGTCAGTATTGGCAAGCTGTGTCTTCTGCAAAATGAGAGGTCTGCATTGCAGATGAATATCACGGCTGCATTTTTCATCTGAGTGCAGTACAGTGTAGTACTCATTTTGATGAGTAATTTAAATATCACTTCATAACAGTAAAATCAAATAAAATGTATAATTGTTGCCTAAAATCAAGCAGTCCTCAATGTCAAAATAATTCTTAAATGGCATACTTCACCGTTGTGGAAAAAAAAAGAAAAAATGCTTTTCATTTTAAGGATTTTCTCTCTTTCTTCAGAGAAACCAGCAAAAAATACCATTTGGATATCAGAGCTAAAAAATACAGGTGACTAGTTAAGTATTTGCCAAATATTTCCCCACTAATTAAATTGTATTACATATATGATATTGAATCCATGTTCTCCTAACCTACTTGCACTTAAATTATAATAATAGTAACGATAGATATTTTAAGCCAACTTGACTTTTCAGAACCATGTGAAAGTCAATCTCTACTATACATTAACACCTAAAATAATAAATTTAATAATGATAGGAAGATATTATGTTGAGAATAGTGACATAATTAAACCAGAAAATTACTTCTTAAATTTTAAAACTTCAGTTACAAGTTTTTTCATTGATTTGGAAGTTTCTTTACTAAGCCTTTCAATGATAGGATTCTTCATCAGAATCAGAAAAAAGGGAAGATGTATTATTAGTGTTTAATATCAAAGTATCTTTGGGAAAAATGTAGTTCTGCAATTACCAAAGTTATTTCAACATATGATATTTAAAATTCAGTAACAAATGAGTGGAAAAGCAACAGAACCTCACATATAAAATTAGACTTTCAGTTAATTATCATTACTGAATACAAATCCTGGAAGATGAGTTTGTAGAAAATTAATATTATAATAAACCTATAAAAATATTATTATAAACCATAAGTATGTTGGTAGTACAAACCAAACAATAGAGAGCATACATTGGTGCAATAGTTGATAGAGGCAGACTTCTAATCAGTGATCATGTCAAAGATCAATATTTAAACAGATATTTCCAAGTGCTCTCTTAAGCAAAACATGAGGAATCAGTGGTGAGCAAAAATTAGAGTTTCTGTTCCCATGTAGTTATCAACTCCTGGGTAAGATAGCCTAGGAAAGCAAAATTTTAAAAAACACATGAACAAGTTTTTTTGAATCACAAAATGATTTGAAGGCAAGAAACAGTGTTTGAGAGAAAATTGGGGAACCTTACTTGCATAAGAAAAGGTGATATTCCTGTTCAGAGTTGAATGCCATTTTGGAGCCCATCAAGCCAGGCTGAGGAAGCACATTCTAAGCAGAAGCAATAAATATTGTGTGCAAAGAGCCAGGCTTGTTCTAGAAATTAAGCAAGCCCCACTGTGAATGTGGAAGAGTGAATGAAGGGATGAGAAGCAGGATAGGTGAATGGAAACTAGGTTACAGAAGCCTATGAGTACAGATGGGCATATGCATGTAAGAACACTATTCATGGCAGGGAAAGAACCACCTGGATGTATCAGAAGGAAAAAGTTCTTCACACTCACAAAGGAGGATAAAAAAAGAAAGCCTGGTCTTCCCAGCTAGAATGGAAAACTGTTTAATACATGAGTATTCAGAATAGTTTTCAATCCTGAAATGTGGGGAAAAACTTAACATGGTCTAAACATTACTTGGGTTCCACCTAAAAAGCTTAAAAGCAAGACTCAGAAGCATAAAATTATTTTTAAGTAATTTAACTGCATCCCAGAACAAAGTTCAAGAATATGTACAGAAATACTAAAATATTTAGCACCAGAAAAGGAAAAGCTACAATGACTGTCATCCAATAAAAAAATTACCAGGTATATCAAGAAGCAGGAATATAGAACCACAATGAAGGGGAAAAAAATCTAATTAAAACTGACCCAGAAATAGAAAAATTAAAGCACTAGTAGACAACAAAATTAAAGTAGATATTATAATTATATTTCATATTTTCAAGAAGCTACAGGAGGGAAGGTAGAGGAAGGTATTTTTTAAAAAGCAAATCAAAGTTTTGGAGATTAAGACTAAAATAGCTGTGATTAAAAGTACATTGCATAGAATTAACAGTAGATTAGACATTGCAGAAAAGAATTAGTTAACTGAACAAAAAGCAATATACATTATTCAAAATAACACACAAAGAAAAGAAAAAAACCTTTAAAAAGATATGAATATCAAGAGAATGGGAAGTCAAGTCATAGATGGGGAGAAAAACTTTGTAAAAGACAAATCAGATAAAGGATTGGTATGAAAATATACAAAGAACTCTTACTGCTTACCACTAAAAAAAAAAGGACAACCTGATGAAAAGTGGACAAAAATCTAAACTGACACCTCAGTAAAGAGGTATAAAATATATAAGCATATGAAAAGATGCTCAACACCTTATGTCTTTAGAGAAATACAAATTAAAACAACAATGAGAAACCACTGTGCAGCTATGAAGAGGACAAAAATTCAGAACACTGACAACACCAAATGCTGGTGAGGATGCAGAGCAATAGGAACTCTCATGATTGCTGTAGGGAATGCAAAATGGTACAGACTCTTTGGAAGACAGTTTGGCAGTTTAATAAAAGAGTAAATATACATTTACCATAAAATGCAGCAATCACGCTCTTTGGTATATACCCCAAAGAGCTGAAAATTTACATCCATACAAAAGCCTGCACATGAATGATTGTGGCAGCTTTATTCATAATTGCCAAAAATTAGAGGCAACCAAGGTGCCTTTCCACAGATGGATGAATTAAAAACAAACAAACAAAAACCTGTTCCACATTCATACAATGGAAAATTATTCAGCAATAAAAGGAAATAAACTACCCATGAAAAGACATGGAGGAACTTAAATGTATATTACTAGGTGAAATAAACCAATCTGAAAGGGCTACATACTGTATAATTCTTAACTATATGATATTTTAGAAGGCAAAGCTATGGAGACCGTAAAAATATCAGTGGTTGTTGGGGGTTTGGGAGGAGGAAAGTATGAGTAGGTTGAATAGGTGGAGCACAGGGGATTCTTAGGTCAGTAAAAGTATTCTGTGTGATATTACAATGGTGGATACATGTTGTATTAGTCAGAATTCTCCAAAGAAGCAGAACCTATAGAATACATGCATGTGTTTGTAGCAGGGAATTAGCTCTTATGATAATGCAAGCTGAGAAATCCCACAGTCTGCCATCTGTAAGCTGGAGACCCCAGAAAGCTAGTGATGTAATTCAATCCTAGTCCAATGACCTGAGAACCAGGGGACGTGGTGATGTAAATTCCAGTCTGAGGTCAGGAGAAGATGAAATATCTCAGCTCACACCATGAGGTAGGAAAAAGGGGCAAATTCTTCCTTCCCCCAGCTCTTGTTCTATTCAAGCCCTCAACAGACTGGATGATGTCCACCCACACTGGGGAGGGCAATCAACTTTACTGAGTCCACCAATTTCAATGTTAATTTCATCTGGAAATTCCGTCACAAAATATATCGAGAAATAATTTTTAATCTGGGTCCCCCATAGCCAGTCAAGTAGACACATGAAACTAATCATCATAAGTCGACCCTGTGTCAACATGACATCCATATGCATCTCCTCAAACCTTACTTAATCCCCCAATAAGACAATAACAAGGTCTTAATTCCACCTAATATGATACAACAATTCTGAGTCCAATCAAAATACACTAACCCTATCCCCAGAAGAGGAGGTAAATCCTTGTGATATAGCTTAAAGTACGATAATGTAAAATTAAGAGTACTTACATATTATGATATAAAATCAATACAACTTATGTTACATAATAAGGGAATATGAGAGAAAAAACAAATACACACTTAACACAAATATATTCATAGCAAAAAAAAATGGTGTACTCATGACAATTACAGTCCTCATTTCTGTAACTGGTCAGTTATAGTTGGTCTTTGTAACTACTTTCTTATACCCATTCTGTATTCTTTTTATCTTCAGCAAGCACCTCAGCAGATCGTGGTTCTTCCCTGGTGGGTGACCAAATCCTTCCTTCTTCAATAGTCTGGGTCATTAGTAGCCCTGCCTAGACTGGGTTGTTGTAGTTTTCCACTGAGCTTAATCAAAGAACATGGTAATACTAAGGGATGCCTTAAGCGATCTACTATATCCAGATATACTTTTCCTTACTTCAGTGTGGAAGAGTAGTCCGCAAGTAATATCCTTGTATCAACAAACACTTTACTTTCCTTCTTTGTCTGTTGATTCAGAGGCATGGGGAGCCCAAGGTAGCTGGGTGTTAGTCTTAACTCCCAGTTCTTTGGAATCATTGCTGTGTCTCCTGGTGGAAGCATTTTTTCCCTTTGGAACTAAGACCAGCAGAGCATAAGTTCTCAGGAACAAAAGGCAAAAATTTGATAGTGGGTCATTAGGGATAATACTGAAGAGTTGAAAATAACTATTCTCATTTTTGTCCCTTAAAATTCCTGGACCCGAGAATCCTGGCTATGGAAGAAAGAGGACCATATATTGGACTCTAATTCAGAGCATCCACAACCCTCTGGAGAACCTTGCCCTGGGACAAGCAGAGGTATTGTCACATAGCCAGCCCTGTAAATGAGTCTTCAGAAGGCCATTCCACCATTCTATCAAGGCTGCTGCTTCAGGTAAGACTAGTGAATTCCATGACCAAGGGCCCACTGCTGCACTTCATCTGCTGTGAAATGTATTCCTTGATCTTGAGCAATGCTTGTAGGATCCCATGCCAATGATAAGGCATTCTGTAAGATCATGGATGGTAGTTGCACAAAGTGATGCATGCAGGAAAGGCAAATCTGTACCCAGAGCAAACGTCTATTCCAATAAGAACAAAATACTGCCCCTTGCACAATGAAAGCTGTCCAGTGTCATCAGTCTGCCACTGATTAGCTGGTTGATCACCCGGGGAATAACGCCATATTGAGGACTCACTGTTGGTCTCTGCTGCTGGTTGATTCTTTTTGATTGGGAATGCAGTAGTGGCTGTAGCCAGGTCAGCCTTGATGAGTGGAAGTCGATATTGCTGAGCCCATGCCTAACCTGCGTCCCTGTCACCATGGCCACTTTGTTGATGAGCCCATTGGGCAATGACAGGGGTGGCTGCGGAAGGAAGCTGACTGGTCTCCACAGAACAGGTCATCCTATCTACTTGATAATTAAAATCCTCTTCTGCTGAGATCACCCTTTGATGAGCATTCACATGAGACACAAATATCTTCATGTTTTTCAACTATTCAGAGAAATTTGTTCACATACCTCTTCCCCAATTTTCTCTGTGACCAACTTTCCAATCATGCTTTTTTCAATTCCTGTCCACCCAGCGTGTCTGACCATTTCTCCTTCCAAGTGTTTCTCCCTCAGCCAGGTGCATGGCCTCAAGTTCTTCCCACTGGGAGGATTTCTCTTCACCACTGTCCTTCAGAGATGTCTCAGAGAGGGGCTGAGGGCAGTAGCTATCCACTTTTGGGTAGTGCCTGCATATTGTGCAGAACCATTTGTAAACTAGGCCTGCCTGAGTCTCCCTCTGTCAATTAATAGTAGGGAAGTCCCCTTGAGGTCATAGGGGCAGGCTGGGAGAGCAAAGGTAGTGCAGCAGAAGTGAGGACTGTGGGCCTTTGAGCTACTTCTTCATGGAACTTACTTGTACCTTCAAGACCTGCTCTGGCCTGATCACATATATACCATAACCATTTGATGATGGAGTGCTGCTGTGCATGTCCTCTGTTATGGCTTGATGGTTAAGATACCACTTAGTTCATGATGGGCAGCTCAGGTCACACCACAAGGTTACCACTTGATGGCCCAAGGTTAAGTGTTCAGTCTCTACAAAGTTCACAGCAGACATCTTGTTTCTCAAAAGGAGACTAGTTACTGGAATGATAGAAGGGCTTTGCTCCACAGTTCTTAAGGCCTGTGCTTTGATTCACCTATGAGGGCCTTCCAAAGGCTCCAGACAGCATCCTTATTTGCTGACATGTCAACACTATTGTATCTTCTGGATCTTATGGTCCAAGTGGCAAAGGCAGCTTGCACGGCAGCCTAGACCTGTTACACAGCCTTCTCTTGTTCTGGGTTCCATCCTAAACTACCAGCTTTTGGAGTCACTTCATAAAAAAGTCTGGAGTAACACATCCAGATGAGGAATATGTTGCCTCCAAAACCCAAAGAAATCACTAAGAGCTGTGCCTGTTTTTTGGTTGTAGGAGGTGTCAGAGGCGACAACTTATCCTTCACCTTAGAAGGGATATCTTAACACGGCTCATACCACTGGGCCCCTAGAAATCTCACTGATGTAGGAGGCCATGGCATTTTGTCTGATGTATTTTCTGTCCTCTGACACATAAATACCTTACCAACAAATCTAGAGTAGTTGTTACTGCTTGTTCACTAGATCCAACCAGCAGAGTGTCAGCAATGTAATAGACCAGTGTGATATCTTATGGAAGTGAGAGTCAAATGTATTTTCTAGCGAACTAAATTATGGCATCAGGCTGGAAAGTTGATATACTCATGAGGTAAGACAGTGAAGGTGTATTACTGGCCTTGCCAACTGAAAGCAATCTGCTTCTGGTGGGCCTAATGGACAGGGATGGATAAAAAGGCATTTTCCAGATCAAATACATATACTTACATACCATTTACCAGGGTGAGTGCTAACTTTCTCAAGCATTGAAGCCACATCTGCAACAACAGCTACAATTGGAGTCACCACCTGGTTAAGATTATGATAATCTACCATCATTCTCCAAGATCCATCTGTCTTCTGCACAGGCCAGATAGGATGTTGTAGGAACCACCACCCCTGCCTCCTTCAAGTCCTTGATGCTGGCTGTAAACTCTGTAGTCCCTCCATGAACGTGGTATTAAATTTTATTTACTGTTTTCCTAGGTAGAGGCAGTTCTCCTGGCCTTTACTTCGTCTTTCCCATCATAATAACCCTCCCTCCACAGGTCAGGGAACAGATGTGGAGAATCTTCCAGCTGCTAAATATGTCTATACCAAGTATACATTCCAGAACTGGAGAAATAACCACATGATTGGTTTGGGGAACCATTGGGCCCATGAGACAGAACTGAGCTAACTGAGCTAAAACTCCATTAGTCGCTTGACTTCCATAACCTCTACTCTGACTTTTGGGCCCCTGCAACGTTTTGGGTCTCTTGGAATTAGTATCATTTCAAAGCCAGAGTCAGTTGTTCTCCAAAAGGTCTAATAATTTCCTTTTCCCCAATGCACAGCTACTCTGGTAAAAGGCCAAACATCATTCTGGGGAAGAGGCTGCGGCAAGAATTGACAATATAAACTTTCAGTAGTGCACTGGGGTCCTTCCTCAATGGGACCCAGCCTTGCCTTCATTCCACGGGTTCGGGATCCATAAACTGTCTCATGTCTAGGAATGTATTGAGGGGATGTGACTCTCTGTTTTTATGATTTAGGTTCGACTTTTATTCCCTTGACCTAGAACTTTTCTGCTTATACAGATAAGTACAAATTTAGTAGGCTTCCTATCTATTTCACTTCTAGGAGCACCATGATCAATTAATCAACACCATAAGTCAGCATGAGTCAGATTACTCTGATTGCTGCTTTGACTCTGCTGTACATTAAGGTAACCATGTCCACTTTGCCCTCAGTGGTTGAATATTGCCACTTGGCCCCTAGCACCTCAGGATTCAATTACCCTCTTTGCATTTAGGTTTCCCTAGGCAGTGACTGCATTTCCCACTGTGAGGTCTGATCTACAGAGAAAGCAACCATAGAGTATTCAAGGTGTCAACTGAAAAAAAAAAAAAAGCACAACTTAAAAGTTGAAAATTATGTTTCATTTGGAACACAGTTGAGGAGTTAAGCCTGGGATACAGCCTCTCAGCTCTAGAGACAGTTCCAAAGAGAAACAGAATATAGAGGAGTTTTGCAAAAAAAAAAAAAAAAAAACCCAAGTAATCAAACATCAAAACTTGACTGCTAATTAAAGGAAAACCAGACATCTCAAGTTAATGATTTTAACACTTTTCTATGTATGGGAAGATGTAAGAATCTGGGCTTAATAAAATTATTCCTTTGATATGCACCTAACCTATCTAGGGCCAGTATCCTGTTTTTCTATGTCTTAAATCCCCTCAGGGTGCACTATCAGGGATGGCTGCAGTGGCTGATGGCTTGATGGCTGCAAAATCCTTTGTTTACTGGTATGGCAGGTGACATTCTTTGTCCACAAAGGATATTGGGGATCCTCTCATAAATTTATTCCTCACAGTATTGATGGAAGGTAAAAATTCTGGAACCCCCCAGTCAGGTGAGCAGGTTTTAAGTGACAAATCCACTCTAACATTCCTCTATCCCTAAGCTTCTGAAGTTCTTCTCTAGATTAAACTGAGGCAGGTCCAGCATTTCCAGTGTACTCATGGGGGGTCACCTTTTGGCCTGTGTTTCAGCCAACCAACCAACCAAACTGCTAGAGCCCTTTCTAATTCCTCAAGCTGCAACATTAAATGCAGAAGCCCTATTTAGTGAGCCCATAAATTCAGCCTCATTGAACCTTATAAGGAATTCCTTCTTCCATTATCCCACACCTTTAGTACCTATTCCCACACATTTCCCAAGATTTTGTCTGTGTAACTTAGAAAATGAAAGTCATTATTTTGGAATGTAATGCACTTCCTCATGAGTCACAGATTGTATCCCACCTTTAGGGACCTGCTGAGCTTGAGTCTAGTTAAAGGTTCAGAAGTAAGGTGGGGTGATAGAGGTGGGTCCTGAAGAGACTAATAATTATGTTACATGACAATTGTGTCAGGGGAGGCTATGACCCTTTCCTCAGGCAATGCAGGGTTAATCCCCTCAGAAGGAGATGAAAAGGCTGATACCCTGTATCTAGAGAGGACGCTTCCACTGGGGTTGTGGAAGCCATCTCTGCTGGGGCTGGGGAGGCCAATACCACTGGTAAAAAAAGATTCATCACAATTTAAGGGCTCAATATCCCCAGCTTCATCAGGATCTTCCCACAGGTCCCCATCCCAACTTATAGGATCCAGTTGTTTCCCAATCAATGCCCTCACATTGATTCAACAGTAGATGCCCTTCAAAACTGGGAGTTCACCTTGCATTGTAATTCAACCAGTTGCATGATGAGGTTCTGTGATTGATTTCCAGCCCTGTAGTTACAGGACACAGTGGTCTCCTTCAGGGCACATGGTCATCTATGTGGCAGTTGAGCTGGAATTCAAATCACCAAGTTCATCCTTTTCTTTCAGTGACAGAAGAAGCAGCAGAGCCACATAATTATATATACTGATTTTCCGAAAATGTTCAAAAGTATCATATACATTCATCCCAGAGAAATTAAATTTTATGTCCATGCAAATATCTCTACATGATTGTTTCTAGCAGCTTTGTTTGTAATAGCCCCAAACTAGAAACAACCAAAATGTTCTAGAATAAGTGAATGGTTAAACAAACCATGGTACATTAATACTATGAAACACTACTTAACAGTAAGAAGTATTAACTACATGCAAGTACTTGGATGGATCTCAAAAAACATGCTGGGTGAAAGAAACCAACCTTGGAGGTTGGTGTTTGAAGGTCATATATTATATGAATACATTTATATAGCATTCTCAAGATGACAAAAAAGGAGACAGATAAGTGGTTGCCAAGTTTTAGGGATGGTGCGTGGGGGGCCAGGGTGGGAGGAAGGTAAGTGTGACTATATAGGGGTAACAGGAGGGAGATCTTTGTGGTGATGGAACAGTTATGTATCTTGATCTTGGTGGTGGCAACACATGTGATAATATGGCACACATATACCTTGTAGCAATGTCAATTTCCCAGCTTTGATAGTATCCTATTGTTACATAAAATGTAACCAATTAGGAAAACTGGATGAAGATTACTTGGGACTTTACTGTCCTATTTTTGCAACTTCTTGTCAGTATATAACTATTTCAGAAGAAATCATTAAAAAAAGTAATGTGTTAAAGTAAGAAAAAAGTCTATATAGAAGTGTTTTTTTGACGGTGCTAAACTGTTCAAGACAACTTCAACTTTCAGGCAGTCACTTTATCATTTGTAACATAATAAGAGAAGCAAAAATTGTATTACGGACTATATCTTGGGGGAAATTTAATTTCTGACACACTGTATTAGAAACATTAGTTTCTGCTGAATAATATTTGCTAACTTTCGAGATAGGTTAACCACAGGT
Source organism: Phocoena sinus (assembly GCF_008692025.1). NCBI lineage: Eukaryota > Metazoa > Chordata > Mammalia > Artiodactyla > Phocoenidae > Phocoena > Phocoena sinus. The sequence goes on from NC_045768.1 coordinate 96,588,755, forward strand.
AGATAAGTCTAGTAACCAATGAATAACATTAGCAGAAAGGCAGTCTCTTAAGATACATGATATCATGGTCTATAGGATTTTTCATTAATTTAAACAATTTTGTAGAGCTCTGATGTCAAGGTAAGTGACAAGTCCAAAGCTGCTGAAACCTAATGAGAATTACATGAGGTAACATGGTAAATTGTGGCAAACCGATTCCAGCGGTCCCCAACTTTTTCGCACCAGGGACCAGTTTTGTGGAAGACATTTTTTCCACGGAAGCAGGGAGATGGTTTAGGCAGTAATGTGAGCTACAGTGGCGGGCGTGATTCAGGTGGTAATGCGAGCAGCGTGGAGCAGCAGGTGAAGCTTCTCTCTCTCTCTCTCACCCACTGTTCACCTCCTGCTGTGCCACCGGGTTCCTAACAGGCCTCGGACAGCTGGTTGGGGACCCCTGGATTAAGCGATGAAAATAAAGAGTTACAGAGCTGGTATAGAATTTAAAGACTTCACAGTGACATAGTGTTTGAGAGACTCTGAAGAGATTTCGTGATGTTTCCAAGTTTGCTCAGGACTGGGGACCAGGCCCAACCCAGACTATGTGGCCCCTGAACCGTGATCGTCCCTGAGAGCCAGCCTCTGTTGCTTTCCTGCACACTCCCCTCTCTTTCCTCACAAGTTGCCTTCATAGCATTGCGCAGCTTTACCCAGATTTTAGGGCGCAGAGAGCCTGCCTTGAACTGAGAGCATCTCTCCCACACATGTGCTTGAGGGCAGGCTGGGCTCTGCTCATCTCTGAAGAGTCAGTCTTCAATGAATCCTATTACAGTTAAGGAGCCACTCTGTAGCTTAAAATACTTGAGAAAGAGGAAATACAAATATTTTAGAAAGTATCTAATTGGAGCTATCCCAGTCATATTTTTCATCAACGACTTTTGTGATTCCAGGCTTTTATAAGCCCAATGATTCGGACACATTTTTAGGGAGAAAAGAGAGTGTTCTTTCCCACTTTAGTTATACTCTTTCAGTCATTATAGTTTCATATTATTGAACGTACAAGACCAAAAACATCCACATATTCATATTCACACTTGGAAAGATTTGCTTTAAAAATGTTTTTTAAATGCAATCTCACTATCAAAGTCACAAGAATACCTTCTGCAATAGGGAGGAAAAGGTGATTGTTATTTCTCTGTAAAATCAAATACGATACAGACCAAGTGGTACGCATTCAATGAATGTGGCCCCCGAGACCATGTGTGGTGGTGATAAAGCCCTGGGATAGGAGTGCTGGCCAGGTCCTTGGTCTCTGGGTGAGTTCTCTTCATTTGTTCCATTAGAGGACTAGTCCAGAGTCCTTTCAGCTTACGCATTCAATGATTCTGTCCCACTAGTTCTTAGGCAAAGCAATACAGAACAAAACAAAATCAATAAAAACCACTTAAAAAGTAAATGAGAAAACTCTGCCTGACCTAATGTGAAGGAGTCACTTACTGTTCCTTATTTTGAATGGTATCCTTATAATACCTATAAGTGGTTATCCATCTGGGTATTAAGGACCTGCTGTACAGCACAGGGAAAAACACTCAATATTTTGTAATAACCTATATGGGAAAAAATCTGCAAAAGAATATATATATATGTTTATGTGCATATATATATATATAACTGAATCACTTTGCTATACACCTAAAACTAACACAACATTGTAAATCAGCTATACTTCAATAAAATAAATAAATAAATTTTAAAAATTGTGTTTTCACGAGTAGATGCTCCATGAGCGAGCTGCTGGCAGGGGAAAATGCAGTGTGCTGCATCCATATGCTTTTTCTGTGCCAAGTGTTATTTGAAGAAGGAAAAAAAGCTGCAACAATTCTGCTTTTGAAACATGATTTGAACCACCAGAATGTCTAGAATTCCTGTGTTCTCAAGGTGCTATCTTTCAGTTAGCATGGAATTAAGGAGGTGAGGGGAATGGAAGTCTAAAATTCAAACCTTAACTGTGAAATGCTTATTAATGGAGGTGCATAAAGCTTAATATATTGGAAAGTGTGTGGACTCAGTCATTTAGTATAAAATATTTAGGGCTGACTCTGGGACAGGCACTGTGTGACTTGCAGTGGATGTGTAAGGCTTGGATGGTGTTCCCAGGAAGCTCAATATTTAGTGTGGCATCTTCACTCTAGTTCTGCCAATAATTAACCATGTGAGCACTTTGGAGTCTGTTTCATCGGCACTAGAAAGGAAAAATGAGAGCACAGGGCTTGAGTCTCTCGGGGTCTCTGTTTGCTTCTGTGAACCTGCTGAAAGTAAGGAATGTATTCATGTGTCAATTGGAGGATAAACTGTTACGTTCTCTTCTTCTTTTGATGTATGTACATATGTATGTATGTGTTTATTATTTATTTATTTAACTGAAGCTTAGGATTCTTTTTTTAATTTGGTTCTTTAATTATACTCTAAATAGAGTTTGTTTACAACAGCTGTTCCTTGACAGCTTTTGTCTGGGAAGACATGAAAATACAACAATTAGGTGTATCAACTCATTCAGAATGACTGAAGGTAGCAGATTTCCCTTCTTGGTGCCCCTGGCAGCCAGTGTGAGGGCACGAACCTTGGGCTCGGCCACTGGGATCCTGCAACCCAAGACTGAGAGTCAGGAACAAGTGGGGAAAAGATAAAGAAGCAGTCGGATATTATTGTTGTGACTGCAGTTGTGGAGTTCTTGGGGGATGGGGGGGCACCACAGCAGGCAGCAGCAATGGCCTGTCCAGCTATACGAGTGGGTCCAGGGCAGCTGAGCTAGAGCTCTTCAGTGGCAGAAGCAGTACCCTGGGTCACATCTTTCTTTTCTTTTTTTTTTTTTAATTGGTATCATTTATTTTTCTTAATTAATTTTTATTGGAGTATAATTGATTTACAATGCTGTGTTACTTTCTGCTGTACAGTGAAGTGAATCAGTCACACATATACATATATCCACTCTTGCTCTGCGGCACGTGGGATCTTCCCGGACCGGGGCACAAACCCGTGTCCGCTGCATCGGCAGGCGGGCTCTCAACCACTGTGCCACCAGGGAAGCCCTATCCACTCTTTTATAGATTCTATTCCAATATAGGTCATTACAGAGTATTGAGTAGAGTTCCCTGTGCTATACTGTAAGTTCTTATTGGTTATCTATTTTACATATAGTAGTGTGTATATATACATCTTGACCATTTCTATGACACATTGTTTTATAGGACCTGACTATTCTTCTGAACTAGTGACCACTTCCACTTTCACTTGTGAACCCTTTAATGACCTGCTTACAAACCCTTTTCTTCCTGTCACTAAGTTGAGACTCTGATTACTTAGAGATTGCCTGACCCATAGGAGGGATGCATCCACCAGCTGGCACAACAGTGGCTCCACTGAATTAAAGCTGATGCTGCCCCTGGCATCCTGGTCTCTGCTGATCACTAGGCAAGCTGGGAAAAAAGTGTTATGGGATGGGTGGGAGAAATCCTTTCTGATGATCAAAGGGATCTTGTGTCCTGCCTCCCTTCATCTATATCTTATGAAAATTCAAGAGGCAACAACACCACATTGGCTGGGCTGTGAAGGTCTCAGTTCCTTCAGAAATGAAGGTCTGGATCATGTCACCAAGTGAAGACACCAACGAGCCTGGTGCTGGCTGAGAACAAGGTGACCATGGAGCAGAGAGTGGCTGAGGGATGTCACAGGATCACGAATGATGCAGAAGCACATGCCTACATGTTTCCTTCCATGCTCCATAACTCATTTTCCTCCCCCATCCCTTTCCCTTGTCAAACCATTTCATATAGACCACTATAGTGATGGTTACATTCACCATTACTCTGTGGGTTTCTGATGATGTAGATGTGCCTGTGACCGTCTTAGAGGAGGATTAGAAAACATCCAGAGATCCTAGGATTGGGGCTGGATGCGGAGACTTGAGGTTTTCTGCCTTTGGTGAATGGGTGGAAACCCTTTCTTATCTGAAAGATAATTGTATTCAGCAAGACTTACAATTTCTGGAATTTGAAGTGTGTATGTTACTGACCAGGGTTCTTGGCCTCCTTAATCAATAGAAATTGATCAGAGACCAGACAAGAAATTCAGGCAAATCTTTATTGGGACCCCTGCTGCAGCAGGGGAAGTGAGAACAAGCAACTGGTTCCCTTGCTTGCTTCCTGGGGGTAGGGGTGGGGGCAGCTGGTTCCTTATATGGGGGGGAGGTAGTGGTGTGTCCCAGGGTTGGGCTGGAGGGGTGGCTTATGTGGTCTTTCCACCCCTTTGGTGGTGCTGAGTGCAGGGGGCCTGCACAGAACCCTGCCTTTGCTCCCGACCCCCGTTTCTGCTTCTAGCTCTTTAGAAGTGGCAGTTGGGTTTTTTTGGGTCTTTTTGTATCTTTTGTCCAGAATTTGCCCCAACTGTGCATACACGCAGTTATTTTTAGTCCCTTATAGTTTCTTTGCACTTTGTTGCTCTAAGAGACATTTGTCCAGGTGCAAGCACTGCAGCACTGCAGCAAAGGCTCCCAGGTCCCAGCCTGTTTCATGTACATGAAGAGATGTAAATTTGGGAAACTCTGCTTGTTATTTTTCGACTATCCAGCACCCACCCGCCCCTGACTCTGCGGAATTAACCCGGATGTGATTTCCTGTTGAGAGGCAGCATGTTTCCTGCTACTGTGGAAACCACTTCACCTGCAGAGAGTGGGGTTGTGACCTGCACTCTGTGCTACAGGTGGTTGTTTTTTTCTTCCACCCTTTTTCTTCTCCTTCTTCTTCTTCTTCTTATTATTATTATTTTGGGATAAGAACACAACGTAAGATCTATCCCCTTAGCAAATTTTTAAGAGCACAGTACCGTGTTACTAACTAGAGGCACTATTCTGTACAGAAGATCTCTAGGACTTATTCATCTTGCATAACTCTAACTTTGTTCCCTTTAACTAACACCTTCTCTTTTCCCCCTCCCCTCAGCCCCTGGCAACCACCATTCTACTCTGTGCTTCTGTGATTTGACTATTTTAGATTCCTCACGTAAGTGGTATCATTTGTCCTTCTGTGTCTGACTTATTTCACTTAGCATAATGTTTCCCACATTCATTCATGTTGTCACAAATGGCAGGATTTCCTTCTTTTTTAACACTGATTAATATAGTCCATTATATATATCTCACATATGTTTTATCCATTCCTTTGTTGATGGACATTTAGGTTGCTTCCACATCTTGACTATTGTGAATAAGATTGCTGCAGTGAATGTAGGAGTGCAGAAATCTTAATGAGATCCTGATTTCAACTCCATTAACTATATACCCAGAAGTAGGGGAGGTTCCTCAAAAAACTAAAAATAAGAGGATTGGTAGCTCTCAGTTGGTCCTGAACAGGCAAAAATAAAGGGGGCAGCAGGGTCCAACCAAAAGGCAAATATGGTCCTGCCCCCTCACCCACTCCCACCCTTGATCCAGGGGTATTTGGTTTCTACTTATTTCCCAAGCCTAGTCCTTCAGCCTCTTATTGATTCTGTGAGCCCATGAGATGCTTTAATAAATTCTCCTTTTCTTAAGAAAAATTCTGCAATTATGTTGCTCCCAACAAAGAATTACGCTGCTCCTAACTGACAAAAGGAATTTTAGCATCTACAATTCAGAGTTTACTGAATTGCCGTATAGTGCAGGCCTTGTAGTTTCATTATGAAGGAAATCCTGGTTTACTCCATTAAAAATCTGTGACCTGGGCTTCCCCGGTGGCGCAGTGGTTGAGAGCCCGCCTGCCGATGCAGGGGACACGGGTTCGTGCCCCGGTCTGGGAAGATCCCACATGCCGCGGAGCGGAAAGGCCCGTGAGCCATGGCCGCTAGGCCTCCGGGTCCGGAGCCTGTGCTCCGCAACGGGAGAGGCAAAAAAAAAAAAAAAAAAAAAAAAAAAAAAAAAAATCTGTGACCTAAAATAGAAGTTGAGTCAGATTTTTACTGACTCAAGCAACAAAGAAGTGGAGTTTTGATAAATGCCTTAAGAAACTTAAGGATATCAAAGTGATTTAGAGAATTTCAATAACCTTCCCAAAACATGTTCATACATGCTATGAATTGAGAAATGTGTAATGCAGTTATATTATTTTGTGTGTTGATATTAATAATACATAGAGGTTTTTCTTTACTTGCTGATCATGAAGCTCCATCCCTACAGAATTCTGGCTTTTCCATGAAAACAAAATTCTCCATAAAAAGCTGCGGGGTGGGACCCTGGGATCCCACTCCATCAGACGCCTTTATTTGATTTGATTACTTGTGTTGTTCTTCATCCCATTAGTTGCTTGCAGTAAAAATTTCAAATGTTGCTTATGAGACTGAAATGCCAATTAGTTGAATCAGATGAGAATCTGTGTTGATGATGAGTCCTTATACCCTTCCCACCTCCCAGGGTGTGAAATAGGCAGTTATGCCACATGGTATTTCCATACAAATTCTATCAAAACATAATCTTATAAGTAACAACAAAAACTGAGACAATGACTTACCTCTATAAAATATATTTTGAGATAGAAAGATATATTTGTAAGTTCAGCTGTAAATTCAGGCTCAATTCTGAAAGATGATTATTATTCAGACCCTGAAAGAGTTTTTTGTTTTAATTTATTTTCTTGAAGTATAGTTGACTTTACAATGTTGTGTTAATTCCCGCTATACAGCACAGTAATCCAGTTATATATATATATATATATATATATATATATATATACATTCTTTCTTATATCCTTTTCCATTACAGTTTATGACAGGATATTGAATATAGTTCCCTGTGCTATAGGGTAGCACTTTGTTGTTTATCCATCCTATATATATGACTTTGCATCTGCTAATCCCAAACTCCCAGTACTTCCCCCCACCCCCCCACATGGCAGCCTCAAGTCTGTTCTCTACAGACCTTGAATGTATTTTGAATATTTTGGATTAGATAAACAGGAAAACAAGCATTCCATATTCTATCAAGAAGGATGAGAAAAAGGAATCAGGTAGATGTGTTCCAAATTTTGAAATTTTAACTTCAACTAAATATGACTGCATATCCTGTGCTTCCCCTCAAACAGATTTACATTTAATTGAGGTTAGAAGAAAAATTCTGTTCTGAAAGAGACAGAGACTGTTTATGGGAATCAAGACGATTACTTCTGAGGGTGGGAACAGTAATAATAATAGTCGAATCTATAAAGATCCTGTTATGGCCAGGCATTGTACCAAGTCTTTCACATACGTTAATTCATTTAATCCTCACAGCACCTCTGTGAATCTGACATATTATTATCCCCATTTTACAGATGAGGAAACTGAAGCACAGACAGGTAAATGACTTGCCCAAGTTCCACAGCTTCTGTGAAAAGCTAATTTTCAAGGTAAACATTTTAGTGCTATTTGGCTTTTTAAACTATGTGCCTCTATTAATTTTGTGACTAAAATTTAAGAATTCCAATTGAATAGATACTTTTTGCTTCCATTATATTTTTTTCTGGAAAAAATATTATTAAGTTTGCCCCCAAATATCACTGAATTATAAAGTGGCTTTTTACAGTTATACATCCAAAACTTAATGCAAAATTGAGATCTAAAGATAATAGGCAATATTTTATATTGGTGTTTGTAATATCAGAGCACAAACTTTTAGAAGTGACTTTGTTAGCTAGGCACACATTTAGAAATGTTTCTTTTTAAAAAAATTTTACTGAAATATTGTTGATTTACAAAGTTTTGTTAATTTCTGCCGTGCAGCAAAGTGATTCAGTTATACACATATATATTCTTTTTCTATTCTTTTCCATTATGGTTTATCACTGGATATTGAACATAGTTCCCTGTACTAAACAGTAGGACCTTGTTGTTAGAAATGCTTCTTTTGATCGAAATCAAAAGATGATGACATTTTGGAGGGAATCTAATTTACATACAACCTCAGTCAATTCTAAAATTTTTTTTTAGTAAAAACAAGTCATTTGAATAATAACACATCTATGTAATGACTATCACTAAAGGTTACATTTTTAGGGGCTTGGAAAAGAAAGAGGCTCTCAGTTCTTTAATAGCTTGCTTCCCCATCTGGATATCATTTCTCCCTACTCAGATTTTGACTCACCAAATTCCAGTTGATTACTGAATGCCCAGTGCAAATGTAATGCCCCCAGTAAGCCTTTTTAGATTCTTAAATCATGTATTTCTCCCTAATTATGCCTTAATTTCACCTGGTTTATACCTCTGCAATATTTGTAAAAGAAATCTTTCATGTTATATGTACACGCCTATCAACTCCATTGGACTGTGACATCGTTGAGGGCTCTTACGATGTGTTATTCATCTTTGGTGCCAGTTCAACATTTGTTTTGGTACAAAATTCAAAATCCTTTGAATTGAACAATGCAGTTTTTGTTCATTTAAAATTCAGTTTCACAGGCCTACAATTACTAAATGGTATAGGGACACAAAACTCTTTATAACTAAAACATTCACGAGTACATTTATGAAATCACTCTTGCACTGCTGGTGGGAATGTGAATTGGTACAGCCACTATGGAGAACAGTATGGAGGTTCCTTAAAAAACTACAAATAGGGGCTTCCCTGGTGGCGCAGTGGTTGAGTCCGCCTGCCGATGCAGGGGACACGAGTTCATGCCCCGGTCCGGGAAGATCCCACGTGCCGCGGAGCGGCTGGGACCGTGAGCTATGGCCGCTGAGCCTGCGCGTCCGGAGCCTGTGCTCCGCAACGGGAGAGGCCACAGCAGTGAGAGGCCTGTATACCCCAAAAACAAAAACAAAAACAACAAAAAAAACTACAAATAGAACTACCATATGACCCAAGGATCCACTACTGTGTTAATTTGTTATAAAGCAGAAACTAACACACCATTGTAAAGCAATGATACTCCAATAAAGATGTAAAAAATAAAGTGAAGAACAAAATGCATTAGGTTATAAAACATATTCTTATTAGATTCTTATATTTATTTCTGTTAGTAATTTTAAATATAAGCCATTTATTGAAGTTTCATGATATTTCTAGCCATGACCATTTTCCAGGAAGTGTTTCTATAAAATACACGTGATTTTATTCTCATATTAAAAATGTGGATACTGAGGGCTTCCCTGGTGGTGCAGTGGTTAAGAATCCACTTGCCAATGCAGGGGACACGGGTTGGAGCCCTGATCTGGGAAGATCTCACATGCTGCGGAGCAGCTAAGCCTGTGAGCCACAACTACTGAAGCCCGCACCTGGAGCCAGTGCTCTGCAACAAGAGAAGCCACCGCAATGAGAAGCCTGCGCACCGCAAGAAAGAGCAGCTCCCGATTGCCACAGCTAGAGAAAGCCCACGATCCCAGTGCAACCAAGAATAAAATAAATCAAAATAAATAAATTTTAAGAAAATGTGGATACTGAGATTTAGAGAGCTCTGGTGAGGAGCAGAGCTCCAATGCCTTCCTTGTCTCCTTTCCTGTTGGGCTCTGTACCATCTCCTTCCCTAGGTACACAGAGCCTCAAGTCTATTAAAACTGATTTGGTCCTCTCTCCTCAATGTCAACCTGCCTGTTTTCTTTATTTCTTCTTTGCTCTAATACACTATCCAGATCGTGGCTTGGAAGATTTGCATGCAGAGTTATTTACCATACACAATTAGGAAACCCCTCCCCGTGTGTTCTTTGGTCTGTGGCCATGGCGTGGGCAGTAGTCTGGGCTCAGTCTCACTTATCATGAGCCTCTGAGTGGAGTCCTGGCGGCTGAAGCACTGTCACTCATGACAGCACAGCCTTTCTCCTTCCATACTTTCATAATCTGAAAATTAAATGCACATCTTTCACTGGTAGATTAGAAATAGAATTTTCTTCTCTACTTTCTGTTTGCAGACTAGGTTTTAAAGCCTCAAGTCACTGTGTGAACTTTATCTTGTCTCTGCCAGCTGTCTGCATCAGCATCACGGGGTGACTTTGGTTGCCAGACCTTTCTCATGCTATCCACCCATCAAATGGCTTCAACCCAGGGTCCCAGGAGTGTGCTGGTTTCCTGAGGAATAAAATCCTATCTTCCAATAGAACGCTTACTTCCGGCTACTCACTGGCACATACAGAGTCATACAGAGTTTGTAAACCTAGCTTTTCTTCTTACTACTTGGAGATTAATCCTATAATGCCCTCATTCTTCCAGAACAATAGTTCTCCACATGAGAATTAAACAATTGCTTCTTTAAGCCACATTGAGCCACATCTGGCATGAAATGTGCTGAAAATTGGAGATCTAGCTGGTGGATGGATTTGACATCGCTGAGTCTTTTGTAATATTCTCTGCTTCATTTTGCTGAGAAATGAAAGTTTGCATTAGGTGGTCTGGAGTTGTGAAACACAAATGTGTACATATGGAAAAAATTATCAAAGCTCTTTTCATTTTTCTTAAAGTGACAATATTGCCTTATGTTTAAATCCATTGAGTAGAATAATATTTATTACTTATTTAAAAGCCTACATATTTTCAGCTTTATATCAGACATGCCTATGGAAAGAAGCCTTTCATCAGAGATGGGAAATAGTGAGTATTTAGAATGACAATTGTAATTTTAGCAGTTTAACTGGGACTTTTTTTTTTTTTTTTGGTTAAAGGGCCAGATAGTAAATATTTAGGCTCTGTGGGCCTGCAACTACTGAAGGCTGCCACTGTAGAGTGAAAGCAGCCTTGGACTGTACTTAATGAATGGGTGTGGCAGTGTTTCAATGAAACATTGTTTAGACAGGAACAAAGCAGATTTGGCCCTCATGCCAGTTTGTTGATCCTTACCCTAGAAAAAGCTCTGAGTTTCACATTCTTTTTTTATATCCCCATGACCCTCCTTTTGAAAATCATCTGTCATCTGTGCAGTGGTGCAGTGCAATGTTAAGTTGCCAGATTTATATTTGTTGATTGTAAGTATGTCTCCCAAACTACATATTTATATGAAATTCAAATTTATCTGGGCATGGTGTATTTTACCTGGCAACCCTATCCCAGTGACCTTTTTCCCACATATTCCACCTTAATTTGGAGCTTGATGTCCTTCCCTAGATCAAACTCTTCTTTGGAAAATGTCTGAAGTTCTTAAAGGTCAGCTGAGGGGGAATTTAGGGCCACGCTGCCTTTCCTACAATTGCCTCTGTTGCATGTTAGGAAGAATAATGAAGGAAAAGGAACAAAGTTTTTGTCTCAGGCTAAATACAAACACATCTGTACTTGTACAAGAGAGGTTTGGTGGAGCCATAATTTCCTTTCCATTCCCTGAACATCTGCCCTGGTCACAGGTTACCTATTGTTTCTAGGTAAGTGAATCCTGACGGAGCCAACATGGAGGACGATATTCAGAGAAGGGGGGTCATAAAGGGACACCTATAGATTGTTTTAAATTTTAATGTTTGGTGGCATTATGATATGATACAGAAGAGAACCTACCTAGTACAGAGTAAATGCTTCAGTGCATACATGTTCATTATCATCCCCTAGTCCTTTAACATCTCAATTATTTCAATTCATTCAATATAAAAAATTCAAAGAAAAATTCTGCCCATATACTCTGTACTTGCTTAATAAATAAGTATCATTAAAGTTAAAATTTAGAAGAATGAGACTATACAAGTCACAAGATCAAGGTATTATTTCAGTCATTCTAAATGATGTTGGTATTTGAGTTCAAATTACATTGCATGCTGGCTCTGAAAGGGGCAGAATTGTTTTCCAGAAAATGCTGGCAAAGATCTGCTAGACTGTGAGAAGTTGGTTCTCATGTACTCTGGGCTGTGAGAGAACACTGTCTTTTCCCATAAACATGGAGGGAAGGTGAACGGGCTCTGGGGACTTCTGACGGGGAAGATAATGAAAGGTGCCTTCATACCTCAGCTGTTCAGCACCATTAACCTTTCCTGTAATTGAAACACACAAAAGGGGGTGGTAAGTGAGAGGCATCCCTCTCGTCTATTACCTGGCAGGTACAATTACTTAAGCCTCCCAATAAAGGAGCGACTTTAGATTCCTTTTAAATCATTCTTTACAAAAAAATCAACCAAAGCTTTTTGTTTTTTAACTCTAATGTTATAATCATTTCTTTCTTTTGATTTGTAGCTGTGGATTAAAGCATACCCAGCTTAATAAGGTGGGCATTTGTTATTTAAATAATGTAACTAATAAAGTCCACCATGTAGAAAAGGTTACAACAACAAAAAAAAGAGGTCTTGGGAGACCAATTTACGATTCAAAGTGGTTTTAGACTGACAGGCAAAAATAAGAGTTCATTTTCCACATGGAAATGAAAAATACAAATGCAAAATTTTAATCTAGTTCAAGCTGAGGAATAACATCATATTGTAATTACAATACAAGGAAAATGAACCTAATCCTATAAATGTGTGTATGGACATGAAGGAAACTAGTTATCATCTGTTATGTCAATGACATAACAATAGAGCAATGGAAGTGTGTGTGTGTGTGTGTGTGTGTAGGGAGTTGTTATTAACACTTCTCTATGTGAATTATACATGTACATATAAGAATGTATTTCTGTGATAAGGCAAGAACATCTAGAAAAGCATTTTAAAAAGTAGTTATGTTTGCAAAAGAAAAAAGTAAGTCATCCAGCTCATGTCACATACTCACAGTATCATCCAGTGGCATTTATATCGAAACTTGCTATTATAAGTTAGATTCTATTTGCTTTTGAATCTACTTGAATTATGCAGCCATTATTTGAACTAAATTACAAAAATGTTAAATGTTTCTATTACCTAAATAAAGATGAAACAGGAAGAAAGGTATTTCAAAGTTTCTGATACAATTTTAAGTGAAAACGGTGAGAAAGTGAAGCTGCCAGATGGCAAATATTTAATTTCTGCTCAATTTTCTTCCATCACGAATACCCTGTGCTAGGCAGAGACTGAGGTCTAAATGATCCTCATTCTTCACCCTCCTGGATTCACCCTCTTTGCCACATGGCTTTTCAGCTCCTTTTACTGAAGAGGCAGAATCTCTTCTCCTGACCCTTGATCCCGAGTTAGGTTATGAGATGTACTTTGGTCAGTGGAATGCCAGCTGATGTGACACATGAAGATCAGAACAGACTTGTATTTTTCTGCTTCTTCTCTTAGTTCTGTGCCACCACTGTGAGAGGTGCCTGGGTTTGTTTGCTGTGCAATGATACACAAGTCCAGTCATCTCAGATGGGGTCATTCTCCATCAGCAGACAACAGCCTCCCCAAGGCAGGTGAGCAGGAGACCAGAACACCTGCTAAGCCAAGAGTGTGGTCTTGAGACCCCTGAGCTCAGTAAAGTGGTGTCTGCCACTGAGGTTTCTGGTTGATTCACAGCGTTATTATGGCAGTAAATAACAGATATTGCTGCTTGTGTTTTTTAGCTCCCATTTTTCAGTTACATTTCTATTTGGAATAGTGTGGTAAAGTAGATGTCAATGGATTCAATGTTTTTCTAGAGTTTCTGTATTCCTTTTTAAAAAGAGCTTTGAGATATAATTCACCTACTGTGCAATTCACCTACTTAAAGTGTCCAATTCAATGTTTTTTGTATATTCACAGAGTTGTGCATTCATCTCCACAACCTATTTTATCAATTTTATTGATAAAAAAATTTTTGGAAATTTTATCAATTTCCAAAGAAAGAAATCTTTCTTTTTCTAGCCTACAAGTCTCCCATCTCCCACAGCCCCAAGCAAACACTCATCTACTTTCTGTCTCTATAGGTTTGTCCTTTTTGACACTTCATATCAATGGGCTCATATAATATATGGTTCCTTATGACTGACTGATTTCACTTAGAGTATTTTCAAGATTCCTCTACATTGGAGTACTTCATTCACCAGTACTTCAGCCTAAAAAAATATCACTGGAATTATGGAATAAACTTAATCCTTAAGGGTATATTTTTTAAATTATCCAACACTATTACAAGTTCTCAGTTTTGTTTTCAATTTAAAAAGACTTTTAATGGTAATCATTAAAATGCTTATGGTTGAATTTAGATTCAATTCTTTGCAATAAAATCAAATTGGTTATAACACAATAAAGGCTGTATATGAGAAGCCCATAGCTGATGTCATACTCTGTGCTTTTCCTCTAAGATCAGGAATAAGAGAAAGATGCCCACTCTCGCCACTTTTATTCAACATAGCATTATAAGTCCTAGTCAGAGTAATTAGGCAAAAAAAAAGAAATCAGCAGCATCCAGCTGGAAAGGAAGGAGTAAAATTGTCAATATTTGCAGATGACATGATATTATGTATAGAAAACTCTAAAGACTCCACCAAAAAATACCTGTTAGAACTAATAAACAACTTCAGTAATGTTGCAGAATACAAAATCAATATACAAAAATTGGTTGTATTTCTATACGCTAGTAATAAAACAATACCACTTACAATTGCATCAAAAGAAGAAAATACCTATGAATAAATTTAACCATGGAGGTTAAAGACCTGTACACTGAAAACTATAAGACACTGATGAAAGTAACTGAAGAAGACACAAATAAATGGAAAGATATTCTGTGGCTCATAGATTAGAAGAATTAATATTGTTAAACTGTCCATACTACCAGAAACAATCTACAGATTCAATTCAATCCCTATCAAAATTCCAATGGCATTTTACACAGAAACAGAGCAAAAAAATCCTAAAATGTGTAAGGAACCACAAAAGACTCTGAATAACCAAAGCGATCTTAAGAGAGAACAAAGCTGGAAGCATCATGCTTCCTGATTTTAAGTTATATTACAAAACTATGGTATGGTATTGGTATAAAAACAGACACACTGATGAATGGAGCAGAATAGAGAGTTCAGAAATAAACGCACACATATACAGTCACTTAATTTATCACAAAGGAGCCAAGAATATACAATGGGGAAAGGACAGTCTCTTCAACAAATGGTGTTGGCAAAACTGGACAGCCACACGCAAAAGAATAAAACTAGACTACTACCTTACACCATACAAAAATTAACACAAAATGGAATAAAGACTTGAATTTAAGACCTGAAATCATAAAACTCCTAGAAGAAAACATACACGGTAAGCTCCTGGACATTGGTCGTGGCCATGAGTTTTTGGACATGACACCAAAAGCAAAGGCAATAAAAGTAAAAATAAACAAGTGAGACTACATCAGACTAAAACGCTTTTGTACAGTAAAGGAAACCATCAACAAAATGAAAAGGCAACCAATTGAATGGGAGAAATATTTGCAAATCATGTATCTGATAATGGGCTAATATCTAATATATAAGAAGATCTCGCACAACTCAACAGCAAACAAACAAACAATGTAATTAAAAGTGGGCAAAGGATCTGAATAGATATTTTTCCAAAGAACACATACAGTTGACCAACAGGTATAGGAAAAGATGCTCAACATCACTAATCATCAGGGAAATGCAAATCTAAACCACAATGAGATATCACTTCACACGTTTGTATGTTTATCATCAAAAGATAAGAAATAACAAGTGTTGGCAAGGATGTGGAGAGAAGGAGACACTTGTGCACTCTTGGTGGGAATGTAAATTGGTACAGACAGTATGGAAAATAGCATGGAGTTTCCTCAAAAGATCAAAACTGAGACTACCATATGATTCAGCAATTTCACTTCTGTGTATTTATACAAAGAAAATGAAAACACTAACTCCAAAAGATATATGCACACCCATGTTTATTACAGAATTATTTACAATAGTTAAGACACGGGAACAACTTTAGTGTTCATTGATGGGTGAATGGATAAAAAATGTGATACACACACTGGAATACTATTGAGCCATTTAATAAAAAGGAAATTTTGCCATTTGTGACAACATGGAGGGACTTCGAGAGCATTATGCTAAGTGAAATAAGTTAGAGAAAGATAACCTATGATCTCACTTATATGAGTAATCTTAAAAAGAAAAAAAAGGAGCTCATAAATACAGAGAACAGATAGTCGGTTGCCAGACTTGGGGGGTGTGGATGGGGGTGGGAAGTAGGTGACATGAGTGAAAGGGGTTCAAAAGGTACAAATTTACAGTTATAAAATAAATAAGCCACGGGGATGTAATGTACAGCACGGTGAATATAGTTATTTATACTGTAGTGCATATTTACAGGTTGCTGCAAGTAAATCTTGAAAGTTCTTATCACAAGAAAAAAGAAAAAAATCAGTGACTGTGTATGGTGATTGATGGTAACCAGACTTACTGTGATGTTCATTTTGCAATACACACAAATGTCAAATCATTGAATTGTACACCTGAAACTAATATAGTGTTCTATGTCAATTTTACCTCAATAGAAAAATTCTTATGTCAAGATCAGATGTTGATTTTAATTTTAAATTAGAAAAGAACTTTTAAGGATACACTCAACTCTGCCTCCCTCTTCCTACCCCAAAGAAGTAAAGAAAAATTGTTACATTTTATGCCTTTCATAAAATTAGAAATTTTGTTTAAAGGGTATAACATATCTCAATTTAAAAAGTTTAAGTGCTTCCCTGGTGGCACAGTGGTTGAGAGTCCACCTGCTGATGCAGGGGACACGGGTTCGTGCCCCAGTCCGGGAAGATCTCACATGCTGCGGAGTGGCTGGGCCCGTTGGCCATGGCCGCTGAGCCTGCGCATCCGGAGCCTGTGCTCCGCAACAGGAGAGGCCACAAAAAAAAAAAAAAAAAAAAAAAAATCTCCCTTTTCTCTATATGTATGCACCTCAGCTGCTGCCATCAGTGGACATGTGTACAAGATGATATTGGAGACTGTGGTGCTTGAATTGGATGAAACGCTGGACAGCTGACTCTACACTTCATTTTAATGTTAAGCCTCTCTGATTCTACTTGTGCCAGAATGTCAGGAAAAATGGGTTGTTTATGTGCAATCCTGTGAAATATTTATTAAGCACTTTGGGAAATACCATGCAGTATTGCTTTTATACTTCAAGTTCTTAGTTGTGGTTTATTCTACCTTAGATACCAGTGTTAGTCCCCCAAAGTCCTACTGGGTTGAAATGGGCTGAATTGGAAAGAAATATTATAAGCAGATAAGGTAGGGGGTCTATGGAGAAAGAAAACCAGGCATGGCCTTCTGGACATAAGAGAACACCTATTAATTTGGTCCAAGCCATTTTGTGATCTAAGCCTGGCCAGAGTGCTTGCCCTTGAACAGGTCTCAGTAATTAAGGATCTTAAGGGAAAACAAGAATGCTGACTGTTATCAGGCAAGAGAAATAGTAATAGTAATAATGTATCGGTTGTAAAGACTTCCAGCTCTGTTTCCATGGTAAAGATTAGCCTGAAGCACTCAACCACCAGGTCAAATGGAACCTAAGGGATGATGGCATTGACCTTTTCTGATCCTCCGGATTTCAATCAACTAAAGCCTGGCCTCTGCCTACCTCACAAGCCCTTTCATGAATATACATGTACCCTTAGCTTAAAACTTCCCCAGTTTTGCTGTTTGGGGAGACACTGCTTTGGGAAAGATCCCTGGTTCCACTTACTTGCTGCAAGTAACAAATCCTTCCTTCTCTCACTCTTTGTCTTGGTTGTGTCTTTTGGCTCGACACCCACCAAGAGGTGAACCTAGTTTTTCGGGTAACAATATGAGGCTGACTAGTCTCTAACTGAGATTTATGTAATTAGATGCATAATCCTTTGGTTGTTAAAACCAGGGCTTCCAAGGGCTAGTTATAGGGAACACAGCTCATCAGAGATAACCTGCAAAGATGCTGTGCAGTGTGTGTTTTATATCACACATGTGACGTTTCTTTTTGCTGCAGTCTGTCTCTCCATAATTGTTCTTCAGGATTTGTTGCCTGGGGGCTTATGGGAAAAATGAGTCCTAACAGAAATACTATTATATTTTATTCACAGTATTCTTTCAGAGGATTTAATGATAAATCTGTTCCCATTACAAGAGTAAAGTTAAATGTATTTCCAGATTTAGATAAAACATGCAGAAATAATTTACCGGGAGAAAACTGCTGAATAAAGAAGAAAAATGAATGGAGTCATGTTTTGATCTATGGAGAGCATTGAGAAAGGACTTCATTCGGGTGGGGTGAGTTGATCTTTCCTCTTCTCAGGGTAGGGAATCCTGAGTGCAGGGACTGTTCCCAGGTGAGCAGGAAAACAGAAGACTTTGGTCAGGAAATGCCAAGGGTGTAGTTCCACTTAGAATATACTTTCCTAGGCAGCCTGTCTGCACTTACACATATGAGGGTCCACACACTTCTGAACATCGGAACTTGATTTCTTGTCTTTTATTTGTGACTCGTGCTGATTTCAAGTTCTCTTTTGTGTTTGGTGTGAACTCTGCAGACACATACATACATGCGTGTGCGTGATTTATGGGGTTTGAATCATCACTTATAGAAATGTGCAAGATTATATCTACACATTTTCTTCATCTTTCCTTTTTTTTGATTTTTTAAAATTTAATTTAATTTTATATTGGAGTATAGCTGATTTACAATATTGTGTTAGTTTCAGTTGTACAGCAAAGTGATTCAGTTATACATATACATATATCCATTCTTTTACAGATTCTTTTCCCATATAGATTATGACAGAATGTCAGTAGGTCCTTGTTGGTTATCTATTATCTTTCTTATATAAAAGAGCAAAGGGCTGTGGAAACAGGTCACAGAATGCAGCGGACTGCCCCTGACCTGCAGGGATTTGGCTTGGAGGCCTTGGTGGTCCCGTTAGGCATCCTTTCTCCTCTGAGCCCGGAGTTCTAGCATCAACCTACCTGATCCAGTGCCCTGTGGATGAGCATGGTGTTAAGTACTTGACATTCATTTTCTCCTGTAACCCTTGGATCAGTTCTCTGCTGGTAAGACTTCTATTATCTTATGAAACAGACAACGAAGCTGAGGATCACAGATGCTGAGCAGCTGCCAGGGGTCTCACAGGTGGGTACCAACTCCCAGGGAAGCTCTGGGGCTGGTACATGGAATTCTCAGTAGTTTCCAGCCCTTTGTGGGGGTTTCAGACCTGTAATTTCATAATGGCTCTATGACCGGCTATCATCACCATTCTACAAACAAGAAAAGTGAAGCACAAAGCCACGAAGTCTCCAGCGAAAGAAGGCAG
Source organism: Phocoena sinus (assembly GCF_008692025.1). NCBI lineage: Eukaryota > Metazoa > Chordata > Mammalia > Artiodactyla > Phocoenidae > Phocoena > Phocoena sinus. Next base: position 96,607,869 of record NC_045768.1, read on the forward strand.
CTGGAAAGGGGTAAAACCAGGAGTCGCATCAGCTGTCTGCTAGCAAGTCCCTGCTTTGGACCCTGCTTTGCATGGTCTCTTCAAGCCTCCTCACCTGGGGCTGCCCTTGTCTTGGAAGATCATGTAATAGCCCCAGTGCTGTCCAGTGGTCAATGCTGTGCACTGCACAAGGACATCTGCCTGCAAATCTCAATTCCTCGCGTGCTGTTTCATCTCTGACTTGTGAAAATCCATCCTGAATGTCTGCTCAAGTAATTTACCAGCATTGTCCTTTTTGGTTTTAATTGACATCAATTATTGAGGGGCCTTCTAACCCATTTTAAATGGATTTCCCATGAACAACTGAATAGAGTTTTCACAGGTGACAACTTTTCTGTTTCAGAGACCTGAGGGCCAGTGAGAAGGGGTTTCAGAGCTCAGCTGACCTGGCTTCCAAGTCTGGCTTGCTTTGTGACACATCCATTAAACTCTCTGAGGTTAGTCTATCTATCCATTAAATGGGCATAGTAACATCAAAGGAACGCTGTGATCATTTATTTAGTTTATACACACACACACACACACACACACACACAAGCACGCACACACACACAGACTGTTGTATAGGCTTTAAAAAATATTAGACACTTAATGTAAATCATTAATTTATTTTTGCTTTAAAAATTAGAAATAAAATATTCAGGTTCTGGGACATGTATTAGGCACTGGGAAAATGTCTGACTAATAAATGAAGGTCACTCTACCGCTTGTGGCTTTTTTCAAGGTTCTAAATGCACCCTCCGAGCAAGCTTTGCTCAGTGTTTCCCAGGACTGCTGATTGATGGGGTGGGTGGGAAGAGTTCCTGATTCCCAGGGGCCCTGAGTAGGAGTGGAGAAAGCTGGAAAGTTGGGATCAGAATCTACATATTTGGATCAAATTCTACTTGTAAATTCTGTGGCCTTGCCGAGCTATTTACATTTTCTATTCCTGTTTTTGTTTTTTACCCAGGTTGCAGAATAGAAATAATAAAAACACCTTTTCTGCTTTGTTCTCAGGCATATAACGCCCTGCTCCAGGTTAAAGTTACTTTCATATTCTGATCACTTTGGATGGTGCAAGAATGTCTGGACCCTGTTCCTAAGTCTCAGCACATTTGTCATGAGTCTGGTCACAGTTTTAGGAAAGTATTGAACCTAGTGATGCCATGCTCATACCTCCTTCATTTACATCTGCTGGCAGCCTCTTTAGGAAGTAGAGGAGGCCACATGACTTACCTCAAGGTCATGGATCTTGAAATCCTTCTTCCTCCATGGGCCATCAGGCCTCTATCTGTATACTCTGAAACAATTTATCTATCTATCCATTTATTTATTTATTTAAGATGCCTTTTATATTCCATCATTTTTCAATATGAACTTTTGGGTAATTGTATTAAAGAATTTGAATGGAAAGGAATACACATACAGTATATAGAAGTTGATTCAAAACTCTTCATTCTTCAATTAAATGTATTCAATTTACCTACTTAACATAAGGTCACTTCCGTGATGATATTTGGAGTAAGATTCCTTCTCCTAGTATGCCAGTTTTTAGTTTTATATATCTGCTGATCACAATTCTCAAATCTCCAAGTAGGAATATACATAATAAAATGCTGACATTATAGTAGAAGTCGGGTCGGTGTTTTAATTAATTATTTTTTAATTTTAATTTTTTCCAGCTTTATTGAGATGTATTTTGACACATAACACTGTATATATATATATATATAACCGTATATATTTCGAAATGATTACCATAATAAGGTTACTTTAGGTTTTTATTTTTAAATATGAATCATTAAATGAGTTGAGAAAACAAAAGCAGTCTTTTTTACAACAGTTCTCAGTACATGTAAATATTTTCTTCAAACCGGATTAGTTACTTGTCCTAACTTCTTTTCAGCCAAAAAAAAAAAAAAAATACTTACATTTTTCCTAGCATCAGTGTTAATGTTCAAGCATCATCAGCGTGGTGAAGCTCGGTCTCAGACTGAAGTCCACTGAACTGCTCAGCTGTTCAGAGTGGGAAACCTGCAGGTGAAGGAGCTAGGACCACGGATTCGGATTCGGAGCAAGCGCAGGTTGAAGACCTTCACCGACTTGACTCGCACTTCCTCCCGCCACCGCCAGGAGCGCCCGGGACGCGTGGGGCTCGCAGCGCAGCGGGAGCGGGTGGGGGTGGGGGTGTGGCTGCAGGCTGGGGCTCCCGCCCCGCCGGCTGCGCGGGTTCGCCGAGCCGGGAGGAGGGAGCGCTGGCTACCCTGAGCGGGAGGGAGCTTGCAGACCCCGGCTCAGAGCAGCTGTCTGGACGCCGTGGGTTTTGGGGTGGGGAGCCCTGGCGACTGTGAACATGGACCCCGCCGCGGGAGCCTGTCTCAGGATGCTCTTTCTTTTGTCTGCCCAGCCCTGGAGTACATTAGCAGCAGGGAATACTTGTGAGTACAGCAAATCTTTTAAAACTTATACTGACAACTTAGAATTCGTGTTTTTTAAAAAATAATTGAATTTTACAAATGGAATCACTGGCCTGTTTCTGAAAATGAGGCATTTAAAAAACATCGCAAAGTCCCAACGCTTGGATAGGATGGTTTACAATGGTTTTTCCACTTGTCAAGTCTGTAATACACAAAGCCTGTTTTAACTCGTCTGGAGCTGAATTTCGTCTGTGTGCTGTTGTTTTGAATATTCATTGAGAAAACTCAAGTTCTAGTAAAACCTAAAATTAACATGAGAATATTGAGGCAGAGAGAGACCAGAGCGAGAATTGCAGGAGATGAGGAGAGAAGAGCATGCCAATGTGTCATTTATTTCTTTTTACTATGAATTCATTTTGCAGGATTTATGTCAGAAAAGAAATCGCTGGCCGACCTGGCCGTGTCCTGCATTAGCGTAGATGTTTGCAGTTGGCGCCCTGCGGATCGGGTGCCAAGAACTCGGGCGCTGCAGCGGCGGGCAGGCTCCGCAGCAGAGCCCAGGCGGCAAACCTGGATAGTCCCCAGGATTACGAGAAGGATAGACCCCTCAGAAGTAGAAGGCTTTTGCTTAAAGGAAAAACGTAACCTGCCATTCAGGTTCATTTGCAAGTGCACATGCTTGTATATTGTGATGTGCTGTGTTTCTGATTTTGTTGGTTCAGTGAAGATGTGTTAACCTCTCAGTTCTGGACTGGAAATGTGAGTCTGATCTAAAGATGCTAGCCAGATTGATTCAGCGGACCTCAAGGCATTTTAATCTGGAAATCAGAAAAAGTTTTCGAAGTGTTATTCAGATTGAAATCTCCATCATAGGGCTTGAGGGATTTTCCTTGAGGGATTTTAAGAAAGTCCCCTTAGTCCTACATCCACATCCCATCCCCCTCAAGAATTTTTTAAAAATCAGGTTGTAGGGAGTAAGGCAAGCTATTATGCATTTCAAGAAAGTGCTAGTAGGCATGTTAGAAACCGAACTTGTTGCTGGGTGTCCAGTTTTATCTGGGGGTGGGGTGGGCTGGGGAACTCTGCCCTTACCAGGAAGTTTGTGCTAAAGTGAAAAGCATCTTGCACAAATAGTTACCCTTCCAGCATTCATCCATATATGCCCCGAGGCTGTGATAAGTTTGTGTTGTCATCATGTAGTATCAGCTCATTTAATGCCATATTATATGAGTCACTCCTGAAAATGAGCCTTAGTCTCCTTTAAGAAAATACTGCCCTGTGTTTCAGAATTTTAATTTAGCTTTGGGCACAATTTCCATGAATTAACTAATATAGGGGCGTTTACATGAAATCCTTAGGTCCTGCAGTAAAGCATTTATCACTTTGCTAAGAAATTAAAAATGACTAGTACTAAATGATTTGCTAGTATAAAAGAATTGTAGAATAATTTAACATAGTACACTGAGGTGCAATTAAAAAGTCACCAGAGGTCACTCTTACTTAAAGGAAATATGGCTTCAAAAATCCTTCCCTTAGAAGAAGAGCGCTGTGCTGCCTTTCTTGTCTCCTTAGTTGTGATTACAGGATATTGCAAGATCAGTTATTTTGATATTTCTTTATTTTCTGTTTGTATCATATTCCCTGAAATCCACAGAGGTATCATGTTCTTCAAACTGAGCATCTTTTTTAAGAGTCACATGCTCTGAGGTGCTCGGTGTCTGAATATCCAGGCAGATATCCTTTTCTGAATTGGATATAGCTCTAAGCTCAGTTCGTCTGGGTCTCTGGCTGACTCTTCAAATGTCAATGCTAGTTTTCACTTTTCAGCCTCTGTTTTATTTAGATGTGTTTAGTACTCACTGAAAGTTCAGTAAGTTAAAAGTACCTATGTAAATTTGCATGGCTAAGAACATTTTAGATACTATAGTTAGAATCCTTGATCACCACAAAGATGGCTATTATAGTTGTTCAAGTGTCAAGTATATATTTAAATGTCTTTGCAGACTTAAAGCTTCATAGAGGCTACACAAACTGTGTTTGATAATTGATGGCTAATATCATTTGACAGTATCCTTTGTAGCAGTAGAAGTAATGGTGAATGAATCTTATTATAGTCTAGATTAGCTAATTTGACCAATTGGGTTTTTCCTTAACTCTCGAATATTTGGGAGGTGTTTGTTTGTATGTGTAGATGTATATACAAGCAAGGTATTTCAAACCCGTATTTGAAATTTGTTACTACATAAATCAAGGTAGAGGGTTCTTTTAGTCCTGTCCCATCATTTGAGAAATTCTAAAGAGGAGTTTGCCAGCAGGATGGGATTTAGGCTACCAACAAGAAATCACGAACATCAGCATTTGCTCAAGTCTTTTGATTGCTAACCTTTTATTCCTAAGAAGTGTTTTAAGAACTCAAGTAATCTTTTCAGACAAGACTTTAAAACTAACAAAAATGAAATATTCTTAAGCCCTGATAAAATAATGAGAACTGTATGTAAATTTTTAAAAAGGTAAAGATCTTCTCCCCAAAAGGATACAGTGACATTTTCCCTCTATTTACAACTGGTTCTCAGTAGTAAATTAGTCAGACGGGGGTGTCAACCTGGGTGAGGTTCTGGCATAAGACATACTCTCATACAGAACTTGGTTGAAACATTTGACATCTCAGAAATTATCCATGTTTTGACATGAATCTTTATAATTAATGGGAAATTTTAAGTCAGGAGGAGTCTACACAGGGCGAGAGTAATGTTTCTAAATAGCCAAAAACATGTTTTTTTTTTTTTCCTCTTATTTTCTGTCTTTTTGAAGATAAAACAAGTTGAATGGACAGCATCCTCTAAAATATGGCCTAGGACCTGATATTTAAAAATTGTGCATCTCTACTTGGTCTGCCTTCTAGAACTCTTTGTATTTAGTCAAGATGAAAGTGTTATTCTAATGGAGTTATCCTCTTAAATGGAACGCAAGAGGAAAGTTAGAATACAGATTCCAAGTTAGAGTCCTGCTTTCCAGAAGTTGTTGTGCAGACAGTGGTTGGTTTGCTCACTTCCTACCATGAGCCACAAGTGGAAGAGGGCAATAGCTCTATGTTTTAGGATTATCCCTGTGAATCTACTATTTATGAACTTTCAGATCTTTTGGGGGGGAGGAAGAAGAGATATAATCTGAATAAGAAAATGTCAATATTTTGATTGCATATTTAGTGTTGTAAATCTGTCTCCTGGATCGCATGTCACTTTGAGGAGTAATGTTCACTCTTTCCTGATTAAGGAACAACACAACTGGAATTTACAGCTGAATTATTTTCCCCATATAAGTAAAGTACAAGCTATAGCTAGTAGCTGCTGTCCTCCCTCCCTAACTCTACTCCCCAGTGAATAGAAAAAGGACTGAAATCTCTGAAAAGAACTGAAGCCAGTGTTAGACATTTCAGCCGCTGTTGATGGTGATTATTTGATGTAAATGATGACATTTGTAGACCCAGGGGTTCAATTTAGTGAGTGTTATACACTCATCCGCACCTTGTTAAATCTCAGTACTTGTAATTTTCTCTAGAAGTCTCCTTTTGTTTCCTTCCCCTGTCAAAAGTGTCCTTCTTGTTGTGAGAATAAAAGATGTATTTCTGGCCCACTACAGGTGGGGCACACAGCTTGAATCACTGTTCTAGGAGCGGTAATCAGGATTTGTTTTTATCCAACAAGGCCTCTTCCCTGTTACATCCTGCATATATATGAGAGGTCTCTGCCCTTGGTTGGGGGAGCAGGTCAAGCCCATTTTGTTGGCCAACATGAGAGACAAACATGTGATCTTCATGTAATACCTAGTGCTTGATCTAGGCAAATATATTAGCACCTCAATTTGAAGATTCGTATCAGATTTGAATCCTTTCTTCACTGGAGCAATGGCTCCTTATGTGCTGAAATGTTACTGTATCATCTTTAATGAAAGTTTATTAATATGATCCTCTAATAGATATTATCACACAATATTATTCTTTTAAAATAAAAATAACATATATAGTATAATAGTGAGACACTTGCTGTATAAATTATCCTAACCCAATAACATGATGAACCTTAAGAATTTGGTATAAAAATATATGCATTGCAGAATGGAGGAACTGAACATAATGCTACAACTGCTAAGAAGTATAAAATCGTGAGAATTGATTTAAGTGAATGTCTAATAGTGTGTTTATCATATGTCTCTTCTCAAGGATATTGTTTGTCAGAACTCCTGTTATTTCAATGGGCAGAGATTCTTTGTAATTATTTGCTAAGTGTCATCAACATATTCTGTTGCTATGTGAGCACAGTCAATCTCAAGTAATGCCACGTGTGCTAAGACAATACAGTCCATAAAGAAGTTTTCACCTTGGGTAATATGGACTAAAATCCTGCTACTGTTTTAATTGGTGCAGGCTTCTTTTTGCCTCAATAGTGTGCTTAGTGGTTATCTAGAGTGAGTCGAATCCTCCAAGTTAATCAGGATTATCCCTGTGAATCTACTGTTTCTTTATGAATTTTCAGATCTTTGGGGAGGAAGAAGAGATATAATCTGAATAAGAAAATGTCAGTATTTTGGTTGATATTTAGATTGAATTATTTATGTCTGCCTACTTCTGAAAGGCATTAGACCATATGTAATATGTTCCTTGGTTTAGGGAGGGAGCCTATCAGAGGTGGAGCAGGTGAATGGGGAATCCATTCGTGATTCAGTGAAACATGTTGGGGAAAATGAGCATAGAATATAGAGAGAGGTATTTAGGAAGCACTGGAGCTTGGACTTTTTGGAAAGAGTCTTCAACAAACTGGTAAACGGACTGTGTTTTTTTTTTTTTTGTTTGTTTGTTTTTTAAACATCTTTATTGGGGTATAATTGCTTTACAATGGTGTGTTAGTTTCTGCTTTACAACAAAGTGAATCAGCTATACATATACATATGTTCCCATATGTCTTCCCTCTTGCGTCTCCCTCCCTCCCACTCTCCCCATCCCACCCTTCCAGGCTGTCACAAAGCACCGAGCTAATATCCCTGTGCCTTGCGGCTGCTTCCCCCCAGCTATCTACCTTACTACGTTTGTTAGTGTGTATATGTCCATGACTCTCTCTCGCCCTGTCAAAACTCACCCTTCCCCCTCCCCATATCCTTAAGTCCGTTCTCCAGTAGGTCTGCGTCTTCATTCCTATCTTACCCCTAGGTTCTTCATAACATTTTTCTTCCCTTAAATTCCATATATATGTGTTAGCATACGGTATTTGTCTTTTTCTTTCTGACTTACTTCACTCTGTATGACAGATTCTAGGTCTATCCATCTCATTACAAATAGCTCAATTTCATTTCTTTTTAAGGCTGAGTAATATTCCATTGTGTATATGTGCCACATCTTCTTTATCCATTCATCCGATGATGGGCGCTTAGGTTGTTTCCATGTCCTGGCTATTGTAAATAGAGCTGCAATGAACATTTTGGTACATGACTCTCTTTGAATTTTGGTTTTCTCAGGGTATATGCCAAGTAGTGGGATTGCTGGGTCATATGGTAATTCTATTTGTAGTTTTTTAAGGAACCTCCATACTGTTCTCCACAGTGGCTGAACCAATTCACATTCCCACCAGCAGTGCAAGAGTGTCCCCTTTTCTCCACACCCTCTCCAGCATTTATTGTTTCTTGATTTTTTGATGATGGCCATTCTGACTGGTGTGAGATGATATCTCATTGTAGTTTTGATTTGCATTTCTCTAATGATTAATGATGTTGAGCATTCTTTCATGTGTTTGTTGGCATTCTGTATATCTTCTTTGGAGAAATGTCTATTTAGGTCTTCTGCCCATTTTTGGATGGGGTTGTTTGTTTTTTTGTTATTGAGCTGCATGAGCTGCTTGTAAATTTTGGAGATTAATCCTTTGTCAGTTGCTTCATTTGCAAATGTTTTCTCCCATTCTGAGGGTTGTCTTTTGGTCTTGGTTATGGTTTCCTTTGCTGTGCAAAAGCTTTGAAGTTTCATTCGGTCCCATTTGTTTATTTTTGTTTTTATTTCCATTACTCTAGGAGGTGGGTCAGAAAGGATCTTGCTGTGATTTATGTCATAGAGTGTTCTTCCTATGTTTTCTTCTAAGAGTTTGATAGTTTCTGGCCTTACATTTAGGTCTTTAATCCATTTTGAGCTTATTTTTGTGTATGGTGTTAGGGAGTGATCTAATCTCATACTTTTACATGTACCTGTCCAGTTTTCCCAGCACCATTTATTGAAGAGGCTGTCCTTTCTCCACTGTACATTCCTGCCTCCTTTATCAAAGATAAGGTGTCCATATGTGCGTGGGTTTATCTCTGGGCTTTCTATCCTGTTCCACTGATCTGTCTTTCTGTTTTTGTGCCAGTACCATACTGTCTTGATTACTGTTGCTTTGTAATATAGTCTGAAGTCAGGGAGCCTTATTCCTCCAGCTCCTTTTTTCGTTCTAAAGATTGCTTTGGCTATTCGGGGTCTTTTGTGTTTCCATACAAATTGCGAAATTTTTTGTTCTAGTTCTGTGAAAAATGCCAGTGGTAGTTTGATAGGGATTGCATTGAATCTGTAGATTGCTTTGGGTAGTAGAGTCATTTTCACAATGTTGATTCTTCCCATCCAAGAACATGGTATATCTCTCCATCTATTTGTATCATCTTTAATTTCTTTCATCAGTGTCTTATAATTTTCTGCATACAGGTCTTTCGTATCCTTAGGTAGGTTTATTCCTAGATATTTTATTCTTTTTGTTGCAATGGTAAATGGGAGTGTTTTCTTGATTTCACTTTCAGATTTTTCATCATTAGTATATAGGAATGCCAGAGATTTCTGTGCATTAATTTTGTATCCTGCTACTTTACCAAATTCATTGATTAGCTCTAGTAGTTTTCTGGTAGCATCTTTAGGATTCTCTATGTATAGTATCATGTCATCTGCAAACAGTGACAGCTTTACTTCTTCTTTTCCGATTTGGATTCCTTTTATTTCCTTTTCTTCTCTGATTGCTGTGGCTAAAACTTCCAAAACTATGTTGAATAAGAGCAGTGAGAGTGGGCAACCTTGTCTTGTTCCTGATCTTAGTGGAAATGCTTTCAGTTTTTCACCATTGAGGATGATGTTTGCTGTGGGCTTGTCATATATGGCTTTTATTATGTTTAGGAAAGTTCCCTCTATGCCTACTTTCTGGAGGGTTTTTATCATAAATGGGTGTTGAATTTTGTCGAAAGCTTTCTCTGCATCTATTGAGATGATCATATGGTTTTTCTCCTTCAATTTGTTAATATAGTTTATCACATTGATAGATTTGCGTATATTGAAGAATCCTTGCATTCCTGGAATAAACCCCACTTGATCATGGTGTATGATCCTTTTAATGTGCTGTTGGATTCTGTTTGCTAGTATTTTGTTGAGGATTTTTGCATCTATGTTCATCAGTGATATTGGCCTGTAGTTTTCTTTCTTTGTGACATCCTTGTCTGGTTTTGGTATCAAGGTGATGGTGGCTTCGTAGAAGGAATTTGGGAGTGTTCCTCCCTCTGCTATATTTTGGAAGAGTTTGAGAAGGATAGGTGTTAGCTCTTCTCTAAACGTTTGATAGAATTCACCTGTGAAGCCATCTGGTCCTGGGCTTTTGTTTGTTGGAAGGTTTTTTTTTTTTTTTTTTTTTTAAACATCTTTATTGGGGTATAATTGCTTTACAATGGTGTGTTAGTTTCTGCTTTATAACAAAGTGAATCAGCTATACATACACACATGTTCCCATATGTCTTCCCTCTTGCGTCTCCCTCCCTCCCACTCTCCCCATCCCACCCTTCCAGGCTGTCACAAAGCACCGAGCTAATATCCCTGTGCCTTGCGGCTGCTTCCCCCCAGCTATCTACCTTACTACGTTTGTTAGTGTGTATATGTCCATGACTCTCTCTCGCCCTGTCAAAACTCACCCCTCCCCCTCCCCATACCCTCAAGTCCGTTCTCCAGTAGGTCTGCGTCTTTATTCCTATCTTACCCCTAGGTTCTTCATGACATTTTTTTCCCTTAAATTCCATATATATGTGTTAGCATACGGTATTTGTCTTTTTCTTTCTGACTTACTTCACTCTGTATGACAGACTCTAGGTCTATCCATCTCATTACAAATAGCTCAATTTCATTTCTTTTTAAGGCTGAGTAATATTCCATTGTGTATATGTGCCACATCTTCTTTATCCATTCATCCGATGATGGGCGCTTAGGTTGTTTCCATGTCCTGGCTATTGTAAATAGAGCTGCAATGAACATTTTGGTACATGACTCTTTTTGAATTTTGGTTTTCTCAGGGTATATGCCAAGTAGTGGGATTGCTGGGTCATATGGTAATTCTATTTGTAGTTTTTTAAGGAACCTCCATACTGTTCTCCACAGTGGCTGAACCAATTCACATTCCCACCTGTTGGAAGGATTTTAATCACAGTTTCAATTTCAGTGCTTGTGATTGGTCTGTTCATATTTTCTATTTCTTCCTGATTCAGTCTTGGCAGGTTGTGCATTTCTAAGAATTTGTCCATTTCTTCCAGATTGTCCATTTTATTGGCATAGAGTTGCTTGTAGTAATCTCTCATGATTTTTTTTATTTCTGCAGTGTCAGTTGTTACTTCTCCTTTTTCATTTCTAATTCTATTGATTTGAGTCTTCTCCCTTTTTTTCTTGATGAGTCTGGCTAGTGGTTTATCTATTTTGTTTATCTTCTCAAAGAACCAGCTTTTAGTTTTATTGATCTTTGCTATTGTTTCCTTCATTTCTTTTTCATTTATTTCTGATCTGATTTTTATGATTTCTTTCCTTCTGCTAGCTTTGGGGTTTTTCTGTTCTTCTTTCTCTAATTGCTTGAGGTGCAAGGTTAGGTTGTTTATTCGAGATGTTTCCTGCTTCTTAAGGTGGGCTTGTATTGCTATAAACTTCCCCCTTAGAACTGCTTTTGCTGCATCCCATAGGTTTTGGGTCGTTGTGTCTCCATTGTCATTTGTTTCTAGGTATTTTTTTTTCCTCTTTGATTTCTTCAGTGATCACTTCATTATTAAGTAGTGTATTGTTTAGCCTCCATGTGTTTGTATTTTTTACAGATCTTTTCCTGTAATTGATATCTAGTCTCATGGCATTGTGGTCGGAAAAGATACTTGATACAATTTCAGTTTTCTTAAATTTACCAAGGCTTGATTTGTGACCCAAGATATGATCTATCCTGGAGAATGTTCCATGAGCACTTGAGAAAAATGTGTATTCTGTTGTTTTTGGATGGAGTGTCCTATAAACATCAATTAAGTCCATCTTGTTTAATGTATCATTTAAAGCTTGTGTTTCCTTATTTATTTTCATTTTGGATGATCTGTCCATGGGTGAAAGTGGGGTGTTAAAGTCCCCTACTATGAATGTGTTACTGTTGATCTCCCCTTTTATGGTTGTTAGTATTTGCCTTATGTATTGAGGTGCTCCTATGTTGGGTGCATAAATATTTACAATTGTTATATCTTCTTCTTGGATCGATCCCTTGATCATTATGTAGTGTCCTTCTTTGTCCCTTTTAATAGTCCTTATTTTAAAGTCTATTTTGTCTGATATGAGAATTGCTACTCCAGCTTTCTTTTGGTTTCCATTTGCATGGAATATCTTTTTCCATCCCCTTACTTTCAGTCTGTATGTGTCTCTAGTTCTGAAGTGGGTCTCTTGTAGACAGCATATATAAGGGTCTTGTTTTTGTATCCATTCAGCCAATCTGTGTCTTTTGGTGGGAGCATTTAGTCCATTTACATTTAAGGTAATTATTGATATGTATGTTCGTATTTCCATTTTATATATTGTTTTGGGTTCGCTACTATAGGTCATTTCCTTCTCTTGTGTTTCGTGTCTAGAGAAGTTCCTTTAGCATTTGTTGTAAAGCTGGTTTGGTGGTGCTGAACTCTCTCAGCTTTTGCTTGTCTGTAAAGGTTTTAATTTCTCCATCAAATGTGAATGAGATCCTTGCTGGGTAGAGTAGTCTTGGTTTCAGGCTATTCTCCTTCATCACTTTCAGTATGTCCTGCCACTCCCTTCTGGCTTGTAGGGTTTCTGCTGAGAGATCAGCTGTTAACCTTATGGGGATTCCCTTGTGTGTTATTTGTTGTTTTTCCCTTGCTGCTTTTAATATGCTTTCTTTGTATTTAATTTTTGACAGTTTGATTAATATGTGTCTTGGCGTGTTTCTCCTTGTATTTATCCTGTATGGGACCCTCTGTGCTTCCTGGACTTGATTAACTATTTCCTTTCCCATATTAGGGAAGTTTTCAACTATAATCTCTTCAAATATTTTCTCAGTCCCTTTCTTTCTTTCTTCTTCTTCTGGAACCCCTATAATTCGAATGTTGGTGCGTTTCATGTTGTCCCAGAGGTCTCTGAGACTGTCCTCAGTTCTTTTCATTCTTTTTTCTTTATTCTGCTCTGCAGTAGTTATTTCCACTACTTTATCTTCCAGGTCACTTATCCGTTCTTCTGCCTCAGTTATTCTGCTATTGATCCTATCTAGAGTGATTTTAATTTCATTTATTGCATTGTTCATCGTTGCTTGTTTCATCTTTAGTTCTTGTAGGTCCTTGTTGACTGTTTCTTGCATTTTGTCCATTCTACTTCCAAGATTTCGGATCATCCTTACTATCATTATTCTGAATTCTTTTTCAGGTAGATTGCCTATTTCCTCTTCATTTGTTAGGTCTGGTGGGTTTTTATCTTGCTCCTTCATCTGCTGTGTGTTTTTCTGTCTTCTCATTTTGCTTATCTTACTGTGTTTGGGGTCTCCTTTTTGCAGGCTGCAGGTTCGTAGTTCCCGTTGTTTTTGATGTCTGTCTCCAGTGGCTAAGGTTGTTTCAGTGGGTTGTGTAGGCTTCCTGGTGGAGGGGACTAGTGCCTGTGTTGTGCTGGATGAGGCTGGATCTTGTCTCTCTAGTGGGCAGGTTCACGTCTGGTGGTGTGTTTTGGGGTGTCTGTGGCCTTATTATGATTTTAGGCAGCCTCTCTGCTAATGGGTGGGGTTGTGTTCCTGTTTTGCTAGTTGTTTGGCATAGGTTGTCCAGCACTGTGGCTTGCTGGTCGTTGAGTGAAGCTGGGTGCTGGTGTTAAGATGGAGGTCTCTGGGAGATTTCCACCGTTTAATATTATGTGGAGCTGGGAGGTCTCTTGTTGACCAGTGACCTGAAGTTGGCTCTCCTACCTCAGAGGCAGAGCCCTGACTCCTGGCTGGAGCACCAAGAGCCTTTCATTCACACGGCTCAGAATAAAAGGGAGAAAAAGTAGAGAGAATTAGTAGAAGTATGAGGAAAGAAAGAAGGAAAGGAGGAAAGGAAGGAAGGAAGAAAGAAGCAAAGAAGGAAAGAAAGGAGGGAGGGAGGGAGGGAGGGAGGAAGGAAGGAAGGAAGGAGGGAAAGAAGGAAAAAAAGACAGAAAGAAAGATGATACAGTAAAAATAAAATAAAGTATAATATAGTTATTGAATTAAAAAATATTTAGAAAAAAAAAAAGGGACGTATAGAACCTTAGGACAAATGTTGGAAGCAAAGCTATACAGAGAAAATCTTACACAGAAGCATACACATACACCTTCACAAAAAGAGGTAAAGGGGGAAAAATCATAAATCCTGCTCCCTGAGACCACCTCCTCAATTTGGGGTGATTCGTTGTCTAAAGGAGGGAGGGAAGGAAGGAAAGAAAGAACGAAGGTAAAGTATAATAAAGTTATTACAATTAAACTTAATTATTAAGAAAAAGAATTTTTAAAAAAAAGTCATGGACGGATAGAGCCCTAGGACAAATGGTGGAAGCTAGAGTATACAGACTAGATGTCACACAGGAGCATACACGTACACCTTCACAAAAAGAGGAAAAGGGAAAAAAATCATAGATTTCGCTCCTAAATTCCACCTCTTCAATTTGGGATCATTCCTTGTCTATTCAGGTATTCCACAGATGCAGGGTATATCAAGTTGATTGTGGAGCTTTAATCCGCTGCTTCTGTGGCTGCTGGGAGAGATTTCCCTTTCTCTTCTTTGTTTTCACAGCTCACAGGAGCTCAGCTTTGGATTTGGCCCTGCCTCTGCGTGTAGGTCGCTGGAGGGCGTCTGTTTTTTCGCTCAGACAGAACGGGGTTAAAGGAGCCGCTGATTCGGGGCCTCCGGCTCACTCAGGCCGGGGGTTGGGGGATGGGGGAAGGAGGGGCACTGCGTGCGGGGCGGGCCTGCGGCGGCAGAGGCAGCGTGACGTTGCGGCAGAGGCCGGCGTGACGTTGCACCAGCCTGAGGCCCGCCGTGCGCTGTCCCGGGGAAGTTGTCCCTGGATCCCGGGAACCTGGCAGTGGCGGGCTGCACAGGCTCCGCGGAAGAGGGGTGTGGAGAGTGACCTGTGCTCGCACACAGGCCCCTTGGTGGCGGCAGCAGCAGCCTTAGCGTCTCCCGCCCGTCTCTGGGGTCCGCGGTTTTAGCCGCGGCTCGCGCCCGTCTCGGGGGCTCGCGCCCTCAGCCGCGGCTCGCGCCCGTCTCTGGGGTTTGCGCTTTCAGCCGCGGCTCGCGCCCGTCTCGGGGGCTCGCGCCCTCAGCCGCGGCTCGCGCCCGTCTCTGGGGTTCGCGCTTTTAGCCGCGGCTCGCGCCCGTCTCTGGAGTTCCTTTAAGCAGCGCTCTTAGACCCCTCTCCTCGCGCACCAGGAGACAAAGAGGGAAGAAAAAGTCTCTTGCCTCTTCGGCCGGTGCAGGCTTTTCCCCGAACTCCCTCCCGGGTAGTCGTGGTGCACTAACCCCTTCAGGCTATGTTCAAGCCGCCAACCCCAGTCCTCTCCCTGAGCTCCGTCCAAAACCAAAACCTTAGCCTCAGCTCGCAGCCCCGCCCGCCCCGGTGGGTGAGCAGCAAGCCTCTCGGGTTGGTGAGTGCTGGTCGGCACCGATCTTCTGTGCAGGAATCTCCCCGCTTTGCCCTCCGCACCCGTCGCTGTGCACTACTCCGCGGTCCCGAAACTCCCCCCTCTGCCTCCCGCAGTCTCCGCCCGCGGAGGGGCTTCCTAGTGTGTGGCAACTTTTCCTCCTTCACAGCTCCCTCCCACTGGTGCAGGTGCCGTCCTTATTCTTTTGTCTCTGTTTTTTCTTTTGCCCTACCCAGTTACGTGGGGAGTTTCTTGCCTTTTGGGAGGTCTGAGGTCTTCTGCCAGCCTTCAGTAGGAGTTCTGTAGGAGTTGTTCCACGTGTGGATGTATTTCTGGTGTATCCGTGGGGAGGAAGGCGATCTCCGCGTCTTACTCTTCCGCCATCTTCAAGGTCCCCCCCCGGACTGTGTTTTTAAAAAACATCATATTTGAATAAACTTCCCGGAAACACTGAGGTCAGAATATTTTTGAAAACTTAGGGAAAACAACATTTTTTTCTCCAAAAAAACTTACAAAGTCCATGTGACTATCAACACAGAGTGACAGGCAAGGCTAGAGCTGTGAGGGTCCTGAAGCTTATGCAACTGGGGGAGACTCTTTAAGCAAACAAACAAACAAAATGACCCTAAAGACACATTATCAGTGACCCTCCCACGCCTGAAAGCCTGTTCTGGGGAGGAGACTGGAGCTCAAGAATGTCTGCTCCTTTGAGTTGATCTGGAAAAAAACCCCAAATCATTCAAAAGTACTAAATAAAGGACATATTCACTAACAAAAATCTCAATTAACTGAGCAAATTTGAATTTGAATTTTTCCCTTTAAATCAAAATCAGAATTTGAATATACAAGTATACTTATAAAAGTATAAAAGAGTTCAAACAATTTGGAATGAATAAATCCAGGGTTTACCTGCAATTCTAATTCTAATCCTGAAAAACAAATGTGAAATTAACCTCTGGATCTTCTCCCCACTTTTCAGAGCCTTTAAAGGCTTGGCTTCAACATACAAAGTTCTTCAGAGCAACTTCTAAAGTGTTCGCACTCCATCTGCCTACCTGGGGCCCGCTGCGGTGCTGATTGCTATAGGCTCTGTTGTATCGTATTGATTAACTTTTAAAACTGAATTATTTATGTCTACCTATTTCTGAGAGGCAGTAAACCATATGTAATATGTTCCTTCAAAATATCATACTTGTTTTTTCCAGTTTGAGTTCTATGGCATAAGGTTAAAATCTTTGTGCTAATTAAAGTTATACGCAACTTGTAAATACTGTGAAAACTAACACAACATGGTAAATCAACTATACTCCAATGTAAAATAAAAAGTTAAAAAAGAGAGGGTATGATAGAGTGACCTTTTGACATTATGCAGGAACATTGTTTAATAGGCCCACGATTGTTTAATTACCTAGAAGAATGCACCCATGTCTGATTTGGACATTTACTATTTGATTGGAGTTTAGACGCTGAAATTGATGATTTCTTTTTTTTTTTTTTTTCAGGGACATATGGTAACTACAAAGTTTTTATTGCCCTGTAGGACATTGATCAGTTTTTATGTAACCTAGCAAATCTCATTCTAACGTTCTTCCATAAATGCCTGTAAATTCCTAGTTTCTCAAAATGCGCTTTTACTGGATTAGTCATTAATGAGTTTATGATTCTCTGACAGGCATTTGTTCTATATTTGTACGTGTTGTGTTTTTAACTTTCTGAAAATAATGCTCTGACATAGAGATTGCACATGTCTGGTAGGTGTGTACATAACCTTGTGTGATAATACATGTGCTTAGTTTGAGTGTTGCTTTACAATAAATTTCCTTTCTGGTTCATTAGAAACTTTACTTTTCAATAATAATATAGGGAGTCTGGCTAGCAATAAAAATATTCTCCTTAGTTTCCTGGTAGTGGGTATTTTCAATGTGCTGATTTGAAATAGTATTGAAACATAAAGTACTTGAAATTTTGAGTAGTTTAAAGTTAGAAACTATATAATTTATTTAAAATATATGCCCATTTAGTGGACCAGTTTAAAAAAAAACCTCCCTCCAAGCCTGTTAATCACAAATGAAAAAATGATATATTTTATCTAGGCTATGGCTTTTATTAAGTTTTTACTCGGTAGTACATTAGGAAAAGATACTCATGGAGGATGTGCTAGTTATAGCTAACTCATGGAGAGAAACTTAAAAAAAGTTGGTTTTTTAAACTGGCAAATATGATACTTTTGGATGTGTCACTTTAGGGATATGGTAAATGGTGTATCAGATATTTAAATTTATGTGTTCCTAAGTTGTATCACCTGTGGTTCCATCTCTGGCCTTAGTGGCTGTCACCTGTGGAGAAGGAATTTTTATGCCACGTGTTCACTGGACCACTGTGGGAGGAAGGGGCTGGTGAACCTTGTTTGGAATCAGTGACAGTTTCGATAACTGTCAAAGCCACTTAACACTGTGGCATAGACCTAGGGTCCCCACATGCTCGTTTCAGTAGCATCTCATTACTTGGGGTGTTCAAGACCCACAGAGGGTTTCTCTGGAGCTTAGGAGCAAGCACGGACATTGCTGCTTGGATGAATGCAGGAGTGACCTGCTGCCTTGAGACATAAGACCAGGTGCCACCTGCAGTTCTTAAGGTTGTAATTAGTTTTTATTTTAACGTTTATAAATCCTCAGGCAACCAAAGAGCTTGATAAAGTTAAGCTAAATACAATCTTTCTTGGAGTGGTGAATTGGTGGGAGAAGTGGCAGAATGAACCCTGTGTGTGTACGTATGTTTGTGTGTCTTAAGGGAGGCTGGTTGGGTAGAGAGACCTGCTGAAGGAATTAAAAACCACTGTCAATAGTTGTAAGAGAGGCACAGATTGGATGAGGTGACAATCCAGTTATGTGGGATTGAGCTATTTCTTACTTGTTACCATGCAGAACAGATGTTCTCCACTTTGGATTTCTGAGCATGTGAGCAATCAGGAAATACAAAGACATCTGCCCTGATCCAGTTGAAGCTATTACCTTCACGTGTCAGAGGTGTTTTGTGTTCTAGGATATTGGTAGGCAGCCACCTTTAGAACCAGCAGCACTTAACCTGCCTCTGAGGCCTTCCCAGCTCCTGGTTCCTGTTAATATAGTTCTAAGGAATGGCTGGTAGGATTTTGATTTAAAGGTGAGTAGCTATAATAAAGGGAATCTGATTAGCATTAGAAAATAATTCAGTAGTTTGATTCAGATCAAGGAAAGTAATTTTAATATAAACTATTATGGAAGAAAATATTTTAAGAACTGTTAACTATTTTAATGTCTCAGATTTGGCTGATGTAAGAAAAATAATATGTTTCTATAGACATCTGTTCAAATATTTGGAGATTATCAAAATTAAGGATTTGTCATATAGCTTTACATTTGCTGTGTCTTTGATGATTAGAAACTTGAGAATAAGGACATTGCTCTACACTAAAAGTATAATAATACAACATAAAAAGAAAAAAATAGCTGTGTAATGTCATCAAGCTGGCTAGCTCCTGTGTGTCTGTGATTCTTAGGCTTCTCTGCAACGTTGTGTTAATTCATGGAAGTTTTCGTTTTTTAATTAATTAATTAATTTATTTATTTTTGGTCTTCATTGTGGCACTGAGGCTACAGGCTTTCTCTAGTTGCGGCCAGCGGGGGTTACTCTTTGTTGTGGTGCGCGGGCTTCTCACTGAGGTGCCTTCTCTTGTTCCGGCGCACGGGCTCTAGGCGCAAGGGCTTCAGTAGTTGTGGTGCATGGGCTTAGTTGCTCCGCGGCATGTGGGATCTTCCGGGACCAGGGATCGAACCCGTGTTCCCCTGCATTGGCAGGCAGACTCTTAACCACTACTCCACCAGGGAAGTCCCGATTCATGGAAGTTCTGATAAGAAAACCTGTGAGCCTTGACATTTCAGAGCACGTCCTTTTCTATGGTGTGAACCATGCCGTCATTGCGAGGGGTTAAAAAAATTGGGAGACTGAAAGAGGATATGTTGAATAGAGTTTAGTTAAGGTATGTATAAGAGAGTTTAAGGGAGCAAACGCCAAATTACTCTTTGCTTTCTTAAAGTGACAAGAAACATTTCTGAAAAATACTTTTCCTGGCATAGAACACAGTAGAATTGACAGATCTCAGAGTCAATTACCTATTAGAGGTAAGTCAAATGATCTATTTTGAGCTATGGTACAAGGTTAACAAACATAATATTGATTTTCCAGATTATGAGAATAAATTTTGGATCATAATTATTTACTATTCTTTTGTCATGATGAACTACTGATCTATTTTAAGAAACCTGAAAACCTGATCTTTGGGAGATTTGCATGGCTGATTTCACTTGTTCTTCTTCTAAGTGATAGGATTCATTTGTTGGAAGATAGGCTGCATGTTTGCCTAGGAAAAGTTCCTTTTCCTCATGAATATTGCTGCAAGGTGAAACAGCAGTGGGAAGATACATCCTGCAGGCTATTGCGCATTTGAGCATGAAAAGGACATATGTTGTATCTTTTTTTGGGGGGGGGGGCGGTACGCGGGCCTCTCACCGCTGTGGCCTCTCCCATTGCGGAGCACAGGCTCCAGACGCGCAGGCTCAGCGGCATGGCTCACGGACCCAGCTGCCCCGCGGCATGTGGGATCTTCCCGGACCGGGGCACGAACCCGCGTGCCCTGCATCGGCAGGCGGACTCTCAACCACTGCGCCACCAGGGAAGCCCCATATGTTGTATCTTAATCACGATCCCAGTTCCCTAGGGATGAGACTGGGTTACCCACCCTCCCAAGGCCTCCCTCCCAACCCCCAGCATCAACATGCCCAGAGCCTCCATGAGCATCTTCCTCCATTTTCTTAGATGGAGGTGATGCCGAATGACTTTCTGGGTTGACTTAACGTGGATTTGGCTAGCCAAAGAGGTGTTCTTCCTCCTTCACTACTTCCTGTGGGATCCATCCCCCTGAGGTCTTCCACTGTTATTCCATTTCCCAGGTGTAAGAGGGACTGAAGTGGGAGGATGGCAGTGAGAATGAAAAAGTGACACTGCACACAAAGAACACTTTCAGGACTTAATGGCTGTTTGATTATATGTGGAGTAATAAGAAATGGGAGTGTGAAGGACTGGGGTATTGGCAAGTGACTTAAACAAAACTGGTAATTGTTGGTTCACATCATTTCATTTCAGGCAAGGTTAGATCCAGATGAGCCTGTGCCATCAGGATCAGCCTCTCTTCATCTTTCAGCTCTGTCTTCCCAGTGTGAGCTTGATGCTCAGGCAGGAATCTGCTTGGTAGCTTCATGTCCAAGGTCAACCTTCCTAGTCACAGTGATAGAGAGAATGCTTTCCTCTATTTGGACTTTGGTCCTTATTACCCTGAAGCACTAAGCATGTATTTATTTGTTTATTCCCTCAACTCAAGTCCAAGAAAGCAGAGACTTCCTCTTTCTTTTTTGTTGTTATTCCTACTTCCTAATCCCCAGAGCACAGGGATGGTCCTGGAAGACAGTGGGTTCTCAATACATATTTGTTGGATAAGTAAAAAGGTGAATGATTCTCTTTCCCAAAACATCCAGCAAGATCCCCAGATCTGACTTTCACTGTTTTGTCTGTGTTGTGACTGCTCTTATCCAGCTACTGTGACAGGAAAGGGTGGCCCTTGTGATCAGTGGTGGAGCCAGGAAGTGATGGCAACTTGTTCCTTGACCAGATGCTTTGACCGCATCACTTTGACAAGAAAGCAAAATGCACAATCCATTTAGGTAATTAGTTTAACATCTATTATGAAAAGCACTAGCTTTCAGGCTCCTATTGGCTTCATAGAACAGATGCTTGGTTACATATCTCCCTCC
This sequence comes from Phocoena sinus, assembly GCF_008692025.1. NCBI lineage: Eukaryota > Metazoa > Chordata > Mammalia > Artiodactyla > Phocoenidae > Phocoena > Phocoena sinus. Next base: position 96,629,073 of record NC_045768.1, read on the forward strand.
TTGATCAGATTTTAAACTTCCTGAAAACAGAATCACGCTTCTTTGTTCCTACAGTGCTTTGCTGATGGTACTCAGTAAGTACCAAATAAATGGAGAAATTAATATATTTTAAATATGCTACCTTGAAAGTATATAGAATATCTGCAGAATCCCTCTGTGTATTTTATAATCATTTTTTAGGTGGCCTAATAAAAATGAATTTTTATGTGACTATCCCTGAGCCCTCTACTAGCCAACTGATTTGTTCACGGAAGGATCCATTGGCTGATTTTGAGTGTTTTGTTTTCTTCCAGTAGGAAAATGCCTGACATAATTTCTGACCCAAGGCTTTGATAAAAAGCATGGTGCCTGTTCTAAGAGTTGCTGGGAAGCCCTGAGGGAGAGCTTGAAAAGGCCAGGTGTCAGGGGAACTACCAAAGACCAATAAGCAGCAAAGAGGAGGCCTTCTGGCAGGTATTATTAGGCAAGATGACTGTATCTAGGGAGATCTTGATCAAGTCTGATCTTAGCAAGCCTCCATATTCAGGAGGAGCCTGAAACAGAGGTGCCTGGGGGCAGTGTATAATTGGCATTCTCCCCAAGCCTGGTTCATAGCATCTACCTGATACTTGAAGCAGCATCTAATCCAGGTGGGAAAGGCTCACTGCACATCAGGGCAGAGGGCTTGCAGGTGCACAGGTGGCCACTGCACTTCAGTATAGGTGTCCAGTTGTCTCCTTGACACCCATGAGGCTAAATTCATTTGGGTCACAGCTGCCTCTGGGAGTGAGAACCATGGACTCTGCATCCAGTAACCTGCAACATCAAGTGGAAGCTCCCATTGTGCTTGCAGACTTGACCCCCTGGTCTAGGGTGAGGGATTTCTGAGTCTGTTTATGGCTGGCCATTATTGTCAACAAAACCTGTTATTATCTTTGAGAAGTCTTATGACCAGCTAGCTCAAAGTCATGACAAAATGCACATGCTATCACTTTAAGACTATCTCTGTTTTCAAACAAAGATTGTTTGTATTTTCAGAATTACATAGAAGGGCACAGTGGAGGTATATAAATGAAGATGATTCCAGCAGCACTCCTTCAAACAGCATAAAACTATAAAATTCAACAAGATGTACTAGCATAATGAGTCACACTTTCAGATAGGCAGTGGAGTGGAGTGGTTATGAAAGGAATGTTTGGATTAGGTTTCTGCTTCCACTGATTAATGCCAGCTGTGTGACCCTGGGTAATTTGCTTATCCTTTCTGTGTCTCAGTTTCCTTGTCTCCAAAAATATAAGTAATAATTATACCCCATCTCATAGACCTGTTATGAAGATTAAATTAATTAATATATATAGATAATGCCTGGAACATAGTAAGTCCTCAGTGAATTTTAGCCATTACTATTGCTCCTGTTAATCTCAAGTGTAAAATCAGAAATGTGACTTTGGTCCATGACTTTGGGTAGAATAATCAGATAAGCAATTTTAGGGAAAGGCATTTATACTGGGTATTTCCATTATTCAAAGTATTATCACTAATACTGCAAGATTAAGACAATATTACAAAAGAAGAATATTTAAAAATAATTTCTGTAATATTATATCTCTCTAAACAATAAAGCTTTTCAGATTAAGCTATTTGGATTAAATTGTCACTAGCAACTTTAACTTCTTTCAGTTTCATATATATATATATATAATTTTTAACATCTTTATTGGAGTATAATTGCTTAACAATGGTGTGTTAGCTTCTGCTTTATAACAAAGTGAATCAGTTATACATATACATATGTTCCCATATCTCTTCCCTCTTGTGTCACCCTCCCTCCCACCCTCCCTATCCCACTCCTCTAGGTGGTCACAAACCACCTAGCTGATCTCCCTGTGCTATGCGGCTGCTTCCCACACTAGCTATCTATTTTACGTTTGGTAGTGTATATATGTCCATGCCTCTCTCTTGCTTTGTCACAGCTTACCCTTCCCCCTCCCCATATCCTCAAGTCCATTCTCTAGTAGGTCTGTGTCTTATATTCCCGTCTTACCCCTAGGTACTTCATGACCTTTATTTTTTTTTCTTAGATTCCATATATATGTGTTAGCATACGGTATTTGTTTTTCTCTTTCTGACTTACTTCACTCTGTATGACAGACTGACTCTAGGTCCATCCACCTCGCTACAAATAACTCAGTTTCATTTCTTTTTAAGGCTGAGTAATATTCCACTGTGTATATGTGCCACATCTTCTTTATCCATTCATCCGATGATGGACACTTAGGTTGCTTCCATGTCCTGGCTATTGTAAATAGAGCTGCAATGAACATTGTGGTACATGACTCTTTTTGAATTATGGTTTTCTCAGGGTATATGCCCAGTAGTGGGATTGCTGGGTCGTATGGTAGTTCTATTTGTAGTTTTTAAGGAACCTCCATACTGTTCTCCATAGTGGCTGTATCAGTTTACATTCCCACCAACAGTGCAAGAGTGTTCCCTTTTCTCCACACCCTCTCCAGCATTTATTGTTTGTAGATTTTTTGATGATGGCCATTCTGACCGGTGTGAGATGATATCTCATTGTAGTTTTGATTTGCATTTCTCTAATGATTAATGATGTTGAGCATCATTTCATGTTTGTTGGCAATCTGTATATCTTCTTTGAAGAAATGTCTGTTTAGGTCTTCTGCCCATTTTTGGATTGGGTTATTTGTTTTTTTGTTATTGAGCTGCATGAGCTGCTTATCAATTTTGGACATGAATCCTTTGTCAGTTGCTTCATTTGCAAATATTTTCTCCCATTCTGAGGGTTGTCTTTTGGTCTTGTTTATGGTTTCCTTTGCTGTGCAAAAGATTTTAAGTTTCATTAGGTCCCAATTTGTTTATTTTTGTCTTTATTTTTCTAGGAGCTGGGTCAAAAAGGATCTTGCTGTGATTTATGTCATAGAGCGTTCTGCCTATGTTTTCCTCTAAGAGTTTGATAGTGTCTGCCTTACATTTAGGTCTTTAATCCATTTTGAGTTTATTTTTGTGTATGGTGTTAGGGAGTGTTCTAATTTCATACTTTTACATGTACCTGTCCAGTTTTCCCAGCACCACATATTGAAGAGGCTGTCTTTTCTCCACTGTATGTTCTTGCCTCCTTTATCAAAGATAAGATGACCATATGAAGGAAACGATAGCAAAGATCAATAAAACTAAAAGCTGGTTCTTTGAGAAGATAAACAAAATTGATAAACCATTAGCCAGACATATATTTTTCCATTAGCTGTAAAGGACTCCCCAGATCAAGACAATATGCCTCTGAAACATATACTGCTTGTTATCCGGCTGTTTTTTATGAAGTCTTCTAAGACGTATAGTATCTGACCATCAATATGGATTGTTTGACATTTATGGTAGTGAAATGAGTGTTAGTGTCCAAGTCAAACATATTTTGTATGCTTTGGAATGTCATCTCACTTAGAATGGGTATGAAAACTTTGGTGTGGATCCTTGGGAAGAGAGCATTACTGTTTGATTCTGAAAGGTTAGGTTTAGCCCCATCTCTTGAATTTTCTCATGTCCCCTTTTCTGCAGTTATCCCATTACTGACTTATTCAAACCCTCTAAATCTCTGGCATTTACTATTTTTAAAAAAATTTTATTTATTTATTTATTTTTGGCTGTGTTGGGTCTTCGTTTCTGTGCGAGGGCTTTCTCTAGTCGCGGCGAGCGGGGGCCTCTCTTCATCGTGGTGCACGGGCCTCTCACTATCGTGGCCTTGTTGGGGAGCACAGGCTCCAGACACGCAGGCTCAGTAGTTGTGGCTCACGGGCCTAGTTGCTCTGCGGCATGTGGGATCTTCCCAGACCAGGGCTCGAACCCGTGTCCCCTGCACTGGCAGGCAGATTCTCAACCACTGCGCCACCAGGAAAGCCCTGGCATCTACTATTGTTGTCTTCATGATTTTCCTGTCTCTACCTCACCTCCTTCTGATCCATTTGCTATCCTGCTGCCAGAATAATCTTTCTAAAGACCACTTACCTGATGATCTTGCTTTTCTGGGTAAAGATTTTCGAATCTTCCCTCACATCACACACACACACACACACACACACACACACACACTTATTCCTTGAAAGGTCCCTTCCCTTCACTTATTGTTCCTAGTCCCTCCTTTAACTGACCCTAAACTACAACCACTACCTAGCTACACTGGCATTCTTCCATCAGGACTTTCACTTACCCCTCCCTCTACTTTTGGCACTTTCTTTCCACATCTTGTCTTCCTGTTGAATACAGTCATCTAGGCTCTTACAGATCCATTTCCAGGAAACATATGCTCACAATAAAAATAAAAACATAAAATGCAAGAGGAAGAATCATCAGAAATAATAAACTACAGAATTAGACCAAAATAACTGTATATATTGAAATAGATTTAGGATATAAAATTTGTTTTATATGTATAAAGAAATAAAAGATTAGAAGAATGAAAGAATAAGAGACTATCAAAATGATCAAGTAGAATTGAAAAAGTAATATTGAGAAATGAAAAATGTAATCACTGAAATAAAGAATTTATTGAATGCTGAAACAGCAGATTAGACACAGGTAAAGAGAGACTCAACAAATTAGAAGACACATTTGAAATAAATAACCAGCATGCACCACAGAGTGATGAAGAGATGGAAAATATGAAAGCCAGGTTAGGGGACAGGGTACAGTGATTGATTTTTGTATCTGATCTGAGTTCTAGAAGGAAGAGCATGTGGGAAAAAGAAATACTAAAGAGATAATCTATGGGAATTGCCCAGAATTGAAGAGAGTCACCAATGTTTAGATTCAGGAAACCTCTCAAAACCCTAGTAATACAAAGGAAAATAAATTCCCACCCAAAACAACACTTTATATTGGAACTGTAGAACACCAGAATCAAGAGATGTTAAAAGCAGATAAAAGATAAGTATAACAAACAAACAAACAAAATCAGAGACAAGAACTGTTAAAGTTCTGAGAGGGAATAATTACCAACCAAGGATTGTAGACTCTGACTTTCTCTTTCTTTCTCTTTCAAGAATGAAGGTAAGATAAAGCCATTTACAGAAATATAAAATCAAAGAGCATTTAAGATGAATTAACCTTCACTAAAGAAGTGTTAATGGATATACTTAGCAAGAAAGAAAATTATTACAGAGGGCAGTTATGAGTACTTATAATCTAGTAGCTAGAAACAAATGGCAGGTCCTCAGGTATAATCACATATTTGAACAGTAATAAAGCTGTTTGTACAGCAACATCTTTATGAAGTTGATGGAATTAAAAGGAAGAAGACAAGATAAATCTAAGTGACCAATTGAAAATATAGTTGGAAAAGGCTTACCAGACTTAAAGCATTCTAAGGTCCCTGCATTATTTTGTTTAATTTTAGGCTTTGTTAAATTGTTAAGCAGAATGTAGTGTAAAATTTTAAGGATGACCACTAAAAGAAGAGTAATAGGACATATACATTTCAAACCAGTTGGAAAAATGGAATAGGATGGGCGTAGATTTCAGTCTGTTCAACAGAAAGCAAGAAGAGAGGGGAGGAGAAAATAACTGAGAAAAATAGACAAATAAGCATAAAATAGAATAAAATGAAGTGATAAGGATATAGAAGTTTGAATAAATTATTTCCAACTTTGATTTTAAGGGTATATATATAACAGTTAGAAAATATTATTCAGGCTTTTCAATTACATGTGGAATATTTACATTTTTACTTAACCATAAAAGCAGTTTCAATAAATTTAAAAGAATTAGTAGAGACGGGGGAAGATGGCGGAAGAGTAAGACGTGGAGATCGCCTTTCTCCTCACGGATACACCAGAAATACATCTACACGTGGAACAACTCCTACAGAACACCTACTGAAGGCTGGCAGAAGACCTCAGAGCTCCCAAAAGGCAAGAAACTCCCCACGTACCTGGGTAGGGCAAAAGAAAAAAGAAAAAACAGAGACAAAAGAATAAGGACGGCACCTGCACCAGTGGGAGGGAGCTGTGAAGGAGGAAAAGTTTCCACACACTAGGAAGCCCCTCCGCGGGCCGAGACTGCGGGAGGCGGAGGGGGGAGCTTTGGGACCGCAGAGTGGTGCACAGCGACGGGTGTAGAGGGCAAAGCGGGGAGATTCCTGCACAGACGATCGGTGCCGACCGGCACTCACCAACCCGAGAGGCTTGTCTGCACACCCGCCGGGGCCGGCGGGGCTGCGAGCTGAGGCTCGGGTTTCGGTTTTGGACGGAGCGCAGGGAGAGGACTGGGGTTGGCGGCTTGAGCATAGCCTGAAGGGGTTGGTGCGCCACGACTAGCCGGGAGGGAGTTCGGGGAAAAGCCTGCACCGGCCCAAGAGGCAAGAGACTTTTTCTTCCCTCTTTGTTTCCTGGTGCGCGAGGAGAGGGGTTTAAGAGCGCTGCTTGGGGGAACTCCAGAGACGGGCGCGAGCTGCGGCTAAAAGTGCGAACCCCAGAGACGGGCGCGAGCCGCGGCTGACGGCGCGAGCCCCGGAGACGGGCGCGAGCCGCGGCGGGAAGCGCGAACCCCAGAGACGGGCGCGAGCCGCGGCTGAAACCGCGGACTCCAGAGACGGGCGGGAGACGCAGGGGCTGCTGCTGCCGCCACCAGGGGGGCTGTGTGCGAGGACAGGTCACTCTCCGCGCCCCTCTTCCGCGGAGCCTGTGCAGGCCGCCACTGCCAGGTTCCCGGGATCCAGGGACAACTTCCCCGGGAGTACGCACGGCGGGTCCCAGGCTGGTGCAGCGTCACGCCGGCCTCTGGTGCAGCGTCACGCCGGCCTCTGCCGCAGCGTCACGCCGCCTCTGCCACCGCAGGCCCGCCCCGCACGCAGTGCCCCTCCTTCCCCCATCCCCCAACCCCCGGCCTGAGTGAGCCGGAGCTCCCGAATCAGCGGCTCCTTTAACCCCGTCCTGTCTGAGCAAAAAACAGACGCCCTTCAGCGACCTGCGCTTAGGGGCAGGGCCGGGTACAAAGCTGAGCTCCTGTGAGCTGTGAGAGCAGGGAGGAGAGGGGGAGGTCTTTCCCGGCAGCCGTGGAGGCGGCGGATTGAAGCTCCACAATCAACTTGATGTGCCCTGCATTGTGGAATACCTGAACAGACAGGGAGTGATCCCAAATTGAAGAGGTGGAATTTAGGAGCGAGATCTGTGATTTTTTTCCCTTTTCCTCTTTTTGTGAATGTGTGCGTGTATGCTTCTGTGTGAGATCTTGGCTGTATACTCTTGCTTCCACCATTTGTCCTAGGGCTCTATCCGTCCATGGTTTTTTGTTTTTTTTTTTTTAATTTTTTTTTCTTAATAATTAATTTTAATTGTAATAACTTTATTGTACTTTACCTTCGTTCTTTCTTTCTTTCCTTCCTTCCTTCCTTCCCTCCTTTAGACAGCAAATCACCCCAGGTTGAGGGGGTGGTCTCTGGGAGCAGGATTTATGATTTTTCCCCCTTTGCCTCTCTTTGTGAACGTGTATGTGTATGCTTCTGTGTAAGATTTTCTCTGTATAGCTTTGCTTCCAACATTTGTCCTAGGGCTCTATCCGTCCATGGTTTTTTAAAAAAAAATTTTTTTTTCTTAATAATTAATTTTAATTGTAATAACTTTATTGTACTTTACCTTCGCTCTTTCTTTCTTTCTTTCCTTCCTTCCCTCCTTTAGACAGCGAATCACCCCAGGTTGAGGAGGTGGTCTCTGGGAGCAGGATTTATGATTTTTCCCCCTTTGCCTCTCTTTGTGAACGTGTATGTGTATGCTTCTGTGTAAGATTTTCTCTGTATAGCTTTGCTTCCAACATTTGTCCTAGGGTTCTATCCGTTCCTTTTTTTTTTTTTTTTTTTTCTAAATATTTTTTAGTACAATAACTATATTATACTTTATTTTAGTTTTACTGTATCTTCTTTCTTTCTGTCTTTTTTCCTTCTTTCCCTCCTTACTTCCTCCCTTCCTCCCTCCCTCCCTCCTTTCTTTCCTTCTTTGCTTCTTTCTTCCTTCCTTCCTTTCCTCCTTTCCTTCTTTCTTTCCTCATACTTCTACTAATTCTCTATACATTTTCTCCTTCTTTCCCTCCGTTCCTTCCTTCCTCCCTCCCTCCCTCCCTCCTTTCTTTCCTTCTTTGCTTCTTTCTTCCTTCCTTCCTTTCCTCCTTTCCTTCTTTCTTTCCTCATACTTCTACTAATTCTCTCTACATTTTCTCCTTCTTTCCCTCCTTCCTTCCTTCCTCCCTCCCTCCCTCCCTCCCTCCTTTCTTTCCTTCTTTGCTTCTTTCTTCCTTCCTTCCTTTCCTCCTTTCCTTCTTTCTTTCCTCATACTTCTACTAATTCTCTCTACATTTTCTCCTTCTTTCCCTCCTTCTTTCCTTCCTTCCTCCCTCCCTCCCTCCCTCCTTTCTTTCCTTCTTTGCTTCTTTCTTCCTTCCTTCCTTTCCTCCTTTCCCTCTTTCTTTCCCGATACTTCTACTAATTCTCTCTACATTTTCTCCTTCTATCCCTCCTTCCTTCCTTCCTTTCTCCCTCCCTCCCTCCCTCCTTTCTTTCCTTCTTTGCTTCTTTCTTCCTTCCTTCCTTTCCTTCTTTCTTTCCTCATACTTCTACTAATCCTCTCTACATTTTCTCCTTCTTTCCCTCCTTCCTTCCTTCCTCCCTCCCTCCCTCCCTCCTTTCTTTCCTTCTTTGCTTCTTTCTTCCTTCCTTCCTTCCCTCCTTTCCTTCTTTCTTTCCTCATACTTCTAATAATTCTCTCTACTTTTTCTCCCTTTTATTCTGAGCCGTGTGGATGAAAGGCTCTTGGTGCTCCAGCCCAGGAGGCAGGGCTCTGCCTCTGAGGTAGGAGAGCCAACTTCAGGACACTGGTCAACAAGAGACCTCCCAGCTCCACATAATATTAAACGGTGGAAATCTCCCAGAGACCTCCATCTTAACACCAGCACCCAGCTTCACTCAACGACCAGCAAGCCACAGTGCTGGACAACCTATGCCAAACAACTAGCAAAACAGGAACACAACCCCACCCATTAGCAGAGAGGCTGCCTAAAATCATAACAAGGCCACAGACACCCCAAAACACACCACCAGACGTGAACCTGCCCACTAGAGAGACAAGATCCAGCCTCAACCAGCACAACACCGGCACTAGTCCCCTCCACCAGGAAGCCTCACAACCCGCTGAAACAACCTTAGCCACTGGAGACAGACATCAAAAACAACGGGAACTACGAACGTGCAGCCTGCAAAAAGGAGACCCCAAACACAGTAAGATAAGCAAAATGAGAAGACAGAAAAACACACAGCAGATGAAGGAGCAAGATAAAAACCCACCAGACCTAACAAATGAAGAGGAAATAGGCAATCTACCTGAAAAAGAATTCAGAATAATGCTAGTAAGGATGATCCGAAATCTTGGAAGTAGAATGGACAAAATGCAAGAAACAGTCAACAAGGACCTACAAGAACTAAAGATGAAACAAGCAACGATGAACAACGCAATAAATGAAATTAAAAGTACTCTAGATAGGATCAATAGCAGAATAACTGAGGCAGAAGAACGGATAAGTGACCTGGAAGATAAAGTAGTGGAAATAACTACTGCAGAGCAGAATAAAGAAAAAAGAATGAAAAGAACTGAGGACAGTCTCAGAGACCTCTGGGACAAGATTAAACGCACCAACATTCGAATTATAGGGGTTCCAGAAGAAGAAGAAAAAAAGAAAGGGACTGAGAAAATATTTGAAGAGATTATAGTTGAAAACTTCCCTAATATGGGAAAGGAAATAGTTAATCAAGTCCAGGAAGCACAGAGAGTCCCATACAGGATAAATACAAGGAGAAATACGCCAAGACACATATTAATCAAACTATCAAAAATTAAATACAAAGAAAGCATATTAAAAGCAGCAAGGGAAAAACAACAAATAACACACAAGGGAATCCCCATAAGGTTAACAGCTGATCTCTCAGCAGAAACCCTACAAGCCAGAAGGGAGTGGCAGGACATACTGAAAGTGATGAAGGAGAAAAACCTGCAACCAAGACTACTCTACCCAGCAAGGATCTCATTCACATTTGATGGAGAAATTAAAACCTTTACAGACAAGCAAAAGCTGAGAGAGTTCAGCACCACCAAACCAGCTTTACAACAAATGCTAAAGGAACTTCTCTAGATAAATGAAAAAGAAGGAAACGACCTATAATAACGAATCCAAAACAATATAGAAAATGGGAATAGGAACATACATATCGATAATTACCTTAAATGTAAATGGACTAAATGCTCCCACAAAAAGACACAGATTGGCTGAATGGATACAAAAACAAGACCCTTATATATGCTGTCTACAAGAGACCCACCTCAGACCTAGAGACACATACAGACTGAAAGTAAGGGGATGGAAAAAGATATTCCATGCAAATGGAAACCAAAAGAAAGCTGGAGTAGCAATTCTCATATCAGACAAAATAGACTTTAAAATAAGGACTATTAAAAGGGATAAAGAAGGACACTACATAATGATCAAGGGATCGATCCAAGAAGAAGATATAACAATTGTAAATATTTATGCACCCAACATAGGAGCACCTCAATACATAAGTCAAATACTAACAGCCATAAAAGGGGAAATTGACAGTAACACATTCATAGTAGGAGACTTTAACACCCCACTTTCACCCATGGACAGATCATCCAAAATGAAAATAAATAAGGAAACACAAGCTTTAAATGATACATTAAACAAGATGGACTTAATTGATATTTATAGGACACTCCATCCAAAAACAACAGAATACACATTTTTCTCAAGTGCTCATGGAACATTCTCCAGGATAGATCATATCTTGGGTCACAAATCAAGCCTTGGTAACTTTAAGAAAATTGAAATTGTATCAAGTATCTTTTCTGACCACAACGCCATGAGACTAGATATCAATTACAGGAAAAGATCTGTAAAATATACAAACACATGGAGGCTAAACAATGCACTACTTAATAATGAAGTGAGCACTGAAGAAATCAAAGAGGAAATAAAAAAATACCTAGAAACAAATGACAATGGAGACACAACGACCCAAAACCTATGGGATGCAGCAAAAGCAGTTCTAAGGGGGAAGTTTATAGCAATACAAGCCCACGTTAAGAAGCAGGAAACATCTCGAATAAACAACCTGACCTTGCACCTCAAGCAATTAGAGAAAGAAGAACAAAAAAGCCCCAAAGCTAGCAGAAGGAAAGAAATCATAAAAATCAGATCAGAAATAAATGAAAAAGAAATGAAGGAAACGATAGCAAAGATCAATAAAACTAAAAGCTGGTTCTTTGAGAAGATAAACAAAATAGACAAACCACTAGCCAGACTCATCAAGAAAAAAAGGGAGAAGACTCAAATCAATAGAATTAGAAATGAGAAAGGAGAAATAACAACTGACACTGCAGAAATAAAAAAAATCATGAGAGATTACTACAAGCAACTCTATGCCAATAAAATGGACAATCTGGAAGAAATGGACAAATTCTTAGAAATGCACAACCTGCCAAGACTGAATCAGGAAGAAATAGAAAATATGAACAGACCAATCACAAGCACTGAAATTGAAACTGTGATTAAAAATCTTCCAACAAACAAAAGCCCAGGACCAGATGGCTTCACAGGTGAATTCTATCAAACGTTTAGAGAAGAGCTAACACCTATCCTTCTCGAACTCTTCCAAAATATAGCAGAGGGAGGAACACTCCCAAATTCCTTCTACGAGGCCACCATCACCTTGATACCAAAACCAGACAAGGATGTCACAAAGAAAGAAAACTACAGGCCAATATCACTGATGAACATAGATGCAAAAATCCTCAACAAAATACTAGCAAACAGAATCCAACAGCACATTAAAAGGATCATACACCATGATCAAGTGGGGTTTATTCCAGGAATGCAAGGATTCTTCAATATATGCAAATCTATCAATGTGATAAACCATATTAACAAATTGAAGGAGAAAAACCATATGATCATCTCAATAGATGCAGAGAAAGCTTTCGACAAAATTCAACACCCATTTATGATAAAAACCCTCCAGAAAGTAGGCATAGAGGGAACTTTCCTCAACATAATAAAGGCCATATATGACAAGCCCACAGCAAACATCATCCTCAATGGTGAAAAACTGAAAGCATTTCCACTAAGATCAGGAACAAGACAAGGTTGCCCACTCTCACCACTCTTATTCAACATAGTTTTGGAAGTTTTAGCCACAGCAATCAGAGAAGAAAAGGAAATAAAAGGAATCCAAATTGGACAAGAAGAAGTAAAGCTGTCACTGTTTGCAGATGACATGACACTATACATAGAGAATCCTAAAGATGCTACCAGAAAACTACTAGAGCTAATCAATGAATTTGGTAAAGTAGCAGGATACAAAATTAATGCACAGAAATCTCTGGCATTCCTATATACTAATGATGAAAAATCTGAAAGTGAAATCAAGAAAACACTCCCATTTACCATTGCAACAAAAAGAATAAAATATCTAGGAATAAACCTACCTAAGGAGATGAAAGACCTGTATGCAGAAAATTATAAGACACTGATGAAAGAAATTAAAGATGATACAAATAGATGGAGAGATATACCATGTTCTTGGATGGGAAGAATCAACATTGTGAAAATGACTCTACTACCCAAAGCAATCTACAGATTCAATGCAATCCCTATCAAACTACCACTGGCATTTTTCACAGAACTAGAACAAAAAATTTCGCAATTTGTATGGAAACACAAAAGACCCCGAATAGCCAAAGCAATCTTGAGAACGAAGAAAGGAGCTGGAGGAATCAGGCTCCCTGACTTCAGACTATACTACAAAGCAACAGTAATCAAGACAGTATGGTACTGGCACAAAAACAGAAAGATAGATCAGTGGAACAGGATAGAAAGCCCAGAGATAAACCCACGCACATATGGACACCTTATCTTTGATAAAGGAGGCAGGAATGTACAGTGGAGAAAGGACAGCCTCTTCAATAAATGGTGCTGGGAAAACTGGACAGGTACATGTAAAAGTATGAGATTAGATCACTCCCTAACACCATACACAAAAATAAGCTCAAAATGGATTAAAGACCTAAATGTAAGGCCAGAAACTATCAAAATCTTAGAAGAAAACATAGGAAGAACATTCTATGACATAAATCACAGCAAGATCCTTTCTGACCCACCTCCTAGAGTAATGGAAATAAAAACAAAAATAAACAAATGGGACCTAATGAAACTTCAAAGCTTTTGCACAGCAAAGGAAACCATAATCAAGACCAAAAGACAACCCTCAGAATGGGAGAAAACATTTGCAAATGAAGCAACTGACAAAGGATTAATCTCCAAAATTTACAAGCAGCTCATGCAGCTCAATAAAAAAAAAAAAAACAAAAAAAAAACAAACAACCCCATCCAAAAATGGGCAGAAGACCTAAACAGACATTTCTTCAAAGAAGATATAAAGAATGCCAACAAACACATGAAAGAATGCTCAACATCATTAATCATTAGAGAAATGCAAATCAAAACTACAATGAGATATCATCTCACACCAGTCAGAATGGCCATCATCAAAAAATCTAGAAACAATAAATGCTGGAGAGGGTGTGGAGAAAAGGGGACACTCTTGCACTGCTGGTGGGAATGTGAATTGGTTCAGCCACTATGGAGAACAGTATGGAGGTTCCTTAAAAAACTACAAATAGAATTACCATATGACCCAGCAATCCCACTACTGGGCATATACCCTGAGAAAACCAAAATTCAAAGAGAGTCATGTACCAAAATGTTCATTGCAGCTCTATTTACAATAGCCCAGAGATGGAAAGAACCTAAGCGCCCATCATCGGATGAATGGATAAAGAAGATGTGGCACATATACACAATGGAATATTACTCAGCCTTAAAAAGAAATGAAATTGAGTTATTTGTAATGAGATGGATAGACCTAGAGTCTGTCATACAGAGTGAAGTAAGTCAGAACGAAAAAGACAAATACCGTATGCTAACACATATATATGGAATTTAAGGGGAAAAAATGTCATGAAGAACCTAGGGATAAGACAGGAATAGAGGCGCAGACCTACTGGAGAACGGACTTGAGGATATGGGGAGGGGGAAGGGTGAGTTTTGACAGGGCGAGAGAGAGTCATGGACATATACACACTAACAAACGTAGTAAGATAGATAGCTAGGGGGAAGCAGCCGCAAGGCACAGGGATTTTAGCTCGGGGCTTTGGGACAGCCTGGAGGGGTGGGATGGGGAGAGTGGGAGGGAGGGAGACGCAAGAGGGAAGACACATGGGAGCATATGTATATGTATAGCTGATTCACTTTGTTATAAAGCAGAAACTAACACACCATTGTAAAGCAATTATACCCCAATAAAGATGTTAAAAAAAAAAAAAATTAGTAACATAAAAATAAAATTTCTTAAAACTGAAAAGCAATAATGTATCTCAATTATAAAAGCTCATATTGTGCTGAGTTAGATGAATGGAAAACAATAATTAAAAAAAAAAACCTAGAAACATGGTCACATTTTAAACCACCAAAAATAATGATATAAACTGATTTGCTATAATGGAATGAGAGCTAGTTTGACTTCAGCAGAGCTGTAATACCAGCAGCAAAAAGAAATGTAAAAATAATATAAGTTCTGAAGGAAAATGACTTTTTTTATTAGAAACTATTATTTAAACCATCGTAAAACATGACTGGAGAGGATGAAGAGGGAGACTAAAATCTTGCTAATATTCTTTGAGAAATAGGTAAAATTTAACCATAGACATTGTTTAAAAATTGAGATAATGTATTGCATTATAAATAGAAGGATGATCAGTAGAAAATAAATTAAATGTGATATTTTGTGTACTTTTTGAAATCATGAAACTGATTTTCCTCCTCAGAAAAAGTCCTATTTTCTGTTTAATGTTTTATTATGATTGCATGTTTTTTCATTCATTGTTCTTTCATCTGATAGTGAGAATATTCTTGGTTAAACAAAGAAAGTTTGTACTTTAGAATAGGCGTATGAGGCTATTTAAGCATGTGGATTTTTTTTTACCCAATATATATTTTTTTATAGACTACTGTTGGCTTGCGGAAGCAGGCTTGTGAAAACTGTTAAGGATGATGAGTAGCACCACTGGGTGGATTTGGGTGACACAATGTGATTCATGCCCTTAGCATCTTACTATTATATGTAGAAATTTTCACCAATTATTGTTGCTGATAAATAACTCAAACATTTTCCTGTAAGTGATTAAAATATTTGTCTATTTCTCAGATTTTTAAATAGAATGAAATTGGATCATATCATGCATTTTCTTTAAAAATCTGGAGTTCCCTTTAGGTTAACATATATGTATCTTTTATAAACTAATTTTAAGTTCTATAATCTTACATAATGCTTATATTTAATCTTATGTATAATATACATATAGTCAGGTATACGAAAGAAAAGGCCAACAAATCCTGTGAATTTTTAATTTCTACTTGCTGCAGAATTAAAATGTTTCACCTTCTATTTGACATGAGTGCTGTACACTAGCACAGTTTGGAAGTTTCATACAGAAAGAGAAAAAAACACCCTCTTCAGTTAAACTTTTAAAGAAATGTTTCGCTGTACCTTGTGAAAATAATACCAAATAGTTATTTTACCTTTTTTTTTTTTTGCAAATATGGACATTTTTTTAAACATCTTTATTGGAGTATAATTGCTTTACACTGGTGTATTAGCTTCTGCATCATAACAAAGTGAATCAGCTATATGTATACATATATCCCCATATCCCCCATATCTCTTCCCTCTTGTGTCTCCCTTCCTCCCACCCTCCCTATCCTACTCCTCTAGGTGATCACAAAGCACTGAGCTGATCGCCCTGTGCTATAGGGCTGCTTCCCACTAGCTATCTGTTTTACATGTGGTAGTGTATATATGTCCATGCCACTCTCTCACATTGTCCCAGCTTACCCTTCCCCCTCCCCATATCGTCAAGTCCATTCTCTAGTAGGTCTGCATCTTTATTCCCGTCTTGCCCCTAGGTTCTTCATGACCATTCTTTTTTTTTCCCTTAGATTCCATATGAATGTGTTAGCATACGGTATTTGTTTTTCTTTTTCTGACTTACTTCATTCTGTATGACAGACTCTAGGTCCATCCACCTCACTACAAATAACTCAATTTCGTTTCTTTTTATGGCTGAGTAATATTCCATTGTGTATATGTGCCACATCTTCTTTATCCATTCATCCGATGATGGACACTTAGGTTGCTTCCATGTCCTGGCTATTGTAAATAGAGCTGCAATGAACATTGTGGTACATGACTCTTTTTGAATTATGGTTTTCTCAGGGTATATGCCCAGTAGTGGGATTGCTGGGTCACATGGTAGAACTGTTTGTAGTTTTTTAAGGAACCTCCATACTGTTCTCCATAGTGGCTGTATCAGTTTACATTCCCACCAACAGTGCAAGAATGTTCCCTTTTCTCCACATCCTCTCCAGCATTTATTGTTTGTAGATTTTTTGATGATGGCCATTCTGACTGGTGTGAGATGATATCTCATTGTAGTTTTGCTTTGCATTTCTCTAATGATCAATGATGTTGAGCATTCTTTCATGTGTTTGTTGGCCATCTGTATATCTTCTTTGAAGAAATGTCTGTTTAGGTCTTCTGCCCATTTTTGGATTGGGTTGTTTGTTTTTTTGATATTGAGCTGCTTGTAAATTTTGGACATTAATCCTTTCTCAGTTGCTTCATTTTCAAATACTTTCTCCCATTCTGAAGGTTGTCTATTCGTCTTGCTTATGCTTTCCTTTGCTGTGCAAAAGATTTTAAGTTTCATTAGGTCCCACTTGTTTATTTTTGCTTAAATTTCCATTTCTCTAGGAGGTGGGTCAAAAAGGATCTTGCTGTGATTTATGTCATAGAATGTTCTGCCTATGTTTTCCTCTAAGAGTTTTATAGTTTCTGGCCTTACCTTTAGGTCATTAATCCATTTTGAGTTTATTTTTGTGTATGGTGTTAGGGAGTATTCTAATTTCATTCTTTTCCATGTAGCTGTCCAGTTTTCCCAGCACCAGTTATTGAAGAGGCTGTCTTTTCTCCATTGTATATTCTTGCCACCTTTATCAAAAATAAGGTGACTATATATGTGTGGGTTTACCTCTAGGCTTTCTATCCTGTTCCATTGATCTATATTTCTGTTTTTGTGCCTGTACCATACTGACTTGATTACTGTAGCTTTGTAGTATAGTCTGAAGTCAGGGAGCCTGATTCCTCCACCTCCATTTTTCTTTCTCAAGATTGCTCTGGCTATTCGGGGTCTTTTGTGTTTCCATGCAAATTATGAAATTTTTTGTTCTACGTCTGCGAAAAATTCCAGTGGTAGTTTGATAGGGATTGCATTGGATCTGTAGACTGCTTTGGCTAGTATAGTCATTTTCACAATGTTGATTCTTCCAATCCAAGAACATTGTATATCTCTCCATCTATTTGTATCATCTTTAATTTCTTTCATCAGTGTCTTATAGTTTTCTGCATACAGGTCTTTTGTCTCCTTAGGTAGGTTTATTGCTAGGTATTTTATTCTTTTTGTTGCAGTGGTAAATGGGAGTGTTTCCTTAATTTCGCTTTCAGATTTTTCATCATTAGTGTATAGGAATGCAAGAGATTTCTGTGCATTAATTTTGTATCCTGCTACTTTACCAAATTCATTGATTAGCTCTAGTAGTTTTCTGGTAGCATCTTTAGGCTTCTCTATGCGTAGCATCATGTTACCTGCAAACAGTGACAGCTTTACTTCTTCTTTTCCGATTTGGATTCCTTTTATTTCTTTTTCTTCTCTGATTGCTGTGGCTATAACTTCCAAATCTATGTTGAATAATAGTGGTGAGAGTGGGCACCCTTGTCTTGTTCCTGATCTAAGAGGGAATAGTGTCAGTTTTTCATCATTGAGGGAGATGTTGGCTGTGGGTTTGTCATATATGGCCTTTATTATGTTGAGGTAGGTTCCCTCTATGCCTACTTCTGGAGGGTTTTTTATTATAAATGGGTGTTAAATTTTGTTGAAAGCTTTTTCTGCATCTATTGAGATGATCATATTGTTTTTATCCTTCAGTTTGTTAATATGGTGTATCAATTGTTTGATTTGCGCATATTGAAGAGTCCTTTCATTCCTGGGATAAATATGAACTTTTTAATGTGCTGTTGGATTCTGTTTGCTAGTATTTTGTTGAGGATTTTTGCATCTATGTTCATCAGTGATATTGGCCTGTAGTTTTCTTTCTTTGTGATATCTTTGTCTGGTTTTGGTGTCAGGATGATGGTGGCCTTGTAGAATGAGTTTGGGAGTGTTCCTCCCTCTGCTACCTTTTGGAAGAGTTTGAGAAGGATAGGTGTTAGCTCTTCTGTAAATGTTTGACAGAATTCGCCTGTGACACTATCTGTTCCTGGGCTTTTGTTTGTTGGAAGATTTTTAATCACAGTTTCAATTTCCCTGCTTGTGTTTTGTTTGTTTATATTTTCTATTTCTTCCTAGTTCAGTCTTAGAAGGTGGTGCTTTTCTAAGAATTTGTCCATTTCTTCCAGGTTGTCCATTTTATTGGCATAGAGTTGCTTGCAGTAATCTCTCATGATCCTTTGTATTTCTGCAGTGTCAGTTGTTACTTCTCCTTTTTCACTTCTAATTCTATTGATTTGAGTCTTCTCCCTTTTTTTTCTGTTGAGTCTGGCTAATGGTTTATCAATTTTGCTTATCTTCTCAAAGAACCAGCTTTTAGTTTTATTGATCTTTGCTATTTCCTTCATTTCTTTTTCATTTATTTCTGATCTGATCTTTATGATTTCTTTCCTTCTGCTAACTTTGGGGTTTTTTTTTTTGTTCTTCTTTCTGTAATTGCTTTAGGTGGAAGGTTAGGTTTTTTATTTGAGGTGTTTCTTGTTTCTTGAGGTAACATTGTATTGCTATAAACTTCCCTCTAGGACTGCTTTTGCTGCATCCCATAGGTTTTGGGTGATTGTGTTTTCATTGTCATTTGTTTCTAGGTATTATTTGATTTCCTCTTTGATTTCTTTAGTGATCTCTTGGTTATTAAGTAGTGTATTGTTTAGCCTCCATGTGTTTGTATTTTTTACAGATTTTTTTCCTGAAAGTAATATCTAGTCTCATAGTGTTGTGGTCGGAAAAGATACTTGATATGATTTCAGTTTTCTCTAAATTTACCAAGGCTTGATTTGTGACCCAAGATATGATCTATCCTGGAGAATGTTCCATGAGCACTTGAGAATAAAGTGTATTGTGTTGTTTTTGGATGGAATGTCCTCTAACTATCAATTAAGTCCGTCTTGTTTAGTGTATCACTTAAAGCTTGTGTTTCCTTATTTATTTTCATTGTGGATGGTCTGTCCATTGGTGAAAGTGGGGTGTTAAAGTCCCCTACTGTGATTGTGTTACTGTTGATTTTCCCTTTTATGACTGTTAGCATTTGCCTTATGTATTGAGGTGCTCCTATGTTGCATGCATAAATATTTACAATTTTTATATCTTCTTCTTGGATTGATCCTTTGATCATTATGTAGTTTCCTTCTTTGTCTCTTGTAATAGTCTTTGTTTTGAAGTCCAAATAGTCATTTTATCTTTATATATGTGTCTAATGAGATACCTGAGAATGCACTGCTTTATTCAGCCATAATCTAATTTTTTATTTACTTGTTAAATGTGTGTGCATGCGCATGCGTGTGCATACACGCACACACACACACTTCCTAAAATGATTGGGTTTTCTACTCTTGTAACGGCAGTGGCCTGTATTTTGGATAAACATGAACAATTAAACATAATGATTGTTTTATGGAAACTTTTTGGGCAGAGACCCAAGTTTTCAGTGAGCTGTTGCTATTAATAATTAAATAATTTTTAGGTAAACATTACATTAAACAGCAATGCTATATTATAATTGTGTACCTCAGTGGATTAAACCTGAAAATATTTACCAGGACTTAATTGTATTAAAACTTTAGGTATCATTTGAATCTAAATTCCAAAATATAAAATTTTCTTTTTTCCCCTGTATATTTTGTGTATATTCTTGGAACTCTGCAAAGAAATTACTGTCTTGTTTTTTTTCCCCTCCGGGAAAATGAGAAAAGCAGTATTTTATGGAGGGATCATTAACAGGTACTTGTGCTTTGAATGGATTGATTGTACTTGCTGCCTTCAGCTATGAACATCTTTTTGACAACTGTTCCCTGTTGAATCTCTTGGACAAAAGAAGGAAGAGAGAAAAGGAGGAAGACAAGGAAGAAGGAGAGGGTGAGAGGGGGAGAGATGGATGGACAAAAGGAAAGTATTTCCAAGTTGCAAGACAGCGTATGAATGGAGTTTTTTCCATAGTCGGACAAGCTTTTTGAAACTTCCAGTTGATTATTTAAAGCACCAAATACACATTTCTTTGCAATGATGTGTATTTTGTTTTCTCATTCTACTACAAAGCAATGAATCTTTAGCTTTGGATTATGTTAGTTATTTTATTTTAAATTTTTTCCAATGAAAATGCCCAAATTACCAAACATAGTGTAAAAAATTCTTGTGTAACTCAAATCTTGTCCTAAAATTTCAACAATTGTTATAGTATTTATGGATCAAATATTATAGTATAGGTGTTATATTTTTGTTAAATTTTGTAAGTTTTTAAAGTCACATGGACTTTTAGAAGAAGCATTCCTGTAAATATAAAGGAACGTCTAACCCTTTCATGTTCACCACAGGTTTTTTAAAAATTTGTGCAGCAGTTTTTAATTCTTCTACAATCATATAATACAGAGAGAAATACATAATTTTGTCTCCAATTTTCAGTGGAGAAAATTGAAGGATAAAATAATATCTCTAAAGTTTCAAAATAAATTTTTCACTCAAAAAATATTTATTAGGTCCTTGCTCCATGAAGCAACTTATATAGAACCAACATTTGTAGAAGGAAATTATGTGACTTGGCAATTACAGTATTTTGGTAATTCATGTGAACAATGTATGAACAGAAAAATATAAAATTGCACACTTTTTTATTGAATAAATTTGACTTATAACATTGCATATGTTTAAGGCATACAATATTGTTACTTTGATACATTTATATATTGTTAATGTGATTGCTGAAGTAATTTCACATTGTATGATTATAATACACATGATCACGTTATATAATTATAGTACAGTATTACTGTCTATTTATTATACTGTTTGTTAGATCTTCATGGCTTATTTACCAATTCTTACAAGTTTGTACCCTTAAAGACCATCCCTCTTGTCCCTGTCCCCATCCCCTAGTAACCACCATTTTATTCTGTTTTTCACAGGTTTAACTTTTAGTTTTCACATGTAAGTGACATCATACGGTACTTGTCTTTCTCTATCTGACTTATTCTCTTAGCATAATGTTGTAGCAAATGGGAGGATCTCTTCCTTTCTCATGGCTGAATAACATTCCACAGTGTATGTATACCACATATTTTTTTACCCATTCATCCACTGATGGTCTTTTGGGCTGTTTCCATATCTTGGCTATTGTGAGTAATGCTGTGATAAACATGGGAGTGCATATATCTTGTCAAAATCCTATTTTCATTTTCTTTGGATGTATACCCAGAAGTGGAATTCCTGGAGTATATGATAGATCTGCTTTTAATTTTTTGAGGAACTTCCATCTTGCTTTCTATAGTTGTTAGACTAATTTACATTCCCACCAATAGTGTGTAAGGGTTCCTTTTTCACCACATCCTCACCAGCATCTGTTGGTCCTTGTCTTCTTGATGATAGCCATTCTAACAGGTGTGAGGTAATGTTTCCCTGTGATTTTGATTTTCAGTCCCCTGATGATTAGTGATGTTGAGCATCTTTTCATGTGTCTCTTGGCCATTTTGATGTCCTTTTCTGAGAAATGACTATTTACTCCTTCTTCCCATCTTTTAACCAGATTGTTTGTTTTTTGTTATTGAGTTGACTGAGTTCCTTATATATTTTGGATATTAATCACTTATTCGATAAATGGTTTGCAAAAATTTTCTCCCATTCTTTAGGGTGTCTTTTCATTTTGTTAATTAATTTATTCTTTTGATGTGCAGAAGCTCTTGAGTTTGATGTAGTCCCATGTTTCGATTATTTTCTTTTATTGTTTGTTATTTTGGCATCATGCCCACCAAATTATTGCTAAGACCAATATCAATAAACTTCTCCCCTAACATTTTCTTTTAGGATTTTTATGGCATCAGGTCTTATGTTTAAGTTTTTGACCCATTTTGAGTTAATTATTGTGAGTGGTGTGAGATAGGGATCTACTTTCATTGTTCTGCATGTTTCTCCAATTTTTCCAGCACCATTTATTGAAGACGCTGTCCTTTCTCCACCGGGTATTCTTGGCTTCCTTGTTGAATACTAGTTGACCGTATATGCCAGGGTTTAATTCTGGGCTCTCTATTCTGTTCCGTTGGTCAATATGTCTTTTTTTCCCCCAAGTACAATACTGTTTTTCTACTATGGCTTTGTGGTATAGCTTGAAATCCAGAAGTGTGGTATCTCTGGCTTTGCTCTTTTCTCTCAAGATTGCTTTGGCTGTTTGAGGTCTTTTGTGGTTCCACACACATTTTAGGATTGTTTCTTCTATTTCTGTGAAGAATGCCTTTGGTATTTTGGTGAGGACTATGTTCAATTTGTTGATGGCTTTAGAACTATTGATGTTTTAACAATATTAACTCTTTGGATGCTTGAACATTGGTTTGTGTCTTCAATTTCTTTGATTTTGTTTGTGTCTTTCCATTTGTTTGTGTCCTTGAGTTCTTTCAGCAGTTTTGCAGTTCTAATTGTACAGATCTTTCACTTCCTTGGTTAAATTTATTCCTAAGTATTTTATTGTTTTTGATGCTATTGTGAAAGGGATGGTTTTCTTTATTTCTTTCTCAGATGCTTTATTATTAGTGTAGAGGAATCAAATTGAGTTCTGTATGTTGACTTTGTATCCTGCCAATTTACTGAAATCGTTGGTTAATTTCAATAGTTTTTTGGCTGATTCTTTGGGATTTTCTATATGTTCAATCATAGCATCAGCAAATAATGACAGTTTTACTTCTTCATTTCTGATTTGGATATATTTTATTTCTTTGTCTTGCATAATTGCTCTAGCTAGGACTTCCAGTACTATATTGAATAAGAGTAGTGAGACTGGGCATCCTTGCCTTGTTCCTGGTCTCAGAAGAAACACTTTCCATTTCTCTCCATCAGGTATAATGTTACCCTTGTGTTTGTTATACATGGCCTTTATGTTGAAGTATGTTCCTTCTATACCCAGTCTGTTAAGGGTTTTTATTATGAAAGGATGTTGTTTTATGTCAAATGCTTTTTCTTTCTCTATTGAAAAAATCATTTGATTTTTATTTATTTTATTGATGTGATGTGTTGGATTTATTGATTTGCATATGTTGACCCATCCTTTCATCCTAGGAATAAATTCCGCTTGGTCATCGTATATATTTCTATTAATGTGTTCTTGAATTTGGTTTGCTAATATTTTGTTGAGAATTTTTGCACCTATGTTCATCAGGGATATTGGTCTATAGTTTTCTTTTCTTGTGGTATCCTTATCTGGCTTTGCTATCAAGGTAATGCTAGCCTCATAGAACAAGTTTGGAAGTGTTTTCTCCCCCTCAATATTTTGGAAGAGTTTGAGGAGGATTGGTATTACTTCTTTAAATGTTTGATAGAATTATGCAGGGGAGTTATCTGGTCCTGGAGTTTTCTGTGTTGGGAATTTTTAAATTACTGATACAGTGTCTTTACTCATTATTGGTCTGTTCCTACTTTCTATTTCTTCCTGATTCAGTCATGGTAGGTTTGTGTTTCTAGAAATGTATCCATTTAATTTAGGTTGTATTGGCATATAATTGTTCATAGTAGTGTCTTATGATTCTATGTATTTCTGTAGTATCAGTTGTAATGTCTTCTCTTTTCATTTCTAATTTTATTTATTTGACTCTTCTTTTTTTTCCTTAGTCTAGCTAAAGGTTTGTCAATGTTGTTTATCTTTTTGAAGAAACATTTTGTAGTTTCCTTGATCCTTTCTGTTGTTTTTCTGGTTTCTATTTCATTTATTTGCATTCTGATACTTACTATTTCCTTAGTTCTGCTAACTTTGGGCTTAATTTTTTCTTCTTTTTCTAGTTCCTTGAGGTATAAAGTTAAGTTATTTACTTGAGATTTTTCTAACATCTTAATGTGTTTATTACTATAAACTTTCCACTCAGATCTGCTTTTGCTGCATGCCATGATATTTGATGTGTTGTGTTTTCATTTTCATTTGTTCTGAGATATTTTTTATTTCCTTTTTGATTTCTTCTTTGACACAACGATTGTTTAGGCGTGTGTTTACTTTCCACATGTTTGTAGATCTTCTCATCTCCCTCTTGTTGTGGACTTCTAGTTTCATGCCAATTGTGGTCACAGAAGATAGCTGATACAATTTCAGTCTTCTTAAGTTTGCTAAGATTTGTTTTGTGACCTATCATATGATCCAGCCTGAATGTTCTATGTGCACTTGAGAAGAATGTGTGTTCTGCTACTGTTGGATGTAATATTCTACACGTGTCTATTAAGTCTATTTGTTCTAAGGTGTGGTTCAAGTCCAACGTTTCTTTGTTGATTTTCTGTCAAGACAATCTATCCATTGCTGATAGTGGGGTATTGAAGTTCCTACAATTACTGCATTGTTGTCTATTTGTTCCTTAATATCTATTATTACATACTTATATATTTCAGTGATCAGGTTTTGGGAACGTACATATTTATTATTGTTATATCTTCTTCATGTAGTGACCCCTTTACTGACCTTCTTTGTCTCTTCTTACCTTCTTTGGCTTGAAGTGTGTTTTGTCTGATACAAGGATGGCTATATCCACCTTCTTTTCATTTCTATTTGCTTGGAATATCATCTTCCATCCTTTCACTTTGAGCCTATGTGCCTGTAGAGCTGAAATGAGTCTTCTGTAGAGAGCATAGAGCTGGACCTTGGTTTTTCAGCCATCCACCCACTATGTGCCTTTTGATCGGTGAGTTCAATCTGTTTACATTTAGGGGTGATTATTGATATGTAAGAATTTACTAGTGCCATTTTATCTTTTGCCTTCTGCTTATTTTGTCTCTCTGTTTTTCCTTTTTTCTTCTCTTTCTGTTTGCCTTTATAAGTTGGTGGTTTTCCATGGTGATTTGCTCACTCTCCCCTTTTTTATGTTTATGTTTCTGCTCTAGATTTTTGCTTGTTGTTACCATGAAGTTTACATAAAACATCTTACAGGTAAAATAGCCCCTTTCCTGCTGATGCCAGTTTATCTTCATTCGCCTATAAAGGTTTCATCTGCTTACTTACTCTTCCCCTTTCATATTTTTAATGTTAGAAATTACCTCTAGGCTGTGATTTCATTACCAAGTTGTAGTATCTATAGCTATTTTTAACGCTCTTTTCCT
The DNA here is from genome assembly GCF_008692025.1 of Phocoena sinus. Lineage (NCBI taxonomy): Eukaryota > Metazoa > Chordata > Mammalia > Artiodactyla > Phocoenidae > Phocoena > Phocoena sinus. The sequence continues at coordinate 96,654,608 of NC_045768.1, forward strand.
TTAAGCATTATATTATAGTTAAGAATTTAATATACTGTTCTAAAAATGATTTACAGTGTTCTAATTATGAGTATTTATCATCTTAATCAGAGTTTTGTGTACTTTTGTCTTTTTGTTTCAGCTTGAAGAGCTCCTTTCAACATTTCTCATAAGGCAAGTCTAGTGGTGGTAAACTCTCTCAGCTTTAGTTTGTCTGGGAAAGGTTTTAATTCTCCTTTATATCTGAAGGAGAACTGCCACATAGAGTATTCTTAGATGGAAATTTTTATCTTTCAATATTTTGAATATGTCATTCCACTATCTGTCTCCTGACCTGAAAATTTTCTGCTGAGAAATCTACTGTAGCCTAATGGGGGTACCTTTGTAGGTTGCTGTCTTTCCCCCCTCCCCGGCTGCCTTTAAAATTGCTTCTTTATAATTGAATTTTGATAGCTTCATTAAGATGTGTTTTAGAGCTCTTTTTGTGATGAGATAACAAGATATTCTGTCAGCTTTGTGGATCTGTATATTCATCCCATCCCCAGGTTTGGGAATTTCTCAGCTATTATTTCTTTAAATAAACTCTGTCCCCTTCCCACTCTCTTCTCCTTCTGGGATGCCCATTATTCTTGCGTTTACCTTTCCAATAGAATCAGATATTTCTCATAGGCTTCACTTTTTAAAAATCTTAGTTCACTCTCTTCTTCCACCTGAATTATTTCTATATTTCTGTCCTTGAGCTTGCTAATTCTCTCTTCTACCTGATCTGCTCTATTTCAAGTGCATTGTAATGCATTCTTTATCTCATTTATTGAGTTCTTCAGCTCCAGAAATCTCTGATTTTTTTCTCTTTGGTAAAGTATTCCTTCTGCTTGTTATTTTCATTCCTAATATCATTGCATTGCCTTTATGAGTTTTCTATTGAATTTCTTCATAACAGCCATTTAAAACTCTTTATCAGTTAGCTCACAATATTCCATACCTTTGGGTTTAGTTGCTAGAAAATTGTCTTTTTATTTTTTGCGATACCGTATTACCATGATTCCCTAAATAAAAAATGGAACACCATTTTTATTTAGGTTAAGACTTTGTTTACTTTGATCCTAAGAATGCAACAGGTTGGTAGTTAGGAGCCTTCCTTTACAGAAGGTGGCGCTATGGCACAAGTTTTTGGTTGCTCTTACCAGCGTTAACTAGTGGCTTCTAAGATTGGGAACCCACACAGTTAAAACAAAACAAAACAAAAACAACAACAAAAAAAACAACGCGTGGTGGCAGAATGTGGGCACGGGGGGTAGGTGTGTGTACTTAGCACTTGGGGCTTTGTGGGTGTCCATGGCCTGGTAGAGGTATCCTCAAGTTGGGATGGGGGTGGAGTCCCAGGGGTCCTTGGGTGGTTGGTTCCCTTGCCTCCAAGGTCAGACAGCAGGAGACATTTTACTTCAGTTCTCTTTGTCTATCTACTTACCTTTCCTTTCCCTCTGCCCATTCACTGCAGTCTCTCCTCAGAGAGAGAAACTGGTCCCGCCAGCTGTAACACATGTGGCTGGACAGACTTCCAGTCACTGCCTTCATCCTCCACCTCCTCTGCCAGAAATGTTGTGCTGGCTTGCTGCCAGAACAACAGCTGCCTTCTATGCTGTCACAGCCTCCTGCCACCAGCTCTGCAGCCACTTCCCTCAATCTCTGCTCCCTACTCCATGGTCCAGTCCACCCACTTTGGATGCATGGGTGGATGGATCTCTTGGATGTCGGTGTATGCTGTGGATAGATGCTTTTTTTTTTTTTTTTTCTGGTTATGGACGTCCTAATAGTTGTAAATCAAAGGAGAGAGAAAAAAGGAACTATTCACACTATCATGATACTGACATCACCCCAAAACTGCATATTTCATTGCTCTGTGACTATTTCAACAATTTGAGTAAGTTGTGTGGGATATTAGATTTTGCCCCTTAAATGGATATTTCAGATTTATATACAAGCAAGGAAGTTTTCCAGTTAATGAGCTATGGATAGTGAAAATCTTTTTAAACTAAATATTTAAAGTAATATCAATACTAATATGAGTCAACAGCTGAGTTTCCCAAGTGCATCTTTCTGGGCACTAGCGTGATAGGGCTTCAGATTTTTGAAAGTATGTCTTTTACACTGCCCAACTCTCCAATTCTGGTTTAATAACCACAGAACATAATATAGATACCAGGGCTGCAATTTAGTGCACACTCCTGGTGGCCACATTGAGGGTCTCTCCTGGCACAGTTGAGGTTTTCATCCACTGCAGAGATCTCTCAGCTCCTGTCCCGAGTGTTGTACATTTCCTTCTCTAAAGAACAGAATGTGTCTTCCTTAAGTACACAAATAAATCCTCTCACTAAATCAGAATTTCAGGGGCAGGGATGGGGAATTGCCCCTTGGGTATCAGTGTCTGAAAAACTGCTGTGTCTATTTCTCCCCTGAATTTCATTGCACAAAATTATACAATCTTGATAAATCTAGAGATGTTACTTCTAACACAGACATGTTCTAATCTTTCCATTTGTGAATTATTTTTGAAAAATATCTGAGTGTGTTGGATTGCTGAATTTTACTGACATGCCCTGTTTAAGCAGGAATGAGAATGCCTTCTGAAATGAATACTTCATTGACAGTCCCTTCCTATTAGTGAGAACCCCTCTTCTCTATCTATATTTTCCTGGGTCCCACTATCACATACCTACCCCACACCCAGCCTGGAAATTAAGACCACATGATTTTTCTGTTAGGATGAACTTGGCTGTTTCAATGTTTTAAGCTCAATATATTTCAGGGTTGAAATATAACTTACATATGGAGATTTAAGAAAGTTGCTCTTGAACTTGTGATCAATTTAATTCAGGAAACATTTATCAAATGCTTACCATGTGCCAGGCATGTGATAGAAGCTGGAGAAATAAAGATAAATAGTGGTTCTTTAAAAAAAAAAAAACAGTGCTGTTCCTATATGAGAAGCAGTATGATTCATTAAACTGGCACAAGTTATAATTTTAGAAACACTCCCATCACTGGGAATCTGTTCCTTTTGCTGAATATAATTTTTCAGCAGTCATGAGGGAATACTAATTGGGCTAATTAAAATTGACCTTTACAACAGGTCTAAATCCTTGTCTGCTTAGGGTGCTGAAGCAGGGCAATCCATGAAAAACTACAACCATTCTCCCTCCAGATATTTGATTCCTCTGAAGGCTGGTAGAGTCACACCCTTGCACAATTTTAAAACCATGGAGGGATAGAACTAAGTTTTATAAATGGGCTCCTGGATGTATAACTGGGGGGAAAAAAACCCTGAAAGTTTCTCTTCTTTCTCAGTAAGTTATTTAAATCATAGCATTTATTTTTAAGTGAATACTCAGGGTAGTTGATAAAGAGAAAGCCCCCCTGCCCTTTTTAAAAAATAAGCTTTATTTTTTGAGCAGTTTTAGGTTTATGTAAAATTGAGCAGAAAGTACAGAGATTTCCCATATACCCCCTTCCCTCACACATGCTTAGCCTCCTCCATTACCAGCATCCTTCTCCAGAGTGGTGTTGATAACTTTTTTTATTTTACAATTGATGAACCTGCACTGACACGTGATAGTCACCCCAAGTCCATAGTTTATGGTTCACTCTTGGTGTTGTACATTCTGTGGGTCTGGACAAATGTATAATGACATGTATCCAGCATTATATTATTATAGAGAATAGTTTAACTGCTCTTAAAATCCCTTGTGTTCCTCTTATTCATTCCTCTCTCCCATCTAAACACTGGCAACCACTGATCATTTTACTGGCTTCACACTTCTGTTTTATCTAGAATATCATATAGCTAGAATCATATGGTATGTAGCCTTTTAAGACTGGCTTCTTTCACTTAGTAATATGAATTTAAGTTTCTTCTGTGTCTTTTCATGGCTTGACGGGTCATTGCTTTTTATTACTAATGTTCCACTATATGGATGTACCACAGTTTGTTTATCCATTCCCTACTAAAGGATGTCTTGGTTGCTTCCAAGCGTTGGAGTTTAATGACTAAAGCTGCTATAAACATTTTTGCGCATGTTTTTGTGTAGACATAAGTTTTCAATCCCTTTGGGTAAATACCAAGGAACAGATTTTGGATTGCATGTAGGAATATGTTTAGTTTTGTAAGAACAGGCCAGTCTTCCTAAAAGGCTGCACCATTTTGCATTCCCACCAGCAATGAGAGTTCCTGTTGCTCTCCATCCTCGCCAGCATTTGGTGTCATTAGTGTTCCAGATTTTGACCATTTTCATAGGAGTGTAGTGGTATCTCATTGTTGTTTTAATGTGCATTTCTCTGAAGACATATGATGTGCAGCATCTTTTCATATACTTCTTTCTCATCTGTATATCTTCTTCGGTGAAGTGTCTGTTAAAGTCAGCTTTGGACCATATTTTAATTGGAGTTGTTTGTTTTCTTATTGGTAAGTTTGAGTTCTTTGCATATTTTGGATAAAAGTCATTTGTTCGATGTGTATTTTACAAATATTTTCTCCCATCCTATGGCTTGTGTTTTCATTCTCTTGACTGCCTTTTGCAGGGCAGACATTTTTAATTTTAATAAAGTCCATCTTATCAATTCTTTTCTTCATGGATCGTGGCTTTGTATCTACAAAGTCTTTGCAGAACACAAGTTCATCTAGATTTTCTCCTATGTTATCTTCAAGGAGTTTTATAGTTTTGTGCTTTACAGTTAGATCTGTGAACCATTTTGAATTAATTTTTGTGAAGGGTGAAAAGTCTGTGTCTAGATTCATGTTTTTGCTTATGGAAGTCCATTTGTTCCATTACCACTTATTGAAAAGACTATCTTTGCTCTATTGTATTGCCTTCACTACTTTGTCAAAGGTCAATTGATTATATTTGTGTAGGTCTACTTCAGGGCTCTCTGTTCTGTTTCACTGATCTATTTGTCAGTTCTTTTGCCAATACACTGTCTTAATTACTGTACCTTTATGGTAAGTCTTGAAATCAGGTAGTGTCATTCCTACCACTCTGTTCTTCTTCAATATTGTTTTGGTTATTCTGGGTCTTTTGCTTTACCACATAAACTTTAGAATCAGTTTGTTGATATCCACAAAATAACTTGCCTGAATTTTGATTGAGATTGCCTTGAATCTATAGATCAAATTGGGAAAAACTGAAATCTTGACAATATTGAGTATTGTCCATGAACACGGAGTATCTCTCCATTTATTTAGTTCTTCCTCGATTAATTCCTCAGAGTTTTGTAGTTTTCCTCATATGGATCTCATGCATATTTTGTTAGATTTATACCTAAGTATTTTATATTTTTTAGGTGCTAATGTAAATAGCATAGTGTTTCAGAGTCCTAATTCCACTTGATCATTGCTGGTATATAGAAAAACAATTGACTTTTGTATTTTAACCTTGTATCCTGTGACCTTGCTATAACCACTTATTAGTTCCAGGAGTTTTTGCATAGATGATCTTGTCATCCATAACAAAGACATTTCTTTCCTAATCTGTATCCCTTCTATTTCCTTTTCTTGTCTAATTGCATTAACTAAGACTTCTAGTAGGATGTGGAAAAGGAGTGGTGAGAGGGAAAATCTTTGCCTAGTCTTGACCTTAGGGGGGAAAGTTTCAAGTTTCTCATCATTAAGTGTGGTGTTAGCTGTAAGTTTTTGGTAGATATTCTTTATCAATTTGAGAAAGTTCAACTCTATTCCTAGTTTACCAAGAGTTTTTACCATGGATGGGTGTTGGATTTTGTCAGATGCTTTTCTTCATCTATTGATAGTACCATGTGATTTTTCTTTGTTAGCTTGTGTATGTGATGGATTACATAAACTGATTTTTGAATGTTGAACCAGCCCTGAATACCTGGAACAAATTCCACTTGTTTCAGTATGTAATTCTTCTTCTATTTATTTTAAATCTATTTGTTAAAAATTTTATTTTATTTTACTTTATTTTTTTTTGGCCACACCGTGTGGCTTGTGGGATCCTAGTTCCCTCACCAGCGATTGAACCCGGGCCCCCTGCAGTGGAAGCATGGAGTCCTAACCACTGGACTGCCAGGGAATTCCCTGTAATTCTTATACATTGTTGGATTTGATTGCTAATATTTTGTTGAGCATTTTGCATCTGTGTTCATGAGAAATATTGGTCTGTAGGTTTCTTTTCTTGTAATATCTGTGATTGGTTTTGGTATTATGCTAATATTAGCCTCATAGAATAAGTTAAAAAGTAGTCCTCTGCTTCTATCTTCTAAAAGGGATTATGGAGACATGGCATGATTTCTTCCTTAAATATTTGGCAGAATTCACCAGGGAAGCCCTCTGGACTTTGTGCCTTCCGTTTTGGAAGGTTATTATTATATTATTAAAAGAATTATTTAAATTATTGTTTCAAAATTTTTAATAGATATTTGTCTTTCTCTGTCTGACTTACTTCACTTAGTATGATAATCTCCAGGTCCATCCATGTTGCTGCAAATGGCATTATTTCATTCTTTTTAATGGCTGAGTAATATCCCATTGTATATATATACCACATCTTCTTTATCCATTCATCTGTCCTCAACAAAATACTAGCAATCCAAATCCAACAATACATTAAAAGGATCATACATTATGATCAAGTGGGATTTATCCTAGGGATGCAAGGGTTTTTCAGTATCTGCAAATCAATGGATGTGATTCACCACATCAACAAGTTAAAGAATAAAAACCATATGATCATCTCAATAGATGCAGAAAAAGCTTTTGACAAAATTCAACACCTGTTTATGATTAAAGACTCTCCAGAAAGGGGCACAGAGGGAATATATTTCAAAATAATATAGGCCATATACAACTAACCTACAGCTAACATCATACTCAACAGTGAAAATCTAAAAGCATGTCCTCTAAGATCAGGAGCAAGACAAGGATGTCCACTCTCACCGCTTTTATTCAACATAGTTTTGGAAGTCCTAGCTATGGCAAACAGAGAAGAAAAAGAAAAGGAATCTAAATTGGAAAAGAAAGAAGTAAAACTGTCACTGTTTGCAGATGATGTGATATTAGACATAGAAAATCCTAAAGATGCTACCAGAAAACTACTAGAGCTCATCAATGAATTCAGTAAAGTGGCATTTTCTTTGCTGAGGAATTTTTAGTCTAGTTTAGACCATAATGCATATTGGAAAGATGCCATTTATATACAGTTGTGTATAAACTGGATTTGAACGTTCTGAAGAAACTAAGAGCAGGCATCACCAATGAGCTGTAGTAATCCAAAGAGGTTTGTCTGGGACTGTTTTTTATTTATGGAGGGGGTAGATTTAAGTAGTTTTAGGAGGAAGTCAAGGGTTTGGAAAACACTCAGATAGTGTCACTTAGATTGAGAGGATTAAGGCAACTATGTTTTCCCCAGCTATGGGAAGTTCCAAATTTCTAAGATTTTACCTGGAGAAAAAAAATATATAATTTTTAAAAATAGAAGCTGAAATATTGTTTAATAATTTCAGTATAAAGCTGTTCTGTTGGCAGGACAAACAATAGGTTATTGATTAAAATGATGTTACAATAGGTACAACTGCTGAGACAATGTTTGATCATTTAATGCATAAGAATTTATTATAGAAGCATGCACACAAGGATGTTCTGAGCACTCTGATCTGAATCATACATAAATCATGAACCATTATGGTGTGTTTGTATTTTCTATAAGACACATTACAATGGATCATCAGTTTCCCTTTAGAGTTCCTAAGCTTTTCTGAGCTTCTGAGTACATTTGAGCTTCTGAGTACATTTGAACTTTTGAAGGAATGAGTGCATTTCAAAACTGAGATTATTTCATAGAATAATTTCTTATTAATGTGAGTGTTATTATGAAGAGAAATAAACTTGCTTTAGCCTATTTAACTGTAATATTATCTATTTTCATTTGTTAATTCTTATAAGGTTATTACTTGTACTCACCTCATTTTCCCCCTAAGTGGTAAATAGTTGTACTTTTCAGTTGTTTTGCCATCTCGTTTGTTAAAAACAATTATTTATGAATAATTGTTGTAACTTTGAAGCATTTCAGGATCCATCTTTCTTTTTTGGATAGAAATAGTATCTATCAGACTTTTGATAAGAATAATATTCAGTGGAAATCAAATATTTTTTAATGATTCCAGAAAAAGAAAATTAAATTGTCTTAACAATTTTGGCTCCAGAAATCGTAGTATAAAATATAGACATTTCAGATTGAGAACAACGGTTAAGGAGATTTTTAGGGGGCATCTGAGACTTCACCTTACTTGAATGTAATTTAGTTAAAAACACAGTGAATGTACAGAAAACACTGTCCAAACACAGAGCCGCTCTTTTCCATGTACCTTATTGGACATGGTCACATTTTTTGATCACGTGCATTCTCAAATTTGACTGTGTGGAAGTGAGTTGGAACAACCAATTAGGGTTGTAAAGAAAATGATCACTTTTAAAATTGTTTCTCGGGCTTCCCTGGTGGCGCAGTGGTTGAGAGTCCACCTGCCGATGCAGGGGACCACGGGTTCGTGCCCCGGTACGGGACGATCCCACATGCTGCGGAGTGGCTGGTCCCGTGAGCCATGGCCGCTGAGCCTGCACGTCCGGAGCCTGTGCTCCGCAATGGGAGAGGCCACAACAGTGAGAGGCCCACGTACCGCAAAAAAAAAAAAAAAAAAAAAATTGTTTCTCAAAGGCGAAGATGACTTCATAAGAGCAAGTACATCTTACTCTTTTTTTTTTCAAGACTAAGATTCATATGCCTTCTTTTGAGGAAAGAATAAAATATGAGAATATGGCTTGGAACGTTGAATGCTGCCTTCTATATCTCTCTGTAGGGAAAACGTCCTTATAGAATATTTTGAAGAAGCTTATGTGATGACTTGTCTTACCATACTGAAAATAATAAAAGCAAACACTTTAAATTCTCATAGAAACCCTATGAGTTGTGTGATTCCCCTTTGTCCAGTTGTGTGATTCAGTTGTGTGACGTCCTCATTGTACAGATGAGGTAACTGAGGCTTAGGGAGGGCCAGTGACTTCCCAAGAGTAGGCAGCTTGGTAAATGCCATGCCCACACCCTGTCTGCCTCCAGGATCTACACTTGGTCCTCACTGTTTCCAACCCAGAAAGGAGAGACCCCAATATGGTGAGATGAGAAAGACGTGAGCAGAGGGGACTGAGTGGGGAGCGTCTGGGGAGACTCAGAAAGGAAGCCGTGCTGGGGGGGTGGGGGAGGCTGGGAAAGGAGCAGGCTTCCCAAGCTAAACAGTTGATGGAGATAATCTTCACTTACCCTCAACCAGCTCTGTGACTTTGAGCAGGTTAGTTAGATCCCTGGGACCCCTTTACCTAAAGGGGGAATGATGCAGGCCTGGTCTACTCAACAGGCTGTCACCCCTGAGAAATTGTCACGTTAACATTCGAGTTAGCACAGCTGACTGTGGATGATCCCAATCTTCTGGAATTTTCTGAATGGCTAATAATGCCCCAGTAATGTCTCAACAGCTTTGTACTTGCAGTGCACACACCATGGGTGCTTCTTTGCTCTTCCTCGTACCACGGACCCTTCGGGCACCTTGCGGAAGCCTGACCCCTTCTCACAGCAATGCTTGTAAATGCATAAAATGTATACATAGGGTTACAAAGTAGATAGTTATATTGAAATTCTGATATCAATGTACTAGAAATTGTAACATAATGTCTTCTTAGTTATTAGCACATTAAAAAACAAGATCTAGTGGTGACTTTAATAAATACTGTTATTTTGAAGTAAAGGGGACCATAAACAATATTTCTAGATATCTGTGACAACGATTGCTATTAAAATATCTGTAACTTATGTTGGTAACAAATGCATGGGCACTGGTGAATATAGTCTGGTTTGTCTACATTTTTGACTGAAGAATATGCTAAATTTTAGCTAGAGGTTAGTGAAAATAAAGATGTAATTTGTTCTATTCATCTCAACGGACCCCCTATATCATATTTGTACCACATGTTAAGAACTCCTGAGCTCTGTGGTTCACTGCTTCAAGTTCTGTGAAAAACCCTCCTGAGCTTTGATTGAACTTCTAATGAATCTTTAGATCAAGCTAGGGAAAACCAGTACCTTAAAAGTAGTCTTCTTATTTGCGATCATTGTAGTCTGAATTTATGTAGTTTTTCTTTAATGTCTTTCAATACAATTTTTATAATAATCTCCATAAATGTCCTGCAAATTCTGTAAGATTCATTCTTAGATACTTCATATGTTTTGTTAGCATTTGCTATTCTATTTAATTTAATTTCTAACTATGGATAAGTTTAGAAATACTATCAGTTTTTGTATAATGAATTATTAAGCTAGCCAGTGACTTTCAGAATTTCTACCTCCATAATCATATCATCTGGAAATGATAACAGTTGCTTTTTCCCCCCCAATTTTGTGCTTTTAATTTTTAAATTTTCTCTTACGTACTGATAGGACTTTCAGTGCAATGTTCAATAGAAACAGTGGTGCCTGTGAAAGTGTTCTTTCTGATTTTCAAGGAAATACTTTTAATATTTTCCCATTTAGGAGTGATGTGCTGGAACCAATTTTTAGCAGCTAGCAAGAGCCAATCATTAACTTCTCATGAATTTTGCATGAAAATACAATCATTATTAAAAATTAAATTATATAAATGTAATTAATTAAATCATATTAAAAGAAAAGTAATACATTCTGAAAACTCACCACTTCCTACTTTATTTTATGTCATCTTGCTGTTATCAGTGCTCTTGAGGTTATTTACATACCTTGTGTCTGCGTGGTGAAAATACTATATAATGATGTGATGTGTGCATTCTTTTTCCGACTTCATGGTCAGTGACATCACGTTGGTAGCTTTGAATTGGCCATGCTACGAGTATTTACACCATAGAAAGTGGCAAATGCTACCAATCAGGGTTTTTAATTTTCCTTAAGAGCCTGTTGTTAAACATTTACTAACACACCTCTGATCAAGACTGATGTTTGCCACAGGCTCTAGCATTTTCCTAGCCTGTTAACTAAAAAGAAAGGAAATTAAGGAAGAAAAGAAGGGAGGGTGGCAGGGAAATAGGAAGGAAAGGAAAGTAAAAGGGAAGGAAGAAGAGAGGAAGAGAAGACAGGAAAGCTTTAATCAGTGTATTAACCCAAACGTGGTGTTTCCCCCCAGATAGCTGTGATGCTCCTCTGGCGTCTGCCTTGCCCCGGGCTTCCTTCAGCAGCTCCTCAGAGCTGTCCAGCAGCCACGGCCCTGGCTTTGCAAGTCTTAATCGCAGAGACGGTGAGTCTGCAACTGTCTTCATGTCAATCTACCCTGATTCTTTCACAGACAGAATTATTTTCATTTTTAGTTCATATTCCTTCTTATAGCTCAAAAATTAATTATACTGAGTTTAATGAAATTGAAGAAAGCAGCAGGTTCGTCATATCAGCTAGCATTCATCTGCTACCTTTCTTCTTGCTTATCATCCATTTTTTGGTTTGTTTTGATATCTTCCTTCCCTATTGATTGCCAGCAAATGGTCATCAAAAGATTTATGAGAAGGGAATTATCGGAGTCTAGATTATTTCCAGGGTTGTCCTCCAAGGAAATCCACTGGAGCAGGCTTTTCTCCGACACAAAATGATGCCATACTCTGCTGGGGATGAATGCCTACCCCCCCAAAAAATGCACCTTTGTCAGTAGCATTTATATTTTGTGATGCTTAGACCTCATCCTTTTTGCATTCTCATTTTACTACTCTATGTTGTATAGCAGCTCGTCTGTACATATCTCTTTTTATCCAAGGCTTTCACAGTGTGCTTACAAATTGTAATGAATTCAGCTACATAACATCCCTAAAGAAAATGTAAGTTTTACGATCAATGGACTTTTTTTCCAAAGGCTTCTGGCTAAGTGAGCAGTCAAGTATGGATAGATAATTTAGTACTCATGGTTTTATTTGAGCATCTCACCCTTGCATTTCCTGACATGATCCTACACTGAATTTAATTAAAAAGAGAAAGGAGCCATTGCTTTAAGAAGAGTAATGGTGTGTCCCTGGGAAGCGGTGGGGGCTTTGGAGCAGAGTACCTGGCCTCCTGCCCTTCTGGGCATCCTGGATTCCTCACTGTTCTCTACATGTCAGAGGGAGATGCAGCTATTCTGAGTGACCTCAAGGATGATCTGGAACCATATCTGTTCTGAATAACTCAGGGGGCCTCTGAAAGATGCACAATGATGCTTTTATAGAATTAGACAAGATCTCAGAGCTGCATCTCTCATAAACATGAAGATTTCACGGGAGATGCACAAATAAACTTGGTCATACATTTTATTCAGTCATGAATGAGGTATTTAGTACATGTCTGGATGATTTATAGGCTTGCTGGGCAATTCTTATTTTATTTCTAAGGTGAGAAATTAGCAAAATCATCTTATAGTCTTGTCAATACAGAACTTCAAACAAATAAGAACTGCAAAGCCTGAGATCAACTCAGATCCGAATGCCTCTCTACTGTGTGTTTCTTTAAAACTTGGTCAGGAGTGTCTATGAGAGAAGCAAAACAAAACACACAGTAGCAATGGATTTTTGTTTATTTTATGCAGAAGGAGCTGCAGCCATGAATGTTAAATGCCAAGGGCATTGAAAGTGGTCGTTGGGGACACTGCACATAGAACTTAAGGGAGTCACATATGAACAGTCACACTGTGTTTTTTTCCTTTAATATTACTGGCATTTAATTTGAATCACAAATTAACAAGTATACACTTATTTTTTATTTAATTTTTAATTGTCTGTTTACAAAACCATTATAGGGTATGTCTGCATTTAGTACAGGAGTCTGTTTTACAATTAGGCAGCTGTGTGTGATTTTTTTCATTATGGATGCAGTTTTTGGAAAACTACCTGTTCTCTCCTGCTCAGACTTCTAGCAGACTGCATAGCAGAAAGGGAATCAGAGGTTACCTAGACAAGTCCAGAGGGAGGATTTCTGCATTTTTTACATCCTGATAGCCAGAAATGGTATATGTAGATAGTTGGAATTGCTCCTTAAGAAATCAGAGCTGGAGCAAATGCTTAAATTTCCCTCAGCAATGTAGGCAGGGTTGTGACAAAAACATCAATATATACATCCCAGAGATCTCTGAGTGGGATGGTTAAGGAGCATCCCCAGGCCCTGCCGCCCTATGGCCCCTTTTTCCTGGGAACATCTGTCACTCCTGCTTATCTCACCCTCTCCCCACTCACCTAGCCCTGCCTGGAATCTGGAATGAGTTTTCTGTGAATTAAGATGCATTTAAGTGAAGAAAGAAATACACAGAGCTTGATGAGCTCCCATTTGAGACAATGTAATGAAGATCTTGGAGGGAAACTTCCCTTGGTTACCATTTCAATTTAGCCATTTACTTGTTTGACATTTAGATGCCCTGGAGATAGGTGAATCTGTTCACTTCAAATTATCCCACTTGACTTTGCTCCCTTAGGTATCTTTCTGCCCTGGACCTTGTTCCAACTTGAAGAAGGCATGAGCTATTCTCCTTTTCACCTCTGGGTAATTTCCCCCTCTGCACAAAGCTGATACTCATTATGACAGTGCATGCCCCGTGGCCACCAGGAGTAGGGGTCATTTTCATCTTGATCAGTGACCAGAATAATCAGGGCCCTAGCTGAGAGTTTCCTGTTCAGCCTTTCCTCTCCCCAGAGACACAAGTCACTGCGTGTGTCTGAGCCAACCAAAGGTGGGGGAAACAATCACACAGGGATAACTAGAGACAGAAACCTTCCAAGATATCTGCCAGTATATCAATATAAAAGACAGTCTGGCTATTGATAAGCAAACAATACTGAATAACTGACAAATCACAGGGATATGTTCTTAGAAGGGGTAGAGAATGAGAAGGGAGCTAAGCTTTAATAAAATACCCTCACCCTCACCTAAAATGATTGTTTTTTGCTTGTCTGCAAAGCAGAGATTGTAACACCTGTCCCACTTGCCCGGTGCATGGAGGAGTTGTGAAGTAGCACTTAGAGCATCTGAGAGGGTCCTGAACACATCACATGCCTATGACAAGTTTTGGCTTTCCTCATTTTCTCTCCTTTATCTAGTATAAAGTGGCAGGTAACGGGCCATTCAGTAATGAAAAGACTGCAATGCCCCACACTCTGGATGTCACCCCTCTTTCACCATGACTGTCTCCCGTCTTGTGATCATGTAATGGGAGAGAAAGTATTGTGCTAGATGCTCTAACACAGCTTCTTGAATTCTCGTTGCAGCCCTAAAGCATACCTATCACACTTTGCTGGGAGGGATGTTTTGTGTTCAGTGTCCCAAGCTGTGGAACCTTGTTCTGTGCAAGTCAGACCCTCTGGACATGTTCTCCTTTGTATAAATTGTGACACTTTATTCAACTAAGGGGCTGAGGCAGGAGACAGGAGGGTGACAATGGAAAAAGACAGTCTGTGATGTGGTCAGGGGAAGAGCTGGGTGGGAGGGTAAGTGCTTTTCTTGTGGGTTCAGCACTGGTGACTCCAAAACAGTAATTGCAAATTCCTGGGCTCTGTTTCAGGGGGTATTGGTTCCCAGGGGGAATTTACTGAAGATTTGCAACATTTAATAATGCAGGCTGATCAGTTTCAGAATCACTGCTCTGCTGCTGCCAGCTGGTGGGGTGGCTGTGCTCAAGCTTACCCATTTTAATGTCGTTTCAGTGTATTTTGTTTTGTTTTCCATTACAGAACAGTGATCTCCCTTACCCCTCAGTAAAATTGTTTGGTGCTCCCTAACAGTTCTCAGGTTATATTTGTGCATTTCCCACTTTTTCCAGTCATTAGAAAAAAGGGCATCTACCCCAGTGGACTGTGTGCCTGGGTGAATGCACAGTAACTCACATCATCACCCTACAGGGGTCCGGGGATTACGCCATGGCTGTGTTATCCAGCTGAAAGGAATTGCTTTGCAGCACAGCGAATTCTGCAGTTTCATTACTTTATCAGGGTACCTACTTAATCAGATAGCTTAATTTGCATACCAGTAGCACCTTCTCACCACCTTAAGGAATATGAAATATTCAAGGTTGATTACATGCAGATGTTGAAGAGTGGTTGACAGAGATGTGGCTGCATCTGTGGGAGAGGCTGGTCCCAGGGCAACATGCTGGAAGCATGTTGATGCTTTTTACTCTTGCATTTCTGTACATGTGGTACCCGTGTTAATGATACTTCCTGCTTCAAGAGAGATTAAAGATGACAGAGAAAGATTGTGAAATGCAAAAAGAAAAAGTATCTTCAGTACATTCTTTACAACTTTGATACTAAGAATACAGGACATTTATCAGTTTCTCAGAGATTTAAACTGATTCATATAAAACTTCAAATGTAGAACCTTTAAGTTAAAAGGATCAGCTAAATGCCAACACCTAATTTCTGACTTCTTTTGGCAATTATTATAAAATTACAGGCAGTTGCAGAGTAATGTTACTTGAGACTATTAGTTAACCCTCAGCTAGAACCCAGAAGGACTTACCATTCATCAAACATTAGATGGGACCTTTGCACAAATCAGTAGAAGTAGCAGGGAGGTGTTGGGTGGTGATCAATCTTGTTATTAAAGACAAAGACTGAAAATTATCACAGGTTGGAAGACACTAAGGAGACAAGGTGACTAAATGCAATGTGGGATCCTGGAACAGAAAGAGGGAGTTAGGGGAAAAACTGGAGACATCAAAATAATTTGTCGTTTTGTTACCATTGTACCAGTGTTAATAGCTTAGTTTTGATCAAAATACCATGGTGATGTAAGATATTAACATTAGGACACACTGAGTAAAAAGTAGACAGGAATTCCCTATCCCATCTTTGCAACTCGTTTGTAAATCTGAAATTATTTCAAAATAAAAAGTTTAAAAATACATTACAGAACCACCAGAGTTGTGGCGTATTTAAGATGTGGATCAAAGGAAAAGACATTGTGCTTGTGGTTGAGAGGAAATTTTGGAATAAAGATTGCAGGAAATGAGGAAATCTTAGAAAGTTTTTAAAGAATTTGTACGCTTTAAATTTTGCTAAGGGTTATACATGTAGTGCAGTTAGTGGAGGACATAGTGAAGCAACAGATGTGCCCACTTGCTAGTTTCACCTCCACACCCGGATGTAAGTGCTCCACTTCCATTTTCCTTTGAGCTGTCTTGTAGCCATGTCACACACCGCCTGACATGTACTTGGTCGTAACAGCTTTTGTAAACAGGACATGGATGTTAATAATAGCCCCGAATAAAAAGATAATAAATGTTGTCTAAAGTGTCAGACCTTATTATGAGAGCCTCAAAATAGATGTCAGGACAATGGGGAATAATTTTTTTGTGTGTGGTATGCGGGCCTCTCACTGTTGTGGCCTCTCCCGCTGCGGAACACAGGCTCCGGACGCCCAGGCTCAGCGGCCATGGCTCACGGGCCCAGCCGCTCCGCAGAATGTGGGATCTTCCCGGACCGGGGCACGAACCCGCGTCCCCTGCATTGGCAGGCGGACTCTCAACCACTGAGCCACCAGGGAAGCCTGGGGAATAATTATTTTTAAAGCTGGCTTTTTTGTGTTAGGGACTGTTTACATGACACAGTGTTTTCTAGACACGGACAATTAGCAAAATATCAGTTCCAGAATGCATTTCAAACCTATTTCCCAATTTTTATATTGCATAATAATTTAAATTCAGAAAATTTAATATGACATCTAAATCCAAATTCAAAACCCATGTTTCTGTTAAACTAGAAGAACAAAATATATCAATAATACATTCACAGGTATCCCTAATTCTTCGGTTTCTCACAGGCACTGGAGAAAACAAAGCACAGTAATTTCCACTCTGCACCTATTGTCTTGAATACCTGAGAAACTCCTCCTTATTCACTTCCTCTGGGTTCTCTCTCACCCTCCTTGCTGCCTTTTTAGAACTCTCCCTCCCTACACAGAAAGCACTTTCACCTCCACCCCTCCCATATTACATTTCAAATCGTTCTGTGAAATGTCTGCTTCTCCTATGATTCTGTAAGCACCTTGAGTGTAGGGCTAAGCCGTAGCCATCTTTGTTATCCCAATATTCAACATTGTACCTCCTCATGCTGGGAATCCAGAATTAAGGTATTCTAGCTTTATTTTCCTTTATGTCCAACAAAGGGCAAGTCATGCATTGAAGCCAATAAAGACACTAGTTCCAAGCACTGATGTAATGGCATGGTGTTTAGTTGTCCACCTATTCCATTAAGCAATTTCACTTAGCGGGACACCCCAATACCAGAGAGTCAGGGGTTATGAACTAAGAAACAAAACAATTAATATAAGCTTCATCCATTTACATTTAACCTGTGTTTTTATTTTGTGTTTGTGTGTATGTGTGTTTGTATAATTATGTGTGTATATTTATGTGTGTATAATTATGTTTGTATGTGTAATGTGTATAATTATGTGTGTATAATTATGTGTATGTGTGTATAATTATGTTTGTATAATGTGTGTTTGTATAATTATGAAGCATTATATAATGCAGAATTTGAAACTATGATTTTCATAAATCTTATTTATGATCCCATTCGTACAGGTTAATATAGATTTCAAAGATTTCTCTGTCCTTACCGGTTTTCTTATTTTTATTCCCACGAAAAGGGGCTGGTGGCTGGTCTCCCCTTGTGTCAAATAAATACCAGTGGCTGCAGATTGACCTTGGAGAAAGAATGGAGGTCACAGCTGTGGCCACCCAGGGAGGATACGGGAGCTCCAACTGGGTGACCAGCTACCTCCTGATGTTCAGCGATGGCAGGAGGAACTGGAAGCAATATCGACGAGAGGAGAGCATCTGGGTATGTGCTTTATTGAAAAGCAGTCTGTCGGAGTATGAATTATGCCAGTTACTGCATGTTGCTGCCCATCTGTCAGATCAAGTATAGAAACAGAGCCTCCTAAGTTACCTGAAAATGTTTCCACTGAATGTAAGCCACATGTGACATTCCAGAATACACCGTCCATGGCTAATTTATGAAATAAATAAGAAACAATTTTATAATGTAGCGAAATATTGAAAATGTCTTCCCATCATTCCTTTAAATAGTGTGAAGTCTAAGGAATAAATAAGTCACATATGACTGATTTTATTTTTGTTTTATAACAAACACAATAGTTTATATTGCCTCAGCATTTTTAAATAAAGGAAATTCATTTTCTCTATGCCCTCTGATAAAGTGAAATTTCTGAAAGACCCTGAACATGTAAAAAAAAATGTCATGGAGAGTCTCTCTGTGGAGGACTTGTTGAGGGATGTGTTGAGTTCCTGCTCCAACCGGAACTTGGGCACCATGTGGCCCCTTGTAATTTATGGACAATAGATCCCTAGAATTCTTTGGAATCATAACTATTTTACATCAGGGACATCGTTTCTACTTCTGATTACATATCCATGCTCCTTTTAGAAGAATTAAATTTTGTTTGCTTAACTTTTTGAATATTAAAATATATGTAATTTATTATATATATTTAGCATTTCATACCTTTAAATCACAGTCTGCTCTGAATGAGAAGCTCTAAAAGTGGAGTGTTGTAAAGGTCTGCAGCAGGTTTGCAATTGGCTGTTGGGGTGTGGCCTGAAGAAGATTCATCAGGTGGAGGAGAAATTACTTTTTTCTTCTTATTAAAAATATAATTTAGATGGTCGCCAAGAGCCGGGGGAAGGGAGGAATGGCCTGTAAGTGCTTTAATGGAGACAAAGTTTCAGTTTGAGAAGATGAAAAAGTTCTTGAGATGGAGGGTGGTGATGTTTGCACAACAATGTGAATGTTAATGTCCGGAACTGTACACTTCAAAGTGGCTAAAATGCTAAACTTTTTGTTATGTATATCTTATTACCACAATAAAAAATACACAGTGTATCTTCCATTTAATTTAGGCTAAGAATGTTATATAACTGAAAAAAATTTTTTTTCTTAATTCAGGGTAAGAAGAAAATTGTCAGCTAAAAATCCGTTATGTCTTAGCACATAGATTATCTATAAAACTAATAGTCAACAAAATGATAATATTCGTTGGGTAACAAACTGCCCTCATTTGAATTTCCTTAGAACTCTGTAACTTATTATAACTTAATAGATTGTGTTCTACTTAATTTCTTATCCCTGGTGCTTTTATTAGTTAGTCAATAAATGTTGATGCAAATTGAATCAAGAAAAACTAGTTAGCTGTCTAATACTAGATAAAAGAACAAAGTGGGAGGGGATATGTGAGTGTTTTTAGGGCTGGCTGACCTAGGGTTTCCAAACAAGTAGTTGCCATGTGTATGATCAGAAGCAGATATTAATGCTGTGCTCATTCTAAGAACACCAAGTCCAAAGCAGGGTTAAGGTCAATATTGCTTAAGTAAGTAAAAGCTTAATGAAACATCTACTTATATAGAGAACTTTTGTTCAAAATTAAATATTATTTTTCAAAATTAGTTAACTAATAGTTAATGCCTACTTATTCTTCATTGTATTAATTAAGGTTCATATTTTTGCCCTGCTCCAATCCCATCTGATTGAGCAACTCTAAAAATTCTTGTTTTTAGTTAAGCAGGTTGGAGAGGAATCATATGTAAGCATCACCACCTGCTGATTTCTTTAAAGGTCAGGCACCCTTGGGGAAGTAGGGTCAAGAATATAGTGGCGGGGCTTCCCTGGTGGCGCAGTGGTTGAGAGTCCGCCTGCCGATGCAGGGGACACGGGTTCGCGCCCCGGTCCGGGAAGATCCCACATGCCATGGAGCAGCTAGGCCCGTGAGCCATGGCCGCTGAGCCTGCGCGTCCGGAGCCTGTGCTCTGCAACCGGAGAAGCCACAACAGTGAGAGGCCCGCGTACCGCAAAAAAAAAAGAAAGTCCAAATCAAGCACTCCTTCTCTGGCCTTAAAAGTTTTGTGGATATTCTCCCTGTCGTAATTTTTTTTAATGACTTTTCTTGTTCTTCTGGGTCTATCTGCTGTCTGTGCTAACTTTGTCCACTAATACATGTTAACTCTTTCCAAATTCCGAAAACTCTGAGAAAAAGGTCTATCCTAACTCCTTACTGAAAATGGACATGAGATGATAATAAGACAAAAGGTCTTTACTTATGTTACTTTGGGCAAGTTGTCCATATGCTTTGCCACATGTTTGCCATGGAATCTTAATTAATATGTGAAATGCAATGTATACCCCTCTAAATTCTCAAAATTATAAAATTGAGACATGGCTAGCCACAAAGTCTTTGACTAAAGGATTTGAGGACTGCAGGTCCAGTTACTGAAGGTTAGTTATCCAAATTAATTTTCTTAAAAAAAAGAAATTATGTTCTTCACTGATGATATGTTCCACTTTAATATTTTTTCTTAATGAGTGACTGCTTCCATGGCTGAACTGGATTTCTTTGTGAAAATAACCAAATAAATTAAATACTCAGATCTGTGAAATACATTCCAAAAGGGTTTTATTTAAATAGAAATATGGGAATGTGTCTTACATGACAGAAAAGGCATCACCATCTCTCACCAAGGGATGCACTACATCTCAGGACATACAAACTCTTTTGATGTGCAGAGTAAATGTCCTCACTTGAAATGTAGTGGAAGAAGTATCACTGTTCGAACAAGTTTAGAAGGGGTGCGTTTCCTATACGATGTGAACAATCATGGTTTATATCGGTCATTTAGTAAACCAGGTGGCTTGACCAAGCTTGATGCTAAACATCCATAGGACTTAGAAGATGAGTTTGCAACTTCAGCCCGACTAAATCAGAAAATAGCCAGAGTCTTAGGACACTGAGGATCATAGAACAGCATTGAAGTGAGCAATGCAACAGATCAGTGATCACTGACAAAGTTCACTAATGTTTATTTTCTACTGTTTCCCTGAGAGTATGTCAGCAAACACTTACATCAATCTACTTTGACTCTTAGATTCATTACAAGAATTTTGTGGGGCAGTGCTTGCAAACCAGGATTCTTACCTGCAAGCTAATGTGAGCTCTGAGCTCCCTGGGGGCCTCTGGACCGGGCTGGGGAGAGGTGTGGGCTCCAACCACTGTCCTGCTCTGAGTCTGGCTCTGTGAGCCTCCCTGGTGGGCAGGAGAGGTCCGTGAGTGGGAAGTCTAGAGCGCTGGCCGTATTCTAGAGGGGTGTTGGGGCAGCTCCATCACTACCCTCCTGGACACCTATTTGGTCTTCTTCGGACCCTATAGCAAGCCTTGTCCTTCCCAGGCCACCTGCCTGCCCTGACTCTGTCTCTTCTCCCTCCCCATTCCAGTTGTTTGGGAACAATGGGCTGATGCTATGAGAGCCCTCTCCTCCCGGGAGACCGTGGCTAATGGTGTCCACTGCAATGGTGTCCTCTGTTGAGGCTCCTCTGGCCCAGGGACCACTGGGTCCCTGTTGGCCATGGGGACCTTTCCTCCTGCAATTCCTGGGTGTTTTTTCTTCTATTTTATCAATACCTTGTCTTCATTCTCATCTTACTATTTCTCCCTCTTCTCCTCTACCCTTCTATTCTTTCCTTATCTATTTTTTTCACCTATCATTAAATATTTTTCTCCTTATTTCTCTCTCCTCTCTCCATTTTTCCCTATATCCCTCTTCTATCTGTATTGTTACAAATTCTAGAAAATCAACTTGAATCAGTCTAGGTAATTTGGGAATCTGACCACACGGAGAAGGGAGGATTTAGCTGGGTCTCTGGCATGTGTGTAACTAAGAGGCAGCCCTGCCCTGTGCCTTCTGTGGATTAGCTTCTGGCATTCATTTTCCTATATTGGTTCAAAAATCTGAGGAAAGGCTCAGACTTACTTGGCTCTGGCTCAGGGGAGTCTCAGATCTCACCACCTGTGAAGAGCTGATCTGATCAGGACGGCTCCCAGCCCACCCTACACTTAGCACCGAAGCCCCTGGATGGGTGGGTGGGGCCATGTAAAGACTTTATGTCCACCCTAATGGGGGGCACTTAGAAGGGAGGGATGCTGGGAGGGCCATATTATCAAATTTCCTTTCCCTCTCTCTCTCTCTCTCTCTCTCTTTCACTCTCTCTCCATGACCTGTTGCTTTCTTTTCTATTTCTCTGCTTTCCTCTTCTTATACATCTTACCTTTCTACTCCTCGCCTTCCCTTTTTCTCTATGAATTAAAGGACCTACATTGCCATGAGTCCTGCTACTCAACATGTAACCTATGGACCAGCAGCGTCACCTGGGATCTTGATACAAATATGGAATCTCAGCCCTCACCCCAACCTATTGAATAGAATCTGCATTTTAACAAGATGAGCAGGTGATTCCAGTACAAGCTAGATTGTGAGAAGCACTGACTGGGATGAACCAAGTCCCATCTTTGGGGGAAATTGTTTTGCCCCTTAACTCTCCTCCAGCTGCCTGGATCAGAGGGGACTGTGCCCCCTGCTCCAGGATGCAGCTTATCCCACGCACGTGTTAGCCTGAACAGGTGATGCTTTCTGTTAACAGGACCTCAGGAACCTTGCTCCAGTGCCCTTTGACTGCAAGACACCCTCTTTCTCCCTGATAGTCACCAACCTAGGTGGGTGGAGCCCAGGTATTTTCTCATTGTTATCAGTGAGTAACAATCAAGTGGTTAAAGTTAGTCCTATCTTTGAGAACTATAATATTTCCTGAATCTCTCTACTCTGCATTCATTAGGAGTTTATTCTTCATATTAAAAACTCATCAGAACTCCTCTAATTCATTATATCCTTTGTGAATTTAAGATGGAAATTGTTACTCAAAATGCATTTTAAATTTAAGTGGATTTTTCTTCCTATGCAGGCCCTTTGTGTGAAAAAGGCATTCTTCTAAGAAAGGACTGGCAAAATATATTTGAGAAAAATAAGAAAAGAAATTACTTGAAATAAACATAAGTTCTAGTATAAATAATTCTATTTGATAGATTTCTTTCACCTTGAAAACATAGGTAGCAGTATATCCTTAAATGAATATAAGGTAGACATAGCAAATCGTTTGAAACTTTGCTCTTCTTTAGATCATTTCCAACCTAGAACACCAAGTAGACTAATTAATGAGGCTAATTAATATTGTATTGAAAGATGCACAACAGTCTCACAGTGCTCTAAGAGAGCAACAAAGGTGACCCCAAATTTGCAGGGCAGAAAAAAGACAGGGAAATACTGGAAGCGTGGCCGTTGGGATGGGGACCGTTTGTTACACCTGCACCACTTCATTTATTTAAGAGAAAGAGCTGATGCACATATGGCAAACTATTTGCCTTGTTAAAATAAATCTAGATTATCATTACATGTATATCTGTTTTGGGGGGATGTTTGAAATATTGCATAATCAAATTAATAAAGAATATTGGATTCAGGTTTAAAAGAATTATGTTTACTTGGTATAAATAGAAAGATCATATGACTGTGTAGTTTCAAGATAAAGAGGGATGAGAACAGTGTCAAATCATAATAAGAAAAACTGGACTCAGAGATAAGGAGGGTTTGTATGTAAGGAAGCAGACACTCTGCTAAGTGTGAAGCTCTATCGGTAGAAGGATCGGAAATTCTCTTGACAGAGATTCCTGCTAATTCAGTCATTTAAACATATGTTGGTTTATTTCAGGTCTAGGTTAATACATTTATTGCTAATGAGTTGATGACTCAACAGAGCCAAGCCCCACGCCAGGTAGGAGGTTGCAAAGAAGAGTCTGCAGAGTGTGCCTTGGCTGTCTGGGGCTTGTGCCAGCTCCAGGCTTGCTGATTTCAAGTTTGGCTCTGAGACTGGGTGGTTTTGGTCAGAATAGGAGCAGCATTTCAATGATTCTGTATCGATCTCTTGCATGTACTTGGCCTTGTCAGGAACACGGCCCTCTCCTTCCTAACCATTCACCTCATTACGTCAAGCGCATTGTTCCCCGAGGCAGTGACTTTGTACCATGGACAGTCTTGTTGATTGCACTTACCGCTGTGGACCACAGTTGAATTTTCTGTACATGTCTCCCCCTCCTGGGCTCTGAGAGCCATTAGGTTAGGCATTAATCTCCTCAGAGGGCCAGGCCTATTACAGATTCTCAATAAGGAGTTGTTAGACTGAGTTAAGGAAAAGTTGCTGCTCTCAAACAGACCTCAACCCAGATGGTTAGTTAAGTTAAAACTTAGCCCACTGTGTGACGCTGCTTGTGTGATGGGAGGCTTTCGGTGCCAAGCCTAAGTGTAACAAGAGGCTTAACACTTTTTCCCCACAAAGTTGTACAAAGATGTTGCCCTACTGAACCAGAGAGAGGGGTGGTTCCATTTGCCCTTCATTGCAGGTCTCAGTGACAATAGAGATAAAAGCTGGATTTGGTCTGTCAAAAACTCTCAGAGCAGCTGAAAAGGTTGAGGCAGAGAAGTGAATGAGACATCTGAGCTGCTACCACAAAGTAACCGATGGGTCCCTGGAAATCCAGGATCCATTAACAACTGCCTCTTGCCAGGGCCAGCTGCATTCGGTGGGTGTGGAGCATCCTTCCTTCCATTTGTCGATTACAATCCTTCCCAACCTGAAAACCTTCACTCAAATCCCCTTTACTCTGTACTAAAATTGTGTAGACACTCCCCTCTTTTTCTACTCCTAGGATTTTTCATTTTTATTTCTCAAGTGTTACTTTTCTCTTGCCATATTTATTCACCTCGTGCTTATTTCCCATCAGTTCTGGCATCAGGGACTACAGCTTGTTTATCCCAGTATCCTTTGTACCTACTTTATTGCTTTGCAAAAGTAACGATTTTGCTTATTTGAATTGCCACGTGTTATCGGGTTGGGAGGGAGGGATGTGGTGGTGAGTAGAATTTTAAATATGTAGCAGAATAAATAGCAACTCTTGAGACATCTTACAAATTACAGTTTTACTTTTCATAGAATGAAGTAGTTGCAGAAGTGGTGTTATTAGAGATATATGGAAATTAGGATATATTTTATGAAAAAGGTAAATCTTAAACAGTAATATGAACAGAGTATGGCAGAGTTGTGGGGGAAATAGCTTTATAAGTAGAATTTTTTATTCATTTGGGAGATGGCAAAAATATTGTTTTTAATCAAGAAATGTAAATGATGGAAAAAGTGAATTTTTACCAAAAAAGGTGCTCCGGCAGCAGACTCATTGAAAGGAAGTGTTGCTGAGCCAAGTTTTAGGAAGGTGGAAGGCAGGACAGCTCAGGGAGCATCTCACCAGGATTTCATGGAAATTCTTCCTCGTGACTGCAGTTCTGGCAGCTTAGCTTCATAGGATGTTGTACTAATAGTGGGTCTCATAGGGAACAACAGTCAAAGTCTACAAATTCTACAATTTGCACACATAACGTAAATGTACAGAATGCACAGATATGGTGTGTCCTTCAGGCTATTCATGGGTGATTTCCTGGGTCTGTTGTTTTGACATAAAAGACTCAGGTGGTTTGGTACCAAACTAATTGGGATCTTGAGAAAATGGCCCACAGCAGAGGTGGAGTGTTTAGAGCACTGCTGTGTTCACAGCCCTTGATAACTCCTGTGGTTTCTGCACTCTGCAGTCCTATGCCACTTAACAGTTAGAACAATTTTCTGCCTTTGATGCAGAGCACATTTTATAAATTTGTATAGACAAAAGCAATGATGAAATTTTTAAATTTTGCAAAAGAGGAAAACAGGCTTTGAGTACTTTCTTTTAATATTAATATCACAGTCTCAAAACTCTGAGATGTTGAGAATTTCTGATCAGCAAACCTCAAACTTTTTCAGAGTAGTTAAGATAAGGGCAGCAGTTGAGAAGCTGGATGCTGTTCTAGCATGTTTAAGGGTCTCAGACAGAGAGAAATATTGGTTTAGACCAGGGGCCAGCCAACTTTCTCTACAAAGGGACAGATAATAAATATTTTTGGTTTTGTAGGCCATGCAGTCTCTGTTGTGACTGCTCAACTCTGCTGTTGTGTGAAAGTAGCCAGAAGCAATATGTAAATGAACGTGTGTGGCAGTGTTCCAATAAAACTTTATTTAAAAAGCCACACAGCCAGCTGGTTCTGGGTTTAGGTTGCTTACCCCTGGTCTAGTCTACTTTGTATCTATTTAAGGTATGATGTATGGATCCAGTATGAAGAAATAAAAATTACAACATCATTGTGACACAATGTAACCTCTCACACTTGAACTGTACAAAACCTTTGCTAATACTCTTGCTTAGGACAGTCCTTTTCAAATTGTGTCCTAGGAAAACTTTCTTTTCATTTTAAATGTATGCATGTAATTTGATGTCTTTCAGAATAAGATATAAATAGTACACATCTGATCTATGATATTATTACATAGCATTTAGCATAAAACTAAGGTTAGAAAGAGAATCAATTTAAAGAAAAATATTAAACCAGTAGGAAGTGTTATACTGAGTACTTAGTGAGTGCCTGACACTGCTTCATGTGCTTTATACATATTTATTAAACACATCCTCACAATAGCCCCCTTATGCCCAGTTTACAGAAAAGGACACTGAGGCATGAAAAGTTCAAGTTCACTCTCCTCAAATCACAGAACTAGTTAGTGATGTAACAAGGATTTGAACCCCAGCTGTCTGGCTGCAGGGCCCACACTCAAACCACCTTACCACAGTACAGAGGATTCATGTTAGAGATGAATAAAGTGATGATACAGGATGGGTATCCTCTTCCTTAGGGCTTGGGAAGGAGGCACTCTCAGACAGTGCTGGTAGGAGCATAAAATGGCATTAGATGGGTATATGCTCAAAGTATACACCCAAAGCGGGATCTTGAAGAGATGTTTGTACACCCATGTTTATCACAGCATTATGCACGTCCTTGGAGGACAATTTCTATAAACTTAAGTGTTCAAAAGCACCCACTATTTAGAGCGTTGAAGATGACAGTGCAAAAGGAACAATGCTTCTAAGTCCTGTCAGTATATCGTCTACACCAAGTAACAATTCCACTTCTAGGAGTTAGTCCTACAGGAACACTCAGAGGTGCACAGAAAGTGCCTGTGAGAAAACTAAGTGCATTGTTTACAGTCAAGATCCAGTTTTCTGTCAATAGGTGAACACCAATAAATGATGATACTCCATTTTATGGAATAATATAATATTATATGGAATTCATTCCTTTGAAAACAATGAGGTTATTTAATTAATTGATCTATTTATTTATTTGAGGTAACATTGGTTTAAAACATTATTTAAGTTTCATGTGTACAAGATTATCAAATACATTTATTCATAATAAGAGATTTAAGAAACATTTTTTTTTACAGCTAGAAAAAGGGATGTATTTATTGTGCTTCCATTAGAAATTTCCAAGATGAACATGTACGTATATGTGCATGTACATATATATAGACTATTTCTGGAAGCATACAAGATAAATTATTAATAGCATTTCTCATTCTGGGTAAAGATATGCCATGAGTACGCGATGAATGGTATTTTAAACTACATGCATATATTGCTGTTCAATTCAATACCAGGTTTTGAAAGGATTAGAGGAAAAAAACAAAGGAAATACAAAATAGTTTTTTAATTGTGGTAAAAAAAATAACATTAAATTTACCATCCTTACCATTTTTAAGTGTACGGTTTAGTGGTGTTAAGTATATTCACATTGTTGTGGAATAGATCTCTAAATCTTTCTCATCTTGTAAAACAAACTTAAACCCAGTAAGCACAAATTTCCCTCCCCATCCCCTCAGCCCTTGGCAACCATCTCTCTACTATCCGTTTCAATGATTTTGACTACCTTATATACTTCATATTAGTGGAATCATACAGTATTTGTCCTTTTGTGATGGTTTATTTCAAGTAGCATAATGTCCTTGAGTATCCATATTATAGCACATGATAGAATTTCCTTATTTTTAGGGCTGCATAATGCTCTATTGTATGTATATACCAGATTTTGTTTATCAGTTGCTAAGGTCTGAATGTTTCCCACCAGAATTCATACGTTGAAATCCTAACCCCTTAAGGTGATAGTATTAGTAGGTAGGGGGTTTTGGGAAGTGACTAAGTCTTCCACTAAGAAAGGGCTTAGTGACTCATAAAGAGGCTCCAGAGAGATCCCTACCTGATTCCAACATGAGAGAATGCAACAGAAGTCTGAGACCCAGAAGAGGGCCCTCACCCAAACTTGCTGGCACCCTGATCTCAGACTGTCAGCCTCTAGAACTGTGAGCAATAAATTTCTATTGTTTATAAACCACCCAGTCTGTGGTATTTTGTTATATCAACTTGAATGGACTAAGAGATCTATTCATCCATCTATGGACAGTTGGGTTGTTTGTACCTGTTGGCTATTGTGAATAATGCTGTGATAAACATGGGTATACAAATATCCCTTCAAGATCCAGATTTCAGTTGTTTTGAACATATACCTGGCAGAGGAATTGCTGGAGCTTATGCTAATTCTATTTTTACTTTTTTTTGAGGAACTTTCATATTGTTTTTTATAGTGGCCACACCATTTTGGATTTCCACAAGAGTTCCAATTTCTCTGCATCCTCCCCTAAATAGTGTGTTTTTATTTGGTTCCCTTACCCACTGAAATACCCTCAAGATATGTGGGGAGATGCAATCCACATGGACCTTGAGTGCCTGTGTGCTCTTTCTGGATAGGCTAAGAGTGAAGACTCTAGCTGCCTTTTATCCAGGCCCTTCTCAGGGTGTGCTAGAGAAACAGCAATCCTGAGAGATGAGAGGCCAACCTCCCCCAGACAAGGAGCAGGTCTGCATCTTCTCATTATAAGAGCAGTGAATCCCCCAAGCATGGTGCTTGATCCTCTAAAGCAGCCCACTGCCTGCAGCATCATCCATCCTGGACCCTTTGCATTACCTGTGTCACATAGGGAGGTTCATGGGAAACTGAGGCAGTATTCACTAAGCCATGTCTCTGCCACATGAACAGCTTCCAAAATGGTGCCATTTCCCAGATGTCTTTCTGGATGACCATGAACTATACGATGCTCAGTCTCTCTGTGCTGGTGTTTGGAATGCTTTCAGTTATCGTCTTTTCTATTTCATGGTGCTTTTGTGCTGATCTTGTTTCCCAGATAATACACTCGACATAAATTATGTCAAATATAAGATCTGTGTAGTAACTGTTAGAAGTCAAACAATTTATATGGCCTTTTTATTAAACATAAAAAATATAAAAATATACTCATTACTTACTTGAGATTTTCAGCTCAAATTGGGATTTAGACTTGAGTTTCCTTCATGTAAGTAGATTCTAAGTCATTTCCACAGTGAATATATTCCTAATACAGATTCTAGATGATATAGATAAGAATAAGTACTATTTCAACTTAAGGAAAACCTTTTTGGGTGACTTTCTTCTTTTTCAAAAATTAATTTTATTGAAATATAGTTGATTTACAATGTTGTGTTAATTTCTGCCATGCAGCAAAGTGATTCAGTTATGTATATATACACATTCTTCTTCACATTCTTTTCCATTATGTTTTATCACAGGATATTGAATACAGTTCCCTGTGCTATGCAGTAGGACCTTGTTGTCTATCCATTCTATATATAACAGTTTGCATCTGCTATTCCCAAACTCCCAATCCATCTCTCCCCCACCCCTTCTCACTCTTAGCAACTGCAAGTCTGTTCTCTATGTCTGTGAGTCTGTTTCTGTTTCCTAGATAAATTCATTTGTGTTGTATTTTAGATTCCACATATAAGTGATAGCATCTGATATTTCTTTTTCTCTATCTGACTTACTTCACTTAATATGATAATCTCAATGGAACAGGACAGAAAGCCCAGAGATAAACCCACGCACATATGGTCACCTTATCTTTGATAAAGGAGGCAGGAATGTACAGTGGAGAAAGGACAGCCTCTTCAATTAGTGGTGCTGGGAAAACTGGACAGGTACATGTAAAAGTATGAGATTAGATCACTCCCTAACACTATACACAAAAATAAGCTCAAAATGGATTAAAGACCTAAATGTAAGGCCAGAAACTATCAAACTCTTAGAGGAAAACATAGGCAGAACACTCTATGACATAAATCACAGCAAGATCCTTTTTGACCCACCTCCTAGAGAAATGGAAATAAAAACAGAAATAAACAAATGGGACCTAATGAAACTTCAAAGCTTTTGCACAGCAAAGGAAACCATAAACAAGACCAAAAGACAACCCTCAGAATGGGAGAAAATATTTGCAAATGAAGCAACTGACAAAGGATTAATCTCCAAAATTTATAAGCAGCTCATGCAGCTCAATAACCAAAAAACAAACAACCCAATCCAAAAATGGGCAGAAGACCTAAATAAACATTTCTCCAAAGAAGATATACAGACTGCCAACAAACACATGAAATGATGCTCAACATCATTAATCATTAGAGAAATGCAAATCAGAACTACAATGAGATATCATCTCACACCAGTCAGAATGGCCATCATCAAAACATCTAGAAACAATAAATGCTGTAGAGGGTGTGGAGAAAAGGGAACACTCTTGCACTGCTGGTGGGAATGTGAATTGGTACAGCCACTATGGAGAACAGTATGGAGGTTCCTTAAAAAACTACAAATAGAACTACCATATGACCCAGCAATCCCACTACTGGGCATATACCCTGAGAAAACCATAATTCAAAAAGAGTCATGTACCAAAATGTTCATTGCAGCTCTATTTACAATAGCCTGGAGATGGAAACAACCTAAGTGTCCATCATCGGATGAATGGATAAAGAAGATGTGGCACATATATACAATGGAATATTACTCAGCCATAAAAAGAAATGAAATTGAGCTATTTGTAATGAGGTGGATAGACCCAGAGTCTGTCATACAAAGTGAAGTATGTCAGAAAGAGAAAGACAAATACCGTATGCTCACACATATATATGGAATTTAAGAAAAAAAAATGTCATGAAGAACCTAGGGGTAAGACAGGAATAAAGACACAGACCTACTAGAGAATGGACTTGAGGATATGGGGAGTGGGAAGGGTAAGCTGTGACAAAGCGAGAGAGAGGCATGGACATATAAACACAACCAAACGTAAGATAGTTAGCTAGTGGGAAGCAGCCGCATAGCACAGGGAGATCAGCTCAGTGCTTTGTGACTGCCTGGAGGGGTGGGATAGGTAGGGTGGGAGGGAGGGAGACGCAAGAGGGAAGAGATATGGGAACATATGTATATGTATAACTGATTCACTTTGTTATGAAGCAGAAACTAACACACCATTGTAAAGCAATTATACTCCAATAAAGATGTGAAAAAAAAATCTCTAGGTCCATCTGTGTTGCTGCAAATGGCATTATTTCATGCTTTTTTATGGCTTTTATGGCTTTTTTTTCCATTGCATATGAGTACCACATCTTTTTTTTTTTTGCGGTACGTGGGCCTCTCACTGTGTTTTTTCCTCTCCCGTTGCAAAGCACAGGCCCCGGACGTGCAGGCTTAGCAGCCGTGGCCCACGCGGCATATGGGATATTCCCGGACAGGGGCACAAACCCGCATCCCCTGCATCGGCAGGCGGACTCTCAACCACTGCGCCACCAGGGAAGCCCCACATCTTCTTTATCCATTCATCTGTCAATAGACATTTAGGTTGTTTCCATGTCTTGACTATTGTAAGTAGTGCTGTAATGAGCATTGGGGTGCATGTATCTTTTCTAATAATAGTTTTCTCTGGATATATGCCCAGGAGGGGGGTTGCAGGATCACATGGCAACTCTATTTTTAGTTTTTTGAGGAACCTCCATACTGTTTTCCATAGTGGCTGCACCAGTTTACATTCCCACCAACAGTGTAGGAGGGTTCCCTTTTCTCTATACCCTCTCAGAATTTGTTATTTGTAGACTTTTTAATGCTGGCCATTCTGACTGGTGTGAGGTGGTACCTCATTGTGGTTTTGATTTGCATTTCTCTAACAGTTAGCAGTGCTGAACATGTTTTCATGTGCATGTTGGCCATTTTTTTGTTTTCTTTGGAGAAATATCTATTTAGGTTTTCTGTCCATTTTTCAGTTGGGTTTTGTTGTTGTTATTGAGTTGTATGAGCTGTTTGTATATTTTGGAAATCAAGCCCTTTTTGGTTGCGTCATTTGCAAATATTTTCTCCCAGTCTGTATGTTGTCTTTTCATTTTGTTTATAGTTTCCTTTACTGTACAAAAGCTTGTACATTTGATTAGGTCCCATTTGTTTATTTTTGCTATTATTTCTATTGCCTTGGGACACTGACCTAAGAAAACACTGGTACTATTTACGCCAGAGAATGTTTTGCCTATGTTCTCTTCTAAGAGTTTTATGGTGAGGTGACTTTCTTCTGGCATATAAAAGGATAAGGTGCCTCTGAGATTATGTTACAGAGGTTTGGATGCATGGACAGGAGTGCATCTGTCTGCCATGCACCCTACATACCTATAGGGTGAGCTCCAGACCTGAAGCACATGACTCACCTTCCAGTCATCTTCCCGATTACCCTGTGGTATGCTTGAAGCCCTCTGCTTATTTTATTGGCATAATCCACCTTTCACTTTGTCCTTGAGGAGGGATCAGTTAAGAGATAAGGAAGAGCAGTTTTGAAGAAGAGTCAAAGGTCAGGGCATTTTTCTAGAAGGAGCTGTGAGTAAGAACGAAGAAGGGCAGGCAGTGGAAATACCAGAACTTAGCCTCGCACTACACCTATGGCCAAGGGAGAGAAGTTCAAAATAAATAATGTTTGATGTGCATTAGACAAATGAAGTTTATTTGGATTTGAACTCCTGTCTTCTGTGTTTTTTAATGTTCTTAATCATTCAACCTGAATGGCTTATCTTCCTCTCAGAGCTTTGAACATTTTAATGATTCAATATCCTTCTTTCTTAGAAGAGAGAGAAGAGAAAAATTACTTGAGCAGTGGAAAGAGATCCCTGGGGAGCTCTTGTGTATGCTGTAGCAAACGCTTTATTAGCTAAAGTTCCCACTGATGGAAAATTCAGACATAGGAAAAGCTCCTACATATTGGAAGAAAATTTGAGAGTTACCAAAAAATATCATCAGAATGGAATGCAAAATTAATGTGGCAACACTTTTTTCATTCATATATCCCCATAAGTGAAATGGTCAGTGAATTATATCGCCAATAGGTTTTCTATCCTTAGATTAAATAAATAATAAATACATGAATCACTTATTAAAGGAACCTGACTGTGATATCTAGGGTCTTTTGAAAACCCTCCCCTGTCAAACAGTACAGAGCACCTTTAAACTGAAAGGAATTAAATCTATCCCTGTGTTAGTTTCCTAGGACTGCTGTAACAAAGTACTGGAAAATGAGGGGCTTAAAACAACAGAAATTTATTCTCTGGTAATTCTGGAGGCTGGAAGTCCAAAATCAATGTCTTGGCAGGGCGTGGCCAGGGCAAGGGTCCCGGGAGAATCTCTTCCAGGTCATTCTCTTAGTTTATGATGTTGTCAGTAATTCTTGGAGTTCTTTGGCTTGTAGATCATCCTTCCAATCTCTGCCTCCACTGTCATGGGGTGTTCTCCTCTGTGTCTTTATTTCATCTTCCCTCTGTGCATGTCTCTTCTCTTCTTGTAAGAACCCAGGTCATATTGGATTAGGGTCCACTGTCATGACCTCATCTTAACTTGGTGACTTCTGCAAAGACCAGATTTCCAAATGAGTTCACATTCACAGGTTCTGGAGTAAGAACTCCAATATATCTCAACGTGAACATGACAGTGGCCTGGAAGGACAGAGGTGGCTATAGTCAAACGATGCTTATCGTAAAGGAAAAGAGGCACTTTCTCATTTTGTTTGTTGTGTCCACTTTTTGTAAGGGAAGAAGGAGATTAATCTGGAATTGACCAGAAATTGATAAGAAATGCTTCTGGACCCCATGGCAAATGGAATGTGAGAAAATGAGCAAACAGTACTCCTGAGTACTACAAGGAGTGGCATCTAGAAAGGGAGGCTGGAGTTTGTGTCAAGGTGAAGAACCGTGGTTGGTGTCTAACATTTACTGAGTGTTTATTGTGAGCCAGGCATGGTTATAAGCATTTCAGGTGCGTCATATCATTTAATCTTTCTCCATTGAGTGTCTTCATTTTACAGACGAAGAAACTGAGGCTCAGGGTTACACAATAGTCAATTTCTGTGTTACTCTGGAATATTCTAACATATAATTGAAGTAGCCCTTTATTTTCCTGTTTATTATTATTATTATCATTAATTACCTACAGTGAGATAGATTCCCAGAGCACACAGAAGAAAGAGAGGATGAGAGGGAGGAAGACTTTACAATGCAATCGTGTTCTTGGTGGGGCAGAGGCAAGTCTGGGTCACCTTAGGGCTGGGTTTAGGAGGTGAGGGTGTGCCCAAGGGCAGTGGTCAGAAAAGACCTGGAGAACTGCTGACCTCAGGATCCTGAATGGACATCTATGTGATGTGGTTTTGCTGTTGTCCCAGCCCAGGCTGTGGCTCTGTTCTTAGGGGTCTGCCATCTTTGCTCAGGGTTCCACATAGAAACAAAGATGCTGGATTGTTTGGTGCCTCTGTGAATTCTGTCTCCCTACTGGGAGTGAGATGTAGAATAGACACAGATGTTCCTGCCAGGTTTGGAAGCCAGTGATGAGGAGTTCAGTGTTGGACAAAACGCATTCCCTGCTTCATAAAGGGGTGTGGACTAGCTCAGCTCAGGACCTGGGGCGTCTTGGTTCAGGGAAATGAGAGACAGAGCAGTTCTAGGCCAGGCTTTGCTTTTCTGCACTCTTATCTGGACACAACCTCTCTGAGCATCAGTTTTTCCTGAGTCTTTGTCCTTTGCTGGTCCTTTCCTCAGTCATAGGAAGCCCTAAAAATGTATCAAGATGTATATTATTCCCTAAATCAATCTGAACCCAATGCCTGGTCCTCAAGAACTACCTTAGGCCAAGAATCAACCAGAGAAGGGGAGGAAGGATGAAAGGAGGATACAGGGGAGAGGTGCACAGGTAAGGGTCCTAGCTCAGCTGTCACCTGCAGAACAGAAGCAAGTGGCCTTGATTGTTCACACACTTTACCTGCCTCCAGGTTGGAGCCTGAAGAGCTTGAGTGGATTCAGTTCTCTCTATTAAAAAGTTGTTAGGTCATTTTCAAATTTCATTTTAATTTATTTTCTCATTTACACTTACTTTGGTTTTGCTTTCTGCTTTTTTCTCCTGATTTTGGCTTTATTACTTTCAAGTAATACTTTTCTTTCAATCACCATTTTCTTCTTATTAATGCCAGTTTATGTTGTTTGCTAAGGGCTGATTTTGTTACCTTCACTCCTGTTTTGTCTATTTGACAGCCCCCTGAGGTGATCTGTTTACTGCACTGTGTTCCCCAAGAAACAGTGGGGAGGCTGCCTAACAGACAATCTCCTGGGAGACTTTCTGCTGCCCATTTTCAGCGGGAAGCAGTTTCAGTCAGAACTGGCTCATCATAGCTGGGTAATATAAGCATCCACATCACAGGGGTTGGGAGGATGTGGACTCTGGGCGTTTATCTTGATTGAATCATGGGTGTGTAACTTTCCGTCGTTCAGCTCTTGATTTGTATTAATGATTCAGCGTTCATTACCTTAAGATAAAAAAGTGTTCCTGCTGGCAAGAGCTAGATAAGATTGTGGGCAATCTGAGACTCTCACTGTGTGAAGTTGATGATTACTATATTCCCTTGGTAAGAACTGAGAAATTCTGTCGTGTCCTGCCACTGCGTGACACCAAACAAGGTACAGTCGCAATGGGCTTTGTGTCACTGACATGAAATCGAGGATGGACATGGTGGCAGCCACCCAGAGTGCCCAGGAAATCTGCAGCCGTGGCTGGGATGAGTAGAGTTTCCCTTTACGACAGGGAGTTCATAGGCAGGAAACTTTCTGTTTCTCATTGTATCAGTCTGGGTCTCATTGCTAACATTTACCTAAATGAAAATGCACTTTTACTTGGTTTAAATTTTTATTGTGGTAAAATATACATAACATATAATTTATCCTTTTAAGTATTTTAAGTGGCATTAAGTACATTCACATTGTTGTGTCACTATCACCCCACTATTCATCTTCAGAATTTTTTTGAGGTAAAACAACTAATATTTATTGAATGTGTATATTTTTTATACAATTTTTAAAGGTTACACTCCATTTACGGTTATTACAAAATATTGGCTATATTCTTCGTGTCGTACAACACATCCTTGTAGCCTCTCTTACACCCAATAGCTTGTACCTCCCACTCCCCACCCTTTTTTTGCCCCCCTACCCCCGGTAACCACTAGTTTGTTCTCTATATCTGTGAGTCTGCTTCTTTTTTGTTATATTCACTAGTTTGTTATAGGTTTTAGATTCCACGTGTAAGTAACATCATACAGTGTTTGTCTTTCTCTGTCTGGCTTCTTTCATTCGGCACAATGCCCTCCAAGTCCATCTATCAGAACTTCTTTCATCGTCCCAAACTGAGACTTGCTACCCATTAAAAACTAACTTCCCATTTCCTTTCTTTCTGCAGGCGCTGGCAATCACCATTTTACTGGCTTTATAAATTTGAATAGATACCTCATATAAGTGGAATCATAATTTTTGTTCTTTTGTAACTAGCTTCTTTCACTTAACGTAATGTTTTCAAGGGTCATCCATGTTGTGGCATGTGTCAGAATTTCCTTCATTTCAAGGCTGAATAATTTTCCACTGTATGTATATCCCAGATTTTTTTAATCCATTCATCTCTTGGTAGATATTTGGATTGTTTCCACCTTTTGGCTATGGTGGATAATGTTGTTGTGAACATGAGTGTACAGATATCTCCTTGAGACCCTTCTTTCAACTTTTTTGGATATATACCCAGAAGTGAAATTGCTGGATCATATGGTAATTCTATTTTTAATTTTTTGAAGAACTGCCATAACGGTCTTGCAAGTGGCTGCACTGTTTTACATTCCTACCAGCAGTGCACGAAGTTTCCTATCTATCCTTGCCGACACATCTTATTTTCCATTAAAAAAAAAAAAATAGCCAACCTAAAGGGAGTGAAGTAATATCTTACTCTGGTTTTGATTTGTATTTCCCTAACAAACATCTTTTTCTGTGCTTATTGGGCATTTGTGTATCTTCTTTAGATAAATGTTTATTGCAGTACTTTGTACATTTTAAAATCAGATTGATTTTTTTGTTTTTGAGATGTACAAAGTTCTTTATATATTCTGGATATGAACCCCTTATCATACATATGATTTGCAAATATTTTCTGTTGTTCCATTGGTTGCCTTTTTCACTCTGTTGATAATGTTCTTTGATGTATCCAAGTTTTAAAATCTGTTTTTATGTTTTGATATTTCTTCTTTTTCAATGTAAGCATTTATAGCTATATGTTATATTGTTGTCTATTTCGACTTATGTTGTCTGTACTTTTGGTTTCATATCCAAGAAATCATTGCCAAATCCAATGTGATGAAATTTTTATACTATGTTTTCTTCTAAGTGTTTTATAGTTTTAGGTCTTATGTTTAGGACTTTGATCCATTTTGAGTTAATTTTTGTAGATGGTGTAAGGTAAGGGTCCAATTTTATTCCTTTACATGTGACTCTCCAATTTTCCCAGCACCAATTGTTGAAAAGACTGTCCTTTCTGAATACATGGTACCCTTGTTGAAATGATTTGTAGATCACTTTGTGAAACATTGACATCTTAAAAATATTAAGTTTTCTAATCCATGAGCACAGAATGGTTTTCCATTTATTTTTGTCTTTAATTTCTTTTAGCAATGTTTTGTAGTTTTCAGAGTACAAGTCTTTTGCCTCCTTGACTAAGGTTATTCCAAAGTATTTTATTCTCTTTGATAATGCTGTAAATGGAATTGCTTTCTTAATTTTATTTTTGGATTGTTCCTTACTAGTGTATTGAATTGCAACTGATGTTTGTGTGTTGATTTTGTATCCTGAAACATTGTTCCCTGATTAGTTCTAACAATTTTGTGGGGTGGGGGGATCTTTAGGGTTTTCTACATATAAAACCATGTTGTCTACAGAGATGATTTTACTTCTTACTTAACACTTTGGATGTCTTTCATGCCTAATTTCTCTGTGTAGGACTTCCAGTATTATGCTGAGCAGAGGTGACAAAATCTAGCATCCTTGTCTTGTTCCTGATCTTAGAGGAAAAGCTTTCAACCTTCCACCAAAAAGTATGTTCAGCGT
Organism: Phocoena sinus; assembly: GCF_008692025.1. NCBI lineage: Eukaryota > Metazoa > Chordata > Mammalia > Artiodactyla > Phocoenidae > Phocoena > Phocoena sinus. Next base: position 96,692,779 of record NC_045768.1, read on the forward strand.
GGGTTTTTCATATATGGCTTTTTATGATGTGGAGGTAGTTTCTTCTATTCTTAGTCTCTTAAGTGCTTTGATCATGTAAGTGTGCTGACTTTTGTCAAGTGCTCTTTCTGTATCAATTGAGATGATCCTGTGCTTTTCCCCTTCATTTCATTAATGCAGTATATGACATTGCTTGTTTTCTGTATATTGAACCACCCTTGCATTCCAGAAATAAATCCCACTTGGTCATGGTGTATAATCCTTTTAATATGCTGCTAAAGTTGATTTACCAGTATTTTGTTGAGGATTTTTGCATCATTGTTTATAAGGGATGTTGGTCTACAGTTGTCTTTTCTTGTAGTGTCTATGTGGCTTTGGTATCAGAGAAATGCTGGCCTCAGAATGAATTGGAGAGTGTTCCTTCTCCTTTAAGTTTTGTAGGAGTTTGAGAGGATTGGTGTTGGTTCTTCTTAGTTCTTCTAAATATTTGGTAGAATTCATCCATGAAGTCATCCGGTCCAAGGCTTTTCTTTCCCAGGAAACTTTTGGTTACCAACTAAATCCCCTTACTAGGTCTATTCAAATTTTCTGTTTCTTTTTGGTTTAGTTTTGGTAAGTTATGTGTTTCTAGGAATTCATCCATTTCACCTGGATTATCCAGTTTTTTAGTGTACAGTTGTTCATAGTAATCTCTTATAATCCTTTTATTTCTGTTAAATATGTAGCTTTGTCTTTATTTCTGATTTCAATTATTTGAGTCTTCTTTTTTTTCTTTTCCTTAGTCAGTCTAGCTAAAGATTTGTCAATTTTGTTGATTTTCAGAGAACTGACTCTTGGTTTCATGGATTTTTTCTGTTGTTTTTCTAGTCTCTCTTTGTTTATCTCTGCTCTAATCTTTATTATTTCCTTCCTTCTTTGAACTTTCAATTTAATTTGTTCTTCTTTTTCTAGTCCCTTAAGGTGTAAGGTTAGGTGGCTGATTGTGATATGTTTCTTCTTTTTCAGTGTAAGCTTTTATATTATACTTTCCTCTAAGTACTGCTTTCCCTGCATCCCATGAGTTTTGGTAAGTTGTGCTTTCATTTTCATTTCATTGTTTTCTTGATTTCCTTTAGTTGTTTGTTGGTGTATTCCTTTAACGTTTTGAGCATATATAAGATAGTTGTTCTAAAATCTTTTTCCAGTAAGTCCAAAACCTGTTTCTTGAGGTATGGTTTCTGGATATTTATTTTGTTCCTTTGAATGAGCCTAGTTTTACTGTTTCTTTGTATGCCTGGTGATCTTTTGTTGAAAACTGGGCATTTTAAAAAACAGCCACCTTTCCCAGTCTTCTTATACTTGCTCTACACAGGGGAAGACCTTTGTAATCAGCCTAATGTGATGTCTTAGGGTCTTTTCAGGCCTGTGTTGTCTCTGGACCAGTGTGTGTGTTTTTTTTTCCCCCAGTTCTCCTATTTATACATCTGCTTTTAAATGTCTTACTTTTCTAAGAGTCTCACTCTTGCTTACTCTTGGGGCCTTAGCTGTTCTATTGTACTCCTCAATCAGTAATCTCTTGCCCTTGGTGTCTGTGGGTCTATAGTTACCTTTGCAACTGTTTTTACAAATCATACCCACTACTTCCCATGGCTCCCTTATTCTGAGATCTGAGCCATTTTTGTTTGTCTGAACTCTGAGTTAGGTGTCAAGAGACCAATCCTTAGGCAGCCCACAGACAGGTTAGAACACTGCAGATCAGTCTGATCTCTCTCAGGTTTGCAAAAGGGGGCTGGGGATCTGGCTGCCACTTTCCTCAAGCTGCACTAAAAAAATGACTAAAAAATGCTGCAGGTTTCCTACCCTTTTAAATGTGACTTTTTTTGATTGTGCGTTCGCTTGGTTGTTGTAGATCTTTGACTCATTTCTATAGTTTCTATAATGCCTTTTTAGTCTGTTTCTGGTTGTGTACTTAAATCAAAACAGGAACATATTCTCGTCACTGCTGGAAGAAGAGAGTCTTTATTCTGCCAACCTGTTATGTGTGATGTCTACAAGGGCCTTTTAAACTGCATGTGGATAGTATCACTTTTTACAGAGAACCAATTGACCTTGTATAACTGGAGATGCTTCCTCTCAAACACAGCTCTGCTCCCTCTGCTGAGGGTGGTGTCCATCTCTCCAGATGCTGCTGGAAATGGAACACCGCATGCCTGGACACCCCACAAAAATTCAAGGGCACTGACAATGCTCCCAGGCCAATACTTGTTCAGGAAGTGAGAGAAGTACTGTCGGTATAAAAACATGCCAGTTTCTAAGGCAGCCTTCACTCCACACAGGAAGTACATGGCCAGGATTTGATTTGATAAAAAATTAGTATTGCAGTTAGAAACCAGACCTGACCCTGAGCTCCTTTAATGACTTCATCTAATGTCTCCCTATTGACCCACCCAGGCCTTATCTTATCCTGTGTCTGGCTGTCATTGGCTCTGCCAGTCCCCTAAACCCTTCCCTTCCAAGTGGCCCCAGGATCTCCTCTCTCTAGGTGCATTTCAGGTGATCTACACTTACCAATTTCTATCGGATGTTTCCTGAGGGCCATCTGGATGTGATCCTAACAACCCAGGCTGAGTGATGCCACTCTGTGGATTCACTAAATGACACATTTAGTGTGTGTCATTTAGTGAATCCGTCCTCCCAGCCCAGCGGCCCTAACAAGCACCAGCACGGAAGCTGCTGGCAAACGCTGGGAGGAGCCCTTAGTACTACAGGGAGCTGCCGGGGGCAGCCTCTCCGGGCCCCACACCCAGGGCTCATCTCAGGAGAGACTCCTGAGGAGGGGAAGGCAGGGCTGTGCCCTTGAGGAAGGAGGGACCGCTCACCTCTCAGACCTCGGGCTGGAGAAGGATGAGGGCTCGGGACCGCGGAAGACGGCAGGGTGCTCGCCCTCCTGCCTGAGAGCTTGGTGAGCTGCATCCAGGCAAGGAGGTGAGACCTTGCTCACTGCCTCTCCCTCCAGAATGGAGTCACTGCTACTGAGAACTCTACCCCAACCCTGATTTCATTGTGGCTGGTTAGAAAAAAGGGAAAACAAACAAAACTAAAACCAAAACCTGACTCTGCACCAGAAGATAAATGAACTTCCATGTGTATGTAGCACCTTTTAAGGATTTGTCTAATTTCAAATGAAATGATCTCTATTTTAACTCATTACTGATTACTAATTTTCTTCATTTCAGATGCAGTCTATAACAGTAGATTCCCGTCTGTGTTCTGAAGCAAATCCCCCAGCTTCACCTCCCACCCCTGTGGGGCCATGGGAGCGGGGAGGCATCTTCCCCCAGAGAAGGTGGGCATATTCCCCCCTCTCCCCTGTGCCTCCCTGGGCACCCCCTTGCCTGGAGACTGTGGTCTCACTTCCTTACTTTCATACTCAGGGCCCCTCACAGAGTGGCCCTGACCTGACTCCCCAGACTCTTCTCACCATCCTGTTTCCTAAACTTCAGCCAAGTTCCACCCAGCATCCTGCTTGTCCAGAGAGTGTGCCGCCTTCTTCCAAGTCCGGGCCTTTGCATGGAGATTTGCTCTACTAGAAATGCCCCTCCTTTCGTGGCAACAGTTTAAATTCCTCCTTATTAAATTACAAATCTGCAGCCTCCTCCTCCTTGAGTGTTGCCTGATTTCCCAGCAAACGTATCTGCTGCAATTCCCTGCAGAATCACGTCAGGTCAGGGGCCACTTGGTGCTAGTTTTGCTTCCTGCATCCCAGCCTGTGCATCCCTGGGTGCACAGCTCCGTCTCATTTGTCTCTGCCTTGGGTGTTTCCTCATCAGTTAGTCTCCGTAAACGTTGTGAGTGAAGTATTTTCTACATTTCCAGGTATAAGCAGCTGCCATCCGATAAGATAGCTTTCTTAAAAGAAGTGATTCATGGCGTATAGAGCATATTGTAGTTTAATCAGTGGTGGGGGGCAGGGTTGATACAAGTTTCTTCTCATTATTCCTAATACCAGCTCACCAGAGTGATGTTTAAAGGCAAGGACAGCTATGCTAATTTTTGCAGAATAATTTTTAATTCACAAAAACCATTCATTCTAAGACTGAAAAGTTGTATGTGAGATAAACGTATGCTTAATGCATCCACAAGCAAATTTTTACTGCCCTGGGACATTACGATGCCCTTAAATCCTCTTGGAACAGGTTGAAAGTTAAACTGCATTGAGGATTTCTGAATTGCTGATACTATGATATACCATAGTTCTATAGTTCATCTAAATTAATAAAATGAGATTTAAAAATCACATTCAAAATTGAGCAAAAGCCAAACTAACTCTTTTCATATTAATTAAATGATAATAGTGGGAAGTATGATTGTCCCTTTCGTAAAACATACCAAAATTATATGTTAGATTACATTCACTTAGCACAAAATGTCTTTCAAAAATGAATTGTAAGCACTAAACAATCTGAGGGATACACGTGTACAGTTTTAGTTGCATATCTGCGTGTACATGACTGACATCCCTGACAACTTGTAATTCATGTTTTAAAAAATTATTCAGTATTTTAAAAGAATATAGCAGAAGGATAGCTTCTTATGCCTAAATCACCTGTTGTGCAAGGTCCTCACTCTGGTGCATTTTACACAACAGGGTTTTATTAGTCATAAACCATGGCTGATAGTCATAAGCACCCAGTGTAAATGGGGAGAATGAAAATAAAGATGGGGCCTGAGAAATTGAGCTATTGTGAGCCAATGCCCAGGAAACAGACTCTCTAATAGCTTATTGGGTGCCTAGGAGCCAACAGAACCTTCTAGATAGTCTGTATAGGAAATCATCTAGCTTTCCCAAACTGCATATATTTGGAATTAAAATTCCATTTGCTGCCAGTATCATTGTAAATGGGGTAGTAAGTCCCCCTTGTAGGGTCTTTAAGGGCCGCTGCAATATTTCTGCAAAAGAAATTAAAGGGTTTATTATACTCACAGGTCCTAGAGGAGAAGACAGGGCGCACCTCACCATGCAGCAGCCACCTAGCAGGTGGGGAGTCGAGAGAGAGTGAGGACCTTGGGCAGGTCTGGGTGGAGCAGAAACAAGGCTTGAGGAGATTTCATTGTTTCTTGGAATGTCTAGGTCACAGTCGGGGAGGGCAAAAAAGGGAATCTTGTGGCGGGAACCAGCCTGGGCACACCCACGCACCTGGTCCCCTAGGTGTTGAGGCAGCAGGAAAATAGGAAATTAAAAAAAAAATTTGCAGTCCAATCATCTTCACCCTTTATTCTCATTTTCAACCTTATTTTCCAAAATATACAATCCTTAGTTCTCTGAAAGTCAGGGAGAGGAAACTGGCTTCCTATTAGTTAACGGTGATGCAACATTGAAACACTGGTCATCCCGCTGAGGTTTCCATGGTGTCTGCTGGCCTCTGCAGCACCCAGCTCCTGGCACTTTTCAGACTCCTCAGTGAATTCGTTATTGTTTAAAAGAAAAGAACACCTCGTCTTTCTGTTTTTGTTCCTTCTGTCACCTTTTATTCTACCTTGCCTCATTCTACAAACCATTGGCCATGGAACTCCTGTATAGTTTTTCATTGTACATAAAACACCAATACATCTTCCAGCGTGGAGGTAGTCAGGGCAATCACTGTTACCTCTCTTTTGCACAGAAAAATGGAGGTTCATGGAGATTAAGAGATGTGTACAAAGTTGGAATCACAGCAGGTCAGGAACTCTAATTTAGTTCTTCTGACTTAAAAAAAATATTGTTTTCTCCACAAATTCATCACTGCCTCACTAAGTTTATATGTGCAGCAAACATGGACAGAAGGCTCTTAGGTCTGGGCATTCATCACTACCTCCAGGGAGGGAGCCCAGGGGCAGCAGTGCTGAGAGTTCTCACTGCCCTCAATCTCCCCCTTTACTCCCCTGAGCTCAGGCAGGACCCTGTGGGCAACTCATATGGTCCCCCAGGGCTCTCCTAATGGGTCCAACATTGAAGCCAGGACACAGACCCCATGGGGCCTGTAACAGTTTGCACGAGGATGACAGGCAGACTCAGTGATGGGACAGGCGGAGCCCACACAGAAACAGTAAGGAAGTCACCCGGTCCTCTGTGCTTCATTGAACCTTTGAGAAACAGGCATGGAACCGAAAATGCCATCCTTGTATCAGGACCCCTACCACACTTAATGTTACTTTCAAACACAAAGTCAAAGTGACTTTATGTCACTCAAAAACACAAAGTAAAAGCTTCTTCAAGACAGGAGGTGAACAGAATTCTATCTTTGAATATTCCTACACAATTTGTAGTGAGTATTTAAAATGGAAAATGTAGTCAAAGTATTTTTCTTAAAATCACCTCATATGCAGCTATAAAAATCTTTAAGAAAAATAGTCCAGGATAGAACTATAATAGAGACGGCACATACTCATGAATTATATGCCTACTAACAAGCCCCACTTGTGAAGTGTGGAGCATTTTATATGTTAGAGGCATAATTATAAATCGCTAAAATACCCGCTTGATCACACTGCAGTACATTTTCATTGCTTTGCTTGAATGCTCACTTAAGATTTTTCTCTGAAATGTACTCAGAGCAGAGACAGTTATACAAATGAAAGTGAGGAGTTGTAAGAGCCTAACACTGTCTTAGAAATAGTCCATGTAGAAACCACTTACCCAGGCACAGTCTTTCCACATGTTTTACGTTCTGTCCACAGAGCCAGCCCACAGCAGCTCATAGTAAGGTGGTCGAAGAAAGTGTTCTGTCCTTTCCCTCTTACCTACTCAGACATCAACATTTTCTCCTGCTCTTTCTGTGTCAGCAGCTTCCAGGTGAGAATAAAGGAGGTGAAAATGTGAGCTTTTCTAGGAAAGCTCTGCCTCTGTCCCCTGTCCTCTTCAGAGCCTTACACGGTGCCTGCTGACAATTGTGGTTCAAGTCATATTGTTGGATGAATAAATGGATGAGAGATGCTGACTTAAAAGATTCACTTTGTTGTACAACAGAAACTAACACAGTATTGTGAAGCAATTATACTCCAATAAAGATCTATTTTTAAAATTAATTAATTAAAAAAATAAAAGAATGCCACAAAGGGTAGTTCCATTTCAGAAGGACACTTCTTAAGATTGAAAAGTCTTTGAGATTCACAGTAAATCAGTGCCATGGTGGCCCCTTAGACACTGTGGGGAAGACTAGAAGGGATATTTTGAAAGACACTGACCATTTCTAGTATATTTCAAATCGTACCTCGTAGTTTGCCCAATGATTATGAATTTGATGCTGTTCATTATATAGTCCTTCTGTATAGTGCAGCGAGCGGGGGCTACTCTTCATTGTGGTGCGCGGGCTTCTCGTTGCGGTGGCTTCTCATGTTGCAGAGCTCGTGGGCTCTAGAGCACAGGCTCAGCAGTTGTGGCGCACGGGCTTAGTTGCTCTGCAGCACGTGGGATCTTCGCGGACCAGGGCTCAAACTCATGTCCCCTACATTGGTAGGTGGACTCTTAACCACTGCACCACCAGAGAAGTCCCTATAGTTTGTCTTCTATAGACGTTTATTCATCTGCACTAGCCTGTAGTAGTCAGGTGTTAAGTTTAAAGCATTAATTCTGCTATCTTGCTTTTTTAGCATTTTCGTGAATGAGATAAATCTTTGCTTTTATTTTTTTGTAAAGAGTATATTATATTACATTATATATTTGCATTTCTGAAATTTTTATAACTAAGACATGATAAAAACGGGAAGATCTGCTAAACTAAAATGGGGAATTTTCTTCTAAAACTTCGGTCTCATGTCTGTGAAATAATCCAGAACAGAAGTAATAACAAGCAATTTTCTTTATAAACCAGGGAACATCAGTGAAGTCTTCCTTGCATTTCAACCAGTCAGACTGATTGAATTCATATTCAGGTGAGAGTGATTACACTGTCGAGACAATTAAGTGAGGTGATCTAAGCCAAGTGCTTGGCTCAGGGCATCATTTATGGGAAGCACTCCACAAACACACAACATCATTATCATTTCATGAATAATTTGATAATATATTTGCTCCTGTCTTGGATTCTTCTCTCTTGGATACTTTTACTAGCACAAAATTTTTTTTCAATTACTGTGAATTTCACTAAATTTTGGAAACTGATGATCTTTTGTTGCCTAATGGTAAAATACCACTGGATTCTGATTTGAAATGGTACATAGAAAAACTCCTCTCTCATTCAGTTAAGAAGTGACTAGTTAGCAGTGTGCAAAACATTCAGGTAGAAATAGTGCCTCCAGGAATCTCTATTTCAGAATTCCCCAGATAAGAGTAAACTCCCTACTCCCTCATATAAACCGACGTGTTCGTGTTATTGTAGCATGGTTTGTCATCCCGTTGGTTTAGAAGGAAACTAGGATGGTAGAAAGAAATATGCAGAAGGATGCAGTCCAACTTAAGTAGAACCTGTTTTTAAAAAGTGACCCTGTAATACTAGCCCATTAAAAGCTCCCTTAGAAACCTCTGACATCCCCAGGGTCAAACGTGCATCATTCAGTGGCTGTTTCATTATCTCAGTCCAGTGGGTGTCATCCTAGGCACCTCCACCATCACCTTTATTTTTGTTCCTCACTCTGCCCAGATCAGAAGCTGCAAGTTGTTAGGGAACCAGAAGTGCAGCCCCACTAGAAATGGGTAAACCCCCAAAAATTGTTTGTTTAGATGATATTATCTATCAGAGCTGGAGAGACATGAAGCCAATCATGAGAGAAGAGTCTCTGCTGTATATTAATGTGAACTTCTCTGGAACAACATGCTCTCTTTAGCTTTTCCGCATGTCTAATCACTAGGGGCTCGTCTAGCTACATGAAAAAAACAAAACCAAAAGCCCCACAACTGCCTAGAAGCTTATCAACATCAGAAAGTACATCATTTTAAGTCCATTCAGTATAACACCATGCAGCTGTTGAAAAAGAATGAGCAACACTGAGATGTTCTGACATGGAAAGATCTATAGGACTTGAGTGGTTTAAATGGGAACAGGAGGTTGGAGAATAATTTGCAAAATATGATTCCATTTCTGTTAAAATGCATGAAGACAACTCATGAGTGTTTGCACAGATTAAAAATATGTATGACTATGATGGTAAAGGACTAGAAACACATCCACTGATGGTGACCCCTGGGAAGAGAGTGGGCAGGTGGGTAAGAGATGATTTACATGTCTTACTCTGTACACTTAGTCTTGGAATATTTTATACGAATGCATTGATGTCTATAAAGTAAATAATAATAAGAGCAGATACTTAGCACTTACTATGTGCCTGGCACTGTTCCTCACAGCATGTTTCTGAAGCGAGTACTGTAATCATTTTACAGATGGCAAACCCGGGACTCAAATGGGCTGAGAAAATTGTCCAAGACCCCCCACTTAGTGATTGACAGTGAGGTAAACAAATTTATTAAATAGCATAAAGAGTGTTGGATCACATGTGCTCTAAGATTTCTCTTCTTTTTTTTAAAAATTTGTTGTTGTTGTATTTTATTTTTGGCTGCATTGGGTCTTTGTTGCCACGCACGGGCTTTCTTGAGTTGCAGCCAGCAGGGACTACGCCTCGTTGCAGTGCACGGGCTTCTCGTTGCAGTGGCTTCTCTTGTTGCGGAGCACAGGCTCTAGACATGCGGGCTTCAGTAGTTGTGGCACACGGGCTCAGTAGCTGTGGCCTACGAGCTTAGTTGCTCTGCGGCATGTGGGATCTTCCCGGACCAGGGCTTGAACCTGTGTCCCCTGCCTTGACAGGTGGATTCTTAACCACTGCACCACCAGGGAAGCCCTCTAAGATCTCTTGAGTGATCATGTCTCAAAGGGCTAAGAGGCTGGGCTATGGGTTCAGATGTCCCTGGTAAAAATCCAGCTCTGAAACTGGCTAGTTGTTCACCTGGGGCAGGTAACTGAGTCCTTCTGAGCCAGTTTCCTTATCTGTACAAGGTAGAGTAGGCACTGCCTCACGACATTACAAGTGAGGACATATAAGGAGGAATGCCTAGAGACCCAGTTGGCACCTCAGAGTTGGAATGGAGATTATTTTAAGCTCAAAACATTTGGGAATCAACAGATGCAGAAAGAGCTTTCCTTATTTGACTAAAAGCAGACATTTCTGAGAAATGAGGCTTCTATGATTCCCTCTTCAAGACAGGTCTACTCCCAGGAGAGAAATCAAGAGTAAACCTACCACAAATCCCCTATCTGGGGAGATTCGCGTAGAAGAAGGAAAGACCCCTTGAACATGCAGACACAAAATAATCACAAAATTACTTATCTTTCATTTATTTTTCTAAAAACTCACTTGTCTTCCCTAAAGAAACCTTTTTGTTCTTTCCACAGAAGTCCTTTCTTCCACTTTCCTTTTCTGTGCTAAGTTAGATAAACCTCTGACTTTAAACATTTAGTGAGACAGTTACTTCTCTTGTTAGCTCCCATATATATGAATAAACTTCTGTTAAACTATCTTTTGTCATTTTAATCTGCAGACCCCTAATTACTAAACCGAATAGGGCAGAAGAAAAGTCTGCTTCCTGACACTAGCAATTGGTTGGTGAATAATACCATCATTGCCTGTGACTCTGAAATCACAAGATCATAGATTAATCTGCATATCTAACGAGTCCAACATGTAGTCTGAGGTTAAAAAGGAAAATAAGATCATCAAAGCGTACTGAAGTATGGATATAAACATTTCAAAATGATAAAGATCTGGGTGTTCATATAACATAGTATAGGTTTCTTCAATTCTGTAAAATTCTATGTAGGTGGAAATTTTACTGCAGAAACAAGCTCAAAGAGTGAAATTACATAAATAGAATATAGTGTAGCAAAATTTAGAGCTGAGCAAATGTGACATATAGTTAATGAGATGCATGCTTTTTATTATGTCACACTTTAATTAAAAATAAATGGTAATCAGTTCACAATAGTGACTTCAGTTGATCCTGCTTCTAAATGGTTAAAGCAAAAATAAGCTCCTGATCTGCCCTTCAGAAGATAAACTATGGCCATGGTAGATCTTTTTCTGTTTCCCTTTTGGAAGAGAAAAGGAGAGGGTGTCTCCAGGTGACAGGGACTGGAGTCTTGTGGGCCCAGCACACTTCCCTGTTGGGAAGAGGAATGAGGAAGTATTTGCTTACATTTCCCCCAGTGCCTGGAACCTAAGCTGCAGCTTCCTTAGAACATTGTTAATGATGAGAAGGATCCCATGGCAGAGGGATGGTGGCTGCTGTACCTAAACCAGGAACCTGATGCCTTCCCTGTCTTAGATTGTGGAGTTTCCTACCAGAAAATCTGAAAAGAAAGGATTTATGGGAAGCAGTAAATGTAGAAGTAAAAGACAATTTTAATTAACCATAAAAACGGTTACGTTGGTGCTGGGGGAAAGAGTGGCTTCCGTGTTCTTTAAGCTTTTCTGTAGTATTTGAATTTTCTAGCCAAGTGTGCCTATGTCTATTATGTATTTTTTACATCACCAGGGATTTTCTGACTAGTGAGACCACAGACTACATTTTTTTCCATTGTTATTTTCTATCAAAAAACAGCAATACATACCATTTTTAAGAAGGAAACAAAGAAGAATTTCTAATCACGCATCAATAAAAAACAAGAGTACATACATATATATTTTAACATATTGAGCAGATCAATATGTTAAAATATATAAATGTTTGCATAGTGACCTGAAATAAATGGATTATTTAGTCATAGACCTTTTCATAAGCATTCTATAGTAAGTCTTCTGAGAGATGAACTTTAATCTTTCCATCCAGAACTTTGGCGTATCTGAGATTTTGCCCTATTTGCAACAAGTTAGCCTGCCATTTTCACGGATGTAGGTAGAAGGCAGAAGACTTATGGGTCAGAAACAAAGGACTCTATTACTTACTTGGTTACTCATAAACCACTGCAGGCAGGATGGGCATCAGAATATTTGCCTTGGTTCTCCTTGATCCTGAGTCACACAGGGGCTGTGTGGACAGGCCCAGATGGATTCCTGCACACACAGTGGGTTATAATACAAGAGTTCAGGGAATCAGAATCTTTGGGGAGGTAAGCATGCTTGCCCTTACCTCTGGAAGAAGACATTCTATATAAACATCCTTGGAAAGGTAGCTGAGAATAAAGGGCTGTCAGTGCTTCTGTTTGTAAGATGTGCAGAAATGTGAGAAACCCATGGAGAATTGCCTTACCTCTGCTCTAACACACAGCCTTTTGCTTTTCTTATGAAATGACAATTGTATGTTGCAAAGGACTTATTTCACATTTACTTAAACTTAGTTTTCAAATATATATTTCTTTGTCCTATTCTAAGATTAACTTCTCTTGTGTAAGAGTTAATTTTGAAATTACAGTGTGAACCATATGACCTTAGTCATTTCGGTTTAACAGTATTGCTAACTTAAATTTAAAATGCTGAGAAAAAAAGCATCTCTATTTTGTCACTAAAACTACCAAAACAGCTTTAAATACACAATTACTTTAAAAACAGCTGTATGATCTTGACATATTATTTTAAAGGAGCTTTTTGATGTGGACCATTTTTAAAGTCTTTATTGAACTTGTTACAATATTGCTTCTGTTTTATGTTTTGCTTTTCTGGCCCTGAGGCATGTGGGATCTTAGCTCCCTAACCAGGGATCGAACCTGCACCCCCTTCATTGGAAGGCAAAGTCTTAATCCCTGGACCACCAGGGAAGTCCCGATCTTGACATATTTTTAAACGTATCTGGCTAAATCCTATTTAACACTTCCTCTGAAATCAGAATTGTGACAAACACTGTAAGAGAGCTACTATTTTTTTGCATAAATGAGAGCAAAATCTTGTGGTAGTATGTTTCCCCTATAAACACAGTGTAGGATAAATCTAAATATTCTGATTTGAGAAGAAAATTTTTAATGGAGGAATTTTTCATTCCACTGTTGCAGGATTGTCTACTTCTCCCTAATATTAAAATGGACAGTTAGCTTCTTGAAAGAGGTTAAAAATCCATATGGAATGTCTCAGAAGGGTTAAGTTGTTCAGTGGCTTTCACTCTCCCTCACAAATGATTTAAAAATGGAATTTTTGTTCAAGATGTCTACCATTAGCGTGAAATTTATTGTCCAGTTTTATTGAGATGTAATTGACACATGATATCGTGTAAGTTTAAAGTGTACAACATAATGATCTGATATATGTATATATTGTGAAATGATTACCACAATAAGTTAAGTTAACAAGCATCACTTCACATTATTACACATTCTTTTTCTTGTGATGAGAAGTGTGAAGTTTGATGCTTCCCTGGTTCTCTTCTTTTGGACTTTGGCAAATCTAAGAATTAATCCTACCACACATAGCCTATACTAGTCTACCAAAATCTAACAGTTAGTAAAGACATTAACACATTTATTTATTTGTATGTTTTATTGAGCGCAAGATAATAATCTCATTCTCAGAAGCAGTGAAATCACCAAAAAAGCCAAGTCTTGAGAAAGCCTCGTAGAGTTGCCCTGTTACTAGATAAAGTGCTTGGAATACATAAGTATGTTGTGTCATGCATCTTCCTGTGACCTGTGATTGTTACTTGAAAGTGTGGAAATGCAGAACAGATCTCCTGTTAGTATGAAAGGCCCATCTGTGACAGGTGGAAAGGAGGATGCTATGTTAAGAGCTTGTTCTGTGCAGTTCTCGTGGAGGTGACTTGTGTCCTATAGGGAATGTCTCCAGGCAGCATTCCGCTCTGGGTTCTTTGCCTCTGGCAGTTCTCCGTGATCACTCCTGTATTGGGGTCCCCCACGCCACTCCCAGGCTCCATGATTCACTGGAAGGACTCATAGGGATCAGCATAGGGGTATATTCACAGCTGTGATTTATTACAGCAGAAGGACACAAAGTACAGTCAACAAAGGAAAAGGCAAGTGGGCCAAAGTCTGGAGGAAACCAGAGGCAAGCTCCCTCGAGTCCTCTGCCAATGGAACCACACAGGACATGCTTAAGTCCTCCAGCCATGAGGACAAAATGTGTGAAACGTTGCCAACCAGGGAAGCTTAGCCTCAGCCTAGGAGTCCAGGCTTTTATGGGGGATGATCATGTAGGCACCCTCTCCCTGGCACATATCAAAATCCCAGATTCCAGAAGGAACGCAAGTGTTCAGCATCAACCACATCGTTTGCATAAACATCTTAGGCAGCAGTGAGCCACTCTTATCAATTCTGGGAGTGGTGAAAGCCCTCCCCAAATCCAGGTTCCTAGACACCAGCAAGCCTTTCTCAGGGTGGTGACTCAGGCCTGCGATGTTATCACTGTTATCTCTTTTGGTTCTGATTTATTTTCTTCCTTTCCTTCAGTCTTTCTTACCTCAGAGCTTTCCTTCAATCTTATATTCTATTATTTTAATAAGATGATCTGGTTTAACACCCTTAGTTTCTTACATGAAAATACCAGCATGGTCCTGTGCTAAGGTGGACAGAACACACCAAGTCCTTCTGAAGCTCTGGACGCTCTGTTCCTGAGGAGGGCACGACCAAGGCCCTTCATTCATTAACTAAGAAATGGTCATTCCCTTGTAAAGTGCTTAATCTGTCATATTTCAGAAATAGGTGATGCCATATTTCAAAAATAAGAACTCAGTGTAATTTCCCTGAGTCCTTAAGAGTGATGACTCAGAGGACACCTCTGAACTGGCCCTCTCTATAGGAAAAAAACAAGGAGCCTGCACTAGAAAGAATGGAAAGGCCTAGAAATGACCGACTGGCCCTGAAAATTGAGTCAATTAACAAGTGTCTGTTAGGCATGGACAGTGTGGAATGTGGTTAAGGATGGTCTGAGTTAGCTAGGAGGCACCATCATTGTCCTTCTCAGCCACATACTCTCCCGGGAATTCAACTGGCAGACACAATTAAACTTGAAAAACTCCTGAATTTCAACAATGCCACTGAGAGTGCCTTCTGCTTACCAGAACTAGACTGGTCAGTGATGGTCTGAGGAGAAATTTAAACTACTTTGGAAATAAGGCAGACTTAGGGAGCGGTAGCAAACATGGCACCCACCTAGCATACAAACCTTGTGAGACCCTGAGGGTCATGAGTATAATGGATTGTGGCTCTTTAGAGCCACACTGATCCAAGTCACTCAGCAAGGCCACCACAGGGCAATCCAGAAGCTAAGAGTATTATTTTCCTCGAGCTGCAGTAACAAAATGCCACATTCAGATGGTTAAACAACAGAAATTTATTTTCTCACAGTTCTGGTGGCTAGAAGTCCCAGATCGAGGTGTTGGCAGGGTTGGATTCTTCTGAGGCCTCTCTCTCTGGCTGACAAATGACTGTCTTCTTGCTGTGTCCTCACATGGTCTTTCCTCTGTGTGCACACTTCCCTGGTGCCTCTCTGTGTCCAGATTTCCTCTTCTAATAAGGACACCAGTCAGATTGGATTAGGACCCACCCTAATGGCCTCCTTTTACCTTAATCACCTCTTTAAAGACCCTTTCTTCAAATACAGTCACATTCTGAGGTAATTGGGGTTAGGGCTTCAACATAAATGTAGGTTAAAGAAATTCCCTACCATTTGAAGTAGTTTAATGTTGAACTAAACACATATTGGTATCACCTTAAGTCAATGGAACTTCTTAATGAGAAATCTTCCTAAATTTTGTACAAATCACCCAATTTGCATATTACTATTTTCAACATATACAGGAGGCCACTGGGTTAGTGCTATTCTCCTAAAACAGTCTAGACTCACAGTTAAATACTTTAATTCCTTTAATTTCATTAATTTATTTAATTCCTTGAAGCTAATAGAATATGCCCACTACCCAACACTCATTTGAGGCACTCCTTATAACACTATCCATACTTCATTTTCTTCTTTTGTGTTACTCGTGAAGTTTAGAAGCCAATTCATTTGTCAGAACTCAATTTGTGCCATGTATCAAATAACATACTTTTATTTGCAGTGTTCTAGTATGGTTTTCAACAGCCATATATTGATTTTGAGACAGGCTGGGACCTGGGACCCTTTGCTGGGACCTGGAGCCCTTTGCTGCAGTGCTTGCACCTCGACACACCTCTCCTCGAGCAACAAAATACAGAGAAACTGTATGGGACTAAAAGTAACTATGTGCATCTCATTGGGGGCAAATTCTGGACAAAAGATACAAAGAGACCAAAAAACCCAACTGCCACTTTTGAAGAGCCCAGAGCAAAAGCAGGGTACTGCATGTGCCCCCTGCACACAACACACCTAAGGGGTGGGCAAACCACCTAAGCTACCCTTCTGGCCTGACCCCTGGACACACCCCTACCCTCATGCCATATAACAGGGGTCCCCAACCCCCAGACCGCAGCCTGTTAGGAATCAGGCTGCACAGCAAGAGGTGAGTGGCAGAGGAGCAAGTAAAGCTTCATCTGCTGCCCCCCATTGCTCACATTACCGCCTGAAACATCCCCCACCCCACCCCCTGCCGGTCCATGGAAAAATGGTCTTCCATGAAACTGGTCCCTGGTGCCAAAAAGGTTTGGGGACCACTGCCATATAAGGAACAAGCTCGCCCCCCCTTAGGGAGCAAGCAAACAAAGGAAGCTGGTATTTGTTCGCGCTCTGCCCTGCTGCAGCAGGGGCCCCAATAAAGCCTTGCCTGAATTTCTTGTCTGGCCTTTGATCAATTTTTATAGTTTAAGGACGCCAAGAACCCTGGTCGGTAACAATTTCAAAATATGGTCTTGATGTCATTGGAAGTAATTTTTTTTCTGACTTTTTCTCTGTTTTCAACATCTTTGCCAGCAAAAGGTATGTTCCTATATGTCTTCTAAAATGTTTTCTTCCTGATCACTTAGAAAGATTGGGAAGGAGAGAGTATTGAGAAACTTGAGCTGTACTTTTGCTGCACAGGAAGGGTGAGCTGTCTTCCATCCTAGATTAATAATATTTCAAGCAGGAGTGAAAAAAAAAAAGTAAAAGCCTATAACTTTAGCAACGTGTTTGAAAAATACTTGATTTTAATAATATTTCTCTAATGCTTACGTTGCAGCTGTCTAAACAATACAGATAACAAAAGCATGTCAATTAAAAGCAGAATTTAGGACCCCGTTTCACATATCTGCATTGGCCCTGGGTTTTGGATTATTTCAGGGCCAGGCATTGTGAGTTCCTGTGTGGTGTAGTTGTGCTCAGCCATGGGGCAGGTGGGTTCCCTCTTGCTGTAGGAGAAGGTGGTGGGACACATAGAGATGGTTGTCTCTGTTTCTGACTCTTGTGACTTGCTTCCACCAAGAGGCCATAAACCAAAACTGGAAATACTGATTAAGTGCATACTTTTTCCAACACATTGACCACAACTTGAGATTTTCATGGCAGAATATATTACATAAATGTCTGGAAAGCAAATATTTTAAATGCACTTTAGGTAGATGTTTGCTTACTTTAATCAAGCATAAGGAGAGATTATTCTTTTACCTTCTGGAACGTGTTGAGGTAAACTTATCTAAACAAGGGAAAACTTTAGAGTTCACCTGGTACAAAGCACCCGCATCTGGATAAACTGAGGTTGTTACCGAGTCCAAGTTCGTTCTGCTTACTGCACACCAGGCCGATAAATCAGAGATGACGTATTGAGGGAAAGAATACGACTTTATTCGGAAAGCCTGCAGACCGAGAAGATGGCAGACTAAGGTCTCAAAATAACCATCTTACCAGGGTTTGGATGCCAGTTTTTTTTATAGCACAGAGAGGGGGAGGAGATGAGGAAGTAAAGTAAAAAGGCCATAAATTTTGCAAATATCCCCTGGAATGGCCGGCCTCGGGGAGGGGATGTGTTAATTTCTTCTTTCTTGCAGCCATCCACAGATGGACAGGGTCCAGATGTTTCCCTGAACAAAGGCACTTTGGTTTAACATTCAGGCAGAGGGGCAGGGTTCCCGGAGGCAGGCCATTATGTATAGACAATATCCTTTTAGTGAACAAAAGCAACAGGAAGCAAAGGTTAAAGTAAAAGAAGCAGATGCAACATATAGTCAGATTTGATTCTTCCCTGTAACAAGGTCTCAGAGTCAGTGACTCACTCCAGGTCACATATTTGGCATCACAAACCGTGTTACTGAATTTTTAGTTCACTCGATAAAACTAAAGTGGAAGGATACTTTCCTCAATTTTATTCATGTATAAATGTTGTAGTATTTTGCAGTTCAAGAAAATATTAAAAATAATTAACAAGACCATTTGCTTTAAAGCAATTTAGTACAACTTTTTCATTGTCTGATTATAGGAAGTAATTTTAGTATACCTTTTCATGGTCTGTGAACCTCTGGAAATAACAGGAACAGAGTATTATTATTTTTAACAATAATACTTATTACTGTTACCACATTACTCATGAAGAAGCTGAGAGTTGGGAAGATAAAGTGTTTTGTCTAAGATCTTCACGGTCCAGCAATTAAAAAGGCCAGAATTAGAACTTGGGGATTTCTGTGTGCCTTTTTAATCCCAACAACATCCTACCCCTTACCTCAGAGGTGGTAAAATACTCTTAACAGGGTGCTTGAATTATGAATCCCTGACTTCCTAGTGACAGAGAGTAGAGACAATCTTCATTTATTTTTAATGCATTGAGACCTATTGCTATAAGCAGTGCCTCTCACATTTTGAAGTAAAGAATTGATGTAAAAGTCTTTCTTAAGTCACAAATACTTCAAACTTAAACTGATAAATGCATTATAGACATCCTGAAGGTCGTTCAATACAGCATTGTGATGACTCAACATTACACCAGAAACCATGGCCCTACACGAGCCTCATACCGATCCTTTCTCATGATTGTTTAGATGCCACTGATGTTGTGGGGCCTTTAGGGACTTTCCACCCCCTCACTTGTTCCCGTAAACCAATTCTTCTCCCTATCGTGCGCCACTCCTTCTCCCTATCGAAACCAATTCTTGGAGTTTTTCAGTTGACGGGGACTTGCCAGACAGCGGGTAATTTTCCAGTTGCCCGTAACAGGTATACGCCCTAACCGCCACAATGAACAGACAACTATAACGGCCAGAAGGTGGGACAAAAGTTCCTAAGCCAATGAATTCAAAAGTCACCACATTTACCCAATCATTGTGAGAATATACCCGCCCTATGAGTAAATAAACCTATAAAAAGTATGTGATTCCGCTTTTAGGGGTTCCCCATCGGCCTCCTGCGTGAGGTTCAGGGAACCCCGGTGCATCGGCTCCTAATAAACCTCTTGCGTGTTGCAACGGCTCTCGACTCTTGGCGGTTCTTGGGCGAGTTGGAATCCCTCGTAGACCGCTTGGGTCTAACATTTGGGGGCTCGTCCGGGATCCCCTCTCGCCCCCGGGTCACAAGAACATCGGGAGTCGGAGGTATCAGGTAGGCTCGAGCCCAATTGTCTGTTTGTTTGTCGTTTGTTTGTTGCTAGCCGCCATTAGGAAAAAGCCGTGAGAACCGGCTTGCTGTGGAATCTGTATTGGACTCCTGGCTAGGCAGACGTGCCGAAAGCTGGTGTCCACGGGCCCCGGGGGACGCCCTGGTGGTCCATCTGGAAGGAGAAACAAATTTTGTCTCCCCTTCATCTGGTTCTGGCAGGTTATATAAGCTGCCATCTGAATTTGAGTTGGTTTCGGGTTTAAGTTCGCGGCGGCTGGTTCTGGCAGGTTATATAAGCTGCCATCTGAATTTGAGTTGGTTTCGGGTTTAAGTTCGCGGCGGCAATATCAATGTGTGTCTTTTGAAATTTTATTGTTTTTCTGTACTATTATCTTTCTTTTGACGGACGACAATGGGACAAACTATGACGACTCCTCTTTCTCTTACCCTAAGCCACTGGACCGAAGTTAGGGCTAGGGCCCACAACCTTTCGGTAGAAGTAAGGAAAGGAAAATGGCAAACGCTGTGTACCTCTGAGTGGCCTACATTTCAGACAGGGTGGCCACCCGAAGGATCTTTTTTGTTAGATAAGGTTGGGCTAGTCAAGTCTAGGGTCTTTAACACAGGACCCCACGGACACCCAGACCAGATACCATATATCTTGGTCTGGGAAGATCTAGTTCTCTCCCCGCCTCCGTGGGTCCGGCCCTTTGTTTCCTCAACAGGCACGTCTGCATGCGCTCCAGCACAATCGGAGATATTGGCCCTGAAGAAAACCCCAGACACGGAAAAGTCATCTGCTGCCCCGGACCCGCCAAAGGCGATATATCCTGACCTGCAGTCTGATTTGCTTCTTCTAGATTCCCCACCTCCTTATCCTCCGGCCCTAAATCCCATGTCGCCCCTAGGACCCCCAGCTTCACAACCCTCCGCACCAGTAGGGCCACCTGTTATGGCGGAAAGGGGGGGTCCCTCGGCGGGCACCAGAAGCCGGAGGGCTGTTTCCCCGGATCCTACTGCTTTACCCCTTAGAGAATATGGCCCCCCCGATAACCACGGGAATAGGCCCCTTCAATACTGGCCCTTTTCCTCTGCAGATCTTTATAATTGGAAGATGCATAACCCTACTTTCTCTGAAAACCCACAGGCTCTTACTGCTCTAATAGAGTCTCTTGTCTTCTCCCACCAACCCACCTGGGATGATTGTCAACAGCTCCTCCAGACTCTCCTCACAACTGAGGAGAGGCAACGGGTTCTCCTGGAGGCTAGAAAGAATGTGTTAGGCGCCAATGGACAACCTACCCAGTTGCCTAATGAGATTGATGCCGGTTTTCCACTCGTCAGGCCGAATTGGGACTTTAATACCCTGGAAGGTAAGGAGCACCTGAAAATGTATCGCCAGGCTCTGGTGGCGGGTCTCCATGGAGCGGCCAGGCGCCCCACGAATTTGGCTAAGGTAAGAGAGGTAACTCAGGGGCCCCAGGAATCGCCAACCGTGTTCCTAGAACGCTTAATGGAGGCTTTTAGACGATTCACTCCTTATGATCCAACCTCTGAGGAACATAAGGCCACCATAGCAATGGCCTTTATTGACCAGGCGGCCCCTGATATTAGAAAGAAGTTACAAAGGCTGGATGGCCTACAAGGTTTCTCCCTTCAGGACTTAGTAAAAGAGGCAGATAAGGTATATAATAAGAGGGAGACAGAAGAAGAAAGAGAAGAAAGAAAGCAGAAGGAACAAGAGGCTCGTGAGGTAAGATGAGATAAGAGGCAAGAAAGACACTTGAGTAAGATACTGGCCACTGTAGTCAGAGGAGGAAACAGTAGAGACAGAAATAGACAGGAAGGGCGAACAACGGATAGAAGGCGGCCATTAGACAAGGACCAATGTGCCTACCGTAAAGAAAAAGGTCATTGGGCAAGAGAATGCCCTAAAAAAAGGAACGGGGGAAGGATCACTAAGCCTTTTCATCTGTACGTGGCCGAGAATAAAGGTATTGCAAAGGGAGTACTAACTCAGAAACTGGGCCCCTGGAATCGCCCGGTTGCGTACCTATCAAAGAAATTGGATCCTGTGGCAGCAGGATGGCCCGCCTGTTTAAAAATAATCGCCGCGGTGGCCGCTTTGGTCAAAGATGCTGACAAACTGACTTTGGGGCAGAACCTAACGATAACAGCCCCCCATGCATTAGAAAGTGTAATTCGCCAGCCACCCGACAGATGGCTAACAAATGCCAGGATGACTCATTACCAAGCCCTGCTGTTAAACTCAGATCGTATTAAGTTTACCTCAGCCACAGGACTCAACCCGGCCACCTTGCTACCCGACCCTGACCTGGAAAGCACTACCGTCATCCATGATTGTCAGGAAGTACTGGCTGCAGCACACCGTAGCAGACCAGACTTGATGGATCAGCCCCTCCCCAACGCCGACGTTACCTGGTTTACTGACAGAAGCAGTTTCCTAGAGGAAGGTAAGCGTCGGGCGGGAGCAGCCGTGGTAGACGGGAAAGAGGTCATCTGGGCAGCCACATTACCGCAAGGGACATCGGCCCAACGGGCTGAACTAATCGCCATGACTAGAGCATTGGAACTAGCAGAAAACAAAAAGGTAAACATCTATACGGACAGTAGATACGCATTTGCTACCGCCCAGGTCCATGGGGCCATTTACCAACAAAGAGGGTTGCTCACCTCGGCGGGCAAAGAAATTAAAAACAAAGAAGAAATAGTGGCACTGCTAGCTGCCCTCATGCTCCCCACTAAAGTCAGCATCATTCATTGCCCCGGACACCAGAAGGACAATACCCCGGTGACAAGAGGCAACAACATGGCAGATAGGGTGGCACGAGAAGTGGCTCTATGGGAAATCATACTAGAACTATCAGATGAGAGTCCTGGGAAACCAAATGATAGGGGAACAAGTACCCCAGCCATAACTAAAGGAACATTATCTCCTCAACAAGCAAAATCCATGCTACAACAGATTCACAGATGGACACACTTGGGAACCAAAAAGATGATGTCCCTACTACACAAGACAGGTTATGATACCCCTGGACTAACTAAATTAGCTGAGCAGATTGCACGAGAGTGCATTCCATGCCAACAGGTAAACTCCCATAAAGGAAAACTTGAGGTCGGAAAAAGGCTCAGAGGAGACCGCCCAGGAGCCTATTGGGAGGTCGACTTCACTGAAATACGCCCTGGAAGGTACGGTAACAGGTATCTTCTAGTTTTTATAGATACCTTCTCAGGATGGGTAGAAGCTTTCCCGACGAAGAAGGAGACAGCTACTGTGGTGGCCAAAAAGATCTTAGAAGAAATTTTCCCCCGGTTCGGGGCACCAAAGGTAATAGGATCAGATAATGGTCCCGCCTTCGTCGCCCAGGTAAGTCAGGGTGTGGCCAAATACCTGGGGACTGATTGGAAATTACATTGTGCCTATAGACCCCAGAGTTCAGGACAGGTAGAGAGAATGAATAGAACTCTAAAAGAGACCCTAACTAAATTGTCCATAGAGACTGGCGGTACAGATTGGACGGTGCTCCTTCCCTTAGCCCTGTTCCGGGCTAGAAATACCCCCTCCCGCTATTATCTTACTCCATTTAAAATACTATACGGGGCCCCACCTCCTCTTTTTACGCTAAGGAAAAAATTAAGTCCTGACTGCCAGAATAACACTGACTTATATGCTAGGCTGTTGGGACTCCAGTTGGTTCAAAAGGAGGTGTGGTCCCAGCTGGCAGAGGCTTACCGACCAGGAACACCAGCAGAGGCTCATCCCTTCCAAGTCGGAGATTCCGTGTACGTCCGTCGGCACCGAACCCAGACTCTAGAGCCTCGGTGGAAAGGACCATACATCGTCCTGCTCACCACCCCCACGGCTATAAAGGTAGACGGCATCGCTGCGTGGATCCACGCTTCACACGTGAAGGCCGCACCAGCATCTGCAATATCGGAATGGCGAGCCCAAAAGACCAGCAACCCGCTCAAGCTCAAGCTTCTGCGATCATCAGATTTATAACTTTAACTTTGTTACCCCTACTGACTGTGAGTAATTTTAGTCCTCACCTGCCCCAGCATTTAACCTGGCAGGTAATTTCCCAAACTGGAGATGTAATATGGTCTGTTAGCAATATCGCTCCCCCATGGACCTGGTGGCCAAACCTTTTTCCTGATGTTTGTAAACTGGCCATAGGGGCTCCCGGTTGGGATTTAGAAGACTATTATGATCAACATAATGTTCCAAAAATTTTAACAACTAGAGCTGATTCCTCCGGAAAGGGTTGCAAAAACGGGATTCGGAGGACTGGGCTCAGAGCTCCTGCTTTCTACATATGCCCCGGGTTCCATCGCCACAGGTCCCTTAATTATAAATATGGAGGAACTGAAAACTTTTATTGCAAAAGCTGGGGATATGAAACCACAGGAGACACCTATTGGAAGCCCACCTCTGGCTGGGACTTTATTAAGGTGACAGCCAATTATACACACCCAACCAACCCCTTAACTTATAGGCCTGAATGTACTAAATGGTGCCATCCCCTTAAGATTTCTTTTAGTGAACCAGGAAAAAAAGATAAAAAACTGGATAAATGGCCATTCATGGGGAATCAGGTTTTATAAAGAAGGATATGATGATGGATTACTAATGACCATCAAACTAAAAATTGAAACCCCTACTCCAGTTCCTATAGGCCCCAACCCTGAGATAGGGCACTCTTTGCTACCTTTGGCCCCTCCCACAGCGTTACCAGAGATAAGAAACCAAACTTTTGAGCCAAAAGAAATGACAATCAAGCCCAAGACCCCCCGGGACCGAATGCTCTCATTGGTCCAGGCGGCTTTTGAGGTTTTAAATGCCACAAACCCGGAGGCTACCAAATCATGTTGGCTTTGCTATGCTGCTCCTCCCCCTTATTATGATGCTATAGGATATAATTCTAATTATAATAATGTTAACACTCCAGATCAATGTCGATGGAAACAAGAAGAAAATAGTAAATTGACCCTGGCCTCAGTATTAGGAAACGGTACATGTGTAGGAACGCCCCCCTCGTCCCACCGACATCTTTGTGCCAATTTAAGCCTCCCACAGGGCTCAGGGTATCTCCTCCCTCCTCCGGATGGATGGTGGGCATGTAACACAGGATTGACCCCCTGCATTTCTTTAGAGGTCCTTAAAGCTTCAACCGATTTTTGTGTGTTAGTTCAGCTAGTCCCCAGACTCATTTATCATTCAGATTCATCCTTTCTAGATGAATATGAGGGCAGAAGAAGGTTTAAGAGGAAACCCATAACACTCACCCTGGCTGTACTCCTAGGACTAGGAATGGCAGCCGGGGTAAGAACAGGTGCAACAGCCCTCATTCAACAACCCCACTATTATGATGCCTTTAGACAAGCTGTAGATGTTGACCTCCGGGCGTTAGAAAGTTCCATAACTCAGTTAAAAGAATCCCTCACCTCGCTTTCAGAGGTGGTAATGCAAAACAGGAGGGGATTAGATCTGCTGTTCCTTAAGGAGGGCGAACTATGTGCTGCACTAAAAGAAGAATGCTGTTTTTATATGATCATTCTGGGGCTATTACCAAAACTATGGACAAACTTAGGGAGCGCCTGGACAAAAGACAACAGGAAAGGAAAAATCAAAAAGGATGGTTTCAATCGTGGTTTGATAAATCTCCCTGGCTTACTACTTTAGTTTCCACCTTGTTAGGGCCCCTCATTATTTTATTGTTGCTCTTAACTTTTGGACCATGCATTCTGAATCGCCTGATAGCCTTTATTAGAGAACGCATTAGTACGGTACAAGTTTTAATGCTAAGGCAACAATACCAAAACTCGCAAAAAGAAACTGAAATTCCATGATTGAAATTAGTTACAAAAAAAAAAAAGGGGGGAATGTGGGGCCTTTAGGGACTTTCCACCCCCTCACTTGTTCCCGTAAACCAATTCTTCTCCCTATCGTGCGCCACTCCTTCTCCCTATCGAAACCAATTCTTGGAGTTTTTCAGTTGACGGGGACTTGCCAGACAGCGGGTAATTTTCCAGTTGCCCGTAACAGGTATACGCCCTAACCGCCACAATGAACAGACAACTATAACGGCCAGAAGGTGGGACAAAAGTTCCTAAGCCAATGAATTCAAAAGTCACCACATTTACCCAATCATTGTGAGAATATACCCGCCCTATGAGTAAATAAACCTATAAAAAGTATGTGATTCCGCTTTTAGGGGTTCCCCATCGGCCTCCTGCGTGAGGTTCAGGGAACCCCGTTGCATCGGCTCCTAATAAACCTCTTGCGTGTTGCAGCGGCTCTCGACTCTTGGCGGTTCTTGGGCGAGTTGGAATCCCTCGTAGACCGTTTGGGTCTAACAATGTGATTGCTAAACAAGCTAAATGAGGACTTGGCAGCTTTTCAGAAGCATCATCAATTGCTTTTTTTTTTAATATTCAGAATTAAGTATGATGTTAATTTGCTATTTATTTATTTATTTATGGCTGTGTTGGGTCTTCGTTCCTGTGCGAGGGCTTTCTCTAGTTGCGGCAAGTGGGGGCCACTCTTCATCGCGGTGAGAAGGCCTCTCACTATCGTGGCCTCTCTTGTTGTGGAGCACAGGCTCCAGACGCGCAGGCTCAGTAGTTGTGGCTCACGGACTTAGTTGCTCCGCGGCATGTGGGATCTTCCCAGACCAGGGCTCGAACCCGTGTCTCCTGCATTGACAGGCAGATTCTCAACCACTGCGCCACCAGGGAAGCCCAGCATCATCAATTTCTAGATAAATTATTTTGGAAATACATTTATAGCATGTGAGTGGACCACAAGCCACAGACTCTAGTCACTTTCGCACGTAGCTAAAAAACATGCTTGTAGAAACTGAAAACTTTATCAAACAATGTTTGTTCTTAATAATGGATAAAACGTTCAGTTGGAATGTCCTTAAGCTATTGACTATTGAGTCCACATCAAACTAAAGTGGTTCTGGTGATCAATAGTGGGAAGAGTTTTGTTGGTTTGTTTTTTTAATTCTGTAATAGCTAACAGAGGAATGCTATAATGGAAATGGTTAGATTATAAGCCTATAAAATTCCTTACACTAACTCATCAAAATTCCAGGATAGAGAGTCTTGTTCCTACTTTACACATGAAAATGTTGACTTCCCCAAGGTCACAGAGGTAACAAGATGGAGAAGGATTTTGTGGAAGCTGGTTGCCACAGGTTAACTCTGCATAGGACTGCCTAGTCCACTGTTGAAACTCTGAACCTAGAGTAGGGCTGCTGAGGAAGCACTGGTGGCTCTTCGCTTCCATGGAGGACTTTTCTTCCTATTCCTATGAGCTTCATTTTTTCACTTGTTAGAACAAAGCAAGAGTGGGCCTTTGTTCCCGACATTCTATGCTCAGCCTGTACATTTATGTCTGTTCTAGAAACACCAAAGCAAAATTATATAATCCAAATAATAGATTATGCCACATTTTTAAAAGATAAACATTAGCTTAGTAAAAAATATGAGATTATTTCAGTAATAAGCCCCAAATGTCTGAGTGGCATGCTAGTAGAGATCCCTTCTACTCCAAACTCATTTCATTTAAACTTCTGTATCTTTAAAGAAATGTATCATTTATTTATATTCAAAGGAACTATTGATAGTTCTATATAGGACAAAAATAATGTAATTTCTTGAAATTAGAATTAATTAAGATAATCACATAGGTATACATGTATGTATACATAGACGCATACATTTCAAATATTTGATTGTGATTAAAATCACATATAATGAATGTTGTGTGTGCAGATCTCAGAAGTTGTAAAGAGTGTGTTCTTAATCTCCTCTATTTGTATACTATTAACACCGATTATTCTCACCTGAAATATTTCTTGAAGTGTACTCTGTCTCAGAAAGCAAAGAATATTCTGTATTAAATTTCATTAAAACATAAAGAGAAATTCCTTTTGCTGTAGGGCATTGTCATCACACGAAACTGAAGTACAGTTTTCAGAGTCTGTATTCAATAAACAAAATACTTCAGAAAGAAGTAATAATATATAAGGAAAATAAAACAATTTAAGTAGCATTCCTAGGAAATAATTTCATTATGTAGTTTATGCTGAGGTTTACAAGTTTTGTCAGCTACTAAAATAAATATCAATTTTACTTCTTACCTTGAATTACAACCTTAGAATTGTAGCAAATGTAGGAGGCAATGTTCCTCTCCTGACTGTTTATCTGGATGTCTTGGACATTGAACCTGAGATTAAATGTAAAGACGGGATGCAGAGTCTGACAGATGAGCTCCCTCTACCAAATGCACCAGTAATAACCAAAAGACCAGCCACAGCCACAATCACAGCATCCACCACTCCTGGAGCATTTACCTCCAGGTGGGCAGTGGGTGGGTTACATTTCAGACATTATCTCACTTAATTAGTACTCAAATCTTTAAAGTAGGTTTTACCAAACTGGTTTTGTAGACGAGGGAACTGTGACTTGCAGCAGATATTACCAGCTTAAGGCCACGCCCTAGGCAGTGGTGGAGCTGGGAGAATGCTGCTTATACCCACATCAGCCTGGGGTCCAGTGTAAAGACAGGGAGTGGACATTCTTGAGTTCTTCTTTGGAGCACAGAGGCAGTGAAAAGAGCTTACCTGATATTGGCACAACGATTGTTAATGCTTGAAAGAAAAGATGATGTAGGTCAAAGATTTCACTTTCATTGAACAAGAGAAATGATTGAGTGCCTCCATGGTGGTGTTTCATTCACTAACCAAGGAGTTTGTTTTAACACGTGAAAAAATGAAGCTCGTAGGAACAGGAAGAAAAGTCCTCCATGGAAGCGAAGAGCCACCAGTGCTTCCTCAGCAGCCCTACTCTAGGTTCAGAGTTTCAACAGTGGACTAGGCAGTCCTATGCAGAATTAACCTGTGGCAACCAGCTTCCACAAAATCCTTCTCCATCTTGTTACCTCTGTGACCTTGGGGAAGTCAGCATTTTCATGTGTAAAGTAGGAACAAGACTCTCTATCCTGGAATTTTGATGAGTTAGCGTAAGGAATTTTATAGGCTTATAATCTAACCATTTTCTTTATAATGTCTGGGACACGCACTCTCATTACATTTGAGTTTTCTGGGTTTTTTTAGTTCCATCTATTTATACCAAGGAAATCTCCCGGGTGGTCATGATTCACAAACTTGATTACTGGCTTTGTTTGGTCTGGTTGTTAAACCTGGCTCAGCATTTCACAAAGCTAAATAACTAGGCAAGCATCATTTTTGGTAGAACTGAAGAGTCTTGCTCCTGGGCTGCGTAATTATTTCTGGCTGTTTGTATTAACTGCATGGCAGGTAGGTGGGTTTGTCCCTCTAGTGCAAGTGAGCATGAGAAAGCATTGACCCCTTTTGTTCCCTCATTTTGTTACTATTAAATGGAGAACTATTATGTGAACACCTTTGACTTCTGGGTAATAAAAATTCGTGAAATCAAAGAGTGCAGAACTTGAAGGTGACCCACCCCAAAATATACATTTTATGTTTTCACTGTGGGTTCCAAAAAAATGGGTGAAATTTTGATAGTTTTTAAAGTTTTGACAGTAGATTTCAGAAGAGACCCATACCTGAGAGCCCTTACTCTGTTTTCAGAGCTTAAACTGGTCAGGTCTTAGATGGGGCAACGTTTTCTGTTAAGATGCTATATGTACAATAACATCATGTATTCTTTGTTTTCCCTTCTTGTTGATATTTACATTAAAAAGAACACCATGAAAAAGAAGTCACACTCCTTATAACAAGTTCCTTTGCTCTCATGCTGACCCCTTCCAGCATGAAGCCAGATGACTGCGGCTAAGAAAGCACACCTCTGTCTTGTAGCAGGTGGCATTGATGTGTTTCTCCCATGCACCCCCTAAGTGCTGATGACTTGGGGCAGCCTGACAACACACAATGAACACAGGGATTGAAATCCGAAGCCCCAGGATCTTGTCCTGGCCATGCTGGATAATAGCTGTCCTGCATCCACAGAATCTTTTCATTTTCTCAGGCTTGAGTTTTGCATTTATAAGTACGGGTTTTGAACTAGAACGCTGATCAGCTGACCAGCTGAACGCTGATCAGAACACTGACCAGCTCTCAAATTTTTGGATCTAGGATTCTTATCGCAAAACCTGCAGGTTACCATTGTGCTTGATTGTCCTGGATGTGAGGTTGCTTGTGAGTGTCTTGACTGCTTGGAGGCTAGGAAATGATTTAGGGGATGAATAACTTTCTAAAAGCAAGCCTTCAAAAGTAGCAGGTTTATATCTGCTTTAATTTTGCCATTGAAACTTAAACTACCCTGCAAATAAGGAAAAATTAGATGATGGTCACTAATCCAGGCATTGAAGAAAGGTTTTCACATCCCTCTTAAATGTTAGCAGAGTTTCTCAAAAGCAAGCATCCACTTGCATATGAACAAAATGAAGCATTGATCGCTCATTAGCATGTGCGGTGACAACAGGAAGACGATATTCTGCAGACACATTGACGCCTTTCTCCATTTTCTCCCAGGGTTTTCCAGGAAACACAAATGCAGACAGCGTGGTGCACTACAAACTCCAGCCTCCCTTCGAAGCCAGATTCCTGCGCTTCCTCCCCTTAACCTGGAATCCCAAGGGCAGGATTGGGATGAGGATTGAAGTGTACGGATGTGCATACAGTAAGTGGTGTTTATTCCCTGATGGAAATCGATGACGGAGTGATGTGTTCTAAACACCAAACTGAAAACTGAACTTGACTTCTTCAACCTTTTAAATACCTGTGCGTGTAGAACTGGGTTTATGGAGAGTCTTGATAATATTATAGTTATTTTAAGGTTGAATTCAGAGGAGGACCTGAAATGAGCCTTAGAATCTTAGCTTCGCAGAGCTTAGCAGAATATCTGTTTCATAGCAGGCAGTTCATAAAATGAACAAAGTTCAAATCAAGAACAGTTACTTATTCTGATTGATGGTGCTGTCTTCTGACACTGGGATGATCCTCCTGTGGGAATACAGGTGAGTGCAGGTGTCCTTGTGTTCCCTGTTCCCCATGATGACTCACTTTTCCCTCTACTTGCATCACTGTGGAACCTTCTTTTGAACATCATTTATGTATTATGTCTTCCCTCTTCCCCACTGATGATAAAAATAAAAGAGCTGGCAGCCAATGTGAGCATAAACATGGGCATAAAAGCGTTCAGTGAAATATATAGGGGATCAACTCTACAGCTGCCATTTTGAAGGTCCAGAATATACTGGTATTTCTTAAAATAACACAAAATGAAAAAATTAATTTAAAAAACAATATTCTAGAAAACTGGAATAACCCAAAGAATACATTGGATGGGAACATCTTGGGGTTTTGGTCACACCTCATTCTGTACCTGAGCAGAGCATTAACTTTGCAGAAAAGTGTAACCATAAGATCTACCGTATACGGGATATTTAATGTGTCAGATCCTACCTCCTACAGACATTTTCTCATTCATCTCCCACACCAACCAAATGAATTCAGTATAGTAGTAATCTCACTGCTTCAGAGAAAGAAGAAACTGAAACTTGAAGAAATTAAGAAGTTTGCTGGAGCTATTACGTATTGAATCTAAGATTTAAAACTGTCTTTTTTCCTAATTTTGTTTTCATAACTACCATACTATTCAGACATTGATTTCTTTATTCCCTCACTTGTCATATATGAATTTATTTATTTGCAGAGAACTGTATTGGATGTGGGAGACGCTTCTAAAATTATTTATTTCTTTGTCAGGATTTTATGAGAAGTCATAAAATTGTACAAAGCAAATATAAAATATTGTAACATGAACATGGGGCATGGGGAATAGCGTATTCAGTCAGTTGGGTGGGAAAAGGAACATTTCCAGCAGTCGGTTTTCAAAGTAGAGGGCATGGGCAGTGAGGCAGGAGGCAGGAATGGTGCCTGTAGGAAGAAACAGCATATATAAATTGTGGGAGCAGGAATTTAGTGTTCTCATGGTACAGGGATGGGGGTGGACATGAGTTGTTGAACAGCAGTGATATCATTTCCACTTTGGTAACCCAACAGACAATGGGTGGTTCTGGAGGTGAGTATCACCAAACCACCCATCCCATACTCAAGGGTCACCTTCAGCCTCTGTTTCATACCCCTTCCTAATGACCTGTTCCACTTTGGCTCTGCTTTCTAACCCCACCTCTGCTCTCTAGTATTTATGAGTCCATGGAACATTTAGCATAGATGGTGTTGCATTGCTGTGAATCTATTTTCCCTCTTTCCATTGATCATTAACCTTCATCCTTTTGTTTCTGGGATCTGCTAGTGTGCTCACTGCTGCAATGGCTAGGACACCTGATATTTAGAGTTTCTGTTTGATCCCATGAAATTAACATCTCCTTCTCCCATTACTCTGGAATCAACTTGAGGTTTACTGACTTCAAAGCAGAACATGCTCTTTGACGGGGATTTGCCGTTAACTTGACGTTCTTCGTGAGGAGATATTACTCTACTTTCTTGGGTTAGAGGTCGGTACCAGGAAGATCAAAGCTGCGTGTCTGGTCCCCTGAAGGGCCAGTTGGCTGTGCAGCTGTCATGGAACCTGCGTGCATCCTAAATTCAGCAAACACGAGCTGTTGGGCATAAGGGACTCCTAACATAAAAATGCAAACAGAAAATAATCACCACTATTTGTAAAACAACACAAAATACATTCCTCAATAGTAGTGGCTCTGTTTTGTCTTCATTCTTATTATTAATAATTACTCAAGTGTAGCACTTTGCATTTTTATTTTTGGCAGTAATTTAGTGTGATATGGTTTACAGCTCAAAGTGATAATTATTATCTTTTTTGATGTGTATTTCCACTGCTCTGTTGATAGTGAGAGAATGTCCAAATTGCTTACCTTGGCATTTAATGTCTCTTATATGCAACTTCTCTTTTCAGTTTCATCTTTTTACATTCCATTTACAATGATATTTACTATTCTTGTAAAAATTGCAGATTTTCATGGCTTCTTGGCTTGGCATATATATTTTCACTAACTGAAAAACCCTTCCCCCATTTCTAGAGTAGAAATGGAGTGCATGGGGTCTTCTTAGAGTCCCTGCTGACCTGCATACCAAGGCTAGTGTCTGGCATGGGGTTCCTCCCTTTTCCTTGCCCTGCCCCTCTCTAGCAGTCCCCTCCATCCAATGTCAGCATTCCCTATGTACTTATTCTAGGCTTTGTATTCCACTCTAAAAGCGTTTCTCTTTGAGTTTTCATCCACTTTCTTAAGTTTTCAGCAACATTTACATACTGTCTGACCAATTCCAAGTTGACATCCTTGACACAGGTATCTGAAGCCCCACACATCTGGATAATCATCCCCAGTTCTACCCTCATTTCTTTAACGAGGTTGTTAGTCATCTTTTGGGTCTCTTCTGTCCCTTCTTTTCTGCCATCTACTTTGTCTCCCCATGTTCATGCTCTGTGTCATTCTCAAGTGTTCCTTGTCATATTGTGTTGTATTAGCCCCACTACTGTAATGTAATTTTATGTTTATCATTGTGTTTATTGTTTGAATAAGAGAGGGAAGGAAGGAAGACAGGAAAGGAATAGGGAAGGAAGGAAGACAGGAAAGTAATAGGGAAGAAAGGAGAGAAAGAGTACATAAATTATTAGAAACCTGGACTAGAGAGGCACAGAATGGTAAGCCCCATGGGGGTGTACAAGTCATCCATGTGGCACTGTAGTCCTGTGTCAAATCAGGCATTGAAAATCAAGTTGGTTAAGAGGGAATAGAAGAAGGGAATAGAACATATAATTTCCTGTTTTAAAATCTTGTGTTTATTTAAAAGAATACATAAATCACAGCAAGATCTTTCTTGACCCACATCCTAGAGTAATGAAAATAAAAACAAAAATAAGCAAATGGGGCCTAATTAAACTTAAAAGCTTTTGCACAGCAAAGGAAACCATAAACAAGATGAAAAGACAACCCTCAGAATGGGAGAAAATATTTGCAAACGAAGTAACAGACAAAGGATTAATCTCCAAAATATACAAACAGCTCAGGCAGCT
This sequence comes from Phocoena sinus, assembly GCF_008692025.1. Taxonomy (NCBI): domain Eukaryota; kingdom Metazoa; phylum Chordata; class Mammalia; order Artiodactyla; family Phocoenidae; genus Phocoena; species Phocoena sinus. Next base: position 96,726,193 of record NC_045768.1, read on the forward strand.
CAATATCAAAAAAACAAACAACCTAATCCAAAAATGGGCGGAAGACCTAAATAGACATTTCTCCAAAGAAGATATACAGATTGCCAACAAACCATGAAAGGATGCTCAACATCACTAATAATTAGAGAAATGCAAATCAAAACTACAATAAGGTATCACTTCACACTGGTCAGAATGGCCATCATCAAAAAATCTACAAACAATAAATGCTGGAGAGGATGTGGAGAGAAGGGAACCCTCTTGCACTGTTGGTGGGAATGTAAATTGATACAGCCACTGTGGAGAACAATATGGAGGTTCCTTAAAAAACTAAAAATAGAACTGCCATATGATCCAGCAATCCCACTACTGGGCATATACCCTGAGAAAACCATAATTCAAAAAGTCACATGTACCCCAGTGTTCATTGCAGCACTATTTACAATAGCCAGGACATGGAAACAACCTAAATGTCCACTGACAGATGAATGGATAAAGAAGATGTGGTACATATATACAATGGAATATTACTCAGTCATAAAAAGGAATGGAATTGGGTCATTTGTAGAGATGTGGATGGACCTAGAGTCTGTCATACAGAGTGAAGTAAGTAAGAAAGAGAAAAACAAATATCGCATATTAACGCATATATGTGGAATCTAGAAAAGTGGTACATATGAACCTCTTTGCAGAGCAAGAATAGACACACAGACATAGAGAACAGATGTGTGGACACAGGGAGGGAAAGTGAGGGTGGGATGAATTGGGAGATTAGGTTTGACATAAATACACTACCATGTGTAAAATAGATAGTGGAAACCTGCTGTATAGCACAGGGAGCTCAGCTCAGTGCTCTGTGATGACCTAGATGGATGGGATGGGGGTGGGGAGGGCGGTCCAAGAGGGAGGGGATATATGTATACATATAGCTGATTCCCTTCATTGTACAGCAGAAACTAACACAACTTTGTAAAGCAACTATACTCCAATTAAAAAAAAAGAATACATAGACTGTTGCAGTGAAAAACATGTAGGTTTTATATAACAACATCAACATGTGTCAATATTTATAAACCTGTTGTTAACATTCTATAAAAATAATGTGTATTTTGAAATATTTAGGGAGAATATCAAGAGAAAAGTCTGCCTATGGAACTTCCTTCTGTTCAGTACTGGTTCTGCTCTAAGTAGATTTCAGTTTAGAAAATGCATTAATAGGAACAGAAGAACATAGGATGAAAGGAGAAATAGTCACCATGACAAAGAAAAACTCTGGAAGTTAATAATGGTCTTTAGTCATATGAGAGAGCGCTGGTCTGTATCATCCATTCCAATTATGGCAACAGTAGAAAATACTCAAACTCAATTAGAAAAAGTGTCAGTTCAATTCAATACATGTTTACAGAACTTTTACCCCATTCAAGGCCCCCAGCTGAATAAAATGAGTAAGGCACAATTTCTGTCCTCCAGGTGCTAGGGAGCCAGTGCGGGTGAGGGGAAATGTCTATGTTTTGTAGATCAGCTAAACTTGGGCATAGGTTTCTCATTCTCAATTTATGTTCAAGTATAAATAGAAGATAGATTTTTATCTAAGGGTAAAAACGATAAAGTTTGCTAAACTTTGATAATATAGCCTTATGGTTTTATCTGATATTAAGTAGAAAAATATTAAAGTTAAAATAATATTAACCCTAAAATCATATGAAACAGAACAGCCTCTCATATTTTTGTATGTAATAGACATTTGTTTAGTGCTATGTTAATTTATTTAATTTCAATTAAATTTATTACACAATTACTCACTGATTTATTTTTAATCACCTCCCAAATTATTGCATCTAAAGGAATACATCTAAGGCTTTTGCTGAAAGTAAATATTGAAAGACATACCAATACACATCTAATAAAGTGCAGCAAAACAAAGTGGGTTATGGTAACTAAATTAGTCTAAAGGAATAACTTCTAGGCACTTAAAATGTTATAATTTGCTACCAGAATTTTAATCCTGAAATGACCTGTGATGTTTGAAAAACCTCAGAGTTGGACAATAGGACCAATTATTAAGAAAATGGAATCAGTCTCTTATCAGGAACATCAGAAACTTAATGAGTTTCAAATTGCTTTCTTGACCTGATTCACCCCACCCCTTAACCTATTCTTCTTCTAGTTTTCCTCGTCTTGGCTAATGATTCCTTCATTCACAGGAACTTACACTAGACACATGGGAGTCACCTTTGACACATGTGTCCCTACACATCTAAAGAATATCAAATTCTGAATATGCTATCTCTAAATTATACCCTAAGTCGTTTCAAATCTCTCCAACTCAACTCACCCACATAATGCAACTCAAGACTCCCCAACAAACTCTTTTCTTTGCGTAAGTGGTTTACTTGGCTTGAAATGCTTCTTCCCAAGTTTTTCACCTGTCTGTCCACATCCCATCATTCAGGTCTCCACTTAAATATCTCTTCCTCAGGGATGTGTTCCCTGACCGCTGGTACAAATTTGATTCCTCCAAATTCCTCTAAATTTGTTAAGTGTCTGGCTGGTCAGCCTATCAGTGCTTTACCCCCAACAGCATTGAACTCTCAGGCTGGCTGCAATGTTGGCCTTCCCTTATTGCTTGTCACGAAGATAGCTGTTGTTGACAGTGTCCCTTGTGAAGGAATTTTCCATGTGCTTGGCTCCGCAGCCCTAGAAGCACAGTAGAAGTTCAGTGCCGAGAGGCTGGAGGTGGAGCAGCCTCTAGCTGAAAGAACACAGATTCCCACTGTCCTTACTGAGGTTCAGTAGATTTTCTTGAATATATGCTTCTAGACCTGTTATACGTCTGTGGTCAGTTTCCAGTGTCCTTCAGTTGTTATCCTTAACATTTTTTTTCAAGTTTTATCATTGCTTTTGAGAGGTAGGATTTGCCAGGCTTCTCACTCAGCCGTTTAGAAGTCTCACCCTTTCAATTATTTTTAAAAGACATTTAAAATCTACATGATGATTTCCTTGTAAATCTGGTATTCTTCATTCCTTTGTATTAATCCATATTTCCATGTATCCTTTTCCTTATGCCTCAAAGACTTCCTTTAATATTGCTTGTAGTGTGGATCTGCTGGTGAGAAATCCATTCAAATTTTGTATGTCTGAAAAAAGTTGTTATTTCACCTTCATTTTTGTAAATTATTTTCACTCAGTATAGAATTCTAGGGTGACATTTTTCCATTTAGTACTTTCAAAATACTGCTCTGCTGTTTTTTCACTTGCCTTTCTTCTGGTGAGAGATTTACAGCCATCTGTGTCTATGTTTCTATGAGTGTGACATATCTGTTTTTCTCTAGCTGCTTTTAAGGTTTTGAGCAATTTGTTTCTGGCGTTCTTTGGTTTTGTTTTATTCTGTTTCTTGTGTTTGGAGTTCATTAGGCTATTTGGATCGGTGGTTGTATAGTTTTCATCAGATTTGGAAAGTTTCAGTCATTGTTTCTTGAAATATTTTCTCTAACCTCCCCTGTATCTTCTTCTTAAAGGACTCAATTACCGCATATATGAGTTAAAGCACATCTTAGGTTGCTTGATTTTGTTTTGTCACACACCTCACTGATGTTTTATTTATTTTCTTAAATTATTATTTTTCCCTTTTAATTCCTTAGAATATTTCTATTGCTGTCTTCAAGTTCACTGATTTCTTCTTCTGCAGTGTTTAACCTGCCAGTAATCCTGTACAGTGTATTTTTTCATCTCAGACATTGAAATTTTCAAATTTTAGTATCTTTTGTGTATCTATTTGACTTTTTGAACTTATGGATGGCTGTTATAATAGCTACCTTATTGTCTTTCTTTGCTAATAATAATCTGTGTCAATTCTGTATAAGTTTCAATTGATTTTTTTTCCTCAATATGAGTCATACTTTCCAACTTTTTTGTATGCCTGGAAATTTTCGATTAAATGCCAGACATTTTGATTTTTAGTTTATTGGATATTTTTGTATTCTTATATGCTTGAACTTTGTTCAGGAAACATTGAACTGAAGGGGATTTGATCCTTTTAGTTCTTGCTTTTAAAATTCGTTCGCTCACACCAGAGCAGTGTTTAGTCTAGGGCTCACCACTGAGGTAAGAACCTTCTGAGTACTCTAACCAAGGACAGTGAACTATGAGGTTTCCAGTCTGGGTGATATGAATGGGCACTATTCCCAACCCCATGTGCATGTTAGCACTATTTCCCAATTAATCCTTTCAGATGGTTCTTTTCCCAGCATTGATGAGTTTCCTTACTTGCATGCACTGATCAGTGCTTTGCTGAAAGCTCAAGAGGGGTGTGTTGCAGATCACCAGCGTTCTCTCTGTTTATCTCTTTCCTCTCCAACCTCTGCCTATGGACTTCAGGTGCTTTGTTCTTACCAGGCTCTTGACTCTGTCTCCTCTACTCAGGGAATCTGCTGGGCTTTGCCCCAGTTTCTCCTTCCTGCTCTGTGAGATGGAAACTCTCTAATGCAGTGCCCCAAGGAGTTGTAGGGCTTATCTTGTCTGTCTCTCTTCTCTGCAACATCACTCTCCTTTATTGCTTGAAGTCAAATATCTTGAAAATTATTGTTTTATGTTATTTCCTTCTTTTTTGGGGGGGGGGTTGCTTCAAGTGAGAGAGTAAATCTGGCTCCTGTTACTCCATCTTGGTCAGAAGCAGAAGTCATCAATGCAGTTTTAACTGTTGTTGCACCTCCTTTTCTTTGCCCACTGCTCTAACAATAATCATGTAGCTAATGCCCATTGTGGACTTGCCATGTTTCAGGCACTGCTCTACACATTGTATAGATATCAAGTTGTTTAGTAATCATATTAGTGCTGTGTGGGAGAGACTTCTTTATCCTTTTACAGTTGAGGAAATTGAGGCACAGAGAGGTTAAGTAAGTTTTCCACTATAGAACCAGTATTCAAACCCTTATAGGACAATTCCACAGTCCTTTCTCTGAGCTACTGCTCTGTGTTATGAAGGGCTGTTTGTGGGAACAGATCCAGAGGCTGTAAATATATCAGCACAAATTTAGTCTCACTACTGGTAAAATAGATTTCCTTCCCTAACTGGCAAGTATATGTGGGGTTTACTTTAATAAGATTGTTAGTAATGTGGTTATCAAAATATAGCCTCAGTTAATAAAACTAATGATTATAAATTAAGATCATGTAAAATTGGAAAAACACTTTCTACTTTCAACTAACTATCATATTTCCTCCTACTCTTTTTTAGAATGTAGCTTCTGTACTCTTACAATAGGGGAAACTATCGCTTCCCATTTCAGTGCATAATAAGTGACTTCTGTGTCAAGTACCCCAATTATTTAAATAGTTGAATTACATACAAGAACATTTTTCATGAGGGTTTCTTATAAAAGTTAAGTATGATGCTAAGTGGTAGTTTGATGCATTATTTTGGTGGTTTCATTCAAATAAATATGATGGATTATTTGTATTATTTATGGACATATAAAATTTTATTTGTTCTTACAACAGTCCAATAGCAAAAATCTCATGCTAGTGGACCGATAGAAACAAGGTCACCTTAGCATTCACTACCAGTGACCTCTGAGATTTGAAAGTTGGCTTCTCTAGGTCACTCCATGGTCAGTGATATGAGGGTCAAGGAAGCCTCTACTCAGTGGAGATTAAAAACTCAAGGGGGGCCACCTGGGGCTCTCCCTCATCCACACTTGGAGAGCTCACTGCTGATGACCTACTGAGCAAAATACTCTCTATCCCAAAATACGAGTATATTTTTTTAATTTACACTTTTTAATCTATTGCTTTTACAAATCATGTTTGAGTAAATAGTGCTAATTTTTAAAAAAATTGTATTTACTGACTTGCCAATTTGTTTTCAGATATTCAGGTTACTTTATGAACATTTGTTAGTAAATGACATTTTATAAAATGGATTCTCTATGATGAGGCCCATAATTGACTTTCCAATCTAAACATTCCTGTTAGAAATCATCTTGTGATAATGCATATTCTTATTTATTGTGTGGGCTTAACTGGAGGGCTTCTTGATTAACAGTGTAGCCCATTTTTTGAAGCATTGTTGGCTACTTTCTGATGACTATGTGTAAATTTTATGTGAAGGGTATTGTATGATGATACGATACCTAGATTACCTTGATATTTTGCATTCTTTTCAAACATTTTCACTAGAGAAGAGCCTTTCTTTCTCCTACTTCCATCCTAGGCTGTAAGCTATTTCCTTGTCACTGTAGTTTCCTAGCAACCCACAATAAGACACTAGGATATCACAGGTGCAATATGTTCTTTCACGACAGTAGAAGTGAGAAAGTGAGGGAAGAACCATCAGCTCCAGGAAGGCTGGGCCATGTCTGGCCATGTTTTATCCCAGCATCCAGCAGAGTTTGTGATACTTAGAAGGTGCTACATCAATAGCAACTGAACATAAAACTGTACTTGTGGAATGGATGCAAATTGGGTTGGGGTTGGGGGAGAGGGAGGATGGAAAGAAAATGGTCTTTTAATAACAAAACTATATTACGCCAAAGCAAAATGCTTGCCAAAGTAGAATTTGAAGCTATGGAAGACTGTCTATATAGAAACCAATCTTTAATATTATACAAAAAAATATATAACCAGGATCTGAAGTATTGACCTATTCTTTACCTTATAAAATATATATTCCAGAATAGCCACAAAGTGTATTGAATTATGCAACACAAAAGTCAAAAAAAATAATGAAATTTGTGATTTCCTATATAAAATAGGGTTTTTGCTTTTTCAATCATAGAAAGATTGCAAAATGTCTGGTTGTGAGCTCATTCTTACTGCTTAACAATCAGAAACCAAGCACAGCAACCATCACTGGGTGGTTCTGCAGATTGGGGGATGGCAAACTTCTTCTGTAAAGGACTGGCCAGCAAATATTTTAGGCTTTGCAGGCACATGTGCTCTCTGCCACCTACTCTTGGTTTTTAAGCTCGTTTTTCAACAAATCTTTAAAAATTAGCTCATGGGACTGTACAATAACAGGCTGCAGAGTGATATGGGAAGCTTAACATTCCGGACTTCCAAAAGCAATTCCTGAATTTTATCTATCTCTACTAAACCTCTTGAATTGAGCTTAAGTTTATTATCATTTAAGATTTTAGTTAAAATCTCAGAACTGTTACAAAGTACATTATTTTTAAGTGGTTTGGCTTTACTCAGTTGGCTACCTATCTATATTATAATTTAGTCACTTGAGGCTTATAAAAAATCTGTCAAAATACATGTTGAATCTGCCTCATAAGATATAATTGGATGACTCACATGTGGTTAATTGTTCTAGGTACAAGTGTTAGTGATCACATTAGAAGGAAAGTCAAAACATTTGGACAAAAGAGTTTTTTTAAGACCATTCTTTTGCATTTCTATCACCTAATAAATTTTTCAGTACTCCATTTTGCTTGAGGGGAATATTCCAGGAAATATAATTTAGGTGCCTTAGAGCAGTGGTTCTCAAAATATAGTCACAGACAGGCAGTATCAACATCACTAGGGGACTTGTTAGAAATGCAGATTCTCAGGTCCCACCCCAAACCTGGTTAGACAGAGACTCTGAGATGGTGCCCAGCAATCTGTGTTTAACAAACACTCCAGGAGATTCTGATCCCAAGAAGATCAATATTACTATTAAAAAGCAAAACAGCAACAGGGAAGATGAGGACAAAAATTATACGGTCAAAATAACCCTGGCAAAATCATTTACGGAAAAAAATTTATTAGCTCACTGCAATAATAAGCCTTAATTATTATCATTGCCTTTCAGTGACACATAAACTGTACTGCAAAAATGTGAAAGCATTTAAATTCTTTATTATCAAGTTTTCATTAGTTTGTCATCTAATACTCTAAGGGACATCATTTGAATTTGTCAGAGTTATGTTTTTATCAGGCATGTTTATTTAATTATGCAATGAAGAATAATTATTTGCTTACACAACTTATAGACAGAGTGCAGTGTTTATATATTTTACACTATGTATGTGAATCAAACTTCTGAATTTTCAAAAGGTAGCTGCATAAAATGGATGATTCTTCTAAGTTGTGAACATCAAGAGTTTTCTGGAAATATTTTAGTTAATCTCAATAAAATGCAGGTCCAAGTATACATTAGTCACAACTTTTTGTGAAATTAAATAAACAACATCCTATCATTGGCTTGAAAGACGTCAGCTTCATATTTTATTGGCTTTCTCTTAGACCTTTATGACACAAATGTATTATTAATTAAAGGACAATTATGTCTTTTCTTTTTAGTTGTGAAATAGGAAAAATATGACATTTTTCTGGGTAATAGAAATGACTTTGTGTGTATCTTGTTCTGTCTTCAGTTGGTTTCACTGTCTTTTTTATACTAATGATAAAATATAACTACTTAATATAAACTGACTGCAAGTAACCTTGGTAGTTGGAAAGATAGGACACTGTCAGAAAGTCGAGAGAACATGGCAGCAGTGTAGCAATGGCCTGCTACAGTGGAACAATTTTCATAGTATGCTTAAGGTACAACACAAAATAGGTGTGCCCTTTTGTGCTGTCACTGGGCCTAAATGTTGGGAGAAAAATACATCCTGTTAACTGAAGACATTTTAATATGAGTTTACGGTAGTATTTAGTATGTCTGGTGTCTTTACATGTGTCTTTCATGGATAGACAAAAGTATATCAAAGTGACTGCTTATGTGGAAATTGTTAAAAGTCAAAGCTGCTTGTTCAGAAACAATTAAGCCATTTACATTGAGTGACACTGGTATTTTACCTCTTACCAGTGTGTGAGAACTATTATAACTTTTCAGAAAAACAGAAATGTTGAATGATTGTTAAACATGCAAGGAGACTTTATTCAAGGGACATGGACTTCAGCTTTTTTCCTGATCTTTATTATTTACAGGATGAAAATAGGCCAATAAAAGACAGGAGCAATTAGAATTATTCAATGAGAGTATTTCTAGATGATACATTTTGGGGACAATGTCAGAAAAGGTTAAGAGTGGAGTTTAGATATATCAACTACCAGTATCAAGAGAAAATTAGCAGTAGAGATTTTTCCCCCTGCATTAAACAAACCAGAGATATGCTATGTATGTGTATGTGTATGTTGACTTACACATTTCAATGCACTAATAAGAACATATTATACTTAGACCACTTTTTAATGTCTTCCACTGTAGGATCTGAGATGGTTCATTTTGATGGGAAAAGTTCCTTGCTGTACACATTTAATCAGAAATCCATGAATCCAACAAAAGAAGTTATTTCTTTGAAATTTAAAACCAGAGAGAACAATGGGATTCTACTCCACAGAGAAGGACCAAATGGTAAACATATCACCCTGGAGTTAGTTAAAGGAAAACTCATCTTATTCCTTAATTCAGGTAAAAAACTACAAGGTGGTGTTTTTGGAAATACTATTTAGACAAAAGTATCTTTTTATAATGAATTTTTTCACAGTTAAGTAATTAATTTAAAACCAGAATACTTTTGGATGTGAGGACGATCTGGCTGTGACACCTGTCACCCCATTGATTGCCAGGGTTGATTCGGCTGATCTGGCTGTCTAGGCAGGTGTCCGCTTCCACCCTCACTGCTCCATGTGCATCCCTCCCAAAGCTGTGGGCTCGGTCAAAGAGGACGACCTTCCCCGATAGAGAAGGACTGTTCTTCAGTCAAGGCTATACAAGTAGCTGTGCTCTCCTGCTAGAACCTCCAAACAAGCTCTCAAGATCCATTTGTAAGAGAACATAGGGTAGTCAAGCTTCCAAGACTCCAGACACATCCAAATGAGGCACTGCATGTGGCAGTCTGCTTTTCTTTAAATTAAAAAAAAAAAAAAAAAAAAAAAAACTTTTAAGAAAGAAAGCAGACCCTATAAATAATTACTCTGAAGACCAGAACAGTCCAGGCAAATGGAAGCATGGTCACCTACAGCTGAGCTATACTTAGAGCAACATGTGTGTATCTTGAGTACCCCTTTACGTAAAAAGTTTTATAGCTTGATAATTGTATAAGATCAGTAGCAGATGCTCAATAAATAACCTGATAATATGATAAAGACAAGAGTGGCTTATCATAAATTTTTGAAGTAGTCTTATGAATGAGGTCCTAGGAAGAAAATATTTTCAAGAAAAATGAAAATTCAGTGCCTAATAATAATAAAACAAGTAAGATAGAATATGTTACTCAAGATCAAAAGAAGATTGTATTTGGGACTAAGATAAAAGCAGCTGACCAGTTCATGGGATAAAATTATGTCAGGAACGTGTAACTGTTGTGAGAAGTGCTGAACTTCAAAATATTGTAGAAATCTTGGTATTGAACTGGATGGAACAGTGCCTTTACCCTTCCTCTCTTTTCAGGAGATGCTAACCTGCCCTCCCCTGATGCCCTCATGCTGGGCAGCCTGCTGGACGACCAGCACTGGCATTCTGTCCTCATTGAGCTCCTCGATACTGATGTCAACTTCACCGTGGACACGCACACTCATCATTTTCGGGCAAAGGGAGAGTCCAGCTATGTGGATCTTGATTATAAGGTGTGAAAATGACTTTTTAAGTATTACAGATTTTATCACTTAAATGCAAAGTAAACTTCCAGAGAAAATACTGCTACATAGAGAAATTCCCTTTCCTAGTAATTCAGAATTCTGGTAAAATATTCCCTATGGGTGATAATTGCACAGGGGGAGACGCATGCTTGAGCTATTGAGACATTTTATCCCTTACAGATATTAGTCTTCACATGAGAGTAAATAGTCATTAAGTTTAGGAAATCTATACCTGAAGAGCTACCAATAAAACAAGGAACATTTTTAAATGCAATTGTTTGCACTGTTCTTCTGTATTCCATCTGGTGTTTGGCTGGGAATATTACCTTGGAGATTTCTGTGTTTTAGGGCAATCCTAAACAGGAATAGCTACCTAGGATAACTTGGAGAAGTAATCACCGTATATTCCAACCTGATTTTTTAAGTGACAAGAAAGCCAAATGCACACAACTCAGAATACTGTTTCTTGGGATTTTTAAAGGCCTAACAATATTTGCAGCATGTTGCCTATGTGTGTCTAACCTACACTGAAATGCAGCATTTGTTCTGCCAGTTCTGCTCAGTGCATCTCTCAGCAAGCCAGATTTCAACATTCATTTGGTATGAGTGTCCTCAGCAGCAAAGACCAGCTGGAGATTCTGGTTTTGAAAGATGTTATCAGTGGCTTTATTATTCTAACCTATCAGAGTTATGGCAAAGACCAGGATCCTACAGGCTGGTTTATAAAGTAGAATATCATCACAGTAGGCTGCATTGTCACACAAATCAAGATTGACCATGGACATAAAGATGCAGCATTCTTCACCAACAAAAATAACAGAGCCATATGAGCAGCAAATTGTAAGAAGGATATTTAACTTATTTATCTAAATGTAATAAATAAAACTTTGGTAAATCTGCATATGAAGCTTTATTTGAAATTAACATGATAAGGTAAAATAATGCCAAATAGATTTGAGACAATTGTCACTGTACCTGCTAATCATACATGTTTAGGCAGATACTCAGAAAATCATTAAACAATATTATTTATGTCATTTTTTTCTTTCTAAGATCAGCTTCGGAGGGATTCCTCGACATAGAAAATCAGTGGCTTTCCCACATAAAAACTTTCATGGCTGCTTTGAAAATCTCTGTTATAATGGGGTGGATATCATTGATTTGTCCAAGAAACACAAACCACAGGTCCTCATCATGGTAAGAAAGTCTATATGCAAGTTCAAGAGAAAAGGGAGCTGTAATTTTTTTGATTGATTCAGCTTTAAAATATCCCTCTTCTGAAGGCAGGGAAGGTACAAATCATATGTACAGGTATCCTTGGGGGATTGGTTCCAGGACCCCCCGATTGGAGCAATCCAAGAATGCTCAAGTCCCTTGTATAAAATAGCACAGCATTTGCATATAACCTAGGCACATCCTCCCATGTACTTTAAATTGACTCTAGATTACTTATAGTACCTAATACAATGTAAATGGCGTATAAATAGTTGTAAATACAATGCAAATGATATGTGAATAGTTGCTGGTACAGGGCAAACTCAAGTTTTTCCTTTTGGACCTTTCTGGAATATTTTTTCTAAATATTTTCCTGGTTGGTTGAATACGAGGATGCAGAACCTGGCATAAAGAGAGCCTACTGTACTTTTTCGTTCATGTTTGGTTTAATTTTTATATAGGTATGGAAACAGATGAATACTTTCACAAAGATGTTAAAGTACAGTCATATAAAGCTTTTTAATGCCGTGTTTTTTTTTTTAAATTTAATTAATTTATGTATTTACTTTTGGCTGCATTGGATCTTTGTTCCTACATGCAGACTTTCTCTAGTTGCCAAGAGTGGGGGCTACTCTTCGTTGCGGTGCACGGGCTTCTCATTGCAGTGGCTTCTCTTGTTGCGGAGCATGTGGGCTTCAGTAGTTGTGGCACGTGAGCTCAGTAGTCATGGCTTTCGGGCTCTAGAGTGCAGGCTTAGTAGTTGTGGCACATGAGCTTAGTTGCTCCACAGCATGTGGGATCTTCCCGGACCAGGGATCAAACCCATGTCCCCTGCATTGGCAAGTGGATTCTTAACCACTGCGCCACCAGGGAAGCCCATGTCTTTCTCTTTGATTGGTTTCCTCTTCCTTCTTTCTCCCTTCTTTCCTCATGGCTAGTCCCTCCATCAAGCTGAGATGTCACTAAGCTAGCATTTGTCCTTCCTTCTTTGGTCCATAATATTATACTGATCTATAAAGGAATCCTGTATAGATAAGTACACTCACACTCACACATGTATTTATGAATTTATATGCCTTCACATTTGGCATTGTTTAAAAAAAATCATTTTATGTAAGCTTTTCTCCATCTTGATTTTCTAATTCAACTATACCTTGTAGGAATTCTTTTCAGTTATCAGGAATAGTTCCACGTTAGAATTTCTATGTCACTTTCCATTATGAAAGTGTACCATTATTTATTTAGTCATTTCCTACCCAAGGCATCTGCTTTATCTCTACTTTTTTACAACTATAAGCTCACAATTACACATGTGTTTTCAGATACTGGGGGCTTTCATTTTGATGGGACAAAGTTTCGAAAGTAGAATTTCTTGGTTGAAAGTTTGAAACAGATTTAAATTTTAATAAATGTTGTTGGATTGCCTTTCAAACATGACTCTTCCCACCAGCAAAGTATGATAGAGCCCTTCCATTACATCTCAGGCAGCCACATGTTCCACATCTGTTAGACTCTTGCCAGCTCAAGGAACATGAACTAATATCTCATTGTTACTTCATGTTTATGTGACTACTGGTGAATTAAATAATCTTTTCACCTGTTTCTTGCCCATTTGGATTTGCTTTTCTGATCATTGTTCAGTCTTACTGTTTTCCCTATTTTTTATTTTATTTTTTTAACTTTCTGTTAATTTACAAGAGAGTTTTATATTTGATAGATAATCCTTTGTCATTCATAGTCCATATATTTTTTCAGATTTATCAATTTTATATTAAATATGTTAAGTATATAAATATTTTTATTTGTATGTGGTCAGTGTATTTCTTTGTAGCTTTGGAATGTCTCTAAAATTCTATAACCTGTACATGGTCTCATGGATTTTCTTGTAAGAATTTTTCATTGGTTTTATTTATTTATTTTTAATTTTTTAAAAATTAAGTCTGATTGAAATTTATTCTTTTTTTTTTTTTTTTTTTTTTTTTTTGTGGTACGCGGGCCTCTCACTGTTGTGGCCTCTCCCCCTGTGGAGCACAGGCTCCGTACGCGCAGGCTCAGCCGCCATGGCTCACAGGCCCAGCCACTCCACGGCACGTGGGATCCTCCCAGACCGGGGCACGAACCCGCGTCCCCTGCATCGGCAGGTGGACCCTCAACCACTGCGCCACCAGGGAAGCCCTGAAATTTATTCTTTATGTGATATATGATAAAATTTAATTTTTATATGCTGCCTTATTGATATCCATTTGTTCCTACACTACTTAGTAACTAACCCAAACTTTATCCCACATAGTTGAATTTCATTACATACTAACTTTACATATATTCTCAGATCTTTTTGTGGGTCCCTTATTCTGTCCCACTGCTATGTCTACTCCTATAGTAATAACACAGTGACTTGATTACAGTGACTTCATAGTATGCTTTGCTATCTGGTAAGTTAAGTTCTGCCTCACTCTTTTTCTTTGCATTGTATTTTTTGGAGAGAAAGGGCAATGTTTGGGGATTTATTCTTCTATCTGAAATTTATGAAAATGTTTTTAATCCCAGGGAAAATTTTTGTAGAGAGCTTAGTTGGAGTTACATTAAGTCCTTCCCATCCAGACACTATAATTAAAAATAGTTTGGAGGGCTTCCCTGGTGGCGCAGTGGTTAAGAATCCGCCTGCCAGTGCAGGGGACACGGGTTTGAGCCCTGGTCCGGGAAGATCCCACATGCCGCGGAGCGGCTAGGCCCGTGAGCCATGGCCGCTGAGCCTGAGCGTCCGGAAACTGTGCTCCGCGACAGGAGAGGCCACGACAGTGAGAGGCCCGCGTACCACCAAAAAAAAAAAAAAAAAAAAAAAAATAGTTTGTTCCTGGAGCAATGGAAGTATCCTAGGGATTAAACGTGTCTTTAAAAACAGAATTACATAAAAAATAAAAACAACCTGCTAGGCAGGTCGGATCTTAGGCTGACTGATCGCCCTCGGTGACTTGGTTTGTGAGAGCTTTGGAGACAAAACTAGCCTGCCTATGGCAGGACCAGCCTGGCCATATCCTTTTCTTCAGACGCACGAAAGCGCGTCTCCTACCTAGAGTAAGATGTATCTGTTACCTGCGTGACACACTTATAATCTCATTTACATAACCAAGGCAAGTACAAGGAAGTTCTTGGTGTATGTTATGCTTGGTGCTAGCCTTCACATTGGATAAAAACATCTAGTACCTCAAGGGAAGAAAACTGTCTCTTCTACTCTTGTATCCCACACCCAGCATTAGGCCTGGGAGAGATGTGGCTTGGGATTCCTTTGCAAATGCTGAGAAATGGAGAAGATGGACAATTTCTAAGAGACTCAGAAATAGGTTTGCCCAGCTGAACAGTGCTTAAAGGGACCTATAAGGTAAATCTGGATTTAAGTTTCATGGAGAAGCCTAATTTTTAAAGGCCCAGATTGCTGGATCATTGATAAGAAATTCTGTAAATTTTGGAAAATCTGTTGTCAATGAAATGGAAACATCCGTCCTGTGTCTTCCTAAAGCCTCTTTCACTGTATTCACAGGGAAATGTGTCCTTCTCCTGCTCGCACCCGCAAACTGTCCCCATGACTTTCCTGAGCTCCAGGAGTTACTTGGCTTTGCCAGGCACCTCCGGAGAGGACAGAGTGTCTGCCATCTTCCAATTTCGAACGTGGAACAGAGCAGGGCTGTTGCTGACCAGTCAGTTTCAACACAGGTCAGGAGCTTTCATCCTTGTTCTTAATGATGGAAAACTCAAGCTGAGTCTCTCCCAGCCTGGACATCCAGTAAGGGACGTCACAGCAGGTAATAAACATCTTCTCTGTGATGATGTATAGGTATTTGACATGACTGTACCTTCTTACATGTAAACCTAAGATTGGTGATCTCTAAAGTAAATGAATGACTGAATCCATGAGATAGTCATAATCCTACTAGAGGGAACTAGATTCTTTTTTCCTTTGAAATAGGTAACTCCAGGCTGTTGGTGTGTCAGTCAATGTGACAGAAGTTTACCTACATCAAAGCATAATTATCAAAAAGTTTAAAAATAAATGATTATCAACTTATGGTTACCAAAGGGGGAGGAGAGGGAGGGATAAATTAGGAGTTTGGGATTAACAGATATGCACTGCTATATATAAAATGGATAACCAACAAGGACCTACAGTATAGCTCAGGGAACTATACTCAATATTTTGTAATAACCTGTAAGGGAAAAGAAACTGAAAATGAATATATGTATTTATATATGGCTGAATCACTTTACACCTGAAACTAACACAACATTGTAAATCAACTATACTTCAATAAAAAAATAAAATTAAAAAAAGAAAAAAAATTATGTTTGTAGTCAGTAACTAGCAGTAAACTTGAAATACTAGAAGACATTAGCCTAATCCCAAGTAGTCTTGAGAAAATAGATTTCTTTGAACTGCTTTTTAAACCTATATACACATTGATTTTCAAAATAATGTAAGTTATTTTTCCCTCTTACATCAGAGCCGCTGCTTCCTTTGTACCTACTTGTTTTTGATAAGGCTTCTTCTTACTGGGTGAATGTTCTGTAGTTTTCTGAGAAGAACCTGTTTATTTCTAGACTCACTTCTAAGTCATGTTATTTTTGAACTTTGGGGACTGCTTTGCATTTAAAAGTGATAAGATTTAAACCCAAGCAGGACCATGACATGTCATTCCCTGAATGTTGAATGTGAAAGGAGTATCTTGCCTGACCTATGGTAATCAGTTTTGGACTAAAAAGCTGGGAATGAAAATTAAATTTTCCCTTCTTTTTATAAATAAAAAATATGTGATGGTCAGCATGCAAATGAACTGAGTTGATAGTGTCAGCTCAGGTTCAGTAAATTGCCTAATCTTGGTTTGTGTAGATTTATAATTTACATGTAGTATGAGCTAAAAGAGATAGCTATTTAGTGTTGTTTCACATGGGTACACACCACCCTTTCTCCCAACACACATATATATTAGCTATTGAATTTTTTGTAAGCTGGCACTGACACATAAATATTTTATTGCACCAATGTTTAAGATTTTACAGTGTAATGTGCTATTTTTCAGAAGCAAACCAAAGAGAAATTTCTCATGATGCTTGCTGCTTGCTTATGTAGCACATAAAGGGGAATCTTTTATACATTTGAAATAGTTGAAAAATAAAACAGGCTGCCGTGTTTTTCCACTTTAAATCTTGTATCAAGTACCCAACCCATGTATCAGATTGAAACTTAAATTTCATTAAATGACATTGAAAAGACATCTTTTAACGTATTTCCAGGTTTTAGATAATTTTTCCCAATAGTTACCTCAAGATAGTTCTGAAGAGATTGAGAAATGTACCAAGAGTGGATAATCTGGTGCATGTGTGTTCATATGGCTGAGCCCAGGTGGGGAAGGGTCGTGGAAGTAGAGGAAAAGTGGGAGCAACAGAGGAAGAGGGAGAAAATGAGTGTGCGTGTTCACCAATGGAGTTCCCTTTATGTAAGAAAAGACACAATTCCACCCTTTGCCAAATTGTCTCTACTGCCGTGGTCATTATCTCCTATTATTAGAATAAATTACGTGGCTTAAGCAAGTGAGCGGGGTGTATGAGAGGATTCCCATCCCATGCATGTTTCTAAGTCTGCCTCTGCCCCTTTGATATATAGCCCACTTCTTCTCCTGAAGCCTCAGTGTCCTCATCTTTAAAATGACATTAATATGAGTTATGGTGAGAATACAGGGATATAACATATATAAACTCTTAGCACAGCACTGTTTATTAACAACTTCTGGTTATTAATATTTCAACACTAGTCCCACAGCCACGGCATCCCCCCAGATTGAAGCCTTTTGAGGGGCTGGAGGAGTGTAATAGAATTAGCATCATCTTCATAGTAGCACAAATCAAAAATACAAAATCTACTCTCTGGTCTCCATCCAACCTTTGACAATAGTGTTGCCTGGGAAACAGGCTGTCCTTTCATCAGAAGTGAGCCGAGTTGAACCCACACTAAAGAAAAACAAAGGATGAGAATTATAATGGATAGATGGAGAAAATGAATATAAATGCCTGCATTTTATTTTTAAATTAGAATGACCACTTTTTCTAAGAACAGTCTTGTATTATATAGGCGAATGGCATCTATTACAAATTGAAGGAGATATTCTGAGGGCTTTCTGCAAGTTCTCCCATGAAATAACTCCATATGCTAGATAGGTAGAGAGGGAGAGAGG